>NW_027555958.1:79312733-80540233 GCF_003287225.1 Phascolarctos cinereus
GTTCCTCAGCATGGACACAAATCATGTTGGCAGAAGTGACGCCTTCATCTGAGATAAACTGCTGGCTGCTGGATATTAGTGGAGTTCATAGGCCACTTAGGGCCAGCTGCATGGAAATGCACTTTTCCAGGTGCAGATTTCAATGCACGCATTAATAAAAATACGTGTATGTATTGTCTTTCATGCCGCTAATGGTGGTGCTATTCAGTGACTGAAAAAGACTGATGCATAACCACAGGCACACACACACACACACACATACACACACACACACACACACATACAAAATGGTCCCTGGTTTTGAAGCACCGAGGCTGTGACTAGAAGGTTATTTTTAGGCTCTGCCTCTGTGTCCTCACTGGCTTCTGAGGCTTTGGATCAACTTGAGTTCTCGTACCTCTGAGTCCGACCGATGTGCCTGGCTGGTTGACGGCTGTTGTTTCTAAGCATTCCAGGGCTGCTGCTAGAATTTCTACTCTTCTTTGTCCTTAAAATGCTCTTTCAGTTGGTCACGTAGCCCTGCTCCAAGGGCTATCTTGGGAAATAGATTCAAAAAGATCATAACTATAGAGCTGGAAGGGACCATGGGGGCTATAGATGAGGGCATTTAAATGACTTGCCTAAAGTCACAGAGGCCATAAGCATCAGAGGTAAGATCTGAACCCAGGTCTTCTGATGCCAAAGCCAGAGGTATGGCAAAGATAACAACTGATGGAAAAAATAGATCTTAGCAAACTTTCCTGGGTAGTAAAAATTTTTTAAAAGTTGTATGAAGGTAATGAAGGCTTAAAATATTTTTGAAGATAACTCAAATATATGACTGAATGGCAGAAACATATGGGAATGGGTTACAAGGAAGCATAAGGGAATGAGAACAAATAAAAGGAGAATTGAGTCATGAGAACATTAGGCAGGAAGGACCCAAGAGGGTAATTCATTCTCTAGGCTTCAGGCAGGACTCCTTTCAGCCATCGCAGGCCTATGGGTGTCTATTTTATCCACTTTGGATACTGTGGGGAGGTCACGATGTTATTCCCTGAATGGCTAATTTGCCATAAAGGGAATATCATGTCCCCTTTATCATGCTGTGGCCTACAGCCCAAGGGGGAAAGAAGGCACACCTCATGAGCTCCCGGAGCGCAATGTTGTGAAGGATCCTGGTCAAAAAGACAAGCTGGGTTCTTGCAGCAGTGGAGAAAAGCAAGATGTCATAATAATCACCTCTGGGCATTTGGAAGGCCTTCTTCTTGAAGATGGTATAATTATAACTCACAGTTATATAGTTCTTTAAAGGTTGACTTATTACAGTGGAAAGAATGCCAGACTTGCAAAGACATCGTTTCAAATACAGACTCTGACACTAGCTATGTGATCACAGGCAACAATCATTTAATTTCTCAGAGCCTCAGTTTCTTCACCATAACTGATGGACTTAACTCACAGGCTTGATGGCAGAATAAAAAACCAGAATTCATTCCTTTTCTTCCTAGGCCCACCCCTTTCTCAAACTTCTCCATTTTTCTCTTAAAGAACTCCTGGTCACCCAGGTTCTCAACCTCAGGGAATCATTTTTATTTGCTCAATCTCACTCACCCCATGTAGTCAATCAACAGCCAGATAAAGTCATTTTTTATCTCAAAATTTTCTCACATCTATCCCCTTCCTTGGACTCACACCGCCTGTGCCCTGATTGGGGACTTCATCACCTCTCACTTGCACTACTACGATAGCCTCCTAACCAGCCTCCCAGCCTCATCTCTCCCCACTCTGATCCATCCTTCACACAGATGCCAAAGGAATTTTCCTAAAGCATAGGCCTGACCATGTTACCCCCTTGCTCAATAAATTCCAGGAGCTCTCTATTACCTGTAAGATTAAATGTAAATTCTCTTTGAAGAAGGGCTTTGAAAGCCTTTTACAAATGGGCCCCATCCTACTTTCCAGCCTCATTACACATTACTCACCTCCATGGATTGTATAGCACAGTTAAATTGTTTTTCCTATCGTTTCTCACACACAACACTCCTCCTCCTGTCTCGAAGCCTTAGCAATGGCTATTCTTCATGTCTATAATGTACTCCCTTCTCATCTTATTCTCTTATAATCCCTAGCTTCTTTCAAGGGTTAATTCAGGAGGAATTAAGGGAATGGCCCAATCCCAATACTATGTATGTGCTTATAAATGCATGTGCTGTCTCCTTTCTATAGAATGTAAACTCCTTGAGGTCAGAGACTATTTCATCTTTGTCTTTGTATTCTCAGCTATGCTTGGCATATAGTAGGTGATATATAAGTGCTTGTTCACTGAGTAGAAATAGATATTAAACATGGTAGAAACCTTAAAGTATTTTATAAATACAAGAATTATCACTTAGAAATAATTACAATAATAATAACAACAATAGTAATAATAATAACAAAACCCTGTGAGGTAGATAGGTCAGGTGTTAATACTCCTATTTTAAGATAAGGAAACAGATCCAGAGGATAATGATAGTGCAGTCTTTTAAATCTCCTGACATTTACTTAGTACCATATTTTGCAGACACGCTTATGGAAATATCTATATAGTCACTCTGGTTAAGGCTAGTTGTCATTATCAATAATTGAATTATTAATTAATTCAAGTTTATTAAGTAATTGTTTCGGGACATCTGTGTCAGACACAATGCTTTGGCCTTAGGCACTCAGAAACAACAAAGAAATAGGCCCTACCCTCAAGAGGCTTACTTTCTATGGCCTAGAAGAGAGGGATATGATATGTTAATATAAATTGAGGAAGGCAGATAGATCAAGGAAGGCAGATGGATCAAGAAAGGCTTCAAGTAGGAGGTAGGCTGTGAGATGAGACTTGAACGAAGTAAAAGACTTTAAGGAGTAGAAGTGAGGAAGAGGTATGTGCCAAGTATGAGGACAATGGCCCGTACAAAGATATGGACAAAGGAGATGAAATGTTTTATTTGGGGAACATCTAATGGTCCTTTTGGCTTGAATGAGGAGAGCATAAAGGGAAGCCTCATTAATTATGTCCCCAGACATCCCTTCCATCGTCTGCATGAAGTCACCTACCTAGCTCTATTGTCTAACCCCTATCTAATACCACCCTGAATCTCAAAGATGAGGGAACTGCGGCCCACAGCGATGAAATGATATGTGCAGCGTGGCACATCGAAGCAGCAATTTGAACTCAGATCTCTGGACTCGGAATCCAGAGCTCTTTCACCAGTGTTGCCTGTCATCATGAAGGAACCAAAGTCAAGACTTGGCTTTCTTGCTAATTGGCTCTTTGGGGAGAACTAGTCAAGTCACAGAATCGTAGAGTGTCAAGCTATGAGGGACCTGAAGACCATCTAGTCCTAACCCACTCGTTTTGCAGATGAAGAAATTTGGACCTGTAGAAGGGAGGAAATCTTTCCAAGGTCACATAGTAGTTACATGACAAACAACACAGGGAATGTTCGTGCTTGGCTTTTGTAACGAATGGGAAATTACTATTCAAATAAATTAAATGCTTCATTATAGCATGAAATGAAGGTCATGCTAAAGGAGTAAAAGCTAATCTAAAAGGTCCTCCAAGCAGAAAAGACTACAAGAAGGGTCTCACAATGAGCTGTGTATCTGTTGTCCAAGGACCGTGCTAGTCAAGTGTATAGACACTCACCATCAGGATTACCACCAGGTGGTATATTTTTTTCTGCAGCAACTTATGAGGCTCATCTACTAAAGTTTGAGGAGTTGTGATCTACCTTGGTGGAGAGAGTACCCACAGTAAATCATGGATCTTTGTATGTATAGTTACATGACCAAACTAATGAAATAAATTAATATCTGATAGCTTTTACTGCTATTCTCTAATCTGACCTAATGCATGACAATATTTAGAACTCTCAGGGCACTCTCTCTTTCTTCCCTTGAGAAAAAAAATTAACTGAAAAAGGGTTACATGCAGTCATCCACATCCAGCAAACTACTCGATCTGTTCCCAGATTTAGTCTCCTCAGCCAAAATTCTAGTGTAATCTAGGAATAAGTTTGGGTGTTCCTCATTAATTAGTAAGATTGCAATATAGATCTTGATTAGTACACTGAGGTTAAGGCTTCACCCCAGTTCTTAAATATTATTTATCTAATAAACAAATGAAATGTCCTTTCCCAGTAGTAGGCATGCCTGCCTGCATGTTATATATAACACTCATTTCACCCATGTTATTTATAACACACATGTACCACACTTGTGAAGCATGTTATGCACAACATATGTTGTTGGTGTTGTTTGGCCTTCATTTTTGAAGAGGACCAATAACATTATAGGTGATGTCTTGACTTGCACATGAATTAGATTTAAATGAGGCAGAGTTGCACAAAGTCATCAGCCTCGTTCTCTTTTCCAGAGTTGTCAAAGTCCAGTGGCAAGATAAAAGTCAAGATGTCTGGCAATGGCCCAGGATATAGTGGACGACCTTGGCATTTTTGATATCTGACCAAGCTCCAAGTGCTCCCCAGCACCTGCTTCAGCTGCCTTCATGGCCATTGGAACACATCGTTCTCATCCGCTCATTCCACTGGGTGAAGTCTTACGTGCATGGGATAGACATCCCCCAACTCTCTGACAGGTTTGAGGCCTGTTGGTTAACTCAACCTTGTTTAGCCTTTCTGCTAACTCAGTTTTACCAGGGTGTGGCCACTGCACACGTTACAGCTTCTTGGAGCCACAGAGGAGAGTTGGGTGACAGGTGGACACCAAAGGTGGATAAGCAGCCCGTCAGTGAGAAAAAGAGTTCAGTAAGTCCTCACACCAGAGTGTAAACACCAATCGAGTATATGGGAGTATTCAGGGAGGACCACACAACATATAAATGCCTACTGTATGTTATATATAAAACATATACTAGCATTCATATTGTTGTTATTATTGTTCAGTTATGTCCGACTCTTCCTGACCCCATTTGGGGTTTCTTAGCAAAGATATTGGAGTGGTTTGTGATTTCCTTCTCCAGCTCATTTTACAGAAGAGGAAACTGAGGCAAATGGGATCAAGTGACTTTCCCAGGGTCACATAGCTAGTAAGTCTCTAAGGCCAGTTTTGAACTCAGGAAGATGAGTCTTGGCACTATCCACTACGCCGCCTAGCTGCCCTCACACCAGAGGGACATTAGTAGGGTATGTGGGGGTGTTCAGGGAGGACTATACAATATGTAAATGCCTACTGGATGTTATGTATAATATATACTAACATATTCATATACATACCTACTATTGGGAAAGGAAGTTTTATTAGTTTACTAAATAAATAATATTTAATGAATTGGAGTGGGGCCCTAAGTTTAGTGTGTGTGTGTATATGTAGTCATACATTCAAACACATCCCCTAATCTCCTAGAATTAATTAAATATTGAAGTTATTGAAGACAAAATTAACAATAGAATCAGTAACAAAACCATAACAAAATAATTATTTACAACATTTTAGCTGTAAGAAAGATCACAACCAATGTCACTTCAAACTCTCATTGTAATTGCAAATAACTGCTCTTCACTGTTCAACATAGTCCCACACCATTCAGTTAATTCAAGATAACAAAGTCTCTTCACAAGAATCCTTTTGATCATCTTTGCAAGACAAGATTGCAATAGTTTTATTAAAAATATATCTCTGTCTTTCTCTCTATTCTCCTTTGGTTTCTCCAGAAATGACAGGAAACAATATTATCAACTTCTCTCAAGCCTTCATTCTTAAAATGTCTCCTTCCAAATTCACTCCTCATAAAATCTTCTTTATAGTGTTTCTTCATAAGGGGCATCTCTAACAAGAAAAGTTTCTCCTCACCTTTCCTTTTGTCTTCTCCATAATCTTCTCCTAAATCCAAGTTAACCAAACATTCTCTTCCATTCTCACAGAACAGCAGTTGCAACTATAATGCTAGCTGCCCTTTAGGGGATTTGCAGCCTCCACTATGAACGCCAATCTGCATGTGGTTGGATCTTTCTTATAGAAAGGCTCATTTCCATAGGAAGAATAAATAATTCTAAGCAACAAAAAAAGTACTATAGAACAAATACTCTCAGTCACAAACATGAAATTGTAAGACAATCTAATTAAATAACATGAAAGGAAAGGCAAATTTTCTTAAACCACAGTTCCTAGGTTCACCACTATATATATATATATAATATATATATATATATATATATATAATATAAATTATTATATAACATATCACATCATATAATTATAAAATATATATATTATATAACATTATATTGATATAATACATGTATTATATAGGATATAATATGCTTATTATATCCTAGATAATATTATGCCATATCTTATTATATATTCTATTTGATAGAATGGGCATTAAATTAATAATAAAAAATTAATAATTAAGTATAATTAAATGAGTATAATTAAATCAATAAAATAATAATTTTAAAATGAATTAAAAATGATATAACACATTATATCACATATTATATGTGACATATATATTATATATACTATTATTATAATATGTTATATACTATATTATATATGTACACATGCACACTTTTTTTCCTCTCCAATATCTTATTTAGGTTCCTTCCATAACCTAATTTGCATGACTGTTATATACAATTGTTATGACTAGTTGGAGATGGAAGGGGCTTTGGAGGTCATCAATTCCAGTGATTTCATTTTTGCAGATAGGGAAATTGGGGGTTAAGAAGGATTCTAAGGTCATACTTTGAGCCAGTGGTGGAGTTAGGACTGAACCCAGGCCTTTGGTTCCTAGTTCAATACCTGGCTTACTACGATACACCATCATGCCAGACTTGGAGTCTTTTGATAGTCTTTAAGTCATTTTATCTTGGTGCCTCAGTTTTTTCATTTATAAAATGAGATGGTTATGATGAAGAATAACAAATAAAGGCTGGAGATACCTCAGGGGTTCTCGAGCTTCTGAACAAATGGAGAACAAGATAACAGAGGATGGATACTACGGGGCCACCGTGCAGATCATGGGGCCTGTCCTTGAATCATAGGCTGTAATAATCGTTGCCACTTGCAATACAACCCTTTAAGCTTTGTAGAACACTTTAAATATGTTATCTTGTTTGATCCTCATATCAATTCTGGGAAATAGGCATTTTTGTTCCGGGTATTTTGGGGGAGCGAGGTGGTACAATGAATAAAGCACTGGGCCTGGAGTCAGGAAGACTCATCTTCATAAGTTCAAATGAGGCCTCAGACACTTACTAGCTGTGTGACCCTGGGCAAGTCACTTAACTCTGTTTGCCTCAATTTCTTCATCTGTAAAATGAACTGGAGAAGGAAATGGCAAACCACTCTAGTATCTCTGCCAAGAAAACCCTGCAAGGAGTCATGAAGAGGCAGACACGACTGAAATGACCGAACAACAACAAATTCTCTACATTTTATAGATGAGGAAACCGAGGCAGAGATTAAGTGATTTGAACAGGATCATACAGCTAGTAAGTACCTGAGGCAGGATTTGAACTAAACTCTTCCTGATTCCCCCAATCCAGCATTATCCACTGTGCCACCAATACTGAAAACTATAGCTAGCTCTTAAAGTAAAATGAGAAAAACAAAACCCCACCTGTCATCAACACCCCATGTGAATGTGTGGTTAAGCTGACCAGGTCAGATTCACATCCTCTAGGAACTGAAGGCCTTACCATATACTGGAGCCTGGAGGTTTTAGCAGAGGCAAGATGACAGAGAGGACTGAGTGGGGGTGGGGGGAAGGAGAGATTCAGGTTTCTCTTCTTGTGGAAGGCCCATTAGCTATTCTACGAGCTGTGGTGGTTCAGGCCTGCGAGTCTGTTGCCATCTTAGAATGTCTAGCTTCATGTCTCCCATCAAACTGCTAAGACAAGATTACTGCACTGACTCAAACAGAAGGATGCCACCCACTAACCTGGCTGGAGGCTCTGATCCCCCGTTCGACTTTCACCCGCTAAACATGAGAGACCGGCTGGGCTTTTGCTCAGTGGGGTGCAGCTACAGGCCTAAAGGGGTTAATGATCCTTGGCTTGGAAAAACACAGACTATGCAGAGGGAAGGATGAGGGATAGGGCTGAGGCCAGCAAGCACATTAGCAGCTGCCAGAGAAGGGATTGTTTTTCCATTAGTTAGAAGTGATGACACTCCAGATAATTGCTTCAGATGGAAGCCCAGCTAAGTGGGGGACCATTGTCTCACAATCCCAGCCGAAGCCATCATCATTGTCATCATTGTCATCATCATCATCATCATCACCACCGTCCTTATCACCTTTATCCTCATCGTAGTCAGAAAGTATTTTAAAAGTGCTAGATACTTCATCCTTCTAGGACTTATACTGGGGAATCAGTAGCCCTGGGCTCCAGCTTTGGGGGAATAATAAAAGGGATGAAAGGATAAAATGAAATTGCCTTATACATATAAGCTATAAGGTCAAAATTATAAAAGGTTAAAAGCCTTTTAATATTTTACATAGTAAATATCTTACTATGTAAATATTTTACGTAGTAAATATTTTACTATGTAAATATTTTACATAGTAAAATCTATCTAAATCAGGGGCAGGAGACCTGCAGCCTTGAGGCCACATGTGGCCATCTAGGTCCTTGGGTTCAGCCTTTTGACCGAGTCCAAGTTTTACAGAACAAATCCTTTTTTATTTATTTATTTTTTATATTTTTAGGCAATTGGGGTTAAGTGACTTGCCCAGGGTCACACAGCTAGTAAGTGTCAAGTGTTTGGTCTGAGGCTGGATTTGAACTCAGGTCCTCCTGACTTCAGGGCTGGTGCTCTATCCACTGTGCCACCTAGCTGCCCCAACAAATCTTTTTTTAAGGGGATTTGTTCCGTGAGGTTTGGATTCAGTCAAAGGGCCACACCTGAGGACCTAGAAGGCAACACGTGTACTTAAGGCCACAGGTTCCCCACTCCTGATCTAAATCATACACACACACACACACACACACACACACACACACACACACACACACGTAGGTATATACATACCCAAGTTAAGATACTGCCTCAGACATTTACCAGTTACCTCATCCTGGCTAAGTTGATTAACTGCTATCGGCCTCAATTTCCCCAACAGCAAAATAGGGATAATAAAAGCAAGTACCTTATTGGGATGTTGTGAGGATTTAAGTGAGAGAATACATAAAAGGTTTTGCAAACCTTAAGGTACTATATAAATAGTAGCTATTGATACCGATAGAAAGTAGATTTTTCTATGTACCTCCTCTCCCTTTGCAGAGGAGGGATAGTATGGGTGTGGAACATTGCATGTACTATCATATTTAATTGATATGTTAGGTTTGTTGAACTGCTTTTCTTCCTGTTTCTTTCTTACTCTTTTATTTTTTAAAAAAGTTTTTACAAAGATGGCTCTCTGTAGGGGATAGAGGAGGAATATATTAGGAAGTAAATATGAGGAAAAAGAAAATATATCAATCCAACTTGAAAATAAAAATAGATTTTCTGACTTAGAAAGGCCATTAAAAGATCCCTTAGTCCCATCTCCTCCTTTCAGAGATGAGAAAGTTGAGAACTAAGATCCAGAGCCTTTCCCAGGGTCTCAAGGTAAGTGGGATAATGAGGACTAGAATGTGGTCAGGTCTCCTAATTCCTGGTCCAAGGATTTTTCCCACTACATCATGCTGCTTGTCCTGGGGAGTAACAAGGGGATAATCCTGGGCCTAGTATATTTCTAGACTCCCCTGCTCTCAGTTCTAAGTAGGTTCAAACCATTCATCTCAACTCAGTAACCATGCTTCTATAGCACCTTGAGGTTCACAAAAACACTTTGCTCCTAATAGCTCTGTGAGCTAAGGTGTTTGCTCTTGTTTATCCTTTGATCTCGAAAAGAACCCATGACATCAGTGTTCGATTATGACTGTCCCCATTTTGCAGATGAGGAAACTGAGGCTTAGAGTGGAAGTGGCTCCTACTAAATTGTAGAAGTGGAACCTAAATCTTGGGGCTCTTTCCACTCAGCTGACCTTCCCAAACTGGAGACCCCAATTTAGCCAAGTAATTTAGAGTTCATTTTTCTACTTTGGACACATGTAAAGCATCTTCTCTCTGGTCCTACTGTGTGATCACAATTCCATGACAGGCTCCTGATGAATGCATGGTAATATCCAGAATCATCAGCACCTTTTCTCCTTCTACTCTTGGGAAAAGGATTTTGAATTTTTTATGGAATTGCAACCTCAATTACAAATGCTAATCGATGCATATTTATTACAAGAACTATACATATCTTTAAATTTTTCTTTTTTTGGGGGTGGGCAGGGAGAATGTTTGATAATTGAAAAAAAATTTTTTTAATGCCCATTTAGAAGTAGAAAACTCATAGCATCCACATTAGGTTGAAATGCAGAAAGCAAGGTCATGGCAGAAAAAACCTCTTATTACTGTGTCACCAGTGAGATGGCCACTTTCCTCGCTGGGTTCTGGTCCTGTCTCTTAGCATTTCTCTTATTTCTCCAATATGCCCCCAGGAGGGAAACTGCACCATACCCCACCTCCCTTCAGTTTCTTTTTATGCATGTTCTTTCCCCATTAATGGGAAAGCTCCCTGAGGACTGGCTTTCTTTTGGTTTGTATTTTTATCCCTGTGCTTAGCACAGTGCCTGGCACAAAGCAAACTCTTAATAAATGCTTCTTAACTTGACTTGTATAAAGACTGGACTGCTTAATGTGATGGGAGTCTGAGACACACAATCTCAATTAACTCAGTGTGAAGAGTCCATGTAAATGTTCTATTCTTTTGCAATCTCCGTGATGACTTTTTTGGATATCGTCGAAAAAATTCAACAATTCCTGAAATCCACTCAGGGCTCATCTGTTACCCCTTGCTTTTGAGGCACAGGTGGGAACCTGGAGCTGTGATGGACCCAGAATGGAGAAAGTTCATGACCACCCAAACTGTGTTCCTTTTACAGAGAGCAATTGTCCTTAACACGACAGGAAAAAAAGTTTTTTCATGATATATTCTGTTATATTGGTCTGGAAGTGCTGGGAATAGTTTGTTCTTATGAATGTGTATATATAGATATAGATATAGTTTGTTCTTATACAGTTCTTATGTTTGTTTGTTCTTATGAAATATAGTTTGTTCTTATGAAAAGCCACACCTTCTTTCAAGGGCTGGTAAAGCATGAAAATTTAAGGCAATGAGGTGAAAGGAACAACCAAATATTTTAATTTTTGTATTTATATTATATTATACATTCTGGGATGTTTGTGGACCTGGTGGGCCCAGAGTGAACTGAGAAAGTTTGTCTTTGGCATGTTCCCATCTCCTTTTTCAATGTCTCTTTCACTTTCCCTGGTGCTCTATTTCCTACCTTTCCTTCCCTCCTCCTCCACCTATATGTCCAAATTGTAGAGGGTCTTGCCTTCAGCTGGCTATCTCCTACCACTTTCCTTCCCACACATGATATGCCATTAAAACTGGTTTATTTGTTGTTCCCCTGAATATGTCCCATATTTTCCTGCCTCATAAACTTTGTTCTACTCTATACAGCCTCCATTCTACATATATACCCCAGTAACTTCAGCTGTCAAATTCTTACCCATCCTCGAATGCTCAATTCAAATGCCACTTTCTGCATAAAACCTTCATTGATCCCACCTCCCCCATTTAAATTAATCTTTTCCTTCCTCTGAAGTAATGCCTTGGGTCTTCTTAAATTTCCCATGATCACTTAGACCATAGTTTTTAGAGTATCTGTCATCTCCCCTAACAAGACTACAAACTCAATAGGATCAGGAACTAGGAATTACTTTTTTTCTCCTCCACAGCATCTAATACAGTACCCTGAACATAGTAGATGCTCAATAAATGTATTTGAGGGAATGAAGGAGAGACAGATAGGGAAAGCAGCATAATGTGCTGGCTTCTGTGTCCTCCAGAGACTGTGAGCTCAGATGTGAGCAGCCATTAACAAAACATTGTGGTGGCTTACTTGACTTGCCTAATAGGACTCTACTGGAAGCAAAGGGCAAATAAGGTCAGGTGGCTTTTTCCCTGCTTAAGGTATTATCTTTAGAAAATGGCCTGATGGGGGCGGAAATAGCTTCTGATAGATGCCAGAATTATTAAGGTTAATGATGTTTCACTGGAAAGATTGTGGAAAGGAAGGATGGGAACTGAGGAGAGGATGGCAAGAAACCATGATAGTAACCATTAACCTTAATGAAACTCCATGATACTAACTCAATGGAAAGTAGGCTTGGATGGGAGGATGTATTTTTAAGCATTTGTTGTTGTTTTGAAGTAGCTTTAGCGTGACAATGAGGGCAGAAAGAAGCCTTGCCAGTAGTCAAGCTCTCTGCCTTCATGGGTGGTTGCTGACCATCTAATAACTATGGAGATATAAAGGCAAAAAACCCCAGAAAACCATGGCCACCTTTCTCAGCTGTCTGAGGAGCATTTTCTTCAGTTCAGAGAGGATTTATTCGCCCCCTGCCCCCCAACCAGGGCCAGCTCCAATTTCATCCTGAGGAAAGCTGAGAGCATCATTAGCCTCTCTCTTCTCTCCACCTTTTCTTCTCCCCTTACTCCATCCCTCCCAGCTCTGTGTCTCTGTTTTTGCCTCACAGAAAATAGTCAAAGAGAACTTTTGGCTCCTAAATCAGGGACTGTCTGGGGTGGGGGTGAGGGTGGGGGCTTCAACAGAAGGAAGATCACTCAGAATTCCCCAAGCTTCTGTAAGTCCTCCGTCTGGCTGTCATCGGGTCTGGCAGATTTATGAGGATGGCTGTGACCAGCTCTAAAGGGCAGTGAGTGGAGAAGGAGGAATTACAGCCCATTAGTAATTCCCTGTAGAAAAGCGATAGAGCTGATGGCATGCCCAAGAACACATATTATGGGAGAGGGGGCTGAGAGAGAAGAATACATTTCAGATTCACTGTCTTTATTAGTTCCATTTCAACAGAACACCCATTTTCAAGACTTTGTTCTGGAAAAATGGGAATCTGGTACAGAAGTGGGAAGGTAGATGGAAGAAGAAGCTTCTCACCCTCTTCTCCTGTCACTTTCTACAGTTCTAGAGAAAAGATAAGCAGCCCCTCAGGGGAAGGGTGGACAGTGTCAGCCTGGTGAGACCAGTAGGCTCAAGCAGTGCTGAATCTCTTCCAGCTGTCATCAGGGATTCCAAGAGAGTTTCCCAGAAGCCTAAGTCTGGACTACCTTGCCAAAGTCAATCACAAGAGGTCCATCGGCTGGGCGATTAGGTCTTCCCATCTGACCCACAGCTTGACTCTTACTTGATGTTCTTGCTCCTCGTCTGCTCTTGGCAGGACCCTCATTCCTCTGAATTCATTTGATCTAGGGACTCAGGGGGAATGAGGCCTAAGGAAGAAAGCCATCCCCATCTCCCAGAGAGCCGATCAATGTTTTTGGCTTTCCGCTTTTTCCCCTTGCCTGTGATTAGCCCTCCCGCAATTATTCATGGAACAAAGCTATACTTTGCAAAAGAAAAAAAAAAGTCGTAGCCAACTATATGTGTATGTAGGCACTTTCCTGTTTTCCAGCACACTCAAGGAAAATGTCTCCCTTCTACCCAGGTGTTTTCTTGCAATCTCTGAAGGAGTTTGTGAGTTTATAGTGAGCATATCTTAGAAAGAAAAAGGGTTTGGTTTGGTTTTTACACAGAACAAATATGATAGTAAATGTAAAATTCTTTGCAAACATAAAACACTATATAAATGATAGCTATTATTATCATTATTGTTATTATCTGACACAGACATGGGCAACAGTGGGCAATTGGGACCATTGATGGCTGGCTTCACTTAATTCAATTAATATTTGTTAAATATCTGCTGTCCGAGGGGCGTTGTAGTGGGTGTTGGAGATTCAGAGATGGAAACCACACAGTTTCTGTCTTTAAGGAGTTTGCAGTCTAGTGGGAGGGTGAGGAATGTACTCAAGGAACTGGATATACATTAAAAGATGTTGAGTAAATAGGTAAGGGTCAGCAGAAAAGTATAAGAAAATGAAGGAGGGAAGGATGGGAAGGCTTCATAGAGGAGATAGCATCTAAATTGGGTTTTGAAAGAAGAGAAGTGTATTAAGTGTAGAGGTGTAGATGGTAGACAATCCCACTGGAATGGCATTGCTTGGATCCAAATCAACTGATTTTGATGGAGCCATTTTTTTTTTCTGATGTAGCAGGCTATTATTCTATTTACAGAATGGATAGGTAGCAGAGTGGATAAAGCACCAGGCCTGGAGTCAGGAAAATCTGAGTTCAAATCCAGTCTCAAATACTTACTTGCTGCATGACCCTGGGCAAGTCACTTAACACCGTTTGCCTCAATTTTCTTATTTGTAAAATGAGCTGGAGATGGAAATGGCAAAGCACTCCAGTATCTTTGCTAAGAAAAACTACAAAAAGAACTCACAAAGAGTCAGACACGATTGAAATGACCAAACAAAATTATTCTGTGTGTGTGTGTGTGTGAGTGTTGGCAGGGGGTAGAGTGTCTTTTATTTTCACTTTTATAATAAGTGAAGGAAAAAAAGCATTTATTAAGTAACTACTATGTAATGAGCACTGCCCTTAAGATAATCCTTACCCCTAAGGAATTTACATTCTAATAAGGTGAGATACTGCTTTAGCTAGCTAGAAGTGACCAATGAAGGACGTTTTTGTTTAGGAAATCACAGGCTGTTGTTGTGTTTGTCCTTTGTTCTCCAAGAGGAACCATGACATCAGGGAGATGATGATGCAGAGGCAGTGAGTGGAGCCATAAAGGAACTGATCACTCTTCCTTTTTCAGTGCCACTGACAGTACTGATTTGGTTATAATTCTCAGTGAGGTGGAAAGGAATGAGGTAGGGAATTACATGAGGTGGATGGTAGAAAGATGGTCAGCAAGGAACATGAAGCTGACCAGAGCCATATAGCTACATGGAATTTGTCCTCACACACTCACCAGTCAGGCTAGCATGAACTCTAAGGTGGGAATTCCAAAGCTGAGTGAGTTATTAGTGTGGTAATGTGAACAGAGTGCTGGACCTGGAATCAGAACAACCTGGGTTCAAATCCTGTCTCCGGCATTTACTATGTGTGTTACCATGGAGTACTCATTATACTTCTCAACCTTGGTTTTCTCAACCATAAAAAGAGGCAGGGAGAGGAAGGGAACAAGCATTTCTTAAGTGCCTTCTACATGTGAGGCACTGTCCTAAGCACTTTGCAAATATTATCTCGTTTGATCTTCCCAATAACCCTATCATCCCCAACTATTATGGTTGAGGAAACTGAGGCAGAGATTAAGTGACTTGCCTAGGGTCACACAGCTAATAAGTGTCTGAGATTGGATTTCAACTCAGCTCTTCCTGCCTCCAATGCTAGAACTCTAATTATTGTGCTTTTGTGCCTAATGGAAATAATAATATTTATTTGATTTTACGTCATGGAGTCAGAAGCATCAAATGAGATTAAATGCACATAAAGTGCTTTTACAAATCTTAAAGTGCTAAATGTGTCTGTTGTTATTATTATTATATGGGAATTAGGCATAATCATTGTACTATGGAAGCTAATAATCTAATGCGAAAAATCAGTAAAAAGATAAGTAAAGACATATGAAGGTGCAAGAAAGAGAAACCTCAAACTAGTATTTCCAGTTGGAACCATATGGAGCTAAGTTATGGCCCATTTGTCAAATACTGCCATTTTAAGATGATCCTATCTCCTTCCAAGTGGGCAGAGATGCTCAAGCTCCAATCTGGAAAGCCGCCATTCAAAACCATTACATTTATTAGTTCTAACTTGAGATAAGCTCTGCATATATAAGCACTAGTTCTACCTTCCTCTAGACTTGCAGAATCATCAAAAGGAAGAGTTGTAAATGTCTGAAGGTCCACAAGCCACTTCTGAGTTAATTGTTTGGTTTATTAAATTATCTCACAAGTCATAGCTAATTTGGCATTTGCCTTAGTGGTAGTCCTCTTCTGAGGTGTGTTGACACTTTGGTTAGTAATAGACCACCTCTAAATGGTCATCATTCCTGGAATAATGAATGAATAGAGTAGTTAGCTGGTACCGTAGACAGAGCATTGGGCCTACAGTTAGGAAGACCTGAGTTCAAATACGCTTCCGACACTTACTAGCTGTGTGACCCTGAGCAGGTCACTCCAACTCTTTGCTTCAGTTTCCTCAACTGTAAAATGGAGATAATAACAACACCTACCTCACAAGGTTATTCTGAGGATCAAGTGAGATATTTGTTAAGTACTTAACATAGTGCCTACCACTTAGTAGGGGCTTAAAACATGCTTATTCCTTTTTCCATTCCCAAGGTGGTTGTGAAGATAAGATATTTGTAAAGCACTTTGCAAACCTTAACGTGCAATTCAAATGGTAGTTGTTATTATTAGCTATTACTAGTGACCTGGCCTCAGAGACAGGAAGACCTGGATCCAACTCAATATATTGACTATGTGACTTTGGGCACATCATTTCATCTCTCATTACTATAAGTCATTCTGTAAGAGTGTCAATTGTAGAGAAGCTGCCAATGATTGAAGGAGCTACCTCATTTTGGGGTTCCTTCTGTCAATAAAGATATAGATCCAGACTGTTTAACATATAACATATACTTGGTGACGTTAATTTGGGAAAGGTTTTATGGAGGTAATTTTCATAAAATTTTAATACTGGAAGGTACCTTAGAGAAACTGTAGGCTAAAACCATCTCATTTTATAGGAAAATGAGACTCAGGGAAATTAAGTAGCATGTGCAAGGTCACTCAGCTAGGGTCAGAGCCAGACCTAGGATCCATTTTTCCTGATTCCTGGTGCAGCACTGCTCCCACTTCAGATTGTGATGAATCTTGCATACAGGGCAGGTGGTGCATTGAACTTTATCTCACACTGGGTCTCTCTGATTCTTTGTACTGCAATGGGCATAATACCATGTATAATAGTTGCCTAAAAGTTGCTTGTGATGCTGTATTACTGCAGAGGCTGAGAATGATAATAGACAGGTGACACAGTTGTTGGAGCACTGGGTCCACAGTCGGGAAGACCTGAGTTTAAATCCAGCTTCAGACACACTTACTTAGCTGTGTGACCCTAGGTGAGTCATTTTATTGCTTTCTGCCTCAGTTTCCCCATCTGCAAAATGAGGATAGAATAGCAGCCAATTCGCAGGGTTTTTGTGGTAATATTTTTTGAGATAATATATTTTGAGATAACATATGTAAGGCACTTTATCAACCTTAATGTGCTAGCTAGCTATTATCAATACTAACTCTTGAAAGAAGGGAAGGATCAGATTTGGTCATGAGTAGGGCAAAGACTTTCCAGAAAGAAAAGATAGTATTCTTAAGGGTTTGCAGATTGGAAAGGGGAGGAGGGGTGAACCTACCTTTTTTTTTTTTATCAGTTTATATTCTTTGTCTCTGGAAGGGTGGTAAAAGCATGTGATTTGGAGTCAGAAAAAATCAAATAGGTTCAAATTCCAATTTTGGCAGTTACTAGTTATGTGACTTGGGTAAGTCGCTGAACTCTCATTTATGTATAAAACTGGGGGGCTGGATTAAATCATCGCTGATCTAAGGTTTCTTCTAGTTCTAAATGCTCTGATCTAAGGCAGCTGGGAAGACCATTCTGTCAAAAAAGATTTCTTCCAGGCTCTTGAAATTCTTCATTTTAGTTACTCACAGTTCCTGATATCCTGCTAACTGAAAATTCATCATGAATTAGCAAACCATCATCTTTTAAGGTTTACACACCACTGGGAGGGTTAAGGGACAATCAGTCAGCCAGAACCTAGTATAAATTTATTTAATCATCTTGCTTTTCACCAAAAACTAGCTGAAGTCAGCTAAACTGAGGAGTTCTGGTGATAGAATAGGGAAAGGGAGAGATGACTTTGAAAAATGGGGAATTTCATCAGGATGGCAGACCTGAGCGAATATATATATATATATACACACACACACACACACACACACACACACACACACACACACACATATATACGCATATATATACCACACACATATATATACACATATATATACATTATATATGTATATATATGTATGTATGTGTGTATATACACACATATATACATACATACATATATGTGTGTGTGTGTGTGTGTGTGTGTGTGTATATATATATATATATGACTATTCATACATATATGAGTGTGCTGGGTATCCAGAGGGTGGCGCAAGTTAACTGGGGCAATTGAAGGTAGAAGAGAAAGAAAATTGGGAGGCAGGAGAAGGGAGTAAAGAAGGGAAACAGATGTCTGACTTTATACAGTGTCCCAAAAGTCTTAGTGCACTTTTAAGCTTTAACACTTTAAATTGCTTAAATCTATAAAAAATAAAGCTAAAAATAGCTGTTCTAGTTAGCTTTAGTTGTTTAAAACTACATCAAGATTTCTGGGATAGAACAGTTCTGCCTGGTCTTTTATAGAGAAACCTTGGGCAGTGAATAAATTTGTCTGGCTGGTGTAGATAGTATGAGCTATGAGAAATTGTCTGATATAGGGCAATGAGAAATGTCAAGAGTTAGGTAAAGCTGATGTAGGGAGGGTCATTAACCAGTGGTGGGTCTGCAAAAATGTCTCAGATACCTACTCTAGGCTGTCATCAGCTCTATGTGGTTTGTGGAGCAGAAACAAAAATCAGTAGATAGGGAGACATTGAAACAAGCAAAGCAGGGCAGGGAACTTTCCATGATTCCAGAATACTCGGTAGAGGTTTCCAGGGGCTGCTTCCTTCTGTCTTCCTAAAAAACTTTAAAATATGCTTTTATTCTATCAATCAATGGCCTAGGCCCTGTTGCCCTTTGATGTAATTTGACCCCGGGAAGAGGTACTGTTGAAAACAACTTAAGGCAATATTTTAGTCTGGAGAAAAATGTAATAAGTTCTACACTGCACAAGATTTCCCCTAAGGGAGATGTGTTTTCACATATCCTGAGTACCTGTGGGCTCTCATGTAGTGCTCTTTGACCCCTGGATTAATACATTTGAGAGAACTTCAGCATTTGGCTTATATATCCTCAGGCATTACTGTCTTGTCACAAGGTTAATGCATCTCAAGAATCATCTTTGGGATTCCAGCTGGGAGGACAGCTCAGTTCTGTGACCTTGTAATAACTGGTTATTGGAAATAAGAATTTACAGAAGATGGAAATTTTCAGACACATGTCATGGGGAGTGCAGTAAGAGCAGGTCTCCAGCTCTCCATGGGGTTTTGCGTAGAAAATAAAGCTTATGTAGACAGAACCTGAGAAGAGGGAAAATGGGCTGTAAAATTAGGTCCTGGGGTCATGAATGGGATGAGAATGCGTTAGAAAACAACTATTTTCCACGGATGGGAAGAGGCTAAATAGCCTTTCATTTTCTTAAAAAGAAAGGAAGCAAACTCTGATTTTTTTCAAAAATGATTTTATTAATAAAATGGAAATTTTAATCCAAAAGATGTTTGGGTTTATTACAATGAGGAGAGAAGGAACTATAAAATGTTTAAATCATATAGCAGATGTGATTTCTGAACCGCTGGCAGTGGATGACCCGTATTTTTTTTTCTATAGTTGTTTTGCATGTTGTCTTCCCAATGAGACTGTGAACTCCCTTAGAGTGGGAATAGTTGTTTGCTTTTCTTTGTATACCCAGCCTTAATACAGTGCCTGGCATATAATTGGTGCTTAATAAATGCGGGTTGACTTGTGTGGTAAGAATGGGAAAGGTGCTGACACACTGGAGGGCAAATATCACAACCTCAAACAAATGGCTACAAAAGGAATGGAGTGAAATCTGCAAAGTGTGGGCCAATGAGTTTGACTTTGATTCTTGTCCTAATGGTTGTCCTTCATACCCAAAGAGGACCAAGAGGACATCAACAGGTTGGGGTCAATGCATAATATGGAAATATCGACTGTGGCCCATCAGACCAATAGGAGCTCAGCAGGTTCTATCATAGGTCAGGCACCAACTACTGCAGTTCTGCTTCGCTCATGAACACAGCACCTTCTTTGATATGGGCATGCCACACTGAGTGGCCCTGTACCAGTCAGTGTCTCCCATGTTTCACAATCAATTCCAAAGTTCTTCAGCCAGACCTTGAGGGTATCCTTGTATTGCTTCTGACCTCCATGTGAGCTCTTGCCTTGTGTGAATTCTCCTTAAAAGTCTCTTAGGCAAATGTACGTTTGACATTTGAACAACATTGCCAGCCATGTAGTCTCTGTAGTAGAGTTTGAATGTTTGGCAGTTTGGCTTGAGAAAGGGCCTCAGTGTCTGGTACCTTATCTTGCCAGGTAATCTTCAGAATCTTCCTAGGACAATTTTGAATTGGAAGTGATTCAGTTTCTCAGCATGGTGCTGAGTCATGTAACTAAGAGATCAGCACAATGATTTGTAGTCCTTCAGTCTGCTAATATAACCTCTTCTTTCCCCCTCTTTGCTTTGGAGCCTCCCAAACACTGAGCTGGCTCTGGCAATATGTGCCTTAACCTCATCATCTATGTGGACATTCCTGGAAAGTATACTGCCAAGGTGAGTGAATTTACCGACAGCATCCAAAACTTCATTTGCTATAAATGATGGTTCCATGTGTGGGTGATGTGGTGCTGACTGGTGGAGAACTTCTGTTTTCTCGGTATTAATTGTCAGGCAAAAATTAGCTCAGGCAGTAGAGTTGATCCATGCTCTGTTGCATCTCAGCCTCAGAGGCTGCATTAAATACACAATCACCTGCAAAGGAAAAGTTGCTACCAACTTTCCTTACACTGTGGTCTTGGCTTGTAGCCTTTTCAAGTTAAGTAATTTACCATCAAAGTGGTGGCTGACCCTGATGCTATTTTCGTTCTTGTTGAAGGCATCTGACACCATTGCTGAAAACATCATGCTAAAAACTATGGGAGCAAGCACACAGCCTGCTTCACTCCATTGGTGACTGGGAAAACACAAGAGCATTGTCCATTATCCAGAACACATGCAAGTGTGCCATAATGGAACTGACTAACAACACTGGCAAATCGTTAGGCTTGGAAGGCTCTCCCTACCAACATCTGACTGTTTGAATCCCTGGCTTCCTTTAAAATTCAGCTGCAATGCCACATCCTCCAGAAGGCCTTTCCTGGTCCTCCCATCTTATCAAGGTAATCCTGAAAATGCTATAGATTTACCTTTTAAATTCTGATTTACATATGTTGTTTCTCACATTAGAGTGCAAACTTCCTGAGGGCAGGCAATATTTTACTTAAGCAAGTGCCTAATAAATACTTACTGATTGATTTATTGGTAGAATATCTAGGAAAGTAATCATATAGGGCCTATGTAGATTCTTGAAAAACAAGTCATGACAGCCTTACCATAACTCTTTTTTGATGAGGTTACGAGATCAGGTGAGTATTACGGATCCAGGTTACATAGATTTTAGCAGAGGACTGAATAATAGCTCATGCTATCCTTCTGGAAAAGAGGGAGAAAAAAAGGCCAGACAAAAAGCACAGTACTTCAGAGATCATCTAGCTCAACACCTTCATTTACAGATGAGGAAACTGAGGCCCAAAGAAGTTGAATGGCTTGCCCAAGGTCATCCAGGTCATTATATTTGGGGTCCCTTGAGGACAGGGACTGTTTTTATCTCTTTTGTATCCCCAGCATTTAACACAGTGCCTAGCACATAGTAGGTGCTTATTGTGGCAAAATTCTTTCCATTACATCCCAGTGCCTTCAAGATTCTCAGGTTCCTGGCTTGTCTGAGAGGAAACAATGAGTCCAAGAAATAGAAAATGTCCTAAATTTACCTGAGTCATTTTCCTTTGGCTATACCTAAAAATCATACATACATCTCCCTGTTTTATGCCTTACTTGGTATTAATAATCCAATGGTCATCAAAAGTATCTCTCTTGTAGCATCTTTCAATCAGTCTTACATGACTTTAATAGACAAATGGAGATACTTTGTTGGAGAAGAATCTTTAGGGCAGGAACATATATACAGACAAATAGGAAGAGGTGGGAGAGGGAACAAGCATTGTTTCAGGCACTGTGCTAAGTGCTTTATACACATTATTTCATTTTATCCTCATAACAACCCTGTGAGATAGGTGCTATTGTTATCCACATTTTACAGATGAGGAAACTGAAGCTAAGAGGTTATGTGACCTGGCCAGGGTCACTCAACTAAGTGAGATGGATTCAGAATCAGAACTTCCTAACTCAAGGCTGAGCCACTTACCTGCCTCTAACACACAGTTACTTGAGGAGGGAGAAGAGATTAATTACTGAAGGGATGACGAAAGGCGACCTCTAAGCCAAAGCTAGAAAGCAGATAATTCTGAAAGTCTGAGATGAAGAGACATGGGGGATGTGTGGTGTGAATACGTGAAGGGAGGAGCTTGCAGTCTAGGTGGGTTATAGCATAGGGTGTGCAAAGAGGAGCAATGTGAAATAAAGCCAGA
Source organism: Phascolarctos cinereus (assembly GCF_003287225.1). Lineage (NCBI taxonomy): Eukaryota > Metazoa > Chordata > Mammalia > Diprotodontia > Phascolarctidae > Phascolarctos > Phascolarctos cinereus. The sequence goes on from NW_027555958.1 coordinate 79,335,203, forward strand.
GAAGCAGGCTCTGGTCAAGTCACGAAGAGTCTGAAGAGCTAAGGTTCAAATTTGAGGGATGGAGGAAGGCATGGCTTAAAGATTATCCAGAAGCTTCAAGCCTTACGAATACTTTTCCCTCAAAGACAACTGGATATAGAGAGCACCAAACAACACCATTCAAAAAAAAAAAAGAAGAAAAAAAAAGAAAAGAAAAGAAAAAGAAAGACAGAAATCAACTATGTCTCAGGAGATGGAAATCACTTGTTACTGATTTGGGGGTCACAGTACGATAAGTCATCTGTCCTGAGACCCTCAACTAGTGACAGTCAAGTCAAAGTCAACATCTGAGCGGTAGGTTTGAACTAGATATAAAGAGGAAAAAGAGAACAACACATTTTCCTAGAGACGAGAACTCTCCAAAAGGGGAATGGGCTGATTTTTGGAAGGTCTTCCTTCCATGGAGGTCTTTGAACAGAGGTTTGTTTGATGGCTGCACACCGGAAACGTTGTAGGGTGGATTCTTATTTGATTGGCAGAGACATTAAGGACCGCTGAGATCCCTTCAGCATGGCGGCTCTGTGGTTTGTGTTCTGTGATCTGAGTCTTCATTTTATTTTATTCTAGAGGTGTTAGGTTCTACAGAGGAAGCTAGGTGGCAGAATAGAGAGTGTTGGACTTGAAATCAGGGAGACCTGAGTTCAAATTCAGCCACCTCACTGACTGTGTGATCACAGACATCACGTAACTTCTATCTGTCTCAGTTTCCTCATCTGTAAAATATGGCTCTGTAGAATATAGCAGCACCTACCTCCCAGGATCGTTCTGAGGATCAGATGAGGTGATATTTGCAAACTGCTTAGCACAATGTCTGACACACAGTAGGTACTTAAGAAATATGTGTTCTCTCCTCCATTTTATGGATGAGAAATCCAACACTGAGAAAGATATGATAAGTCATTCATGGGAAAGCACTTTGAGAATCTTAAAATACTGGGTCTGGAGTCAGGAAGACTCATCTTCCTGAGTTCAAATCTGGCCTCAGACACTTACTAGCTGTGTGACCTTGGGCAAGTCACTTAACTATGTTTACCTCAGTTTCCTCATCTGTAAAATGAGCTGGAGAAGGAAATGGAAAACCATTCTAATACCTTTGCCAAGAAAACTCCAAATGACATCAAAAAGAGTCAAACATGACTGAAAAAGACTGGATAACAACAACAATGAATATAAAGATATAGATATGGGTATAGATATAGATATAGATTTAGATAGACACACACATATGATCCTATGTATACATGAAACGTTCTATACATATGTATGTATATATACATATTTCATATCAAATGAAATAATGTGTATGTAAAGAAGCATTCTGACGTATTAGACAGAGAATTGCCCTTTTGCATTCATTTTGTGCATGGTTGGATTAAGTTGGCTACTAAGATCCCTTCCAACTCTTTCTTTCTCTGTCTGTCTCTCTCTTGCTGGTTAATTTCTGAAAAATAGCTCTGTCAATAAAAATTTAAACTTTTTTTTAAAGCAAATAACTAGATGAATTAATACAATGTGCTGGAGCCAGCAAACCTACTCCATTATTTAATTTTTAGTATGAACATTTACACTTTAGAAATTGGCAAAAAATTAGGGCTTGATTTATTGTTTTGTTAATTGTAATTGTCTAGACTTAAGAAAGTGTTAATAGTGCAGATTCGTGTATGTGCATGTATTTTTTTCTTCTGGAGGACCTGGTTCTTATGCATTTGCCAGCATACGCCTGTATAGTTCTGAGTTTGAACTCAGGTCCTCCTGACTCCAAGGCCAGAGCTCTATTTACTGTGCCACCTAGCTGCCCCTCCTATAAACATTTCTTGAGCTTAGCAGGAATTTAGTGGAATGATATCACCAGACTGGAGATCTGGTGCCTATAGGATAATAATAATAATAACTGACATTTATATAGTGCTTGCAAAATGCTTGACATTCATTATCTCACTTGAGCCTTGAGATACTACTGGATTAGGTCAATGAGGTCAAATCAAGGGTTCATGGTGACATTGAACCCTTGAAGAACAGTCTGAAAATTGAAGGTCAAATTGCCTTATAGGTTCATTATTGGAGGTCTCATAAAGCAGCACCTCCCTACAACAGCAGCAGCAACAGCAAAAACCAAGAGAAGATCCCTATTATAGGATCAAAGCTGTAGAGCTGAAAGGGACCTTAAAGACCATGTAGGCCAACCCCTTCATTTTCCAGCTAGTGAAAAGTCAATGATTGGCCCAAAGCCACAGAGGTAATCAGGGACAGACTCAGAGTAAAGCCGAAGTCTTTCAACACAAAATTCAGCTCTGTTTCCATTTACTCTTCAGTACAGGTCAGCCATTTCCAATCTAAAAGCATTGAGGGCAAAATTCAGCCTAGAGAGTCAAGATGATGCCTTTCAGAGCAAACAATAGGAAGTGAAGGCTTCCTTTGTCTGCTTTGCTTAGCTGGATTCTAGGGTTAGGGCAATAACACCCTTCAGCAGGGAAGAGATTTGGTTCTACCCCTTTTCAAATGTTTCCACTCAAACTCCCATCCCTAATTTTAAACTGGGCTTTTGTTTTGTTTCAAAACATCTTTTCAAGTAGGCAGGGATATTTTAGGGAAAATCATATCCCTATGCCCCCAAATCTTGACCTTTTCTGTAAAGAACTCTAAGTGACACCCTGACTTTTTTCTCTTTTTTCTTTTCTCTGACTAAGGCAAAGTGCAGCCCTGGAAGGAAAACAGGCCCAAAGCTCTGTGAAAGTCACTCATTCTCAGAACTAAAATGGATACTCTCAGCGTTGGTGATAATCCCCACATACTTTCTCCATATGTCTCCCTAGCAAAAAGATTTAAGGAGTAACTGATCTGGTAGGATGTAGGAACCTTTAGTTTTTTAGTCTGAAGGGTATTCCCCTCCTACCCTAAATCCCATTAACAATGGAGTTTGCAAAGGAGATGCAGATTAACCGGGTCTAATTGTATTTCATTTGCATGAAGAATGAATGAAAAAGCTGCTTTGGAACACATTGGCTCAGGCTGTTTATTGAGCCATTGAGATGGTCTGACTCTTGAGGTCAGGAGCCTTAATTAGAGGAGGACTCAGTTGGAGAGAAGATGCTATAAGGAGGATGAACTTAGCTAATCAACATCCAGCTTGAAAAAGCAGTTTTCCCTTTTCCTTTCAAGAAAAGAAAGAGCTAAGTAATTAACAGGGAAAGTTCATCCATCTTTCCCTACAATAAAAACCCATATTCTTGACATGACCCATATGATGAAACAATCTTATTTACGAACTTGAATGCTTCACTTTTCAAACCTTTAATCCAGACCAACTGGAACCCGGGTCTTGTTAGGAAGAGAGAGAATGAAAGACCCCTTTAAGCATCTCATATTGAAGCAGTGATTGCTTTCCTGTCATGTGACCAGTTTCTATCTTAATTTTAAGCCATGAGATAGTGAAATACAGTGGCAGACTCTTGTAGGAGCCAGGCCCTGGGAATCCATTTCCTGTCCTTTGCCTGGGTTTAAATGTCACAGAAGTCAGGGATTAGAAAATTAGCATCTTCCCTACTTACCTGCATACTTCTTTCTGAGACCTACCTGTCATAGAATTGTACTTTGGATCCACAGCTGCACGGAGAGCCAACATCACCTCTCCAGCCTGGGGAGGACAGAGCAATTTTGATGAATGCCCCTGGCAGGGCTGTGGCAGGGAGAAAATAAAACAGAGAAAAATAAAGGGGGAGAAATATAAAATAAAGGAAATTGGAGAAGATGGAAGAAGGATGGAGGGAGGGAAAGAAAGCAGAGGAAGTAGAAGAGCTCATCAATAACAAATTCATCAATACTCATCTGTTAGACTCTAAATTCTATCAGGGTTACCTATGCCTGACCAGAAAGACACTATCTTTCAAAGATAAAGATGAAACTAATGACAAAATTTGGTCATCATCTGTTTCCAAATATCTAAATGTATAGCCCATTTTAGATGTATACACAATGCAAAATGAAAAAGGGTTGGCAATTCCCTTGGTCAAGGATGTTATCCAGATTTATGCCACAAAATCTGGTTTGACCATTGACCTTCGTTTAATAAGCTGCATTATCCAAATCCCTATTTCACTTTATATTGTTATGCCCAATCAAAATAAAGTCCTTTAGGACAGTGAAAAGGCCTTCTTTCTAAGAGCCAAAGGGGAAAATGTGACTTGTATAATCTGAATGGGTGCTAAGACATTTTCCTCCCCAAACAAGGGAGAAGGCTTTTATTTAAGATGGGAAAATAAGTGCATGCTGGAGCTTGGTAGCACCATAAATTATTAATAGTTGTATTCAACAGTGCCACTTAAAAACCAAAAAAAAAAAAACACCTATGATTTGGAATGATAAATCCCTCAGTTTCAATTTGAGTACTCAAGGCTTAAAATGCAGGTGCCTATATGAACATTTCTGTGATTTATAATATAATAATATCTAATAATCATAAGTTACACAGTATCTTTCCATGAACCACTCAGAGTGCCTTCCAGCTATTATCTCATTAATCTTTGCCAAATCCTTATGAACTAGCTAAGGGGTATGCTGTTATTAACATTATCTAGCTGAGGAAATTGAGGGATGAAAAGGTTAAATGATTTGTCCCAGGTCTGAAGAAAAAGACAATGAAAGAGTCAGAATGACTTTCCAAGCAACCTGCATCCCTCCATGATGCTCTCTGTCATGGCTTCACCACTTACTTTGTGATCTTGAGGAAGTCATTTAGATACCTCAGTTTCTCATCTATGACATGGACTTAATACTAACTTCTCTGCTGACCTGATTGGATTTTTGTGATTAGAAAATTAGTACAGAGAATATAGCCAAGAGAATCCTGACAAAGGTTAACAATTTAAAGGATGAAGCCTTTGTTCTGATATGGAAAGTATTGCCTCACATAAGGTACATGCTTCACCATTGACAATGCATTTATCATTTTATTCTGACATTGCTGATATATCCTTGATGGGGTGTGAATTCTCCTTGTCCTAGATATTCACTGGACCTTTGAAAATGGTTGATAAATTCAGATGCAGACTCTTTTTATAAAAAAATGATGTCCTTTGTTTTTACATTGAGATTACTTCCCAATAAATTCTTGCCTTAGAGGACCTTCCTTATAACAAAAAATAAAAAAGAATAAGAAAAACACAATTCAGCAAAAGTAGCCAATACATAAACCATATACCATTTAAGCACAAAACCCAAGTCTGATAGTGTATGCAATGCTCCACGCTCATAGTTCCATACTCTGCAAAAATAGGGGAAAGAGGTAAACTTTATTATATGTATGGAATTAGATTCCCTTGCATTCAATTTCAGGTTTTAAAAATATTGTTATTGTTCTTCCATTTGCACTGTTATCATTGCATACATTGTTTTTCTGATTTTGCCTACTTCTTGATACATCAATTCATCTGAATCTTCTCATGCTTGTCTGAATTCTTTAGTCATCATTTATTAAGGCACAGTGGTATTCTATTACATCCATGTATCACAATTTGCGTATTCATTCCTAAATTGATGGGTATCTACTGTTTTCAGATGTTTGCTACTAGCACTTTTTGTCCTGCTATGAATATTTCACTGTATTTGATAACTTTTTCTCTTTTTTATTTCCTTGGGGTATGTGCCTAGAAATATCATTTCTGGGTCAAAGGGCATGGTCATTCTGGTCATTTTTTAAAAAAATGTAATTCTAAATCACTTTTTAAAATGGTTGATTTAATTCACAGCTCCACCAACAAGGTATCAGAGTACCCTTCTTTCTACAGGTCCTCCAATATTTATTGCCATATTTTAATTTTTTTCTCAATTATCTGGGTGTAAGGTAAAACTTGTTAGAGTGGTTTTGATGTACCTTACTCTTTTATCATTGGTGATTTGGAGCAATCTTCTTTCATATCTTTTCACTACTTATCCATTGGGGAATGCCCTCGGTCTTGAACATTTGTATTAATTCCTCATGGAGCTTGGGTATCAGGCAGTATCAAAGATATCTGATAGAAAGATTTTTTTTTCCCAATTGAGAGCTTCCCTCCTTATCCTAGTTGTATAGTATTCATATGTGAAAAATATGTCAGTTTAATATAATCAAAAACTTTTTTTAATCTTTATGATGCCTTTTATCCTTTATTTGGTTAGAAATCTCTCCCTAGCCATAGCTATGAAAGATGCTTGATTTAATTTTCTTCATTTTTTAATGGTATAACCTTTAAAATTCAAATCATATATCACTTGAGGTTCTAGACCTTTTGTTATTCCTAATGAATTTCATTATTATTTAGTCTAGCTCTATAAAAGATCTGAATCCCTTTGGTAGTTTGATTGGTAAGGCACTAAACAGAGATGAAGAAAAGAGCTGTGATTTCATTCACACAGAAAACTCTTAGTTGAGGAAGTTCCCTCTACCAGTGTGGGTCAGGACTGTCTCTATAAATTATAGCCTTAGAGAGTTGGAGGTTAAGTGACTTACCCAGGGTTATATACCCAGTGTGTCTCAGAGGCAGGTCTTAGACTAAGGTCTTCCTGGTTCAGAGGCTGGTCCCCTGTTCATTATATCATACTCCTTCTCTTATAGCTACACACACACACACACACACACACACACACACACACACACACACACACACACATTAACTTGGGTGCTATTTTCATTTTTTTTATCATCCCAGACCAACCAAAGGAATAGCCATCCAAATATTTTTCATTATTTCTTTTTTTCTTTCACTATTTCTTTAAAGAGCATTTTGTAATTGAATTTATATGTTTCATTGTTGATTCTTTGGAGTTTTCTAAGTAAATCATAATACTTTCAGTACGTAGGAATACTTTTGTCTCCTCTTTGCCTGTGTTTAATTAAGCCTTTAATTTCTTTATTTTATTGTTCTTGCTTGCATTTCTATCTTAGAATAAGTTTTATAAGCCTGGAAGACTATAGAGATCTCAGGAAAGAAAGGGAAGCCCACCCACAGGCAAGGGCAAAAGAATTATTTTGCCCATTCATAGGTTCAAGTATGAGTCTTTTTTTGTTACTTGTTTTTATCAGGTTAAATAATACCTGTTCTTCATATGATGGGTTGTTAGTTTAAGTGCTTGAATGGGTTCTGAGGGTCCTTTTACCTTTTTTGTAGAGCTCTGGACATGTTATATTTTTATGTTCCTGGGGAAAATGTGCCCAACAAAGAATGATTTATGAGACTACCACAAGATTGAATCTAGTCCCCATGTAAACCCAGAGATTAGGTTCTTGGTCAAAGATTACATAAGATATTGGGTGTAGAAAAGCTTTCAAAATATGTGTTATAAATAAATAATAAATAATAAAAGTATCGTCACCACCATGTCCACTACTATTACTGTTGTTATTTTCAGATATATCTGAACTTTTAAAATAAAGAAACTAGATAATATAGCTTATTTGCCTTTTTTTTTTTTGGTTTGTTTTTAGGCAATTGGGGTTAAGTGACTTGCCCAGCGTCACACAGCTAGTAAGTGTCAAGTGTTTGGTCTGAGGCCGGATTTGAACTCAGGTGATCCTGACTTCAGGGCCGGTGCTCTATCCACTGCGCCACCTAGCTGCCCCTTACTGGCCTTTTAAAAAAGACTTTTTGAGGTATTCTATATTCAGAAATGTCATGAAATGACAAATCCTCATAGCATAGAATAATAATAATAATAGCCAGCGTTTATATAGCATTTCACAGTGTGCAAAGTATTTTACAAATATTATCTCATTTTATCCTCACAACGGCCCTGAGGCAGGTGTTGTTATTATTCTCATTTTACAGATCACGAAATGGAGGCAAATGAAGGTTAAGTGACTTACCTGAGGTCACACAGCTAGTAATTGTCTGAGGCTTGGATTTGAACTCAGGTCTTCCCGACTTCAGGTCCAGTGCTCTATCTACTGCTGTCTTAACTCTACCCCCAGAGAAATGTACAATAATACCAAAGAAACATTAAATCAATTATTTTAAACCTCCCAGAAGTTGAAGGCTGGGTATACATTGGAGGATGATTTTATTTTATCCTAAGTAGAATGCATTGGTACTTATATACCATTTTTCATAGAATAGGAGCAAACTCAGCCCTTGATTCTTTAAGAACTGATTATCCAAGTTGTGGGTTATTCATTCTCCTTACTTATGCTGCCTTGTTATTATTCAACTGTTTCAGAATCTTCATGACCCCATTTGGGGTTTTCTTGGCAAAGATATCAGAGGGGTTTGCCCATTTTCTTCTTCAGCTCATTTTACAGACGAGGAAACTGAAGCAAATGGGTGACTTGCCCAGAGTCACACAGCTAGTAAAAATGTCTAAGGCCATATTTGAATTCATGAACATGAGTCTTCCTGGTTCTGAGCCCAGTACTCTATCCACTGTGCCACCTAGCTGCCCTTCTGCTGCCTGCCTGTTAACTATTTCATCATTTATTAGTACCTTCTATAAAAGGTGATGATGGAAAAGCAGAGGAGACAAAATTTCAATCAGTTACTTTTTCCATTGATTAACAGTACTTGGAACTAATTTGATACGGACTAGTTTGCTAGTAGGACAAAGGCTAAGTAAAATGCAGGTTGGGATTAATCCTGGAATTTCCATTTATTCATACCATACTTGTCTATCATACTATTCAATGTAAGCTAAACAGAGACCCAGGGCAGAGCAAGAATAAAATTACTAGGAGAGTTAGGATTAGAACCTAATTATCTTGTCTCTCAGCACAATTATCCAAGAACATGTGTCAGTCACATAAAACACCTTCTTTCCAACAGAAAGATGGAATAAGCAACAGTGTTAGGACACAGTAACTTTGGAGGAAAAAAAAAAACAAACCACCACAAAAACCACCACCACCACAAGAGTGAGTGAAACAGGTCTCGTTTTGTTGCTTCAAATATCATCATTTCTTGATGCTCTGACTGTGAATAATCCACTTGGTGGATTATCTAGTACACTTTAAAACTCTGCTACCTTGGACCTGAGTCCTTCAGTCACCATCAGCTGGGGGTGCATTCAGAAAATGAAAATTAATTTTAGTAAAAGCTTGAGTCAAATGTAATTAGGAAGATAAAATTGTTGCCAAAACAGATCACTTATACTGTTGGATTATCTGCTGTTTTAGACTATCTGCCCCTTTGTTCTCTTCTATTTTTGTAGACAATTGACTACACTTTAAGTTTATTAAAACTTAAACCTATTTTGGGGAAGATTTTTCCCCCATTTTGATTTTAAGAACACATGGACCTAAACTTCTCTTTTCCTCATATACTATAGAAGACACGTAAACATGTAGTGAAATTTGGATTGGGAGCGAGAGGGGAGATTTAGGATAATACAATTTCAGAGAACTTCAATGTACATGCACCTATTGTATTTACAATTTACGTCCTCGCAGTTTGGTTTGGGGAGAACTGTTTGAAATTCAAGATTCTTTGGAGAGATCCATTGAAAATGAGAAATTGCCTGATTCATGAGCAAATAAACGCGAACCTTAGAAAGTCTGAATGCTTTCTACAACTCCACTCCTCCCGTTAATCAGGCAGCTACGGGACCAGAAGTCATTCCCATGATTGACGTATGAAATTGAAATTCTACAAAAGCCCAGAACCACGTGCCATCCAGGTCTCAGAAGATGAGGGCAAGAGGATCCCAAGACTCTTTATGTTTTCTTGTTGAAGATGTCTACCTTGAATTCACTCCCAGCTTTTGGTGATTCTCTTCTTTTCTGTCAGAACTTTAAGGATCTATTGTCTGTGGGCTACTTCTGATTCTGTAGAAGCCTGCCTTTTGCAGGTGTTTAAGAAATGTTAACTTGTCATTCTTAATCATTATCACACTTTCAAACGCAAAACTGGGATAGGGAGGGATCAAAGTAGCCCTTTCAGAGTTTACTCCTCTGGGGGCAGCTAAGTGGCATGTGGATAGAGCACCCACCCTGGAGTCAGGAGGACCTGAGTTCAAATTTGGCCTCAGAGACACAATACTTCCTACCTGTGTGACTCTGGGCAAGTCACTTAACCCCAATTGCCTCACTTAAACAAACAAACAAACAAACAAACAAACCAAAAAACCAGAGTTTACTCCTTTGCAGCCTAGTCTAATCGGATTCGGATCTCAGCTTTGCCATTTAACTACCTGTGTGACCTTGGTCAAATCAACTAATAAACATGTATTAGCCCTCCACTTTGTGCTAATGTGCTTTCCCTGTCTTATCATCCAACTCTTTCTCCATGTTCTCCATTTTGCCACACTTGCCATCTATCTAGACCAAGATCTGGATCTAACATATGAAGTATTCATTTGATGTGTACAGGGATAGTTCTGTGCTACCAGGCTCCCCAGGGTTGAGGAATCTACTGCTTTGCATACTTTGTGACCAAGACCACATTTTGCCCCCATCACTCCTCATTTTGAGGATGAGTAGACAAAGAACAATATGTTAACACTTGGAAGGTTAAGGTAAGGACCCTCTCCTTATTCCACTGTGATATTGTAAAGACAAATGAGGTAGCTAAAATACAAGTTTTTTCAGATCCTGGGAGGAGGATTGTTTTCCTTATTATTTACTATATGGCTTTACAAATGCAATCAATACCCAGTACCGTAAGAGTTCTTCAGGATGCACCTTCTTAAATCACCGTAAATAATTAATACAAAGCTTAAGCACCACCATCAATAATGGAATCTCCTCTTTCCTATTAAGGAGAATAGCCAAGAGAGCACACAATCTAGGATTCAAGCAATTCATATAAACAAACATTTAATAATGTTCATAGAATATGCAAATAACTAAATGCAAGGGTGGGGCATTGTGCTGGGCTGCTGGGGATAAACAAAGCAAAGCAAAACAAACAAACAAAAAGGAAATAGTCCCTGTTTTCTAAGAGCTTACACTCTACTGGGATCTCTTCCCAGTTATTATTTTCACTCCATCCTGACAGGTCGAGGTAATCAGAAGTAAAGTGGAACTAAGTCCATAGTGAGCATCCAGGATTTAAAAGTGTCAACACAATAGACACTTATCCCTGTAATTGATTGAGATCACTGTGGCAAAGAACTAGGGAAAAAAAAACTGAATCCATGAAATAAGACCTCAATTATGGCTTCAGACACTAGCTATGTGACCTGAGCAAGTCACTTAATTGCTGTTTGCCTCAGTTTCCTTTTCTGTAAAATAGGGATAATAGCACTACCTCCCAGGGTTGTTGTGAGGATCAAATCAGATAATAATTGTAATACAGCACTTAACAGTGCCTGACACAGAGTGGGTGCTATATAAATATCAGCTATGATGATGGTGGTGATTGATAATGGTGGAGGTTAAGTGACTCACTAAGGGTCACCCAAGTATGATTTGTCAGATATAAAATTTGAACTAGGATCTTTCCAAAACCAAGTCCAGATTCCTTTCTACCATGTGGCACTGCTTAGGTGTGTGATACTATGAAATGCAACCAGAGAAAAGAAATTGTGGGAATGTCACTGTTGGGAATACTTGTATACTTAGCTTTGTAGCTTCAGAGTGGAGAATGGTGGGGTTAATGCCCCCCCCCCACTTAAGGTAGGTGTTGATTGTGCTTCAGAGACTCAGACATAGTGATAATTATTTTATTTAATTTATTAATTAGGTAATTATACCTCAGAGATCACCTTTCTCTCCACTTACTGAGCAATGCAGCTGGGATCAGCTGACAGTCTCCAGGTCCTCATGGCGCTCAAGGACCAAGATATTCTCCATGCAGTGCCAATGTCTCTGGAATTTGCTTCACTTCATGGTCTGACAAAGCCTGAGCCCATCTGCCTTCAAGGCATGAGCCAAAGCCCATCTGTTCCCAGCCGCCTGATTCATGCAGGGGGGACCAACTTGGGAGGGGAGTCTGGGCGTCCTATTAATTAATCGCTTCTGTTCTTGTACATGCACCCAGGGGCCCAAGAGATAAGCATACTACATAAATCAAAAGCTAACAAGAGTCCTTTTCAAGGAATCCTACTCCCTCTGGAGTGCAATACCCACCCTAAATGAGATCTCCCAACCTGCCATGTCTCCAAGAGGTAGAGGTGGGATGACAAGTCTGGTTACTCTCATTTATCAAAGAAGCCATACCATGATTAGGTGACTTGCTCAGTGGCAAAGAAGCAAGGTCAGAAATAAGACAAAGACAAAAATAAAACTGAGGTCTGATGGTTTTAAACTCAGTCAACCATCTACCAGATGACGCTGCATCTGGTTAGGAAAGCCTAGAGCTGCAGTTCCTACTTGGAGCCCTCACCTGAGGTACCGGTATTATCATCATTCCTTCACCTTGGACGCCTTGCTATCTGTTCTCTCATTGTCTTCCTTTTCCCATCTGGAACAGAATTCTTCAAACTAGACCTCCAGAGACCATGCTCCTCTTCTTGGGGAGTTAATCCACTCAGTTTTGGAATTCTGCCCTGGGGCCCAGCTGTCCTGATGGATGAGTGAGTCAGGGCAAAATCACCTAACCCAATCTATTTAACTGGCTCAGATTATGCTCCTACCCTTCTATCCCACACATTTTGCCATCTGTCCTATTGGTCCACATCTATCTCTTTCCTTGCTAGCATCCTCCTCTTCCCCCAATTTCTCCACTTTATACCCCTTGCCCTGGGAACAGTTATGTCAATACTATCATTGCTTCTAGAAAAGGTGTGACAATCACCTGCCCAATGGCTCCACTCACCATCTCTATGATTTCCCACCAAAACTCCCTGGTTCCCCTGTATGTGTTATCTTTCCCTATTAGAATGTAAATTCCTTGAGGACAGGCATTATCTCAATTTGGAATTTGTATCCCTAGTAACTGGCACAGGGCCTGGTGACAAGAGATCTTTTTTTAAAAAAATATATATATTTTTTAGGCAACTGGGGCTAAGTGACTTGCCCAGGGTCACACAGCTAGTAAGTGTCAAGTGTTTGGTCTGAGGCCAGATTTGAACTCAGGTCCTCCTGACTTCAGGGCTGGTGCTGTATCCACTGTGCCACCTAGCTGCTCTCTGTGACAAGAGATCTTAATCAAATCTTTCCTTTCCTCTTCTTTCTTCTCTTCTCCTTCTTCTCCTTCTCCTTCTTCTCCTTCTCCTTCTTCTCCTCCTTCTTCTCCTTCTCCTCCTCCTCCTCCTCCTCCTCCTCCTCCTCCTTCTTCTTCTTCTTCTTCCTCTTCTTCTTCTTCTTCTTTAGCATCAGCTTCAGCAGCACAGCAACACAAACAACTTTAAGGCAGCTGTCACCCCATGGGATTATGACTTCTGTGATACAAAGAAACAAACAGATAAAGTTAGATTAAATCTAATAAGTGCCTTGTCTGGATTTTGAAAACCAAGAACAGAAAAACTGAGGTTAGTGAGCTCCAGATTTGAATGTTCAATTCTTTAGGAAAAAGAAGTGGTATAAGGAAAGGCAGGAAAATATAAAAAATATTTTCATGGACAACTCTGGGAAGCATGAGTGGTCCAGTTTGGTAAGAATGTGGCATAAATGGAGAGGAGTATAAAATTCTGGAAATTTATGTTGGAGAAAGATTGTGGAGGGCTTTGAATGCCAGTTTAAAAATCTTAGATTTTACTTAGTAGTCAACAGGGAGTAATTAATATTGTCAGGGCTACAGTGACTTGATCTGACCTGTGCATTAGAAAAATTCATCATGTAGCAGTGCAGGAGGGTCCAGGTAAGAATTTATAATAACCTATACTAGGGCCTTGACAATGGGATGAATAGGAGGGAAGAGTTCCTGCAGAGACCAAATGGTCAGGCAACTGACGGGATGTCAGTTAGTCTTTAAGATGACACTGAGCTTTTGGGCCTGGGGACCTGGAAGATGTAGTGGTGCCATCAGCAGCAGGAGGCAAATGAAGAGTAAGAACATATTTTAGGGGAAAATAATGTTTTGAGATGCTAGAGGGAATATGTAAATATTTTTGATTTCTCAAGGTTGTAATGATTTAAACAAAAAAGTCTTAATCCCGTTTTCATTTGGTTCAGAACACTAGAGAACTCAGGCAATAAATATTTACCAAGTTTACATCTATGGAATGCATAAAACCACTTTAGGCTTTTGGGCTATTATCTGATATTTATGTGGTTCCCGAAGTTTTATCTTATTTGATCCTCACGATGACTTTGTGAGGTAGACACTATTATTATCACCACTTTACAGATGAGGAAACTGAGGCCAACAGAGGTTAAGTAACTTACCCAGGGTCATCGCATCACTGCTAAGTGTCTGAGGCAGGATTTGAATTCAGATCTTCATGACTTCAAGTCCAGCATTCAGTCCACTATGCTACCTATCTCTTCAAATAAGAGAGAATCCTTTCTAGCCCTCAAACTAAAGTTAATTACAGTGATTACAATACCAACAACTGACTTTATAGATTATACCTCAATTTACACGCCTTATCTCATTCGACCTGACCAATATCATGGAGGTAAAAACGAAGCAAGCCAATGACAGAACTATTTACTTTAAAATGTGATCACTATAACTATTTGTCAATTGGGGAATGACTGTTATTCTTAAAGATTTTACAAAGTTCTTTATATATTTGAGACATGAGACCTTTATCTGAGAAACTGTAAAATTTTCCCCAATTTTATGCTTTCCTTATGATTTTGGCTACATTTGTTTTATTTGTACAAATTCTTTTTAATTTAGTGTAATCAAAATTATCCATTTTACACCTCACTCTGCTCTTTATCTTTTCTTTATTCATATTTTTTTAAGGTATAGAGTAGATAATTAAAAGAAAGAGCAGGGCATTGAGCTGAAATCAAAGGAAGAGAGGGATAGGGAGAGAAAATCATTCCATACACCTGGGATACTTTGGGTAAAGTCTGAAAAGGGTTACAATGAAGATGAAGAATGGTGGTGTGATGCATGATGAGAGCAGATGGGTAGGGAGAAGCCCTTACCTATCAGGGCCTCTGTAGCACAGGCGTCTTACCACCTTCATTCCACTAGGGATGAGGGCTTTCCAACTCCAGTCTTCAGAGACTGTGCCCTCCCAAGCCCCTGGAGTTCATCCTCTTGGCTTTGTGGCTTTCCTCTGGGGTTGAACTGTCCAGTCTTGATGGCCCTAGACCAGACTTTGCATCCCATCCAGATGTCCACCAGGACACCAGAACCTACCCAGCATGGCCACTTCACCATCTGCCTTGCCTTGTGTGTATCCACAGTAGTATCCCACCACATGTATCCATGTAGTGGGAATGAAGAGGTGGGAAGAGATGCTAGAGTTACCATAGAGGCTAAATGGGATACTTGGTAACTGATAGGATGTTGTAGGCAACATTTTACCCATCCTTTTACTTAAAAAATTATTTTTAATTTGTGGAATAAAACAAGCATTTCCATAACACAATATAATAATAAAAAAAAGATGATTTCAATGAAACTGAAAATCTATTGTGTACAATTTGCTATTCCTTTAAAATATATAATGAAGTTATCATGTAAACTCTTTTTTCTCCCCCCAACCCCAAGATGGCTACCATTAGATGCAAATATATGTATATGTGTATGGGTATGTACATAATTTTATTTGTCAGTTTCTCTGGATACGGTTAGCACCTTACTTCATATGTCTTTTGTAGCTAATTTGGGTATTTATAATTGTCAAAATTACTTATTTGCTCAAAATTGTCCTTAAAAAATATTGCTGTTTCTGTATCTAACATTCTCTTGATTCTGCCCATTTCATTCTTCATTATTTTCTGCAAGTTTGCCCATGTTTTTTCTAAAATCATCATGCTCATCCTTTATTATAGCATAGCACTATCCCCATCCGTTTTCATATTATTACTCTGGCTCTGGAAACAATGATCATATACTACTACTGCTGTGAGGAAAGACACGAACACTCACTGCCTTATGGATGAACTGCTGATCCCTGTGACTGCCCAGACTAAAAATCTTTTCCCTGGCCACCAATTCTCCATCTGTGTATCCCCCTATTAGAACAGAAGGTCCTTGAGAGACAGGACTGTAAGGGCTTAATAAATGCTTCTTCATTCATTTGTTCATTCATTCATTCATTCATTCATTCATTCATTCATTCATTCAATATCGTAAAGTGATGGGAGGTTAGTAATAAGGGAAGTAGTAGTCCAGTTTCACCAGGGAGATATTGATGACTTTTATGCTTTGATAAAGCTCCCTTTTATGCCTTTATGCTATGGTAAAGCTTCTTTCCTGCTCTAAGATAAGTTGAACTCCTTGGCCTCAATGGCTTCTTCATTTACACTCCTAAAAACACCCATAAAACAATAGCAACTCCTGTCTGTATAGCACCATAAGATTATAAAGCACTTTCCTCACAACCCT
This sequence comes from Phascolarctos cinereus, assembly GCF_003287225.1. Classification (NCBI taxonomy): domain Eukaryota; kingdom Metazoa; phylum Chordata; class Mammalia; order Diprotodontia; family Phascolarctidae; genus Phascolarctos; species Phascolarctos cinereus. The sequence goes on from NW_027555958.1 coordinate 79,351,597, forward strand.
ATGAGGTAGATAGTGAATTATTCTTAACTGACTTTATAGATGAGAAGAAAAATGCAGTGGAACCAAGTCAAGCACTCTCCCCATTATACCACATTGTCTCTTACCTGTCTCACATAACTATAGTTATCACTTCCACATCATGGGGTATGTGGTATGTGGTTTCCCCATGATCTGGAAAATTCAAGTAAAAATTTTTGGCCCTCCCTTTATACTAGAGAAGAAGTATGAATTTTTTCTTTTTCTTTTATGGGATATTTACAATATTAAAAGATAAAATATGTTGATATTATACAATGCTATGCATATTTTTTATGCATTTCTGAGTTTCTAAACTTTTTCTGTGTCATCTGCTGGGCTTCACATGTCATCTGCAGCAAAACTCCTCCGAAATTTCCATTTACTTTTTTTAATGTACATAAATTAAGATTTTTTAATCTGCATCAGTGATACTAACAGTAACAATATAGAATAACACAATAATCAGCTCCTCCCATTTATTTTTAAATTTAATTGATTTTTCATTTTCAACATTCACTTCCATAAGCTTTTGAGTTTTAAATTTTCTCCCTCTCCCTCCCCACCTCCTTCCCCAAGACAATGTGCAATATGATATAGGTTCTACATGTACATTTCTATTAAACATATTTTCACCTTAGTCATGTTGTAAAGAAAAATTGGAACCAGTAGGAGGAACCACAGGAAAGAAGAAACAAAACAAAACAAAACAGAAGAAAAAAAGAGCAAATAATATGCTTCCATCTCCATTCAGACTCTATAGTTCTTGCTCTGGATATGGATAGCATTTTCCATCGTGAAACTTTTGGAGATGTCTTAGATCCTTGCATTGTTGAGAAGAGCTAAGTCTATCAAAGTTAGTCATTTCACAATGTGGCTATTACTGTGTACATCGTTCTCCTGGTTCTGCTCACTTCACTCAGCATTAGTCCATACAAGTCTTTCCAGGTTTTTCTGAAGTCTACCTGCTCATCATTTCTGATAGCATAATACTATTCCATTACATTCATATACCACAACTTGTTCAGTCATTCCCCAATTGATGGACATCCCCTCATTTTCCAATTATTTGCCACCACAGAAAGAGCTGCTATAAATATTTTTTTTTTTACGAGTGGGTCCTTTTCCCATTTTTATGATCTCTTTGGGATACAGTCCTAGAAGTGCTATTGCTGGGTCAAAGGGTATGCACATTTTTATAGCCCTTTGGTCATAGTTCCAAATTGCTCTCCAAAATTGTTGGATCATTTCACAACTCCACCAACAATGCATTAGTGTTCCAATTTTCCCACATCTTCTCCAACATTTATCATTTTCCTGTTTTGTCATGTTAGCCAATCTGATATGTGTGATGTGGTACCTCAGAGTTGTTTTGATTTTCATTTCTCTTATCAATAGTGATTTAGAGCACTTTTTCATATGACTATAGATAGCTTTAATTTCTTCATCTGAAAACCGCCTATTCATATCCTTTGATGATTTATCAGTTGGGGGGTGACTTTTATTCTTATAAATTTGACTTAGTTCTCTATATATTTTAGAAATGAGGCCTTTAGCAGAGATACTGATTGTAAAAATTCTTTCCCAGTTTTCTGCTTCCCTCTTAATCTTGGTTGCATTGGCTTTGTTTGTGCAAAATTCATTTAAATTCTTATACCTACCCACAATATATCAAAACTACAATGGGGAAAGTTGTGATGAGGAAAGGATTACTGTAGACAGTGCAAGTATCTTAAGGATGTTTCTGCTATATGTTTGCATTGAGAGGCATCATGGTATAGGGGAAAGAATCTGGACCTGAAGTCAGGAATACCTGGTATTCAAATCCTGCCTCAAACACTCACTATGGGAGTAAGAGAGACTCAGTCTCTTTGAGACTTAGTTTCTTCATCTGTAAAGTGCCATGTCTATCTCACAAGGTAGCTGTGGGACTCGGAGACATATATATGGCAGGTACTTTGTAAACCTTTAAGTGTTAATGTTAATGTCAGCTATTTCCTTTGTTTATTGTGAAGAAGGCTATTACATCCTGCTTTAAAGTTTTTTTTGAAAGCTCTTTTGTTGTTTTCTGTTGTGTCTTGCTTTTAATACAAAATAAATGAACAAATAAACAGCCCACCAGTCCACATGTGCCCTTTTCTAAATTTAGTGTTTCCTTGTTACATTTGGTGTCTATGTTGCTGGAGAGCAGGGACTAGAATTTGGTCTTCCTGGCTGAAGTTACATTGCTTACTTACCAAACTGGAATCATCTCAGGGGAGCCTGGAAGAGATCAGAGGAATGGAAAATAAGTTAAAAGAGCAAAGCTGAACAACAAACATGGGAAAGTTAATCTAGTAAGTCAGGATGGATGAATGGACTTCCTAGGGGATGTTTGGAGCCTAAAATAACAAGGTGCTTTTTGTTCCTGTAGCAGATCATATCAATTTGCTTTGTATTAATTATTCTCACAAATTACCAGACTTCTGAATGAGGAAACTGATGTACTATGGTAAAGCAACCAGTCCACCATCATACTGTAGTCCCAATCAGAGAACCCATCAGCTAAGTACTATGTAACAATCAATTGAAATGATCCTTTCCTGTTGTAATTATGATTGATAGCTCAACCAACCAGTGACAATGGTGTGACCCATAACTCATTGGAGTCTGACTATCTTAATTTACTGGAACTATAACTAAGGTAGGATGACCAGAGCTTTGTTTCAGTGTGACAAAATTTAGAGGGTGCTCGAACTTCTTTGGCAGGCAGAAATAAGCAGCCTTAGCACCTAGTCAGTAAGAATGATTAATGAAAATAAGAAACTACTTTATGGTTTGTTTTCTACTTCAGTGTATACACCTCGGGTGAATACCTCCCTGGCTGGTCCCACTCTATTTTCTCACTTGGTCCTGGCCTCTGCAGCAGTGCCCTAGTTCAGGGTCTCTATCTCTCTCTACCATGTGGCTGAGTTCTTGGGTATCTCCCGTCAGAAGGTTTTATATCCTAAGGGACAAGGTCTTTCCCCAAAGTCTCCCCACCCCAAACTGAACTTGTCCCAGGCATCATGCTAGCTTGACATGTGTCACTCGGAGTTTCCTGACCAGACTATGAATTCCTGGAGGACAGTGGCCCTAGGTGCTATTTCTAGGGTGGGGGAAGAGAGAAGAAAAAGAGGGGGGAAAGCAAGTTACATAATAACTTTATTATATATTTAAAAGGAGTAGCAAGTTGTACATAATAGATTTGCAGTTTCCTGTAAAATCATCTTTTTTTCCTATTCTACTATATCATAGAAATGCTTGTTTTATTTCCCAAGTTCAGAATGAAATACAATAAAAAAGAACCTACTACATGCCGAGCACTGCACTAGACTAATAACAATACTCATAATAATAACAACAACAGCACTTTAAGGTTTGCAAAATGCTTTACAAATATTACTTCATTTTATTCTCTGCAAGGTAGGTGCTTTAAGTACCAGAACTGAAACCATTCCTACTCTCAAGGAGTTCAGATTCTGTTAAGGGAGACAGCATATATATGCATAAATATATATGGAATAAATATAAATAGAATAAATACAAAATAAATGAAAGTGGCTAAATACTAGGGAGTCGAGGAGGGTGAATATTAGCCATCAGCATTAGGAAACACTTGTGTAGGTGATAGCTGTGAAGCTCTTGAAGGAAGAGGAGAGCTGTATGAGGTAGATGTAAGCAGGGAGTACATTCCCAGCATGAAGACAACTGGTGTACAAGTGTGGAGATGAGAGATGGAAGAAGGAACAGAGAAAGAGTTTTGATCGGGCCATAGAGTGTAGGAAAGGGAGTAATGGATGATAAGGCTGGGTGGAAAGAGGTTATGAAGGGCTATTAAAATCCGAATTAACTTGTTCATATTTTTTATCCTCAATTCAATCAGGAGACAATGGGGTTAGGTGAGTAGGAGAGTGAAATGACTGGCTCTCCAGCTCTCTCAGTGCCAAGCTGCTGGGTAGTAACATTCCTTCCCATGCTCACTTCTAGCTCTGGGAACAAGAATCAAATCAAAGCTACCACTGGACCACAGGGAAAGGACATGTCAATCAATCGTCCTATGACCAGAGGTGTGCTGTAGCCATCTTTTACAGGCTTAACCTGATTGCTAAATTTTCAGTATAGGAATTTATACCTCAGAAATTAGGCAAGTGCTACAAATCAGGGCTTGATTTATGGTTTTCTTGATTATCTAGAGTTAATAAAATGGTAGAGAAAATGTTAAGAAAACAGATGAAATTTAAAAGTATGTCCTGGGTTATTTTTGGAAAGCTGGTTGCCAAACATTTACCAGCACACCCCTGCCTGTGACTCTATTCACAGTGATCCTGTGATTTCCCAGACAAAATTACCCCTTGCTGACTCCACTTACCCATATGTTTTGTCTTTTCCTAAGAGTTTCTGGAGAAATAGGCTTGTTTTACTTTAACTCAGCATAGAAGCAGCTGATGGCACAGTGCAGAGTCTAGGCTTGGAGTTAGGAAGACCTGAATTCAAATCTAACCTCAGATAGCTGTGTCACCCCAGACAAGTCACTTATGTTTGTCTCAGTTTCTTCAACTCTAAAATGAGCATAGTAATAGCACCTACTTCCCAATGAGGAACAAATGAGATAATATTTTTTAAAAAATCTTAGCAAAATGTCTTGGACATAGTAGGCATTGTATAAATGCTTATTCCTTTCCCTTAGCACAAGGCCTGGAACATAGTAAGCATTTAATAGTTGGCATTTTCATTCACTCGTTTGAGATGAATTGAGGTTTCAGTGGAAGGAGTTTTCCCACTAGGAGTTCTCTAATTAATGAAATCAAAGGTCCAGGCACACATTCCATCCCTCTCCAACTACTTATGGCCTAAAGGCCATCTCTAGTCATCCTGATCTATACCTCACCACTGGACTCAGATGGCTCTGGAGGAAAAAGTGAGGCTGGTGATTTTGCACAGCCCTCCCTCACTTAAATCCAATTCACTAGCATGTCATGGCATCACTTCCCTGATGTCATGGTCCTCTTCCAGAAGGACAAACAGCAACTTTTAGCCTGTACTACCTCTTGGCATAATAGATTTCCTGTTGATTACTGTCATGCAATGCAGCATTTTTCTCTGTTTGTTCTTAGCTTGTCTTTCTGAAGCTTCAGGGAATGATCAGTATTCCAACTAGATGTGCATAAGTTTTCAGATTTTGAGGATAAGCCTTACAACCTCATCTTTGCAAAATAAAGAGTCCTTATCTTTCATCTTTATCTTTCAACAGCCTCACCCCCAGCTGTGATGGATTTATTTGTCCCTCTTTGTATTTTCTCCATCTCTGTTAAATACCCTGAGAGGTATGGTGATAAGAGCCTGTACGTGGCTGCATTCCAGGTACATGTGTGCAGAGGAGCATCTTTGTTGAAACTACTCAGAGTAAGTGGAATGTTTTATATACAGCACAGGGCCTAGGGACAGAAGAGATGATTTTAAGTCTCAGATCTGCCACTTACAAATTGTTTAGCCTAAATTAGGAACAGGATATAATGTTCTAAATTTGGAATTAAAAAAAAAATTCTCAAGTAAGGGTGGGGGAGATGAAGCCAGATTATAGTTCCTAGGAAAAATGACCTGTGGTTTTTGTAACCTGAGTATGAATCAGCAGTGTAATGTGGAAGCCAAAAAACCTGGGGCAATATTAGGCTGCAATAAGGATAGGACCAGAGTGAGGGGGGCAAGAGTGCAATTATACTCGGCCCCTGTCAGACCACACTTGGAATGTGGAGACCAAATTTGAGGAAGGAAATGGTCAAAATGGAGACCAGAGGAGGGTGACAACTGCTGATTGTTTAAGAAACACGGACTGTTTCACCTAGAGTGGAGAAGACAGAGCAGACATGTTCTGTACATTTAAAATATTTGAATGATGGTCATGTTGGACAGGATTATACTTGCTCTGCTTGGCTCCAGGAGGTAGAATGAGGACCAGTGGGTGAAAGTTACAAAGAGACAGATTTCAGCTTAATATAAGGAAGGAATTTTTTTGAATGAGAGCTGCTCCCAAAGGGAATGAGCTGCCTTGGAAGGCAGCCTGGTTCCCTGACATTGGAGGTCTTCAAGGAAAAACTGAATGCCTATTAGTAGGGAATCTTCATAAAGGCAATTCCAGTGAAGTGTTGGGGTGGTTGACCTCTGAAATTATATATAAAATTTAGAGAAGCTGGGCAAAGAAAGACTGAGAGCTGAGGAAGACAAAAGAAGTCTGAATAAATTGATGCTTTCCCTATGCTTTTGTCCAATTTAATTAATTTTGAATTATTTTCTCCTCAGTCAGCAGCTACACAGTGCTAGGCACTTTGATCTAAGTACAAAGAATGAAACAAACCCTACTTGAAATGAGTTTGCATCCTAATAAGCCGCACAAGTACATATAAAATATATAACATAAATAGAAAATTAACAAATAGAAATATGAATGGTGTATACAAGGTAGTTTGGCAAGAAAGGCACTAGCACTTAGGGACATCAGGAAAGATTTCATTCTGAAGATAGTATTTGAGCTGTATCTTCATGGAAGAGAAAGCAGATATGACAGAAGTCCATTCTAGGCATGGGCAATGACCACCGAAAAGGTATGGAGGCAGGAGACGTAATGTCCTGTATATGAGGAACAGAAAATAGGGCAGTTTGCCTCTCTAATATGGCGTTACTATTCATCCTTGGTTTGAAAACTTCCAAAAAAGGAGAGCCCACCACTTCCCAAGGTGACTGTTTCTACATTGGGATTACTCTGATTTTAAGGAAATTTCCCCCGTCATTAATACTAAATTTGCCTCTCAGACACACCCAACCTTTTTGCTCCTAATTCTATCTCCTGGGGAAAAGCAGATCAAGCTTAATCCCCCTTCCATATGACAGCTTTATAAATACTTGAAAACAGCTGTCACATCCTCCCTAAACCTTCTCTTCCTTAGTTCTTTCAACTGAACCTCATAAGACATGAACTTGAGGCCCCTCACCCTCCTGATTGCTCTTGTCTGGATGCCCTTCAGCCTCTCAGTGTCCTTCTCAAAACATAGGGCCCAGAACTTAACTGAGCCCTGTGTTGTTATGTCTTGGGTCTGGTAGGTGGTGGAAGCAACAAGAAGCCCATCACATGAACTTCATACAGAAAATCCAAGTCTGATTGCTATTAAACAGACCGTCAGAACTCGACGGCCCCGAAGAGTCAGAGAGGGTCAGGGGAAGGAAAGCCTTTTGGTAATGTTTTAGTGAAACTCCACAGGGCAGGAGGCAGCCAGCTCAGGTTACAGGCATAGAAAAGTAGGCAATTTCCTCAGGACCTGAGGTCTGGCAATTTGCTACAATCAGCGTTGGGTTGTGACTTATGTTGGATGGGATGACAAACGTGCCTCAAAAGCTATTCCTCAGAACGGCTTTTGCTAATACCTTCCACTTCTTGGGCCTGGCAACCCAACTCAGTGCCCCAGCCAGGTGAATATGTTCAGTGTGACAACATGGCGGTGCAGAGACATGAAAGATTTGCTGTGAAGAGTTGAGACAGTGAAGTGGAGGGAGCATCAGCCGTGTCTTACGCGTGGTAGGTAATGAAGAAATATTTGTTGGACACAAATGAAAGAATGAATGTCGTATTATGAGATAGACCTCTGACATCATATACTTCTTTACATTGTTGGCGAACTTTTCATATTTCTATGACTTATCCCTTTAAAAAAATTTTATTGATGGTCTTTAAAAAATTGCTGACAAATGATCATTGATTTAAAGTTGGAAGAGATTTTGGAGGCATTTAATCTAATATCCTCATCTTATAAATGAAGAAAGTGAGAAAGTGTCAGAGGTGGGAATTTACAGACCATCTAGCCTGATTTCTTCAATTTTTAGAAAAAGAAATTGAAGCCTGGAGACTTGCTCAATATCATATAGGTAGTAGGTGGCACAGTAAGGATTGTAATCTGTACCTTCTGACTCCAAATACGATGTTTTTTTTTCACCATATTATGTGGCTTCTCATATCCCAATAAATTTCCCCAACACACATAAGTATATGTTAACTAAAACCATTCCCTGTTTTTTAAAAAAATACGGCAAAACAAATAAACCTATTGACCATGTCTGACAATATGTACTTCATTCTGTACCTGTGTTCTACCTTCTTTCTACTCAGAGATGCCCATCCTCCCACACATAAATCACAATTTATCTCTACATTGATTAGCAGTTTATATGTTTTTCAATGCTGCTGGGTTTTTTTTACATTCTTGTAGTTTTCTTGTGAATTACCTTCTTGGCTCTACTTACTTGCCTCTGCCTCAGTTCAGACAAGTCTTCCCAAATTTCTCTGAATTTTTCATGTTACTTGTTTCTTACAAATACCTCATCCCCACATAGAAAGTGATTCCTTAGGGGTAGAATTCTGCCTGAAACTAGCTCTTCAGTGATAGCAGATGTTCAACATATATTTGTTGATTGATCATGGCAATAAATGGGAAAAAGAGGAGTAGGAGTGGACCAATCAGGACAATATTCAATGCCTGTCACCTTTGTTACCAAAGAAAGAAAGAGGATGATGCATCCCTGGGAGTCACCTTTGGAATTCCAAAGGTGTGCAGTGATGTGCTGACCTTTCAAAAATGGGAAAAAGGGCAAAGTTCTGCTCACTCTCGGTTTCTTTGCTTTCTTTCTTCTCCCTCTCAACTATGGGGAGCTGCTGTGTCCAAGGAAGGAGCCATTATAATACTACTGCTGGGCGAGCTCAGAACAAGACTGCTTTTAATAGCCATGGTCATTTGTCTTTCACAACAAACTGCATATCCGCAAGAGGGTGGTTGGAACAGGACTTGGTGTAACTGAGGGTGCAGGAATGGAGCCGCCCAGTTTCAGAGGATGCCCACATGAAAGGGAGCTTTCACAATGGGTGTACAGTAACATTTGCACGCCTGGGCCTAACCTGACAGTTATTTATGGTCCCGGGTTAGATAAAACCACCATGCAGAAAGGAATCAAGGCTTGAACTCAAGATGTGCCAAAATTCACAGATGGCCTTTTTTTCGCATCCTAACTGATTTCAGGAGAACAAGCAAAGCCTCTGGAGAGGGGTTGCATAGGAATTCAATTGTCAATACCTTCCATTCTGTAGCACCTGCTAGGGTGACCACCCACCCACAGACACCTTCCTATCTGAGCCAAGCTACTCAAGGTAACATGTACAGACTTAGTGACCTGAATAAATCGGTCAGATTTAAGAAAGATGACGAGGAATGTAGGAGGGAGTTTGGAAAAGTGGGTGACAGTGTGCATGGCTGTGGTGGGCGAGATTACTTACAGCTTCCCTTACTTAAATGGATCTTGGAGTTGGAGAAGGTCAGTCTGGGTGCATGCCCTGAGGTTGGGGAGGCAGTATCTGACAGTGTAGAGAGTGTTGAACTTGGAGTCAGAAGTCCTAGCTCAGCCACTAACTTCCTGACCTTGGATTCAGTTTCCTTAAAATTCCTTTTCCTGTAAAATGAGGGAATCCAACCAGGTGATCAGCCAGCTCTAATGTGATTCTATGATTAAGACATGGCTTAGTCTCCTACCTGGGCCCCTGGCAAAAGAATAGTGAAAACCTATTGTTAATGACCAACCCATGCTCCAAAGGTATAGTCCCTGATGCCATGATCTTTGTACAACCTTGTAGTCTGGGCTTGTAAGAAGGGATGCATTTGTATGTGTCCCTATGCTTGTGCTAACTCTAGGGAGTTAGCACATTATTATTACCCTCATGTAATACTGAAACCAGAGTGTTGAGATCTCTATAAAAGTGAGAATTTTGGTCCAATAAGGCAAATAACAAGAAATTAGTTCGGGGGCAAAACATAGGCTGTATGAAGAACATCTGAGCTCTCACATAGAGCTTTAGGGTAACACTGAAGCCAAAGGCACAAGTTCAAAGGAAAAAAAAAGTGTGTGTATGTGTGTGTTAGTGTTAGTGTTAGTGTGTGTGTGTGTGTGTGTGTGTGTGTGTGTGTGTGCTTGTGCATTTTTGTCCATAAATAAGAAAGCCAGTTCATTGGGTCATAATTGTAAATCACTCCAGATGTGCAGATGAAATCACCACCAACCAATTGTGGAATCCTGTCCCTGCCCAGAAGTTGGAGGCTGTTAGTTCAGGGAAACAGTTCTTCATTATCATCATACGCAAATCTCTTTTTCCTCAGGTTATTCCCTGATGAGAGGGTAGGAAAGCCAGGATAACAATTCAGGGAATTCACTAGAAGATGTTTCATTTTCTGAGTTCCTAGAAGTTTGCAGAAGAAATAGCTTATTTGGGGGCCTGTGAACATCTGTGGACAGGATTCTCTCTTTTCCTTTGTGAAGACTATTCAGATATTTAACAATATATCATGACCTTATTGTTTTATAACAAGCCAAGGCAAAACACCACTGATTCAAAAAGAATAAAAATTGGGATCCTTGGAAACCTGAATGTAGTATTTTGCAGATGCTGATTAGCATTTTGAGAGCTTTTCAATGATGCTGAGGCAGAGAATGATAGAGACATCTTATTTCTTCTCAAAGTTTAGAACTAGAAAGAAGAAGATGCTTGTTGGAGCAAGCCATAACATCTAATCTAAGAAAAATGGTTGAAGTTCTGGAAATGATTCCTGTGGGGGTGAAGATTGGACCCGATGAATTTTAGAGTTGCTTCTAGCTCAAAGATTTGTAATTTATTTCAGAAATCAGAGGTGGGGAGGAGAGGTGGGGAAGCCACTTACAGTAATTACTGCTTTATCCTTGGGATTTATTCCAGAGAAGCCAAGAAAAGCCTTTAACATGGGTGAAATCTAGAGGAAATGGGCCGTGTTTGCTGAAAAAGAAGCTGCCTTGATTTGCATAATGCATAAACAGATGTGGTCTATCTGAAAATGTAAACAGCTCTTTTTGCAGTATTTATACAACCCAGTCAGGATTTTGGATGAATCACAGCAGCAGAGAACTTGGAAAGCAGCGATAGTTCTCTGTGTGTTCTTAGGAGATGATTGGTTGGCAGTCCCATCAGTCAATGCATGTACTATCCCTCAAGCTTTGGCTTTTATCATTAGTATGTGGGTATTAAAGAGGAGATTCCCCAATACTGGCAGGAAGCCAAGGCCAATTTGTATTCTGAAGTGCAATGCTATCTCTCAGTAGAACTAATCTTGTGCTTATTGTAAAGCAACTGCTGAGATTTCAATCAGCAAACTTTCTCAGTTTCTTCCACATTAATTCATTTTACCTTGTAACTATGGGTGTAAGGTGATTGATCGTGTCATATCAGTTGGTGAAGGGGAAAGGGTATCTTCTATTTGCCAGTTCCCCAACTAAGTTCATTCATTCACTCACTCATTCATTCATTCAGACAACCTTTCTTTGCACTCAGTATATGTGCTGGAGGAGATATATTTGCAAGACCAGCTCTGTCACTTCCCACCTGTGCAACCTTGGACAAATCAGTTTACCTCTCTGGGCCTCAGTTTCTTCATCTGAAAAATGAAGCGTGTAGAGTAGATGACCTCTAAGGTTTCTTCTGCCTTTAAGTCAAAGAACATATGAAGCCAAACCTGATGGGGCTTCCACTGCATACATGTATCTATTCTGATGAACTCTTTATTAATTCAAGCAGAGATAAGAATCTGGTTTTTTTTTTGTTTCTTCACAAAGAATAATTTCCTTGAAGTTGGGTGCCATATTTTGTCCATTTGTGTAAGCTCTTAAAGTTCCTGTTACATTGACCAGCAAACATAATGAGTTGATAAGTACATCTTGACTAAAGCAATAAAAGCTTAAGCTTTTCCTTAAATCTTTCCTTATCATCTAATCTAGCCAAGCCCTAGAGAAGGTTTTTAATGATGAAGAATCTTAGGATTAGTAAAGACTTAAAAGGTATCCACCCCTACCTCCATCCCATCTTCAAGAATCTCAGCCAGATGAGATTTCCTTGTATTTTGAAGTATGCATCAAGGATTTCATTCCAATATTAAGCACTGTCAAGAAATTCCTTCTTCCATCCAATCTAAATCTCCTTTGCTGTAATATAAGCCATTTCCTCTTGTTCTTACCTCATTGGATATATGAAAACAGCTTGCAACCATCCTCTAGGTAAACAAGTTGAGTCACTTCTTAATAACTAAGCAACATGAAACAGGAATAGCAGAAAGGACAGATGATCCATTTCTCATCTTGGCAACCCATATGTGTGGCATAGCAGGAAATGATGGCTGTGTCCATTAACACAACAAAGACACTCTGAATCATTATTCACAGTGTGAAGTCTTTATTTCTAGCATCCCTTCCTATTCATTTTGAGGTCCAGTGTGAGATTTTTTTGTTTTGTTTTGTTTTCTTTCATTTGAGTGTAGACCTGGCATTTCACCAGCAAAGGAGACTCCTAGGGTAGAAACTGCTTCCACTGATGAAGATTAGCAACTACTGTGTAATTTATACTCAGTCAATCAACCAGTCATTCAAAAAGCATTTCTTAAGTGCCTACTATGTACCAGGCACTGAGAATATGAACAGAAATGGAAGAAAAAGACAATATCTGCTCTCAAGGAGCTTACATTTTAGTGGGGGAAGACGGCATATAAAAGAGAGCTGAAAAGATGTGGGAGATGGTACATAGTATGGGCAGCTAAGTGGATAAAGTGGATAAAGTGCTGGGCCTGGAGTCAGGAAGACTCATTTTCCTGAGTTTGAATCTGGTCTCAGACATTGGCTTTGCAATCCTGGGCAAGTCACTTAACCCTGTTTGCCTCAGTTTCCTCATCTATAAAATGATCTGGAGAAGGAAATGGCAAACCACTCCAGTATCTTTGTCAAGAAAACCCCAAATGGAAGATGGTGATGTAAAAGCAGTGACTTGCTTGAGCTCTCCCCCAAACCCCTCCAAATACCAGTAAAAAATGGCTCTAAACAAATTCTAAAGCAGCAGAACCCACAAAAAAGACAGAGTGAAACAAATTTCTAGCCCAAGACAACCTGGATGGTTTATTAGAAAGGTCTATTATGCCAGGCTGGGAGAGAAACCTAGTTCAGCGAGGATGCATGGGCAAAAACCAGTCCTCAGGGAACCTGGAGAAGGCCTCAGAGGACTGAATCATGGGCAGCTGTGGAAGTTTCCAGACTTCTCAACCCACAAACACCAAAGACAAATTAGAAGGTCAGTAGGAAAAGTCTGTGACTGCGACAAGAGAGAAACTCGGTCCCGGTCCCAGCCCCATTCCCAGCACAGTGGCTGCTTCTGGAACTTCTGACCCACAGACTGAGGGGGAATTGAGTGGCTGATCACAGGGGAATTGTAGAGATCTCTTTGCTGGTGCTGAGGCAGGATTCTCTTGCTTTGCCCATGCTTGGATCTGGGTCTCAGTTCTGGGTGGTGATCCTGGGGAAAGGAGGAGTGCTGGCATGGTGGAGCTTGTAGTGGTGGTAAAAAAAGTAAATCCTTCTCACAGTTCCAAGGCAGAAAAGAGTGCTTGTGGTCACTCATAGACCAGAGCACAGGCCAGGAAAGGAGTAAACATCTCACCCCTTATCATACCACGTTGGAAGAACTGAAAATTTACTTCCCTAGAAGTATCTCTGAAAACAGCTGCACAAAACCCCTGAAGCTTGTAACAGTGCATTCTCCACACTGGAAGCAGACCCCTACCTTAACAAAGAGTTTATAAATCAAGTAATTGGCTAGGATCATGAGCAAACTGCACAAAAATAGTCAGACCACAGAATCTTTCTTTGGTGACAAAGAAGATCAAAACATACAACCAGAAGAAGACAACAAAGTCAAAGCTCCTACATCCAAAGCCTCCAAGAAAAATATGAATCAGTCTCAGGCCGTGGAAGAGCTCTAAAAGGATTTTGAGAAGCAAGTAAGAGAAGTAGAGAAAAAACTGGGAAGAGAAATGAGAATGATGCAAGAAAATCATGAAAAATAAGTCAGTAGCTTGCTAAAGGAGACCCCCAAAAGACACTGAAGAAAATAACACCCTAAAAAATAGCCTAACCCAAATGGCAAAAGAGGTCCAAAAAGTCAATAAGGAGAAGAATGCCTTAAAAAGCAAAATTGGCCAAATGGAAAAGGAAGTGCAAAAGCTCTCTGAAGAAGATACTTCCTTAAAAATTAGAATGGAGCAATTGGAAGCTAGTGACTTTATGAGAAATCAGGACAGTATAAAACAAAACCAAAAGAGTGAAAAAAATAGAAGACAATGTGAAATATCTCATTGGAAAAACAAATGACCTGGAAAATAGATTCAGGAGAGAGAATTTAAAAATTATTGGACTATCTGAAAGCCATGATAAAAAAGGAACCTAGATATCATCTTTCAAGAAATTATCAAGGAAAACTGCCCGGATATTCTAGAACCAGTGGGTAAAATCTATCGATCACCTCCTGAAAGAGATCCCCAAAGGAAAACTCCTAGGAATATTGTACCCAAATTCCGGAGTTCCCAGGTCAAGGAGAAAATATTGCAAGCAGCCAGAAAGAAACAATTCAAGTATTGTGGAAACACAATCAGGATAACACAGGATTTAGCAGCTTCTACATTAAGGGACTGCAGGGCTTGGAATATGATATTCCAGAGGGCAAAGGACATTGGATTACAAGCAAGAATCACCTACCCAGCAAAACTGAGTATAATTCTTCAGGGGAAAAAAATGAATATTCAGTGAAATAGAGGACTTTCAAGCATTCTTGATGAAAAGACCAGAGCTGAATAGAAAATTTGACTTCCAAATACAAGACTCAAGAGAAGCATGAAGAGGTAAACAGGAAAGAGAAATCATAAGGACTTATTAAGGTTGAACTGTTTACCTTCCTACATGGAAAGATGATATTTGTAACTCATGAGACCTTTGTCGGTATTAGGGTAGTTGGAGGGAAAAACAAACAAACAAACAACATATGTGTAAATAGATAGAGGGCACAGGGTGAGTTGAAGATGAATGGGTGATATCTACAGAATAAAATTAAGGGTGATAGTGGATTATACTGGGAAAAGGAGAAAGGGAGAGGTAAAATGGGGTAAATTATCTCACATAAAACAGATAAGAAAAGGCTTTTACAGTGGAGGAGAAGTGGCGGAAAGTGAGAGGGAATGAGTGAATCTTATCCTCACAGGATTTGGCTTAAGGAGAGAATAGCATACACACTTCATTGGGTATGGAAAGCTATCTTACCCTACAGGAAAATAGGGGGGAAGAGGATAAGAGAATGGGGGGATGATAGAGGGGAGGGCACATTGGGGGAGGGGTAATCAGAAGCAAACACTTCTAAAGAGGGACAGCGTCAAAAGAGAGAATAGAATAAATGAGGAGTGGGATAGGATGAAGGGAAATATAGTTAGTTTTCCACAGCATGACTACTATGGAAGTGTTTTGCATGACTACACAAGTATAAACTGTATCAAGTTGCTTGCCTTCTCAATGAGGGTGGGTAGAGAGGGAGGAAGAGAGAAAATTTGGAACCCAAAGTTTTAAAAACAAATATTAAGAAAAAAATTGTTTTCACATGTAACTGGGAAATAAGATACACAGGCAAATGGGGGTATAGAAATCTATCCTGCCCTACAGGAAAGTAGAAGAGGAAGGGGATAAGAGAAGAGGGAGAGATAGAAGGGAGGGCAGATTAGGGGAAGGGGTATTCAGAATGCACACTGTCTTGGGGTTGGGGGAGGGAAAAGATGGGGAGAAAATTTGGAACTCAAAATCTTGTGAAAGTGAATGTTGAAAACTAAAAATATATAAATTAATGAATTAAAAAAAAAAAGAAAACCCCAAATGGTGTCACAAAGACACATGACTCAGCAACAACAAGGAGAGAAGAGAAGGTATCCAACTGAGAGGGGGCATTGTAGAGAAAGTCTTGTGGAAATGAATCATCTGTACAGTCCAGATAGAGATGAAGACATCTTTGACCTGGTCCTTCTCCTAAAATTGGAGGTTCTAGGATGAACATGTCAATTAGAAGGTGGGGCCACAGGGGTGGAGGAAATTTCCAATGTGAGAAGTAGTTCCAGGGCAGAATAAACAGTATCTGCTCTCAATTATCTCCTATGCATAACTGGGTTTGTATATATTTGTTTGCATGTTGTGTCTCCCATTAGATTGCAAGCTTTTTGGGGGTAGGCACTGTCTTTTGCCTCTGTTTGTGTATTCAGCATTTAGCATAGTGCCTGACACATAGTAGGCACTTAATAAATGTTTATTAAATGATTGAAAGGAACTCACTAACAGGGGAGAAACATATCTATAAGCAGGCATGTACAAGATAAGTATAGAGCAGAAGAGCGATAAGTTCAGAGGGGAAGGTATTAACACTTGAGAGTACCAGGAAAAAAAAATCCTTAAAGAAAGTGGGATTGGAGCTTAGATCTTCCTACTCCAAATTCAGCGTTTTTCCCATTGTACATCAATACTTGGAGTACTCAGTATAATTTTCACCCTGAAGAAGTTTACCAAGGATTTGGAAATGCTTCAGCAGCCAATGAGCAATAGTGCATGTTTATACAAGTTGTATTCTGCTCTTTGTGGGGATCTCTAGCCCATTACAAACAAGTCCTGAGGGTTTCTTGTTTTTGTTTTGTTTTGTTTTTGAGGTGATTGGGCTTAAGTGACTTGACCAAGTTCACACAGTTAGTAAGTGTCTTAGACCGTATTTGAACTCAAGTCCTCCTGACTCCAGGGTTTCTAAGGGTGTTATCCAAAAAAAGTATTGATTATCTCTAGTTCCTTTAATCTATCCTCATATGAAACAGTCTTGAGGTCTCTCACTCTCCTGCTCATCCTCCTTAGATGCTCTCCAAATTGTCAATACCTGTCTTAAAATGTGGTGCCCTAAATGGAACACAGTAGAACACAGTATCTCCAAATGTGATGTCTGACCAGGGCACAATACATCAAAACTATCAGCTCCAATTTGCTGTTCACTTGGCCTTTTCATGTAGCCTAATATTATATCAGGGCTTTTATTGTCTTTGATATATTAATATATTATACATTTTAATATATTTTATTATATTGGTTTTCATGTCATACTGCTGATTCATGTTGAATTTGCTGTTCACCAAAGCCTACATATCATTTCTACATGAACTATATTGGCTAGCCATCTTTTCCTCATCTTATACTTGTCAAATTTTTTAAATCAAAGCATAGCACCTTATATTAATCTCTATTAAATTGTATTTTACTAATTTCCACCCATTCTTTTGGCAGGTAGAGACATTTTGGATCAGTTCTCTTTCAATAAACTTGTTAACTATCTCTCCATCTTTGTGCTTATAACTACACATTTGAGAAAAATGTCATATCCATGTCATCTAAATTATTGATATAAAATATTAAACAGAATAAAAGCTGACATTAGCCCATTGATGACGATTTTTTTGAATCTGGTCATTCACATTTTGGTGTTGCGTTTTCAAAATTCCAAAACTTACAAGGGTACAGAGATCTTTGCTTTCTAAAGGTAGATAAAAAGGTGACCACATCAAAATGTTGTTATATTTTGTTCCAAGAAAATTGGCATTAGATAAAGAGTCATATCTATTTTGATCATTTTTACCTTCAGTTATAAGAAAATTGTAAAATATCAGATCTAACTTTATTTACTTATTAGCTGTGTAACCCTGGGCAAGTCACTTAACCTTTCTTTGTCTTAGTTTCTTCAATTGTAAAATGGGGATATTAACAGCACCTACCTTGCAGGGTTTTGTGAGGAAAAAATGAGATAATATTTGTAAACCACTCAGCTTGGCACATAATAAGTAAATGTGTATTCTTTCCCTTTCCATTTCTATCATCACTAGAATAGGATAAGAGGCAAGGAAGGGGGTGGTTTGGGGAAGATCTTTATCATTCATGACTATGGACTGAAGCTCACTCAGGAAGGAAAGTTGAACACTTAGAAAATCTTGCATTCACGTCCTTTCCAATCCAACCTTCAGGTTTGTAGCGTTTTACTGCTAGGTATGAGTTTATTAAAAAAGTGACTCCACAGCTTCCCTGCATAACAGGAAAATCCAGTTCTGGCCCAAGATACTGTCCTGTTGTTCTGTATGTTATTGTAAGGACTCAGGAACTTGATCTCCTTGTTAACTGAGTGGTTGTAGCCAACACTTCTGGATTTGGGACTTGTTTGCTCATTCTTTGCTGATTGTTAGGAAAACATTGAGGAAAAGCAAGAACTTACCAGCAAAAAGTGTCATAGTCATAATCATAAGAAGGCCTGTGTCATATGAGCAAAGTCATCCGCATATTGCCTTAACTTAAAAATATTATCTGTGTTTTATTGTTTTTTATTTATTTTGTTAGCCACACTCAGAAGTGTTGCGGGCTGCATGCGGCCCACGGACTGTTGCTTCTTCATTACATGTTCCTTCACTGATTCCCAGCCTCAGAACATGAAGTGTAGGGTTGAATGAGCAGCAAATGGCAAACAGGCTCACTATTCTTCAGCCAGGAAAAGCTGGCATGCAAGGTGAAGGAAGGACAACATACAGGTGTTGTAGCCACAGCATGGCAGGGCCTGAGGTTTGTTTCCCTGTATGGAGTATGGAGCAGCTCAAGCCAGTTTCCCTATTCTGAAATGAGTTTTTTAGGGGGTCAGAGTAGGAGGGAGGGGCAGGGTAGTATCTTCCTTAGAACCTGCTGATTCTGTCCAGCTCATGTCAGCAGTGCTAGGAATATAATACTGAACATTATGTTTGTGCTACGAAAGAGAACACATTGTCTGCATCGCGCTAGCAAAGAGGATATTGGGACATGAGCTTTGAGTTGTTTTTCTAGAGGAGATGATAGATTTGTGTTGATTGCCTTAATCATATTCCCTTGCCTTCTCCTCACCAACTGAGGGTCATCCACATAAGCATTGTGGGTATGGAATGAAAAGAAACCAATTGGCCTCTGAAGGGATAAACTTTTGACCTTGACCTCATTAGAGCAGCATTCTGACTCACTGAACTTATCCTGCTAACACTTAAACCAATGAGAACTTATAGAATTGAGGCCATTTACATTCACATTATTATTACTATTGCAACTTTTTATCCCTCTTGTCCTTGCCAAGGAGCCAGTGGGCAGTTTTGCCATAGACTGGTCCCTATATTCACTACTACCCTTTATGCTACCATGCTATGACCTTTGTTCCTCATCTTAAAGAGCTCCCTGATAAAAGGATCACCACGCTACCTCTGCACCCTATTATTAGGGATGTGCCAGTGTTTTCCACAGTGATCCATTCAATTTGAACAAATACATTCCCCTAATGGCAATTTTCCAAAGGTGAGGAAATATTTTAGCTGAAGGGACATAGCTGTTGAGGCGAAATTTGAAAAGTGAAAAGCAGGGAATAGATGAAAGCAGAAAAGCTGAAGTTTTCAGAAAAATAAATCTTTCTGAATGTTTCTTCAACTGATCAAACATTGGAGCACATTCAGAAAGTTTTACCAAGTATCTCCGATTCTCACTTGCACACCCTGACGGTCTTTTCTTTGGCTACTCAATGTTCTCATTTAATGAGAAAAAAAAAAGTTGAGTCTGTTTCATCACCAGTTTACTTGTTTCATTAGAACTGCAGGAAGTAGTTGAGTAAATCTGATAAAATTAGATGCAGTGGGAAAGTAGATTAAAATACATCTGAAGTTCAATTTGTGATACATTGGTCATCTTGAAACAAAATGGTGGCCAACGATTTCATATGGGTATGTCTTCTGTAATTTGTAATGAGTTTCAAAGGTTCAGGTTTGTCATAGCCCAAAGGTTAAAGTCAGAGATCTATATGAATGTGCTGATTAAGGTCCACAGTTTGGAGAACTCCTAGTCTTGAAAACAAGGACAACTATTGCAGCTCTGCTGTGGTGAATAGTCAATCACAAAATGTAAAACAACATAGTCTTGATGTGACAAGACAATCAATAAAAAAAATTGAGTAAAATAACCTCTAAGGTTTTATGTATGATGTCATTTAGGGAACATTGAACATTAGAGATTCCAACTGGAATATGGCTAGGTAGAATATCTAATAAAAAATTATTATTTCATTGCATTGCTTCCACTATTGTATACATTGTGATTCAATTTCCTTGAGATTTGCTTAAACTTGAACTAAAAATTTTAAGTGCAACACCTTACTCTATATTTGGAAATTTTATCTTTCACATCAAACTTCGTAGGTGAAGTAGAGCTGAGACTGGAAAAATAACATTGTGGAATAACAGATTTCCTATTGAGCTAGTGACACCCTCTATTGAAGATATGCCTGGTTCAATCAACATCCCCCAAAATGATTCTAATTTTCTTACCAAGAAACCAAATCTCTTTCCAGAAGACTTGTTCTTACTAACCTTGTTCAATGGTGTATTTTTATTTTATATTTTATTTATTACATGTTTATTTTATATTAAATTTCACACTAGTGCCATTGGTGTAAATTCTATATTTTGAAGCAAAAACAAACAAATAAAAAAGCAGAAAATTGTCCCTTTGCCCATTGTTAATTGTGATAAGAATATTTCTCCTTTGAGTCAGAAGTCCATCCTTCCCCTCTCAAGATACCCTTTCCTAGACTTCTTAGCCTCAGTATAAATATGTGAACTTGTCATCTTGGTGGAATGGCTGACTCAGTTTTACCAAAAAACATGTATTTGTTTCTTTCTTTCCCTGCAGCAATATCCTAGTGTCTCTAAATCTTTCCTCTTTTCCCTCCCACCTAATTATAGGATGACATTTTGATTCCCTCCAAACTAAAATAACCAAGTAGGGCTCAATCAATCTATCTATCAATCAAAGGAGTAAACTGTGTGTCAACAATTCCCTCATAAATTTGGGAGGTGTGAAGATCATTTGATCATTGGATAAAACCAGAGAGACGTGTAGGAAACAGTTGTGATTGGCTGTAGAAAATTAGTCATGCCCACTGGGGCTTTGGATAACACAGCAAATCAGCTTAAAATCTAGCAGCAAAGAAGTGAAAGGTTGGGATGTTTCAGGCTTGAGAACACCTTGAGCAGACAGACCCCTTTTGTCTATACAAGAATATAACAAGGTGGAGGGAGAATTTTACTTCCTTTTTTTTCTGTGATCATAGTAGAAAAGACTGGACCAGTAGGACACAGCACACTTGAGAGCTGAAAGGCATGTTAAGGATAGTCAGTTTTAGGATTCTATAAGGGCACTGATTTGCCTAGGGTATCACAGGTAATAATTGACAGACACAAAATTTGAATTTGGGTCCTCATCTGCAAATACAATGTACTTTCCCACTGCACTATGTCCTCCCTTATGTTCAAAATTGGTTGTTATCTTTTGTTCTCAAAATGATGTCACTATGTTGGGGCCAAGGTACAAAGTGTCCAATTGTGGCTAAGCAGACCAATACAAGCTTGGAAAGTTCTACCACAGGTTGGGTATGAATAGTCCGTATGAACATTTGGAATGGAAATGTCTCTAAATTTGTGCATGTCATGCTTCTTTTGAGGTACTGCAATTCTGCTTTGCTCACGGCATCCAGTGTTTTCTTTGATGCAGGCATACCATACTAGGTGGCCCCGTGTCAGTGTCTCCCATGTTTCACAAACAATTCCGAAGCTCTTCAGTGAGACCTTGACAGTGTCTTTATATCACTTCTTCTGATCTTCATATGAACACTTGTCTTGTGTGAATTCTCCATAAAATTGCTTTTTAGACAAATGTACATTTGACATTCAAACAACATGGCCAGCCCATTGGGGTTGCACTCTCTACAGTAGAGTTTAAATGCTTGACAGTTTAGTTCAAGAAAAGACCTCAGTATCCAGTATCTTATCTATATAGGTGATCTTCAGAATTTTCCTATGACAATTCAAATGGAAGTGGCTCAATCTTCTGGCATGGTGCTGGTAGACTGTCCAGGTTTCATAGGCATACAACAATGAGGGCAGCACAATGGCTCTGTAGAGCTTCAGTTTGGTAGGCAGCCTCATACCTCTTCTCTCCCACACTTTCCTTTGGAGGCTAAACACTGAACTAGCTCTGGCAATACGTGCCCCCACCTCATCATCAATGTGGACATCCCTGGAAAGTATACTGTCAAGGTAAGTGAACTTATTCACTGCATTCCAAATTTTTTCATTTGCTGGAATCAATGGTTACATGTATGGATGATGTGGTGCTGGCTGTTAGAAAACCTCTGTTTTCTTGGTGTTGTAAGGCAAAAATTAGCACAAGTGGCAGATAATTAATTCATACTCTTGCATCTCAGCCTCAGAGGTTGCACTGAATGCACAATCATCTGTGAACAAAAAGTCATGTACCAACTTTCCCTCTGCTGTAGTCTTGGCTTGTAGCCTTTTCAAATTAAGTAATTTACCATCCACGCAATAGCTGACCTTGATGTTGTTTTCATTCTTGTTGAAAGCATCTGAGAACATCACTGAAAACATCATGCTAAAATCATAGGAGTAAATACAAAGCTCTGCTTCACTCTCTTGGTGACTGGAAAAGCATGGGAGCATTGCTCATTATCCAGAACCCATGCAAGCATGCCATCATGAAACTGATGTACAAGACTGATGAATTTCTCTAGGCAACCAAATTTTTCCATGTTCTTCCACAAGCCTTCATGGCTGACAGTATCAAAAACCTTGGTCAGATCAATGAATGTTGAGTACAGACCTCCGTTCTACTCCTGACATTTCTCCTGGAGTTGTTGGGCAGCAAAAGCCATATTGACTGTTCTTCAGCCCTTTCCGAAGCCACTCTGGCTCTTAGGTAGATGACCATCTTCCAGTTGAAGGATCAGACTATTAAGGAGGACTCTGGCACTTGCCAGACATCTTGCTGACATATGACTAAGAGAGAGACAACCTCCCCCCCCCCCCCGTATTGTGACAGGACAACCTATTTCTTTTTCCTTTATGGATATGGACAGTGGAGTTATCCTTGAACTCCTGAGAGATAACTTCTTCTTGCCATATAACACAGAAGATTTCAGTCAGCTTTTGCATGAGCAGTGGACCCCCTGGCTTATAAATCTCAGTTGGAAAAGAAGATACCTGCTGAGTTTTATCACAATGAGAGTTATTCATCTTTCAGGTCCAGTAGATTTCATGTTGTCCACAGCGTGTACACATTCCATGTACCAATGATAAGTGGAATCATCTTTGCAAATTTTTGTGCATTTTTTTTTGTGTGTGTTTTGACCTTAGGATAGGATCCCTGTCGGCCATGGTAAGCTGGTCAGGGTTAGGTTGGATGATGCAGACAATTTTTAGGGCACCTCTTTATCTCCCTCTTCCCACCGGGAGGTGAGCAGTGTGATCCTTAAAAAGCTGCTCAGACACTCAGGGGGCTGCTGAATCTCACTGCTGCTTTAATCCAGTGAGAAGACAACCTTATTCCCTACGGCCTAGGCTGCCTGTGTGCAGAGTTGTGACTATAGCTCCTAGTGTATGCATTCCTGATGCTTTGCCACAGGACTTCGAGGCAGGTAAAAAAAAAAAGTGAAATAGTATGGATGATGTCTTTTGACTCACATTTAAATGAGGTAGAGTTGTGCAAAGTCATCGACCTTGCTCTCTCTTCCAGAATCATTGGAGTCCAGCTGCAAGACAAAAGTAAATATGACTGGTGATGGCTTGGGATGCAGTGAATGACCTTGGCATCTTCAGTGTCTAATCAAGCTCTGAGCTCTCTACAGCACCTGCCTCAGCTGCCTTCATGGCCATTGGAACAAATTGTTCTCATCTACCCATTCCACTGGGGGAAATCTTCACATGCTTGAGGTAGTAATCCCGCTAACTCACTGATGGGTTTGAGGCCTGTTGGTTACCTTCAACCTGGTTTTCCCTTTCTGCTAAAATGGTTTACTGGGATGTGGGTGGGCACATGCTATAGCTTCTTAGAACCACAAGTGAGAGTTAGGTGACCGATTGGACACCAAAGATAGAAAGCAGTCCTAAAAAGGGCTCAGCAGCCCTCACACCGGAGCTAATAATCTTCCCTGAGCACCTGTATACCCCAAGTTCACCATTATGGTTCCATCCAATGAGCGGGGGCTTTCTTATTTTCTCTTCACATTTAAAGGATACCAGTGGATCATATTGGAAGTCCACTGGTTGTCCCACATTCTTGCCATATAATCATTTCATTTTCTTTTTCTACTAAGTTGCATCGCTTTAACCATAAATGCAGTGGGATTGGACTAGATTATAACATTTGATATGTCCAAGTCACATTAATATGGCTGTACTGTACAGAAAGATCCAGGAAATTAACATCAGATATCAGATCTGATCCTTATATGGCATTCTGGCATGGGCCTGACTGAGCAAGTTCCTTGGTAGTTTAGATTCTGTACTGGAACAAAATAAGACACTTACAAGTCAATCAACAGTTAGATATTCAACAAGGTTAGGCATTGAGGACAACTTGAGGTGATTCAGTTGGGCAAACTTCCCTTGCCTGAGTTAGCCACTGTGATCCACCAGCCAAGACTCAGAAGGTCCTTTACCCCCAAGGTCAGCATGATTGCTTTGGACTCAGGTGATAAGAGACCTCAAAAATCTTAGCCCTTAGTCCCCTGAGCCAACAAAATCTCAAGGAATGTTTCAGTATCTTCTAAGAAAAAAACTTTCCTATTCTGTATGGAGGTATGGGTTAAAATATTGCTCCTGCCATACATGGGATTAAGAAACTCTTTGAAGAATCATATTGAGTTTTGTCCAACACTATAGATATCTATTATATACAGGCAGCACTATGGCCAAGAGGATTAAATGTTATACTGAGGAAGCTGTGAATTCAAATCCTGCCTCAGATACTTACTAGATGTGGCACTCTAAGCAAATCAATTAACCTGCCTCAGACTGTTTCCTTATGCATAAAATGGGGAAAATGATAAAACTTTCCTCACTGGGTTGTTGTGAGGGTCGAAGGAGATAACATATATAAAGCGCTTTGCAAATTAAAAAATGCTATGTAAATTCTTTTATCACCATTGTATATAAATATATTTAATGCCGTCTTGCTAATTTTACTTCTTTCCCCCAGTTTCATTAGCTTAGTTTTTTACTAAACAAAACCTAAGGGCTTGACCAAGTTTTCTTTTCTGTAAACATGGGTTTTCCATCCTTCATTTCTAGAAACTTTGCATTATTTATAGGAACTGATTGAGTCATGTTTTCCTTAACTTCTCTGGGGAATGGCATAAGTCCAACATTAAAATCTTCCTTGCTCATTATCTGTGAGGAAATCTCAACTTCCATATTTCTAGCAATACTAAATTAGAGATAAATTTATTTATTTGGTGGGGAAGTGGGGACTGTTTT
Organism: Phascolarctos cinereus; assembly: GCF_003287225.1. Taxonomy (NCBI): domain Eukaryota; kingdom Metazoa; phylum Chordata; class Mammalia; order Diprotodontia; family Phascolarctidae; genus Phascolarctos; species Phascolarctos cinereus. The sequence continues at coordinate 79,376,946 of NW_027555958.1, forward strand.
TCAAACCAAGGAAGCCATGTTATTTCTCATGATTCAAGATACAATTAACTTTGAGGAATCATAGAGTTGGAAGCAACCTTGAAGGTCACTATGTTCACCTTCTTATTTTACAGATGAGGAAAACTGAGGCTTAAAGAGGTAAGTGATGACCCCAAGTCTGGACAGAAATAAGTACACATAAAAGATATATTAGAGTATATATTTAGCTTAAAAACATTTCCATAAAATAGGCTCTAGAATTGGAAGGGAAAAAAAGAGGAAAAAATGAAAAAAAAATAACCCCCCAAAACAAAAAAATTTTAAAAATTTAAAAAAAAATAGAATTGGAAGGGACCCTAGAGATTTTCAAATTCATCCTCTTCATTTTACAAATGAAGAAATTGAGGCCCAGAGAGGTGGAGTTAAGTAACACAATCCGTACTTGAACTCAGGTTCTTTGATTTGAAATCAGCACTCTTTCCACTCATTATAGCAGTCAGTTAATGGAGAACTAACAGAAGGCATTTTTCTATTTCCAGTGATAAAACAACCAAAGTAAATAAAACAATAATAATTATAATGGTGAAGATATTTGCTACTAATCTAGAACTTTATAGTTTATAAGGTTCTTTATATCTATTACAAGTATGCCCTTCTTTATACAACTCTATTGCATAAACATCCAAATTCACTGAGATAGAAACATTAAAATCTTCTGTCATATTGTGTTACATTCTGTTCTATGGCTCTTATGTGGGGTATAGGATATGTTCAGGGAAGACTAGTACCTCTGGTGTGAGGGCTCCTGAGCCCTTTTTAGGTCTTCTTTCCACCTTTGGTGTCCACCTGATCCACTTAATTCTCACCTGTGACTACAAGAAGCTAATAGCATGCACAATGGCCATACCCTGGGAAGCTGTTTTGGCAGCTGGGCTAAATCAGGTTGAGGGCAACCAAGGGGTCTCAAATCCATCAGTGAGTTAGGTGGGTGTCTACCCCAAGTATGTGAAGACTTCCCCTGGTGGAATGGGCAGATGAGAACAATTTGTTCCAATGGCCATGAAGGCAGCTGAAGCAGGTTCTGTGGAGCACTTAGAGCTTAGTTAGAGATTGAAGAAGCCAAGCTCATCTACTTAACCTTGAGCCATCACCAGTCATTTTGACCCTGTTCTGCCACTGGACTGTAATGGATCTGGAAGCTGATGGCTTCATGCAACTCTGCCTCACTGAAGGCCAATTTATGCACAAATCGAAAGACATCACCCATATCATTTTTACCATTTTTAGTCACAGCCCTGCACACAAGTGGCCCAGGCCATAGGGTCATCTTCTTGCTGCCATAGTCAGACACATTGTAACTTGACTCAAACATAATCATGTAATTTTTGGTCCTCTTTGAGAACAAAGAACAACAACCGTGGTCTATGTATTCTTATAATTCAGTTAATACTTTCTCTATGAATTTAGACGTGAAGGCATTTGGAACCCATAAGTTTAATATCGATGTTAGTTTATTGTCCACGGTTCCTTTCAGCATAACATAGTTTCCTTGTTTATCCTTTTTCTGTTTTGAATGCTTGCTTTTCTTTGTCTGATAGGATGATTTCAACTCCTGCTCTTTTTGGTTTCACTTGATGTACAGTAAATTTTTTCTAGTCTCTAATTTTTATTCTGTAGATGTCTTGGTTTATTAAATATATGAACAACAGCTTGTGGGATTTTGTTTTCTTATCCAATCTGTTACCTTTTTGTTTTACTGGCTTGTTTAATCCATTGACATTTAAAGTTATGAGAATTAGGTTTATATTTTCCTTTATAGTTAAAGGTCTTCTGGTAATTTGAAGAATTTATTATTTCTCAATGGAATTGTTAAACTTAACCACTATGTATCAGAGTTTGCAGCCTCTTTTTTTTAACTTGGAAGTGATCTATGAATTCTTTAATCTGGCACTTTTTTCTGTGTTCAAAAGTTCTGGACAGTTTTCTTATATCATTTTTTGTATTATATAGTTCAGAGTTTTTTTTCTACTTGTATTCTTCTGGGAGATATAGAATGCTTAAATTATATCGATTCATCCTGATTTCAAGATCTTTATGTTTTGCATGTATGGAGAACATGCATTCTTTTAATGTTGTTGCTTTCTGCATCTCTTCTTCTAGACTGTCATTCACTTCTATGTATTTGCATTCCTGTTCCATTGTCTTCTCTTTTGTTTGTTTGGTTTTTTTGGGTGAGATTTGCCACCATGAATTCAAGTTTTTTTATTCTGCCAGTTTTCTGCAGTTGAAGCCATAATTTCTGTTATCACAATTCTTATTTCTCTTTTAAGCCATTCAGGTAAAGTGTTCTTTGGCTTCATGTTCTCTTCAAAATACATAGGTTCCTCTATCTCATCAGATGTTAATAATTATACTTTGTTTTGTGTATTTATTCATAGATGTCTGGACTCTTTTGCTAGCTCTGGAGGCCATATTTCCTTTTGCTTTTAAATATTTTCCCTGTTAGTTTATCTGCTTGTGCTCAAGGCCTTTGAATTTTTTTTTCTCCTGAGAACTTTGGTCGTTTCAGTCTTTCTGTTCTTTTACTTTCCCCTACTTAAGCACTTAAAGTCACAAAATACATGAGGGAGTGATCATAAAATTTGTATTGACTTTTCAGAAGAAGGTGAATCCTTTTGAGAACGATTAACTAGAATGTTTCTATTTTTCATTTAAAATGATTCAGGTTATAAAATTGTGACATATGTACATACATATATACATATATGTGTATCTATAGCTACTCTATGTGTGTGTGTGTGTGTTTGTCTATGTGTGTGTGTATATATATATGTATGTATACATATATCTATATTTTAAAAATCTGGGCCCTATCTATTGTGAATAGCTCAGACTTTCCAGAAAATATCTATTGTGCCCATCTCTAAAAACAAAGTTTGTTGTAGGGGAAACCATCCTGGAAGTGGAGACCAAAGACCTAGGTTTGAATCATGGCTTTGCTACTTAGTAGCTGTGTGACCTCAGTCACTTCACCTCTTTCCTCACCCACAAAATGAATATATAGGGCAAGACCAATCAACCAGTGAACATCTATTAAGTATTTACTATGTGCCAGGCACTGTACTAAATACTGTGGGTACTGATAAAAAGCAAAACAAACAGTCCTTACCTTCTAATGGGGGAGGAAACTAACATAAATTGTAACATGTAAAATAACACAGAGTAGATGGAAGGTAGCTTTAAAGGAGGTAGCAGTAATAGCTGGGGGGGGGGGAGTGGTAAGAAAGACCTCCTGGATTAGGTGGGACTTAAACTGAGTATTAAGGGAAGTAGGGTTCCAGAAGCCAAGATGGCGGGGTAAGAGGTGAGTCTCTCTTACCTTCCCTTATTAACCCCTGAAAGCCCAGAAAATATCACAGCTGGAACAGCTGAACCAGAAGAAAGATGGGGTGCAGCAGTCCAGTAGCCCAGGTAGTTTGAGGGATTAACTGGAAAGGTCCCACTCACCCTGGGGGAAAGGGAGCAGTACAGAATGGGAGGCATCCTGGCAAGCTAGTGGAAAGCCCCACCTCAGCATACCAGGAAGAGATCCTGAAGCCCAGGTGTTGGAGCAGGCAAACACCAACACCTGGATCACTGAGTGCCTCAATGAGGGTGAGGAACCGGTGGAAACCAGCTCAGAAAACCACCAGGTGCCTTGGCATTCTACAGCAACCGCCTCTCCTAGTGCCTCAGCAAAACTAAGGGGCCCCAGGTGGATAAACACCCTACAACATCCATCTGAAAAGAGCTGAAGAAAGGAAAGGAAGGAAAGGCCTGGGTGAGCAGGAAATCTCCAGGAGACACCCTACCCAATCCTACCCCTAGAGTTCCAGTATTGCTGTTTCCAGCCCAACACCAGGTAAGCTGCCAGAATCCTACAGCCTCCAACTGCCAACATTGGAGACCCTAACACACAAAGCCATCCACCATGCCCTGGGCTCCCAACACAAGAAGCTTGGGTCAGTGCCCTCTGCTCCCCAGCAGGGGAGCCCAATCTCTTTAAAGGCCAGGAAATAAGCAAACACCATGAGCAAAAAGAAACACAGGATAGATTCTTGTTATGGGAAGAGTGAAGATCAAGGCAGACATTCTGAAGAGGGCAGCAGGGATTCAGAAAGCCTGAAGTCAGGACTTAGAGCCTTCCAGGCATGAGGAACAGCCAGTGGAGAAAGACATGAGATGGAGAAACAGCGAGTAGTCTAGTGTGACTGGATCATAGAACATGTGAAAAGGAATGGAGTTTAAGTGCCACAGTGGGTAGAGCACCAGTCCCAGAGCCAGGAAGACCTGAGTTCCAATCCAGCCTCACTTCCTAGATGTGGGACCCTGGGCACGTCACTGAAACCTATCTTTGTCTCAGTTTTCTCATCTGTAAAATGGAGATAATAATTGGGTTGTTGTAAGAATCAAATGAAGAAATAATCATTGTAAAGTGCTTAGCACAATGTGTGGCACAGACTAAACACTATATAAAAGCTAGCTATTATTAAAATAGGAAGGGGTCAGGTTGTAAAGACCTTTAAATGCAAACCAAAAGACTTGATATTTGATTCTGGTGATAATAGGGAGCTTTATGGAATATGGAAATAGACTTGCTATGGGCCATTAATGAGAATAGGGGCTGTCTTACCAACTGTTTCATGCAGCCATGCTATGGAATTTATTAAGAAAGAGGGGGACGTGGACAGACCCATGTATTAAGAAAATAACTTTGGAAGCTGGATGGAGGATAGATTGCAATGGAGACTTTGTGTGTGTGTGTGTGTGTGTGTGTGTGTGTGTGTGTGTGTGTGTGTGTGTGGTATGGACGTCATTGGCAGTCTGGTGAAGCCCATGGACCTCTTCTCAAATAATATTTGTGGCCTTCATTCGTAATTGAAGGAAATATAAATCTCAATTAGATTTTAGTGAGAATAAAGATATATTTTTCCCCACCTATGTTAATAGACTCCTTAGGGGTCCTTGGATCCTAGGTTAAGAACTCTGATTCTACCTACAAATCCTATCAAATCAACCTTAAAAATGTCTTTTTCATTTCTTTGTTTTGCATATTTGTTCTTCCTCTTCCACTCCACCCAACCCCAATACCACTTTACTCCAATACCTTTAATATACTGTTGCTTCTTCTGTTTGCTGTACAACTCCCCAAAGCAACAAGGCTACAAAATATTTTGAGAATTTTGCTCTTGCAGTTGAACTATCATATCTTTCACTGAATTGAATCCTCCAACTTATTGAGAGGCCAATCCATCACTAGAAGTACACAGTGTGTATGCTTTTCCTCCCTCAGAATATTTCCCAGCAGTTAATAACTGGGGGGCACTGACCTGGGCATCTGTCAGAGACAACTAATATGTTTGGGATGAGGAACTTTATGAGCATTCTATCAAGAGGCCACCATCACTCTTGGTTGGGGGGGGCCCTGAGTTCTAGTTCATTCAGAGGACAGCTTGAGCAGAGTTGATACTAAACTCATCTGGAACTTCTCCAGGCACTAAAATGTCAGGAAATAGCCTCTCTATGGGCCATTAAGGAGAACAGGGACTGTCTTACCAGCTGTTTCATGCAACTATGAGTATGGCAGAGAGAAGGTGCCAAAGTCTGGGTCATACTTTTGGAACATAATATTTGAATTGGGGGAAAAAAACAACATTGGAATGAATGAGGATTTTCATGAAGATTTAGCTCTTGGAAAGTTATGAGGATAAAAGGCGTGGTGGATGGAAAACATAAAAGAAACGCAGAAACAGAACTGAAAACTAAATGAACTTGATCAAGGAGGAACTGACAAGAAAGGGAAAAATTTCCAACAATTGCCTAGTTTCAAATTCTTTTTTGTATGCAGAATATTTATGTTAATGTATATATGTGTGTATATGTATATGTATGCATGTAGATGTGTGTATATATTTGATGTCAGAAAATTGGAATGTTCTCTGCGGTAATTTCTCCCCTTTGCTAAAATCCCTTGCCCCATAAATATGGTCAAAGAATGATCAGTCCTTTCGAAGATGAAAAGATAACTATGTTCAACATTAATCATAAAAGTCAGGATAACAAGAGAAAGGACAGAGAATCCCACAAGCACATAAAGTATTTTTGCTTACTGGAAATAGCTACAACACTTATTATGTATAACTGGTGTGCTAGTAGGCAAGGGCTAATTTTGAGTTTTGGTGAGGTAGAAGAAAATCTATATGGTATTATTTTTAGAGATATCAGGAAAGAATTTCACTCCCCTTTTTCCAAATCCCTCCCCCTCCCTATGTGTGATGGGGTCTGAAATTCACCTCCTGACACCAGGAGTAGCTAGGTGACTCAGTGGATAGAAAGCTAAGCCTCGAGTCAGAAAGACCTGACTTTAAATCTGCCTTCAGACACTTATTACCCTGGGTAAGTCACTTAACCTCTGTCTGCCTCAGTTTGCCTAACTATAAGTAGGGGATAATAATGGCACCTATCTTTCAGGGTTGTTGTGAAATTCAAATGAGATAATATTGACAAAGTGCTTAACGTAATGCTTTGCCCATAGTAAGTGCTTAATAATTGCTTATTTTCTTCCTTCCGTAGCTATATTGGAAGGAAGTGGGATCAGGTATAGAAAGCCATCCATCCTTTTGTAATGGGGATACACAAAAGCCAACCTTTGGAAGGGGAGAAGGGAAAACTTATTCTATGAAGCTCATGAAGAAAAACACAGGGCTAATAGAAATTATGGGGAAGGAGATTTGGGCTCAGTATAAGTATATCTTCTTGAATATTAGGGCTATCCCAAAATGGAATGAGCTGGTTAATAAATGAGGTGATAATTTCCCTCAAACTGAATTTTTTTCAGTAGTCCAGCTAAATGTCACTTTACTATTTTAGTACATAAATAGAAATTTATGCAAGCAGGGCAGAAAGCTTTGAATGACTTATATTTCCAATTGGCTAGGAGCATGCTCTTGGCCTTTAGCACCCAGCCACTGGCTATGAATTCTGCTCTTATTCAGAATCAGGTGGAATGTAGAATCTATATCCTTCGTATTTTTCTTAGGATACTCGTGAACAGCAACAAATGATAAAAATCCTCAGGAAGATTACCGCAAGTCCCTCAGACTTCAGGATTCTCAAAACTTGGTTGCCAGTTACAGAGTGTTCTTGTGCCATACCACAGAAATCCTTCAGCATCACATGAACCTGTGAGGGAATCAGGGACTTCCTGGATAGCTTGTGATTTTACTCCATCATGTCAACCATAATGAGCTTCCTTCACATGGGGCTGCTGTGGTATGGCAGAGGGGCCTTGGACAGGCATGCATGCAATCTACGATGGTGATGGTCTGACAATGAAAGAGAGAGGAAGGTAAGAAGCAGTGCAGGAAGTCACTCAAAGTCACATCTAAGTCATTCAAAGCATCATCTAAAAATCAAAAATTGTTGGGAAGGAAAACATGTTAATCTGAAAAGAACACGAAACATGGAATCAAGGGACTAGAATTCCAGTCACAGCTCTTGCCAGTGAAGAATTCTGTTGACCCTTGGACAAGTAACTTAACCTCTCTGGGCCTCCATTTCTCATCTGAAAAATGAAGAGATTGGACTAGATGACTTCTGACTTCTCTTTTATCTCGAAATCTATTTTATTGTTGTTTAGTCATTTTTAATCACTTCTGATTCTTCGTGACCCCATTTGGGGTTTTCTTGGCAAAGAAGCTTCAGTGGTTCGCCATTTCCTTCTTCAGCTCATTTTACAGATGAGAAGACTGAGGCAAATGAGGTTAAGCAACTTGCCCAGGGTCACACAGCTAGTAGTGTGTGAGGCCAGATTTGAACTCATGAAGATGAGTCTTTCTGACTCCATGCCTGCACTCTATCCACTGCACCACCTAGCTGCCATGTCTAACTCTATAATTCTAGTCATTTCATTGTAGTTTATATTAGTTCATAAGAGGAAGGAACCTTATGATGTCTTAATCCTTCTGTGAGGGAGCTAAGAGAATTGGTATTCCAATGGGCAATAAGGAAGAAATTTTTTGGATGAAGAAGCACTGTTCATATAGGGTGTGCAAGGGTTGGGCACTATTGTGGGCAGGATAAAGACAATGGACTGCCCAAGTATCAGGGCTTTCCAGAAAGAAAAGAGAAGAGGAGGTCATAGAAAGTATAAGGTGAGGAAAGGGGAATATTGCTAAAAAGATGTTGCCTAGAAGGTAGCCTTGGTGCTAGACATTAAGCAGTTATATGCTTAGAATAAAACATTGTACCTAGGAACATTACCTAATGATCTTAAAGAAAGATGGAAGAGACCTGGTTCCAATCCCAATTCTCCCGCTGACTAACCTGATGTTTTAGCCTATACAAGGCACATGATCATTCATTATGTGGTAACAACCTTGGTTGAAGGAATCTTAAAAAATTAGAATTTGTTTGGGAACCTAAAGAAAAAGCTGGCTAGTACAGTAGGTAGCGCATCAGGTGTGGAATCAGGAAGAAGTGAGTTCCAATATGTCCTTAGACATTTACCAGTTGTGTAACCCTGGGCAAGTAATTTAACCTTTTTTCCTTGTCTCAGTTTCCTCACCTATAAAATTGGGATAATAACGCTCAACCCCCAGGGTTGTTCTGACAATAAAATGAGATATTTGTAAAACAGTCAGTTCAGTGCATGGTGCATAGTAGGCACTAAATAATTATTATTAAAATTTTTTAAATTTTATTTATTTTTTATTTTGTTTTAATATTTATTTAAATATTTTATTTTATTTAAAATATTTGTTTAAATATTTCATTTATATTAAATTTTTTAAATAAAAAAACACCACAGCTAGGTGATATAGAGAGCTAGGCCTAAAGTCAGGAGGACCTGAGTTCAAATCTGGCCTCAGACATTTACTAGCTGTGTGACCCTGGGCAAGTCAATTAGCCCTGTTTGCCTCAGTTCGTCATCATTACCAAGAAAACTCCAAATGGGGTCCTGCAGAGTCTAATAAAGACTGAAAGGACTCAACGAATTATTAAAAATAGTTCTGCTATGGTTCTGTTGTCTGACAGAACCAAACAATTGATTCTGTCAAATTCCAGTTAGTTGTGGGATCAAACAATTTTAGCTTTAGAAAAGACCTCCAAGATGATATAACTCAACTTCCCCATCTTGTAGTAGAAGGAAGTAAGGATAGAGAAAGTCCAGTGAGTCATCCATGGTGACCCAGAGCTGAAACAGGTGTCTGTGTCCCCTGTTCCCTACCACTGCTCTTTCCACAATTCCCTACCCTCCTTTTGCTTTTCTTTGTCCTTGATTCCCACCTGTAATTCCCACCATTTACCCCGAAGGAACATTTTCAAGATTAGCGAGACCATGATGGATGAGCTCTTGTGATGAGGGCTTGGTTATTCTTCACACAGACTTCTAAAAATCTTTCAGCATAACTTTCATTGATTTGCCATTAGTAAGCAGCATATGATTACATCATTTCAGTGAAGTTATAGCAGGACTGGATGAATTGTGAGAATGCCACATATAAAGCTATCAGCTCATTATTTCCTCATCTCTAAAAGATGCTTAGACTAAACAGTCTCTGAGGGCCATTCCAGGTCTGAATCTTTGATTTGTCCCCAGTTATTTGGAGTAGGATATGAGCTCTGCCTCAGTAAGAACTCTGAGAAAACCAGAATTCTGCCTGGACCTCCAATGAATGAGTGAATGAATGCTTCTCGGAAAATAAAATTTGCCTCTGCGTGAACCAAACTAGAGCTTTTGGGGTCATTTATTGTTCCAGGGGACCAGAATCCTCTTGAGTCAGCTACTTCTTTAATGATGTTGCTGTGTTTTAGTTTATTAATCGAATAATCCAAATGTTGTAAGCCTGGTTTGCTGACCTTGTATATCGGGTCATTCAATCTACCAATGGGTCTCTTTATCAGTCTTGATTAATGTTGTCAGATGCAGAATGGGCCCAGGAGGAGAGCTAAATAGAACCTCACCCTTCTGTAATGCAGGGGTCGTGGGCCCTGAATTACATGTCAAGAAGAACCATATTAGAGTCAGATTTTTGTGGCATAGAGGGAATATGATTTTGCCCTCAGTAAATATAAATTTAGAAATTTAACATTTAATTTAACATTTACTTAAAATTTAATTTAACATTGAATTCAGAAATCTAGCATTTAGAAATAAATGGCACAATATCAGGGTTCATTTCGATACTTGTAATGAAAACCTCAAGTCAACATTTATAGCCATAACCATTTAGACCTCAGAGATAGTCTAGGACAACTCGTTCATTTTACACACAGGAAGCTGAGGCCCAAGGAAGTGAAGCTTATGGTACAACCCTGGTCTCCTTATTCCTTGGCCTGGGTGCTGGTTCTCCGTTTAGGCAAAGCTCTGAGACTGTGTAAGATGCTAAATGGTTGCACATTTGCATCGAAGGTGGAAGCTTCCTCACCTGGGCTTCCTTACATTAATGGTACCATAGAGCCAGGATCTCCTACCTACCCCGCCAAAAAACAAAACAAAAGAGAAACAAAAACAAATTTTCTTTCTCCAACATCATGTTGTTGGTCATTTTTTTTAAGGCAATTGGGGTTAAGTGACTTGCCCAGGGTCACACATCTAGTAAGCGTCAAGTGTTTGGTCTGAGGCCGGATTTGAGCTCAGGTCCTCCTGACTTCAGGGCCGGTACTCTATCTACTGCACCACCTAGCTGCCCCTTTGGTCATTTGTTTTATCACAATGCTGTGTGCCTGTCCAGCCACCGACTATGCAAAACACCAGCCCTATTTCTCACAAAGCCAGGATATTTACAACATAGCACTGGACAGTCTTCAATGGATATGAAAGCTGGGATACTTTTGGAGACTGCTTATATTTGGAGGCCAGGGGCAGTTTAAAATTTATATATGTATGTATGTATATATGTAAATATATATGTATATATATGTATATATGTGTGTGTGTGTATATTTATATATATATATATATATATATCACCCTCAACATATCCAATACAGAACCTTGTATGCAATAACACAGCCTTCAAGAAATGTTTTCTGAAGTCATTTCAATCTAATCCAACCTCCTCATTTTATAGGTGAGGAAACCCAGGTGGTGAGACTAACCACCTTGCCAGCACACTAACATGGTCTAGGGGCAAACACAGAGGACTAAAGTTTAGGAGACCCATATTCTATTCTAGAGTCAGAAAGACCTGAGTTCAAATTCAACCTCAGTCACTTTGTAACCGTGTGACCCTGGGCAAGTCTCTTAATCTCTGTCTGTATCAGTTTCCTCATTTGCAAAATAGGGGTAATAATGCACCTGCCTCCCAGAGTTCTTACGAGGATCAAGGCAGACAATATGTGTAAAGCACGGGGAAAGCCTTGAAACACTGTATAAATGTTAGTTGTTGTTGTTACTATTATATTCTAGCCCCCAAATCTGATGTTAAGTAACTATGGGAACTCGGCACATCTCTAAATCTCAATTTCCTCTTCTGTGGAACGCAAGTATTGTCTATCAAGGTTATCAAAATGATTTTTTTCAATCCCTTCTTGCTCAAAAACTCACTGTTTTGGGACTGTGAGGCAGTGTGGCATATTGGATAGAGGGCTGGCCTTAGCATTAGAAAGACTTATGTTCTGATCTTGCCTCTGATACCTACTAGCTTTGTGATCATGGACAATTTGATTAAACTCAAAGTGCCCCAGTCAACTCTTGAAGACCCTAAATTGCAGAAGAGTTGTGATTTGCATTGGTGAAAGGCATTTCCACACTGGGTATTCCCTATACCAATTATAGGTATAGAGAATTAACAGGTATATCACATCTTTTCCTCCTCTCCCTTAGCCTCTGTAAGAAAAAATTTGTACTAGAACTCAGGCTTAGTTGCAGTGTGTATATACCAAGTATTTAATAAATATCTGTGATTTTGTTTGATTTTTTTTTGAGTTGAGCCTGGAAAAACTGATATTCTCTGTTTACAGATTAGTATTGCAATCGTGGTACTACACCTATCTATAAATGAGGGAAAACGATAGAAGGGAATTGCCCAGAAGAGGGAAACCATGTAGGGTTCCTGTCTCCTGTTGGGGGAAGGGGTGCTGAACAAGACTTGGGCATCACTGAACAGTAATCAAGTAGGAACCTCTGAGACAAGCTTAGACCTGTCCCTGTGTGTAAAGCGGTGTTCTCTGTTGCATTCCTCTGTGTGTGTGTGTGTGTGTGTGTGTGTGTAGGTAGTAAATGATGCATCCAGGAAATTACAAATCCAAAGTTTTGGAAACTATAAAGAAAATACTTTACCCTTTAAAAACACTTCAATTTTGCCCTTTCTTTCCCTTTCTCTCCTCCCAAGTCTCCACATACACCTAGAAAACTTGTATGAACAGGTTATAAAAGGAAACCAAAAGCTCACTAACTTTTCTACAATTTCCATTTTCTTTCCACTTGTTAGGTACTACTGACTTCACACCCCACCCACAGTCAGCAGGTACACATCCTTTCAGTCTTGTCGGAGGTGTCCCAGATCAGATACAGAGAGACAGGCTTTCTCTCCTTCCAGGTTCTTTTCATCAATATATGATGAGGCAGCCACCTCCATCCCTATACTTCAAAGTAACTTTAACCCCTGGGCCCCCAGATCTTACATGAACATGCACTAGAGGCACGGTGGATTCTGTGATAGGGGCAAAATGACCTAGCACATAGAGTACTGGACTGGACCTAAGGAATACCTGGGTTCAAATTCTACTTCTGATTCCTGGATCTGTGACCCTGCACAAGTCGCTTAAGCTCTCCACATCTCAATTTATTTGCCTACAAAATGAGGATAATAATAGGACCTGTCTCACATAGTTGAAATGAAGATCAAATACCATAATGTATGTAAGGAACTTTGCAAACCTCAAAGAAATATATAACTGTGAATTATTATTATTATTGTTGTTGTTGTTAATATGATAAAGTTGCCCTATGTGAACCAGCTTAAAATTATATTTTACTTAGAAGTTAACATTTATATTCTGCTTCTTTACTTTTTGTTGGTGCAAAATAAGAAAGTTATTCCAAACTCTCAAAATTAGGTTTGTTGGTACTAGTTTCTACTCAGCCTGATTTTTCAGGGTAGAATTCAACACAATTTAAAATGCCTGAATAATCATTGTAATGAAAACCTTCCACAAAAGTTGTCCTTCAATCTCTCATCATGGCACCAAGGTAACTGGATTCTTGAAGGCTAAGCCAGCAGAGCACTAGCAACTGCCAGTACTAGTGAACTGGAAAGGTGCTGGGAAGGGGCTTGATGACTGATGGCATATCTTATGCCCCAAACTGGATGGCGGTGGTGGTGGTTGTGCAGGAAACTTTGCTAAATTTAGAAAGGCTCATCATCAAGCAGCCTGAAGAGTGACAGAATCCTACTCCTGACACCTAGTACCTGGGCAATCCTGGTAATTTTTTTGAGTCTCAGTTTTCTCATCCATAAAATGGGGAGAATAATAACTCTAGTCTTCTTTGAGTTGTTGGGATGAGAGAGCTATACAAATCAGTCTATCAAGGGATACTTTAAAGAAACTGCTATGGGCCAGGCACAGTACTTAGCTACTAGCATACAAAAGCAAAAGTGAAGCAGTCTTTAGGAGCTTACGTTCTCTTGGTGTAGATAAATGTTTGTATAAAGGTTTAAATAAAATCCATCCAAAATAAATGCAAGGACATTATGAGTGCAGGAGATACAGGTGGCAGTGGGGATCAGAAAAGGCTTCATGCAGAAACGGGCACGTGAGTTGAGTGTTAAAGGATACTAAAGATTCTGAGAGGTAGATGGGGAAGAGAGAGTATGTTATCCAATGTGCAGATGACACAAACCTGGGAGAGATAACTAACAACACTAACAATGCTGGATGACAGAGTCAGGATTTGTTCAAACCAGGGCCAGCAGGCCTAATCCAGCCTAGACAGCTTATTTTTTTTAATGACTCATGAGCTAAGAATGGTTGTTGCATTTTAAAATAAAGTTTTATTGTATAATTGAAAATGTAAAAAACCATTAGCTTGTTAACTGGACGAAAAGAACATATTTGGCCCTCAGGAAGTAGATTGCCATGCCCTAGGCCAGAAAGAATCTAAGGAGACAACATTTAATATGGATAAACATAGAATCTCATATTTGTGTACAAAATATCAACTTCACAAGCATAATGCAGGGGAGGCAATAGCTCATTTGAAAAGGACCTGGGCATTTTCGTATACTGAAAGCTTGACCTAAGTCACCAGTGTGATTTAACAGCCAAGAAAAGATCTGGGGGATTGTGTTCAGCTTTGAGAACCACATTTAGGAGTACAAGCTGGAGAGTACCAAACAGGGTGGTGAAGGGCCTCGGGTGTATGCTACATGAGAATGGGTTGAAGGAAGCAGAGACATTTTTGTCTGGAGAATAGTAGACTTAGTGGATGCATGCTAGTTATGTCTGAGGATTTGAATGGTTGTCTTGTGGAAGAGGTAGGAGACTTTTCCTATTTGTCCGTAAAGGCCTGAAGAATTAGGAGAAAAGGATGGGAGTTTGCAAAATAGAGAATTTAGTTTTGTCATAAGGAAAAGCTTCCTAACAATGAAAGCTATCTAAATATGGAATGCACTTCCAGGGGAGATAGAAAATCCCCCATCACTTAAGGTTTTCAAGCAGAGGAGACGTGACTACTTGTTTGTACAGTGAATTTTTGTTCACATATGCGTGGAGTGATTCTGAGGTCCTCTCCAGCTCTGAAATTTCAGCCTTGAGCATTGGACTTAATTATATGATTTACATTATTATTGTTATTAATATGCTCTATCATGTTGATAGTTTTCCTAATATTGAACCAACCCTACACTTCTGGTATAAATCAAACTTGATCATAGTGTATCATCTTTGTGATACATTGGTATGTGAGATAATATATAAAAAGTGCTTTGTAAACCTGAAGGTCTTCTAGCAATGTCAATTATGGTGATGGTCTTAATGATGGCCTACATTGTCAATATACCTGGCAATCATCACAACTGTTGGGTTACTTTCCTATGGTATAATTTTTTATTCAACCAGTCTCATTTTTCCAACCATTGGTAAGTGGATGAGGTCTAATCTGTTTATCTCACAATAACTGCAATTTTCTACCTATTGCACACCCCAGTGTGGCTCTGATGGACTTAACTCATGCCTCAAAGTGAACAAATTGTAGACCTTCAATACAAAAGTGTCTCCCTATTCCATAGCTCCAGTTAGGCTTTGGGTGCAATTGCAGAGGCAGAGAGATGCAATAGAAAACACCCTAGATTGGGAGTTAAGGGAACTGGGTTTTAATTCTAGACATCCTAGTAATTAACTGCATGACCATGAATAAATCACTTCTCCCATTTTTAAAGCCCACATAATCTAGCTCCCATCTTCCTTTCCAAACTTATTGGTACTCGTGATTTCCCTCCACATACTCTGCTATTCAGCCAAACTCACCTTCTTGCAATTCTTTATACTTAACTTCTGATCTCTCATCTCTGTGCTTTTGCCTGTCTTCCCTGCCTGGAAGGTCCTCTCTTTATCTGTGTCTTTTAGAATCTTTAGCTTCTTTTAAAGCTCAAATTAAGCATGGCATGAGGCTTTCCTGATCCCTTTGCTGTAGGTGCCTCTTGGCCAAAATTACTCAGTACCTAGTCATTAATAGTGATAAATGTTTTTAAGCACATACTATGTGCCAGGCATTGTGATAAAAGCACCAGAGATATAACTACAAATAAAAACAGAGACAGTTCCTACCCTCAAAGTGCTTACAATCTATTCTCTCTGTCTCTCTCTCTCTCTCTCTCTCTCTCTCTCTCTCATAATATATGTGTATATATGTATACATGCATGTATGTGTGTATGTATGTATATAGATGTATAATTATATGAATGTTATTTCCTCTGATACAATAGTGCCTGGCACTCAAGTGTAACTTAAATGGTTTGTTGATTCATTCACAACTCAACCAGATTGATCATCCCTGGTTCTTCATCTGTTGTACTAGAGTTAGACACAGTTATCTCTAATTAAGGTCCCTTCTAATTCTAATATTCTGTGTTCTTTGGATCTCATGGTGATGTACTACAACTAAGTCCCTCGAGTTGTAGACGATGAATTCCCCTCAAGTGGCAGCATTGTCACATCCACGCTACATATTTCCATTGGGGTGGAACCAGTTACTATATTTTACATAATTTGAACTTCAAATAGTTCAAAGTCAAATGTAGGCTTCCAGTATAGAAGATTTGTTATTTGTGCTAACTGGAACCTAGCTATACTGCACACTCTATCTCTCACAGTTAAAGGGCCAGCCTGAATCATGTGGATGTGATGCTTATCCTGGTATATTATAACGGCATTCCAGTCTTCTTAATAGTTGTCTTTAGCTCATTGTGCTTGTACCTTCATTCCAGCTTAAACCCTAGCCCTCTGCAGTTCTCCTCACTTTGAAGAAAAGAAGCATGGCATTAAAATAATAATAATAATAATAATAATAAATATCCAGCAATTTTATAGTTCTTTAAGGTTTATGAAGCATTTTAAATATGTCTCATTTACTCCTCAACCCAATGTGGTAGAGGCCACTAGACTGCTACAGAACTGCTACATTCCCCAACTACCCCATCCCTATCAGCTCAGATCCCACCATGATGTCCCTTTGCCAATAGTGCACCCTAAGGACACCTGGGCTGTGTTATCTTCCCAGCAGCTGAACTGTCCTATTAGAATGTGAGCTGCTAGAGAGCGGAAACTTTCTGGCTTTCAATTTGTATTCTCAGCACTCAGAACAGATTGGCACACTCCGTCTACTCTCCTGCCTATTTTCTCCACAATACGCGTAATCAATCTTTAATCTGTACCCATTGCCACATCCCCAAACACTAGATGCCTATATGCTCTTGGCAACCAAGCCACAATTCACAGTTTCCAGGTCTTCGTGGCAAATGCAGATCACCCAACCATATTTCTTATCAGTCATTGCACAGGTGTGTGGTCTAGGAACTGTGTCACCATTCAGGGATGGTGTTCTTCCTCCAAATGGCTCATTACCATCCCATTTTCCCCTCTTGTCACAGCCTTTGGAGATTGTCAAGGATAAATCTCCTCTGAAAGGAGAACCCTAAAAGTCTGTTACCATTTAAGCCTTGTGTCACATAGTGTTAGAGAAAGCAAAGAGGGCTCCAAAGGTAGACAGCTCCACTTTCCCACACTGGTGATTGGATTACGTAGTTCAGGTCAATTCATGGAAGGCAGCAATGGCCTGCAAATTAGGAGACCTCAGTTCCTCTCCCAGCTGTGCACTGAGCTTCCTCATCTGTTCATTGATTATTGAAGTCTCCTTCCTAATTCTGCCTCGACAGTAACCCCTTTGAGGACAGGGACTAGGTTATCTGCTGTTTCTGTATTGAACATAACACATAGCACCATGAGGAGAACCCATCGATAAATGCTTATTAAATGAATTAGTTTTACAGAGGGTTGACAGCTGTCAAGGTGAGGGGGGTGTCTGTTCCAAACTCACTCAAGCAAAGCCTGAAGATTGATCATTCTAGACTTTGGAGGCTTAATCCTTTGTTCCCTCTGATTCTGTGGGCCTGACCCTTAGGCATAACACTCATATGGTGGGAAATAACAATGCTGTTCCAACTCTCTTCTCCTTCCTATATTCCAGAGCTTTGCTGACATGTATACTGGAAAATATTAATTAATAAGTATCTTTTTACTATCATCAATAATAATAATCAAATAATAACTGTAGGTATATTATATAAATACATTTAAATAGGAATAGAAATGTATTCAGTAATTATAAATATAATTACATTAAATATATTTGATTATATTAAATAAAATATATTTAATGATCATATTAAATATAAATATACTTAATATTATAAATAAGGTTAATAATTAATCTATAATGGTTATTAAATAGCAACTTATTATTGATGATGATGATGAGAGCCAAAAATAATTTAGTGGTGGAATCGAAAGCGGAGGGTACCAGAGACCTGTTTCTAATTGCAGAATGATTGAGCCTGTGTTTTTTGACCTCATAAATCACATGTTTTGGTCATTTTAAAGAACCATATGCCCATTTACTATGATCTATAAAGAAAGGAGTTTATTTGTTACTTTTGGTGCCTTTATAAAGAGGGGAGAAATCAGGGATGGCATGAAGGAACTATTTCTAAATGCAAGACCACTACGCCAGAGCCAGCTGCTGGCTGCACAAAGATAGGGCAGCCCTAGCCTCTAGCAAACAAAATTCAGGGGCTTTAAACCGAGGCTTCTAAAGACGGCTATTGAGTTTATGCTCTCTGTATCTTGAAAGCCACCAATATTGAAAGAGCCATCTGTATTGAGCTGTGGCCGAGATCAGGTTCATTAGCTGGTTGGCTCTTAATACAGTGTCTCCCCCTCCTCTTCCCCTCCCCTCCACCACCACCGTGGGCACAAAGGGGGATGCATGTCAGCTCCTACCATCAGCAGCAGGTTTGTGTAAATATTTACTGGGCTGTTCAGGCGGCTGTAATTTGAGGCTGTTGCCACATCACAAAACAAGTTAGAAAATGAGCTGGCAAGTTCCCGAAAATTTAGCATCCAAAGGGAGTTCCATAGCAGAGCTGTGGTGTGGGGTAGAGAATGCGGCTCCTCATTGTCTTTTCTTCATCCCTGCAAAGAGAAGGGAGGAAGCCATGGGGATGCTAGGGTCAAGTTTGGGCAGAGCCCGCTAGGTCCCAGAGTGATTGCACCCTGGCCGGGGAAGAACACTCTTTGGTACAGACGACAGAGAGCTGAATCTGTGGTTGGGGATTTCGATTCAGTCTCTAGGGGACCCGGATTCAGTCTCTGTTCTGACACTTGCTACCTATGTGGCTTCGGGAAAGTCACCTGACCCCTTTGGGCCTCAGTTTCATCATCTGTGAAATAAGGGGGGGGGGGACTTGGACTAGGTGACCCAGTAAGAGATCCCTTCCAGCCATAAATAAAAAAATCCCATGAATGAGTCTTGGGGAATAGGTTTTTCGATAGGGCTAGACTGTGCCTTCAGTATCATTGTTAGTGAGAGATAGGATAGAAGAAAGCTGCCTGCCTTTACGGGTACTATTTGTCCCCTTGCTGAGATACTCAAATTGTCCATTAATCTGAAAGCTAAGAGTACTTTGCCCCTTACTTAAACACACTTGCCTTGATGCAAGCAATGGTTTGACCTTTATCTTTGCAGCCCCACTTTAGCACAGTGCCTGACACATTAATAAAGGATAAGCAATATTGTACTAAGGAGCAACTGTGAAAGACTTAGATACTCTGATCAATGCAATGAACCAAGGCAATTGCAAAGGACTCATGATTGAAAATGCTATCTCTCCCAGAGAGAGAAAACTGATGAACTTTGAGTACAGACTGAAGCATGTTTTTTTCACTTTCTTAATTATTTTTGGCAACATGGCTAATGTGGAAATATGATTTGCATGACTTTACATGTATAATGAGCATCATATCACTTGCCTTCTCAATGGGGGAAGGGGCTTGACAGAGTGAGAGAATTTGGAATTCAAAATTTTTAAAATTGAATGTTAAACATGAAAAAATGATCAAATAAATAAATAAAAATTAACAAAATAATTAACTAGCTAACTTTTTTTTTAAGTGATAAAAATAAAGACAGGTACTTGACCTGTGGTTTCAACTTCCAGATAAAGAAAATGCCTCTGCTAGTGCAGGTCATTATCTTCTCTGCAAATGCTGGACTAAAAGTGTTGCCTAGAGCACTGAGAGGCTAAATGGTTCAACCAGGGTCCTATGCATCTCAACAAATAGTAAACAATTAGTAAATGCTTGTTGATTATTTATAATCAACATTGCCTGTGTGACCTTAGGTGAGTCATTTAACTTCCTGGGCATCACTTTACCTTCTGTGAAATGATTGGGTTGGATTAGGTGCCCTCTGAGATCATTTTCAGCTCTAATACATGATCCTGTCAGCATCCTATTAGTGAAAAATCATTTTGAAAACAGTAAGATTTTGGTAACATTACTATTTATACGAGGGATTCCCTTAAATTAACTTAATACTTAATTCAGTTCAGTTCAACAAATATTTTTAATTGATGTCTTGATTTTTCTCCATTTAATAGTATTTTATTTTTTCCAATTACATGTAAAGTTTTTAACATTCATTTTTATATGATTTTGAGTTTCAAATTTTTCTCCTTCCCTCTTTTCCCTCCTCACTCCCCAAGACAACAAGCAATCTGATATAGATTACACGTGTATAATCATATTAAACCTATTTCCACATTAATCATATTGTGAAAGAAGAATAGGAACAAAAGGGAAAAAAAACATGAGAAAGAAAAAACAAAAAAAGTGAAAATTGTATGCTTCAATCTGCATTCAGACTCCACAGTTCTTTCTTTGGATATGGATAGCATTTTCAATCATAAGTCTTTTGGAATTGTCTTGTATCATTCTATTGCTGAGAAGAGCTAAGTCTATCATAGTTGATCACTGTACAGTGTGTTCCTGGTTCTGCTCACTTCACTCAGCATCAGTAGATGTCAGCCTTTCACGTTTTTCTGAAATCCACCTGCTCATCATTTCTTATAGTACAATAGTATTCCATTACGTTTATATATCACAACTTATTCAGCCATTCACCAATTCATGGGCATCCCCTCAACTTCCAATTCTTTGCCACCACAAAAAAAAGCTGCTATAAATATTTTTGTACATGTAGATCTTTCCACCGTTTTTAATGATCTCTTTGAGATATATACCTAGTGGTGGTATTGCTGGATCAAAGTGTATGCACAGTTTTATAGCCCTTTGGACATAGTTCCAAATTGCTCTCCAGAATGGTTGGATGAGTTCACAACTCCACCAACAATGCATTAGTGTTCCCATTTCCCCACATCTCCTCCAACATTTATCATTTTCCTATTTTGTCATATTAGCCAATCTTATAGGTGTGAGGTGGATACTTCAGAGTTGTTATAATTTTCATTTCTCTGATCACTAGTGACTTGGAGCATTTTTTCACACGATTATAGATGGCTTTAATTTCTTCATCTGAAAACTGCCTGTTCATATTCTTTGATCATTTATCAATTGGATAATGATTTGTATTCTTATAAATTTGACTCAGTTCTATATATGTTTTAGAAATGAGGCCTTTATCAGAAACTCTGGCTGTAAAAATTGTTTTCCATCTTTCTGCTTTCCTTCTAATCTTGGTTGTACTGGTTTTGTTTGTGCAAAACCCCTTTAATTTAATGTAATTAAAATAATCCATTTTGCATTTTATAACATTCTCTATTTCTTGTTTATTTATAAATTCTTCCCTTCCCCATAGATCTGACAGGTGAACTATTCCTTGCTCTCCAATGTGCTTGTAGCATCACCCTTTATGTCTAAATCATGATCCCATTTTGACTTTATCTTGATGTATGGTGTAAGATGTTGGTCTATGCCTAGTTTGTGCCATACTATTTTCCAATTTTCTCAGCAGTTTTTGCCAAATAGTGAGTTCTTATCCCAGAAGCTGGAGTCTTTGGGTTTATCAAGTAGTAAATTACTGTAGTTATTTACTCCTGTGTTTTGTGTACCTAACCTATTTCTTTGGTCCACCACTCTGTTTCTTAGCCAGTACCAAACAGTTTTGATGATTACTGCTTTATAATATAGTTTTAGATCTGGAATAGGTAGGCCACCTTCCTTTGCATTTTTTTTCATTAATTCCCTTGATATTCTTGACCTTTTAATAAACATTTTTTTAAAGCTTCCAGTAGAGGCAAGGCAAGACAGAAGGAATACAAAGATTAAAAAAAAAAAACCACCATCTCTGCCTCCAAGGAGCCAATAATTGAATAGGATAGTGGAAAAGAAAGGCAAAACTGAACGTATGCATGAATCGATGAAATGTTTATTAAGTGTTTACTGTGTGCAAAGCACTGTGCCAAACCCTCAAGTTACAAATAGAAAAGTAAGACAGTCACTGCTCTCAGGGACACATATTCTAATGGATGAGAGAACACAGAAGGTCAAACGTGGGGTTTAGATTAAGCGCTATAGAAGATATAAGGAGGAAGAGATCACTTGAAGTTTGGGGACAAGAGTATATAGCAGGATTTAAGACTTCAAGGGGAGTTATGTGAAGAAGTGCAATCCAGATATAGGGGATAACCTGCTCAAATGCACACTAATAGAAAATGCAAAACAAGACCAGGGATGCACTAATAATCCAGTTTTTTTGGAACACAGAATGAAATAAGCTGGGAAAGGGAGGTTTGAAGCCATGTTTTGAAGCATCTTGAGCACTAGCTTAAAGAATTTGCCATTTATCTTGTAGGTAATGAGATACATTAAGCCAAATTTTGAGCCAGAAAGTGACATTTTTAAGTATGTGCATTAGGAAGATTATTTGGGCAGTTGTGTGAGGGATGGATTGGATACCAGTTAGGAAATGATTTCAATAGGCCAGATAAAGGATGATGAGGGTCTAAACGATTGTAGTGGGCACGAGAGTGGAGGGAAAGGCAAATAGATGAGATATCAGAGATAGAATTGGCAGGATTTGGCCCTTGATTGGATGTATGAGATGTGATCAAATGCAGAATTAAAGATGGCATTAGGATATCAAGCTTAGGTGACTGGGAAGATGATGTTCAAGATGCAAATGATGATCAAAAGAAATAGGGAAGTTGCAGGCAGGTTTTGTCTACCATAAGTTGATATTTCCCTTATTCGTGATTCTTACTTGGGGGGGCAATAGATATACCCCTGCAATGTGGTCCAGATCAGAGTTATTTTATGATAATATTGCTCATATTTATGTTATAAGGAAACATCAATATAAAGCCATGTTCTTTAGCCAAATGTCTGTTTATAATATTCACTCATAGTCATGGCTCTAGAGCTGCAAGGGCCTTGAGGGGTCATCTAGTCCAACCCCACAGAAGAGAAATCTAAAGGTCATACAAATAAAATAGTTTGCCCAAGGTCACACAGTGATCTGGATCCTCTGATTTCTAGTTCAGGGCTCTCTGCTCTATACCACATGGCTTTTTTGGAGCTGCTCCTTGTAACATCATCTCATCCTGTTTCGTGTTTTCTAGAACCAGTTATCGATAGGCTAGTACAAAGGTATGGACAATAAGGCAGCAGAGGTACCACCTCCTAGCTGAGCCTGCTATCAGAGGGCACAGCTTGGACACCTCGGTTTAGGGTGGAGGTCATAATAGGATTATTTCTCCCTAAAAGCTAGGATTAGAGGGAGGCAGGCTGCTTGATTCACAAAGAACATCATGCCCCTTAGTAAAGAAGAGGCAACTTGATTTAGGGAATAACATATTGGTTTTTTCCAGTTCTTGTGCCAAAGAGTTTCAGGAAGTTCATATGTTTTAAATGCCATTATTTCACAAAAAATCTCAGAGCTAGATGGGATCTCAAAAGCCAACTTGTTCCAACATAAGAATCTTCTTGACAATGCACTGGACAAGTGGTCAGTCAACTTCTACTTGAAGACTTTCAATGATAATGATAGACCTGACCTTATCTTCTCTAGAAGCTCATTCCATTTTTGGACAGTGCTAATTGTTAGGAGGTTTCCAGGTTTTTCCTCCTTAAATTGATATGAAACTTTCAACTTTCACCCATTGTCCTCAGTTTTGTGAAAGGCTGGAGCAGAACTACCACTCTCTCCCTTTTGTTTTTGTCTCCCTTATACTTCCCATGTCAGCTGGAGGCATCTAGATGGTTCAGTGGACAGAGCTCTGGACCTGGAGTCAGGAAGACCTGAATTCAAATCCAGCCTCAGATGTTAAGTAGCTCTGTGTCCTCAGGCAAGTCACTCAACTGCTATATGCCTCAGTTTCCTCATCTGTAAAATGGGGATAACAATAGCACTTACCTCCCAGGGTCCTTGTGAATATAAAATGAGATAACATTTGTAAAACACTTTGCCAACCTTAAAGCACTAATAATTGCTAACTATGATTATTTTTCATCAATTTTTAGAAAAGATACATAGAACATATGGAAAAAAGGAAAATACTACTTCTTCATCCATGAAATGGTATTTTTTTTTTGTCCTCACTTGTAGAAATACAGAACAAAGTGTGCTCTCCTGGTTTTCAGAACCTCTTGACCTTAATTGACTTCAGGTTTTGTCACCATCCTATGATGGGAGAAAAGACTGGTAGTGGAGTGTATCAGAAAGACAGTTGGGAATCAAGATGCCTGGGTTAGAGTCTCAGCTCTGATCCAAAGTTGGTTTTGACATTGGGTTAGTCACAACTCCTCCTAACCTCAGTTTCCTTACCTATAAAATGGAAGGTCTGACAAGAGGTTCTCCGTGATCCCCTCTAGTCATAAATTTTTGTGGGTTTATTTGGGAAGCTTCCTAGGCCTCTAGGTCTCCAGGCCTTCTCTTTCATCTCAACAAAGTATTTTGGGGTATTATCACATCCTGATGTTATTTACCTTTGAGTCTCCTTGTTGGTTCAACGATAGTTAATTTGAATATACGTCTTAATTTCCAGTTTCAATATAAGTCCTGAGGATCAAAAGTGGGTTTTATAAATTGAGAAGAGCCTGGACCCCATCTTTGAAATGTTTATAAATGGGAGATGGGAATTACCTCCACCCCCTTTTCTTGGCACATATCCTAAAATGGACAAAAGCAAAAGAGGTTGATGCCAAGAAACGGGCTTTATTGTTGAATTCTCAGCTGTTTACTTTGTTTGTAAAGGCTCCTCGGAGCCAAGGCCATGACTCAAAACTAATGGGGAGATGCTGCCTTGTGAAAATGGATACAATAGAGCTAGGCACTGTAGTGGGCCTTCAGCTGATCAGATGAAAGGGTCAGAGTCTACACATGCATAGGTGCCAAGTACTGATGACCTAGCTTCATTATCTTACCCCAGTTAAGTTTGCATCTTTATGCCTTCCTGACAGCTGTGGGCTGGTGAGCTTTGAGAAGACACTATTCATCCAGGCATCTTCGCTGCCACTAAAATTGCTCAAAGATAGGGATGGGCAGTGAGTTAAGTCTAGATTCTGAGTGAGCATCTCTTGGTCTGGGCACCTGGTTCCTTCTGGTTAGATGCCAGGGCTTCATTTAGAGGCATTGTAGTAAATATGCTGGCTTTTCTTATTTCTTTTAGAAGCACTGCGGCAGAATGGGAACAGTGCAGGACTTGAAAAATTTGGGATTAGAACCTGGGAGGATCTGGATTCAGAGCCTGGATCTTACACTTTCTACGTGACCCTGGCAAGTGACTTACCTTTGTTTTTATCAAATCCTGGTCTCCTGACTGCAAAATGAGGGTATTGGACTAATTGGTGAGCCAACATCACTGTCAGAACACACACACACACACACACACACACACACACACACTCCAATTACAGTTAAGGGTTATCAAAGCATATGTATTACAATGGTTCCCAGTCTTGTGGAAGATATATTGCAAGGGGTACATACATATATATACCTGCACCAAATAATATGATTGGAATCTTTATTTAACTTTGACCAAAAATAATTCAACCTGATT
Organism: Phascolarctos cinereus; assembly: GCF_003287225.1. Lineage (NCBI taxonomy): Eukaryota > Metazoa > Chordata > Mammalia > Diprotodontia > Phascolarctidae > Phascolarctos > Phascolarctos cinereus. Next base: position 79,402,548 of record NW_027555958.1, read on the forward strand.
CAATATCATAGATAATAATAGCTAACATTTATATAGGTAACTAGATGGCTCAATGGATAGGGGTTATCATTATTTATTGAATGGAACTGATTCATGTCTTTTTCTCAGCAATAGATACTATAATATGAGTATAAGCACTACCATACGGGGTGGAGCTGTCTATGAAGTTTTTGGATGTTAAAAGTCTATGAAGTTTTGGGATGTTGAAAGTCTATGAAGTTTTGGGATGTTAAAAGTCTGTGAAGTTTTTGCGTGTTAAAAAGGGATTCTAGGGGGCAGCTATGTGGCTCAGTGGATAGAGCACCGGCCCTGAAGTCAGGAGGTCCTGAGTTCAAATCTGACCTCAGACCAAATACTTGACACTTATTAGCTGTGTGACCTTGGGCAAGTCACTTAACTCCAATTGCCTAAAAATTAAAAAAAAAAATTAAAATTAAAAAGAGGTCCTCCTACTTGGGAAGGTTAGGTACTCTTAGGGTAGTAGAAACCTAGTTGTTTTTTTTTTGCTTGCTTGCTTATTTTTTGAGATTGGGTTTCCCTATCTCTCCCAGGCTGGAAGTGCAGGAGCCTCTGATGGTTTCAGTACCACCTCTAATTAGTGCAGAAACTTTTGCCTGCTCTGTTTCTGACCAGGGTCAGTCTATCCCTTCTTGGGCATCCTGATGGGCTCATCTTCCAGGGGAGAACTCTATATTAATGCCAAACTTGTTACATCTGCCCAGTTGGGCTTCCACCACTGCAGCTGAGAACTCTTGAGCTCAAGAGATCTGCCAGTCTCAGCTTCTCGGGCAACATGTGCCACTATCTCCAGTCTCAGAGAGGCAGCTAGGTGGTGCAGTGGATAGAACACCAGGCCTGGAGTTGAACCTGAGTTCAAATCCAGCCTCAGACACTTGCGAGGTCTGTAACCTTGGGCAAGTCACTAAATTTCTGTTTGCTTCAGTTTCCTCAACTGTAAAATGGGCATAATAATAAATAACACTCACCTCACAAGTTTTTTGTGAGGATCAAATGAGATAAGTTTTATAAAGTTATCAGCTCAGTGCCTGGCACTTAGTATAGGTACTATATATGCATGGTATATATGTATTTATGTTATGTGTATATGCACTATATGTTATACATATATATACTATATGGGTATGTGTGACTGTTGAGGGACTCTGGTGTGAGGGCTTGCCACATCTTTTTCAAGGATGCACATCCACCTTTTGGTGTCCACCTGGCACTCAATTCTCCAAGAAGCCATAGCATGCACGGTGGGCACACCCTAGTAAACCGTATCTGCAGAGGGGCTAACCCAGGTTGAGGGTAATCAGCAAGCCTCCAACCTGTCAGTGAGTTAGCGGAGCGTCTACTCCAAGCATGTGTAGACTTCTCCCAGTGGAATGAGTGGATGAGAACAATTTGTTCAAGGAGCCATGAAGGCGGCTGAAGTAGGAGCTCAGAGCTTGGTCAGACATGGAAGATGCCAAGGTCATCTGCTACCAGTTGTCTTGACTTTTGTCTTGCCACTGGATGTCAATGATTCTGGAAAAGAAAGTGAGGCCTACAACTCTGTGTGTCCTCTTCAAAAACAAAGGGCAAACAGCAGCAATATGCTGTATTATGAATTCAGCGTGTGCGTTTATATATGCTATGTGTATATATTTAGTACATATGCCGTATAAATGCTAGCTATTATTATATGAAATCCCAGGTCTGATGCACTTGTGTAACCTTTTGTAAATCACCATCTCTCTTGGTATCAGCTCCCTCTTAAACGAAGCTTTTCCTAATCCCCTCCAGCTGCTAATGCCTCTGCCTCCCTCACCTCATTACCTTTTATTTATTTTTTACACATTTTGTATGTAAAAATATATGTGTATTTATATGTGTACTTGTTGTCTTCTATCACTGGAATAAAATAATAGGGATAGGAATAGGAAAGAAAAAAGGAATAAAGTCCTTCAGTGAGGAGCTGTTTGTTTTTCTCCAGCACCAGTGTCTGGCACTTAGGAGAAACATCATAAACGCTTGTTGATTTCTCCATAAAATGAAAGGGTTGGATTCATCTCTGAGGTCCCTTCCAGACCTGTTATTCTACGTGGGTCTTATTGGCAGCAAATCAATAATGTTGACTTTGTGCATGAAGGACCAACTAATACATATATCATGAGATAATGTATGCAAAGGTGTTTTTTAAAATTTTTATTCATTAAAATTTTAATTTATGGAATAAAACAAGCATTTGCATAACATAGTATAATAAAAAAAGATGATTGCACATGAAACTGCAAATCTATTATGTACTACTTGCCATTCCTTTTACATGTATAGTATAGTTATGCAAATCTTTTTTTCCTTTTTTTTCTTCCCTCACCCCAAAAATTTTTTTAAAAGTGTAAACTATCACATACATCTAAGGCAGCATAATATTATTATTGAAATTATATACCTATGTACAGAATATATGGTATGTATTGTATTGAATATATATCTATACTCATGTACAGGAGTTGGGAACCTGCAGCCTCAAGGCCACGTGTGGCCCTGTAGGTCCTCAAGTGCAGCCTTTTGACTGAATCCAAACTTCACCACTGTGAAGGGGCTGCACTTGTGGCCTCGAGGCCTCAGGTTCCCCACCTCTGCTCATGCATAAGTGCACATTTAGAAAGCTTAAAAGTTGGGCACCAACTGGGATTATTCCAGGCTCAGTCACCATGGTGCCTCCCACCCCCTTCTCTACAGTCATAACTGCACGTACACAGTCACCCAGTCACACATTCACTTGAACAGGCAAGTTGAAGGGACCAGGTGTTTGGGTCTTTATAGAGTTCAACCTCACAGGGGTGACTAAGCCGCCAGGCTCTCCAAGGAGCCTGAGGTGCAGGAAGAAGCAGGGAGGGGAGACTTGGGAACAGTCCTGGGCACGAGCCCTTGTTTTGATTGGGGAGGGCTTTTACACAGTCAGAAATACTTCGGTAGTGACTGTCACTGCACAAAAGATGCCCTGGAAACCACGTTCTTTCCTGGTCTCTCAGTGAAGTTTGACTTAATCCAAGTAGGAAAGTGAAAAAATGAGTGCATCCACTCCAGGACGAGATAAGCTCATTTCTCTGTGGAGAGCAAAAGCAACTTTAAGGAGGTGAAAATCAAGATGGAGGGGGTGCTCCCTTCCTTTTCAGAAGGGAGCCTATTTTACTGATGATCTAAGCATCACAAGTATAAGTGCCGTGCCCAAGTTCACACCTTGTGGCTTTAAAAGTCTGACTCAGAAGTAGAAGCTCTGATTTTCAAATTTGCACACAAGTAGTTGGCCTTGTTTTTCTTTTGTAGGATTATAAATTTGGATCTAGAAGGGACTTTGCAGGCAATCGAATCTAAACCCCTCATTTCACAGAATAGGAAACTGTTACCCAATTTCCTATTTAACTTGGAGGTTAAATGACTTACCCAAATTCACAGAGATTAGGAGTGTCAGGATTAGAACCCAGGTCCCTTGATGCCAAGCCCAAGACTTTTGTTCCCTGTACTATGCTCTCTCTGCTGTACTGTATTCTCTCTCTCTCCCTCTCCCTCTCCTCTCTTTTTCCTTCCTTCCTTCCTCACTCCCTTCCTTCCTTTCTCCTTCTCTCCCTTCCTTCCTTCTTCCCTCCCTCCCTCCTTTCCTCCCTCCTTCCCTTCCTTCCTTCCTTCCTTCCTTCCTTCCTTCCTTCCTTCCTTCCTTCCTTCCTTCCTTCCTTCCTTCCCTTTTTCTCTTTCTTCTCTTTTCCTCTCTCTTTCATTCCTACAGGATCTGAGCCGGTTTTCCTTGGGTTTTCAGAATGGGTGCTTAGAGCACCTGGAGGATCCTAGCCCTGTGCGCATAACTGGGGCCATGAGTCATTTTTGTATTGCTGGAATGAGAACCAGAGCCAGCTCTGCAACCTCACACAGTCTTTGGTGCTTTGACTACAGAAGGCAGGTAATTTCCACTGAGGTAGAGATTCCATTCAGCAGGCACAACTCGGGCAACTGTGTAAACACACAGCTCCTGCTTAATTAGTATTCATCAACAGCTCTGCCATTATTATACCAGCTTTCAGAAAACAGAACCACAGTGCCTGAGCCAACATTTTCAACGCAGGATGAATGGTGTCTAGTAGGTTATACTCCCTCTAAAGCAGAAAAAAAGTAAATAAAATAAAAACCGAGTTGTCAGAGATTCTGGTCTTCCAAGGTTCCTTTCTCGCATCATGGGGTCAGACAGGATTGAATCAAACCATCAACTTGTACTGCCCTTGCAGGCCCCTTACTGGCATACATGCCAAGCTGTCTAAGAACAATGCTGTCACTGTAGGAGGAAAACCTTTTCTCAGGCAGTGGCTCTGTCAAATATTGTGTCCATACTGGGTTCATTAGAATGTAAGCTTTTTGTGAACGGTGACTGTTTTTATTTTTCTTCGTATATCCAGGACTTTGTACTGTGCCTAGCACACAGTAAGTGCCTAATAAATTCTTATTGATGGGCTGACCGACATATTATGAATAGAAGAAACATATGTAGAACAACGGCTTTTCTGAAAAGGAAAGCCTTTTGTAGGAAATTACTTGAAAAATTAGCCCATTTTGTTTTTTAGTCTTCTGTACCAGACATAGATAGATAGATAGATAGATAGATAGATAGATAGATAGATAGATAGATAGATAGATAGATAGATAGATAGATGATAGATAGATAGTTAGATAGTTAGACAGACAGATAGATAGATAGATAGATAGATAGATGATAGATAGATAGATAGATAGATAGTTAGACAGACAGATAGATAGATAGATAGATAGATAGATAGGTGATAGATAGATAGATAGATAGTTAGATAGTTAGATAGATAGATAGATAGATAGATAGATAGATAGATAGATAGATAGATAGATAGATAGATAGCACATGTTTGCAGCTAGGTGGCACAATGGATAAAGCACTGGTCCTGAAATCAAGAAAGCTTGAGTTCAAATCCAGCCTTGGACACTTCTTATTTGTGTGACAGTTAACCTCTGCTTGCTTCGGTTTCCTCAGCTGCAAAATGGGATAATAAGACGAACCTCACAGGGCTGTTGTGACAATTGAATAAGACAGTATTTAAACAAATGCCTATCACTTCCTCATACCCATCCTTTTAAAAAAAAGAGACACAAAAAAACCTCCATTTCAATGAAACTAAATAACAGGTTGACCAAATTGGACAGCACATACAATGTACCATTTCCATAGTCCCTCCTACCCCTGCACAGAAGATACACTAATTTTTTTTTAATATTTTAGCAATCTCGCTGTTCTACCCTTGGTTAGCAGTTTGATCTAGCAGTAAAGGAGAGTGCATTGCCAAAGGCACAATTGCTTTCCAGTTGTGGGATTTCTCATCTCTAGAATGTATATGAGGGCTAGTCTAGGGATAGGTATGTTATTTTCATTTGCAGTCATGATGGTGACAGTAAAACAACATGCACTTTGAATAGTAGAAGATGGACATAGTTTTATGTGAGCTGCCAACAAAGGCCACAAGGTAGTTTCCTAAACTTGGGATTTTCCAAGGACAGGAACTTGACGGTATGTTCCCTAGGGTTAGGTTTGTTTGATCCAGACTTTTGACTTTGTACACACAGGGATTTCCCAGGCAGGAAATTTGTGTGACAATTTATAATCTTAGAGAGTTGTCCAGGCCATCAAGTGATTTGCAAAGAATTACAAAGGCGGCATGCATCAGAGGTGGGCCTCGAAACCAGTTCTTACTGACCCCAAAGCCTATTCTCCAGTCATTATACTGTACTGACTCTTGCTCCCTAATTATTCATCCTAAAACAGAAGAGGTTGCCAGGCATGGTGATGCACACCTGTGGTCCCAATTACCAGGGAGACTGAGGTTGTTGGACCTTTTGAGCTCAGGAGTTCTGAGCTGCAATGGAATAAGCCAACTGATTGCTCTAAATTTGGCATCAATATAGTGGTCATGGGATCACTAGGTTGGCTAAGGAGGGGAGAAATGGTTCAGGTCAAAATGAAGGTCAAAGTTCCTGTGCCAATCAAAGGTGGGATCAATCCAATGAGTGGCCCCTGCACTTCCAGCCTAGATGAGACAGGGAAACAGGAAACAAAACAAACACATAGGAGAGGCATATTCCCTGTATGTCTTTACACAGGCTAGAAAGCTGGGCTATTGCTTCTTTCCTAAACCCAGTATCTTATCTTCTGACTCTATAGGTTTGCACAAATATTCCTCTGTTCTCCACCACTCCTTTCCTAGCATGTACTCTTCTCATCTTCCTAACTAGGTCTTTAATTAATTAATTTCATTTTTAATCTATGGAATAAAACAAGCATTTCCATAACATAGTATAATAAAAAAAAGATGACTACCTATAAAAATGCAAATCTATTATGTATAACTTGTTTTTAATTTCAAGTCACAGTTCAGGTCACATCTGCTGTATGACACTTTTTTTTTTCTCTGATCCCTACAGTTCTTGTTATCTTCCTCCTCAATTCTCTTATTATTTGTACTCATGTTATACCCCCCTCTTTACAATGTAAGTTCTTGAGATCAGGGATTATTGCTATTTTTGTAGCCAGAACAGTGCCTTGCTCATAGTAGGCATGCCATTTATTGAATTAAGCTGAACTTAGTGCCTGTTCTCCAGTGGAATGATTTTGGGATCTGCCAAGCCATTTACCCATAGAACACTGGCTGTTCATCTGTCCCTGTGACCTAGGGTCTAATCATTTCCCAGGGCAGACTGCCCTTGTTAGAACCCAACCATGGAGGACACTGCTTCCTCAGCATTCTAATCCTATAGCTGACCCATCACATTTGGTTATAGTTAATGCTATCCCACCCACTTCATCACTGACTTAGTCTCTCTTTTCTCTTAATAGTACACCAGCAAATGCTTAAGAGGACACATATCCTTTGTAGTCATAATGATTTAAAAAACAAAACAAAACAAGAAGAATGGCTTAACATTGACTTTTCAGAGATTATCTTACCAGAGGATAAGTAAGAGGATTTTTTTTAGAGAGTAAAAAGTCATCCTTTAGGTTATTATTCATTTTTGATGTCTGATTCTCAAGAGGTCCTTCTGAGTAAGATTTGCTTCCAAAATTCAATTACGTCATCAAACAAGAATTTTGTAATTTTTCTTTGTTCTGTAATTCTGATCCCATAAGAGAACCCAACCACATTTAAATGCTTTCCATGAGAATTAATAATAATAGGTTGATCACTAATGAGAGAGAAAGCAGGATGGGTAATTTCAGAGGCTTGCTTGGGTTCTTCTTCACTTCATGGAGGAATAAGAACTCTAGTTTAACTGCTAACAACTAAGACCTCCACCAGCTAGACATTTGTCATCCTATGATCCCATTTCTCTTCTTTATTGAACAGGGAAGTCTCATTTTAATTAGCATAATAATTGTATATAAGTAGATGGTGCTAAGATCATTTGAGTTCAGCAGTTGATAATGAGATTGGACTTAGATTTCTGGGATTGTGTTTTGTAGAATTCTCAGAGAGAAGTTAGGAAAGGACAGTTGATTTTCCATGTTGGGGCCCAATTGAAGGGTTGGGGTGCTTGACCCCTCAATGTCTGGTCCTTTGTTCTCTCCTAAGACTTTGCTGGTTTGCTCCTTTCAGGCAGAGTGATCAGATTGGTGAGATGCCAAAGACTTCTGGGAGCTTAGAGCAGCAGTTGATGAGACAGTGCAAAGCTAGATCTTTCCCTTTCCTCACCACCTCCACCTTACAGGAGGGAGCAGGACCTCCAATTCCTTTAAGCTTTTATGTCTCCTACTTTCCTGTGAGGGGAAGGATATAAGAGAGGAGATGATTCTGCCTCTGAATCCATTATTATGAGGTCTAGCTTCTTCCTGTCCAAACAAACTTTCCCCCATTGCTCAATGTCTTTTCTCTGTTATCATTTTATTCCACCCCACTCTCATTACATAAAAGAAAAATTGGTATCTTCTAGTCCTTGTTTTGTGATTAATGTTGGCACAAGTAGAGATTTGGGAAAAGGTTTGGATTTTTGTAGAGAAGATGGCTTCAGCAAGCTGAGGCATGGGAGATATATCATATACACACATACATATGATATGCATCCCTCATTATGAATGAATGCATATGTATATATGCTATATTATGTATACATATATATATACACATATATATATATATATATATATATATATATACATACATACCTATGTGTGTGTGTACATGTCAGGTAGCAGATCCAGATCTTTTATTCTCCATGAATCTTCCTTGATGCCTGTAATAGAAGATCTCAAAACATGGGGCTTGGGACATTTGTCTGAGTTTCCCAGATTCTTTGGACACTTATACATGTAGTATGTCCTTTTCACCCTCTCTCTTCTACCTTTCAACCCTAATAAATTAAAATTCAATCCCTTGAAAATATGTCCCATATTGTTTTTTCTCAATTTTCTGTTTTCCTTCTAATCTTGGCTACATTGTTTTTATTTGTACAAAACCTGTTTAATTTAATCAAAATTATCCATTTTACACCTCACACTGCTCTCTATCTCTTGTTTTTTTTTCATAAATTGTTCTCCTATCCATAAGTCAGATAGGTAACATGTTCCATGTTCTTCAAATTTTCTTGTAATATTTCTATGTCTAGGTCATGTATTCATTTTGACCTTATCTTGGTAAATGGTATAAGATATTTGTCTATAACCAATTTCTGCCAAACTGCTTTCCAGCTTTCCTAACATTTTTTTAATCAAATAATGAATTCATATCCCACAAACTTAAGTCTTTATACTTGTCAAACACAAGGTTACTATAATTACTTGCTGCTGTAAATTGTATGTCTATTCTCTTCCACTGATCTACCATTCTGTTTCTTAGCCAGTACCAGATAGTTTTGATAACTGCTGTCTTATAATAGAGTTTAAGATCTAGTATTGCTAAAACCCCTTCCTTTACATTTTTTCTTTAGTTCCTTTGATATTCTTGAACTTTTGTTCTTCCAAATGAATTTGTTATTATTTTTTTAACTCAGAAAAATAATTTTTTTGATAATTTAATTGGGATGGCCTTGAATATATAAATTAGTTTAGATAAAATTGTCGTTTTTATCTATTGCTCCTGCCTACCCATAAACAATTAATATTTTTTCAATTATTTAAATCCGGTTTTATTTGTCTGAAGATTTTTATAAAAGTTTTTTTTAAAGTACACTAGCCAAAAAAAATCCAGAAATTACATGAATGAGATTCTCTCACTAATCTTGATCCTTCCACACACCCCCTAGGAATCTGTCATTTTGTACTAAGGAAGGGCAAAAAGGTGAATCAACTAGGAGGGAAGGAGGAAAAGGATTTCTTCATTTTGTTTTGTTTTGCAACTTTTCAAAAGCTGTGGAGTGGGGCAGAAATAGTGAGTACAACTAAAGGCATCAAAAGAAGAGCCAGCACCTGATGTTCTCCTATGTCAAGTCTGGCTTAGGGATGAAATCAGAGTATGCTATCAACAGATGTCGCAGCTCTTCAGAAATTCAACTTGATGACTGAGAACCATACTAAAGAAGACATAACCATTCTGAACCATCCTCTGGGAGTAGATATTTCTTTACATCAGCCTCAATTATTACTTGTTTCAGTTGCCAGCAATTAACGCTTCAGATGTATAAAACTTCTCATAATTATTCTATTAGAAATTCCCTCCACAAATCCTGAGAGGTAGCACCATTTTACAGATCAGAATTAGGCTATAGGCAAATTCATATATCTTTTCTCATATCACTGAACATACCAAAAAAGAAAGAAGGAAAGAAAGAAAGAAGAGAGGGAAGGAAGAAGGAAAGAAAGAAAGAAAGAAAGAAAGAAAGGAAAGAAAGAAAGAAAGAAAGAAAGAAAAAAGAAAGAAAGAAAGAAAGAAAAAAAGAAAGAAAAAAAAGAAAGAAAGAGAAAAAAAAAAAGAAAGAAAGAAAGAAAGAAAGAAAGAAAGAAAGAAAGAAAGAAAGAAAGAAAGAAAGAAAGAAGAAAGAACGAAGGAAAGGAAAGGAAGGAAGGAAGATAGGATGAGATAGCTTTGCATAACCCGCTTTCATTGTCTTATCTCACAAGTTTAGAGATGGGGTGGAGAACCAGTGTCTCCCATGATTAAAAGAAATATGTGACTGCAAGGTTTGACTTTCTGAATTTATAGCACTAGCTCTCACATGCAATGGTAGGTAGGAGTACTTTAGTAAAGCCCATAAACTTCTGTTTTTGTAGTTTTCCTTCATATTATTCCTTTGAACATCTCTGCACCTGCACCGTGGAGTCTTCAGGGCCCTCAAGTGTCCCTGATACTGGTCAGCCTACTGATCCTGAAACAGGACAGTTCCAATAAGTGAGTGCAGGCTAGCCAAAAGACTGAGTCAAGAAACCTGGTGCCCTAGCTCTACCACAGACTAATAAGTGGGACCTCAGAAGAGTCTCCGAGCTTCTTTCGGTTTTGCTTTCTCCATCTATAAATAAGAAATAAAGTAAGAGAAAAAGAAAGAAAGAAATGTTTACCCTTTCTATTTTAAAAGATTATTGTGACAAAAAGTGAAACGTGATAGTGCTTTGCAAAGGCAAAAGTTCTCTCCAAAATATGGAGTTTATTATTAAACAAGCACTTGTCTTAATGCAGAGATCTGTTCGTGAAGAACACAGTATCTTTATCAAGTTCCTTTGTGATACTTTGTCATTTATGTGGTTCCTTGATCTCCATGCACACTCTTAACTGAGAACTCTAGGCTTTATCTTGCTTTATTTGATATCTTGATTTGAGTTTCTACCCCTCCAAGAAGGCAAAGGGACACACATCTGTTTTCCAATCTGTATGAGTCACAATTAGTTTGAAATTTCATGATCTCAATGTATACTCAACAGGACTGAACCAGCTGAATGAAGGTAATATGATGAAAACAGGGCATTGGGCCTTTGAGGGGGTTTCCAAAACACCCAGAATCAGAAAGCAAGAATTGGCTTCCATTCAGAATTGATTCAATCTTCATTTGGCAACATTGTACTTTCCATCTTCAGTGTGAAGGAATGAACTTTATTATTTGGTAAATGGCCAGGTCAGTCCTCAAAGTGCTTACTCAATTCTTGGACCTGTTCTCACCTTAAAACAGTGGTCCACCAGCTCTTTTTTTTTTTGGGGGGGGGAAGATGGATATTACTAAATGGTTTTTATTAATGGATTGAATATTATTTTCCTTGAAAAGTCAATTCAATAGCTATTTGTAAATGTCCAGTGCAGAATCGAGTGCCTATTACATATGCTAGACACTTGGGCAATTGCAAAGATGAAATAAGACGTGGTCCCTATGTCTCTATGTGGAATATTTTCCCTGCTCACTTACAACTCTTAGAATTCCTGCTTTCCATTAAAACTGAGATAAAATGCCACCTTCTACATGTAACTTTTCCTGATCCCCAAGCTTCTAGTTGCTCTCTCTCCAAACTACTTTATATTCATTTTGTGTGTATACTCACATATACATGGGTATATACATATGTGTGTACATATATGTGTATGTATGTGTATGTGTGTATATGCATGTGTATATATATTTTATATATATATGGAGAGAGACAGACAAACCCAAAGAGAGACAGACAGAGAGTGACAGAGACAGAGACAGAGAGAGGTGGAGAGAGACAGAGGGAGACAGAGAGAGAGAGAGAGAGAGAGAGAGAGAGAGAGAGAGAGAGAGAGAGAGAGAGAGAGAAGAGAGAGAATCCATTAGAATGTAAACTCTTAAGGCAGAGATGATTTTACTTTTTTCTTTGTATCTCTAGAGCTTAGCATAGGGCCTAGCACATAATAGGGACTTAATAAATGCAATTTAGTTAGAGACAGAGAGGATTTATACACAAATAACTATAATCCAAAGCTTCCCATCCCTCTCCCCAACAGGATCAGAGTATAAGAGAAATACAAAGTGTTATTTTAAAATCTGAATACCATTTCAAGGAGAGTTTCATGAAGACTTTGAGTCAGGAAGACCTAAGTTTTCAATTCCTTTCTCAGATATTGAATAGTTATTTGATCTGGGGCAAGTCACAACCTTTCCCAGCTTCAGTTTCCTTCTTTGTGAAATGGAAACAATAATAACATATACCTCACAGGATTGTTGTGCAGCTCCAATGCAATAACATATATAACTTTGCAGACCTTAAAGGACTATAGAAATGCTATGATGAGGAGGAGGAGGAAAAGAAGGAAGAGGAGAAGGAGGAAGAGGAGAATATGGCCCTTGAGCTGATTTTGAGTGCTAAATGGTACTGTTTAGTAACCCTAAATTCTGAGGTACCATATTCCTTGATCTTCATGGTCTCCAGGCTACTTTCAGTCGCTGACTTCAAAGATCCATTAGGAGTGATTCATAATTACCTACTTCCTTTTTTCTTGGCCACTTTTCTGATTTTCAAGAACCATGACATAGGACCCTTTTGTCTCTGAAATAGCTTTATAAATGAGGTCCTCTTGGTATTTCAGCAAAACAACCTCCTTTAACAGTGTCCATGATGGACCCAACTACCTTATGTTAAAAACAACTCAGTAAGAAAAGAGACTCCAAGTCTCATAACTACAGTCTTATAACTGCAATCTTTCTTTCTCTATTCTGTAACCAATGTACAAAATTGTAATTATCAAACCCTAGGTAGTTAAAATTATTAAAACTTATCTTCTATGACCTTAAAGAACTTTTACATACAGCGTGTCTCAAGTCCTGATGCAATTTGATCCTTCAATAAAGCTTAATAAATGTCTGTAAGGAAAGGCAGTAGTCCAGAAAAAAGGGGGATCAGGTAAGATTTGACTTCACTAAGACTTTTTGGATGCCTTCCAGATCACATAACTTGGATAGTAATCTTATAAAATAATGGAATAATGGACATCATAGTTTTAATAATATTAACTAACATTACCGTAGCACTTTCTTATTCCAAAGTAAACTCACAGATTGCTTCATTAGATCCTTACAGCTCTATGAGGTTAAGTAGTGCTGATGGGATGATGGGACCTGGACCCCTAAAATGAAAAGACCATGTTTTTGAAAGCAGCTCAGTCCCTGAATTTTCCTGTATGTTTCAGCAGCCCAGATCAAAACTGCCTCCACCCAAGGCAACTGGCCACCTAATTAACCTACTTGATAGTCCTTTCACTGTTGTACCTGGCCCACCCCAGACTACTTACCATTCCTTAATCCCATCCTCATCCTTTCACTGTCCTTTTTGTATATAAGCATTAGTCTCACTCCCAGTAAGTTGCAGGTTCGCTAGGAACCCTGACCACTTCTATTGGTGATACAATAAACTTTGCCACTGAATGGAAGATGGTTTGAGTGCATGAATTCATTCCAGGAGGAAGCTGCTCTGTACTCTGACATTTTGGGGTTCTCAGCAACTCCAAACCACATCAGTGCCATCATTTTTCTTTCCATTTTACCAATGAGGAAACTGAGGTTCTGATAGGTTAAGCTCTGAACCCCTCAGGAGCTATCTAGTCCAACTCATATTTCATTGAGAAAACCCTCTACAACATGCCCATATAGTCATCTGATCTGCCCTGGATGACCTCAAGTCAGAGGGACCTACCTCATTACTCCTAAGGCAGCACATTACACATTGAAATAAGTCCATTATCAAGCTAAATATGCCTTTCTGAAAGTTCTATCCTTAGCTCCTAGTTCTCCCCTATGGGACAACGTCAGCGTGAAGGAATGAACTTGTTTTGTAATTCTCCTCTATGGGAGAAACAGAAGACATCTAATCATTTTTCTTCATGAAATATTTCGAAGACCACTATCATTTCTGTAAGTTTTTACTACACATTACCAGTTTCTGCCTCATTCCTGGGATGGCATGATCCTAAATCCTCCTGGCTACACTAGTCAAAGCCAACCCTACCCCCTGCTCTAGACAATATCCAGTTTATCAATGGCCTTCCTACATTATGGTTCCAAGAACTGAGTGAATTATTAGATACAGTCTAACTAGGCCAGGAGAACTGCCTTAGGTCTAAGCCCTGTCGAAGACTACATTAGCCCAGGAAATCATCTTCTTCCCAGAGATATTTTCTTACTATATTCTAATTTGCAGTCTGAGGTACCCTATCCCTTGCTCTTCAAGGTCTCCAAGTTAGTTTTGGTCTTTGACCTCAAAGATCCATTAGGAGTGATCCATAATTATCTGCTTCCTTTTTTCTTGACCATGGCCATTCCTGGCTCCAATTAATAAACAAGCATTGATTAAGAGCTTGCTATATATTGTTGTCATTGTTGTTAGTTAGAGGACCTTGGGATCAGGAAGATGGTGCCAGGACATGCAAATGAATTGGATTTAAATGAGTGAGGGCTGTGCAAAGTCACCGACCTCATTTTCTCCTCCAGAACCTTCTGGGTTCAGTGCAAGACATAAATCAGGACAACTGGAGATGGTCCTGAATGAAGTGGGAGACTTTGGCCTTTTTCAGCTCAAGTCTTTCCCAGGTCTCAGTTTGACTGAGGAAAAGTCCATTCAGTGATTAAGGCTAGGGAAGAAATGAGGTAGTGAATGGCCATTTATGCCTACTTAAAAAAAATCGATTTGGGGAAAAAAATCAATCTTCCCTGAGGGTTTCTGGCCAAAACCGGAAACAATTGCTCTTTACATTTCCTCTGAGCCAATCAGGGCCCAAACAATGACCAGGTGGGGCTTGGCATGGGACCTATTTTTGGCTAATCAATGAGAGCTGGAGTGATTTTCGTTTAAGATAGCAAGAACTACCTCACACAGTCTCAGAGGAAAAAAAAAGATTAAATCAGATAAACAAACTGGAATAAAGCCCAAGCAAAACTTATCAAAAAGAAAACAAACAAACAAATAAAAAAAGCTCAAAATAGAATGCTTAAACAAGTGACTAGATATTTTAGTGATGGTATGGATAAAGAAGACTGGTGAGCTTTGTGAGAAAGTTCTAAAATTAAGAGTTATACTGGGTTTCTAAGAACAAATTCAACTTTCACCATTAGATCAAAATGTGAAACTTATATTTTAAAGATTTGAGACAGAACTCAAGACAGCAAGGCAGGTAGACTACAGTATACACATATATGTATGTATTATATATGTATACATATATGTATACATAAATATTCATATAGCTATGTGGCCAGGGACTAGACTTACGATTTCATTGTTTGGTACTGAGTAATCCCAGATGAGAAGTCTTTCTCTATAAATGCAGATCAGCATCTTTTGCAAACACACATACACATAACACATGTGTGTATATATGCATATATACATATGTGTATATGTACACATACATGCACAACCATTGATATGAGCCAGCAATATTTAAATTTGACACTAGACACACTCAAAACATTTGTGTTTATTTACAAATAGTTAAATACAATCCAAAGTATGTTGTGGTTACGTATATAAAAACTGTACAACAAATAAAGATTTCTTTTTAACCTTTACATTTTTGTTCAATAGTGCCATTTTCAATGTTCACCTTAGTAAGATACAAGAGCAACATACAGAAAAGACAATAGTCATTATAGACTGGGTAATTCTAGCTTAAACTATCTAAGGTTCTGGGATGAATCCTGAGCCAGTGCAGTTTTCTTCTGGGATCTCAAAGCATCTTCTTCCTTAGTTGCTCCCATAAAGAGAATACTCTTCTCAGATCACCTCCCCTTGATTTGGAACTGGCTCACTTGTGCACCTGGAAGAATGTTAATTTGCCCGTTCCATAAAGACAGTCTCACCCTCAGCCGATGATGGAGCCTCATGATTGTTGGCAGGCTCTTAGGGTTTAACCCATGCATTCTTAGTTCAAGCCATCCCTTTCTCAGTTCAAGGGAAGAGAGGAAGAGACATCGTGCCAACTCCCATCCATCAGTAAAATTCAAACTGAAACCCATTTCATCCTCAAAATTCACAACACATGCCTTCCCCTACCCCATAGTCTGACCTTCTCCCCCACTGTGAGCACCAATGGAAGGCACCTCTCTATGCCTTAATGCAAGCCAGTTCTTCAACCCCTTGGAGCTTGGCTAAACACGTTCTTTGCTAGATAAGTTTTCAAAATGTTTCAGTACATGTTTTATTCAGATGGGTAAAGCTGCCATTCCCTGCCATGGCTTTGGATTTTCCAGTTATCTTGGTGATCACAGGTCAGGGGAACCTCCCTCCAATGTGGAGCTGCTGAGTGAGATTATGTTCTGGGAAATGTTGCTGTGCCCTGTGACCTCCAATCCAGTGTACTGGGATCTGCCAGCACAGGACACTGATGATGACATCACCACAGATGGCCAAAATGAACTTAGGATGAAACCTACTGCCAGCTCATCCCTCTTTTCTGCTGACTCAACTTGGCTCCTTTCCCTGTTGCATATCCTGGCTTCTAGGGGGGCCATGACCCAGACAGCAAGCTGCTACACAAATGGACTTCACCCTGCGCTGTCAACCTATTCATCCATGCTGGGAACAATAGGAATGAATGAATGAATGAATAAGTATTTATTAAGCACTTGCTATGTGCAACGTACTGTGGTCTAAGTTCTGGGATACACAGAGAAAATTGGAAATAGTCTTTGCTTTCAAAAATCTTCTATTCTAATGGGGAGATAACACATAAATGAATTTTTAGCTACAAATCAGATGGAAAGGTCCCATGGTGCATACTATACAGAAACAAAGCAGACAGTAATAGCATGTTTAATATCATTTCTACAGGCAGAGACATAACCATTTTTTATATTGAACCATTTGACAATGCCACAGACTTTGCTATGAGAGCCTTCTTTTCTGGGTCTTCAGTAGCTGTGAACAATGAAGAGGTAGAGTCTTCAAGACATGCAGGAGAAGTTGCCAGTAGAATGTATATAGTGGATACTTTCCTGGGTGATGGCTGAGTTGTTGCTTGCTTGTCCTTCACTCTTGCAGAAGATCGTGACATTAGGGAGGCGATGCCGTGATATGCTATGAGGGCTGGGCTGGAAGCAAGGTCAGTGGTCTGGGAGAGGGGGGCTATTCAAAGGACCTTTGGTCTTGTGTTCAGTCATTTTTCAGTCACATCTGACTTTTCATGATCCCATTTGGGATTTTCATGGTAAAGATACTGGAGTGGTTTTGCCATTTCCTTCTCCAGTTCATTTTACAGATGAGGAAACTGAGGCAAACAGGGTTAAGACATTTGTCCAGGGTCACATAGATAATGAATGCTTGAGGTTGGATTTGAGCTCAAGGAAATGAGTCTTCCTGACTCCAGGCCAGGCATTCTATCCACTGCTCTCCTTAGCCACCCATCCTTATATTCACAGGATCATAAATTTAGAATTGTAGATTAGACCTGTAAGAGAACATGGAAGCCATCAAATACAAATCTCTCATTCTACTGATGAGAAAACTGAAGCATAAACAGGCTTAGTGACTTGCTCATAGTCATTCAGCTAATAAGTACCTAACATGGGATTTGAACTCAAGTTTTCTTGACTTCAAGTTTTGATACATAAGGTAGATGATTCACTGCAGGTTAGAGGAACTGCGAGAAAACTATAAGTCAACTCATACTTGTGGAAGTTGAAAATTTTTGCCTCATCCATAAAATGAAAATAACGATAGATGACTGGCCTAAAGGCTGTACCAGGCTCTAGGTTCCCTTCTAATTCCAAACTTTATTATTCTATATATTATTATTCTCTCTCTCTCTCTCTCTCTCTCTCTCTCTCTCTCTCTCTCTCTCTCTCTCTCTCTTTCTATCCCTCTCTCTTTCTATCTCCCTCTCTATATATACACATATATCCTATATATTTTATACATGTCTATATATCTAATATATATGTATATGCACATATATTTTAAAGGTACAACACATTTAAATCCCTCTTAGAGCATGCCCGGAGATAAAAATCTAAGCAGCCTCAGTATCCAATGGGAGAACAAGAAATGAAGGGGATACTTCTCCTGCAGAGGCTTAGAGAATGTTTATTTTGGCATTAACAAAGAGCAAAATGGGTATTTTACAAATGTTTCCTAGCAGTTAGCTCAGAATCAGAAGTCCTTGATTCAAGTCCCAGTGTTGGCACATCCTGATGTACAAGTCACTTAAACTTTCAGTGCACAGGCAAATAAATCTCCAAGACTCCATGTTGCAGAGCAAGTGCCAATCTGATTTGATAGAGGAAGTCGCCTCACTGAGAGTTCTCTAGATGAAATCACAGGTCTGAGTAAAAAAAAATGCAATTTTTGCTTACCAGAACTTAAGCTCATGACACTGACAGCTTAGCACAGTGCCTAGAACCTAGAAGGCACTTAATAAATGTTTGTTGATTGACTAACTAACATTGAGCACCTCATTGACCAATCAAGTCAAATAATAGATAACACTGGGCTCCAATATGACATTGGTGATGTCATCATTTACTAGAAGATTAATACTATTACCCTCACTTTATAAGTGGAAAATGTCCAATTTGAAGAGTGCATCACCCTTACCAGTTGTAAGAGGAAGGAATCTGCAACAGGCCTAGAATTATAGCTCTGAGATCCTGCTACTTAGTTGTTTTGTTTTGTTTTGTTTCTCTTGATTGGACAAACTCTCTGCTTGCCCAACACTAATACATACAGTTAGCTGGACTGATTCCATAACCTTTAATTCTATGGCCTCTTGATAAAATGTCCATTTCCTACAGTGTAAAGCACCCTGGAGAAGTGATTATTTCTTTGCTAGTCATAACACCTAGATACTAGTAAATGCCTGAGAACTAGGTGCACTCATTTGTTCAAGAGGTAAAGAAACCTCACAAAGATGCTACAGTATGTGCCCACACTAAGAAAATAGAATCTACTCCTAATTTTTACCTGCTCTCTTAGATAAGTGGTATTTGTGAACACTTTTTGAGGTAATGTTGCCCTCCTACTTTGTATGTTTTAAACCAAAGTGTTGAGAATAGAGAGACCAGGAAAGTACTTGGATGGGGTCATGGAGGATTAAAAAAATCTGCTCACTAGTGTGAGTGGAAAGATCAGGTCATATTTTTGAGATATGAGAATGGAGAATTGTAGATTTTTGTGTTTTATATACTACAAATAGTTCTTATGTTCAGCTCCAAGTAATCAGTTCATGACTCTTCTGATCACTGCCATGGTAAGCAATCACACCTTGAAAAAGGAAGGTATGCAGCATGTCATTGGCTAAAGATCCATCCAGTTTATTTAAATCTGCATTCGTACTATCTGGTCAGCTATGGAAGTGGATCAGACAGTATGTTACACCTAATTTTGTTCTCTCTCCCTATCTTCAGTTTCAATATTTGGTGGTAACATTAAACATGTTGGCTGTAACCACACTTTTTTATGGTAGCAAATTCATTTCCTATTCTACTTACCTAGGGTCTTTCCTGCAAAGAACTGCAAGCTTTAACTAATTAATACTTATCACCTATAATACCTTAGAATGGAAAGGGGTCATGTATTCTCAATCTTATAGATAAGAAAATCTTATAGATAATCAGAGATGGGGAATGACCTGATTAGTTCTGTAGTAGAGCTCAATTAGAAACTGAGTTTCCATATTCTTGGTGTAGGATGGGAACTTTGTGGAGAGAACTTTTGTTCTTCAGTAGCATTGGTACAAGCGCTCACTGATAGGCTGAATCAATTGTCCTTGGTAGCCTGTTTCAATAACGCAGTGTCTACATAAAACTGAGGACAAGTGGGACAGCAAACTATGATGAAGAGAGGATAGTACATTGAGTCATAGGACCTGTATGTGAATTCTATCCCTATTACAACCCAAATGGCTTTGAGCAAATTACTTAATGTCTTATATGCTAAGTTTTCTCTTCTATAAAATGTGAGAATTTGGATTAAATGAACTTTAAAGTTCTTTTCAGCTCTAGAATGAAGATCCTCATGAAAACTTCAGTTAAACTCCATGGATTTGAAAAACTGATACATGTTCTTGTGGAAATTTTTTTTTTAAAAATCTTTTTTTTACTGAGCTTTTAAAAATTTTTATCCAAGTGCATGTAATCATATAGATAATTATTCAACTTGAGTTTGGCAATAAGTCCAGAGCATCATGAAATAAATAAATAGAGCTCTAAACCAATTTGTTTTTATCTCACTTTAATGTATTTAATGACTATACTACAATCTTTCACTGTTATAAGGATTAGGAAACAAAAAAGAAATAACGCTTGGGTGTCATAGTTTTAAAAAGATTGAGACTCACTTGTGTAGATGCTGCCTAAGGCCCTTGGCCCCAAAAGAGAACATTAGGAAATCCCCCTTTTCATCTCTCTTCTGGGAACAAAGGCCTGCCATTGACAACAGTCTCTCAGTTCTTTCCTCCTTTCCTAGCCTCAATCTCTCAAGAGGTTGTGATGAACATTTTGCAAGGAAAAAGAAAGTTTCTCTTTTTTTCTCTTCCCATTTCAGTCACATGAAGTTGCCTGGTCTTTTGGACAAGTCTTACTTGCTCTTCCTGATTGGCAAAAGGCAGTGTATTGTTTGTCCCTTTGCCAGTGGTAAATTAGCAATGTCCTTTTGAGAGACGTGCATGGAAAGGGAGTAACTTCCTCCGTTAGGAAAGCCTCCTTTATAACTCAGAGTGCTTTATGCCTGCTCTCTTGATCCTTCCCTACAGGCCCCAATGGTTCATAACTTCCTGATTTGCTCAACTGTCCTTTCAGGGCCGTGGTTGCTCCCCTTTCCCTTAGCAACGTGCAAGTCAGGGTTTCTATAGGAAAGGAATCATTCGTGTTCCCTGTAGGAAAATCATAGAATCATAGATTTAGAATTGGAAAGGACGTCAGAGGCCACTGAGACCAATCCGTTCATTTTCCAGATGAGGAAATGGAATGAAGCCAAGTGATTTGCCAAAGGTCACTTAGATAGTAAGCATCAGAGAGGGAATTTAAGTCCAGGTCCTCTGACCCCAAAGCTAATGGTCTTTCCACTATGCCATTCTGGACTGAGGTTTGTTGGCTAGATTTCATTATTCTTATCTGGAGGAAAAAGCTCATTGATGAATAAGGAATTTCACTACTGTATGGGAAGATATACATGCAAGAATATTGAATCAGAGAGTTGGAATGAGCTTTCCAGTCCATCTTTCTTTCTTCAAGCCAGAACCTACTGTAACCACCCCCAAAAAATAAGATGAAATCTCTAGAAAAGGAAATTGTAAAAACTCCCTCATTAACCCATTCTAACACTAAATTCTCTTAAAAGGCAGGAAATTCTTTATCAAATTAACATATTTTTCATACCACAGCCTATGTCCATTTCCTCTATTCAGAAGAACAGAGGATTAATATTTTTATGATGACTCTTTGTGTACAAGAATTTAAATCATTACCCATATGATTCAGTTAATTTGGTTAAGTAAATACTTATTAAGCATCTATTTGGCACAAGGCTCCATATTATCTTTTGGGGATATAGAGAAAGGTAGGAGAATCTTTGCTTTAGAAGAGCTTATTGTATAATGAGGAGGAAAAGATACATATGCAAATAGCTATAATACCAAAAACTGATGTGGTAAGGGCAATGGAGATGTTCCGGCAAAGTTCTATGAGGAATTTCAGGAGTGAGAAATCACTTTCTGCAAAGAAAGTGTTTGTTTGTTCAATCCAACAAATATTTATTATGCAACTACTATGTATAAAGTACTTGGGGATAAAAAGATAAAGTGAAAAATGATTTCTTCACTCAAGGAACTTACATTCTACTGGGGATTGGAAGGATACACGATGTAAAGAAATAACTATATACATGATCATTCTGGGAAAGAAAGAGCACTAAAAACTAGGCTAAGGAATAGAGGGTAGTTTCCAATAGGAAGTAGCACCTGAGCTTCCCCTTGAAGGAAGCTAGGGATTCTAACATGTGGAAGTGATGGGGAAGTGTATTTCAGGAACGAACAGTCAATTGGATGGTTTGGAGGAGATGGAATACTGCATTCATGGAATAGCAAATAGGACAATCCCTCTCCTCCCCCTCCTATTTTTGGAGTTTAAAGCGGAGTGTTGTGCAACTGGCCTGGAAAGGTGCGTTTGAGTCATACCATGAAAGGAAGTCTTCAAGTACCAATAGTACCTGAAATGGCACTTTTGAAGGACTTCAGTTAGTAGTGATTAGTAGTAGGAGTCCAGTTTTAGACAAAGAGGACACTGGTGACCAGGAAGGTTGGGGCTTCTCTCTCTCTCTCTCTCTCTCTCTCTCTCTCTCTCTCTCTCTCTCTCTCTCTGCATATACATATCATAGATTTAGAACTGGAAGAAACTTAGAGATCTTCTCCTTGAAACTTCTCATTTTGTAGAAAAAGAAACTGAAGGTCAGAGAGATATGGTGTTTTGCCTAAGATCAAAAGGGTAATAAGTAGTAAAACCATATTTGAACCCAAATCCTCTGACTCCAAAAGTAGTGCTCTTTCTGCTATATCCCCTGGAGACTGAAAGTCCAAAAATGAAGAAATAGGTTTAAAGTAGATACTTTGGGGGCTAGCAAAAAAGTTTTGAGGTATTTAGCAGAGTCCCTGGGGACTCAGTAGAGCTTATGATTGACACCAATCTGAATCCCTAACTGGTAAGAACTTCCCATTCAATGAGGAGAGGACTAGATAATTTGTATTGTAGTTTTAGGAAGTGATTCTTCAGAGCACAATAACTTCTGAGTATAGAAGGTTCAATTTGTCAACCGTGAACTAATCCAAGCCTGAGAATTATAACTTGTTTCTTGGTGACAGATATTGACACTTTTAGAATTAATTTTGGGTGTAGGTTATGGGAAGTCCTCCATATTAAGTAGGTATCACCAAAAAAAAAAGTTGGGTACATCGCTACCTAGAACATAAGGGCAGTCCACACTATAATGTCTAAACAACAAATCACATATACCGTTGTACATATATAATGTGTGTGTGCCTACATGGAGTGTACAGAAAATAGAACTTCAGTAACATATAGATCCAGCCATCTGTGGGGTTGGAGAAGAACACTGCCAGGAAGAGAGGCTTTCTCAGCTACAAAGAAAATATTTGTGGCCTGCTTTCTCATACCAAAATCATCCTAGTTGGAAATGACTTTTGGAATATTAGTGAGACTCACTGGCAAGACATCAGCAAAGTGTCTACTACAGCTGAACGTATGCTAGTCTAAATGTAGGCAAAAAACTCCATGTTCTGATCAAGTTTTTCTGTTCCTCTCCTCCAAGTGTTCTTTCAAAAGCTCCAGAATTCACAGTATCTTCATGCAGAATTTGCTCAGAATCAAATTGAGAGGATGTTTTCTAATGTATCAACTTAGCTTCATAGAATGGGGGTAGCCCTAAATAAACATTTCTGTAAAATTCTTCAAGAAAAACTTGGGGAAGGAAATTTGGAGACACAACCCATCAAAAGAACGCTGAGAGTCAGAATAAGTAAAAACAAGTTCAACCTCCATCTCCGAGGTTGTTGAATTTGGGAAGAAAATATCGGTCAGGCCTAAATAATGATAAATTGTCTTCTTGTTTTGTGAAGGACTAAGTAGGTATTGAGTCTAGGAGTGGGGAACCTATAGCCTTGAGGCCACATGTGGCCTTCTAGGTCCTCAAGGTCAGCCCTTTGACTGAATCCAAACTTCACAGAATAAATCCCCTTCATAAAAGATTTGGTCTATAAAACTTAGACTCAGTCAAAAGGCCGCACTTGAGGACTGAGAAGGCCCAATGCGGCCTCGAGACCGTAGGTTCCTTACCCCTGGTATCGACAATTTTAGGTGGTGGACTCTTCCACAAGAGAACTGAAATGACTAGAAAAATAGCTCCATTAAATAGCTTCCTTGGATTCGTCTGTTCTGCCATAATGATAGGGCATTTCCAGCTTCTTCTGCTCATCATTTGGGTCAGCTCTAATCCCTACATAAAGCCAGGCTAGGTGGCAGATATTAATTTAATGTCCTGGGGAACTTATGTGCTTCAAGGATCAGGACGTGTGTTCTCTTCCAATAATGCTCATATGCCCATTCATTGTCATGCCATCTCCAATATTAAAAAACATATTTTTTTCCAGCTCAGTGAAAGATATTTCCTAAGGGTCCCAGAAACTAGACTTCAGACAATCTGAGGATTGTACTTTCTCTCACCTCTGAACATCTAAACATCTAAAGGAAAGACCATAGTAATAGACCTCTAAGAATTAGAAAGGACCTTGGAGACCATTTGATCCAACCCCCTCATTTTACAAATGAGGAAACTGAGCCTGAATGAAGTAGTTTGCTGAAGGTCACAAAGGCAGAAAGTGTCAGGACTGAGATCCCCAGAATAAGACTGTTGGAAACCAGAGTAGTATATTGTACTGAAATGGCTAAGTCAGAACACCTGAGTTTGATACTAGCCTCACCCACTTCCCAGCTGTGTGACCTTCCAAGTCTCAATTTCCTTATCTATGAGATGGACATAATAAAGCAGCACTGCCTACCTCACAGGTTGCTATGTACGAGGAAAATGCTTTGTAAACTTTTGGGGGTAATCAGACTTATGATTTCATTAGTGTAGGACAAGGGTAGGGAACTTGCTGCCTCCAGGCCACATGTGGCCCTCTAGGTCCCCTTCATCCCCTAGGATGAAGTGTGGTTGAAAAACAGAAATTACAACCAAAGTAGATCTTGAACCATTCTGCAACTTAACTATTCTAGAGTTGTCTGGGACACTTAGAATTTAAGTGACTGGCCTAGGATCCCACAGCCAGGAAGTGTAAGAGGCAAGACTTGTTCCCAGGTCATTTGGACTCCAAAATAGCCTCTCTATCCACTCTCTAGCCATGGTTCTCAAAGTGTTTGATCCCAAGACATCTTTACAATCCCAAAAACTGAAGACCTCAGAGAGCTTTAGTTTCTGTGAGTCATATCTATCAATATATACCACATTAGAAATTAAAATTGATAAAATTTACACGTATTCATTAATTACTTTAAATAACAATAATAAACCATTTACATGTTAACATAAGTAACATTTTAATGAAAAATAACTATGTTTTTCAAAACAAAAAATTAGTGAGGAGAGTGACATTATTTTATATATTTTTGCAAATCTCATTAATGTCTAGCTTAATTGAAAGACAGCTGGATTCTTATTTATGCTTCTGCATTCAATCTGTTGTGATATTTTTAGTTGAGATACGTGAAGAAGATCCAGTATCACACAGACATGTAGTTGGAAAGGGGAGGAGTGTTTAAATAGTCAAATATTGTTATTATGAAAATATTTTGACTCGGGTTTTATGAATTGCAGTTTGAGAACCATTGCACTGTACCAGGCTGCTTACTTATAAGCCTTAAAGTATGATAAAATGTGAATAATCATTATTATAAATCATTTTTACCTATAAATGATTATGTAATTATAAATTATTATTAACTGAGGTCTTCTGTTAAAATCTTACTGGCCCAGGATTAGAATGAGTCCTGGATGCAGGCTATATATGTGATCTAACTATAAAGTAAGGAGCTGTTTTCTTGTGAGGCAAACAGAAGGAAGGTTCTTTTATTTATAGACCTGGAAGGTCTATGAAAGCACAGTATTCTATCCTGGTTCTCCAAGGCTGGCTTCTAGGAAGCTTGTTGAAGGCAAGGACTGTTTTGTCCTTTTTTGCAGTCCCAGCACCTAGCACAGTGCCTGTTATATGCGTAGCTTTTTAATAAGTGCTTGCTGAATTGAGTTGAATTGAATTGGATTGAATAGTATATTAAGGATTACATTTCTCTCATACTCAAAAAAAAACCATCCAGCTGCTTCTACAGATGCTATTCCCTGTTTAGAAACTTCCCATGAATCAAGTCTGGTCTCCCAGGTTCTGTAAGTGGCTGTGGAGTTGATTGCCTGTGAGCACATCCAAGGGTTCTCGTGGTGATTTGGCCAGGCAGGGCAAATGAGCATTTTCGTATCATAATATGCATGGCGTGCACACACATTAGGAGATTAAAAAAAAAAAAGACTGGGTAGAAACACAGGCTTTGCCTCATGCTGAAGCTTAATAAGCAGTAATCAGTGAAAGAGGACGACTGAATGATAGCAGCTCATTATCCCTTTAAGAAGAAGGGGGAGGGGTGGATTTACTTACTCATCTAGTTACATAAAGAAATCATCTGGGCGATTTTGAAGGTAACCTGGGTGAATCATTACAAACAACATCTATTTTAGGTATAAAACCTTGCTATTTAGCTACAAGTCAGAGCAAAGATCTCCAAGATGATTCTTTTAAAAAGAAGTTATCTTCCTTGTCTAACAAAGCAATGGAAGGGGAAAATATGGAATATACCCCCAGTTGGTTGTTCTCTTTGTCATGATAATATTGGAGCAGCTTTTCAAGTGTTTCACCTGAGGCATTCTCACATGCCAAAGGCTGTTATTTAATAGAGATGCCAACCTGGAGGTATCCTAGGTAACTCTTGGAATTGTGTTCCAGTCCCACAATGCATTGCTATATTTGGGGGCTAAGACTCATTAAAACACCTGGCAGATTGACTTGGTTGTGACCATCTGCTTGTCACACTCATAAAATTTTGATTTCTAAAAATGTAGCATACACAGAATTCACAAGATGATAGATGTTGGGTTTTTTTTCTCCTCAAACCTCACAAACAATTTAGAGTTAAAGCTCTTTCTCTCAGTTTAGGTTCTCATGCAGAATTCCCAAAACACAATTTTCTCATATTGCTTCTCTATTAAAACAACTTTCATTTGCCTCATTGCAAATCCACCAAGAAATCAAAGCTAGATCAGATTGTAAATCTGATGCAGTGGTTGTGGAGATATACTTCAGGATGTGTTTGGACAGTATAGATATGACCTCTAAGGACATTGTCCATAGTTTTGCATTTAAAATATCCTTGCTCTCATTTCCTTCAAATTCACATTTTGTGTGTATGTGTTTCTCTGTTTTGATCCCAGCTCAACTACCTAAAGTTATACTCCTCATGGCAGAGCGAGGAGAAATGAGAGTGATCTGTTCAGCCTTGCAGTAGTAGTCCAGTTAGAGACACAATTTCTGTTAAGAGCTGATTTAATTAATTTTGATGCATGTGTGTCTCTTGGGTGAAAGGCAGGCTAGGGAAATATTTTGGAGTCTTAGTAAGTTTTCTTTTCTTGGCCATCCTGTTCTAAATTACTGCCTTTCTGTGTTCTAGTAGATTTCCTTGAAGTAATGTCAGCTTTTTTGTGGTCCAGACCTGTGATTTCATTGGTTTGAGTTGCTCCAAACATGAAAATTCCCTCCACAGATACAAATCAACATCTCTGTAATTTATAATCTTGCAGAGTTGTCTGGGGGCATTGAAAGAGTAAATAAATAGTGGAGAGGAAAATGGAGTGGGGGAGGGCAATGCTTGAACTTCACTCTTATTAGAATTAGTTCAAAGAGGGAGGAATATATATGTATATATATGTATGTATATATACATACATATGTGCATGTATGTATATGTATATGTACATATATACACTCACTGTTGAGTATAGACCTAATCTAGTATGCTTCAGCTGAAGTATAAAAAGGCAAAGGTAGCAATCATAATCTTAAACAAAGCAAAAGCAAAAATAGACCTCATTAAAAGAGATAACCAGGGAAACTGCATTTTGCCATGCAGTTTGCTATTATAGTGTAGTCTGCTACTGCAATTGCTATTACAATGAAGCAATGTAAAAAAAAAATTAAAACAAGTTTCTCTGATAAAGGCCTCATTTCTCAAATACATAGGGATTTGAGGCAAATTTATGAATATGAGCCATTTTCCAGTTGATAAATGGTTAAACGCTATGACCAGATAGTCTTCAGAAGAAGACATCAAAGCTATCTATAATTATCTGGAAAAAAAATGCCCTAGATCACTATTGATTAGAGAAAGGTAAATTAAAATAGCCCTGAGGTACCCCTTCACACCTATCAGAAATGACAAATGCTAGAGGAGATTAGGGAAAGTAGGTATATCAGTGAGCTATTGGTAGAGTAGTGAACTGATCCACCATTCTGGAGAACAATCAGGAGCTAGACCCAAAGAGCTCTAAAACTCTGCCTCTCCTTTGATACAGCAATACCACCAGTAGGTTTCTACTCCAAGAGATCAAAACAAAAGGAAAAGAACCTATTTATGCAAAAATATTTATAGCAGCTCTTTTTGTGGTGGCAAAGAGTTGGAAATTGAGGGAATGCTCATTAATCAGAGAATGGTTAAACGGGCTGTAGCATCTGATTGTGGTGGAGTACTACTGTGGTGTAAGAAATGACGAGGGGGATGGTTTCAGAGAGACGTGGCAAGACCTGTATGGGCTGATGCAGAGTACAGTGAGAAGAACCAGCAGATCACGGTGTACAGTAATAGCAATGTTGTAATTATAATCAACTGTGAAAGACTTGGCTACTCTGATCAATGTTGTTGTTTAGTTCTTCAGTCACATCTGATTCTTTGTGACCCTCTGACCTACTGGTAGCACACCAGGCCCCTGTCCATGGAGTTTTCTTTGCAAAGATACTGCAGTGGTTTGCCATTTTCTTCTCCAGTGTATCACCTTTTGTCAGAACTCTCCACTATGACCTTTGCATCTTGAATAACCCTGCATAGCGTAGTTCAGAATATTATTGAGCTATGCAAGCCCCTCCATCACAAGGCAGTGATCCAGGATCTCTGATCAATATAATGACGCAAGGCAGTTCCACAGGACTCTTGATGAAAAATTGCTATCTATCTTCAGAGAGAGAATTGATGAACTCTGAGTGCAAATTGAAGTTTCATTTTTTCATTTTCTATCTTTTTTTTTTTGCTTTGTTTTGTGATGTGGTTAATATAGAAACTTCACACGTATTGATATTATATTGTTTGCCTTCTCTGTGGGTGGCAGATGGGTGGCAGGGAGGGAGAGAATCTGGAATTCAAATTTTAAAAAGAAAATGGTGTTAAAAATAAATAAAAAGACTCAAAAAAATGACTTGACCAAAGGTCTTTCTGACTCCAAGCCTCACATTCTATCCCCTGTAGCATGCCTCTAAAGGTTTTCCTCACTAAGTTTTTGAGTTCCTTAGCATTTACTAGGGTGAGGGAGAAGTGGGGGGGAGGGGACAGGGAAAAGGGAAGGGGAAGGAAAGGGGAAAATTACACTTGCCTTGTATGACATATATTCCATCCATCAATGAATAGGCTGAGTCAACTAACAAAAACTGTATTCTAAAATATTTTAAGAGGACCCTCTGTCCCTTCCCTTACCCTACTGCTGATACTTCCCTCCTAGATTACCTTCCATTTACACTGTATATATCTTATATGTATATAGTTGTTTGCAAGGTGATTCTCTCAAAATGTTAAATTCTTTGAGGAGATGGACCTTTTTTTGTGTGTATGTTCTAAACTTAATAAATGCATTATGACTGACAGTACAGTGAGAATAAAGCAAGAGGTAATGCTGTTTCTCTGCCTTAATGTTTTATTTTTTTTTTATGTTCCCTCAAATGTATTTTGAAGGCTAGATTTCTCTAGAAATTGAACTTCAGGGGGTGGAGCCAAGATGGCCAAGAAAAGCCAGGAAGTTGCCTGAGCTCTCCCTGGTTTTCCTCAGAAACAATGTTAAATCAAGTCTTTAAAAGGACTCTGGAGTGACAGAATCCATAAAAGATGGAGTGGAATAATTTTCCAGCCCAGATAACTTAGAAAGACTTCAGAAAGGTCTGTCACACTTGGGTAAAGGAGGAGCACAGCCCAGCTCAGTGGTGTCCAGGCAAGCCAGCAGGAAACTCTTAGCCACAGCACAGATCATCAACCAAGGCCCCGTGGTCCAGGCTCAGCGGGCCAGTGGCACAGTTGTGTGGCCTCCAGCAGGCAAACTGCTAGCCCCAGAACCCAGGGCACAAGAGGTACAACTAGGCCAGGCCACCCTAGTGCAGTGGACAAGCCACTAGCCCAGAGGCCTCGGCACAGAATACCATTGCCCAGACCCCTGGCCCCCAGTGCAAGAAGCTTGTGAAAGTGCTCCCCTGTACCCCATAAGTAGAGCTCAACTTTTAAAAATGAGCAAAAACAAAACCATAAAAAATAGCCCAGACCATAGAAAGCTACTATGGTGACAGGGAAGATAACATACAAATGCAGAAGAAGACAACAATATCAACATGCCTACATGTGAAGCTTCAGATGGGAATATGAATTGGTCTCAAGCCCCAGAAGTCCTCTTGGAAGAGCTCAAAAATGATTTTAAAAATCATATGTGAGAGGTAGAAGAAAAATTGGGAAAAGAAAGAGAGTTATACCAGAGAATTATGAAAAAAGTCAATAGCTTGAAAAAGGAAGCACAAAAATTGACTGCAGAAAACAACTTCTTAAAAAAATATAATTGGCCAAATGGAAAAGAAAGTCCACTGAAGAAAATAACTCCTTTAAAAGTAGAATGGGCCAAGTGTAAAAGGAAGTACAAAAGCTAACTGAAGAAAATAATTCCTTAAAAGTTAGAATTGGGCAAGTGGAAGCCAATGACTATAAGAAACATCAAGAACCAGTCAAACAAAAACAAAATAATGAAAAATAGAAAAAATGTAAAATACCTCATTGGAAAAACAACTAACCTGGAAAACAGATCCAGAAAAGATAACTTAAGAATTATTGGATTACTTGAAAACCACGATAAAATTAAGAGCCTGAATAGCATCTTTCAAGAAATTATTAAGGAAAACTGCCCTCATATCATAGAACCAGAGGGTAGAATAGTCATTGAAAAAATCCACCAATTACCTCCTGAAAGAGAACCCAAAATGAAAACTCCAAGGAATATTGTAACCAAATTCCAGAACCATCAGGTCTAGGAGAAAATACAGCAAGCATCCAGAAAGAAACAATTCAAATATCAAGGAGCCACAGCCAGGATTACACAGGACCTTGCAGCTTCTGCATTAAAGGATCAGAGGACTTGGAATATGATATTCTGGAAGGCAAAGGAGCTTGGATTACAATCAAAAATTGATTACCCAGCAAAAATGAGCATAATCTTTAGGGGGAAAGATGGATATTCAATGAAATAGGGACTTTCAAATTTTCCTGATGAAAAGAACAGAGCTGAACAGAAAATTTAATCTTCAAATACAAGACTCAAGAGAGGCATAAAAAGGTAAACAGGAAAGGGAAAATCCCACAGTATTCAATAAGGTTAAACTGTTTACATCCCTACATGGGAAGATGATGCTTGTAACTCTTAAGAACTGATATAATGCTAAAAAATAATTAAGGGGTGGAAAAAAGGATTACACTGAGGGAAGAATAAGGGGGGAGGCAGAATGGGATAAATAAGCTCACATGAAGAGGCATAAAAGACCCATTACAGTAGAGGGAAAGAAGAGAGAGGGTGAGCATTGTTTGAACCTTGCTGTCATTAGATTTGGCTCAATGAGGGAATAACATACACACTCAGTTGGGTAAAGAAATCTTTCTTACTCTATAGGGAAGTAGGAGTGGCAAGGAAAAAGAAAATGGAGAGGGTCTAATAGAAGGGAGGGCAGATTGAAGGAGGTGGTGATCAACAGCAAAACACAATGAGGAGGGACAGGGTGAAAGGAGAGAGAGAGAAAAGTATAAACGGGGAAAAACAGGATGGAAAGAAATACACAGTAATCATAACTGTAAATGTGATGGGATGAACTCTCCCGTAAAATGGAAGCAGGTAGTAGACTGGATTAAAAAATAGAATACTACAATACGCTGTTTATAAGAAACACATTTGAAGCAAAGAGACACACACAGAGTAAAGGTAAAAGACTGAGCAGAATATATTATGCTTCAGTTGAAGTAAAAAAAAAAAAGCAGGGGTAGGGATCCTGATCTCAGACAAAGCAAAAGCAAAAACAGATCTAATTAAAAGAGACAAGGGAGGAAACTATAACTTGTTAAAAGGTATTATAGGCAATGAAGTACTATCAATACTAAAATGTATACACCAAGTGATACAACATCCAAATTCTAAGAGGAAAAGTTGAGTTACAAGGAGAAATAGATTGCAAAACTATACTAGTTGGGGACCTCAACTTCCCCCTCTCAGAACTAGATAAATTTAACCACAAAATAAACAAGAAAGAAGTTAAGGAGGTGAATAGAATTTTAGAAAAGTTAGATATGATAGACCTCTGGAGAAAATTGAATGGGGATAGAAAAGAATATACTTTTTTCTCAGCAGTACACAGCACATACACAAAAACTGACCACATATTAGGGCACAAAACCTTCACAATCAAATTCAGAAAGGCAGAAAAATTAAATCCATCCTTTTCAAATCATGATGCAATAAAAATTACATTTAATAAAGGGCCATGGAAAGGTAGATTAAAAATTAATTGCAAACTAAATAATATAATCCTAAAGAATGAGTGGGTCAAATGACAAATCATAGAAGCAATCAATAATTTCATCAAAGAGAATGATAATAATGAGATAACATACCAAAATTTTTGAGATACAACCAAAGCAGTACTTAGGGGAAATTTCATATCTCTAAATGTTTACATAAATAAAACAGAGAAAGAGCAGATCAATGAATTAGGCATGCAATTAAAAAAGCTAGAAAAAAAACAAATTAAAAATTCCCAATTAAACACCAAATTAGAAATTTTAAAACAAAAATCAAAGGAGAGATTAATAAAATTGAAAGTAAGAAAACTATTGAACTAATAGATAAAACTAAGCTGGTTTTATGAAAACAAACCAATAAAATAGATAAACCTTTGGTTAATTTGATTAAAAAAAAAGAAAACAAAATCACCAGTGTCAAAAATGAAAAGGGTGAATTCACCACCAATGAAGAGGAAATTAAAGCAATAATTAGGAGCTATTTTGCCCAACTGTATGTCAATAAATTTGATAATCTAAACAAAAAAGATGAATATTTACAAAAATTTAAGTTGCCCAGATTAATAGAAGAGGAAATAAAATACTTAACCCCATTTTAGAAAAGAAATTTAAAAGGCCATCAATGAACTCCCTAAAAAAAAATCTCCAGGGTCAGATGGATTTACAAGTGAATTTTATAGAATATTTAAAGAATAATTAATCCTAATGCTATGTAAACTATTTGAAAAGATAGGCAAAGAAGGAGTCCTACCAAATTCCTTTTATGACACAAACATGGTGCTGATACCTAAACCAGCAAGATCCAAAACAGAAAAAGAAAATTATAGACCAATTTCCCTAATGAATATTGATGCAAAATTGTTAAATAAAATATTAGCAAAAATATTTACAGCTATTTATTACCAGGATAATACACTATATCCAGGTGGGATTTATACCAGGAATGCAGGGCTGGTTCAATAATAAAAAATCTTTTAGCATAATTGACCATATTAATAACAAAAACAATGGAAATCATAGGATTATCTCTGTACATGCAGAAAAAGCTTTTGACAAAATACAGCACCCATATCTATTAAAAAAACACTAGAGAGCATAGGAATAAATGGAGCTTTCCTTAAAATAATAAGTAGCATCAATCTAAAACCATCAGCAAACATTATCTGTAATGGGGATAAGTTAGAAAACTTCCCAATGAGATCAGGGTGACATTAGGATGCCCATTGCCACTACTATTATTCAATATTGTACTAGAAATGTTAGCTTTAGCAAAAAATGAAGAAAAAGAAATCAAAAGAATTAGAACTGGTAATGAGACAAAATTATCAGTCTTTGCAGATGTTATGATGGTACACTTAGAGAATCCTAGAGAGTCAACTAAAAAACTTCTTCAAACAACCAACAATTTTAACAAAGTTGCAGGATATAAAATAAACTCATAAATCATCAGCATTTCTATATATATCCAAAACAGTTCAGCAGCAAGAGATAGAAAGAAAAATCCCATTTAAAATAACTGTAGACCATATAAAATATTTGGGTGTCTACTTGCCAAGACAAGCCCAGGAATTATATGAACACAATTATAAAACACTTTTCACACAAATAAAGTCAGATCTGAACAACTGAAAAAATTTCAATTGCTCATGGATAGGCTGAGTTAATATAATAAAAATGACAATTGTACCAAAATTAATTTACTTACTCATTGCCATACCAATCAAACTACCAAAATTATTTTATAGAGCTAGAAAAAATAATAACAAAATTCATCTGAAAGAACAAAAGGGCAAGAATATCAAGGGAATTAATGAAAAAAATGCAAAGGAAGATGGCCTAACTATAGCACATCTGGAACTATATTATAAATAGCAATCATCACAATTGTTTGGTACTGGCTACAAAATAGAGTGGTGGACCAGTGGAATAGATTAGGTACATGAGACACAGGAGTAAAGGCTCTAGTAATCTACTGTTTGATAAACCCAAAGACTCCAGCTTCTGGGATAAGGACTCACCATTTGACAAAAACTGCTGGAAAATTGGAAAATAGTATGATATAAACTAGACATAGACCAGCATCTCACACCATGTACCAAGATAAGGTCAAAATGGGTACATGATTTAGACATACAAGGTAATTCCATAAGCAAAACAGGAGAGCAAGGAATAGTTTACCTGTCAGATCTATGGAGAAGGGAAGAATTTATGACCAAACAAGAGATAGAGAACATTTTGAAATGCAAAATGGTAATTTTGATTACATTAAATTAAAAAGGTTTTGCACAAACAAAACTAATGCAGCCAAGATTAGAAGGAAAGAAGAAAGAGGGGAAACACTTTTTACAAGTATTTCTGATAAAGGCCCATTTCTCAATTATATTGAGAGCTGAGTCAAATTTATAAGAATGCAAATCATTCTCCAACTGATAAATGGTCAAAGGATATGAACAGATAATTTTTAGGTGAAGAAATTAAAGCTATCTATAGTCATATGGAAAAATCGCTCTGAATCACTATTGATTAGAGAAATGCAAATTACAACAACTCTGAGGTACCACCTCACACCTACCAGATTGGCTAAGATGACAGAAAAGGAAAATGATAAATGTTAGAGAAGATGTGGGAAAATTGGAACACTAATGCTTTGCTGGTGGAGTTGTGAACTAATCGAACCATTCTGGAGAACAATTTGGAACTATGTCCAAAGAACAATTAAACTCTGCATACCCTTTGATCTAGCAATACCACTACTAGCTCTGTGTCCCAAAGAGATCACAAAAAGGGAGGAAAGATCTACATGTACAAAAACATATTTATAGTAGCTGTTTTTGTGGTGGCCAAGAATTAGAAATGGAGGGGATGCCCATCAATTGGGGAAGCGCTGAACAAGTTGTGCTATATGAATGTCACAAAATACTATTGTTCCATAAGATTTGATGAACAGGTGGATTTCAGGAAAACCTGGGAATACTTGCATGAACTGACGCTGAGTTAAGTGAGCAGAACCAGGAGAACTTTGTACACAGTAACAGCAATGCTGTGCAATGACCAATTTTGATAGACTTAGCTCTCCTCAGCAATGCAATGGTCTAAGACAATTCCAAAAGACTTATTGTGAAAAATGCTATCTGTGTCCAGAGAAAGAACTATGGAGTCTGAATGCAGATCGAAACATTATTTCCACTTTTTTAGGGGGTGGTTTTCCCCTTTTCTGTTTTTTCTTTCATAACACGAGTAATGTGGAAATATGTTTCCATGACTGTATACATATTACCTATATCAGATTGCTTGCCATCTTGGGGAGAGGGGAGGTAAGGTAAGGAGGGAGAAAAATTTGGAACTCAACATCTTATAAAAATGAATGTTGAAAACTATCTTTATACATAATTGGAAAAAATAAAATATTATTTACCAAAAAAAAAATTGAGCTTCACAATAGCTAGACTTCACTATTTCAGATGAGAAGCAGAAAGAAAGCTCTCAAATCTGGTCACACTGCCTGATTTTCTTGGTCTCCTCAAAGTTACCACTGAGTTCTCCCTGTCAAATTGGATGGTCTTTCCTTCTTCAGTCCTCATCCTTCTCCCCTTATCTATTGCATTAGCCAGTGTTGTTTTCCCTCTTCTAGATACTTGTACCTCTCTACACCTTTGTAATGCTACCCTCTGTTGATTATT
Organism: Phascolarctos cinereus; assembly: GCF_003287225.1. Taxonomy (NCBI): domain Eukaryota; kingdom Metazoa; phylum Chordata; class Mammalia; order Diprotodontia; family Phascolarctidae; genus Phascolarctos; species Phascolarctos cinereus. The sequence goes on from NW_027555958.1 coordinate 79,438,610, forward strand.
TCCCACCTATTTGACTGCTCCTCATTCTCCCTTTCTGGTTTATTATTCATATCATGCCCCCCAAACTATGCATGTTCCTCAAAGCTCTGTTCCTTTGCTCTTTGTGTGTCTTTCTTCTGTCTGTCTCTGTTTCTGTCTGTTTCTCTATGCATTTCTTTCTCTCTGTCTCTCTGTCTCTCTGCCTCTCTCTCTCTCTCTCTCTCTCTCTCCTCTCTCTCTCTCACACACACACACACACACACACACACACACACACACATACACATATAGAAAGGCTGGGCAACCTATCCAAGGCTACACAGGTGATAAATTAAAAAGCCAGAATTCAAACACAGATCCACTGGTTCCAAAACCAGTGCTATTTCAATTATACTGTTTTTTTTCCCCATTGGAAACACACACACATATACACACATACACAGATATATATGCCTACACATACATATGTAGCACAGAAAGCTCCACCAGGCTACACATATATGCTGTGTGAACTTGGACAAGTCACTTAACCTCTTAATGCGCCCCACCTCCCCCATGCTCTAACTTTATAAGATGCAGATAAGGTTTTGACCTGCATTGGTGGAAGAAATTACTAGAGGAAGTCATCTAGAACATGAGATGTTGGTCAGGTCTTCTATAAAGAATCTGTGACAGAACATGTATGGAAACACCACAGAATAACACAGAATTGTGATTTGTACCAATGGATGGACTAACTAGATTGATGATCCACTAAAGTCAAAATTATATACTCATATACATATATACACAATACATATGTACATACAATTGATATAGAGGAAAAGAGGTAGATAGATAGATAGATAGATAGATAGATAGATAGATAGATAGTCTATATCTGTGATTTCACTGATGTCGGGAATTCTCTGGTATAAATATTCCTTCTCTGACTTTAGTGTTAGAAAGTTTCCAAAGACAGCATAGTTAAATAACTTCCCCATAGTCATATAGCTAGTATGTATCAGAAGAAGGACTTGAACCCTGCTCTTTTGTGACTCTAAAGCCATCCTTCTGTTCACTGTCATGCTATACTCTCTCTGTCTCTCTGTCTCTCTGTCTCTCTCTTTCTCTCTCTCTGTCTCCCTTTCCTTCTCTCTCCCTCCCTCCCTCCATATGTAAATAAATAGACACAGATATATATGTACATAAATATATGTATGTATATAGATATGTGTATGTTATATTTAATTTACCTTCCTAATTATGTCTGGTTTAGAAAAACAGTGAGTGCATTTTCTGAGCACACACTGATGGGATGTCCTCTCCATCCACTTCTTTCATGAGTTCATACTAAGTTTGCTCTCCATCCACATTATAATCTCTGATGCTTTGATCTTTCTCTGTGCTTTCAGTCCATCTTTACCACTTTGTCTTTACTTGCTGCCATATCCAACCTTGATGTGTTACTTTAAGGTTTCATTTTCTAACCTCTTACCACTCCTGATCTCCTAATCCACATCCCAGGAAAAGCCCTACCATTTCTCCATTCCTGAGCCCAGGCTACTGTGCAATACTGGAGAAATTCACCAAATTGAGCCAATTTCACTCATTGAAAATGGGAATGGTGGTCCGTAGAAAAGGGAAGTGTGGGGGGGATGCCTCAAAATCTGCTAGGTGGAGAGGGAAGCCGAGAAATAAAATTTTTCTGTGTATAATCGACATGTAGGTAAATTGAGAATTGACTGTAGATACAATCCTATAATTGGCAATTTCAGGAGCCAAAATAGCAGATGATTATCTGGGACCTCTCCATTTGTCACCCTCGAGGCATCATTTTCCAAATGTGCTCAAGCTGTCTGCCTGGAAACAGAAAAAGAGGAATTCCTGAGTTATTTTTTTTTAAGTATGAGAGCAGTGCTTTAAAGAAAAATAAATAAACATGTAAAATAGGCTCTGCGTAAGGAAATGATTCCTTACTTCCGAATAAATTTCACAACCACTGAAACATTTGGATATTTCACTGGCCATATAGGGATAAATAAGGAAAACATAAAATGGTGAGACTCAGAAGGCTGGTGGAAAATGATTTTGATGGAGAATTTGCAAGTTTGGAATAAAAGAGAAAGCCCAAGTTATACATTAAGAATCACCAGTATAGTGTGTAGAGTCCAAATGCACAAGAATCCAAGACAGTTTGCATTAAAAGATCCAACCTTGTCCCATTTCACAATTAGTTGGATGATTAACACATACAAAGATGCTCAGTCCAATGGAAAAACTGAGAGAGTAAAAAGGATGGGCCCCTCTAGTGAAGTATGCATGTACTATCGCCATAGAAACATAACTTTGGCAGCTTATGATTTTCCCTTTTGAAAAGCATACCTTTTAATTCCTTAAATAAATATCTGAAGTAAATACGGTATGACTCTGTCACTCACTAAAACTCAGCAAAATATCGTGGCTCCTTATTACCTATTGGATAAAAATATAAACTCCTCTGTGAAGAAATTTTAAGTCCTTTATAGCCTGGCCTCAACTCGCCTTTCCTGCCTCATTGCACATTACTCCCTTCCATGTGCCCAGAAACCCAGCCAAACTGGCATCATTGGGGTTTCTCATCCACAGTACTCCATTTACCACCTCTGTGTCTTTGTACCAGCTATCCTTCATATACTTCCTGTAACCTCTATTTCTCAAATCCTTCTATTTCTTCAAGGTTCAGCTCAATCACTATCTTCTATGTATGACCTTTCCTGAAATCCTCAGTAGCTAGTGCCTCTCCACCATCCCTTAATTGCTTTTGTATCTATTTTATATATTCCTTGTATGTGTATATATTGCCTTTTTCAGCCAGATTATAAGACTCTTGAGAGTAGGAACGTTTTACCTTCTGTCTTTCCTTGTGTCTCCCTCCCCTTGCACAGCAACTGGCATATAGCCAATGTTTAATAAATGCTTGTTGATTGATTCATCCAGATTTCTCTGAATTTGTAATCATTCAGATCAGACTTAGACCAGAGGAGTTTACTTAAAACTAGCTAAAGTAAGAGGGGTCGTAGATTATTCATAGACCTCAAACCTAGTCCATCCCCTTTATGCTACAGATGAGGAAACCCAAAGAGGTAAAGACAGATTTGGCCAAACTCAAAACAGGTAAGAAGAAACTTAGCCAGGATTTGGAACTGAGTCTTTAAATGTCAAATCTAGTGTTCTATCCATTATATCATTCTGTACTTTGTGGTTTATAAATCATGGGCCTCACAACATCCTTGTGTGACAGATATAGCAAATATTTATGTGCCTCATTTTTAAGATGTGGAAACTGAGGCTCAGAGGAGTGAGGTTATGTTCCTCAGAGCCTACAGCTATTAAGCATATTAACTAGGATTAGAATTCATCCTTTTTATACGAAATCTAACCCTCTCCTTTGGGTTTAATGACAGTGGGAAGTAGTTGGGGAAGAAGATATTTGGAACTTGTAGGCCTCCCTTAGGAACTGCAATGTGATCTTTAGGGCGTATCTCAAAATGTTGGTTACCCACCTACCCACCTTTCTAGCCCTCCTCATGCCACCTTACTTATGGGGCTCCTACAGGATAGCCCCAAAAGCAATATTTACATTACATCCTTCACAGAGAGTCCCTTCCAATTTTGAATCTGTGACTACAGATCCAGGACTCACGTAGCTTCCCCACAACTCTCCTCTTTCTAATTTCTGCCTAGTTTGAGTGTAGCATTGCTGGATTTTGGTCATTGATCTCCATGGGCCAGGTTCAAAGGAACTCTTTAAAACTGGTTAGGGGCCTATGTCACTTTGGTCTAGCAGTAGGATCCAGGTGACCCAACCAGAAAATGCCTGTGGGATCAGCAGATGCTTCCTGCCAACCCCATTTTGGGGAACTAAACAGTGGTATATAAGTGAACAAGCCACTCCAGGGCAATATTGTGACCTTTAGCATGAGCATGGTGGAGAGGAGACAGCCTCCTTCCTGAAAGACTTAAAGAATTTTCCACAGGTCAAAACAGGTCGACTAGCCAACCTGAAGGGGAAAGACGCACACTCACCTACTTGTAGCCTTGTCATAAAGGTTCGTTATCTCAGAAAGAAGTTGATCTCATTTGAGAAATCTTGTAAAATGAGAAAACTGGTTCTATAAACTTTGTAAGGCAATGTTCACATTAAACAAATCTCTACAAACTCCTTTAGTTACCCTCATTCATTCTGTTCCAAATTCACAGAGTAAGCATTGCTCTGAAGGGTTTTCTGGCCTCCCTATACAAATTCTTTTGTCAGTAGTTGGAACAGATCCTACATTTGGGTGCAAAATATCAAAGCTCACAGGCATGAGCTGGTAGGAGGTACATTCAGATAAAAGTTAATGTAGAAAAGATGAAAAGTTTTAGTGAATTAAAAGCTTACTAATAGGAAACAAGGTGATACAGGCTCATAACAGCTAAATGGCACAGTGGAGAGAATGCTGGACCTAGAAATGATCATCTGAGTTCAAATCCAGCCTCAGGCTCTTATTAGCTCTATGACCTTGGGCAAGTTAGTTAACCTGTTTGCCTCAGCATCCTTATCTTTAAAATGAATTAATAATAGCACCAGATTTCCAGGGTTGTTGTGAAGATAAATTGAGGTACTATCTGTAAAGTGCTTTGCAAATGTTAAAATGATATATGTTGTGGTTCAGTCATGCCCGACTCTATGTGACTCCGTGGACTATTCGTCCATGGGGTTTTCTCAGCAAGGATACTGGAGTGGTTTGCCATTTCCTTCTCCAGTATACCCCATTTTACAGATGAGGAACTGAGGTAAACAGGGGTTAAGTGACTTGCCCACGGTCATACAGGTAGTGTCTAAGGCTGGATTTGAACTCAAATCTTCCTGATTCCAAGCTCAGTGCTTTATCCGCTGCACTACCCAGTTGCTCTAAAGTGCTATGTAAATGTTAGGTATTATACACATCAATTTAAAACTGGAAAAGACCTTTGAAACCACTTAGTTCAACCCCCTCATTTCTAAAATAAGGAACCTGAGACATACAATGGTTAGGTGATTTGCTCAGTCACATAGCTAATGTCTGGAGTGGGATTTGGACTCAGGGCTTCTTGACTCCAAATCCAATGCCCTCCCCACCTCACAATTCTGCTTTTTTCCAGAATGTTATAACCACCGCTCCACCCCACTCCCAACCCCCAAGCTAACTGGATCTTAGGCTGAAACAAGAGAGGCATGGGGAGCCCTGCTGTACCTTGTCCTTATCAGACTATGTCTGGAACACTGCCCTTAGCTCTGGGTTTAGAAACAACTCTGATGCCTCGGGACATATCTGGAAGAGGGACACCAGGATGATAAGCAAACTGGTTGGAGACAATGCCATGGGAGTATTAGTTAAAGGAACCGCAGATAGCTTGGAGAAATGACTTATGAGAGGAATGCCATCTTCAAATATTTGAAGGGCTGTCATATGGAAGAGAGATTTTATTTTTAGTCCTAGAAGGCAAAACTGGGAGCAATGATGGAAATTCCAGAGGAAAATTTTATTTTGTGTAGGAAAAAATGTCTTACCATTGTGAGCTGACCAAAGAGATAGCTGGGTGGCATAATGGGTAGTATACTTGGCCTGGAGTTAGGAAGATGAGTTCAAATGTGGCCACAGACTTACTTAGCTGCGTGACTTCTGGGCAAGTCACATAACCTCCACTTGCCTCAGTTTTCTCATATGTAAAATGAGGATGATAATAATATCTACCCCTCAAGGTTGTTGTGAGAATAAAATGAAATATTTGAAAAGGATTTAGCATAATAGGTGTTTAATAAATGCTTGTTAAAAAAATAGTGAGATGAGCTGAACTGGGCAGGTTTTGAGTGGAGGTTGGATGGACATTTTTTGGACACGTTGGCAGTGAAGGAGGGAGGAAGTGATTCTCTCTGGGATCAGGGTAGACTACATGATCTCTAAAGTCCCATCCAGTTCAGATTCTCTGATGTTGGGGATGCTTTAACCAGAGTGGCTGAATCAAAGGCAATGGATGTATCCTTCATTTTTGGTGGCCCTTCCCATTAAGTACTTACTGGAACCATCTGCTCTGCTTTGCTCATGTTGTCTAAAACTACTACAAACTGCCAGAATCACTCAAGGGCAAAAAGAAAACATTAAAATTCAAAGTAGATTGAACACTTAGGATGAATATGAGTGAAGAGCTGAGAAAGATATTGAGATTGTAAGCCTAGGTAACTGGGAGTATAGTGATATCCTTGACAGTTTAGATAAAGGGAGTATTTGGGGAGAAGGAGAATGCATTTTGTTTTAAATATGTTGAATTGAAAATGTCTATGAGATACTTAGTTCCGGATGTTGAATGTGTAATTGGTGATGTGAGACTGAAGGTCAGGAAAGAGACCAGGGCTAGATAAATAAATGTAAGAATCATTTGCATAGAGCTAATCACTGAATGCATAAGATGCATGATGACATTACCAAGCAGGACAATATAGAAGGAGAAAGGAGGAGGCCAATAACAGACCATTAGAAGATATCTGTGGTTCACGGTCATGACCTGGAGGAAAAGCAAGCAAAGGAAACTGATAAGGAGCATTTAGACAGATAGGAAGACAATAGGAATAAGCAGTATCATGAAAACCTAGAGAATATCAAGGAGAAGAGTGTGATTGAGAGTGTCAAAAGAATGAGAGAAGTCAAGAAGGAAGAGGAATGAGAAAAGACAATTAGATTTAGCAATTAAGAGATTGTGACTAACTTTGGAGAGAAGAGTTTCAGTTAAATGGTGAGCTCAAAAACCAGATTACATAGAGTTAAGTAAAGACTGAGGAGAGAAAGTGGAAGCACTGAATGTAGAAGACCTTTTTGAAGAGTTTAACCATGAAAGGGAAAATAGATTCAGGCAATAGCTAGCAATAGATGGTGAGATCAAGTGAGGATTTAAACACAGTTATATTTATATTCAGTAGGGAAGTAGCCAATATATAGAGAGATATTGAAGATTAGTGAGAAGATGGAGATGATAGAGGGGACAATCTGCTAGAGAAAATAGGATAGAATCTGATTGTGATTGTATGATCTCTTTCATTCCTGATGATTTCAACTTTAAAACATCTCTGATGTACTTTCTTTTCTCCTCTGATGCTCCTACTTCGGTGGTACAGTCCCTCATCCTTTCATACTTGGACTTGTAATAGCCTGCTGATAGGTCTATGTACCTCAAGTCTCTCCCCACTCCAATCCATCCTCCATTCAGCTGCCATAATGATTTTCTTAAAGCACAGGTCTGACCATATTACTCCCCTCTCCCCTCAATAAACTCCAGTGGCTCCCTATGGCTTCTAGGTTCAAATACAAAATCCTTTGTTTAGAACTCAAAGCCTTTTATAACCTCTCCCCTGTCACAAGCTTTTCCAGTTTTCTTATATTTTATTCCCCATCACATACTCTTTGATCCACTGACACTGGCTTTCTTGCTGTTCCATAAACAAGACACTCTATCTCTTGGCTCTGGGTATTTTTTTCTGGCTGTTTACCATCCCTAGAATCCTTCTCCCTCCTCATCTCTACCTACTGGCTTCTCTGGATTCCTTCAAGTTCCAACTAAAATCTCATATTTTACAGGAAGCCTTTCTCTAACTTTCTTAATTCTAGTGCCTTTCCTCTTTTAATTATTTCCTATCTATCCTGTATGAAGGCCTGGGTAGCCAGGTGGCACAGTCCAGGCCTAGAGTCAGGAAGACTCATGTTCCTGAGTTCAAATTTGGCCTCATACACTTACTAGCTGTGTGACCCTAGGCAAGTCACTTTACCCTGTTTGCCTAGAGAAGGAAATGGCAAACTACTCCAGTATCTTTGCCAAGAAAATCCCAAATGGGGTCATGAAGGGTTAGATGTGACAGAAAAAATGGCTGAAGGACTACAAAATCCTATATATAGATTGTTAGTATATATTTCTTTGTTTATTGTCTCCCGCATTAGATTGTAGGTTCCCTGAGAGCAGATTTTCTTTCACTTCTTTTTTTTTTGTCCCCATAGCTCAGCACAGTAGATGGCTTAGCACATAGTAGATGCTTAATAAATGTTTATTGACTGTCATTCAAGTTTGCAACCTTGGAATCATCTCTGATTCTTCATTCAACTTCATCCTCTAAATCTTATTGTACCTTCATGATCCATCTTTCATCTGTCCCATTCTTGTCCATTGATACAACTCAGGATACTCATTAATTTTTGCTTAAACTGTTGCAGTTGCCTCCTAATTGGTCTCCCCGTCCTTAATATCTTCCTTCTTTAATCCATCCTCTACACAGTTATCAAATTAATATATCTAAGACATATATCCGACCATGTTATTCCCCTGCTCAGAAATCTCCATTGGCTCCCTATTGCCTCTCACACAAAATACAAGTTTTCCAGTCCTTAAGAACGTAACTCCCACTTACCTTTCCAGATATTTTGTATTGCTTCCTTTCACACACTCTATCTTCCAGACAATGGTTTTGTCTTTGCTTTTCCAGTTTCTAGCACAATACCTTGAACACAGTACATTCTTAACAAATGTCTGTTCAATTGAATTGACTTGATTAGAAGTCCTCTGAGGTCCCTTCATATTCAAGTCTATGATTCAATGATCCCCAAGGTGAGAAGCACCAGTGAAAGAATATTCTTAAGCAATATGAAGGACAAAGTATGGAAATACAGTATGAAGAAGTGCTTAAAATAATCTTCCTTCCCTATTGGTTAGTACTGGTTCATTCAGATTAATTTAGTTCTAGAATGCTTACCCCAAATTGGTACAATGAGGAGCTCTTCTGCTTCAAGGAAATATTTTCTTTGCCATCTGTCATTAGCATATATCCCAAATCTAATCCTAGGGCCTGTATGTGGATGCAGCATTCCTTTGGCATCACATCTGGGTCACATTCACCACTTGGATTGAAGACCTCCTATGGATGCCAATAGGCATAATATTGATCCAATCTGTGTACTGCTCTTAGCATCACTGGTTATGTTCAATGAGAAGGAAAATTATTGGGAAGAAAGAGAGAGAGACAGATAGACAGACAGAGATACAGAGACAAAGACACAGAGAGACACAGGTAGAGGATGGCTAGACAGCCAGAGAGATAGAGATGGAGACAGAGAGAGATGGAAAAATACACATTCTCATTCCCATCTTCTGAAGGCATATTTCTTCTGGCCATGAAATGGCTCCATTGACGACTTGACACACCTAAAGAAAACTTGAACTGCCTTTGCCTTTCTTGCCTGTCAGTGTATTCAAATCATCAGAGAATGCTAATTTAATACCATTAAGCTGTTATCTTGTTTGGGAGCCTCCTTGAGGTGTAGGGATTATATTTAAATTGGAGCAGACTCAGAGGTCCCATTTAATAGGAGTGGTTGGGAATCCTCAGGGTGCACAGAGTTGAAAGGAATCAGCTTCCAGCCAACTCAGAGCATAAAATCATAGGATCATAGAATTAGACATTGAATGACCCTTAGCATCATCTAATCTAACTCTCTCATTTTATGAATGAGGAAACTGAGGCCCAGAGAGGTTAAGTGACTTGTCCAAGGCAGCACTTTGCCAGAGGTGGGACTCTAACCCAAGTTCTCTGACTCTAAACTTAGCACACTTTCCATTCTTCCAGCAGAGGCAACATAAGTTGAATCATTTGTACTTCTCAGCAAAGTGGGAGTTCAAGTGAAACCAAAATTAGCAGATGCTGTATGCCTACCTAACCCATTCTGGGCATACCTACCCACAAAAGCATTCTTTGCTTATTGGACCAATCTTATTTTTGGCTTCATACAGATCCTTGTAAAATTTGATGGTTTTCTACTCAAATACAGTGGCCAATGTTTGTGTTGTCCAGTTATGGTGGTATGTACAGGGACTAACAAGATAGGTTTGGGATGGTCTAGTCCGTGAAGGGGATCCTGCAATGGAGACGGGATTGTAAGAGGGCCTGAGAGGTCCAGGGGAAGAGTGGTGAAGAAACAGCAGATGCACCAATAGTACAGAAGCCAGATGTGGATTCTGGATATGCCTGACAACACCTTAGTCCAAGTCCCTCCTATCCCTCTACTCAAATTTCCCCAAAACTTGTAGGGATGCTCCAAACCAGGCAAGATATCAAAGCCAATGTTGGACTAACCCAGAAAATATTAGGAAGAATCTCTTAAAAGGCCGTGACTGACTCAACAACCTCATGTAAGTAATTCAAACCCAAAGAATATATCCTCTCCTTGCCCTGACCTCCAGTTTTAATTTGAATGTAATAAAGTTACATGTATATAAAATACAGAAAAGCAGGCCTTTATCCCATGCTTTGGTTTGGCACAGAAAAGATGTCCTGGCCTTCTTTGGAGAGGGATGGCTAGAGCTGGCAATTTTCTATACCCAGTGGCCATTGGCGTCTGTTAAGTTTCACAATTCCCTTTCAGATGTTTGAATGAGCACTTTAATTCTCTGCCTTTTAGTATTTGCCACAGAATAGCAATCAGTCTGATATTATCAGAAACAATTTTCTATTGTGCATCATTTCCTTGAAAGACAATGGCTTAAAGGCTAATTGATTTAGCCTCCTTGTGCTTTTAAAACTCTTTGCCTTCAAAATCTGTCTTCCTTTTTCCTATACAGCAAGATAAATTATGCATTTAGCATTTCAAATTAACTTACATAACTCATTTTTTTTCCTTCCTTGCATATCCTAGATCCCCTAATGATTTTTGTGCCAGGATCAATTTTCCTTTAGATTGTTGTCAGGTTGTAATGCAGGACACACTGAGGAAATTGTCAGCAGAGATGTAGTCATTACTCTCTTCATGCCCCAGGAATTTCTGCAATTATATTGCTCTCGCTGGATCGATGCTTTACTTGCTGAGTCACCTGGCTGCCTTCTAAAACCCTTCATGGAGGTTACAATGAGTTCTCTAAATAATAACTGTAGCAATATATAGACGAGTCTCAAGATGACTAGACTATAGAACTTGTCATGGGGTGGAGGTTGGGAGTGTGGAAGAGCACAGATTGTCAAGAGATGTGCCAAAGCCTTAGAAAATAATTAAAACTAAAGAACAGAGTATGCTTAGCACTTTAGAAAACCTCTGTAGGTCCCTGGGTGAGCTGCCTCCTTTTCAAATGTTTGGCAGCAAAACAGAGGGCTGCAATGTTCAGGACAAAACCAGAATTCCCTGAGCAAAGCACTAGAATAGAGGTAGGCTGGATTTTTTGGCTGCTGAAACCCCCACTTCTGGGCCCAGGGTTTCTTTTGATGTCAATGGTAGGATTAAGGCCAGGTCCTTTCTTTGTGACCTTCTGGAAACCTAGGGTGAACCAAACACTGTCAGAACACTTGCCCTATTCTCTGACCTAAAGGAATTCACTTCCCCTCCCCCGTACCTCCTTTCTACGGTTTTCTCCACTGAGGGAGCTCCCTGGAGAGAGGATTTCTCCCCCTCTGTAATTCTGGGAGACGTGGGCTATCAATAGGACCCTAAGAAGGTAGAGGACATGTGGAGTAATGGAGAGAGCCCTGAATGAAAATTCTAGTGACCTGAATCTGAGTTTTGCCACTTAGTTGTGTGACTGATATGAAGTCACTGAATCCACCTGGACCTGCTTCCTCAGCTGTAAAAGATGGCTGGTGAACTAGTTGATCTGGAAGATCCCTTCCAGGGCTATTACTCTGGGACATAAAGGAATGCTTTGGTGAGCACAGTGCTTTGTTGCTGATGGTATATCATAGGATGAAGGCCAGTTACCTTTGGGAGGGGAGAATAGTCTACTAGCAAACCTTGGCACATCTCCAAAAGTTTATTTTTTAGCATTAAAAATAAAATATATCGATATCTTTGGTTTTTACATTGCCTAAAATTTCCCTTCCTTTCCCTCCCACAGTTATCTCATAAAACAAAGAAAACTTTTAAAGCAAATGAGGATGAAGAGGAAAAAAAAATCAGGAAAATCAATCTATACATCAAAACAGTCTGAAAATAAATGCAATGTTCTACTCCCATGGACTTCTCGACTCTGCCAAAGAGTTATTTACATTTTCTTTGAGACTGTGTTTGTTCTTTGTAATTCTGCAAAATTCACTTTTTATTGTTTTGTAGTTATTGTTCTTTCCATTTACATTCTTGTAGTTATTATGTGTTTTGTTTTCCTGGCTTCACTCACTTCATTTTGCATCAGTTCAAATAAATCTTTCCATGCTTCTCTGTATTTATTATATTTAACATTTGTATAGCACAGTAATATTTTATTATATTTGTGCATCACAATTTGTTTAGTCATTTTTTACTTGATGAGGATCTTTTTGCCCCAGCTATTTGCTTTCATAAAGATTTTGTCATATGTGGGAATATCTCTAAACATTTTTTAAAAATCCAGTATAACACAAATAGCATTGCTTATAGGTAGCTGACTAATTTCTGTTTTGCCCATTTATTTTTAGAATAGGCTAAGGGAACTTTGTAGTTGGTGGAAATGGAATTGAATACCATAGAGGATGGAATGCTTTTCTCTTCTCTGTCCCCTAGGATGATAACAACTATAGTGCCTTAATTTTGCACACTATTTTATAGTTTTCAAAGCATTTCTCGATATTCTATCTCATTCTATCCTCATAACAATCTCATTAGGTGGGAAGAGCAACTGTTTTTATTCACATTTTATACATACCCTTGAAAAAAGGATGATAAAGGTCACAATCAAAGAATTTTGAAACTGGAAGGGACCTCATTGGCGATCCAGTCCAGTTTATGCTTAAAAATGATTTTCCCACTGCATCATGCGTGATAAGTGTTTATCTAGCTTCTGTATGAAGACTGACCTCTGGCAAAGATGAAATCACTTCTGAGTCAGCCCATTCAACTTTTCTATTTTGCTAATTTTTAGGAAGCTATTTTAACTTCAAGACTAAACTCACCTCTTTGCAAGTTCTGCTCATTGCTCCCAGTTCCCTCTGGACTCCTAAAACACTTTTCTACATGAAAGTCTTAAAATAGTGCAGTTGAAGATAACTGTTGTGTCCCCCAAGTTCTCTTTTCCAGGGTAAACATCTGATTTCCTTAACTAGTTCTTATATGACAGGTTTTAGTATCCTGATTACTCTCCTCTGAATGCTCTATATTTTATCACTGCCCTTAACCATGGTGCCTCTTTCTTACAATATACCATATATATTCAGGCCAGAGCAGAATGAAGTAGGGATATCTTATACCTATCTTAAGGAACCCCAAGCTCATAGTCAACTTTGTCAAGTGATGATTGGTATTAGCTGTAATTTTCAGGTATACAGGGAGCTACACAATTCCTTGTACTTTTCAGTCCAAAATTAATTTGATGATTACCTTATTGATAACAAGTATTTTTTAAATGGAAAATCTTCATTAATTTGAATAAGAAGGAACAGAAAAACAAGAGAATTTATTACAATACTTTTTTTCTAAGAAAAAGAAAAAAGTAAGACTACAAAATCTAGTCTACAGGAATCAAATGACACATATAACATCTCCTCTAGAGGCTACCTCCCAAAATCAACATTCACACTCACAGATTGGAGCCTTAAAATCATTTAAGATTAGGATCTTACAGATCCTAGATAGTAGGTAATTACTACTGTAAGTTTCAAATGTACTCTATAGGTCCATTCTTGTAAAGCTATAGCTGACAAACCCCCATTGATGTGCTGACCCTTAATATTCAGCCTGTTGACACAGTTTATTTAGTAAAAGTATTCACTGAGATAACAGAATATATGAACAGTAGCTTAAAAATTTACTCAGAACTCCCCAAGACATGGGGGCACACTTTCCTATAAATGCAAAAAGCATTGGTAGCAATCGTATACACCAAAAATAGAAAGCACTGGTGGTGAGGCACACATATAGGCAACACATGCATAGATTCTTCAGAAGCCTCATGAATGTGTCATAAATAAATAGAAACAGGAGGCACCATGTGCCAGGCAAATCAAACTACAACCACTACTTTGACCAACACCTCCCTTCAGATCATAATGGAGATAGCCCAGGACACTGAACCCAAGAACCTTGGGAGTAGCACTGCTCCCACACCACCCTGTTTCCAGGCCAGGGTACATAGCATCATTGAAAAGTGAAGTCATTGTGGAGCAGGGACCCATTGACGCCACCTGGACACCACCAACACCAAGCAATGGTCAGCTGCTACCATCAGGTACCTAGAGCCTAGAAGCAGTAGCACTCTCTGTCCCTGCTTCCGGTCTACCCCTCAAAGCTATCATCCTACTTAGCAATCCCTGGGGAACTGTAATCTGGCAATGACTTCTGTGGATTCTGTAGCCCCTGCTTTCTCAGCCATAATAGTTACAAATGACTAAGAAAATCAAGTTCTCTCCATCAAAATGCTTATTGTCAAATGCTTCAATATCAGAAATAGACATAATTATCAGTAGAAATTACATTAAAGAATATGTATTACCATCTGCTTTGTACCCTAAGGACCATGGGACCTTTCCATTTGATTCACAACTCATGCCTATATATGTTGTCTGCCCCATTAGAATACCAGCTCCTTCAAAGCAGGGACTATTCCACTTTTCAATTTATACTCCCATTGTTTAGGACAGTGTTTTGAATACGGCAAGCTTTTATTGAATGTTTTTTTTCATTCATTCATTACAGAAGAGTATAAAACTTTACCAGACATTGTGAGTGCCAAATAATATCATCAAAATGAAATGAACAATTTCTTAATGGACAGAAAACGACTCATAACAGATATGGGATTTATATTAGAATTGGGTATCTCCATGTGGTCAGTTCACCAATTTATTAAAGCAAAACCAAATCACCATCAAATTAGGAAAATAGAGAAAAATAAAAAGACACTTGAATAATTAGAATAGTTAAAACCATAACTATTCAAAAAAGCTACTGATGCTATAAAACTGGAAATGGAAAGGAGCCTGATTATTAACTTTAAATATCCTGTGAAAACCTAACTGTCATAAGCCAATCACCAAAATAAGGAGGCCAAAAATCCAACTTAGCCAGGAAATATTTGACATTATTTTTCCAGGTGAAGAAATATGGTAGTTGAGGGCAACAGCAACAGATTAGAATAGGAAGTTATTTATAAAACACTACAGAGAAATATGGAAGATTATAAGTACTATTACCTCAAACACTGAAAGGCAAGTCTATGGAAACTTTGCATGATACCCAACTAAGCATGCTATCTCAAGAAGAATTTCTAGAAGAAACTGGCAGGAGGGCAACAGATGAAAAATGCAAGAGTGCCTTTGCTTATTTTCATCATCAGTGATAAGAGAGTTACCAAATATGCAATTCTCAATCCTCAATGTGCTACAAGAGGAAGTTGAAATGGCAATGAGAATAATGAAGTTGGGAGGAGCAGGTGGACAAGATAAAGTCCAGAGTGAGAAATTCCATCCTGGAGATGATCTAATCTTGAGCACAATGAGGGATTTTTATAAGATAGCTCAGGGAGAAGAAGATACCAAAAGAATGGAAAAAAGAGGGAAACATTATTATTATTATTACTCATTATTGCGTTGTATCTGTGATGAAATAATAAGAAGGAAACAGGCAAGTTTTAAAAATAACTTTCTAAATTAATCAAAAGGCAGAGATAATCACAGTACTCCTGGGTTTATTGTTTGGTGAATATCTTGCATGATCTTGACATATATGAGAGCATAAAAAGGTGGCAGGCATGGTGAGCACCAAATGACATCATAAAAATGAAATTAACTGTACAGACTAAAAAAAGAAGACAGATATCTGATTATGACATGAATTCTGTAACAGTTATGAGTCATTTTCTGTCCATTCTGTACAGTTAATTTCATTTTTATGATGTCATTTGGTGCTCACCATGCCTGCCACCTTTTTATGCTCTCATACATGTCAAGATCATGCAGGATTCCACAAATGCAACCATAGAGATGTCTGCTTAATGTGCTGTGATCAATACAGTGTTGAATTTGGGGTCAGGAAGAACTAGGTTTAAATTCTACCCTTGACGTTCATTATCATCCTCATGGGCAAATCTTTTAATCATCAATTTTCTCATTTCTAAGGATAAGAACTGAACCTGTGATTTTATTGGTATAGGAGACCTCTGATAAGGAAACACCCTCTATCTGACCTGATGCAGACCTTCTATGCATCTTACAGTCTTAGAGAGTTGTATAGAGCACTGAGAAGTCAAGTAACTTGCTTAGTGTAAAACAGCCAGGATGTACAAGAAAAGGTACTTGAATACAGATTTTCCTCACTCTATGCACTATGGCATACTACCTCTTTTCATTACTTTCTTCACTGGATTATATTACAGAGTAAATAGGTGAAACAGTGAATTGGATAAAGCATGGTTCTTGGAATGGGCAAGATCTGAGTTCAAATCCTTTCTCAGATACTTACTAGCTGTGTAACCCTGGACAAGTACTCTTCAGACTCAGAGTCCTGACCTGTAATAGCTAATTAGCAGGTGCTAATAATAGCACCTGCTTCACAGGTTGTGAAAAACAGATTAGATCAAATGAGATTGTACATGTACAACATTTGGCAAACCATAAGTGCCATATAAATGCCAGCTATTATTATTACTTACTTCATAAGGTTGGTATAAGGTTCAAATCAGATAATGTATGTAAAGTGCTTTGTAAACTTTAAGGCTGCAAAGAAATACATACAAATATTATTGTTGTTATTAATAATTGATAATAATTGGTATGTTTAAATTATTAATTATGATACATATTAAAATAATTTATAATAATTATCTATTAAGATATAAATCAACATACAATTTAATAGCTATTCAATGTACCATTCAATATTCAATATATATTTTTCTACAGATATATATCTGTCTATACATATATATGTATATACACATATATTTGACGATGGCGACGTGTGTGTGCGCATGTGTGGATGTGTAAATGTATGTGTGTATGTGTATGTATGTATGTATGTATGTATGTATGTGTGTACATATATGGAAAGAAGGGAAGGGAAAAGAAGAGAAGAGAAACGGAAAAGGGAGAGAAGGGGAAGAAAGAGAAGATGGAGAGTGGAGGAGGGGATGGAAGTGGAGAGGGAGGGGAGGGCAGGGGAGAGGAGGGGAGAGCAGGAGGCTCAGCATTTTGAGTCTTGATATGTCTCCTCTCAAAGAGCATCCTAAAATTGCACTTGCTTTATTGGTGATCATATTTTACAGTTGGCCCATGCCAAGCTTATAGTGTGATATAAGTCTCAGAGTTTTTTAGATGAAGTATTTTCCAAATGTTTCTGACATCTTATACTTACAAAGGTGAATTTTTTTAACCCAAGGGAAAGACTGTATTTATCCCCATTGAATTTCATCTTATTTGATTTGATCAATTGTTTCGATGTGTCAAGCTTTTTTTTTTTAGATTCAATGTCTGTCATCTAGTATGTTCCTAACTTTGTTATTTGCAAATTTGGTTGGAGTGTTATGTTTTTGCCCAATCCTGTTATAAAAATGTTAAACAGCAGAGGCCAGGCGCCTATCCTGAGGACACTTCATTTAAGAGTTCCCTCCAAATTTATATTAAAGCACTAATGACTGTACTTTGAGTATTCCTATTCAGCCAGCTTCAAGTACATCTAAATTTTGCAGAAAAAAATAGCACGAGAAACTTTGTCAACTGCCAAAAAATTTTAGCCAAATTTAGCAAAATTAACTAACTTAGCTAATGTGAGCAAATTCTGCTAAAATCTAAGTAATCTACATATACAACATTTGCCTGAGTTTAGTAACCCTTTCAAAAAAGCTCATATGGGCCTAAGAGAGTACAATAAGATTATCACCTCCATTGATGTGAACACTGTTGAGAGGAGACAAGGCACTTCTAGGACTGATCAGAGTTTTCCATGACCGCCCCGCCTCCCTTTATGCTTCTATTAATGCAACCTAAAATTATATTTGCTTTTTAGTTAGCAGGCTGTTCTATTGATTCATATAAACATGTGGTACACTAGAATTTTTAGGGTTTTTTATGTGAACTCTTGCCTGTTCAACTTCATGCACTCTAGTATGTAGACAATTAGGTCCCAATTAGAGAGAATAATGAATCCCATGAAGTAGTCAACGCATTCAAATTTGCACAATTTGGCATTATCATTATATAAAATATGGTAACTGGTTTCAGCCCAATGGAATATACAGTGTAAATTTGAATAATATAATCACTTCATGGGGTTCTTTATTTGCAGTAATTGGGACCTGATTGTAGAATTGATTTTTTTAAACTAAGTCTGAGACTTTACATTTTTTCTTTTGAGTTTCATTTCCCACAAATTCAACCTTTCATTCTCATGTCAGCTAGACAGTACATGCATGCACACATGCACACATACACACACACACACACACACACTCATTCAATGTTGTTGTATCATGGTTTGAAACTA
The DNA here is from genome assembly GCF_003287225.1 of Phascolarctos cinereus. NCBI lineage: Eukaryota > Metazoa > Chordata > Mammalia > Diprotodontia > Phascolarctidae > Phascolarctos > Phascolarctos cinereus. The sequence continues at coordinate 79,457,038 of NW_027555958.1, forward strand.
AGCTAGTAAGGTTGTATTTTATTTTCGCCCTAAAGTAAACTGACTCTGGGCAGAAATTAGCTCCTTATTTGGGTGGGTAGGGGTGTGTGTGCTTTCACTATGCTAACGTGTATGATAAAAGGGGTGTCTTTTCCTCCTTGTCCTCTTGCTCACTTCTTTAAACATGAGGCCAGATTAGATCTCAGAGAAGCAGCCCTGAGAATAAAAAACTGCCATGAAGTAAGGCAGGTGATCCCAGACAAAAAGCCTTGATTGAAGTGGCCACAATGCTCAGAACCACTAATGTGATTGCCAGCGCCATCTGAGAGCACTGTAACAAAAACAAGTCCAGGTCAAACCAAAAAGTTCTCCTGAAAACAGAATGTCTCTCTGCCCACCCTCACCCCCACCCCACTACCTCTAAGTCTCTGTTTCTCAGCAAAGGCTGTATTTAAAAAGTTAGAACATCCTTTAGAAATGGATTTCCTGGACTGTTTTCCTCTCTGTGTAGTCCCTGTATCAAAGATAGCTTTGTCAATAACCTCTCTTCCTCTGTGTGTGCTTGGCGATCTTGCCAGATTAGCTGTGCTACCATGGAGACATAGCATTGGCAATCCTTGCTCTCTTTCTGTAGGACCTTACTAGACCCTTGTCTCTGGCCTCAACTGCATACGGAAATAATGAGATATTCAACATAAATGTTACACTGGGAATGAGGCTGACAACCAGTTAAATGTCATAATAGTAATTAGTGTTCTCATCAGCACTTCCTGGGATTTCTTTTGAATGTTGGAGGGGGGAAAGGGGTCTCATTCTTCAATTCCTTGAATTCACTGTTAGCTATTGGCTGAGTAAAGCCAAATCTCTTGTGTCCAATTGCCATGGTTTTTTGGCAGAATTAAATCCTGGGCACCTTTCTTTTCTCCCTAAGCATCTCCTGATGCCACAGTGGGTCCTAGAAATGGTGAACTACAAGGCAAGCTGAAAGGTTGGGCTGAGAGTGAGAGCAGGAGAATGAATGTACATTGGGAAAGAGGAATAATGGTAAGTTGGGAAGATGGGGAGCCATATTCCATTAACAGCTGCTACCACCAAGCAATGAAAATTTACCACACAATGAAAAGTTGCTGGCGGCCAAAGTAGCAAAGAAGACTCAGAAACCCCTGCTCCTTTTGTCCATAACTGCCATGGCTGCAGCTGTAGCTACCACTGCAGCTAGCAATAGTGATATAGATACAGCTATAGATAAATAGAGATAGTTACAGCTCTGGATACAGCTCCAGCTCCAGATATAGCTACAACTCTATAGATATAAATATAAATTGATAGATAGATAGATAGATAGATAGATAGATAGATAGATAGATAGATAGATAAATAGATACAGTAACAACTATAGATGGCACTAAACATAGGGATATAACTACAGCTATATATATCTGTATACATACAGATATATATAGCTAAAATATAGATAAAACAGAACTATAGCTAAAGCTGTATGTATAGAGTTAGATGAAATAAAGGTTTGTATGTAGATATGGCCATCAATTACATATATGAAAATACAGATTCAGAAATTGATACTGGCCTAGATATAAAGACTTCATATAGATTATATATATACATATATATTTAGGGATAAATATATATACAGCAGACATAGATAAAGATACAGGTAATTATAAGCATGTGTAAATATGTGTGTATATATATGTACAGTTATAGATTAGATATATGTGGGTAAAGATACAGAAACTGATACACAGACATAACTATAAAGACTTCATACAAATAAGATATACATTTACATATAGACATATATAAATATATGCACACAGACATAAGCATACATATAGTTATATGTGTGTGAATATGTATATATGTATATAGAGTTACAACTACAATATATTTGGAATTTCTATCTGAAATATAAAAGATTGTGAGATAAAGACAGTTAAGTTCAGTTTTAAATGGGTTTAAAAAGTGAATTCACAGACCTTCAGAGAACTATTCAATCTTCACATCCCTCAATATGAATTGTATAAGTGAATATTTCTCCCACTCAGACTTTCTGTGCACACCCAGCTATGCACACAAATATTGTCTGTAGCAATTGACATCTGTGAGGGCAGCAGGTACAGTGGAAAAGCCCAGTGCATCACACACAGCCCTCTCTCCCATATGCACATGTGAAGACTATTATTTGATCTGTAGCTTTCAATACTCTGTCTCTAACTCAAGACTGACCTGAAACCTGTGATCTTAACCAGCTGGCCATCCCATTTCCTGACACTACCTACCAGGCTGTCCAGGGCAATGAGGTATAGTAGAGAACACTAGATTTGGAGTCAGAAAACTTGTGCTTAAAATTTGGAGCTTCAGGCAAGCTGCTTTATTACTTTGAACTTAAATTTTCTCATAGATAAGGAGGGAGACTTAGACTAAATAAAACCTAAGATCACTTCTGTCTTTAAATCTTAAGTTTACCATATTTTTTCCTGGAAGTTCATAGTCTAGCCACATCATTTGGGGTTGTGTTTCTATAAATCCTTAAGATCTGCTTAGCTATCATACACACACACACACACACACACACACACACACACAGATATATATATATATAGATATATATATAGATATATATATATATAGATATATATATATAGATATATATATAGATATATATATATATAGATATATATATAGATATATATATAGATATATATATAGATATATATATACATACCTCCTCCTCCACATACACACACACATACACATAATTTTATAAATTACATTTTGTGATTATATACACATATCACCTTATCATCTCTGACCGAAGAGCTTTTTCTAGAATCGAATTAAGGAAAGTACCACTGGATTAATTTTGATTCTTCATATGTTCTTTAACTCTTTCTCACATTTGGAACCTGAGTTGGTACTTAGCAGGGAGATTGAGAAGCAAAATTGTAACAAGGGAAGGGCACCTTGAGTCTTAACACAGGCACTGACATCCTGAGAGGTGTCACCACTTCTTCCCTTCTACAGTCTGAAGTCTTCAGTTCTGGCATCTTTTACTGTGCTAAACGCTGTTAGGAGTGAGGTTGAGGGGGAAAGCGGCTCCAGGAGAGAGGGAGGAAGTGGGGTTACTAGCAGATGAGGAGGTGGGAATAGTGTATCCTCTATTCCACTGCTGTTGTAGTGATCTGTCTCTTCAAGGGCTGGAGGAGAAAGTGACTCTGGGAAGAGGTTGAGAATAAGGCTTATATTTCGGGATTCCTGAGCATTCTAAGTATTGAGAGGTTGACTTATCAGGGAAGATAGAAGGGCTCTTATTTAACCAGTTGTTACCCAAAGAGAGTAGCAGAAAAGTTTCCAGGTAGGTCAGGGATCAACAATGAGCTTACAAGCAGTGTCCCAGGGATGACACACCAAGATCTATGCTGAGCTTGGGCAATGGCTCCTTGCCTTGAATTGTTCAACTCTCGCCTCAGAGCATGTTGAGAAGAGAAGAGGATCATTCGTGGTGAGGCCAAGGTGTGTCTATTCAAATCCCCAAGTGTAAGGACAGGGGACTACAGAAAGGAGGGAGAATAACAGAAGACCTTCAGGTTCAGTGCTCTAGGAAGAAATGAGGGAAGGTACACCCAATGCTGACTGAATAAGGTAGCAAAGAATGTTGTGTCTTGTTAGGAATGCCATCCTGGGTTGTTTTTATTTTTGTTATTGTTGTTTTTTAATCCAATCAATCAATCAATAAAAAAACAAGCCTTAATTAAGTGCTTTACTATGTGCTAAGCGCTGAGGATATGAAGAAAGGCAAAAATACTGTCCCAAGGAATACAGCTCAAGGAGTAAATGAAGTAAATGTGAAGAGGAGGTATTAAACAAAGGGCAGTTTATTAACAATGGAAGTGGAAGTAGAGGGTGTGGGATGATGTTGCAGAGAGAAGGGTAGTACATGTGAAGAGGAGGTATTAAACAAAGGGCAGTTTATTAACAATGGAAGTGGAAGTAGAGGGTGTGGGATGATGTTGCAGAGAGAAGGGTAGTACAGGTTAGGTACTAGGGGAGGGGAGGGTGAGCTTATATGAATGGGGATGAGGGACTGAGGAGTAGTAAGCAAGGAAAAGTAGTTTTCACCCAGGCAACCTGTGACTGAATCATAAGGATTCAGAAAGGGGCAAAGGAGTTTGCCAGCCAGAAAACAATGGGCTTTCTCATCATCACCAGGCCATTACAAACACCATCTGAAACCTCCACCAGCAATTGAATTTGTCCTGGTACCAAAGTTCCTAATCATGTCTCTGCTGAGAAGTAGTTAGGGAAAAGTTAGAACGTCATTTTTATTTCTTAGATTAGCTCATACATGAATTGACTAACATTCAGGAATTAACTAAAGCAATAATGACAAATTGTTATAAATCCTTTATTATGTGGAATAGGAAGTCCTGTCTAAAGTGAGTAAAAAGTGGGCATTGGCTTAAAAGTCAAGAGATTTGGGTTTAATTTCGCTTTGCTACTCATTAACTGCATGATCTTGTGCAAGTATTTCCCCTCTCTAGTCTTTAGTTGTTATATCTGTAAAAGGGGAGCTTTGACCAAGGTAATCTCTGACATTCTACGACTGTGACAATCACTGACATTTGTGTCATCAGAATTCCTAGTCATTCTAGTTGTGTTAAATTTAGAGTTCTTAGCTAATTTTCATAATTACTGTTCAAGTAAACAGATTTCATTTGACCTGTTCACCTGGCTTCTTTTCTCCCTTTTCCATCATTCATTCATTCAACAAACATTTATTCCTCAAACTGTGTGGAAAGTGTTTTTCTTACAAGTCATGAAATTTTTTTAGTCTCTGTTGAAAAAAGCTACCTTCTTTTCCCTCCCTACCCTGACCTTTCTTGACGAATATGTGCTTCTTTGTGTGAAATTCCAGGGTGTTTAGAAGTAAAAGATTCTCTTGCTTAAAAGGCAAATATACCTTCTCCTCTTTTCATCTGTCTTGGTGGAGGTCATGTCTATTCTACAAATATTAAGGAAGAATTAGCAAATAAGGAAGCCTTATGATTCCCATAAATTAATGTGGGATATTCTAAGAATCCAGGGGTGGGATTTGTGGCCTCAACTATGCTGAAAGAGAAAACTCAATCCAATAGGAGAATCTAAATTCAGCGCTAGGGGGTCATGTGGGTTCAGGCACATTTGACAGCATCATCAATACTCTTACTGTCAATACTCAAAGCAGATCTTTCCAAATCTATGGTAACAGCTGTGTCTGGTATTAAGCTTCCACCTCTGGGTTTAGACAAAGGAAGTGATGATAAATGAGTTGAAATGAGTGTCAGTCTATATTATAGTCTGGCACTCGGTATGTCATTCTGCAAACCTGCTCTTCATTCATTACGACAGGGTAATTGTTGAGGCTAAAATTTCATTTTGATCCCAATGTGGGATCATTTGCTTCATATAGAGAAAATCCTTGTACCATAGGCATGTTCTACACCCCTAATCCCAGGCAGCTGTTTTGCAAATATAATATGCTTGTCAAAAAGGGTTGGGGATAACCATCCCTCCTCCTGGAAACACAACTCAGAGAATAGGCCACATGATGATGGGTCACCATGGCATTCTTCATATGTAAATAATGTAAATATCACAAAGCTGGGAAGGATGGCTCACACAGTGGACCACCATGAGGACTCCTAAATATCTTGATGGTTTAGGATATTGGGCTAAATCTAATATGATTAAATTTAATAGTGATCAATCTAAAGTCTTAAACTTAGATTCAAAATATTTACCTCATAAGTATAAGCTAGAAGAGGCATGGTTAGATAGTAGGTAAGGGGAAAAGTCAATAGAATTTGATAGAATATTAGCTCAATGTGAATCAACAGTATGATATGGAAGCCAAAAATAGTTAAGGAAATCTTAGAATGCATTAAGAGAGGAAGAACTGCCAGGAATAAGGAGCTGATAGTCTGTCTGTACCCTGCCCTGGTCAGAGTCCATTTGCAGCATTGCGTTTAGTTCTGAGTACCACATTTAAGAAGGTCATTGATAAACCTGATGTAAAAAGTATCCAGAGGAGGGAAACCAGAGTAATCAGGAGCCTTGAGTCCATGTCATGTAAGGATCATTCAAAGGAATTGAGGAGGGTTAGCCTGGAGAAGCAAAAAAAAAAAAAAAAACAGGGGTGGGAGGCGGGGCAGAGGTAAAAACATGATAGTTTTTAAGTATTTGAAATTCTGTAACATGGAAGAGGGTTGAGACTTGTTCTGTTTAGCCCCAGAAGATAGAACTAATAACAACAGGGGAGGGGAAGGAGAGAGAGAAAGAGCGACAGATAGAGACAGAAAGAAAGAGAGTGAGAATTTAGGCTTGCAACTTCTTAACAATTACAGTTGCCCCAAAGTGGAATGGGCTTCTTGGGAGGGGGCAGGTTCCTTTCCAATGGAGTTTTTCAAGCAAAGGTTGCATGATTATTTGAATATGATGCAAGAGTATGATATGATATGAGTTTTTCTGATATGAGTTAAAGTAGATGACCTCTAAAGTCCCTTCCAACTCTGAAAGCCTTTGATTCTATGACTGATAATGGCATATTGTTGAACATAAGACCTCCTCTGTTGCCAAAGTAGGATATCTAAGTCAAGGGTTGTCTGATTTTCTGATTTACAACAGGGCAAGAATGGGAAAGTCTCCACTTGAAAAAGTGATAGGCTATAAAGATAGCCTTAAAATGTTTTATCTGCATTTGTATACTTTTGTAGTCATCAAAATGCTTTCATACACAGTATCTCATTTGACCCTGCAAAATAGTCAGGGCAAGTGTCATTGTCCTTTGCTTGCAGAGAAAGAAACTGAGCTTCAGAGAGGTACATGATTTGACAACCAAGTGTCAGGTATTTACGCTCATGATCCACTAGTTAAGGAATAGGATCGTATCTAGCAATCAGGGCTTCGGACACTAGCTTCCACTCTATATCATGCTAATATGAAATTATATTGCATATACCAAGTTAGAGGAATTTTATAATAACTGTAGATGATGGACCTAATCTAGGATGAAAGTAAACTATAATCAGTTCTGGGTTTGTTTGACTGTTTTGGTCAATCTATGCACCTACAGAGTGTTATTCTGTTCCATTCAATTCAATATTGCTTGAACACCTTCAAGGCACTGTGCTAGGTACTAGGGATATAAAACCCTAGACATTACTGCTGTAAAAATATAGATTTAGACCTGGAAGGCACCTTAGATACCATCTAGTCCAACCCTCTCTCTTTACATATGAGAATTTCAAGAAAGATAAATTAACTTGCCCAAGGTCACACAGGTAGAAGTGACAAGCAAGAAGCTTTCTCTCAAGAAGCTTACTTTCTACTGGGGAAGAGAGATCAAATTTCCCTTTGATAAATTTAGAACAAGTCCCCCCCCCATAGATTATGATGACCTAGTTTCCTACCCATTGGGAGAAGAGTCAAACAGATTCCTTCCTTCTATGGTGATTGACCAGGCAGAACACTGTCGAATGAAGTCTACAGGCTTGAATGGAAAGGTCTTTAGGGGATGTCATTCATCCCTGTACTCTTTGCCAATGGCTGATCATAGACGCATTCCTGCCACCATCTTACCCCCATCTCCACTCCCTTGTAGTCTCTATTTAGGCTGTTAACGAGGCAGGGCAAACACCATGGCCAGTTGGGTACATGCTTTGAGAGATCCTGCAGTTCACAGCTGCTGCCATTACGAAGCCACTCTGAAAAATTCCAAAATGACTTTTAAAGTTGCTTGTAAGTCTTAACCAGCCAATAACTATGGATATTTATGGTCAATACATTTTCTAGCAGAATAGGAAGAGGAGCAAAAGAACATTTTCAGGCCAAACAATACAACAATAGTAAGCCAGCAATTTAAAAAACACACATGTTCAGGATAATATGATCTTTTAAAAAGTAAGAGAAACAAGTAGGTGAGCTGATTTTCAGTGAAGAAGAATTCCTAAACTCATCTCCCTTGTTCCTGTTCTGAAGCTTTTTCTGGGTCAGCAGCAGAGGCGCCATTGAAAAAAGCTGAAAGGAACAAACTGAGATAAAAACATGAAGGCAATGGGAAAGAAGAGAAATACAAAATTCTGGCTCTTCTTTAAAAATACATTTTAGCCTCATAGAAATCCATTTTGGGCACCATGTTTTCTGGTATCTTTTAGCAAACAGGGAAACTGAAGCCTAAAATATTAAGGTCGTGGACCGGATTTGGTGTTAAGCTAGAGGCTACAGTCTGAACTGGAAGCTCTGGAGTAGTGCCTGCTGAGTCAGACTCTCAAAACTGGAATTGGATTTGAGTGGGGTGTGTGTGTGTGTGTGTGTGTGTGTGTGTGTGTGTGTGTGTGTGTGTGACGTTTTGGATTGAACCTGTGATTACACTGGTATAGAGAGCTAGGCTGTGCAGTGGCCATCAAGAAGTTGTTGCTTAGTTGTTTTCCAGATGCATCTGACTCTTTGTGACCCCTTTTGGGGTTTTCTTGGCAGAGAAACTGCAGTGGTTTTCCCTTTCCTTCTCCAGCTCATTTTACAGATGAAGAAACTGAGGCAAACAGGGTTAAGTGACTTTCCCGGGGGGTCACACAGCTAGTAAGTGTCTGAGGATAGATTTGAACTCAAGAAGAGGAGTTTTTCTGACTCCATGCCTAATGTTCCATCCACTGTGCCACCTAGCTGCCCCTTGGCAATCAGGAAGACTATTTCAAATCCCACCTCAGACATTTATTAGCTATGTGTTTATAGGAAGGCACTCAGCCTCTCTCAGGCTTTGTTTCCTCATCTGTAAAACACGGATAAATAATTGCACCTACTCCTTAGGGTTGTCATGAACATCACATGAAATAATATATGTAAAGTGCTATAAAACTTAACTATTATTACTATAATTTCCAGTGAAGATACTATCTCTACTAATGCATAGCAGCACCTGTTCTGCAACTAAGAGAGTAGAGCAGGGCACTGTTCAGTGATTTGTCCATTAAACTGTACGCTCCTTGAGGACAGGGACTGTCTTTTGACTCTTTTTGTATTCTCAGCACTTAGCACAGTGCCTGGCACATAATAAGTGCTTCCTAAATATTTATTGAATTGAATAGAATTGTCCAGCATTACCCAGCCAGTATGTATTAGGGGCATGACTTAAATCCCACATTTTCTGACTCTGAGCTGGGCTCTATATCCACTGTATCCCCTTTGCTTCTCAGAACTGAATTTTCCCAGAGGGGCTGTGTGATGATCAGGATTTATATTGAGGATGTGCTTTATAGAATTACAGATTGGTTATCTTGAATTGAGATTTGATGTTTGCCATCTTAAAATTTTTATTTCCTAGTCTTTGCTTTTGAAACTGATTGGTCAGTTTCCTGTTTGTAGGAAAATGGTATTCACCTGTAAAGTTGGTGCAGCATAAGCAAATTCAGTAGTGTTTCCAAACAAGGTAATTGGCAACAGGAACAAGCCCCATGTTTTAATCCAGTGAAATCAAGATCCTCATAGAAGAAATTAGGTGATTTTTTAAAAAATGGTAACTTACAAAATCTGAGGGCCAATACAGACTTTGGGAAGGTTCCATTTCCATACAGACTCACACAGAATCTAACCTTGGAAGATAACGACTCCTCTTAAAGATGCCCAAAGAAGAACCCTAAATCTATCTCCATTTCAGTGTTCCACAAGGCCATTAGGAAATTGTTGTGCAACTGAGACCTTATATGTGACTGCGTAAGGCATTTTTCTCTTCTTGCAACACTGGATATTTTTAATCAGCTCACCACATCTTCCATGTAAGGAGCCTTCCCTCAAACTCACTCCAGTTGTATGAGCAAATTCAAGGCCTTAGTTTTTGTAACATTGCTGTCATCAGGCTACATAAAACAGAGATGGTAGGAAGGGCAGACAAACCCATCTCTCATCCTTGCAATCTGTCTAACGTAGGGGGAAGTAATGATTGTCTGCATTATTCCTGGATGGCTTTTAAAGGAAACTCTGAATAAATAACTCATAAACCGTTTGCAAGAGGATATGGTCCTGTACGATTTCAAAATTTGGAAGACTTTATTTCTAGGAAACCCTTGCTTCAAAGGTCCAATGTGAAACGCAGGGCCGCCAGGTTCCCAGCCTCTGAGCTCTCCCTTCTAATCCATCCTGTACACCATTACTAGATTAATCTTCCTCCTCATTTGTCTTCCCGCTCAAAAACCCATAATGGGTATCTCCTACCTGGGGACACTTAGTCCGATCCTTACCCAGAATAAAAGCCCGGTCTACATTTTGCATTGCAAGGGGCTCTGCATATAGGATTCATTTAACAAAGTCAGAGACTCAGTGACAAAGGCCACCCATTGGCCTAGTCCTGAATCCTACCCATTCTCCAATATTGTTCCATAACAATCTCTTCCAACATGCTTTCCCTCCCTGCCCTAAACTGCAATATTTCTGTTCTCTGAAATCCTTTTGAACCTTTATTCTGTAATATAACATCTAGTATTGACTCGCATACTTATGTTCCATTTCATGTCTAGCACATAGTAGGTGTTTAATCAATACCTATTGATCAATTGAATTCCTATCTTACCTCTTCAACTAAATAGCAAGCAGCTCCAGGACAGAGACCATGCCTTATGCTTCTCTTATATCCCCTACAGTGCCTAGAACAGCAGTGGGCATACTCTAAGGGCTCAGAAAATGCCACTTACAGTTTCATGGATTCTAGAACAGTTCCAAAAGACTGAACCGGAACTGGAAGCCAGGTCACTTGGGGTCTCTTTCAGATTTCATCTCTTACTCACTAGAAGCCATTAGAGGAGTTAGTTGTAAGTCTGGTTGCCAGCCAAAGGGGAGTTTTAGTTCTTGTGTACCCATGACAAAAATAAAAGTCCAGTGTGGTATTTTTAGGATGTAAATAAATGCTTTGGGGATTCAAAAAGCGATTAGACTTGCTCATTTTGCTTTAGAAGGAAAAACCACCCAGATCTCCCCAGTGCTGAGCTCATATTATCTCTGAAGTATTGATTACCATTTATGTTCTCCTATAACACAGAGGGATAAAGAGCATGATTTAGTGCTACTCAGGAATTCCTATGTCAATGCAGCTAGCCCAATTAACCCCCGGAGTGCCACATGCTTGGGAGTCCAAAAGGAGACAGCAATGATGAAGACTGAAACATTCAAACCAAAACAAACTCTTTCTAAAGCAAGCTCCCAGGATTTGGGCTCTCCATTCCAGGTGAAGTGCTAATGTTCAGCTGCTTCTGTCTGAAGTATTCCAACCATTAGCTTTCGTATCCTTACACTTGTCACTCCTTTAGTGTTCTCTGGCTCCGGTCTGATGACTAAAGGAGGAGCCCTCCCTCCAACCATAGTGTACAGGACCTCTCCTCAGCCCACTAACGTCTTCTCCCAGCTGCAGTCTTTTGATCTAAATTCCGACTGAATCCAGCCACCACTTGCCACAGCTTCCTCCCGGGTTTGCTGTCATTGCCCCTTGGCGGTGGTTCTGTCCTTCCAGCTACGTCCAGGACAGGGGGCTCTTTGAGTGAAGACAACACATGGGGCATTTGCTTACCTTCCTGCTGTGGGTGGAGGGCAGATAGAATCCTGGGAAAGATGTAACAGCGTCTGACCTTAGGGAATTGCTAATTTACCTCTGTTTCCATGAAGGGATGATGGCTTCTACAGAGATGGCCACAACTCACCAGCTGTCATTGCAGCCTCTCCCTTCCCCTCCCCCAATAACTAGGGTCTGGGCACTCTCAAATGCTTGGGAAGCATGCCTCTCACTTTTCAGTCATATCTTGAGTTGAACATTTCCTTGTTCCTGCTATATCTACTGCTGTTCGTATGAATACATTTTGACATTACTGTCAGAAGTGAGATGTGAGGAAGTCACACAAAACTATGCCTTAGAATACCAATCACTTTGGAAAATATACAAATACAAGTTTTTAGGGACATCAATTTCTCTCTCTATATATATCTATATCTATCCAAGTACATGGAAATTCACACGAAGAAGTTGCCTGTGTATGTGTTTGTGTGTTTGGATATACTTATGCTTCAGCACGTATCTTAATTACCCATGTATCTCTGTTATTTTGATATTATCTTCATGATTTATTCCTATTATTTCAAAATTTTGCAATCATCTTCAAAATATGTATGTACATTTTATAAACATTAGGTATGATACCATGACTTTGCTTGGAAGTAGGATGTGTTATATCTGCTTGTACGGGCGTATATGAGATATATCTGAAAACTTGAGGCACATCCATAGTGTGTAGATAACCAGCCTTGGAGTCAAAGAGATATGAGTTCAAGTCTAATCTCTGATATATGCCAGCTGTTTGATCCTAGGCAAATCACTTAACCTCTCAGTACTCAAAGCAGCTCTCCAAGACCATAAGTTGCAAAGAAGGTGCTGACCCGTTTTGATAGAGGGAATTCTGCACCTAAGATCCCCTTATATCAATGAAATCACCTTGTCCATATTTATATGGCTCTGCAATAAGTTATTTTGCTTACATCTAACTATTGACATGGATACTTATTTGTAGCACATAAGCCCTGGCTTCACTCTCCCTCCCAAGGCTCTGGGCTCACAACTCCAACTAGCAGGTCATATCCAGTTCTAGGAGTAAAACTGAGAGATTGGAGGTATTTCTCCAGTACTATAATACCAAAGCCCTAATTTTATGTCATTTCCCCAATATCAACTACCAGTTAATAATTCCCTAATATAAGTTAACTCATCAAGATCTCCTCAATATAAATTAATCAAATAATATCAATTAGCTTCTACCAACAATATTTACTGAAAGGATAGAGCAAGGCCTGAAGTTAAAATAAACAAACTTCCTACATCAGAAGTTCACTTTTCTTTACCACTGGGATTCCTGAAGAATGGACTCAGATGAAAAGTGGCTACCACCAACATTCTACACATCAAGTTCTCTTCTGGGTGTGACAGACCCAATGGTTGAGTTCCTCCTTCTCTTATAGTACACTACTTGGTGCTAGGAAAACAAAGATAAAAATAAAAGTCCATGCCTTTGATGTGCTTACATCCTGTAATAAGAAACAACATGTTTGCATACAACATGTATGCACATATGTGTAATGAAAAGAATGACCAATGAGTTCTTAATGCATATGTAATATTCCCTGCCTGATTCTAATCCACATGAACATTTCATCAATTTGCTTCCAGGCATGTGTAATGGAGGGGCACTTCCTCCCCACACCCTATCAGAGTACACACAGGTATCCTCTGTTTCCTGCTGGTTTATTACGTAGTGATAAAAAAAAACACCTTTTGATTGTCTACTGAGACAGACTGATGGCATATATAAAGTTTTGAGCTATTAATCTCTCATCCTTTTCCCTGTTGGTTTTTGAGAAGGCTGCTGCCCATCCCCTAAACCAGAGGCTTACAGCAGTTCTGAAGCTATAAAGAGAAACAACTTTAAAGGCCATAAGAATGCTGGTCAACATGAAAACCATTCATGATTCTAGAGGATTGATAAAGGATGTGATCTACCTACTGACAGGGAGGTCATACATACATATATATGTATGTATTTAACATGGCCAATGAAAGAGCTTATTTTGCTTGATTATGTATGTTTGTTACAAATAATTTGGTTTTCTTTGTAACAATACGCATTTCTCACATATGGGGTAGGTACGTGGGAGGTGGGAGACAAAGGAAATAGATTTATATTAATTTAAAAACAAAACTTTTCAGTGTATTGCACAGTGCCTGGCACAGAGTAGCTACTTAATAAATGCTAGATGGCAGACTTAAAAAATAGCACAGTAAGAAATAGAGTAGATTCAATAGTAATTTAAAACAGCTAAAGTTTAATTAGATTGGTATTTAGTTTGTGCCTAGGCATTTGTAATTTCTTTAAATCTTGTTCTGAAAAGTACATTACTTTCTTGTATTAGACATTAGTATCAATTATTAGACATTGGTAATATTTTCTGAATGTTTTATAAATGTTTTTGTAGAAAATCATATTGACTGAATTGTATTTTAATCTATGTTTGTATGAGATTAAATTTCTACTCCTGGAGAAAGCCTACCCTATCCTATTTGTGTACACAGACATACCCGATGGAGCCACCATTTACCCGGTGCTGATAGTAACTTGAATTCCAGTTATAGTACCTAGGAAAAAAATAAGGTCTCACTGAAGCGCTAGCTTTGCAAAACTACACCCATAAAGTGGTGACACAAGTCACATCAACTCTGTAATTTCTCCTCTCTCTTTCTTTCATTTTGTCTTTCTCTTTCTTTTTTCTTTCTTTCTTTCTTTCTTTCTTTCTTTCTTTCTTTCTTTCTTTCTTTCTTTCTTTCTTTCTTTTTTCTTTCTTCCTTTCTTCCTTTCTTCCTTCTCTTTTCCCCTTCTTGTCAAAGTCTACATTGCCAGTATGCTTACCCCATCTTCAGAAGAGGACTTGGTTCCCAAGGAAAATGATTTATGATTGGGAGTCTGAAGGCTATCCTGATGGATAAAAGCCTGTTAAGCTTTCCAAAGCTTCTAACCCTCTACATGGATCCTCAGTCTGCTAGAAAGGATTCATCACCATCAGGGATGAGTCCTGAGGGTCCCTGGTGAAATAAGGATCTTGCAAAGTAGACCTAGTAGCGTTATTGCTGGGTCAAAGGGTATAGGCAGTTTAATAACTCTTTGGGCATAATTCCAAGTTAATCTACAAAATAGCTGGAGCAGTTCACAATTATACCAATAGTAGATCAGTGTCCTGATTTTTCCACGTTCCCTCCAACATTTGTTCTCCTCCCCTCAACAGATCTGGACCCAATAAGGTCTAGAGCAAAGATTCTTAACCTGAGGTCCAGAGCTCTCCGGGAGTCAATGGATGTATTCTAAAGTTTTCAGGACTTGGGTGTGAAAAATTACATCTTTAGTTCAAAGTAATTGATTTCCTTTGTTATCCTCTTTATCTTATTTTAGGTATTTTTAAAAAAGTATTCTAAGAAGAGGTCATCAGACTGGTAAATGACACAAAAATGGTTAAGAACCTCTGGTCTAGGAGGCCCTCACATAGACTGACACAAGAGGACCTTTGTTATCAGGGATGAAAGAGAAACAGTTGTCTTCGGCTCAAGCAATTAGATCGTTGGGCTATCACTGATTCTGTGACAACCCTGTCTCATATCTGCCTTGCCTGATTGGTTGCTCTTGGTCCCTAGATGTCTAAGCTTTCTACCTGTCTTTCCACAAAACAATAACTCATCTCAATTCCTGCTTATCTCAGGAGCTTGCTTAGATCAACCAATAACTTTTATTTTGTTCCGAGCAACCAAGCTCCTAGTCATCAACATTGGACCTCTAAGATTTTCATCTATTGACCAGGCATACTCTGGCTTTTCTTGGCATAGAAAATGTTCATTTCCTTTCCTCCTCTCCCCAACTTGTGCCATAGGCCCAACACATACCTTTGGCCTATCTCTTACTATCACTACACCCATAGGCATTGTGTAGCCTCACTAGAGGTACTTAGAAATGAAGAGGTTACAGAGCTCTAATCACAAAGGGGGGGACAAAAAACTTGTAGGTCCAAGAGGACTGAACTAAGACACAATTGGTAGGAGTGACAAAGACGCAAATTTAGATGAATTTATACTTCATATAAAGGTAAAAAATACTAATAATTAAAGCTATCCAAAAAAGTAAAGTGGGCTTCCTCGGGAAGTTATAGGGTCATAGCACAGGCTAGATCACTTTAGGATCATAGGTTTAAAGTTGAAAGGGACATGATAGGCCATCAAGTCTAATTCCCCTTATTTTGCAGATAAATAAACTGAGACTAAGTGGTAAAGTGATTTACCAAGGGTCAAATGACTAGGGAGTATCTCAGGCTGGATTTGAACTTAGGTCTTCCTAATTCCCAATCCAACTCTCTGCCACCTAGCTGCCATATTTTTAGGTCTATTGTACAGGAAAAACTTATGCACTCGATGGCAATTGAATCATCTTCCAACTCTGATATACTGCAATTCTGTAGAAAGTCATGTTGGATTTTGGCTCCATCATATCGCTTTTCAGTGCCTGGAAGCAAAGTTGAGAGAGGGGGTACATAGAGAAAGGTAGACAAAATATCTGCACAGTCTACAGAGTTTACAAAGAACGAAAGGACCCTCTGGTCCCATCAAATTTGCTGGTGACTTGAGGATGAGTCATCAAAAGGTAGCAACAGTGATGTGATTGCAAAGGCTTCCCCAGTAGCAAATGCTGGCAGAGACAAGCAGTGCCTGGGAGACCAATGAAGGCAAAATCACTCCGCAGGGCCATTCATCCATAGCCAAAGGCCTAGAAGATTTTCGTTTTAATCCAAATGAGTAAGCAAGTCTTCCCAAATGCTGCATGAATGAGACTGCAGTAGAAGTGTGTACATTACCTGGAAGTTGAAAGGTATGTCAGTCACTTCCTCATGAGCAAGATGTTGCCGGAAAGCCTCGTTGTGACATGTCGAGATTAGGCGAACAACCGGCCAAGTATGGCTTGAAGCGCAAGCCACTCAGACTGCACATTCCTCAGCTCTGACACAGAGTCAGTCTGCAGGCTGAGCAGCAGAGAAGTCAGTTGAGCACATTTTATTTAGGGTCCAAGGTTAGCCCAGAGGCTAAAAGGTGACACTCTTGGGCGCTGCTCTCTATTCCGGCATTTACTTACTCATCCATCTTAACATTCTCATAAAGGAAAGCCTTATTATGTGCTTTTTTAAAATGACATTTCACAAATGGTAGGATATCAGCTGAGAGATCACTTCCTTTTGTAGAGATCAGCAAATTGTATGACAATTAACAAATGCTCTTTAAAGAGTATGTAGAGGAAAAATAGCGTGTCTTCAATAAAAAAATAAAAATTCCTTTTATCTAAGCATTTCCAGATTCAAATGGGAACTAACAAAATGGTTAAAATCTAATAACGCTTTTAAAATAGTCACTAATTAGTTTGATAATGATGATGATGATAATAGGGTTATTTGTAGAACTTCTAGGAAAGGACTCATTTTAAATCTTCAACTATAAAAACTTTATGCCAGACTTTTTTTTTTAAGTTTTCTGTTCCTGCAACCAAATTTAATGAATATTATTCCTAGAATAACTTCTGCTTCCCTAACACTTTTTCTGACTGTAGACATCTCCCTTATCATTTAAGTCCATTTACATGTGGCCTCTTGAATGCAGTCCTACCTGATGCCCTCCAACAGGAAGTGTTCTCTCATTTTTATACTCCCCTACATACTTTTCATATGAGAGAGAGAGAGAGAGAGAGAGAGAGAGAGAGAGAGAGAGAGAGAGAGAGCAGAGACAGAGAGAAAGAGGAGAGAGAGATAGAAGAGAGAGACAGAGACAGACAGAGAGACAGAAAGAGAGAGAAACAGAGAAAGACAACATTTGTTAAATGTGTATGTACCAGACACTATACTAACTGTGAATACAAATACAAGCAGGCAAAAGAATTCCTGCCCTCAAGAAGATTACACTCTAATGGAGGAAGACAACATATTAAGAAAATGGGGAAAAAAAGGAATTGGGGGGAGGAAGGTAATATGTGTACATAAAGTCAGAATAGCATGGAGCCAAGAAATAGCAGGGAGGCCTGGTTGTCAGCAAGATAAGGCCAAAGCTCACCCATCAGAGCTGGGAGATTCAGGGATATAGTCCAATGTTGCAGTGGGGAGGAGATGAGGTGAATGACTGGAGTTTATCATGCTCACTCTGATTTGTATCATACTTATCTGCATGCCTGTCTTATCTCTCACTACTAGATCGTGTATTATTTGTCTCTGTATCTTCAGCACCTAACCCAAAGCCTTGCAAATAGTAGGCTCTTAACTGTTTTTTTTTAAAAATGAATTGAATACATCACGCAAGTTGATGAGTCGTTTTGGTCACGTCTGACTCTTGGTGATGTCGTTTGGAGTTTTCTTGGCAGAGATACTGAAGTGTTTTTGCATTTCTTTCTCAAGCTCATTTTACAGATAAGGAACTGAGGCAAACAGGTTAAGTGACTTGCCCAGGATCGCACAGCAAGGAAGTGTATGAGATCATATTTGAATTCAGATCTTCTTGACTCCTGGGCCAGCACTCTACCCACTGCACCACCTAGCTGCCCTCATATGTATATGTTTTTTGGTTGCTGTTGTTTCTGTTTTTCTACTTAGAGTACTCTTGGCATGTTATCCAAATGGAAAAATCTTCACTGCTGCCAACAAGAAAAATGATTACCTATGTTGAATGGCTTCCATCAAGCACGCCCAAACTCCAGTTCCTCCTTTCAAACTCAAGAGGGCAAAATTTGGCTGACAAATTGTTCCCAAATCCACATACAGGAAAAGAAGCTCCATGTGTACATTATAACCTCTCACCATATGCCAACATATTACTCACGTGTGTCTTTGTTTGTTCTGAATCTGTCTTACACATTACCAGCATTTGAGGTGTCATCCACTAACATCAGCTGCCAATATAATTGTTCTAGCAAGAATTGAACCAGATTCTCCCCTTTGCTCTAGGAACAGTCACAGTTCTTGGGTATGGGTGAGCATGTAAAAGGGTAGGAAGAAATTCCTTGGGGAAAAGTTTTAATGGAGGAGAAACTTATAACTGTCTACTTAAATGTGGTCTGCACATTATTTGGCCCTTTTCAATTATCTATGCAAGATACCCTCAGTCTCATTCATGCAGATAATCAAGTGTTGTGTGCTTTAGCAGCCTAGTAGCCACACAGTAACACTTTGTGGTTCTCCTCTTATGTCCCAGGGAACAACATGTTTTTCAGTCTGTCTGGAATACAACCAACTATGTCTGAAAGAAAATCAAGGGGATGTCAGTGAGCAGATGGACTTAATTACATGATAATAAAGAATCTTCAGTGGGGACCGAAATGTCATCTAACAGACTAATAAGCACTTTCCATTTAAATAGCACCTTTCATCCAAGTACCTCAAAGGGGTTTGTGAAAATTAGCTCATTAATAATCCTCTCAGCACCACTGTAAGGTAGATGGGAAGCTTTATTATCCCACTTCACAGATGGAAAAACCGAGGACCATAGAGGTGATGCAGCTTGCCCAAGGCTACATAAGAAATCAGTGCCCCAGTCTTGCTGTTGTAACCCCTGGACTCCATTTTGCTGTGCTGTCTGTGTTAAACACATCTGAGAAATCTGTGGCCAGATTGACTCCTATAGGGTTTCCTGAAAATTTCATATTTTCATATTTTATCTCCTATCAGAAAACTGTCTTGGCCATTCATAACTTACAATTATATTGGCTTAAATTAGATGTTAATAGGGGCCATGTAAACAGATTAATATTGCTTGTTGGTCTGTGATCTGGCAGTCTGGTCAGAGAGACGTCCAGAGTAAGTAGGGTTTTAAGCTCAAATGTTTAGGATAACTGATACCACTGGGTTTGAATGTTTCCTGTGCCCTTATCAAATGCTACCATGTGTCATATTTATATAGGTATATTAACTATCCATCTGAATGGGGCTAGGAGGGTAAGCCAAGAGTCAGTATGCTATTTGTATATATGGCTTATCCCCTCTATTATAAACTTCTTGATGGTAGGAACTGCCATCACAGCACAGTTCCTAAGTAATATGTTTATTTCAAGATGCACCAAAGCACTTTGCAATTTACAAAGCACTTTCTTGAGAATCACAGTATGAGGTAGGTGCTATAACTATTATTATTCCCATTTTGAAGATAAGAAAATGGAGACTCAGAGAAGTTAAGTGGATTGCCCAAGATCATATAGCTATAGTAAGTATCAGTCATGACATAAACCTTGGTACTCCAATTTCAAGTCCAGGGATTATTCCATCTTTCCATGTTTTAGGAACTAAAGACATGTTTGTTAAACTGTTTTGTAGCATTAGAAATAATTGGTATATCAAACAAGGGATTGGACAAGATGACCTTTCAACTTTGAGATTCTAAGATGTGAATTAAGATGTTTATTTTAAATAAACTGCTGAACTATCAAGTTTCTGCTTTTAAACTATTTCCTTTCCACAAGCTATTTAGGGTTTCTTTTAAAGCCTTTTAAAATCCCACTTTATTTTTTTCCTCCCACTCTAAAGCAAGTTTTGCCAAAAGAATGCAAAGTTGAAGATTCTGAAAGGTTCAAGTCTAAGCTAAAATTCTGAATCAAATCTCTAAGATTCAGTAGGTCAAATGATACCACAAAATTTAGCCCGTCTCAGTCACGAGGAACGTTCATTCCCCAACTTTTTCAACTGGAGAGGTGGCCCCAGAAGGGACAACAGGCCCAACATTGAGTACCTGGGAATTTGCAGTGCTTGTAATACAACTCCGATTTCATTGAGGATTTTGGAATAGTTTTGAAGTTACTCTAGAGGCAATTCAGACAGCAATTACTCAGAACAGGTTAAGACATATCAAAGTAACTTTGGAAGCTAGTGAGCAAGAATTTGGCAGGCCTCCGCTCTCTAATTTATAGGTTGTGCTAATTGGTGACGCTCAGGGAGCTGCCTCTATTCACTTATTGGGAAGAATCTGAATGTCTATTGGTTGAAAATAGTTCCTGGGATACTTGGTCTAACTCCAGCTCTTCTGGGTCACAAGGTGCATTTCTTCTAAGGGCTATATAGAGAGGGGATCCCACCGGTACAAGTTACAACCCCTCTGGGCTCCAATTTCTCCATTTGTAGACGAAAGCAGACCATATTCATCTTGCGGCATGTGAGATATTAGTATTAATAGGAGGAACTTCCATAAAAGTCTCACTTTAATGTCTCATCATGGCATGGAAATAACCCTTGGTTCTTGGAGGCTCTGCCAAGATAACAAAAGCTCTGGCAGGTCCTACAAAGCTGAAAGGCTTCAAGTACAGCCCCAAACTCCAGGGACTAGCCTCGGACAGAAAATTCAGAGAGCCCCATCATCCCGCTGGCTGCAAGGTGATGAATTCCTCAGTGCTAAGAACTGTCTAAGATTCTGTCCTAAGTCAGAGAGGCTCTGCAGTCCTCATCAGTGGCAGGAATGCTCACACCAACAAAAACATAATCTTTGAAATATTGAAGCAATCCTTCGATATTTCAACAAATTAGAGTAATGATAGTAATAATATCTTACATTGTTTTTACAGCTTACAAAGTGACTTCATATTCATTATCTCACTTGGTCCTTACTGCAACCCTGTGCTGATGTAATTATCACCATTTTATAGATGAAGAGACTGAGACTGAAGAAAAGTTAAGTGACTTCTCAAAGTTCATACAGCTCTAAGTAGCCAAGGAATGACTTAAATCAGAAGCTCCTTGCTCCAGGCCCATTGATCTTTGGTGAGAGCAGGAAAATATAGTAGAAGTATTCAAGTGTATACTTATTTTAAGCTATAAAAAGCTTAACACTGCACTAACACTTTGAAGCGTATGTACTCTCACTATTCAAGGCCATTTCTTGGTTTTCATTCCAGAAGTCTCTTTTCTAGAGAAATACTTATCTCTAAAACTGCTTTGGTATATGTCCCCCATCTCTCTAATCACTCAAATGCCACCCTGATGTGGATCTTCATCACTTCAAGCCCCAACTATTTCTACAGCCTTCTCATTGATTTCCCTGACTTGTTTCTCTCCAATCCAGTATATCCTAGTTGCCAAAATGCTTTTCCTAAAGAGGAGGTCTGATCATATCAACTCCTACTCAGTAAACTCCAGTGGTTTCCTTTTACCTCTAGGACCAAACATAAAATGCTCGTTAGAATCCGTAAGCCCTTGACAACCAGGCCCCTTCCTACCTTTCCAGCTCTCTCTTGACTTTCTTCTACCTACCCTATAACTGCCAACTGATACTGCAGGCTTCCTTGCTGTTCCTTGCACCTGATATCCCGACTCTGACCCTTTTCATTGGCTATCTTCCATGCCTGGAATGTTTTCCCTCCTCACCTCTTTCCCTGACTTCCTGTTTTCCTTCAAGACTCAGTTGAAATCCTACCTTCTATAGAAGGCTTTCCCTGGTCCCCACCTTAACTTTCCCACTCCCTAATGTCTTCTAATTATGCTGTATGTGTATAGTTAATTTGCATGTTATATCCTCCATTAGACTGTGAGTTCTTTGAGATCAGGGACTGCTTTTGCTTTTCTTTGTAACCCCAACACTTAGCATAGTGCCTGGTGCATAGTAAGCACTTAATAGATGTTTATCAACTGATTGTCTTTGTGACTCCTGGATGGTGTCTGTAACTAGTAGCATCCTTAAGCATATGAAATTAACATGAAAATTCAAACTTTATTTCCATGTCTTGACCCTCACTGATTTGTGATGATTTGTGGTTTGAGAATATCCAGATTGTAACTTGAAGTACTCAAAATTGCCCCTGGAAAACACAATACCCTCCTCTATTTAGTCAGGGAGGATATGAGTATGTTGACATCTGGGGCAATTTCAAAATGGGCTCTTTATTTAAAATTCTCTATATATACTTGTAGATATATAACAGGAGAGAAATAAATGGAGCTAGAATGTCCAATTCCTACAGGAAAAGCCCATGGAACTTATTGGAAGCCCCCTCGCCCATCTCTGCCATGTAGATCGAATGAATTCATGTTTACCCTGCCCACACTAGCTAAATCCAGATCTGACCTTAATGAGCTCTAAAATTTTGTCCCTATTTCTAATAGCCTTGGGGCTGTGTGTGTGTTAATTAAAATTATAAACCATCCAATCAATCAACAAGTAAGCAACCCCGACCCAAGGTCAGGTAAGCATCCAGGGTTCATTGTTGCTCTGAGAGTATATGGAATCTTGAAAATGAATAAGGAAACACTGCAATATATCTTTGAAGGAAAAATGCTGGTCAAATCCAAAGTATGATGACTGAAAGTAGTTCTGAAAGGCTGCTCCAGGGTACAGCTTATTAAGTGGGACAGGAGCTGAGCTGAGGACAATTCTATTAAAGCAACTGTCAGTGATATCTCCAGACTGCTGTGCAACCACATTGCTGGAGGGTGATTTCCCAAGGATATTACTGTAAGTTTTTGACAAGATATTGAAGTAGCCAACAGAGAGCTTGCCCAGCCTAAATTTTGCCTTAATGGCCCCTCAAATGACATTTTAAGCCCCTGAAATGTGATCCCATTCTACTCAAAGTTCAATTATGATGGTCCTCCTGTAGCTCTCTTGAGTATCACCTGATGCTCACTCCCCACTCATTCTCTTCTATACCCATCCCCACTCCTACTTCCATTGGCCCTTTCAGTTAGCATGTTCTACATTGACTCTTTCCAAAAGTGGTCATTTTGGGGCTTTGCAAAATGATAGGTTATCATGATGTCTTCAAGGTCTCTATGTGTCAATGGGTTTGAGCTTTTTTCTGGAGGTAACTCTAATCACAGGGCCACCACGACAGGAACAGTCCACCTACATGATAAGAGCCCTTGGAGCTAAAATCAACAGACAGATGTCTGTCAGGAGTATGGTCTGCAGTTGGCAGACACTTTAAAGATGAATAGGTAGGCACCAGCCATTGCTAGTTACCATCTCTACCTAGCTGACCAATTCAACTCTCTGAGATTACCTGGTTGTTTGCTGTGGTTTTTTTTCCAAGTCTGAGTTATCTCCAAGTGTGATTGTCTGGCAGGGCCACAGAATTTGAAGAATGCAACCCCTGCTTCTGCTGATAACTCATTCCTTCTTCCTATAGTACAGAAGTTTCATGTGCTTTGTCCTGAATCAGGGGCTTTGGTCATTGTTTCAGAAAAGGAGCTGTCTCATCACTGATAACCCCTGGAAAACAGGGTCATATTGAGGCAACCTATGCTCCATATGTGCTGTCAGGGTTTCTTAAAGGTTGTTTGTGTTGGTGAGAATATAGACAGGAGGTGAGGAAGCTTGCAAGGATGCTTGCAGAGATCCCAGAATCTTGTCTGAGTCAGGTTCCTATGACATCTCACCTTTACTTTAAAATCAACTGTGCCTCTTGGCATTTGGTGAGCCCGTAAACAGACAGGTAAGACCAGCCCAAAGCTAAGTTATGAAATAGATGAAAAGGCCTTCTGGGAACCCAGTCTCCCCTTTGTGAACCTTTTCCCACACCCTCCCTCTTACCACTCCCCCCTTATAGGATCCAGATTTCAAATGCTACATTGGATCTTTCTACCTGGAAGAAAGTAACCCCAAAACTCACACAGCGTGCAAATGGCTTAATGAATTATCCCTCTCAAGGAAAAATTGCATTTTTAAAGGGAAAATTTAAATTCCTTAACCTAAAGGAATTAATGGTGGAATTTTTGGCAGCAGGGTCGGGCAGATGAGGAAGAGGAACAGAGAATGCTTTCCTAGAAATCTAAGCTATTTGAAGGAGCTTATAAATTAGCTCAGGAGTCCAGATTTGCGCAGATAAAACTGAAAAACACCTGCAAAGCAACATCTGAAACCCTCCTTTTATTGTATTTCCTTGAGGCTTACAAGTGAAACGATGCAACATTTTTCATTCATGTTTGTGTAGAATGGAGTGGGATGCCCTGTTGAGGGATGTCAGCTGGCCATCCTGAGCAGTCAGGAGAGAGAGGGGATCATTGCTTGGGTTAGTCTAGTCTCTCAAAATGGATAAGGGAGTATGAGTTAGCCTCCACTCCATATGGGTCCATGTTTATTGTGGAGATGTAAGTGTCCGTTCCCCAAGGAGCTGAAGGTACCAGCCCAGGTTTGCCAATGCTGTTGGCCAATGGGGAAAAAAGAACAGTTTTGGGCCATAGTCTTGGGTTCATGTGCACTGTGCCTGCTATGATGGACCTCTGGAAGATTGGTTTTCTTTCAATGGGAACAATTTCTTTGCCTACTTTTCCCACACATGTTCTGCCCTGGAGCAGCAGTACCCTTTCAGCCCCACCCTTGTGGAAGACTTAGTCACCTAAGCTAGGTCCCCAAGGCAGTGTCAGTGGAAAGCCTGAGAAAGCAGCAGCTTCCAATTCCCCAAACTTGTCCCAGACTCGGCCAATATGATTTCTTCTTCAGTCTTGTAGCTGCTAAATCCTGAATCCCTCATAGCAGTTTGTGGGATGAGGGGTGTGGAGGAAAGGGAAGGAAAGCTCTTTTGTAGTTGGAGAGGAAAAGAGAGGAAACAGCGTCTGTGGTGAACAGACATTTCAACTTTGCACTGACATTCAGTTGTTCTCAGAAGTTGCTGGGTTTGTGAGTTTTCTTTCT
Organism: Phascolarctos cinereus; assembly: GCF_003287225.1. NCBI lineage: Eukaryota > Metazoa > Chordata > Mammalia > Diprotodontia > Phascolarctidae > Phascolarctos > Phascolarctos cinereus. The sequence goes on from NW_027555958.1 coordinate 79,482,278, forward strand.
CCTCTATGGTGCACCAGCTCATTGTCTCTTAAATTAAAAGCATCTATTTCTTCCCAGCAGGCCAGTGACACACAGGACCAATTTTTCATCTTAAATCAATCCTTGCTTAAATGATGAATCCCAACCCCAGGTATATTTAATGAATCCAGTAGGACTAATTCCAGGCCACTGACACTGCAGCATGTAATTCTCAGGTTCATAATTTATCAAACAATAGATAGCTTCCAGTTCGACCATTCTGTGACACACAGATCCAGTAATGCTGATGTCCTTCCTTGAATACCTTCCTCACTCTTATTTAGGCCTTAAGGAAAAACAACAACAACAGAATTGATTCCACTTTCTTTATTTCCAGACTATTTAGCAAATTTTACTTGGAACATGGTGGACATTATTACCAAAATTTTATCTCATCAGATTTCTCTGGAAATAAACATGGATGCTAGCAACTTGGCCATTCATTGGCCAAGTAATAATATTCCATCAAGAAGGTGACTGCCTAGGGGCAGCTAGGTGGCTCAGTGGATAGAGCACAGGCCCTGGAGTCAGGAGGACCTGAGTTCAAATCCGGCCTCAGACACATAACATTCACTAGCTGTGTGACCCTGGGTAAGTCACTTAACCCCATTGCCTAGCACCCCCCAAAAAAGTGACTGCCTTTTAAAGAAATACAAAGTGATAAACATTTGTAGGACCACCCTTTCCAAAGAGGTGTAGCAACGCGACTCTATCATCTGTATCTAGAATTAATCAATACAGCCAGGCCATCACCAATCATCTTTACTTACGTCTTGACGTTGGGCTCTAATGACTCTGGAGGAGAGAGTGAGACTGAGCCCTGCCTCACTTAAATTCAATTCACTTGCAAGTCAAGACAAGTCCTGATGTCACTGGTCTTCTCTGAGGATGAAGGACAAACAACAATAACAATAAATCAACACATATTTATCAGATGCCTTCTATATACTTAGCCTGGTACTCTGAGCTCTCTCAAACACTCCAATGAATTTCTGATCTCTTTGATCTGCATGGTCCAGATTGCAAACCAACCATGGGTGCTCATCCTATAGGACTCCTGTTTAGGTCTTCCCATTAGTTCACCACAGGCAGTCCATACAACATCCTGGAGGCCTTCCTTGCTTTCTCTTGACGTTGCAAAGATACCATGGAATACTTGGGTTGTCCATCTGTCATCCTTTTACTTAATACCTGATCAACCTATCTTCTTTATCTTGTCTTACTTTTCCTCATTCACATGTTATATTCCTGTTCTTTTAAGTTTCTCATTGATTATATGTCACCACTTTCTCACACCCATCATGTAACTCTCCAATGCCCTCTAGTCTTATGCTAGGATGAAGAAATAGTAGGTCAATAGGTAGATTGATAGATCAATAGAGATAGATAGATAGACAGACAGATAGATAGATAGATAGATAGATAGATAGATAGATAGATAGATAGATAGATAGATAGATATGTGTATGTATCTGAATATATACATCTGAAATCCTTTCACCATATATTCCCTTGAGGCTATGTAGAATGGAGTGGGAAGTCCTGCTGAGGGAGGCCAGCTGGCCATCCTGAGTGGTAGGGAGTAGTATATGTATGTGACTATGTATGCATGTACGTATGTATATATAGTCTTTGCCTTCAAAGGACTCTCAGTCTCGGAAGGGTACATACACAAAACAACGAAAAATGAATATTGATTTACATTTCTATAGCAACATTGTTCTCAAAGTACCAAAGATTTCAAAAACTATGCCACAGTTGAGCTAAGCCAGTTCCCACCCTGGCCCATGCTGTCCTAATTAGTGAGTACTAATAGAATGACTGCCTTCAGACTCCTAACTATGCTTCTCCTCTGTTATCCTTTTGCCAAGTTACTCCACAGTACCCTCTCCCCTTCCCATATCTGCTTCTGAGAGCAGTAATCAAATCAACACTATCATTGCTTCTGGAAAGCTTCTGTCAATGAACTGCCTTATGTCTCCTCTCACTATCCCTGTGACTTCCCAGACTAAAAAGTCCTTTTCTGGCCACCACTCACATACATGTATTGTCTTCCTTGGTTGGAATATGAGCTCCTTGAAGGCAGTTTGTATTTTGTAGTTGTATCCCCAGAGCTTAAAATAATGTATTGCACACAGAGAGTTGGCATATAGTTAACATTAATAATTTTTTTCATCCTTTCGTTATCATTTAATATTCCCAATATGCCTTTGTAGAAAGTGGGGTAGGAAAACTGTGAGAATTATTATCCCTATTTGGTGGATGGGAAAACTAAGCATAGTACAATGGAATGAATCCCATCCTATAATTCATGAACTATAACTTACCCCCGCCTGACACTCTGAAAGACAGAATCTTAGAGCTAGAAGTCATCTTGGTGGGCATCTAATAAAATCCTTCATTTTGCAGGAAGGTTAGTAAGGGTCCAAAGAAATTAAATGACTTTCCCAAGGCCTTACAACTACTGAATGGCAGAACCAAGGACAAAGTGTAGGTGTCTCCAATATTGTTCTCTTTCCACTCTACCTAACTCTTCTCCAAACTGGGGGTAGGCATTTAAGCATGTACTAGCTATCACTCACTTGATACACTGTTTACTACATAGTTCCTATCTATGCTGGCAGCTCGGCATAGTAAATAGAGTGCTGAACTCCGAGACAAGATTAGCTTTCTATTCTCCATCTCAGATAGTAGCTATGTGATACTGGGCTAGTCACTCAATCTATCTAAGCCTCAGTTTCCTTATCTGTAAAATGGGGATCATAATAGTACCTTTTTCACAGGGGTATAGTGAAGATCCAATGCTATGAAGTATGTAGAGTACTTTATAAACTTTCAAGTGCTATTGAAATATGAATTATTATCATTATTATTAAACTTACCAGAACTATTTTAATGTCACTATCTGATTCCTGGTCTTCTCAGCATACACCTCTCAAACACTGAAGGCCTTGGTACCTGCCCTCTTATACATCAGCTATGTGAGTAAAAAGGATGAGGTAGGGAGGACAGAAAAGGAATCTTTTATCCTTTGTGTTCAGGAGGACATGATCCTAGCATCTTCCTGCGTGAAAGAAGAAATAGGCTCCTTATGTAGTTAATTATTTTCTATTTGACATATGGGTTAATTTCCTTTGTTTCAGTAAACTTAATAAAGCACATTTTTTTTTGGTCAAGCAGACAATGTCTTCAAAGAGGGGAAAGGGTGGGAACATAACAGAGTAAGAAAAGAAGGCCAAAGGGATTCATGAAGAGGCAAAATAATATGGAAAAAAAAAATCAACTTTTTTTTTTAATTTGGTGTAACCCATTACTGAAATACATCAAACAGCACCAGGCCAATATTAAAGCAATTTTTAGTTTTTTGGAACTGTTATTTCATTGGTATAAAGAATTTCTTGTAATAAAATTCCTTGTATCAATGCAGACCAGCATTTGTTCTGTAAATCACAGTCTTAGAGAGTTAACTAGTGCATTGAATGGTTAAGAGACTTACCCAGGGTAACACATAGATGTCATAGGTGAGACTTTAACTCAAGTTTTCCTGACTTTAAAACAAATTTCTGTTGCATAATGTCAATTATAGAATTGAAATCAATCATTTAAGTATTATAGTGTGTGCATGTATGTGAGGGTATATGGATGACTATAAGATACAAATTACTGAGACAAAGGTGTAAACTCTCAATTCTCTAAAGTTCAATCAGAGACCAGGCCAACACCAAGCCATGATGAGACTAACAGGGCTAATGTATAAATTCTAGAATTTTAAAATCCAAAGGGAATTGTTGGTTATTCAACCCAACCAACTTGAACAATAATTTCTACAACATAGATGAGAAAATTAATAAGGGTCTTTCAGCCGTTGCTTGAAGTTTTCTGGGGAGGAGAAATTCACTACTTGCCAAAGCAACCAATTCCACTTTTGCTTAGCTCTAATTGCCATTGGAACCTAGACTTCTCCAAGTATGCCCAGTTCACCTAACATGGAGGAACTCTTCAATGGCCTTTGGAGATTGCTTAACATGAAGACCTCTGCATCTTATACCATGTGGTTGAGGGTAGCCACCTTTGATTATCTGCCTGTTTCTTTAAAACTGGCAAGACTCTCATGCTTTGTGGCAACTATTTCTTAGGTGCTCCTTCCTACTATGCATTCATCCACAACATGGATGCAATGAATTAAACTCTGCCTTCAACATGTTGAGGGAATGTTTGTATATTTTTTATTATCATTTGAAGTAAATATTCCTTTGTAAATGGTTTAGGATTCTTCTTGTTTTCAGCTTTGAGAGAACAGATGAATGATGCCAACCCCACTTCAGGTTGCTGAAGGGAAAAAAAGACTAAAGAAAAAGGATGACATGAGAGGAGCTGGAAGTCTCAACCATAACTTTATTCTCAACTTGTTACAATAGAAACTTCAGGGAATTTCCTTTTAGGTGAGATCTACAACTCTCAATACCTCTCTCTCTCTCTCTCTCTCTCTCTCTCTCTCTCTCTCTCTCTCTCTCCACTCCCAATGGAAAGCTCCTTCACTCAATTTGGTCAAGTGGATCTCTTTCTTTTTTTCTAAGTGTGTCCATTATGGAACTAGTATTTGGTAGGAAGGGAGTCAAGCCTTAGGTAAAGAGCTTGGAATCCCTCTTTCCCCATTAAGAAACAGCAATTGAGAGTTTAGCACGAACCTGAAATCATATTCCCTAGACTAATAATATTTACGGGAGCCGAGGTATATAATTCTAGACTAGTATCCCTCCTCTCTGAAGAGAACAGAGTGACTAGCTGCTCTTGGAATTGTTTAGAGCTCTTGAAGAAAGGTAGGGAAAGGAACCTCTAGAGAAGTATCTGCTCATGCCTCCCTTCAAGCCAAATCAAGACAGTGTCCTTATATTAGCCAGATTTTTCCTTATATCAAGCTTAAACTTGCCATCTGAACAACCAAACTTCCATATGTAAACAAAGAGCCATATCAAGATAAGACAACTATCTCCAACAATAATAGACCATTTTGTCCAAGTTTTCTTTTTCTAAGTGGCAGATATTGAAACAGTTTAGGTCAAATGATTGTATTAACTTATCTATTTTTAAAGTACTTTCTATTTGGAAATATTTTTTCCATTTTCTACTTCTACTTTAGTGCCATGGAGGCAGCATTGACTTTGATAGTAAAGGACATGGATTCAAATGCTGATTGCTATTTACTGACTTCAAATAAATGCAAAATGAAGGAATTAGACTAGATCAAAGGTTCTTAACTTGGAGTCTATGAACTTTAAAAATATTTTGATAACTATGTTTCAATATAATTGACTTTCTTTAAATCCTATTTATTTTACTTTATGCATTTGAAAACATTCTGGGTAAGGATCCCTAGGCTTCAACAGATTGCCAAAGGGGTCCATGACACACACAAAAATAGGCTAAGAAGCCCTGGACTAAATGATCACCAATGTTTCTTCTTGTTTTAACTCCTGCAATTTCTGTCAGTTGTTTTTACTGCAACAATCCTTTACAATGAGAAGTAGCAATATTATTAACCCCATTTTCCTAATGAGTAAACTTAGATTCAGGGAGGTTATTTATGTTATTTGCCCCCAATTATACAATGAGTAAGTGGCAGGATTGAGCGAGGTCACAGAATCTCAGAGTAGGCAGGGATGTTTGAATCCATTTCATATCATCTGAAGATCCTTCCTACAACAATGCTGGCAGGGCATCATTTAGCCCTACCTCCTTGAAAGTTTCTGGTGAAAGGGGAACACACTACCTCCTGAAGCAGCCCATTCAACAGTAGGCCAGCTCTAGGTCTTAGGAAGTTGTCCCTTATAACAAATTAAACTTGCTTCTCTAAAATTTCTGCCCATAATTCCCAGCCCTCTGAGACCAAGCTAAAAGAGTCTAATCTCTTTCCCACAGGATGGTCTTTTTTTATATTGAAAGATAGCTAGTTGTTATGTTTTTCCTAAATTTCAAGGTTAAATAGATCCAGTTCTTTTAATTGCTTCTCAGATAGCATGATCTCTAAATCTCTCATCTTGTTATCCTTCCTCTGAATTCATTCTAACTTCTCCAGAATTATACAATTTCCCTGCCCTCAAGGAGAGTATAATCTATATGGGGAGATAAATCATATGCATAAAAAGGTACTTGACAATAGCTGTATAGATAAATAGGGTTTGTTTTTTAGTATAAAAATATAGGGATTTTACACATAAAATGAGGGTTTTGGTTTTTTTTTTTCATTCTCAATTGGGAGACAGGAGGGAGAGGAGGCAGATTTTTATTTGAAAAAAAATTTAATTTTAAAAAATATAATTAAAAGTAAGAGGTAGTAAGTGCCATATGAGTGGGAGAGGCATTAAATGCATATGTAGTTATATACAAAATATGTTTAAAAATACAAAGCAATTTGGGGGGGAGGGGAGGGAAGGTATTAGTAGCTAAGGAACAGGGGAAGGGGATAGATCAGGAAAAGGTCTCTATCCTGATTGCGCTTGAAGAAGCAAAAAGTCCCCAGGTGTAGACCTGTTGTCTATTACTTCTTTCTATAAACACAACAGTGGTTGTAGAGTCAGAGGACCTAGGGCACAAATCCTGCCTCTGACACTATCTAGGTGATTTGGGGGGAATTGCTTCATTTTTGAGTCTCACAAAATAAGAGGATTGGGCTAGATGACCTCTGAAGACCCTTACACTTCTAGATCTGTGATCTTAGGAACCAGCAAAGGTCTTCTTCTAGGGTTCTAAGTTCAGGGTTATATTGGTAAAATGTTCAACGACAGGCTCACCCCCTCCCCATCACCAAATCAGCATGACACACTCCGCATTATTTACATTTTCTCTATCACTTTCTTAAGTCGAGCAAATCAACAAAACAATAAATCAAGCCCTGGTTTGTGGATTTGTTGATTTCCAAAATGTAAATAAATGCCTCCCTGAACATTGAACAATCAGTTCTCGGGAGCTGGCTTCAGCATACCCTGGAACCCAACAAGTTAAACAATCCACACAAGAACACTTAGGGGCAAGCTAAAATAAAGAGAAGCCGGAAGGTGTTAGTAACAAAGAAAGAATATAAACAGGTACAGCCTGAGAACTTCCTATCCTATGATTATATGCCAGGATAAATCATTGAGAGAAGTCCAACCAAAAAAGTCCAACCCTCAGGAAGCCATTAACAATTGTCTTTACAGAGGAAAAGTTTTCATTCTAATGTAACATTAGAAGTGTGAAATTTATAATGCTATGGACACATTTCGAATCCTGTTGCCACATAAGGCTGGGTTTCCAGGTCTAAGTTGCTTCCTGCTGCTGTTCCCAAGTTCACCCAGGTATGGTTCATTCACAAATGATGAATGACTTTTTTTTTTAAAGATGAACTTTAGATTGCCTAACTTTATCTTGAGGTAGCCCCAATCCAACAGCAATGAAGCTTGAGCAAATGACCTTAAAGTGTACTGCTGACCATTGGACACTATTTAGATATTTGTTTAATTGAAATAAAAAGAACTTAGCTGGCTGATCTATGCTGATCTTTCTATCATAGAGGCCTTTAGAGCTCAAAGGGACTTTAGAGGCCATTAGTATTAGATGCAAAGATTTAAAGCTAAAGGGGACCTTAGAAATCATCAAATCCAACAACTTAATTTTATAGATGAAAAAATTGAATTGTAGAGAGTTTAGGTGACTTCCCCATAGTTCCACAGCTAGTTAAGTGTGGGAAGTGGAATCCAAAGCCAGGGCTTCTTGAATCTCATTCTAATGATTTTGCCATTATACAGTTACAATCAATACAATCCCCAAATAAATCTGTGGAATGGATTTGGCTTGCTGAAAGGCAGATTCAGTCTCCTCAAGTTGCTTCCATTTGAATTTTGCCTTCATCAGTAAATCAGTTAATAATTCAGCAACTACTAAGTGCTAGGTACTCTGTGCCAAGAGCTGTGGCTACAAAGAAAAAGCAATAATAATCCTTGCTTTCAAAGAGCTTACATTCTATTCGAGTAGACAATGTGTACATAAACAAGTACCGAAATAGGCCTGAGGGAAAGGACAAAAATGGAGCTAGCTGATGAGTCTCTAGTCAGTCCCATGTTTTCCAAAGTATGTTCTCCAACTGTCCTAGTCTGCTAAGAATTTTGCTTCCTGGTGACTGTATCCACGAAAGGACCAGGACTTCAAGAGGCAGCCTACCTGTGTAATGGGTTAGAAAAGTTTCTAACCCATTGGAGTCAGGAGGACCAGAGTTGAAATCCAGTCTCAGACACTTGACACCTACTAGCTGTGTGATCCAGGGCAAGTCACTTAACCCAGACTGCCTCACCAAAAAGCAAAAAAAAAAAAAAAAGAAAAAAAAGAAAAAGATTCTATTCTCCCTACACACCTAGAAAGTATCTATTTTCTGAGGTAAAGGCAAAACCTAGGTTAAGCCTTTTGGGCAGAGAATCCAGAAGTTCTATGTGTTGGTTTACCAGTAACACAGCTTTTCTTCAAATTTAGATATATGGTTATATTTGTCCTTTGAGTACATGCCTACCTCCAAGAGTTCTTCTCCAATGTTTTGTCATGGTGTGGAGAAGACCCAGGGACCTTGAAGACTATGCCAGAGAAGCACAAACTCAGACAAGTTGTATGGTGCTCAAAAGACTTTCAACCTGGTTCCAGTGATAGACAGTGCCTGTGTTCTGAGGGCCAGCCTAGATGAGACATGAGACTCTCATCACCAATTGACTGGACACTAGATGCTTAATTCTTTGGTCTTGGCAAACCATGAAACAAAAACTAAACACCAAATGGCACCCAATCCTGTGCATCCCTTTTCTGCTTCTGAAGTGACTATAGTAGAGTGGTAGAAATGGGACAGTGAAGGATGTAGAGTCACACAATTATGACATTGTCTATAAACATGAACTTAATTGTAGGCACTCTAACAGGGATATCTTTGTCCAATGACCAATGAATTGACATACTACTGAAGAAATGGAACCATCTTGATCTTAACATTTTTATTATAAATAAAATTAGAAGACAGAAGGATATTTCGGCAAAGCAAAATGATTTTATAGGAATCTCATAGGATTTCCTTGGGGAGACAAATAAAGGAGTTAATAAAGTTGATCATGTTATACGTCCAAAGGCAAAAAGAAATACCATTTCATGGGATATCTGGTCATCTTGAATTTGCAGTGCTTACTTTAAACATTTGCCAAAAGGACCACCATGGATGTTATTGCCCTTTATAAACACATGTCCATTACATCTCTTGGAGAAAAGCCTCTGAAATTGGGTAGGGATTAGGCCTATGATTTCATGGGTATATAGAGCTCTCATTAAGAAAGTTTTATTCTCAATACAGGTTAGCACCTTCTTGGAAACTTTTAGAAAAAAAGTTTTGGAAAGTTTTAGAAAGTTACCTAGCACATTCAGAGGTTGAATGACTTGTCTGGAGGACACATAGTCACTATGTGTCAGAGACAGCACTTGAACCCAGGTCTTCATGGCTCAACAGCTAGCTCTCTACTAAAGCCCATCTCAGAAATTCCATGAAGAGTTAGATAGGATTTTTCAAATTAAGTCAATATATATTTCTATAATTGGTGATTTTTTAGTTGGTGATTTTAATGCCAAGGGAGGGACAATGAAAAGTATGTTGGAAAATATGACTCAGTATTTAAAAGAAAATAAAGAGGGCTAAGTCTTAGAGACTTATTGCTTTTAATGGGGACTATGAGAGGCTAAATGTTTTATTGGATGAACAACAATGAGGTGTTTTACTTATGGCTCTAGTAGATATGTACCAATTCAAAATAAACATTTTCTTTATTTGTGGACCTTCTGAATAAACACATAGTACTGTCATCCAAAAGAAATTCCCGTCACGTGTCCCTAGACTACTTTCCCAAATGAGCTATTCCTGAGCCTTGAAGTTGATTGCATATTAACTATTCCCCTCTAAATAACTCTGGATCAAATGAGAACTTTTGTTGTGCCCAAGGAACTTAGCCAGATGACAACAGGTCTGTTGGAAATTTAGCAAAAACTGAGACCTGGCAGCAGGCCTCTTGCTGCGGAATGAAAGGGAGGTGTAGAACATTGAAATACAATGGCTTGTTTCAGTGCCAAAGACTTATTGAGGTGGTGACCCTCCCTGGACAGAGGCCATACTTAACTGTATCATCTGTGCCACACCTCGAACACTTAATTGAGGTTTATAATAATGATGAATAATTGCCTTTTTTGAAACAAACAGAATACAAGCAGCTCACATCTGCAGAGAGCTTTAATGCTTAACAAGCACTTTGCTCAAAATTCAATTCAACAGAAACCTGTTAAGCACTCAATGTGCACCCAGCACTATCTGAAGTGTTCGAATGGAAAGACAAAAATGAAAAGGTCTTCCTTTAAATGTCAGCTCTTGGAAAGCAGGGACTATTTTTGCCTGTCTTTGTATCTGTAATGCTTAGAAAAGGGCTTGGCACATAGTAGGTGCTTTAAAATGCTTCATGACTTGAGCCCAAGGAGCCTACATTCTATTGGGGAAACAATAACTACAGCACTATTTTCATTTTTCAGATTTTTATTTTTCAGCTCTCTGAGGTTCAGAGAGCTTGTGACCTGCCCCTATCTAGTAAGAATGAGAGGCAGGATTAAAACTCAGGTCCTTCCTTCCACTGCTACAGGATGCTTCCTCATAACTACATATTAAATAGATGGCTTATGGCATACAATAATTTTGTGGAAATAATAGGCATTTAATTGCTCCTTTGATTTGGTATTTCTTTTGTATTTACCTTTCCCACAATCCTACCCACACTGTATCTTTTTCCCTGGTAGGGATGCATTTCCACAAGAATGTATGCGTTTTTACAATCGCTCGCTATATAGTAAGGAAGTGGTATGAGTAACATCCATAATCCATAAGACCTTGAAATGGTCAGTGAACAAACCTAGTTGCTATTTTTATTCTTTGCTTTTCCCTCCACTACTACTCTTGCCCCTCACTTCCTCCAACAAAGCTATGGTTCCCCATATACACACCCTCACATACCCTTGAAAATCTTTCTAACCACCACTGTTCGGCTCAGCCATCGCTGAAAAGGACACATCAAGGTCTAAGCACAATCTTTCATCTCCACTCCTGACATCAGGATTCAACAATCTGACATTAATGGGAAAGGCTTCCAAAGAAAGGGCATGGAACTGTTGGCACCCACCATCCCACTCTCAAGTGTAATACCTGCTCCTTTTTGTTACAGCTTTCCAAGGATGTTGCCGATGGGTGCAAATTGTACAAGAGTTTGTTTTTGCCTAATAATTCAGAGGATTACGTTCCATGTGTAGAGCACACTCTGTCTAAAGTAAACATTCATTGATCATTGGCTCTATACTTAGCACTTACTGTGCATAAGTGTTATAAGGGACCCAAGGAGATATAAGAGATGGGCAGGACATTCAAGGGGCCTATAGTGTAGTTGTAGATACAAGACATGCAAATGAAAAGGTAGCTAGCAGGATGGTAACAAATGGTAGGAAATAAGTGCTGTAGAATTCAAAAACAAGAGGGAACTTCAGATAGATAATCAACGAATTTTTAACTATCTCCTATATGCAAAACACTGTGGGAGGTGCTGGGCACAGGTGGGGAATAGGGGAAGACACAAATAGAAATGAGACAAGACCTCCAACCTCAAGGACCTTATTTTAAATGAGTCAACCTATAAAATGGGTAAAATGTTGGGTAGGCAGCAAGGAAGGAGAATGCATTTATTTCAGGTAGAAGAAACAGTGTGAGCAAACATATGGAGGCAGGAAAGTACAAAACATATTTAGAGTTGGTTTTCTGGGAGCAGAAAGTTATGGGCATAGATCTAGATAAGACTTGAATGGAAACTGGGAGCCACATTTTAAAGACTAAGGAGCTTTTAAACTTCTCTTTTCAATTGGGAGCCATTCAGAGTTCTGGAGCAGGTGAATGATAATGAAAACATTGTTAGCTACTGATTAATGTGAATAATGAATAGCTATAAATTGTTGTGTGTATTCAAATTTGAACTATTTGAAGCTATTATTATTTAAAATATGATCATTGGTTCCAGCTCAATGGAAATATGCACTGCTAATTTGAATAATGGAATCACTTCATGGGATTTATTAATCACACTAATCAGGACCTAGTTGTAATATTTTGTGAAGAATAATCTGATAATGGCCTGCAAGATGGGCTGGAGGAGGAAAATGCTTGCAGCAGTGACTGCATGTGGTAGGTCCTAAACAAATTTTCATAGAATGAATGAAAAATTAGTGGGCTAGAACCTTCTATCCCTACCAAACAGGAATTAAATCAGAGCTGCTGTATTTCAATTGGAGCCTTGTCTTTTATTGAAAGGTATGGTCTAGGTGCATCAGTAAGTAAGTACTGTGGTGGTTACAGATGGGAGAGTGGGATTTAACATTTGTGTTTAAACTCTTTCATGTATGCCCCAAAAGTGGTGACCATGATATACACCACGTAAGGGACATTGAATCCCCAATCAATTAGATGAATTCTACAATCCGTCTGATAAAATTACAGAATGTGAATCTCCGTTTGGAGATGGAAATGGATATGCCCACTGTCACTTTTCTTAGAGGAGCCAGACAGTGTGTGTGATAAAACTCATTACCTTTTCTCCTAGGCTCATTTCTCTTCCTAAATTCCCTGTTTCTGTCAAAGTACCATCATTTGTTTTTTGGTCTCCATGTTCATAAATTAGTAAAATACTGTGGACATAGTTTACCCAGATCTTAGCAAAGATTTTGATAAAGTATCTCATACTATTTTTGTGAAGAGAGTAGAGTGATACCAATTAAATGATAATACAGTTAGATGGATTCCAAACTAGCCAATTAGCCATACTCAAAGAGTAGTTGTTAAGGATTCAATGTTGATATAACAAGGGGAAGGGAGGGGAGGGGAAAGGAAGGGAGGGAGAGAAAAAGAGAGAGAGGATAGAAATGGGCCTCCACATCTGTTAATGTTCTGCCAAGAACATACTGTTTTCCCATCATGGTGGTGTGGGTGTGGAAGAAGTACTAGAGGGTCCGTTTCCTGTCCCAAGTCCTATATTTTCTCTCCCTGAAGGGAGGAAGTCAGAGCAGCATGACCCTGTGATCCAATGCCTTAACTACTATCATTAACTTTTACTTTTTCAGGTTCCAATTGGAGGCCTTAGTCTCAGGGGTTATTAAAAGGGCCCCAGAGGTTGGCTGCGGAATGCCAGTTTCCTAGGACTCTGTGTGTTTCTCTGTGTGTGTGTGTGTGTGTGTGAGAGGAGAGAGAGAGAGAGAGAGAGAGAGAGAGAGAGAGAGAGACAGAGAGACAGAGAGACAGAGAGACAGAGAGACAGAGAGAGAGAGAGAGAGAGAGAGAGAGAGAGAGAGAGGAAGAGGGACAGAGGCAGAGAGAAACAGACAGAAAGAAAAAGGATATTTGGTTTTTGGAGAAAGGAGGGAAATTTACCTTCCTCCAGGACACTTTACAAAGCACCTAGTTTTTGGATGAATTTTTGTCTTGTCCCATATACTTTATTTGCTTCAACAGGGCTGCACTTTCATTGATGAGAGTACTCTGGTTGTTAGGGCAGATCACAACTTTCTCCATTTTCTTCCATAGATCCTTTGACAAAGATCTACACAAACCTATTGTCACACCACTGTTTTCCTCATTAAAAACAAAACAAAACAAAAAAAACCCCAAAACTTTCCCAGTTGGCTCTTTCTAGGACCCCATGCCATCCTTTTCTACCATCACTTCTACAGTCACATTATGCTTGGTTCTTGCTCAGAGGATGATGTGGCATTCCTCTTTGCCCAAGTTCAAACCTCCACTTGTTTCCTTTGATTCCATGAACTACTGTCTCCTCTGGGGCTTTGGTCCCTCAATCATCTAGTCACCCAGTCTCACTCTTACTTTCTCTGTCTGTCTGTCTGTCTGTCTGTCTGTCTGTCTCTGTGTCTCTGTCTCATACACACATACACAGAAACACACAGAGTCCTAGGAAACTGGCACCTATTTAATGATGTCTTTCCTCATCACAATATCACAGATTCAGAGTAAGAAGGGATTTTCAAGGCCAACTATGTAACTAAGAAACACTATGTAACCTGCACATTTTGCAGATGAGGAACTAAGGCCTAGTTATATTAAGTGACTGGCTTAAGATCGCTCAGCCAATGAGTAGCAGAGCTGGAATTCAAATGGAGATCTTCTGTTTCCAAATCCCTCATACTTTCTCCACTATATCATATTGCCTCCAATGAAAAGTAGTCCCTCCCTTTTTCATTCTTTATGGTATTCTAACTTAATCATATTTTAATTTGTAATATAGCTATTTAAGTATGTTTCACTGCACTCCTCTTCTCTCCTATTGAATGTTAAGCTCTTTGAAAGCAGGGACCGCATCGTTTTTCCATCTTTTCTCTCCAGTGTCTGGCACAATGCCTTAAGTGTAGTAGGTACTTAATAAGTATTTATTGAATTTAATTGAGTTCTCTTCTTGTTTTGTTTAGCTTAAAAGCAGGATAGAGATCTCTGCAAGCAAATATATTAAATCTAGACACTCACTCTCTTATCCCCTCCTTGCCCCCAAATACACTTATGTGTTGATCACATCTAGGCTGCAAAGAGCTTATTGTCACCAGCACTGCCAGGACCACACACACTGAGAGAGAGAGAGAGAGAGAGAGAGAGAGAGAGAGAGAGAGGAAGTATCCAAAAGGGGCCAGGAAGAGACTGGTGTGGCACTCCCAGAAAGATGAGAATGGTCCTTTAAGCTTTTCAGGAGTAGCAGCTGACTTCTCAGAAATCATTTTGAGAACTAGGCTCCCTTCTCTCCTTCCCAGTACCACTTCAAGATACAATAGCTGTCCAAAGCCAGCTGGGGACTGCTCTTCAGAGGGGGCTAGTTGAGTCTGTGATTTTCATAATATGTCTATGCAAAACAGAAGGAAAGAAATCCTTCCTTCTGGGAGTTATACATTAGAATAGTCTAATGGCCCTTGGGGTTAATTCAGTATTTTCTTGATTCCCTCCATGAAGAGAGAGGCTGAGTAGGGCAGTACTTAGAGAAAGACTCTCCAAATGTAGAAAATGTCCCACTGGGTACAAAGGTCTTCTTAGTGGAAGATACTTCAAATACGTACTTTAAAGATGGAAAGAGTCATTGTTGGGAAGGCGTAGTCCTGAATTAACCAAAAGATACTTCCTTTGACCTCACATGGCACTTTGTGCCTCTTATGACATTCTATTTTGCATTATCATTATTGTATGGCATTGTATCTTTGTCTGTGTGTGTGTGTGTGTGTGTGTGTGTGTATTTGTCATATCTACCCCTCCCCCCAATTAGGTTGGAAGCACCATGAGGGCAGGGGCCAAATCTCAATTATCTCTACATTTTCCCTACCAACATTTGTTTTGATGGATAGATGGATGGGGGATGGATGCCCGTCTGCTGATAACTTCCACAGGATGTTGGCGTAGGGCATGCCTTCTTACTCAAATGGAGCTATTCTGTAAATCTACAAGAATAGAGGCATATGATCCAAGTAAATTACCCCTTACCAAGAAGATAAGAATAATTTTCAAGAAAAGAGCATAGGCATAGATGAATAACAGCACAGGAAAAATTATTCTGGGAAGATTTAGTTTTAAATGGTGTACTGGGGGTAGGGTGGGGAGCCTGATAGAAGGAGTCTTCTGCTAACCTGGAAAAGGTCCAGCCATCCCTGGGGTCTGTAACAACTATGTTCAATCAGTATTTTTTTTTTTACTATGCCTCAACCCAGTGATTGCATGAAGAGCTCAGACACTGGCCTGCCAGATTGGCCAATCCCAAGAGATAATAGACTGAAGCAAATGCAGTCCTAATTAAGAGACCAAAGTAGGGGATGGTATCCTGATAAAGCTGACTTACTTTATTAAAGTGTATGACATTTTGGCTTCGACAGAATCTCGACTTGAGATCAGCATACATTAATGAGCCACATTATTAGAGAGAGATTGTTTAGAAGCTGCAAACCAAAGGTCACATGAAGTGCAGTGCTCATGTTAATTCAGAGTTTCTTCTTCTTCTTCTTCTCCTTCTTCTTCTTCTTCTTCTTCTTCTTCTTCTTCTTCTTCTTCTTTTTTGAAATCTATTTCAAAGCTAACAGAGCCTTGGATATACAGTAAGGTATGTGGGATACAGGAGACATGAACAGCCCATTAATCATGTGCTATCCCCCACCCCAAGAAATAGGCAGATGGCTTTGAACAAAAAGAAAGAAAGAAAGAAAGAAAGAAAGAAAGAAAGAAAGAAAGAAAGAAAGAAAGAAAGACAAATCCATTAATCAGAGAGAGATGTAAGTTCCCACAGAGGAGGGGTTGTGGGGGGAGGTGGTTGAGTGTGATGGCCATTTCCTCCAGAAAGTTATCACACTTAAGGACAGATGCACAATAAGATGCCAAGGAGTCAGGATATTAAGAAGTGCAGCAAATGGAAAGGAGATTTTCCAAGGGATTTTCAAGGTGAGCTCTAGACTGGAGTCTCCAAGAGTCTCCAAACAGGACCTATGGGAAAGTGGATCATGGGAAAGTGGTCCCAATACAACTAACACAGAGCTGAAGTCATTGGGTAAAGGAGGGACTTCCACTAGGAGACAAATGCTTCCATCATTCTCCATCATGAAAGGAGGAGAAAATTAAGGACAGAGAAGAGTGCAGCCTTAAAATGTCTCTCAGACCAAGAGCAGGCTTGCTGTCAATGTCAGAGGGGTCTAAACCTCAGCCAAAGAAGATTAAAAAGTGAATTGTAGTAACAAATAGTAACAGTACTTGAGAAAAACCCCAAACCCCAGGCTCCTATCTTACTGAACAATTAGGTGGCATTAGTGCACTTGTTTTCATACAAGCTGTTCACATCGAGTTTAACAGAAATGTTCAGAAAAGGCCCTTTGGAATCTGAGAGAGGGAGGATCCAGATTGCTGTGAGATTTCCCTTTCCCAGAAGCACATAATTAATCAACCCTTTCCCCAGGAAAACAGGCACACAAATGATCCCTGTCTTCCTTGGCCCAGCGTGCAAATAAAATAAGCTGAGAGGATTCAGACAACCTTACTCTGGGTTCTGGGTCTGTTTGCTTATCCAGAAGGGGATTGGTCAGTCTACAGGGGCCCGGGGCACAATTAATGAGGGTACATATATGGACAACCAAACTCCAAGTTAGACTGAGGAGGAAAGACAGACTTCCCTTAACCTCTGTTTTGTTGTTTTATAAAACTCCTCCACTGGAGAGAAAATTCCAGATTATGCTTCAAATTCCAAACCATTTGGGAACCCAAAAAATGCCCAATGTAGATTTTCTCCTTAAAATGTATGGACATTGTATACACACATGCTATAAAGTGGGTTTATGTATTAATTATTACATAGGACAGGTGATGTAGTGACAGTCTTGGAAAATCATTCCATTTACTTGCATAATAGTAAAACCACCTCTCATCTACTTTCCTTTCATCTATCTCTCTCATTTCTTACCTATTTTTCTCATTCATTCATTCAACAAGTATGGATCTGAACACCTTTCTCTGAGACTCTGTGTGTAGCATTAGGGGGAAAGGGTCTATGGAGAAGTCTAAGACATGACCTGTGTCCTTAAAGAGCTTATACACACACACACACATACACACACACACACACACACACACACACACACACACACACACACACACACGATACACACAGAGTTTCCTGACCAGTATTTCCTTGGTCCTATCTTAAAGTCAACACTGGAAAAGGGAAGGAGAATAGTTGTTCTCCACAACCATTTAATCACAGTCCTCTTAATTAAAATAGAAAAATGTCAGAAGAACTGTAGAATGTCAGAGCAAGGAAATTGAGAGGACAACTAGTTCAACCCCTTCATTTTACAGATAGAGAAACTGAGGGCAAAAGAGAGGCTGACTGATTTGCCCAAGGTCACACTGCTAGCAAGTCAGAGCATGAACGGTTGTATTCTGGTAAGCCAGAACATTGGTATTCTGCCTCCCAAGTATAGGACTTCTTTGGTGTGTATGAATGATGAAGTAACTTCTCATTGGCAGTGCATCATTTTTATGACCTGAATATGCTTAGTTATTTAATAAGAAAGACGCAGCATTCATCACCTCATTTCAGTTGATTGCCACACAATAGGAGGTAACCAGCAGGAGTGGGAAGAAATTGATTAATGGGGAACAGCCTTACAGCTAAAAAAACAAAAGACTAGAAGGGAAAAGATGCGGTGTTGACAGGTGAGTTCAACATGATTTGCTCATCAATGAAATTCTGTGACTCAAATTTAACACCCTCTCTTCCCTTTCACTAGAAATAAGAACAACTCATCATTAATGCATTTTAAAATTGTGCTTTAGAATTAAGAGCACTTTCCTCACAGCAGCCCCATGAGGTATGTATATGAGTGAATGAAAGGATGGGGAAAAAATGTATTAAGCACTATGTGTCAAGCACTGTAATCAATGTTGGGGGTACAAATAGAAATGTCATGACAGTCTGTGCTCTCAAGAAGCTCATATTCTAACTGGGGGAGACAAAACATAAGAGGAAGTTCAGTTGCAGGGTAGATGGCAAGGCCCGGGAGTCCTTAAGTTTACCTAAGTAGATCAGATGATATATTACTGAGTGATTGTAGGACAAATGGGAAGGATTAGAGGACTATAGGAATTCATGACAGAGAACATGGTAAGACCTGGTGGTTCCCCATCCCACGGGAGGGAATTGAACCTAAGATTCCCATCTTACCTTGTGTGCGTTGTCAAGCTGCTGGGACAGGGTACTTCTGTTGCTGGCAGCTATTCCTACAACCTGGCTATTCTTCTTAAAGAGGAGTTGTGGGGGAGCACCAGTGAGGAGAGAACATCCTTAGCAGCAGCATGTCTTCCCACTACCTACCATTTCTGGATTTTTTTTTTTTTGCGAGGAGAAGTAGAAAGGGTAAAGGGTACCCAGTGATTATTATAGATGGAATTATTTCTGTTTATAGATGAATTAATCCCAGACCTAGCAAAGGGAAGCTACTTGACCAGTTATATGGCTGGTACAATGTCAGAGCTGAGACTTAAACCTGTTGTTTGACTCATAGTCCATGGAGTCACTCATCATGATGGTAGCGGGTCACAAGGGATCAAAGCCAGGGTGAAACGTTTCATGTATTCCCTTCTTCTCAAAAAAGTCATGTAAGTCAATGGGGCTGGCATTGACTGGCATCAGACCTTGAGCAAATTACTGCTTCTCAGTTTCCTTTTTCTCCACTGTCAAAAGAAGTTGGGCTATATCACATCTAACATCTTCTTCAGCTGTGACATTCTAAGAGTCTGTGATTCTACATCAAAGAACCAAGGAAGGGTCCTCAGAAATCACCTAGGCCAACAACCTTGGTACCTTGTCAGTCAGACTCTTCCTGAAGATATTCCATGAAGGGAAATTTACATCTGGAGGCTGTCTATTCCACTTTTCAAAAGCTCTAATGGCCAGCACATTGTGTGTTTATACACAGCTGACAAATGCCTCTCTACAGCTTCCACACATTGCTTCTAGTTTTTTCCCCGTGGGGACAAGAAGAATTATTCAGTGCACTTCTCCACATGATAGCCCCTGAAATACTTAAAGACAATGATCATAACTCCATTAACTCTCTTTGCTTGGACAAATGCTCCCAGGTTATTCCACTGATCTTCATACAGTATGGCCTCTCCTCTGGATACACTCTAGCTTGTGAATGTTCATGCTAATATGTAGGCTTACCCTCAAGTTAACCAGAAGATACTTCTTCTGAACCTACATGGCTCTTTGTGCCTCTCGTATTGTCTGCTATCATCATTGTATGTTGTTGTTGTTGTTGCTGCTGTCATTTTAGTTGTGTCTGACTCTCCATGAACCCATTCGGGGTTTTCTTGGCAAAGATATTGAGTAATTTGTCATTTCCTTCTCCAGTTCATTTTACAGATGAGGAAACTGAGGCAAACAGGGTAAAGTGACTTGCCCAGGGTCAAACAGCTAGTAAGCATCTGAAGCTGGATTTAAACTCAGAGAGATGAGTCTTCCTGACTCCAGGCCTGGATCTCCATTCATTGCACCACCTAGCTGTCCATTTGTGTGTCTGTTTCATATGCCCCCTGATAGACTGTAAGCATTCTGAGGTCAAGTTTCAGTTACTTTTACGTCTCTCTTTGCAACAAGTAGGTGCTTAATAAATGGTTTCTAATTAATTGACTGATTGGTTGGTTGATTCTCTTCTGCTGTTTACTTTAACAAGAGGTGAGGACCAGGATACTCATATTCAAATAGAGTCAGAGCTTATCTATTTTGTATATTAAAAAAGATTAACTTATATTTTGAAGATTTTTTTTTTGCAACAATCCTACTTTGATGTCATTCTACCTGAACATGTCCATGGAATTTTCTTGGCAAAGATACTGGAGTGGTTTGCCATTTCCTTCTCCAGTGGATGAAGGCAAACAGGGTTAAGTGGCCAGCCTAGGTCACATTGAGTGTTTGAGGCCAGATTTGAACCTAGGTCTTTCTGACTACAGGCCCAATGCTGTATCCACTGAGCCATCAAGCTGCCCCAGAAATGACTGGGTCCCCTACAAATTTGTTACATAATCTCAAATGGCCCCTCATTGCAGCAAATATTTCTTTTATACTCCCTAATTGATTCACTATCCTACTTATCACAGTGTCTTTTCTAAACCTTTTTATCCTTCTTTACACCTTTCATGATACCTCCTTTACCCATCCTCTCAGCTAAGAACCTTACCTCCTATCTCACTGAAAAAATTGAGACCATTCATTAAGAACTTCCTCTTCTCTGTGTCTCTTCATCTCACATCGTTCAGATGCCTTCCCTCACTATTGACTCCTTTATTCATGCATCACATGAAGAGGTGGCTCTTCTTGCCAAGGCAAACACCTCTATATGCATAAATGATCCCATCCACCCTGTTTTCTCCAGTACATTGTCCCCTTTATCAAGACTACTCTCACTGATATTCAGTCTGTCTGACTACTGGTGGCTTTCCTTCTGCCTACAAACATTCCAATATCTCCCCAATCCTCAAAAACCCCTAACTTCATCCATTCATCCTTGCTAGCTACCATCCTATATCTCTCCACCCCTTTGTGGCTAAACAACTGGAAAAGAATCAATGTCTCAATTTCCTTCCCTCTCCTTCTCTCCTTATGTATGATTTCTGACCTCATCGTTCAACTGAAACCAGTCTCTCCAAGTTTACCAGTGATCTCTTAATTGCTATATCTACTAATCATTTTCTCAGTTCTCATCCTTCTTGACTTATCTACAGTCTTTGACACTATCACTCTAATGAGTTGTCCTTTATAGCATCTAGGTTTTCATTGCACCGCTTTCTCCTGGTTCTCCTACCCATCTTACTTGTCCTTCTCAAGATCCTTTGCTGGATCCTCACTCAGGGCATGCCCATTAAATATAAGTGTCCCCCAAGGCTTTGTCCTATACCCTCTTTTCTTCTCCCTCTATGCTATTTCACTTAGTGATCTCACAGCACCCAAGGATTTATTAATCTTCTTTATTCAGATGACTTTCAAGTCTCCTTATCTAGTCCTAACTTTTTTCCTAACCTCCAGCCTGGCATCTCCAATTGCTTGTTGGACATCTCAAACTGTGTGTCCTGCAGAGCACCAGCCCTGGAAGGAGGAGGACCTGAGTTCAAATCCAGCCTCAGACACTTATTAGCTGTGTGATCCTGGGCAAATCACTTAACACTGATTGCCGACCCCCAAAACATTGATACCCATGATATCTTATAATCTTTTTAAAGCAATCTACTGTTGCCACTCTGAAAACAAAACAAAACAAAACAACTGTTTTCCAGGAAAAAGGATAATGCAATTTGCCTCCTGTACAGCAGTGGGAGTCTTTAAAACTAAAATGTTTCATAAAGTGTGAGTGTATCAGTGGTTTAGCTTAACTGTTTTTCTTTTTGACAAGAAAGAATGCAATCTAAGGAGGGAAGATGGAAGGCTTTATCTAGAAATTACTATGATATAGATATAAGGGACATTAATTAAAAAAAATTTTTAAAGAAACTGAGAACCAGAGAAACCTAGCTACTTAACTATGGTCACATGGATAGTAAGGAGCCAAGCCAGAATTTGAACCTAAGTAATTTGATTTGTGCTTGGTTTCCAGACCATAGGTTGGAGAATGGCTGGCAAAAGTGTGCCATGTCAATACAGTGGAGTACTATTGTGCTGTAAGAAATAAAAGAGATCATTTCAGAGAAACCTGGGAAGACTTGAATGAACTGATGACTAACAGAATAAGTAAAATCAGGGGAATGATTTGTAATAAAATGACAACACTATAAAAATTAACATCTTCAAAAGACATAAGAAATCTCAGCAGTGAAGTGACCGACCATGATTTCTGAGGTCCAGTGATGAAGAATGCTACACACTTCCCAAGTGAGAGGTGATGCAGAATGAGACAGACATTTTTAGACTTTATAAATGTGGGAATTTGTTTTGTTTGACCATGCGTATTTGTTATAAGGGTCTTATTTTTCTTTTTTGATGTGGGGGAGGGAAAGAAAACAAATGCTTGTTAATTGGGGGAAAAAAATTTAAAAAGCATATGCTTAAACAACTCTATTTTCCCTATGGAAGGTGAGCATGCAGGGAAGTGAAGATGAAGCAAAGCTGAACTATTCTGTTTTAACATGATTAAGGAGAGAATTAAGAAAAGGATCTTAAATGAGATGTTATCCCTTCTTCCAAACACACAAGAAAACCCTTAAACACATGCATTTGTGTGTGCATGCACATGCGCATGTGTGTACACACACACACACACACACACACACACACACACACACACACACACACACACTCTGACCCTACCAGATACAAAAGAGAAAGTCTACTCATAGGATCATATCATTTTAATTTTAGAACAGACTTTAGAGATTATTTATTCCAACCTCCTCATTTTACTGAGAAGGAAATCCAGAAAGGTTCCATGACTTATTTGTGGACATAAATGCTAAATCACTGAGTGGCAGATCTAGAACTCTTGACTCAAAGTCACTACACAATGCTGTCACAAAAAGTTACATGTTTCATATCACTCCATTGGAGGGCTCACACACATAATGTGTTCTTTTTCACTTGGAAAGATGCCTATAGTTTTGTTATCCATCAATCCTAATTCAAGAATTCAAACATCAAAGAGTACTGAGTCAAAAGAGCATGGGTGGAAAGCCAAATATGCCTCTTGTTAGCTGTGTTACCTTTATCAAGTCACTTAAATTTGATGATACTCAATTTTCTCATCTGTAAAAGGATAGGAACCTTGGCTCTCTCTACTCTGAAGGGTTGTAAGTGAAACATTTCACATGCTTTAAAGTGCTATATAAATGTGAAATATCTTTTTCAAAAAAAAAAGTATTGAGCCATTATTATGTGCAAGGAATAACACAATGAATTCCCATCCCATCTGACATTCTCATGAAAAGAGGACAGTCATCATTAGTGGATTTGCCTGGCTTGAAAGAGAGAGCTGTGCAAAATGTGTTTCCTTGTTTGGAGCAGTTCACTCACAAAAGAAAACTGTTTCTGTTATAAGAGGGAACCAGAGAAGTTTGTGGGATATGAAGATTCTAAGCAAATACCAGTTATTTTCATCAAATCAAGAAACTGCCTGCACTGATCCTGGACACCAAGTATCTTTCTTGCATAATATAGGGAGATTTTCCAAATTTAATACCTACTGAATTAAAAAAAAATTAAATAGAGAGCAATGCTACTTTTTCCCAACAGGTTTTGAATATTTTTACCTATCGTGTACCCCAGCACACACTCTTGGTCCTGCATAAATAATAAAGAACAACAATAATGAATGTCATACATTGCAAAATCTGAAACAGCGAAGCACTCAGATTTATAGTTAGGCAAGTGATTATTTGCAGTCACTAATCAGTTTTTTTGTTTTGATAGAAATGACTTTGACTCTCTCTCTCTCTCTCTCTCTCTCTCTCTCTCTCTCACTCTCTCACACACACACACACACACACATGCACGCACAAACACACACTCATGGAGAACTTCTAATTTTATGCGTAAGGACCTCTAGGGAATAATTTAATATGGTTCCCAAGGGGTCAGGGAAGCACTGTAAGGCAGAAATGAAGGAGAACAATAGGCCCAGCTTTATTACAGACTCTGGGACAAAGCCTTTGTGCATTAGGATTGTAAATAAGTCAGATGCAGAATAGGTAAAGGTGGTATCAAAAGAAATCAAACCCAGCCTCATTGTCTCATTTTACAGGCATTTGCAGCTCAGCCCATCCGTCTGCAAGTGTCAGGTCTGGGAAAGGCTGCTGTCCATGGTGACGGCTTATTATTCACCAAGCCCCATCCACAGGAACAATAAGGATCAGTAAGAGAGGAATATTTCCACAGACAGTGGCCTGGTCCAATTGTTCTCTTTCTTCTACTTTTCAACAAACCCATCAACAACAGAGAAGCAGGTGTACAACTATTACCCAGCACTCCTTTCACAGACTTTTCTCCATCTTGATCTTCACTCTCTCTGTAGTTTTTCGACATTATCACCGTTTCTTTTTCCATACATTCTTTGACCTTTGCTTCCAGGACAGCTAACATGCCTAGTTTATTCAGTGTCTTTATTGTCACCTTCCCAACATTTTCTCACCATCATATGGCCTTAGAGCGTCTTCCATCTCTATGCACATCCCAGAAATAGAGCATAAAATTGAAAGGGATCTTAGAGATCCAATCCTCCCAATACACAATACAGTTGAGTGAACTAGAGCTCAGAAAGTTGTGACCTGCTGTGGTCACATGAATAGTAAACAGGAAAGGCAGAACTTGAACTCAGGTCCATTGATTCCAGGCTGTTCTTCTTTCTACTGTACAATACCCACTCCCTGAAAAACCTATAGGAAGGCATTTGTTTTGCCAATTATAAGCTGTGTGACCATGAGCAAGTGACTTCATTCCACTGAGCCTCAATTTCCTTATATGGAAAATGGGAAAATAATATTTGTACTACCTACAGCTGGAAGGTGTAGTGCAAAGGTGTCAAACATTAAGCCCACAACACTCGTGAGTATGGCCCAAAACAGATTAAAATGGAATTGGGAAATATTCAACAAAACAAGTAAAAATACAATAAAACATAAAATAGTGCTAACTTGTGGTTTTCCAAGTCACAATGTGTCTGGTCGGGCTTCTTATATGTGGGGGGTTTTTAGTTTTACAACACTGGTGTAGTGGATGGAGTACTGAGCTTAGACCTAGGAATACTTGGGTTTGGATCGAGCCTCAGACACTTACTAGTTCTGTGACTTTGGGCCAGTTATTAAATCTCTGTCAGCCTCAGTTTCTTTGGCAGCAAAATGCAGATAATAAAACCTTATAATATTATTGTGAAAATAAAAGGAAATAGCACACATAAAGTGTTTTGTTGAACACAAAGTGATATAAAATGCTAGCTGTTATTATTATGTGGATTCTTATCATAATTTCCAATAGTTCCTTTATTATGTTGCCATGCATATTAGTTTATCAATTAACTTCTGACCTTTCCCCCGTCCCCGTCTCAGGCCAATCTAGCACATAATTCTGCCTATGAGATTCCTCAAATTGGTATTTCATTGCCAGGTCAAATCCACATAACATTGGGGTGGGAGGAGAGGTGCTCATTTTCTTTGTAAATTTTGTCCTGTGATTTCTTCCTCATAAAGTGAGCAATCAGAAACCAAAGAGGAATTTACAGTTTCTTAAGAGCTGGTGTGCTTTTAGTGGTGGATTTAAAGACCTGAATTTAGATATTGCCATTGACAGTTAGTTAGCCATGTGACCATAGACAAGTCCATTAACCTCTGAGTCTCATAAAAAAGGCATGAAAATAATGCCTATACTGTCTACCTCCCAAGGTTATGTGTGAGATCCAAATTATATAATGTATATAAAGTACTTAGTAAACCTTAAAGTGCTACGTAAACATCCATTATTATAACAATAATTCACTCCACAAATCTGGCAAGCTTCCAAGTCTGGCTATTTTTTCTTTTGTCAAAATGAAGTGTTGCCTGAAGGAGGTGAACAAAATGGTGAGGGGACTAGAGACTATAGCATGTATGACTCAGTTAGAAGAACTAGGGATATTTGCCTGAAAGGCAGAGGGCTAATGGTGGACAAGAGAGCTATGTCCAAGTATTTAAAGGGCTATCATGTGGAAGACAGTAAGACTCATTTTGATTGGGCCCAGAGGAAATAATCAGAAGCAAAGTATGGAAATTGTAGAGAGGTCAAATTAAGCCAGATAACAAGGAAAAGTTTCCTAACATTTCAAGCTGTCTAAAAGTGGGATAGATTACTTTGAGAGGTAATGAATGCCTCACTATAAAGAAGGCTGGATAACTACTAGCAGGAAGGTTATAAAAGACATCTCTAGTCAATATATTGAGCTAGATGACCTCAGAGGGCCTCTAAAACTAATACTTGATGATTCTATGATTTCTTTTCAACTTTCCAAATTTGTCCATTTCTCTTCATTCCCCACACAAGAACCTGGTATAGACCCTGGTTAGGTCTCATTAGCATCATTTCAATGGCTTCCTTCCTATGTTCCCTACTTCCTGCAACATCCCCCTTCAAGCTGATCCTCAATGCTACCCCCAAACTTTTCTTATCTCTCCACTTCTTATAACATGATGCTCCCTCCCTTCCCTTTTAACACGATGCCCCTGAAGGGCCCTTTATTTTATGCCTCTTGAACCATGGGTCAAAAATAATATCTTTACTCTGTTCATAGTTAGACTGTCAGAGATTACCTCACTTCTCCATCTGCTCCACCCTTGCCAAGAATCTTGACTCATCTCATTATATGATTACTAACACCAAGACCTGACTCAGGCTACGTACTATGTAAAGCTTTCCCTCCTTTCACCAGCTTGTCAAGCTCTTCCATTCCCTTCTGTCAAACAGTTCTTTCTCTTACATCTTTTCTCCACTTCACCCTATCCTACATCCAGCGCTTAGCATAATGTAGAATAAATAGAAAGTATTTAATAAGTAGTTGTTGATTCCTGAAATCTCAAAGCAAGATAAAGCTTTCAAAACTGTCTCCAAGTCTCCAAGAAATTTGATGAAGAATGATGAACTAAGAGTCAGGAATATCTGAATGAAAATCCTGCCCCAGATACTTAGTAGCTGTTAGACTTTGAGCAAGTCACTTAGGCTTTCTTGAACTGAGTTTCCCCATCTGTGAAATGGGCGTAATGATAAATGTAAAACACCTCACAGAGTCATTTTGGGGATCATGGAATTACACACATACACACATACATACATATACATTTACACACATATGTGTATATCTGTATATATAATACATGTATATATGTAGTGCTTTATAAAACTTCAAGTGACGTGTGTCTGTTATTAATATGAACGATAACTTGCAACTGTCTAGGATATCTATGATTCCATGTTGCTGCTTTGCTATCAGATTTTTTTGTTTTTGCTTTACAGTGTTTTTTGTTCCACTTTGCTTTGTTTAACATGCATATTTCTTCATAGAAATGGCATAGTATTATGGATAATCAGGGAGACCAAAGTTTTAATCTTGTATCTAACACTTACTAGCTGTGACCCTGGACAAGTCATTTAATTTTTATGTGCCTCAACAAATTTCCTAGGACTTAGCTACAAAAACAAATAAACAAAACGTGGGTATCCTGTGTGTTGGTGGAGAGATCATCATGCTGATGAAATCACAGATAATTCCCACATGTATTTACCCATTTTTCAACTGTCTGCTCTGATGCTGATGACATTAAGCTCCTAGAGGACAGAAACCATCGATGTCCATTTAAATTGTTTTACACTGCAATGCCTAGAATAGCACTGCAGCCAAGGAAGTGCTTAATAGATGTTTTTGATGATGATGATAGCTAATATTGATATCACTCTAAGGTTTACCAAGCACTTTACATACATAACCTCATTTGATCTGGAGTGAGCTAGTCCCTTAGGGTTCCTTGTAGTCTTTAGTCTCTAAGAGGGTTACAGTACAAGGGCACTCAGCTCAAAGGCCATGAGTCTAAGGTGGAGATGGGAACTAAGCAATAACAGCACAGGCTTGTCACAAAGACACGTCAATACACTTCCAGGCATAATCAAATAATGAATAATAACTCATATTTATAAAGTACTCCACGATTTACTGAATACTTTACATACAGTATCTCCTTTAACCCTCCCAACAACCCTGAAAAGTAGGTGCTATTAATTAATGAATCCCTTTTTATAATTAAGAAAATTGAGGCTAACTTGTCAAGGATGATTTAGTAAACGTCCAAGGTGAGATTTCAGCCCAGGCCTTCATGAATCCAAGCCTGGTAGACCACGCTGCTTTTCAGACAACATCATTCACTCGTACACCACATATGTTCACACTCAGAGCAATAGACATTCAGGAGAACATTTCCCCTCACAAAAATGGATCACTTGCCACACAGAAACTGAACTTTAAACTATGTCTTGTGTATCTTTGGATCTTATATAACAACTAACAAAGAGCCTGGCATGCAGCAAGCACTTAAGTGTTGAACAAATTAATGCTAAAGAAATGAGAAAATATGAAGTACCAGCCTTGACTTGCCACAATTTTAGGG
This sequence comes from Phascolarctos cinereus, assembly GCF_003287225.1. Taxonomy (NCBI): domain Eukaryota; kingdom Metazoa; phylum Chordata; class Mammalia; order Diprotodontia; family Phascolarctidae; genus Phascolarctos; species Phascolarctos cinereus. The sequence goes on from NW_027555958.1 coordinate 79,511,055, forward strand.
ACAAAATCAAAACAAATTTCATTTACTGGGCATCTTAAAAATTGTTCTACTTCTACCTCACTGACCCTAGAAGAGTATCTTTTTGAGAAGCAGAATAAGTTTAAATGTTGGGCCTCTAAGGAAAATTTTACTAGGATCCCCCCCAATAAGTAAATATATTCCTGAAGCAATAAGGTAAGGTAAAGCAGGTGAAGGGGAGAAAAAAAGAGAGAGGACAAAGATGGGTGTGGAGGATGGCAAGAAAAGAAAGGAATCCAGTTCCAATCAGAGTTCAAAATGCAAAGGGCAGGAAGGAAAGTCAATTAGCCAGTTTGTTATGAATAGCATTGATACTCTCAAGCAATATACTTCAGATCTTTTACCAGTTTTCTTTCACCAGCCTGAAGGCTTGAGTTGGTGGTATATCTCAATGTTACGTAAGGAAACTCAGGCTTGAGGTAAGATGGCCCACCTAATTCGACAAGAAGTTAGTGATACTTAATAGTAAGAGGACTTTTGGTTGTTTTTCTTGTCCTCTGCACAATCTACTAAGCCTTTATTTTATTTTCTATAATTGTTTAAGAAGATCACAAGGAACCCATTTAGATCTTCCTTCCATGCCTACAATAATTCCTGACCTTTATAATGACTCACTTTCAAATGCATGCTTTAAACAAGAGCCCAATGAGTGTCTTGCTTCCAGTCTACGGGAACCCCCATGCCTCCCTTCCCTAATGCACAGAGGCTTTCCTTTGTCCAACACAGCAAAATGGATTTCCTGGTGAAAAGTTCAAAGTACAAAGAGATTCTGGAATGGTATTGCCTCCCCCTTCTAAAGGAAGCCATGAAGTGCTTGGTCTCCATTGTTTGGGGCACCCTCTTTGAAACCTGAAAACAAAATTCCTTTCCTCAACAGTGATGTCTTCCTCAGCCTAGCATATCCTGAAGTGTTTTCTTTTTCTCCTGATTTCCCAAAGACATTTGAAATTCCTGGGCATGCCTCTACAAGAGTTACTACTCTTTCCCTTTGCGGTCTGGGATTCTTTACCATCGCTTTGTTCCCCAGCAACAAACCTCCCTCATTTTGTGTTGCTATTAAGAGCACAATCTGAACTCTGCTTTCTCAGTGAAGCATTCTAACCACCAGAGCTGAGTTGGGGAGTGAAAGTCAGATTAAAATATGTCTCTCTAGAAGAAATCCTAGAATGCTAGAGGTGGAATGGGCATTAGAACTCATTGAGTCCAACCCTTTCATTTTATAGATGAAGAAACTAGGTCCAGAAAAGTGAAATAAGTCACTTGAGGCTGGATAGTAAAGTGGTTAAAGCACCAGGCCTAGAGTCAGAAAGACCTGGGTGATTTGGCTTCAGATATTCATTAGCTGTGTGACCCTGGGCAAATCACTTAATCTCTGTTTGCCTTAGTTTTTTCATATGTAAATTGGGGATAACAACAGCAACTACTTCCCAGTAGTTTTAAGGACAAAAATGAGATAACATATATAAAACACTTAGCACAGTGCCTGGACATAGTAAGAGATATACATACATACATACATACATACATATATACACACACACACACAAACACACACACACACATATATTTGTTCTTGTTCTTATTGTTATATATTAGAAGAGCTGCAGGCAGCTGGGTGGTGCAGTGGATACAGCACTGGCCCTGGAGTCAAGAGGACCTGAGTTTAAATCCATCCTCAGACACATAACACTTTGCGACCCTGGGCAAGTCACTCAACCCCATTACCTAGCCAAAAAAACCAAACAAAACAAAAACAAAAACAAACAAAAAATAAAAAGAAGAGCTAGGATGATGTAGCCCAGTGATGATGTTCTTGGACAAATCAATTCCGGAGCAATCTGAAAAAAAAAATAAGATGCCAGAATATTTGCTCACTGTTCAATTGCTTCATGTTTTCTTTCCAATCTGATGCACCTTCATAAGACAACAATTTCCTACTAGCCTGTAATCTTCTTGAGAACAGGAAATGGGTTTATTAATATTTATACATCTGTATCCCCACTCACAATGTATTTTGAATGTAGTAGGTGCTCGATTAGGATTTGCTTGTTGTTGAATTATCTTTTTAATTGTTTTTAGTGGCACTCAAAGAGTGGATAGTTCTTCATCCCTTCTAGGGGAATGCTGAGGGAATAGTCAGGACACTATAAGGTTTTTATAAAAGAGATCTTGGGCGTCTATTGTCTATTGAGGAATTTCAGGTGAGGGGGTCACCAGAAGTAGTGATGAGATATGAAAAATGCAGAATTTACTGTAGATCATAGTTCCTCTCTGTTTTATCCAGCCAGCAACACAATTTTTTTAAATAACTTTAACATCTCTAGTGGTTCTTACTAAGCTTTGTATCTTTCCTAGCACACAGTGTAATATTTTCTATACAGTAGTTGCTTAATAAATGATTCTTGAATGAATGAATGAATCTAAAGGATAATCCTTCCTGGGTGCCAGCTCCTCTGTAGCCAATTCCGGAAGAGCTCTTCCAATATTTCACCAGAATTACTAAAGACCATCTAAGAAATCTTTTATGAGCTCTAAGCATCAGGTTATGTTGTTTTATTTAAACCATGTGGAAATGTTATCAGTCTTCTCCAGAAAGCATAACTTCACTGAAATTATTCTTTCTCTTCTAGTTGACTGTAAGAACTTGGCAGCAGAACTCTGGCTCTCTGTACAGTGGATACAGAATTGAACACCATGGATTTCCTCTGTGATAACATTGTGGTATCCTGCTGCGTAAGAGGCACCGAGATCAGACCCTGAGTGTTTCCACCCAAGGTCAACTGCCCTTTACGACTGAGTCATTTTTCCAGCATGAGGCTTCCCAAGAAAAATAATTCACCTTTTCTTTTTATTGATTATAATTAAAGCTGCTATTTTCTTTAAGGGGGTGGGCAGTGGGAAGAAGTGGTATGTGTGTGGTTGGGGGAGGGGGGGTCAAGACAGGAAGGAGAAGTGAGAGGTGGAGGAGAAGCTAGAGGAGAAAGGGAAGGGCAGTGTTTCATTCAGATCTCCTTGCCAAGCAATTATTCTTATCAACACCAGAGTGATATCCCAATGGAAAGAATTGCCTGTAGTTCTGCAATGTACTCAGCCAAAACAGCTAAGGAACTGTGAGCAAACACCAATTTCTCCCCACCCACACTCCTCCCTCCACCACTTTCTCCCTCCCCCAGTGCTCTATTAGACAAAAGGAAAAAGCACTTTGGAGGTACCTTCCACTGCAGGAATCATAAGTAGACCACTTCCTCCTTTGGAAGCTTATTAAAGTGCCGCAGGAAACCAGCTGGATATGTTGACTCTGAGCCACTATAGCAGTAATGGTGGGAGAGGGATGATAGTTTTAAAGTTTTGAGGGAGGGAAGGGGAAAGAAAGAGGAAGATGAGGATGAGGAAGATGGATATGAAGATGACTCCCATTTACAAAATGAAAAATGGAGGTACAGACAAATGATTTGCCCCAGGTGTCTCAGGGGTTGGAAAGGGAAGGTGTAGATGTTTTAATATGGTATAGTAGAAGAAGCACTCAAGTTCTTCATCTATAGAATGAGGGAATTGGAAAAAAAATTACCTCTAAGGATCATCTCTTCCATTTCTAAATCCTGTAATAGACTTCGGGAAAGAGATTGGAAGCCATCTCTTCTTGATCCTCATGGCTCCTAGAATGTGCAGCTCTTCCTAGCTTAATCAGCATTTTTCTTTGCAGCCACACACACACACACACACACACATACACACACACACACACACACACACACACAGTCTCCCCCAACATGTGTGGAAAAGGGCCAGTTTTGCAGATCACAAAGCTACAACTTTAGCTGAATTAGATTTGTTGTTGTTTAGTCATTTCAGTCACGGTTGACCCTTCATTACTCCGTTTGGGGTTTTCTTGGCAAAGATACTGGAGTGGTTTGCCATTTCAGGGTTAAGTGACTTGCCCAGGGTCATACAGCTAGTAAATCTCTGAGGCCAGATTTGAACTCATGAAGATGAGTCTTCCTGGCTCCAGGCCTGGCACTCTATTCACTGTGCCACCTAGCTGCCCTCACTTAGATTATTGCTTCCCAATTGGTATCCCAGACTTAAGTCTCTCATCTAGTCTAACCTCTTTGTATTATAAAAGAGTACACTGAGGATTAGGCAAGTGTAGTTTCTTCCCAAGGTCCCATACCTAGTAAGTGTCAAAGCTGGGGCTCAAACATGGAATTTCTGATCCTAGATCTTCCATTTCTAGTAAGGATTGTTTTAGTTCTGGTACGGGTGGGGAAAGCCCCATCAGGGCTTATCTGCTCTTTATACTTTGCTACATTGTCACCTTTTCCTCATCCTCATCCCCCAAACACATAATCATAAAAGATAGTTAAAGAGGCATAGTAAGTAGCCTTACCCTTTTCCCTTGGGATGTTCAATCTTTGTTGCCTCCCAAACACACAATTTAGGCAGCTGTAAACAGTAGCAGGTCATTCAGGTTTGACATTCTGAAAATGTGTCAACTATAGTGAAAGAAATGGCTGTTTTTCCATCACCATCTACTCTAGAACCACAGTAAATTGATTCCAAAATGGCCCTGGGATAGGGATTTGATAGTTTGTTTCAGTTCATTTTGAGGGCATCTTCAGTCTAAGGTATTCTGGGAGAACAGTCAGTACTGATTTGCTGAGGTGTGTTTTGGGAAGAACCCAGGAAAAGTAAGCTACTAAGGGACCTGGTTTCATGGTTCATAATTTATCGACAGGCCTACTTTTCTTGCGTCAATAAACCACATCAGCTTCCTAAAAAATGATAAAGTTGAGAATATAATGATGTTTAGTCATATGCCCTAGATTCTTCACTCAATTCTTTAATAAGACAGATGCATACTAATGTTTTACCTCCTCAGAACTTTCTTTTAAATATTTTTTTTTTACTCTTTTACTTGTTACCAAGCTGGAGGGAAGTTTTTGTTTTAAGGAAATCATGCCAAGATTAGACACTACATTAAAGTGAAATTAGTGTTTCTAAATGCCCTCATCCCTAATACCAGAAATGAAACATTTTCAAGTTGTTCTCTTCCACTTGTTCCACCTGAAGAGTTTCTAAGAGTTTGTACTCCAGAAAAGCCCCTCCTGGATCACTGCCTTGTTGAGGCGAAGGGGTTTGTGTAGCACAAAGAAACTATGAGCTATGTCATGCAGGATTACCCAAGATGGACAGGTCATAGCAGAGAGTTCTGACAAAAGGTGATCTACTATAGAAGGAAATGACAAGCCATTCCAGTATCTTTGCCAAGAAAACTCCATGGACAGTATCAAAATGATAAAAGATATGAAGATGAGCCCCGCACATCAGATGGTGTCCAAAATGCTACTAGGGAAGAGCAGAGGACAGTTACAATGAAACCTTTGGGCCAAAGCTAAAAGGAAGCTCAGCTGCAGATGTGTCTGGCGACAAAAGGAAAGTCTGATGCTGTAAAGATCAATATGGCAGAGGAACCTGGAATGTAAGATCTATGAACCAAGGTAAGCTGGATGTGGTCAAACAGGAAATGGAAAGAGTAAATATTAACATCTTGGGTTTCTGTGAACTTAAATGGAGGAGAATAGATGAATTTAATTCAAGTGATTATTACACATATTAGTGGGCAAGAATCCATTAGAAGAAATGGAGCAGGTGTTACAGTCAATAAAAGGGTGAGAAAAGCAGTACTGAGGTATAATTTGAAAAATTACAGAATGATATCTGTTTCAATCTACAAAATGTACAAAATGAAGTAGGACAGACACTAATAGAGTTTGTCAAGATAATTCACTGGTCATGGCAAACACTCTTTTTCAACAACTCCAAAAGTGAATCTACACATGGATACCACCAGATGGTCACTATAGAAATCAGATTAATTATATACTTTACAACCAAAGGTGGAGAAACTCTATACAGTCAGTTAAAACAAGACCTGACATTGACTATGGTTCAGATCATGAGCTTCTTATTTCAAAATTCAGACTTAAATTGAAGGAAGTAGGAAAACCCCATCAGACCATATAGATATGACCTAAATGACATCCCTTATGAATATGAAGTGATGAATAGATTTAAGGGGTTAGAACTGGTAGATAAAATGCCTGAAGAACTATACACAGAGGTTCACAATACTGCACAGGAGGCAGCAACAAAAACATTCCAAAGAAAAAGAACAAGAAAGTAAAATGGCAGTCTGATGAGACTTTACAAATAGCTGAGGAAAGAAGAAAAGGGAAAGGGAAAGAAGAAAAGGAAAGATATGCTTAATTGAATGCAGAATTCCAGAGAATAACAAGGAGAGATAAGAGGTTTTTCTTAAATGAGCAATGCAAAAAAATAGAAGACAATAAAATGGGGAAAAAAGCAAGAGGTCTCTTCAAGAAAATTAAGAGATAACCAAGGGAATGTTTCATGCAAAAATGGGCATGATAAAAGACAAAAAAAAAATGGTAGGGACTTAACAGAAGTGGAAGAGATTAAGAAGAGGTAGCAAGAATACATCAATCTATACAAGAAAGATCCTTAACATCACCGATAACCACAATGGTGTGATTACTGATCCAGATCCAGACATCCTGGGGAATGAAGTCAAGTGGGCTTTAGGAAGCATTGCTAACAGTAAAACTACTGGAGGTGATGGCATTCCAGCTGAGCTATTAAAATCCTAAAAGAGGATGTTGTTAAAATGCTGCATTCAACATGCCAGCAAATTTGGAAAACTCATCAGTGGCCACTAGATTGGAAAAGATCATTTTAAGTCCCACCCCTAAAAAAGTTCTATGCCAAAGAATATCCAAATTACCAAACAATTGCATTCATTTCACAAATCAGCAAGGTGATGCTTAAGATTCTGCAAGCTAGGCTTTAGCAGTATGTGAACTGAGAATTACCAGAAGAACAGACTAGTTTTCAAAGAGGCAGAGGAACTAGAGGCAAAATATTCACTGGATTATGGAGAAAGCAAGGGAGTTTCAGAAAATCGTCTATTTCTGTTTCATTGACTGCACTAAAGGCTTTGATGTGTGGATCACAACAAAATGTGGCAAGTCCTCAAAGAGATGGGAGTACCAGATCATCTGATTTGTCTCCTGAGGAACCTTTACGCAGGTCAAGAAGCAACAGTTTGAACTTAACATGTAACAACTGATTGGTTTAAGATTGGAAAGGAAGTATGATAAGGCTATATATTGTCATTATTTATTTAACTTATATGCTGAGTACATCATGAGAAATGACAGGCTGGATGAATCAAAACCTGGAATTAAGTTTGCTAGGAGAAATATTAACAATCTCAGATATGTAAACAATACCACTCTGATGGCAAAAGGGGAAGGGGAATTAAGAACAAGCCTCCTGATGAGGGTAAAAAAGGAGGGAGTAAAAGCTGATTTGAAACTTAACATCAAAAAACCCCCCTAAGATCTTGGCAACTGGTCCCATCACTTCCTGATGAATAGAGGGAGAAGAAATGGAAGAGGGTCAGATTTTTATGTTCTTGGGCTCAAAGATCTCTGTAGACAGTGACTGTAGCCATGAAATTAAAAGGTGCTTGCTCCTTGGAATTAAGCTATGGCAAAGCTGGACAAGATATACTAAACAGCAAAAACATCACCTTGCCAACAAAGGTTCATGTGGTCAAAGCTATGTTTTTTTCAGTAGCAGTGTATGGCTGTGAGAGTTGGACTGTAAGGAAAGCTGAGCACTGCAGAATTGACACTTTCAAACTGTGAGGCTGGGGAAGACCTTTGAGAGCCTCTTGGAGAGCAAAGAGATTACATTAGTTAATACTTACAGAAATTAATTCAGACTATTCACTGGAAGGTCAAATACTAAAGCTGAAGTTTAAATACTTTGTCCACATAATGAGAAGACAGAACTCACTGAAAAAGACTTTGGTGTTGGGAAAGATTGAAGGCAAAAGGAAAAAAGTATGACAGAGGATGAGATGGACAGATAGTGTCATGGAAGCAATGGACATGACTTTGGGAGATAGTAGAGGATAGAAGCATTTGTGGTCCATGGGGTCACCAAGAGACGGACATGACTAAAGAAGTGAACAAGAACAATTCCAGATCAGATCAGTGAGCCTTCCACCTCAGACACTGCCAATGGCTGTGGCCTCTTAAAGAGGATAGTTATAGGATCATAGATTCAAAAGTGGAAGGTATCTAAGAAGTCATCAAGTACAAACTCCTCATTTTACAGAAAAGGAAACTGAAGGCAAAGGAGGTTAAATGACTTGCTTAGAGCCACACAGCTTCTAAGTGTCTGAGATAGAATTCACACCTACCACACAACTCTAGGGTTCTATCCTCTATCTCTTGCTGCCTCTCAAGAGACCACATAAGTGAAGAGAAGGAGACAAAAGGGTGAAGGAAACAAGCATTTATCAAGCACCTAACATGTGCCAGGTACTGTGTTAAGAACTTTTCACATTTTAATTCATTTGGAATAGCTGTGAGAAGATATTGTGGGGGTAGATTGAACAAGATAACAACTGATTGGATATGAAAATTAAGGTAGGAGGAGGAATCAAGAAAAAAATAACTGTGTGAAAATCAGGGTGATGAGAAGGATAGTGATGTCATTCGTAGAAATGGGGAAGGTTAGAGAAGACATGTCTGGGGGAAGATATTATGATTTCTGTTTTAGAAATACTGAATTTGAGATGTCTATGAGACATCCAGGTGGAGATGTCCAAAAAGCAGTTGGTGGTACAGAATGGAAGCTCAGAAGAGAGAATACCACTAGATATATAGATTTTGGAGTTATGTCAAAGAGATGCTAATTACATCCTAGGGAGCTCATAAGATCATCCAGGGAAAGAATGTAAGAGAATAGAAAACATCTCAAGACAGAGCCCGTATTTTGCGTAAAGAAGAAGGATGAACCTGTGAAGCAGCTAGGCTCCTAGGAGAACTAAGAGAAAGTACTGGAACAGAAGCCAAAGAAGGAGAAAGTGTTCAGGAGGAGGGGCGAAAGCTTCCAAGAGGTTAAGAAGGATAACAATGAAGAAGAGGGCTTTAGATTCAGCAGTTATGGATCGTTGGTAAACCTAGTTCAGTTCTGAGACCGGAAACCAAATTTCAAGGGAATGAAAAGATAATGGAAACTGAAGAAATTAAGGCAATAAATGTAGAAAATCCTTTCTAGGCATTTGGCTATGAAAGGGAGACCATTCATAGGATGACAGCTTTAGGTAATGACAAAGTCAAGTGAGTAATTTTTAAGTGTGAGAAATATTTAGAAATATGAGTAGGTGGTAGGGAGGGATCCAGTGGAAAAGGAGAGAATGATGATCGTAGAAAGATTGATCAATAATTGCCTTGTGAACACTGCCTGAAGGAAGTAGGGATATTTAACCTGGAGAAGAGAAAACAGACACCAGGCACTGTTTTCAGCAGAAAGGATAATAGGTTCCAATTTCTCTCCTTCCCTCCCATTTCTCCCTCATCCTTTGAGAAGGCAAGCCATATGATATCAATTATACACATGAAATCATATAAAACACCTTTCTATATTAGCTATGTTGCAAAAGAAAATGCATGCACATAAAATAAAACAAAAAATAAAAATAGTATGCTTCAATCTGCATTCAGAGTTCATCAGTTCTCTCTCTGGAGGGATGGCATTTTCCATCATGAGTCCTTTGGAACTATTTTGGATCCTTTCCTCGACCAGAGTAGTTGAGTTTTTCACCATTGATCATCCTTACAATAATGCTCATAATTGATTATCTTTATGCAGATTCTGAGCGAGTATTTGTCAAGGATATTAGAGACAGGATTCCTATACAGGTGTGAGTTAGACAGGTTAGATATGGACTGGAGGTCCCTTCCAATTATTATATCCTTTTTGAGGCTGGTACACGTGTGTGTGTGTGTGTGTGTGTGTGTGTGTGTGTGTGTGTATGTATTGTGTGTGTGTGTGTGTGTGTGAGAGAGAGAGAGAGAGAGAGAGAGAGAGAGAGAGAGAGAAGAGAGAGAGAGAGAGAGAGAGAGATTGGGAAGGCTTCAGGGAGCCAGTGGTATTTGGGCATAGCTCATTGCTCTCTAGGGGCAGCTAAGTGGCACATTGAATAGAGTGCCAGGCCTGGAGTTAGGAAGTTCCCTCTTCCTCAGTTCAAATCTGGCCTCAGATATTTACTAGCTGTGTAACCCTAGGCAAGTCATTTAACCCTGTTTGCCTCAGTTTCTTCATCTGTAAAATGCATCAGAGAAGGAAATGACAAACCACTCCACTGTCTTTACCAAGAAAATCCCAAAAAGGGTAATGAAGAGTCAGACATGACTGAAAACAACTAAATAACAACAACCACCACCACAAAACTTCTCTCTGCTCTCAGTGTACAAAATCATCCTGCCCTACCTTGCCCTACTAACAAACAGCATACTTGTGAAGTTCACTGCTTTGTGGACATATATTATTCTAGACAAATCAGAAGGGAATCTTAGTGTCATGACCACTTAAAGAGTCATTAAGCCTGAGAGATAAAGCTATTTGGTTAATTCATGCATTTCTTAGCTCCACAAAGTGTTTTATAATTATGTTGATTGTGGCAGTAAATATTTTTTCCTAATTCTCAACAGGTTTTATTTGCCATTAAACACTCCACATAATTCTTATTATTTGGATTAATAACAAGAGAATTATTATTTCTTCCTATTACTAAAACCAAACATTGGACATTTATTATCCTTTAATAAGTTATCCATTTTTATGGAAAAAACATGCACAGATAGAAAAAATGAACATAACTCATTTCTTATCAGGTTACTACAAATAAATGTGATCTTTACAAATATCAGTCATCCTCACTTATCTCTTTTCCATTACAAAATAACCTCCTCTGAATGGCTGTAAAAATGACATTCAGTCATCCTCTGGGATAGCTTTAGGAGGTGCTGATACACACACATATGTGTGTATATACATGTAAACATGTATATATGTTGTTGTTCAGTAATTTTTAGCTGTGTCTGACTCTTCATGACCCCATTTGGGGTTTTCTTGGCAACAATACTGAACTGGTTTGCCATATCCTGCTCCAGATCATTTTATAGATGAGGAAACTGAGACAAACAGGGTTAAGTGACTTGCCCAGGGTCACTCAACTAGTAAGCATCTGAGACCAGATTTGAACTCAGGTCCCCCATGCATCCAGGCCAACCATTCTATCTTTTGTACCAGTTATGCATGTGCGTATGTATGTGTGTAGTATATATGTATATGTATATAAACATGTATAATACTATATAAATATAAACAAGATATAATTAATCACACATAATACATTGTGTAATGTATTACATACTTTATCTTATATAAATATATAACATATATTTTATATGTTTATTAGATATTTCTATAATATATTATATTTTATAAACTGTATTTTCTATTTAATATACTAATATATAATATTAACACACATTAATATATACTACAGTATATGTATACATACACACACACACACACATATAATAACTTTATCCTCTAAGATAGGTAGAGAACCTGCAGCCTCGAGGCCACATGTGGTCTTTTAGGTTCTCAAGCCCTTTGACTGAATCCAAACTTCACAGAACAAATCCTATTCATAAAATAAAAGGAAAGGGCCACACTTGAGGACCTAGAGGGCCACATGTGGCCTCAAGGCCTCAGGTCCCCCACCTATGATCTAAGAGTTTCCCAGGTCTTTTACTTAGAAAGCAGCATACTGCAATGGATAGGGCATTGAATTTAGAGTGGTGGGGCCTGAGTTCTAATTCCTGCCCTTCTGGTTATTACCTATGTAACCCTGGGAAAAGTGACAACTCTGGGTCTCAGCATCCTCCTCTGTGGATGGAGTGAGGGAATTGGAGCAGATTATCTCCTTTCTAGCTCCAGAACTATGATCCTATGATCATCCAGTCACATTGTGTGGCAACTAATGGCTTGTCTGTCATGTGGATGCTCAATAGATGTTGCTAAATCAATCAGCAAGCATTTATTAAGCATCTAGTGTGTGCCAGGCTCTATACCAGGGGCTAGGGATTGAAAGACAAAAAAGAAATAGATTCTGTCCTCAAGGAGTCTGTTATATCAGGGGAAATAGAATGCACATACACAAGTACACACACACACACACACACACACACACACACATATGGTATACAAGATAAGGTAAGGGGAGGGAGACACTCAAATATTCATCTCAAAATGGTCTAAAGCTGTAGTTCTCAAATTTTAGGTCTCAGTACCTCTTTATACTCTTAAAAAATCAATGAGGATGCCCAAAAGATTTTGTTTATGTGGGTTATAGCTATAAATATTTATCATATCAAAAATTAAAATGTCTTAGTATTAATTGTATAAATAGTTTTGATCTCATAGACCCCCTAAAAGGGTCTCAGGGACCATCAGGGATCCCCAGACCATACTTCAAAAACCACTGGAAAGACTGGTAGATCACTCTGAGTTTTTCTTAAGGTCAGAGAGGTTAGTCAATGATTGGGCTGCTATGATTAATTACTTGTCACCCCTCAAAAGTGGCCCATTCACATAAAGGCTCAGTCCTGTCCCCCTCTGTGATAAGGGTAACATCAGTGAAGTATTCTGTCGCTATCATGTCTTGGAACTCTGGTGACTGAATGTTGGCTGGGGTAGCCAGGAGACCTGGTACGGACCCACAAAGGGCTTGTGGGATTTGCTGCACTCACATACTCGGGAGGTAAATGCTTTCATTTTTAGTCATTTCCATCAATCAGGAACCACACACTAAGCCCCAATTCATTCCACTTCTCTTTTGCCTTAAGAGATCCCCAAGTAAATATCACCTTCCAAAACCAGGTGCTGACATTTTCACTTTTCTCCTGGAGCATTTGTTACTGTATTCACTCAACAGCAACGTGAAACCTAAAGGGATTTGTTGCCTATAAGATTGACCCCAGAGTGGTTTATCATTTACTAACAGCTTGTTAGACATTGCCAAATAGTGTAATCTAGCCCCATATTAATGTTTAACCAAATGCTAACACAGAGCAAGGGCTTAGGGGAGAGAAGCTCTGAAGGGGGGAGGCAGTGGAGAGAAAGAGGGCCGGTCATCCAGAAATTTTAGAGGAGTGAAGAGAAATAAAAAGAGAGGATTCATCATTTTTTATGTGAAGGGTGCCAGTAAATAACATGCTAAAAGTAGCAAAAGTGATCTCATTGAAGCCTTTGTTCCAACTGTCATCATCTTTGGAAAGTTGTGTATTTGGAACAGGGGAGATTACCACGCTGAATCTTAACTCAGATAAGTTTGAATTGTTGGCCTTTTTTTTTTTTAAATCAAGTTGGAATTGTTGAGAGAGTAAACTATAGCCATGATACCTCCCCTACTTTTGAACTTAAAACACCCACATTTTTCAACTATTTGAGGAAACCAAAATGACTAAAATTCCAGCTTAAAGTTCTGTTTTCAAAGAAGGGCCACCTTCTTTAATGGTGCCATTTACATATCAATCTCATGTAGAATTCAGAAGAGTCTATTCATTTCCTTAGAAACTCTGTGAGACATCCAGCCCAAATTTCCTGGCTCCAGACCCAAACAATTTGGAGGGGCCTCAGAAAAGCGCCTGAGATTGGTGGGGTTTTATTGAACAGAACCACTATCGTAGAAACACACCCCTTTCCTTTAAAAACCAATCTGTTATACTCTTAACAAGCCTATCCTTTTAACAGGTGTAGCTGTTAAAAAGGTTTCTTCTGGTTTATGGGCTATGTGTTGATTTGGTTCACAGAGAGGGTATCCATTCAACAGATGGATCCTTTCTTTGGTTTCATCTTCTCCACTGCTTCTTTCTGTCTTTTGCTATGCTGGGCTCTTGTTACTTAATGCAGCAATAAAATCATAGCTTTTTCCTTCTCCTTTGGTTTTTAAGATGTTTTCTGTTCACAAGGTGCCCTCATATGTAATTATTAATGGGATGGATGCTCCAGGTTTGCATCTGTTTTGGTGGAGTCTGAAGTTAGATAAGTGGGGAAATATATATGTTCTTAAAATAATCAGCTTGAGGAAAGAAAAAAGAAAAGAAGAGAAAAGAAAAGAAGAGAAAAGAAAAAAAAAGAAAAGAAAAGAAAGAAAAGAAAAGAAAAGAAAAGAAAAGAAAAGAAAAGAAAAGAAAAGAAAAGAAAAGAAAAGAAAGCCATTGAAGTGGACTGTAAGGCTTGGCTTTTGAGCATTCAGCCAATTTTTACACTGATGATTTTATGAGCTCTAGCTTGATATGTAGCAAGTCTTCACAGACCATCAGGCCAGGAGGGTAATATAGTCATTTACTAAACAATAGTCTCTGTCTCTCTGTCTGTCTCTCTGTCTCTGTCTCTCTCTCCTCTCTCTCCTCTGTGTCTCTGTCTCCCTCTCTGTCTCTGTGTCTCTCTCCTTTCTCTCCTCTGTGTTTCTGTCTCTGTCTCTGTGTTTCTGTCTCTTTTTCTCTGTCTCTCTCTTCCCTTCCTGTTACCCTTCTCCAGTAGTTGAAAGAGTTAATTCAGCATCCAGAGGGGCCTTTTGTGTGTTATGCTTATGGGAGGATGGTGTCTGAAACTGCTTGCCTCATATGGGCATGATCATAACCATCATCAGTGGGCACCGACTAGGGACATGGGGTAATGGAACTGGGCAACGTAGATGACAATTTTTATGACATAAAAATATTTGAGGAAAATGCACATTCATAATACTGGCTCCTCTAACACCCTCACTGTATGGGTTTACCTATTTTACTTAAGAGCTATACTTCTGGAAAATGCGTAAAAGTATGTATTATTGTTTTGTAAATGGAATCATACTTGAAATGTAACAAGGGAACTCCCAATTTTAAGGAACTCTTCATAAAGTGAAAAATAATTGCGTAACGTTATTTAAAGAAAAACAAACCCTAAACCCTCTGTTGGGTAAGTTTGAATTTTTGTATACACATACTGGAGTTTGTTTGTTTTCAAAGCAAGGCAAACTGGGGTTTTGAATTGAATAATTACATGGGAGCTCAGTTACTTAATAGTCTTTCTGCAGAGGCCCCAGTTGGTCTGTTGATCTGTGCAAAGCAAAGGGTTAGAATCAGAAAACCGAATTTCTCATATCTAAATCTAACATATTAAAAATAAATTAAACACCAGGATCACAGACTTAGAACAAGAAGGGAACTTAGGCATCACTGAGTCCAAGCCTCTAGTTTTGCAGATAAGGAAACTGAGGCCCATAATGGTTAAGTGACTTGCTCAAGGTCACACAGACAATAAAAATCCAAAGGGAGATTTGAACCCAGGTCTTTGACATCAAGTCCAGGACTCTAGACCATGCTTCCTGGATAGCCTCTAGGACAAGAAGACCTGTATTCAAGTCTTGCTTCTAGCATAGATCAGCTTGTGACCTGAGAAAAACTCTTAATCTGCAGAACCTGAAGCAACTTTTTAAGCCTCTAAATTGCATAACATGTACCAATTTACATTTGTAGGGAGAGTTTCTTTAACAGGAGGTCCCCCTGCCAATGCAATCATAGGCTTGGTGAAAAAAAACAGCTACCGGTATGATAGTAACCACAATAGAGTATTCACACAGCATTCACAATTTGCAGAAATGAAATCTTTGAGTATTCAACAAACCTTTGGCCTTTTCCATGTCTTGATCCTAAGCTGTATTTTCCAACACAGTATTTGCCACCTTCTCCTCTGCCCACTCTTGCACCAAAGTCACCAAAGTACCAAGACTTATGTCAATGTCATTTGTAAGACCTTCATAAAATTTTTAAAAACATTTTCATCCTCTGCACAGATGTTGAGGCATAAACTGCAATTATCTTCATGGTGGTCCATTTGCTTATATTTATCTTGAGTAGTGCAAGACCAAATGACCAAGTAGTTCACAGAAGAATATTTCTTACTGCCCTTGGGCACATGATGAAATTAACTCCATCCACTCTTTTGTCTCTCTGAAAAGAACATGGGTTCCATCCTCCCTCTTAGCTATACCTTCTTTATAAGTCTTTGGGTTTCATTTAAAATGAGATTTTTAAAATTGTGGATGCTCTTCCCTGGATAGCAGACAAAGGTTATACATTGAGAATATTAACAGGTAAATTAATGTTTGAAGACCCCCATCTTAGATCTCTGTGATTCTCAGTATCCTCCTACCCCTCTTCCTGCATGGTCACTGTCATAGTGGAAATCAGCAGAAGTGGAAAAAAGGGGGAATCCATATGACTGAGAAATATTTTTATTTTTTCAAAGTAATATTGTTAGCATATATTTCATTAGGTTGTCATACCCCATAAGTTGTAGACTATACGTTGAAGAGAGGGTGGCTACCAATGTGGGTAGAGGGAGTTTCATAACCTAGAGTTAGAGCATAGGGCCTAGAGTCAGGAAGACCTAAATTCAAATCCAACCTCAATCACTTACTAGCTGTGTGACTTGAGCAAGCCAGTTAATGTCTGTTTGCTTCAGTTTCCTTATCTATGAAATGGGGATAATAATAGCTCTTACCACTCAGGGTTGTTGTGAGAATTGAAATGAGATCATAATTGTAATATTCTCAGCACAGTACCTAACACATAGTAAGCACTATATAAATGTTAGCTATTTATTATTATTATTATTATTATTATTAATATTATTATGACCAGTGAAATCACAGGCTCAGTCCTTGACCCTTGACCCCTGACCCAATCCTGTAGTATTTATTTCATTGTTCTGTCATGGCCAAAAAATTTAGCACCACTCAACTGGCTGATGATAAGCTAGACTGGGAGTAGGACATGGGCACAGTCTATCACCAAGTCCATTCTCATACGTCATTCTCAGCCCACCTGGGCAGAATTTTCCAGAGTTTGCATCTTACAGGAATATCCTTTGTAACCCAGGATTATCTCCACACTACAATGAGGCCACCAGAGGACCTTTGTGAAGGTATTCCCTGTTATAACACTATAGTTAACACAGGTCTAATACAATTCAACAAACATCTACTAACTATCTACCGTGTGCACAATACCTGACGAGGTGCTGGAAATGCAAAGACAAAAGCAGAACAGTTACATACCACTCCTCCAAGGAGAAGAGAGACAACACTTAAGTGCACAAAGACAATATAGGTTAAAGAGGGATCAGGTGCTAATGATTAGGAGGATCAGGAAAGGCTCCTGTAGGAGGTGGCATCTGAAATGAGCCTTGCAGTAAATGAAGGATTCTAATAGGTAGAGATAAGGAGGAAGTGCATCCATGTCCCATTGATATTGGGGAGTGGAAGCCTTCCAAAGTACAGAGGGCATTTTCATACTGATGGATTCAGATAGATAGAGTGCTAGAAATGGAGACAGAAATATCCTGGGTTTAAATCCTGCCTTAGAGGCTTGTAAGCTGGGTCACCCTGGACAAGTCACTTAACCTCTGTCTGCTTTGGATTCCTCATTTACAAAATGGGGATTATAATACCGTCTACCTCCTTTGACCCTTGACCCTTGACCCAGTCTGGCATAGACGAGCTATGTAACCCTGAGCAAAACTCTTAATCTGTCAGAACTTCAAGCAACTTTCTAAGACTCTAAGTTGCAGAACATATACAGATTTACATTTACAACCTAGGGTTGTTGTAAGGATCAAATGAGGTAACTGTAAAGAGTTTTGCAAACCTCGAAGTGCTATATAAATGCTAGGTATTGCTGTTGTCCTTGATATTATTGTTATTGCTGTTATTGTCTATGTCTTCCCATAAACACTCCGTGGAGAATCAAATCGATGCATTGGGAGCCTTTCTTTAAGCCAGTAGTCCTCAAACTTTTTGATTTTAGGAGGATTCCCCAAAGGATTTTTAAAAAAAATATCTGTGTATATGTATGTGTGTGTGTGTGTGTGTGTGTGTGTGTGTGTGTGTGTGTATATATATATATATATATATATATATACACATATAATACATATATAATATATACCATATGTTTGTACATATTATATCTGTAGATACATACATATATACATAGATATATTTATCACGTTAAAAATTAAAATATCTTAACATTATTATAAATATAGTTTCAACATTGCAGACCTCCTAAAAGTGTGTCCCAAGGACCACCAGGGGTAGCTAGACCAAAATTTGAGAGCCACCACTCTAGGTCTTTTTTGTTTTGTTTTGTTTGAAACACAAGGTCTCCCCATCTCATCCCAGGTTGGAAGTGCAATAGCTACTCGTGGGCCTGATCCCACTACTGATCAATTACAGTTGCTTTGACCTGCTCTGCTTCCATCTTGATCTGATTCTCTCCTCCTTAGGCAACCCGGTGGCCCCTCTGATTCTGGGGGCTCACCATCTTAATGCCAAACTTACGGAGAAAACCGGATAGAACTCCTGAGCTCAAGAGACGTGTCAGCCTCAGCCTTCCAAGTCTCTGGGATCGTAGGTGTGTCCTACCTTTCCAGACCTCAAGATCTTTAAATACCCCATGGTTGCCAGCACATAGCTCTGTTATATCTAGGTTACCTTTACCAATCCTACATTTCACGGATAATGTATTTTATGCCATTTCATGCACACATGTTGTTGCTGACAATATGCTGCAGGCTATTTCAAATTTAACAAGTCTTAAAATAAACTCATGATCTTTTCCCCTGAACCTGTTTCCCTGAACTTCTCTGTTTCATGACCATAGATTTAGAGCTAAAAAGAACCTTGAAGGTTATAGAATCCAAATCCCCCCCATTTTACAGATAAGTAAACCAAGGCCCAGCAAGGTTAAATGACTTGTCCAAGGTCACACAGACATTAAGTAGCAAAGCCAGGACTCAGACCTCAGTCCTCTGACTCTAAAGCCAATGCTCTTCTTCCACTGTGCCATCATTGGCCCTTCATTTCTCACTCTCCACATCCAATCCATTGTCAAGTGCTGTAGATTCTATCTCCAGGGTATCTTGTAGCTCTTCCCTCTTACATTGTCACTGCTTCCATATTAGTTAAATTCCTTGCTATCTAGCCCCAGATGACTGTAAAAGAAGGGTGGTAATTGCTTTCCAGGCCTCCTCTAATTTCTCTCTTTTCTAATTCATTCTGCATATCACTCTCCTGCTCAAAATTCTTCCATGGCTCCCGGTGCTTTGAGGGATGAAATAAAAAGTTTTTGCCTTGAAACTCAAAGCACTTCCCCCATCCTAGCATAGTCACCCCATTAACCAGTTTCTTAGGAATGTCAGCAAGGATGAGTGTCTAGGGGTCTCTAGTCTTTTGGTGACCTCTACTATTCAGGACTAGGGTGAAATATGCAAAGATTTCCTCTTCTTCTGGGTTGCCACCTCTGGCCCTGCCCTCTCTACCATTTTGTCTTCTCCTCTTCATTTTCCTCTCATTCTCCTTTTACCTTCTTCCTTTTCCTACCCAACCCATCACTACATATGTCTTCAGATCAGAACAACACTTTTTTTTTCTCCCCAATCACTCAAATGGGAGATGGAAAGTAAAAGGGGAAAATATTACAAAATCTTGACTGTAATCTGTTTAACCCTTGGGTCAGGTGCCTATTAGCATCTACTTCCTCTGTTTGGATATAAATGATCCTTAATTTGTCAAGTCCAAGCTCTCTTCCATCCTGAAATTACTTTACATTTACTCTGTATAAACTTATATGTGTACATATTATTTCCCATCCCCAGTAGAATATAAGCTCCTTGAGAATAGGGAATGTGGGGTTTTTTTTTCTTTCTATCCATAGTGCCTGGAACATAGTAAGTGTTTAATAAACACTTAGGGCGGCTAGGTGGAGAAATGAATAGAATACCAGGCCTGAAGTTAGTAAGACTCATCTTCTTGGGTTCAAATCTGATCTCAGACACTTAGTAGCTATGTGACCATGGGCAAGTCACTTCACCTTATTTGACTCAGTTTCTTCATCTGTAAAATGAGATGGAGAAGGAAATTACAAATCACTCCATTATCTTTGCCAAGAAAACCCCAAATGAGGTCATGAAGAGTTGGACACAACTGAAATGACTGAACAACAACAAATAAATGCTTATTGAACTAAATTCTCAGTTGTCCTTGTGTTTTATCTGTTCCAGAGTCCCTGTTTTAGTTATCTTAGCACAATCCTCACTTTGCCAATTATTTCATAACTCTATATTCCAAGGGGGTTCTTGTGATATTTCTCAACAGGCTGTTAAAAATCTGCCTAAAAATGGCACCTCAAAACTCTTTGGCAATGCTGCCCAGTGGAGCCAATACAATATTTTAAATCTCAGTAGCTGTGATATCACAAACCTGCTAGGGTAATTCTAATGCAGTAGATTTTCAGTGAGAACTCAGATAAGTGACAGGATACTGGCAGTTTATGAATGAAAATCTACTTGTTCATTCATAACTTTGAAACTAACATTGAGCGTAAGTAACAGATGTATAACACTCAGGTTAATAAATAAGTGAGGGGCAAAGAAAGGACTTGGTAGAACCTGTTTTCACATGAAATAATAAAATATATGTTGGAAAAGAGATAAAGTGCCTTCTTAAAGTCCTTCTACTCTTTCAAAGCTTCAATTTTATGAAAATTTCTTTCAGAATTAAAATGTCCTACAGGGGATAGAACACCATTCTTGCAGTCACAAAGAGCTGGGCCCAAATACTGCCTCAAATATATAAAGGCTGTGTGATTTTAGACAAGTGTTCTGGGTTTGGCCTAACTCAAACTACCAGTCCCTTGGTAGTTTAGGTTTAATAATTGAACAAAATAAAACACGTGTAGGTCACTGAGTAGTTAACAAAAGGAGAATTACTTAGCCATGGCAGCAGATGGATATTTAACTAGGATAAACATCGGGGACACCTTGAGTTGATTCAGATGAATGAAAATTACTTTGCCTGAGTTGTTGTTCATTTGTGTCAGTCATGTCTGATTCTGTGACCCAATCTGAGGTTTTCTTGGCAAAGATACTAGAGTGGTTTGCCATTTCCTTCCCCAGATAATTTTACAGATGAGGAAAATGAGGCAAACATGGTTGAGTGACTTGCCCAGGATCACACAGCTAGTAAGTATCTGAGGCCAGATTTGAACTCAGGAAGATGAGTCTTCCTGACTCCAAGTCCAGAGCTCTGTCCATTGTGCCATCTAGCTGTCCCCGTTCCTTAGTTACCCGTCATGATACAGACTCGTCATGACTGCTTTGTACTCAAGCAATGAAGAAGTGATATCAACAGTTTGAGCCTTCAGTCCCCTGAGCCAACTGAGTCTTGAGGACGGTCTCAATATGTTTTAAGAAAAAATTGGCTTGCATAGGGGGTGAGTGTTTAAGATATTGCTTCTATCACGTCATTAACTTTTCTCAGCCTCAGTTTCCCCATATGAAAAATGAGGACTATAATAGTACCTACTTTTCAGAGCTTGTAAGAATCAAAGGAAATAATATATGCAAAGAACTCTGCAAACCTTAAAGCCTATATAAATGTGAACTAATTGCCATCATTCCCATCATCATCATTGGTAGTCAGTCACTTCTCATAGTTGTTTCAGTAATCTCACTTTACCAGGTCTTTTTAACTTTAACACCAAGACATTTCCCTTGACCAAGTTAAAGAGGATAGCTAGGTGTCATAGTGGAAAGAATATTAGACTTGTAATCAGAAAGACTTGGGTTCAAATTCTGCTTAGCTGGGTTTCCCTGGGCAAGTCATATAATCTCTGTGACTCAATTGCCTCGTCTATATAATGAAAGTGATTGGACCAGATGGGCTCTCACGTTAATTCCCCCTCTAATCTATGACCCTATAATCTTAGTTAGGTTAACTATTTCTTTTTTTCCTCCTAACCAAGCTCTAATTTGGAGACATCTATTTCCTGACTAATTTCTATTCTTTCCTTAATATTCCCATTCACAGATTTTTCACCCAGCAGCAGCACCTTCAGTCAGAAAATAGAGCTGTTCTCATTTGACCCCTTTATCTGAAAGGGCCAAAGTTTCCTCTTTTCCTATTTTTTTAACCTGCATATGTGACAGTTCATTGGACAACTGTCAGTTTATGAAACAATCCAATTTAACAAGCAGAACAATGTGAATCCATCACATTCTTATTATATATGATATCTAATGTGTTGTTCTTCTTATTTAGTCATTTTCAATCATGTCCCACTCTTGTGACCCCATTTTGGGGTCAAAGATACTGGAATGGTTTTGCCATTTCCTTCTCCAGCTCATTTTACAAATGAGGCAATGGAAGCGAACAGATAAATCTATTTCATTAGAATTACCCTAGCAGGCTTGTGATATCACAGCTACTGACTTGCCCAGGGTCACACAGTTAGTAAGTATCTGAGGCCAAATTTGAACTCATGAAAATGTGTCTTCCTGGGGCAGCAAGGTGGCACAGTTGATAGAGTACCCACCCTAGAGTCATGACGACCTGAGTTCACATCCAGCCTCAGATACTTGACATTAGCCATGTAACCTTGGGCAAGTCACATAGTCCAAATTGCCAGAAAGAAAGAAAGAAAGAAAGAAAGAAAGAAAGAAAGAAAAAAGAAAGAAAGAAAGAAAGAAAGAAAGAAAGAAAGAAAGAAAGGAAGAAAGGAAGGAAGAAAGAAAGGAAGAAAGAAAGGAAGAAAGAAAGGAAGAAAGAAAGGAAGAAAGAAAGGAAGAAAAAAAGAAAGAAAGAAAGAAAGAAAGGAAGGAAGGAAGGAAGGAAGGAAGGAAGGAAGGAAGGAAGGAAGGAAGGAAGGAAGGAAGGAAGGAAGGAAGGGAGAAATGTGTTTTCCTTATTCTAAGACCAGTGTTCTATCTACTATGCCACCTAGCTGCCTAATGTGTAAGCCATCTCAAATTCTCTTGGAAAGGGGCTCACATAATGTCATAAATAAATAAAAACAATAAAATTAATTCTTTCATCTCTGAGCATCCTTTTTCCTTATGGAAGATCCATTATTGGTGACACAAGCTAGAGGAAGGAAGAAAGAATGAGGCAGCTGAGAAGATCAAAGCTTTCTTTTTCTGGTGCACTGGAAAGAATGACAGATTTGGAGTCAAAGGACCTGAGTTCAAATCTGGCCTCTGCCATGGGTTACCTATATGAAATTGGTCAAATAATTTAACCTCTATGGGCCACAGTTTTCTGATTTGTAAATTGAGAGTATTGGACAGGATGCTTTCTAAGGCTTCTTCTTGCTCTGCATCTCTGATCCTCTGATTGCATTCCTCCACCCCCAGACATAACCAGCACAGATGTTGCTGCTGAGAAACCCTTACTAGGAGATATAGCCTCTCCTGAAGGTGCCCACACTCCTGGCCTCGGGCTCCCATGACGAGCTAAAACCATTTCAAAGAAAAGGATACATGGCCATATCTCTCGCCCATAAATCACATTCTTCCCCCACTAGAGAAGATTCCCCCCTTCCCAGCCCCTGCTTTGGTTTCTCTAAAAAAACACAGGGTGCTGATTTTTATGAGACTTCCCCACCCCCACTGTCATCACAGTCTGTGATTTGCAATCTCAGGGCCAGACTTCCCTTCTCTTTCTTCTCCCAACTGCCACAGGATCACCTTACATGAGAGAGGCAGAGGGAGTCAGCCCGGTCACAGCCTGGACTTGCCATTCTCTACTTCCTGTTTCCTGTGAAGCCCAAACTAGGAATGTGTCTTTGCTTCTCCCACCCCACCCCTACCTCATTCCCTTCCTGCCTTTATTCTGTTTTGGTGTTTTTTTTTTCTGAAAAAAAAAATCAAGTTGTTATGTTATCTTCATCCAAATTCAGACTTGCTTAAGGGGCCGAAAGTCAGGAGGGTATAGGTGTCTAGAAATGAACCTCCAGTACGTGACTGAAAAAGTAATGGAGGAGAAATTCCAGTCACCCACTGAGGTTGAGATAACGTATTCTGTACTGTAGCATCACCTACTGATGATGATCCCAGCTGTGGTGTAGAAAATGGAGAGCCAGCCTAGCAGTCAGGGAGAGTAAGGTTCAAATCCTGCCTTTAACACATATTGTGTGACCCCGAGCAAGTCATAACCTCCCACTGCCCCCAGGAAACTCAATAGGACTCCAAATTACACATCAGGTGCCAGGCCAAATTGGCAAAAGGACTCCCCCAGAAAGGAGTTCTCTACACTAATTAAATCACCAACATGGTCTTCCCCTTACCAGTTCCCCACCCCCTCTCACAATAGCTGTAACAGTGCAACACAGAGCTCCCTATAGTTATCATCTGGGCACATAAGCCCAGTGTGAGGGCCTACCCTTGGAATTGTGGGAAGTGATAAAATATAAGATCTTTGAGATCTCACCCAAGGAGGCTAGTTTTTGTTATTATACCATGACTGAAGTGAATTTTGTTGATATTCTTTTTCCTAAAATGGAGCCCATTGAGAGTAGAGGTTGTTAGTCTTTGTATATGTATCCCAACCACCTTTCAAAGTCCCTAGGAGGGTCTCAGGAAATGCTTTTTGATCTGTTGATTGCCTGATATGAATTGAAGTAAAAATCATCCAGAGACACAAAGTAGCCCCAGGAAACTACAATTTCATCCCATGGAGTGCAGCTAAATGTATCCCTGTAAGAAATGCTACAATAAGAAAAATTCTACCACTGATAGAATGGTTGTGTGGTCCTGGGTAGGTCTATGCAGAGTTATGTATGTTGATTCAGTGGGAATCACAGTGGCAACAGTATGGTGGAGATGGAATTGGCCTTGTCTTCAGGAAAACCTAGTACAAGTTTTGCCTCTGAAGACTGCTGGCTTGGGGCAGCTAGGTGGCGCAGTGGCTACAGTGCCGGCCCTGGATTCAGCAGGGTTCAACCTGAGTTCAAATGCGACCTCAGGCAAGTAACACTTACTAGCTGTGTGACCCTGGGCAAGTCACTTAACCCCATTGGCTAGCCAAAAAAAAGACTGCTGGCTGAGTGATTATTCGTAAGTCATTTAGATTGCTGAGTGATCTCCCTGCTCCTAGTCTCTCCCTATTCCTCCTTCCTCTCACCTGCCAAAGAGATCTTTCTAAGCCCAGGACTGACCATTTTAAGCCCACCTACTTAGTAAACTTCCATGGCTCCCTACCACCTCCAGGATCAAATATAAAATCCTCTACTTGGCATTTCAAAGCCCTTCATAAGTTGCCTCCCCTTTGCAGTCTTCTTATGCCTTGCCTCCCATTAAGTATTCAGAAACAGGAGTTATTTTGTCAAAGGAAACTAAACCATCTGGACTGGAAGAGAAAATATATAAGTAGGCTTCTTTCCTTTATTGATAGTTACTAAACTGGTAGATCAGGAGAAGACAGCGTAGAGACTTCACCTAAATTTTAGCAAAACGTTTGATAAAATAAAAGCATGCTATTTTTGTGAAAAAAGAAAAAGATGTGGGATACATGACAATACAATTAGAAAGATTCAGAAGGAGTGGTACTCAAAGTGTCGATGCTGATGATCCAGTGTCAGAAGCCTCCACCGGAGAGTTCTATTCCAAAGATCAGGACTTGACTCTGGGCTGTTTTTATTTTTTTAAATCTCTGGCAGATAAAGGTATGTATGCCATGCTTATCAAATTTGCAAGAGACACAAAGCTAGGAGGAATGACTAAGAAATGGATGACAGAGTCAGAATCCAAAAAGATCTTCATGGTTCAGAGCAATGTTTTCCAAATATTTCAGAATAATGCCTCCCCCTTTAAAAATTTTCCTCCCTTCCCCCCAACTTTTCACAACTTTCTAATGGTCAAGCTAACTCTCAAATATTTCGTTTAGTTGTCTGGTGTCACAGTTTAGGAAGGACGTCAGTATGCTGGAAAGCAGCCAAAGAAGGGCATCCAAGATGGTGAAGGGCCTTTTGTCCGAGTCATTGGAGGATTAATTGAAAGAGTTTAGCCTGGCGAAAAGAAGGCTCTGGGGGATCGAAGGGAGCATGATCAAAGGGGCTGTCTTCAAGTATATGAAGGATTGTCATGTAGGACAGAAATTCTATTTGTTCTCTTTAACCCTAGATGAAAGAACAGAAGCAATGAGTAGAGATTGAAAAGAGGTAAATTTTTTACTTAATATGAGGCAAAAACTTTTCTTACAATGGTATCTCTACATAAGTGGAACAGTCTGGCTGAGGAGACAGTGAGTTCCCCCTCATTTCAAATGTTAAAGCAAGGCTGGGTGATGGTGATTCCTCATTGGGTATAGTTTGAACTAGAATGCTACTTTAAACTCCAAAATTAAAAAAAATCTATTATTCTATTAGGAGAGTAACTAATTCTAAGGCAAAAAGGATAAAAAGATTTTAAATGTAGAACACTTTCCTTTAAAAATTTCTAAGAAAGAAACATTCTAGCCATACTTTGGCACTGTGGATTTGTAAAAAAGTTGAAACAACCAATTTTATTCATTTATTTCAATTAATCTTTCTGTGTTTTGACTTTCCCCATAAAAGAAATGGGAGCCATTACACTTGTCCCCATCTTTTCACCCTTAAATCTCCCTTTTCTTAATGCAATCACTGAAAAACGTTATATAACTTCTAGTGTATATTATAAGGGGATAAAAATCCTGTAGGATTAACCAGGAAAGTTTCCCAAGGGACCATTCAATGGGCTCCATTTGAGGAAAAAACATCAACAAAATTCACTTCAGTCATGGTATAATAACAAAAACTAGCCTCCTTGGGGAGCTGAAGAACCAAAGGCTCCGTTCTTTGTTAGAACTTGGAGTAATCTTTCACAAGTCCATGCTGGTCTCTGTTATGTGAAATGGTGGCATAGGAATTTTTTGTGTAATCACACATCATATTTATATAATACTTTAAGGCCTTAAAATATTTTCCTGACAACAAACCTGTTGTTGAGGCAGATAGCATTAGAATTACTGTTCCTATTATATAGATGAAGAAACTGAGGCTCAGAAAAGTTACTTAACCCCAGGTTTTCTGTCCCCAAAGCCGGTACTCTTTTAAGTAAACCATGCTTAGAATGAATTTCATTGTATATTGTCATTTGATATATTTCTCTTTTACTTAATTGATAAGAAATTTTATCTTTCTTTCCCCCAGAAACGCCATTCTAATCCACTTCTTTCCACTAAGAATGTGGTTTTCTTTGTGCAAAAATCATGCCAGGAGATAAAATCCTGTGATCTGGTAAAAGGTGTTACTTGATACCACATTAGCATGCTGAGTTGGAATCTTCCTTCAGGCTCACTGAAGGGAAATGAGGCAGAAGTGTCTGGGAACAAAAATGGAAATGATGCTGGGGAAAGAGAGAAGGGAAAAGAAAGAAAAGGCCAAAGAAATATGAAACATGAGAAAGGGGAATGAAAAGGAAAAAGAATAGAGCAGGATGAAAAGCAAAGCAGTGGACAAGAAGAGGAAGCACTTGGGCCCCTCGGAAAGCTTAACAAGGTTCAAAGCAGGCTGTAGGTCAATATCCACTTAAAATGGTAGCTCCTAAGTCTTGCACCAATGTACTTTCCTTTACCAGAGAAACAAAGGATATACTAGCTCAAACAAAAGGCATACAATGAAACAGCACAGCAAATAATGTGATGAGAAAAGATTGAAACACACACACACACACACACACACACACACACACATCCATGCATACATAGAATACCCTCTCCCATGAATTTCCATACCAACAGTAAAGGAAAGTACACATGCAGAAAACTCTCATGACCAGAGAATGTATTTGGAGAGGACACATGTAGTGAGTGTGTCACTAGAAACGATGTATGAAAAGGTATATGCCAGAAAATATGGGGACTGGGCATGAGCATGACCAGAGCAATTCAGACCCACGATGTTACAGGGCTTTGGAGACGTTATTTTGCTATTTGTTGACATTCTCTACCATTAGTTACATCTTTGCTCTCTGTTGTACATGTAGCCTCTGATATACCTGTGCTTGGTATAGCATATCTGCTGGGTATCATATTGTTTCCCTTAGGAATCTCTGGTCACCAAACCGGTTCTTCAAAATTACTTCCTCTATCTGTTCTCACATACTAAGGTGTAATGGCCAGAAAGCCTCTTCTTGACAAGGGAAGATTGGGCGTGTGAATTAAATACCTAACCATGTAGCCAATAAAAATCAGCCAGAATGACCCAAGCTTTTGATTGTTTGGGTCTGGTGATGATTCAAAGGCCATCATCACTTACAATTGCCTGAGTTAGGGTTAACTGTATATAGTGATCTCAGATTCTTATTACCTATTTTGGGGACTCTGCCAAAACAGCAACAGAGTTGCTATGTGAAGGGTAAGGATATGAAGATTGTTTCACTATCCCTGACATCTCCCCAAAAGGCATGCAAATGAAGTTTAACAAGAACAAAGACTAAGAGAAATTAAAAAAAAAAAAGTGAAGTTAGATACAAGGGTTTTTTTTAAGAACTATGGAGATTTTAGTTTTATACATGCTGACCTTGACTCAGTTGCCACATCTATCATCTGACCATCAGAGTAAACGTTTTCAGCCTAAGGTCGGCTGTGAGCTCTTCTGGTTACTTCTTGGTGGCAAATATTTAGAATTTTTAAACATCTCTAAGTAATGATATTAAAAGTCACTGGCCTTATTTTTTTCCTTTTTCAATTCTTTTGCATTGTCAGCTTGTTTAAACAAGTCAGTTTGGATTTGCTGTAATTAACTTTTCAGCTTTAGCATTCTCTATACACTCTCTTACTTTGCGACCTCAAATTCTACTGTGAGTCCTATGTTTTTTCACTTGTCCCTCATGCCCAGAATGTTCTTCTTTTTCACATCTACTTAGTGGTGGCCGATTTATTAAATTAGAAATACAGTGATAGGGACTCATGAATTGTAGTATACAATATTAGGACACTAACAGGCCACTAGGCTTACCCCCTTAGATCCCTAAGAGTTGGTTATAATGGAGAATCAGAAACAAAATAACTCAATAACTCAAGGTTTGATAAAGTGGAAAATATAAACTTCCTAGGAAAAAACTTCTTATTTGATGAAAACAGGTTGGAAAACTGGAACCCAGTTTGGCAGAAATTAGTCTTAGACTAACACCTTACACCATATCCCATAATACATTCTAAATGCAACCTTAATATTAAAGATCATACCATGAAAAACCTAGAAGAGAAACAGATTGTATATCTCTCATAGCTATGGGTAGGAGATATATTCTTAATTAGAGGCAATTACAAAAGATGAAATAGATAACTGATTACCTAAAACTGAAAAGCTTCTGAATAAACAAAACTAATGCACTAGGATAAGAAGGGAAGTGTCTGAATATTAAAAAATTTTGTATCAAATTTATCTGATAAAGATTTCATATCCAATAGATAACTGATCAAAGGATATGAACATTTTCCACTAAGAAGGAACTAAAAAAGACCAGAATTTGCCTCAGACTAAAAGGTCTGATTGCCAAAAGGATAGAGGTGACTGACAGTCAAGTCAAGGTCAACACTAACATGTTCATTTGCAAAATATCACTAAAGAATATAATGACAGATCAAGACATGTTATCACCTCACATAAAGGCCAGAAAACCCCCCAAAACCCAAAACTCAGTGAAAAAGCAATTCTCCATAAAACGTGAGGAAGAGATCCAACCAAAATAGATCATTCCAAGAGCATTTGTAATTAAAACCAGAAGATAAGCAGCAAACTGATGCAAATGGAATATGCCCACCAACATTTCAGTGTCTTCTATTCTCAAGGATAATGATAATATTGGAACCCACATTTGAACTTTGCCACTTCAGGAATGAGGAAGTAGTTAATTGTGTGTATGACAGAAACAGACAGAGACAGACAGAGAGACAAAAACAGACAGAGAGATGGGAGGGAGAGAGAGAGAAAAGAGAGAGAGAGAGAGAGAGAGAGAGAGAGAGAGAGAGAGAGAGAGAGAGAGAGAGAGAGAGAGAGAGAGAGAGAAAATAGCTAGGAGGAATAGCTAAGTGGTTAGATGATTGTTTTGGGATTTTAAAAAAACTTTAGCAGGCTGGAAAAAATTGTAAAAAAAACCCCCACAAACAACAATAAATATTAAATAAAAGATTTAGGTTGAAAATTTAAATTCTGTAAGTAGAGGATGGGGAAGACCTATATTACCAATATATTGTTGTTATGTGAAAAAAAAATAAGCAGAAAGTCTTAGTTGAACACAAACTCACCATCAGCCAAAGCTATTGTCAAACAGCTAATTTAAATTTCTGCTACATTAAAAGAAGTGTAGTGCCCAGATCTAGGGAGATGTTAGTCCCAGGACACTCTGCATTCATCAGAACTTATGTAAAGTACTGTGTCCCCCTTCTGTGTACCACTTTTTAAGAGAAACATTGGCAAATTAGAAAGGGTCCAAAGGACCCATATAAGGAACAGTAGAGTGATCTGGGAACATTTAGCTTGGAAAAGAGATGACTTAGGGGGGACACGAAAGCTATTTTCTAATATGTAAAAGACTGTCAATTATTGTGTTTTGTTATTGTTGTTGTTTTTCTCCAGACAGCATAACTAGGATTAGTGGAAAGGAATGGAAAGCATGCAGATTTGGGCTCAATATAAAGAATTTTCTAACAATGTTCAATTTTAGAATTGCTGCTTTGCAAAGTAATGACGTCCTCATCCCTGGGCATGTGTATGCAGAGCCTTGTATCACGGCTGTTGTAGGAGGCTGGTGGGCTGGACTAGATGACTATTAGGCCCCTTACAACCCCAAGACCCTATAATGCTGTGAACTACAAAAATAAAGTAGATAGAAGAGTCTTGAAATTATTGAACTATTCTGGAAAGGACTTTGAGGGGATAATCTATTCTCTTGAACACAGGCAGACCACATTGAAATCAGCTTAGAAGAATGAGAATATATTATACATTTTAAAAAGCATTGGCAAATTAGAGAACACCTAAATCACAATGTCAGTTAATAACTTATTCTAGGGTTTATGGAATCTTACTTTAGGGAAAGTCTTCCTTATATGGTAGTTATATATCTCTTGTGCTGAAGTTTCAGTCTATTTTACCTTTTTTCAATATTAAGCATTTTTTTCTTCCTCTCACCTCCTTTGCACCCTTAGGATTAAAAAAGAGAGAAGCAAAGTCTTTATAACAAATGAACAAATAATAATAACCAAGCAAGACAAATCCCCACATTGGCCACATTCAAAAACGTATGCCTCATTCTGAATAATAGTCTGTATCTGTTTATCAGGAGTGAGGCAACATTCTTCATCAGTCCTCTGGAAACATGGTTAGTCATTTTATTAATCAGAGTTCTTATTCTTAAGTCTTTCAGAATTGTTCCCTTTTACAACATTGATGTTACAGTACACAGATTGTTCACCTGGTTCTGCTCACTTCATTTTGCATCAATTTATATGTTTTCCCATGTTTCTTCGAAATTATTTCTTTTTTCATTTCTTACAGCACAATGGTACTCCATTACTTCCATATATCATTTGTTCAGATATTTCCTAATTGGTGGGCACCCCTTTAGTTTCTAGGGTGTTTTTTGCCATTACAAACAGAATTGCTAAAGATATTTTTTAATATATTCATCCTTTTCTTCTTTCTTAGGGTTCCCCACCCCATAGAGTTGGTGTCTATCTGTTTGCCTGGGTGAAAACATGGTTTACCTGTTCACCTTACACTAAAGCACGAGGTGGTTCTTGGAGCTGGAGTTTGCCAGTTCTCTTGGCTATGCTAAGGCATAGTTGGGGGTGGGGGTAGTCTTGGTGTTGGCATTTGCCTGCTGCACCACACTGGGGCTCAGGATCTCCCATTGGTTTGCTGAGGTAGGGCTTGCTCATGGTTTGCTGGGAGGCTTCCAGCTGCACTCCCCCTTCATCCAAGTGCCATGTATTTTTATTGCTGCTTATCCAAGCTTCCTGGTCTAAAAGATTGTTTTGCCCCATCTTTTTGCTGGTTCTATTGTTCCAGGATCTGTTTTGGGGTTCTATTTTATGATTGTTTGGAGATGAGTATGGAAGAGTTATGTTGATTTACTGCTTATTCCACCATCCTGGCTCCCAGATGTCATTCATTTGCTTTTCTTCTTTCTTTAATCTCTTTAAGGCATATCACTGGTAGTGGTATTGCTAGGCCTAAAGGTTTGCACAGCTTAATATCTTTGAGGGCAGAGTTCTAAATTGCTTCCTAGAATAGCTAGACAAATTCACATATCCATCAATAGTGCATCAATTTGCCTACAGCCCCTCAATTTGTCATTTCCCTTTTATGTCAACTTAACCCAATCTGATTGGCGTAAGGTAGAACTTCAGAATTGCCTTAATTTGCCTTAATAATTAATTATTAGTAATTTGGAGCATTTTTAAAAACACGTCTACTTGAATTTCTTCCCTTGAAAACTGCCTGTTCCCACCCTTTGACTATTTATCAATTGGAAAATGGCTCAAGCCTGTTTTAGTTTCCCACTTCAAGGAAGACAAGGAATATTTAGACTCACAGATTGCTAGAGTTGAAAGGAAACTTAAGAGATAATCTAATCTAACCCCTTCATTTTGTAAATGAAGAAATTTAAGTACATAGATGTGATTCATCCAAAGTCACGCAGGTAATTAGTGTCAGTCCTGGAACTAGAACCCAGATTTTCTGACTCTTAATCCATTGATCTGGACACTATTGTACATAACTCTAACTAGGCTGTAGTAATTATAGCTTTATCCCAAGGAATCAACATTTAGAGAGCTCAAAAAGTTTACCTGTGCACTAGTGCAGCAGCCTGGAAACCTCTATAGCAAGCATCAATCCCTAGCCCAGCTAAGTTTGTCTTAATTGCTTCTTGTATTATTTTCAGATCATGAATTACAAAGTTGATTTGTGAGTGTTTGCTTGCCCTGAGAACTTTAATTATTAGTTACAGTTCTTCTATTGTCTAGTTCTATTCCTTTGTTTACATAAAAACTACTGCTTCCTCTCAGCCTTATTTTCTTTAGGTGAAGATTCTTTAGTTCTGATTCCTTTAACTTTAATTATGCACCATTTTTTTTTCCATGCTGCAACCACACAAAGAAAACTAACTTTAAGAAATTCATCATGGCTGCTGTTGAGTTGAAACGCTGGCAGATGGGGTATTCTGGCAAATGGCAATTAAATCCATTCAGCTTTTGAATTGACCTTCTACTGTCTGCAAGTCATTAACCAGGGTTTTGGGAATTTTGCTTTCACTCCACCTAAGAGGCATTGCTCCATCCTACCCCTCTTCTCTCAGAGAAGCCCAGCTCTCACCATGGAAGAATAGCGCTAACAGTTGTAGGAAGAGGCAAAAGTTTCCTGTGGAAGGTGATATTTGAGTTGCATTTTGAAGAAAGAGAGGGATTCTATGAGGTGAGGGAGAGTAGAGGATGCATTCCAGTCAGGAGGGATGAATAATGACTTCCATGAATTTAACTTAATCTTCAGTCTTATATCGCCAATGATCTATTGGACATTTCAAACTAGAGGTCATGGAGACATGTCAAATTTAACATGTCTAAAACTGAACTTACTATCTTTCTTCCTAAACCTGCCACCCAAATGCCATCATTTTTGTTAAAGGCACCACCATTCTTCTGTGCTTCTAGGTTCATAATCTATTTTATCCTTGATTCCTCATTTTCCCTCTTTATAAATCCAGTCGATTGCCAAATCTTGTATATGACACCTTCTCTAACCTCACATAGCTACCACCTTAGTTCAGGCCCTCATCACTTCTTATCTAGATTATTTCAACAACCTCCTTCCTAGTTTCATGCCTATCACAACTCAAGTTTATCCTATCTGATATCCTCTCTGAAAACACCAGAATGATTTTCTTTAATCCCAGATCTGATCATGTCACTCTCCTCAACCAATTCCAATTGGCTTCTTGTTGTCCATAGAATCAAACGTAAGTTCCTCTGTTTAGTTTTTAAAGCCATTCACAACCTGGTCCCAAACTATCTATTAAGCCTCATTGGACATTTCTTTCCCTAACACATTACCTAATCCAACTAAATTGGTCTTCTCTTTGTTCCTCATACATTGAACTTAATGTCTCCTGTCTATACCTTTTAACTGGCCATACACCATGCCTGGAATGCACTTCCTCCTCATGTCTGCCTCAGAGTCCCTCTCTTACTTTGTAATTCAGATCAAGCACCACCTTCTACATGGAACCTTTGACTGATTGCCCCAAATGCTAGTGCCTTCCCTTTCAAATTAACTTGTATTTATCTACTTTTATTTTATTCTTGCTCTCTCTCTCTCTCTCTCTCTCTCTCTCTCTCTCTCTCTCTGTATATATATATATATATATATATATATATATATATATATATATACACACACACATATATGCATATATATATAGTCTGTATATATTTATACACATGCTTTTTATTGTCTCCCCCACTAGAATGTAAGCTCATTGCCAAAAAGGACTGTTTCATTTTTTTGTACTATTATCTCCAGTACTTGCATAGCCTGGCTCATGATAATTGTTTAATAAGTGCTTGTTAATTGATTAATTGACTATCAAAATCTGATCCCTCTCCAGAGAAAATACATTCGTAATAGTTAATATTTATATGGTGTTTTAAAGTTATCCTAGTAGTTTATGCCCACTCCTCCCTCCTCTCCCAGCTCCATTCCTAACTCTCCAGACTTCTCCATTCCCCCACTAGTTTTCTCATCCTAGAAGAATCCTCTACACCTGTAGTCTCATCCTCTGATTAGTGACTCATGCCCAGAATTTGTATTGTGAGAAAGTGCCCAGGCCAGCCCTACGTTTACTCCTTCACTACTCTCCCAGCTTTGCTCTTGGTTCTTCAGACTTCTCTATGCCCCTATGTGGGTACCATCCATGATTCTCATCTCCTTCTTATGTATTGTATTCCTTCACTAGAATGTAAACTCCTTGGTGGCAGGGACTATGTTTTTGCTTGTATTTGTATACCCAGGGCTTAACACAATGGCTGGCACAGAGTAAAAGCTTAATAAACATCTGTTTGTTGACTACATGCAATCATTCATTTAATATTTATAATAATCCCATAAGGTAAATACTAGATGCATTATCTTCCTTTTATAGATGAAGGAATTGAGGCTGAGAGAATTTGAATGACTTATCATAATCACATAGCTAGGAAATGTTAGAGATTTGACCTATTTTTGCTAATTCCAGGTATAACATTCTCTTCACTATAATATGTTTCATCTCCCAAAGCCATATGTAAAGTGGTCATGTCCAGAGGCCACCAATATGTTCTCTTTGGGAGCTCCATTTCCAATAGGCATTATTGTGGCCTAAGCAGGTCATGGCATTGACTTAGCATGGACTCTGGTTGGATAGGTATCCTTTTGGTATGTCTAGGAGTCTCAAGAGAGAAGACACATGGGTTGAAGATTGGAAAAACAGAACCAAAGAGAGTGGAGAAGAATATAGGAAATATACTTAGACCACACTGGTACTAGGGCTTTCTGGAAGAAGTGGTGGCAGAAGGCTTCCCTCCATGCCTTGCTGGTACCCAGGACATAGCAAGGCTTTCTACAATGCTCCATTATACTCATCAATGGTTCTATTTTCTGTAGAACTCTGTCTATGGTATCTAATGGCTTCCCTCTTCATTCCTTGGTTGTGAATCTGTATATTTCTACTTGGGTTTGGGCCTTGTATTCTGGTCCCTATTCATTTGTGTCCTCAGGAGATCAGAATTTCTTTAAGGGTCTTCCTGTATTTCTGTGGCATAGGTGGGGTCTAGAACTGGATACTGAACTCATCAAATAATGATTAGTCATTGCTTATAACAGTTTAATTTATGGACTCTTGTCTGGTAGCATATTTTGAGACAGCCCCACCACCGCCACACCTATGCACACACACACACACACACACACACACACACACACACACACACACATCTCATATTTAGCACCAGGGGAGTAACAAGGAAAGGTATAGTCCCTTTGTGGCTGAAAATTCAACAGGCTGACATGAGGAAAACAGCATTTCATGTGGAAGATGTGTGACCAGAATGTGAGGGTAAAACATCATAGAACAATGCAGGATCCATTGAGTAATCCACTATGACTAGAACTTAGATGAAAGAAAATTAGAGGAAGCCGGAGAAGACTCCAGGAAGATATGCATACTTGAATGCTCATCTGTAGGCAATGAAGATCCAGAGAAGCTTTTGATCAAGAAAATAACATGATCAGAAGTATTCTTTAGGAAGATTGATCAGGCAGAAGTGTATAGGAAGGATTTAAGGGGAAAGATACTGGGGGTAAAGTGACCAATTAGGAACCTTGGTGTATGCATTACATATTACTTGCAGAGATTTATGAGGGGAAAGGTGGTGCTATAAACCCCTCAGAGAACAACTAAAAATCCCAGAGTGTAAATTCCATTGACCGTCCTAACTAGGTAGCTAGGGACTTACCTTGGGTGACTCAGGTCCAATTGATCCATTTCTCACTTTTTGCCTTACTACCCTTCACTTAGATTCTCCCTTATCATCATCTGCTGTCCTCTCTAATGCTCCAGGATTGTCTCTTGGATTTTGTTTTACAAAATGGTGAAAGTTACAATTGTCTGGGTGAGAACTAATGAGGGCCTGAAATCAAGCAGTGATAATGGGAAGGGAAAGGAGGGGATATTTCCAAGAGAGATTGGGGGAGTTACTACTGAAAGGACCTGGTGATTGAATAGACACTTTAGGGGAGGAGTCAAAGATAAATTCAAAGCCTTGAACAGGATAGTTCTTTGAACACAGACATAGCGCGGAGTCTATGAGGCAATGAGTCTTAACAATAGGCCAAAAGAAACTGCAAACAGTACTGTCTAATCCATTGACTTAGAAGGTATGATAAAGCATTTATTAAGTGCTTACTACACACCAGGCACTATGTTAAAAGTTAGTTATACAAGTGCAAGAAAGCAAGATAGCCCCTGCTCTCAAGAACGTTGTATTCCAACAGGGGAAAACAATACATAAATGGGGAGCTAGAAAGGGATATTGAGGCATGGTATAGAAATGACTGGGAAGTAATTTAAAGGCCCATTTCTTAGCAGGATAGGGTGAAAGCACACCTAGCAGAGCCCAGGGTGGTTCCAGGGGCAGAATCTAGGGTTTAAGGGGACAAGGAGAATAACGACAATAGCCAGAGGGCAGGCAATATGGTGTGGATATGCCTAAGAAGTGACCTATAAAGGGGTATGTTATATTCTAAGCCATCTCATTTTCCTATTGAAAGAACTGGTTACAATGGGAAAGCCCACTGGTCTAACAGTCATAGAATCATAGATTTAGAGTTGGAAGAGATTTTCAAGGTCACCCCCTCATTTTGATAGAGGCAAATAGAGATTATGGGACTCGCCCAAGGTTGTACAGCTAATACCAATCCTTTGACTCCAAAACCAGCATAGTAAAGAGACCCTTGTGCTAATCCTGGCTCTCCTATTAACTAGTTGTGTGAACTTGGATAAGTCATTTAAACCATCTAGGTCTTGGTTTTATTATATGGAACATGATGGACAGGGTTCATCTAGGTGATCATTAGTAGGTCCTCTGGGATTCTATGGTTACATGTACTCACCGTGGAAAGTATTAACAGATCTCAAAGCTGGCATGTTAGATGAGTTCAAACGTATGGAGTCACACCAGTCACCTCAGCAGTATTTTCAAATTAAAGGTATAGAAATGCCAGAGCCTTAATAAGCCAGAGATTTTTGTTAGAAGGCAGGACTGAACAGGCTGGTGGAGAAGAGTCTTTTCTGGCTTTCTACTTGACAGACAAATTACATTTTCAAGTCCCTTTGAAGAGAGATAGCCAGGATATTTGGGGTTTTGGTCTTGAAAAAAAATCTTAAATTCTAAAGATCATAACAAAACAGTTGGAAAAAGACAGGCCTGCATTTGCTGACAGAAGAGGCTGGGCATTTCAGCCCAGTGTGTTTTATAAAACAATACTAAAATGAAAGCCCAACAAGAGAGGCACTGCCCAGGAAGCCCAGCAGGCCTTTAATCTTTGCAGTGGGCAGGAGAAGGGAAGAGGCGGTGTGAGCGTCAATAAGTCATTAAATCTTCAATTTTCTGCCTTTCCTTGAGGCCTCCATTTGCTCCCTGTGGGACTGCCAGGAAAATGAGAACGTCACATGGGGAAGAGCTCAGAGCTGAAGAGAAAATGCAGCAGCAAAGAGAACACTGTGTGTGGCCTCTTTTTGAGAACTTGGTGGGGGGGTTGGGGGAGGGAGGAGAAGCTCGACGATATAAGATGAATACAGACTTGTCTAAATGAAAGGCAGGTCCTGTGAGCAGCTGCATACTATAGATGGCCATCTCCAAGTCAGAGACCCTGAGTCTCTTCTGAAGTACCAAGTTGGGAAGTCATATTGGAAACAGGTTTTAAATCCCAGGCACGCCACCCTTGGATAGATTTGGCTCTTTCCCTGAGATGAGCTAGAAAACTAGCCAGTTGAAGGAGACTAAGTGATGGGGAAGAATGTAGTTCCAACACTTTTTTCAATCCCAATTGACCAGCAGGTTTTCAGCCAGTTCAGCCTGGGGAAAGTAGAATATTAGAGTTACTTAGATGCTTTTTGATTCATTGCTGTTTGATTTTTGGAGATGCTGGAGACATAGGGGACTTTCCTGCTTCTGCAAAAATAGAAATAAAACAAGCTTCTCCTAGGCCAGGATGTATTGCCAAAAGTAACCTGTTGGCTGAGGGAAAAGTTGTTTTTTTTTTTAAACACTCAAGAGCTCTGGTCAACACAATGACCAATCATGATTTCATAGGACTTACAGAATATGCTACCCTTCTTCTGATGGAGGGTTGATGGATTCTGGGTGGAAAAGCTATTAATAGTTTAAAACTGCAATAAGACTTTTGGTACACTCTGTATATGTCTTGTTCTGCACCCAGAATCCATCAGTCCTCTGTCAGGAGGTGGGTAGTAGGCTTTAAGCTTTTCTAGCTTAAAACTGCAATGGTCAATGCA
This sequence comes from Phascolarctos cinereus, assembly GCF_003287225.1. Lineage (NCBI taxonomy): Eukaryota > Metazoa > Chordata > Mammalia > Diprotodontia > Phascolarctidae > Phascolarctos > Phascolarctos cinereus. Next base: position 79,549,986 of record NW_027555958.1, read on the forward strand.
GGATAATGTGTTGTGCTTGAATACTCATATTTTTATAAGACTTTCGATTTTTTTCATTGGTAGGGGTGGGTGTGGGAAGGAAGGAAAGGAAGAAAGAAGGAAACAAGTATTTATTGAGCTCCTACCATGTACCAGGCACTGTGCTAAGCAGCTGTTATTTGAAAAAAAAATTGATTAAAAAAAAAAGTTGAAAAAGTGAGAAATTAGGAACTGAAATAAAAGATAAATCCAGATCACTTATTGAATGATGATAGGAGTGATACTTTGGCTATCTCTCTATTTTTTTTGTCCAAACTCATGATTTCGTTGGGTGTAGTTAACTGCCAGTGAAGAAACTTCCAAGAAAGTTGCCTGGGAGCAGTAGGAGGTTAAATGACCTGTCTGGGTAAATGTCAGTCAAAACTCCAACTCATGTCTTCCCTACTCTGACTGGCCTACTAACCATTATATGTACAAGGCTGCTTCTCTGTCATTTCTCATACAGTCCTTTTGCGTCTGGCACAATTTATATATTCTTTACATTATTCAGATAATTATATTATTTAGATATATAGTTATCTATTAAATTATTTTAATAATTATGGTACATTTTTCTTTATATAGTATATTATATGGACATGTTATATTGATATTATATAATCCTATGACATAATCATATTGACAAATTGTATAAAAAGTAAACCCAGTATGAGTTCACCAATGTTATGAGAAAATCAGAAGCCTTAAAGGACCGACCAACAGGAAAGCCAGCAGATTTTGCATTTGAAAGGAATATTGTTGCCTTTCTTTGAAAACAAAAGTCTCATTAATTTAGAAGGGCTTCACAGAGATGCCAGACTGTATCATGACAGGACTAATCATAGCGCTTTCCTCCAACCTCCCTTTTTCCTTCCCTTTCCCTCCCCACCCTTTCCCTTCTCTCTTTTGATTTTTTTTTTTGTTCTTGAAGCTTGTTAGCTTTGCTGGTGTGCTTCTGATGGAAGCATTAGGGAGGCTCTTTTTCCTACCTAACCTGCCAATGCCAATGCCCTTCCTTCAGTAAGGGAGCCCGAGGTAGTGTGGGGCATTTGAGCCCTGGTATTTTCCTGCAAGTATTCAGGATCCTCTAACTAGGAGCACAGAAGAGGAAGACTGCATCATCTGGATTCCTCTGGTTCTGTTTGCTCCTTAAAGCACTGAATGAATCCCCTCCCTAAATGGGATGTGGAATTGTGGAACAGAAAGTGTGGTGGAATAGAAAGGCTGCTTCCAAGCATCCTCTAGCCTCCCTAGAGGCACAGCTCAGATACTATTTTCTCTACAAGGACTTTACCTTTTCTGATTTCCATCCCTCCACCCTCAGTCTTCTCTGCTTTCTCCACCCTAAAATACTTTGCATTTACTTTGCATGTACATTCTATTTACTCATCTGTGTTCACTCCGCATCATCTCCCTCTTTCCCCTACTCCCCAGTACAATGTAAACAGTGCCTCGCTGTTAGGTGGGCCTGGAGTCAGGAAGACTGGAGTTCAAATTCAGCCTCAGATACTTAATAGCTATGTAGCCCAGGGGAAGTTGCTGGACCTTTGTCTGTCTCTGTTTCATCACCTTCTAAAATGGAGATAATGATAGCACTTGCCTCCCAGAGTTTGTTGTGAGGATCAAAAGAGATATTTGCGACACTTAGTGTAGCGTCTAAGTGCTAAATAAACACTTCTTTCCTTCATTCCTAAAATCAGCTAGCACAGTTTGGTTTTTCACTTAAGGATGGGTGGTGACTTCCAGTTGCCTCAGTGCCTATTGGGAGAACCCACTGTGCCTTGGGAGCTCATCTGGGCCTTCATTTTCCCTCTGATGGGAGAAGCTTGATTCATTTCTCCCATACTCTTTTCCTTTATTTTTAATCATATTTTTTGCTATTCTTAGGTTTTTTTAAATTTTATTACAATTTTGAGCTTTTCTACTTGTTTTGAATTATAATAGGTCCTTATAAGTGCCAAGAAAAGTGGTAACTTATGAGAACTTAATGAAATATTATTTGCTTATTTAATTCCTATAACTGTATTGTATCATCTCCAAACCCAGTAACTATAATAGACCTGAGCCATCACAAAAGACTATTAATTTGGGTATTGTCTAAGAATTGTGCTTCCTGGACTTCCTTGGTACTCAGTACAAGGTACCCTGGAGGGAATTAAGAATCATGTGATATTAATTTGGGTGAGACTCTTTAGTGTCTCGGGCCAGTGAGATGGTGCAGTGGATAGAATGTCAGTCCTGGAGTTCTGACTCAGTATCTTCCTGAGTTCAAATCTAGCTTCAGACACTTACTAGCTGTGTGACCCTGGGCAAGTCACTTAACCCTGTCTGCCTCAGTTTCCTCATTTGAAAAATCCTAGAGGAAGGATATGGCAAACCACTCTGGTATCTTTGCCAAGAAAACTCCAAATGGGGTCATGAAGATTGGATACAACTGAACAACAATGCCTTTCATTAGGGATTTAGGTAGTGTAGCCTAGTGAGAACACTGCTTCTAGAGTCAGTGAACCCAGAGTCAAATCCTTCCTCTGAACCTGTGTGATCTTAGGCAAATCACTGCATTTCCTCAGCTACAAAAAGTATGGGTTGGATTACAGAGCCTCTGAGGTCCCTTTTACTCTAGATCCAGGATCCTATGACCAATGTGCTCAAACGCATCTCTGTTTGATTTGCTAGGTCAGAAAATATTTAACCAGGGTGGGGGGAGGGGGACTTGGAGGAAACATAATAGGGACTGATCAGGAGAACCCTTAATTATTTGGCTATTCCTCCAATTAATTTCAGGAGCTTACAGGGCTGCTGAGAAGATGACCTGGGAATGATGTCAGTCTATACCTTCCAGGGTGAAACCTCCCTCTCTGCTAGCTCCTCCATAGTGCTTAGGCTCCAGAAGAAATCATGAAGTTCCCCTTGGTAAGATTAGAGTATACTTTAGAAGTTTATATTATTCTCCTAGATGCACCTAATAAGAGAACAAGACCTCAGAACCAGCCTTTTCTGACTCTTCCTTCACGTTCTTAGTGGCCACATTTAATTATAGATAGATAGATAGATAGATAGATAGATAGATAGATAGATAGATAGATAGATAGACAGACAGACATATACACACATACATTCATACTTCATATATACACATAAATGCACATACACCTATATATACATATATAGTTGTTGTTGTTCAGTTGTTTCAGTGGTGTCTGACTGTTTGTGACTCCATTTGGGGTTTTCTTTGCAAAGATACTAAAATAGTTTGCCATTTCCTTCTCTAGTTCCTTTCACAGATGAGGCAAACAAGGTTAAGTGACTTGCCCAGGGTTACACAGCTAATAAGTGCCTGAGGCTGGATTTGAGCTCAAGTCTTCCTGACTCCAGGTTCAGGGCTCTATCTACTATACCACCTAGCAGACACATATATACATAAACACACACACACACACACACACACACACACATATATATATATATATATATATGCATATATGTGTGTGTTTGTATATATGTATATATATATATATATATATATCTCCAAGTACTTGAACCACTGTGTGTATATATGTGTGTGTATAGACATATGTATGTATATGTATATATACATATTTACACATGCACACATGTGTGTATATACATGTAAATGGAAGATAATGTATGGACCAAACACTTGCTTATTCCCAGGAAGGCCAGGTAGTGCAATAGAATGTAAAATGGACTTGTAGTCAAGAAGGACCTGGATTTGAATCCCACCTCTGATATTTATTAGTTGTTAGATCATGAACAAAGCACTTAACCTCTCTGAGCCTCAATTTCCTCATCTGTAGAATGGGGATTAGTAACAAGTCTAATGCCAGGGTTATTGTGAGGTTCAAATGATATAACGGATACAAAATCCTTTGTACTAAAATGCTAAGTAATTGGTAACCACTGTCCATTATTCTGTCATTGTAACATGCAGGAAGAATCTACCTGATCAGCTTTCTTCAATTCTGAATTCATCACGGGATTCCAGGGAGGTAAGCAACCCTCAGCAGCTCTACAAAGAAGGGGCTTCTATAACAAGGAATGGAAGTGTCTGCACCACAGTGAAGTACAAGAGGAACATGGCTGAAAACCAAGAGATGTTCCTTATGAGAAAGAAGTCTTGAATCAGCTGGCGTGTCCTCCAGAACCCCCCAGGACATAGCAGAAAGATATAAAGTTAGCTATCCTGGGAATCTATGTCTGAGGGAGAATGCTGCCATGTGTGATACAAGGAGATAAAAGTGCTCTATCAGGGGCTTAATGAACAATTAATATATGGGGAGGTTGAAAGCATGGAGGGAGAACTTCTTCCTGAGCCACAGATGGTGACTAGCCTGGGCTTTGAAGCATAGAGATTGATAGCCCTTGTAATTATGTCCCTGCCCAACGGAACTGCAGGTACTGTCCTTGTTCAAACAACTCCTTTATCCTTTCTAAAAGTTATTTGCTCCAATGATCAGCAGAAGCAAGGAAGGAGCAGGGGTCAACCCTATAGACAGAGGTAAATGAAGCTTAGGACATGCCTTGGAGGTAGGGTGGGAGTAGGGGAATGGTTGGTACCACCAAGATCTTATCAACAGTTTAAATAAGTTTAAGTAAAATCTTCTAACCTTTAGATGGTTTTACAAAAACAGATACCCCCAAATCAGATGGGTCTCCATATTACATCTTCCAAGTACTAATAATGGAGAATCATCACTCTACATTCTAGGCTATATCCCCAGAAAAGAGTTTAGTCTTGCCCCCAAACCAGGTATGTGCTTCTCCCCTCATACCTGTAAGGTCCCTTAACCAAAGGGGCTCCAACCTAAACGGATGAAAAAGTGCCAAGAGCTCATGTGGCAAAGGGCCACCTCCTGATTCTAGGACTTGGAAATTCTTTCCTCCTTTGTAGAGTCCTCATTTGATTCTCCTTAGGCATAGTCTTCTTCTGGAGTCCAAATGCTGTGTCTTCCAAAGTCACATGTCCTGAAATCACCATTATCTCCAGGTGACTCTAACCAAGTCTAGTTCTTCCTGTTTTGGTGACGTGTGTATGGTGATAGACCTGTGAGGAATGGAAGTGTCCTACAAAGGGCAATGGGGACATGAGTGATGGGTTTAAGCTGGCTTGAGCATCTAAGAAAGAAGATGGAAGATCTGGAGGAAAGACTGTCACCAGGGAAATGCATGGTTGCATCCAGTTCCAAATGAATATCCATTTAACTACTTTGTTAAAGTACCTTTACCGAGACCTTTTTTCACCTGAGTGTGTGACTCTGTTTTTGAAAATAATAGAACCTCTCTTTAATCAAAAATATTATATGATCCAGACTTTTCAGTAATTCAGGATTCCCCTTTGCCAATTTGTTAGATGCATGCATTTAATTTCCATAATGTGGGCTGATTTTGTGGTGAGCATGAAGAGTAATAACTAAGCCACAAGCGCCATACTGGTATCCTAACGATGTCTGGAGACAGTGTGAAAGGCCCCCAGTATATTGGGCCAAATGACCCTCCCTAGCTTAGCCTATTTATGGGAACTTATGGAAAAATGCAAGGCAAGAGTAGCACCCATTATCTCTGACTCTAAGTTATAGCAGAGTTGCTAATGTGCATTAATAGAGGGAGTTTCCACACTGATAACTCCTCACACCAATGAAATCTCAAGTACGGACCAAAGATAGATAGATGAGAGAGAGAGAGAGAGAGAGAGAGAGAGAGAGAGAGAGAGAGAGAGAGAGAGAGAGAAGAGGGGGGGGAGGAAGAGAGAGAGAGAGAGAGAGAGAGAGAGAGAGAGAGAGAGAGAGAGAGGGAGGAAGGGAGAGAGAGAGAGAGAGAGAGAGAGAGAGAGAGAGAGAGAGAGAGGGGAGGGAGAGAGGGGGAGGGAAAGGGATAGAGAGGGAGAGAGAGAGAAATCTATAGATATAGACATGTTTGGCAGAAATTCCCTCTATCAATATTGTGTGTGTATATGTTATACAGACGAACACATACACACACATAAACACATTCTGACTAGAACAATAGATTGGAAGGAAGAATGGGATGGGGATGAGAAGTATTGCTTCATTTGACTAGACTGAGGGGGCAACTTTCTCTTGCTAAAAGGATAGAATCATTTTTATTCAAACCTAACCTGTCCTTTAAAAGAGGCGATACTCAAATCAGACTTGCATTGTGCAAGATTCAATTTTGCTTCCAATCCTCAGAGAACTTTATAGAGAAAGAGAAAAGGTTAAATTATGCATGACCTGGCTAAACTGGAAGCAGTAGGGATAGAGGAAAAAACAAACATATAGAATTGACATGCTCTTTTTTCCCCCCTGCAACCAGAGGTCACAATACCCCCTTTTCTCTCACTTCCAGTTAGAAGCTACCCACAACTTGTTTTGTGTACTCTCTGTCACTCTCTGTCTTTCTGTCTCTGTCTCTATCTCTCTGTCTGTCTCTCCCTGTCTCTCTCTCCCTCCCCCCCTCTTTCTCTCCCCCTCCTCAACAGCATCTCATATATAACTCTCTCCACTTCCATTCTCTTTCAGTTTTTAAAAAAATTAATAGGTAGAGTGTTAACTAGGCCATAGCTTTTTCCTCTCTACATATCCTGTCCCTATCCCAGTTTGGTTTCTAACTAGCAGACTACCTGACCTTGTGTACTCTAGGATAGGATTCAATTTGTTAAGTTAATTATATCCCATGTATATGAATGTTCATATATGTGAACCTTTACCTGTACCTTTAGTGTTCTTAATAAACTTTATATTATCAATTTATAGAAGTGATCATTGGTAGAACCATATGTTTGTACTGAGCTAGAAATTTTCCTGAAATTGCACGTGCTTGCAAATGCCCATTAAAAATACCCCTCTCCTCCCACCCTCATCACCCAAGGAAAGTTCTGTTTTCCTTATTGAGTAACAACCATCCAAGTTCTCTACTGGTTACTTGCCAGAGACACCAAGAAGTTCTGACTAGAAAGAAAAGTCAAGTGAGCCCCAAAATCCCTTCTCAGAATATCGTTCATAACATTTTACCCCCACCATGGCTGCCCTAGATAATGTGTTGTTTCTATCCAAAATTTTACCACTAGGAATTCATTCTTGTGAATTAAACACTGTCCATTGGTTAAATGCAAACATTCATGGGAAGTATAACATGTTTAACTAACACTCAGAGACATTGCACTATGAATTAGTTTAACAGCTCTGGCCAACGTGAATAGTAATGTTATCAATGCTACTCTGTCTAAGCTAAAACTTAGGCTGAGGCACTGTCAATTTATGAAAAAATTCATGGTGCAGTTGTCATCAGGTGGAGCAGAGACATTTACAGGAAATATATCATGACTGCAAGGCAGTATAATGAGTGATTGTATAGTTTTCTAACCTTATTTCTACTGGCAAAGCATGTCTGTTTTTACAACATATTAACAAGTGATTGTTTAGATTAAATGTTACAGGTTTTGCTTATTTTAGGCAGAGTTTGATCGTTTTTACTATTTTTCTTGACTACACTTGTTTTATTTTCACATATTAAAGTTTACTGCATTTTTGGACAGTTGTTGACTTACTGTAGTTACAGTCATCATGCAGTTCTTGAAATGTGCTTCATACAGATTGTCAAGATGTGTATTTGTGCAGTTACATTTATTCTGACAGTTTGAAATATTTCATATTAAATATTAACTAAATTAAAACTCAAATACCTGGATTTTAGCAGCTCTAAATCTATGATGCTTTGATCTTACATCTAGATCAAACTGAGTGATTCACTTTCCCCCATACATATTCCACGCCTTCCCACCTCCATTCCAATGGTGAAACTGTTCCCTCTCCTTGAAATGATCCTTTTCCTCTCATCTCTAGTTGTTGAATCCCTATTCATCCTTAAAGTCTTTGCTATAATGCTGTCTCCTCCACGAATCATTCTCAGATTTTTCTCATCCCCAATTAATCCTCCCTTACACAGTATCTTGTTTGGACCTTTCTTTTGTGCTTATCTTGTTAATATTAAATTTTTAGCTAGGTTTTGAAAAATAACAATGGAGGGTAAATTTATTAGAGGCTCACAAAAAGAAAAATCAGTCAACAAACATTTATTAAACACTCACTATGTGCCAGGAATTGTGCTAAGTGCTGAGATGCAAAGAAAGACAAAAACGTAGTCCCAGCCCTCAAGGAGTTCATATTCTAATAGGGGAGAGAATGTACACCTAATTGTACGTACAAGGTATTTACACTAGACTAATGTGGAAATGTTTAATATGATTGTACATGTATAACCTATATCACATTGCTTGCTATCTTGGAAAGGGGGTAGGGGAGGGAGAAAAGAAGTTTGGAACTCAAAATCTTATAAAAATAAATGTTGGAAACTTTCTTTACGTGTAATTGGAAAAAAATTAAAAACTATTAAAAAAAGATATTTACAGTAAAGATGGAAGGCAACCTCTGAAGTACTATGTGATATCTGAGGGAAGGTTATTATTGACAGGGATCAGATTGGATGAACAAATCAATAGGGCTTTGTTATCTAGAGCAGAACACTGTAAGAGCAGACCCTCTCCTTTACCCAGAAGTATGGGGCAGTCACGGAATACTTCAGGGAGGAACACCAGGAAGGGGCACAGGAAGCCATCAAAGTCAAGTTTTGCCTAGGCCTGGCCCAGACAAAACTACTACAGAGGAATGTGAGGCATAGAGTTAGAGCCGGGAGGGACCTCAGAGGACCTAGCCCAATCCCAAAATTTTACTTTAGATTTTTAATGCATCATAATCCCACTTTATAGATTATAATTTGCATGAGGACAAGGCTTGTGTCTTTAAAACATCCATTTCTCTCAGACACTTACTAGCTGTGTAACCCTAAGCAAGTCATTTAACTATGTTTGTCTCAGTTTCCTCATCTGGAAATAAGCTAAAGAAGGAAATGGCAAATCACGCCAGTATCTTTGCCAAGAAAACCCCAAATGGGTTCACAAAGAGTTAGACACGAATGAAAACGGCTTAACAAGGAAATCCAATAAGATTTTCAAATAAAACTTAGCAGAAGCCACCAATTTTTCCAAGCCCTAATTTCCCTGGCCTTCAGGCCCCATTCTTATCATCCCTCTTACTTTGATATTCTCTCTGTGCTCACATGGTAAGAGAGTATTTTACTAGTTCTCATAAAGATGTATACAACTGTGGGCTAAAATAGTGGAAATGGAGAGTCTCCACTGGTCCTGCAAGTGAGCATTCCCCATAGGAGCAATTTAGCTATTCTGTTCTCTACAGGTGGCATTTGAAGACCTGAAATGACTAGACTCTCCCAGGAGAAAGATGTTAAGAGAAGGAAGTTGTTTTTTTTTTTTCATTCTCAGAGATTATGATAGATGTTACCCAAGGAGAAGCTCCTGGAAAATTCTAGAAGCTATCTATAGCCTTGAATGGGATAGCCTGGTAGATAGCAAAACAGGCACCACTGAATCATTCTATTATTTACCTCCAGTAGGGAAGTCAGTCTAGAATTTTTTTTGGAATAAACCATGCATAGGAATATAGATTCATAGATTTAGAACTAAGGTGGGACCTTAGAGGTCACCTAGCCCAGTCCCTTCTATTTGTAGAGGAAGAAAGTTAGGCCCAGAAACAGATTTGAACCTGTGTTCTCTGAGCCCAATTTCAGTATTCTTTTTATTCTAGCACAGTAAAGGAAAATGGGGGCCAGAAAGGCAAAGTAATTTGCCTAAGGTCATATAGGTAGTAAATCAGAAAGTTTGTCTTTTTTCCTGGTGCACTTTGCATGATGTCTCCTGTAAGCAAGAAAGATTGTCAATGTTTACAAGAGCTTGTGTGATAAAATGGCTGTTGTCAGTGACAGACCTAATTGAAACTCTGGGTCCCAAGTCACTAATCATCTCTGGAGTTTGTGCCAACCTTCCTCACAGAGGTGTGGTCTTTATGAAAATAGCTTTGTTTTGGAGGGGTTTTTTTTAATGGGCAATTTTGGAATCCATCTATGTCTTTTTGCTGACATAGATCATATAAACTGATGAAAACTAAGACTTCTGGGGTTGTCCCAAATCCTTTGATTAATATCATTTCATAGGCTTATAGATTCTGAGCTGAAAGAGACCTTCATCTCATTCAACACCCTCATTTTACAAATGAAGGAACTGAGGCCCAGAAGCATAACAAGGAGTGTTAGCCTGCCTTTTTCATATGTCTCTGTGCTTCCTTGCCCTTAGCAATATATTTATAAGGGAAGGAAAGGGGAAAAGGGAAGAGTGGAACAAGGGTGAAAAAATTCTACTCACACAAAAATACTTAAGTATTTTCAAAAGCAAGGTAAATGAATCCCCTTAAGTTCAAGTCAAAGGCTATAAAATGAACCATCTCTCCCCTACTCCCCCTGGAACAATCTACCATGCAAGTCAGGGTTAAATTTTCTCTTTCATCCAATGCCAATCACTCCAAATGCTGCTAATGGATGAAATCAAACCTGAGTGTCTCTCTTGCTTCCACAAGAGAGAGTTCTTTTAAAAATTTTTTGTGTGGCCTGTTGATGTTTGGGTCCCTACCTCTCCACCTCCCAGGAACCTGTCAACACATTAAATATGTATTATTTAACTGAGCCTGTGGGAGAACTGTGGACCATGTTGTACATTAATGGCCATAGTTCCAGATGGATTACCCCCGGGGATACTGGCAACTCTCCTCAATCCCGTGACAGACTATCTCAATGGGTAACCATAACCAGGCCATTTGCACCTGACGCTGTAAAATGGCAGCGCTCTTCCCTCCCACAGGCTACTTCATTTTCTCTTCCTCCTCCCCCAGTACATAGCATTACTCCTATCCTAGGGAGGCTAGCTGACCCTAAGAAGTGTGCTGAGGGTGTGAGAACATGCCCACAACAAGAGGCAAGGGGGTAGGGAACATGTGTGGTGTAGGGGTGCGTGTGTGTGTGTGTGTGTGTGTGTGTGTGTGTGTGTGTGTGTGAGTATATACACTTCCCTATAAACACAAGGGCCAGACATTACTCAGAGTATTGTTTTTCTCAAAAGAAGCAAGCTATGCATGATTTTGGGTAAATGTAAATAAAGGTTAAAAGAAGGAAATAAATGGGATTTGTAGTTCAAATTAGAAGCCTTTTTTTCTCACTAAATAAGCTGGTGAGTGGACAGGCTCCTAACTGGTCTCTGTGACTCCAGCTTCTTCCCTTTCTAATTTGTTCTCCATACAGCTGTAAAATGTATATTCCTAAAACATAGTCTGTCTAAGTCATTCCCTTCTCAAGAAACTTTGTGGCTACCTATTGTTCCATATTTCTATGTCTGTCATTTAAAGCCCTTCCCAGCATGGCTCTAACCTATCTTTCCAGGTTGATTTCATATTACATTTTCACTACCCCAGATACACACACACACACACACACACAAACACACACACTCCACTAAAACTAATCAACTTACTCTTCCTTGTACATGTCACTCCATCTCCCATCTATGTGCATTTGCATGGGCTGTTCCCCAAGCCAAGAATGCCCTCTCTCCTCACCTCCATCTCTTAGAATTCCTTATTCCCTCAAGCCTCAGTTCAAGGGGTACCTACTATAAGACCTTTATTGATTCTGCTAATTGTCCTGCTCCAAGCTCCTGACAAAAAATTACTTCATATTTATTTTATGCATGTTTTGGATTTATTTACCTGTGTGTGCTTTTCTTCCCAATAGAATATTAAGTTCCTTAAAAAAAAAAAAGAATATAAGTTCCTTGAGGTCAGACACTTTTTTTTTTGTCTGTATCTCTGGCTCCTAGCAGAGTGTCGATCATAAAGTAGCTACTTAACAAATATTGTATTGAATTGAACTGAATTAAATTGAACAGCTACTATAGGCAGACCATTCTTTTGCTTACTGGGAGGGGAGTTGCATCCTGGAAAAGCTAGGATTTTCCTTGAAATCTCTGCCTCACAACTATGTTACATTCATCTTGGGAGGTGGGACCCAGAGGGTCCTTATCTTTTTGAAGTAATCATTTTTCTGGTTAGTTTGCTGAGGTGAGGCAGGAAGCATTATGTAGGAGGTTTGACACCTTGACCTCCCTTCTCATTAAATAATCCACGCAGTGGGAAAGTTGTATAGATTCATTGCTCTGTAAGAGGAAGAAAGAATATATTCAGAGCTCCAACAAAAGATTTCAGTTCCTTCATTCCTCCAACAACTCACTTATCCATTCATTTCTTCACACTTTAATACACAATATACCCACTACGTGCATTAGAGAAAGGTAATGCAATGTGTTACTTGAAGTCTAAGGAGAAAGAGTGGTTACCAACAGGAGATCAGAGAAGTCTTTATGGAAGGTGTGATATGTGAGTTAGGTTTAAAGGACAAGAAAGAACTCTGCAGATGAAGAGGGGAAGCAAGGGAATTCCAGACCCAAGGAATGGCTTGAGCAAAGTCGTGGAGGTGGGAAGGTACATGGTTTGTACAAGGAAGGGAGGAAAGCATGAAGCAAACATTTATTAAGCCCTCGCTGTGTGCTAGGCACTGTGCTAAGTACTGCAGACACAAATACAAGCAAAGGAAAGAAAGTTTCTGTTCTCAAGGAGCATATATTTTAGTGAGGCAGCTAGTGACTTAGTAGATACAGCTCTAGGCCTGGAGTCAGGAAGACCTGAGTTCAAATCTGGGTAGACACTTCCTAGCATGTGACCCTTGGCAAGTCACTTAACCTCTTATTTGTCTCAATTGCCTCATTAATAAAATGGGGATAATAATAGCACCTACCTCCGAGGGTTGTTATTGATGAGGTCTAGAGGTTAGGGGTCCTGGAATCCCAAGATCACGACATGTGGGTCCCGTCTGAAAGAATTCAACCCAAGCCTTCTTTCAGCCAAAAACAAAGTTTATTGAAGATTCGCCATATCAGCTAGATTCTTAAGGAATCTGAGCATCTGTGGGCCATTGGCTAGACTGTGAAAATCTGAGCCATGGCTAGATTATAAGAATTCCAGCCTCTTAATGGAGATGAGATGGACCTTACATACAGAATGACTATGGGAGGGATCTAGGAGTGGCTAAGTAGTCTATGAGGTAATAGAACTCCAGGGGTGGCCAAGGGAGAATGGAGCCTAGATAGGATTAAGGGTGGGAAGTGGCTAGGGGACATAGGGAGGTCTAGGTTAGGTTAAGGGCAACAGATTGGGCATAGCCACAATGAAAGCCCAATTGATGGGATTATAGCCTCAGGGGGATGCCAGAGATTAGGCCACGTGAGAAAGTCCAGGGTTTTTCCTTTTTGGCATCCTCATCAGTTATGATGATCAAATAAGATATTTTTTTATAAAGCACTTAACATGGTACCTGGTATATATAGGTGCAATAAAAATGTTAGCTGTTGTTGTTTTTGCTGCTGTCAATGAAGGAAGACAACACACAAAAATGAACTGAAAACTTAAGAAGCAGGGGTGGTGAGAAAGGTACCTGGTGTGAGGGTATGATTTTGAAGTCTAGAGAAAGTCAAGAACAAGGCCAGGAGGCCCTCTACACTAGATGAAGGCTCCAAGAGTTTTCACCAATGGGGGAAGGGGAGGCCTTACAGAGAAACATTCCAGAGTAAGCTGCAGGGATAGCAGGTTGTTCCAGGGCAAGGAGGCCCTAAGCACTGAGGAAGTTCTAGGATGAGCCAGTCATAGAGATGGCCTGGTTTTGAAGTCCAGAGAAAGTCAAGAACAAGGCCAGAAGGGGAATCAAAGTACCACCAAGCCACAAAGAGCCAACCAGTTGAATAGGAGCTTAGAGCGTACAGAAGGTAGTAATATGAAATAAACCTAGAAAGTTACTGTGGTACCAAATTTTGGAGAGCCTAGGAAGCCAAGCAAAGGAATTTAAACTTTATTTTATAATGTTACATGTTTTATATTTTTGTTTTATAAAACATTATAATATTTATATATTTATATCATATATAATATAACAATATAATATTTTATAATGTCATATCATATATAATATAATAACAATATAATATTTTATAATGTTACCCATAGCCTGGTTCCTTTCTCCCATAAAGTCCTCCTTCTTTGAACTCATATGGATTGGATTCAGTCCCAAAGGGAATCTGACTGGAAAGAGAGGGGCTCAGTTTTTTCTTGAACTCTTTGACTCATAATGTCCCCACCCCAGAGCACACTTGGTGGAAAGTCCCTTAAGTGAACCTTAGTTTGGCTTATGTCTAGGGTATCCCCAAAAAGGTATCTTCTAACATTACTGATAATGATATTGCATTAACTCTGCTGATCTTGGTCAGACCCCACCCAACCTTACAAGGAATTTAATCTAAGATGAGGAAGCCCATTGTGTTCTACTCAAACTTGGGTCTCTTTCGAAAGTTATATGGACTGTGAGCCAGCCACCATGATTGTCTTTGGTCTAAGAGAGATGGCCAAATGACCATCCTTTCATTAATAATCTACTGGCCTTATTAATAAAATGATTAAATTACCCAGAAAAAAAGGTACCCTCTAGAAAAGGTACTCATTGTTCAAAGAAGTAGGTATCAGGCAGAGGACAGCTATTTATTTCTCAAGCACAAAAGAAAACGCTTAAAACCCAAAAGACACAGAAGTTTGCATTAACACATATTTAAAACATACACTATAATTTAGCACCACTGTTGCACTTTCCTAATAGGTAAGAAGACTCCCAGGAGACTTCTGGAACTGTTGAACATTTATTTCACATTCATTTTGGATCTATTCTGTCTGAGCAGCAATTCGTGTTCTGTATCTTCTGTTCATGCAGGTGGATCTTCCATGCATATTCCTCATGTTGGGATTTAACACCCCTTCTTAAAAGAGTAGATTTGCAGAGATCTCCTTGATGTCATGGTCCTCTTTGAGAATGAAGGACAAAACACAAGCTGCAGAGATCATTTCCCACTGCCAGTAATCACCCAGGAACTCCCAACTCCTTAAACTCTACAAGGCAGCCACCGTTAGTTAACACTAAATATAATGCTTTGAAGTTTGCAAGCTCTTTACATAAACATCCATCTCAGGCTCATTCTTCAGTCACCTGTGCTCAGAGAAAGAAACATAAATCACATGTGGTAACTAGGGACATGACATCAGGCTCATCTAAGCATAGCTACCGATGGGAAATGGGAGGGGAGAGAAATCCACTCTGCTCCGCATTAGGAAATACAAGGAAGAGTTGTCAGAGTTGCAAGCCACACATTCAAAACTTAGAGTGGTAGCTGAAGTTGTTAAAACCTACTAAGTGGACAGCTGTTCCTGCTCAGTTGCCAGCCATCTTCAACATAGTCCCCAGTCACCAAATACTATTGACACAAACCAGGAGTCTCTGGTCACACATATCCTGTAGTATAGTTTGTTATGAGGGTTTTTCAAAGTGTGCAATAAATTTAACATGGTAGTAACAAAACTGTATCGCCTTCAGAACTCCCTTCTGCTCTTTTCTGTGTATTTTTAAAATGTTTCACAGACATTCTTTTCTTTATTTTCTTTTTCATTTTTTATCTCTATCACACATACCAACACCCTAGTCCAACAGAAGCCTTCCCTGGCAACAAATATGTATAGTCAAACATTAAAAAAATAAACCCAATGCATTGGCTGTCACTACATTTTCATCCCTAACCAGCTCATCTTCCTCCCACCTCTCTACAGTTGCTATTTTCCTCTGTGTTCACCTCCTATTGTAGTCTCTGTAACTTTCATTTTATTGTAGTAATTCCATCTTTATCTTAGACCTCTTTGTCTTGCAATTTTCATCTTCTGGTGCTCATGGAAACTTGGCTTTCTTCGAAGATGCCTTACTCCTTTTCACTCTCTCCAACGTTAGCTGTTCTTTTTCTCCCACCCCAGGACACATTAGAACAGCATACTTCCTGACCACCACTGTCACTCCTTTGTCAACTCAGCACTTTTTTCCTTTGAGGTGTGCTGGATCAACCTATATCACCCTACCAAGATCCTTATCTCTGTCATCTATCAACCTTTCTTCTCTCTTCTCTCAGAATTTGGTGCTTGACTTGCAGTCTTTCTTTCTATGTCTACTACTGCCTTAATTCTCAGTATCTTCAACACACATGTTGATGTTTCTTTGAATTTTGACCTCCAAGTTTATCAATTCACTTAATTCCCATGGCCTCCATTTTTGCTCTGCCTAAGTCACCCGCAGTGATAATCATATAAGCATTGATTTAGAACTGAAAGGAATTTTAGAAGCCATCTAATCTAACCCTCTAATTTTATAGATGAAGAAACTGAGACCTAGAGGAATTAAATAATTTGTAGGGTTTAAGTGATGGAGCTAGATGAAAACCCAAGACCTTAGACTTGAGGTTGTTATCTTTGAAATCCGTAAACAAGAAAAACTGAGGCAACAAAGTTCCAAGCATGATCAATTTATTAGCAAAGATAGCAATTGCCAATAAATGGGGTCCAAGGTACCTTAGTAACCAAGGATTCCCCACCCCTTACAATCAAGACAATTCTTTTACAGTCATAAAAGAGAAACTTAAAAGGGCAAAGAAAGAGACACAATCTGTAGTGATGTGGGCGTTATCAAGTTACAGTTGGTTAGAATCTAAGAATGGGGATTTTGGTACTGCTCCAGGGCACAGCAACAATTTAGAGTTCCTAGAATATGTGACATTGACACTTTGTGGAACACATTTGATCTTTATCTTATGTAAGTTTCTCCTAACAGTGGATGGTGGGTAACTTAGAAGGGTAAAATAGGGAACTAAAATTGCAAGTTTAAGGAACTTAAACTCACATAATGAAGGAGAATAGTAATTTGATTAAGTCTTCATGAAATAAAGTAGTATGTCCAATTTTGATATTACAAAGGCCACCACTTTTTTCATTGCATCATACTGCCTGATAGTCTGGACTTCACTGTCATGCCAAACTATTCCTCTTCCACGATCTTGAACTTTAAAATTACCCTCTGATTATAATTTCCTATTCTTCTGCCTCAATTCTAAACTTATTCTTCATACATAACTCCCATTTCTACCCTCTCTATGTTACTTGTCCATTACCCTCTGGCCTTAATTTCCAGCCTACACTGTCAACCCTATAGTTAATCAGTTCAGTTCAACTATATAAGCACCTGAGTTCCCTTTTTCCTCATTCTCCAGATGCTCATACCAACCAACTTTCAACCTTGGGTCAACCCAATCATCCATCATCCACTTCTTCTCCTGACATGTTGGAGGAAGTCACACAATTGTGGCAACTGTATCTGTTCTAATGAAAGCTGTACAGTAATCTTTTTATTCTCCCCCAATTGACTCTTCATGCCTTCCCGGATCCTTCTAATTGCTATCATTCTCCCCTCATCAAACAACCATGGATTATACTTATCTATGTAGATAAGTGTAATATAGGTCATTGTTTGTCCTTCATTCTCAAAGAGGACCAGAGACATCACAGGGTTATTTCTTGACTTGTGCATGAATTGGATTTAAGTGAGTCAGAGTTGCATAAAATTGTCAACCTCACTCTCTCTTCCAGAGTCATTGAAGTACAGTGGCAAGACAGAAGTCAGGATGACTGGTGATGTGCTGAGATGCAGTGGATGACCTTGGCATCTTCGATGTCTGACCAAGTTCTAAGCCCTTCACACTGCCTGCTTTAGTGGCTTTCGTGGCCATTAGAACAAATTGTTCTCACTCACCCATTCTGCCAGGCAAAGCCTTCACATGTTTGGAATAGACATCCCCCTAATTCGTAGATGGGTTTGTAGCCTGGGGGTTGCCTTCAATCCAGTTTAACCCATCTGCTGTGTCAGTGTACCAGGGTATGGCTGCTACACATGTTATAGCTTCTTGGAGCTACAGATGAGAGTTAGATAACAGGTGGACACCAAAGATGGATGATCAGCCCTGAAAAGGGTTCAACAAACCCTCATGCTAGAGATGCCAGCCCTCCCAAACACCCTATATAGCCCCAAACTGCTGTGAATCAGATCATATATGGTTTGGATGAATGGCATAATGTATCACTCCCCCCACCCCATTGAATGGAAGTTCTTATGGACAAGGATTGTTTCATTTTTGTCTTCTTTAAAATCTCTACCTCCTTTCTGATCAAGCTCTCAATACCACCCTTGAAGTCCCTCTTTAGAGCAGATAGTTTAATTTCCTTCTTCAGTGGGAAAATCAAAGTCTCAGATTAAGAACTGAAAAGGACATTAGAGACCTTCCAGTCCAAATCCCTAAATTTGTAAATGAAGATGAGAAAACTGAGGCCTAGGGAGGTTGTTATTTGCCCAAAATCTCACAGGCAGCAACCATCTGAGGCAGGATTTGAAGCTGGATCCCCTGACTCCAGGGTTAAAACAATTTTCCCCCAAACCACAATGCCTCCCATCAGTCACTGGCTCTCTCACCTCTGCTATTCCAGACTACAAAACATCTTCATTTGTAATTTCCACCTTTGTTCCCAATCTCTGAGAAAAATGCAGCCCTCTTTCCCAAAGCTGTCATCTATTTGTGCAATGAATTCCATCTCTTATTCGCTTTCATTTTATTTTTCATTCTCCCCCTGTTCCCTGGCTCATTCTCTGCTGCTTATGAGCACTCTCAGCTCATATCTATTCTCTTAACCAAAAAAAAAAAATCCTCATTTTACTCCACCTTCCCATTAAGCTCTCTTTCTATATATCTTCTACTTTTGATTACCAAACTTTCAATCTGAAAGAGCTAAAAGAGACCTTAGTGGCCATCTAATCCAACCCCTTTATTTTACAGATAGGGAAACTAAGACCCAAGAAAGTTAAGTGACTTGTTCAAGGTTATACTGGAAGAGCTGGGACTTTAACCCAAATTCTCTGCCTCCAAATCGAACGTTTTCTCCACTGTATCGTACTGTGTTCCAAGAGAGGCCAGTGACTGGGCCAAGAATCAAACCTGAGCCTCCTCATTGGTAGGCAAGGATTCTATCACTGAATCATCTATACAGCCATGTTCACTTCCTTCCTTTCCACTCAACTCTCAAACTCTTGGAATAGAAATTCTAGTCCCACCACTCTACTAAAATGTCTTATGCTCTTTTTTAGTCCTTACCCTCCTTGATCTCCCTGCTTCTTTTAAGGCCATTGACTTCCCTCTCTCCCTCTGAACATTCTATCCTCTTTTGGCTTCTGTGACACCACAATGAATTGTTCCTCCTACCTGTATAGAGTGATCCTTTTTTGGTTACTTTGCTGGTGTATCATCCATCTCTACTCCTTCCTGCCTCCCAAGTATTGGCTTTCCCCAAGGCTTTGTCCTCAGCCCTTTTCCTTATACTTTATACTGCCTCCTTTGGTGATCTAATTCCTCTATGGATTCAGTAACCATCTCTACACAGACAACTCCAGAATCAAGATATCTAGTCTTAATCTCTCTCCTAAGCTTTAGTCTTGCATCTCCAACTGCCTGTTGGACATCCTGGTGTCCAACCTTGGTGTTCCATTGATATCTCAGACTCCCTCTAATATCTAGAACACAATTCATCATCTTGTCCTCTAAAGACTTCACTGATTGAAATCCCCCTATATTTGTTGAAGGGATCAACACCCTCTCAATTGCCATCCTTACCTGTAACCTTAAATTTATCCTTGACTTTTCACTCTCACTTACCCCATATATCTAATCAGTTATTAAGTTCTGTTAATTTTACCTCTTCAACATCTTTTGTAACATCTTTTCTCTGTATTCAGTCACCATTCTGATTCATGCCCTCATCACCTCTTGCCTGGTCAATTGTAACAGCCTCGTAATTATTCTCCCTAATTCCAGTCTCTACCTTCTCTAATCAATCCTCCATATAATTGCCAAGATAATATTCCCAAGGCACAGATGTTTAATAAATGATTATTCACTTAATAAATAACACTGGTACTAGGCACAAGACTAATATCCATGATAGAGACTGACACAATAGTCTTTTATCTCATGCAGTTGTGTTTAAGTAAACACATCAGTGTGATTTAACTGAAACATGTAATAAAACTATATCTTTATGGAGATCTCTTGTTGCAGAAGGTAAAAGAGCATCCTGCATATGGTACAAAAATCATTACTGATTTTGAAGACTATCATACAAAAAATGAATATAAGGTAATTCCATGAAAAAAAAAAGACTTCTTATAAGGAAGAAGATAAGGTTATTTCCCCTCTCTGGCCTACTCTTTGTACAATTCTGTTTTTACATCCATACAGCTTATCATGTTGTCATAGGACAATTATACGTTTGGTGAAAAGGATTGACAGGGGCTATGAATAGCAGCCTACTTACAAATACACTTGCCAAAATAAACATTGAATAGATTATCAAATCCTTTGCTCAAGGGCAAAACCTAATTACCAGATGGAGCCAGAAAGAAATCTGCCCTAGCTCACCTCACATTTGCCCCCCCCACCAACTGCCCCCTAGCCACTATTAGCCTCCAAAGAGAGAATTGTACAGAATGTGTGGATTGGCTTCACTGTTGGGATCTCTATTACACTTTGTTCAAGCATCTGGGATTAGCTTCTACTGCAAGCCAAGTGCATCATTTATCATTAATGAGTCGGTATCCTGAGGAGCAGAGTATTTCAACCATGTACATCAGTGCAGCGTTTCAAATCAGACATTCCTCAGAAAAGAGAGACCACGTTGTTTGGGGAAATAGCTAAACAAATTGTGGTACATAATTGTAATAGAATGTCACCGTGCTACAAGAAATGACAAATATGATGAATACAGAGAAGCATAGAAACACATATATGAATTAGTGCAAAGTGATGTAACTAGAACCAGGTAAACAATATGTACAATGACGACAATGTAAATAGTAAGAACAATCACTGCAAAACTTCTCAAAATGGATGTTGTAAAGTTGTAAAGGATAAGCATGGCCTCAAAGGAGATATAAGACATCTGTGCCCCACTCCTTTGCAGAGCTGGGAGGAGGAGGAGAGAGATAGAGAACAATGCATACTGTGTATATTTTTGGACTTTTTCTACATATTTGTCAGTTTTTCTCATTTTTTTTCTTCTTTTTTTTCTTTCCAAAGATATTCTTTAAGATGTGGAATGCCTCTCTGGGGTGGGAAGGGGAAAGAATTACAGGAGAATTTTTTTATATGAAAATAAAATATATCAATAAATTTTATTTTGAAAAAATATTAATGTTGCAAAATTACAAATGGTAGGCTTGGCCCCAAAGAAACCATATGAGAGGACATTCCATCTCTCCTTTTAAGAAGTTGAGGTATCTGAGGATGGAACAATTGTATAGAATTGTATAAAAGTATTCATTGATTTTGCTGAAATATAGGTGATGTAAAAGAGAGACAGACAGACAGACATTAGCCAAAAGAGAAGGAAAAGACATCTCCTCTATATCATTCAGGATAAATTGCCATTTCCCACCATGGTACTATGCTCTGCTTCAATAAGGTGGTATCAGGGTTGAACTATTTTTTCTCAAGTATAACTGTAAGACCACACTCAAAAAGACCATCTTCAAATTCCTACCTGTTTAAAACAGGGAGGAGTCATCATTAGTCTATTCATATCCCAGACATGGCACCTGACCAGTAAATAGCCACCATATACAAGTATAAAGTTTCCCCAAGACCAATGGATTATCACTGCTTTTCTAGTGCTCCCTAGAGTAAGGGGTATTAATTTCCTTCTAGTTGTCTTGCCAATTTTAGCTATTGCTACTACTAAATTTTTAGGGACTTTAAATGAAAGATTTGATAAAACACCTTTTTTTTTAATGAAACTTTTGGTCCGAGGGGAACCTACAGCAATCTGGTATTTACCAAGAAGTTACCATTTCTGATGCAGCTTTGGGAGCTACCCTGTGTTGCTGCTACCATTTCATAGCTGCTGTTGACCTTGAGTATAAATGATGAGTCTCAGTGAATTCTGCAGCTGCTGCTACCTTTTCTTTTTTTCTCCAAGGAAGGCCTAAAAGTCAGGATTCATTCCAAGAGCACCACATATGCCTCTGGCCCATACTTTTTGGAGTTGTATAAAAATTGCATTTGAAAGGCAAAAGACCAGGGATGGCAAAGAAAGAATGGGTAGACTCTTCAAGGCAGAAAGAAGTGTCCAGTGATGAGGCCTAGTATGTAGAGAAAAGGTAAATTGATTTGAAAGTTGGGAAACCTGATTTTAAATCCACATTTGGCTGCTTGTTGTATTGATAACCTTAAACCATTTGTTTCACTTTCCTGGGTCTCAGTTTTCTCATCTGTAAAATGATGGTATTTGACTAGATGTATGAGCCTTTCCAGCTCGGTCTTAGTAAATGACCTAACCTCTCTGAGCCTCAGCTCCCTCATCTGTAAAATAGAAATAACAAAACATTTCTGTTGCTCGCCTCAGTGTTGTTGAGGGTAAAGCCCTTTGTCAAATTTAAAACATAGAAATATGAATCGTTTTCCATTGTTATCCCATACATAGAGAATGCTTAGGAAGATGTGAAGGTGTGTGAGCAATGACCATATCCTGGAAAGCAAAGTTGGAATGGAAATCATAGGATCATGAAGTTTAAAACTAGAAGCTCACTTGAATTTACATAGTCCTTGAAGGTTTGCAGAGCACTGATTCTTACAACAACACTGAAAGGTAGGTGTTATTATAATCCCCATTTTACAGACCAAAAAAATGAGTCTGGCAGAGCTTTCGTGACTTGCCTAGATTCACAAGCTAGTAATTGTCTTAGGAAAGATCTGAACTTGGCTCTTCCTGACTCCAAATACAGCAGTCTATTAGATCACACAGTAAGAATCAAAGCCAGGATTAAAATCCAAGTCTCCTCATTAAAATTCAGTTCAGTTTTCCACATTATAATTATCTTCCAAATGCCTAGTTTTCTACCAATGACACTTCAAGCCCATAACTCAAAATCTAGAGAGTTTTTTTTCTGCCTTTTGAAATTAGAGAAGTCTCCAAAGAAGCATGACGTTTTGACTAATAATGCCTTATTTGATTCCTCTGAAGAAGTCTTCATACCCCTCCAACTCACCAACAGGTTTGAGTCTCTACAGTTACCCTCAATCTAGTTTAGTCCGTCTGCAGAGATGGTTTTACCAGGAAGTAGCCAATGTACATGCTATAGCTCCTTGGAGTCATAGATGAGAACAATCTGTTCCAACGGCCACAAAGGCAGCAGAAACAGGTGCTATGGGACACTTGGAGCTCAGTCAGACATTGACGACATCAAGGCCAGGCATCCTGACTTTCGTCTTGCTGCTGGACTTTGATGACTCTGGAACAGAGAGTGAGGCTGATGACTTTGTTCAACTCTGGCTCACTTCAATTCACGCACAAGGTAAGATGTCACCCATAATGCCATTATTCCTCTTCGAAAATGAAGGACGAACAACAACAATATTTGTCACAGGAGAGAAATCAAGTCATCTTTTCCTACTTTTTAAATACTAAAGGAAAGCAAGACTAGCAAAGTCTTCACTTTCAAATGGCAACTGGTTATCAACACGTTTTATGTTCAAAGATGGCCATACAATGTTCATTTTCTGTGTCTGCTGGTATAGTGAGAGAACTCATCTTTCCCACTCACTTGTATCTCTATTCACTTATCCAACCCTAAAAATCTTTACTGATCTCCAGTTAGGTATAAGGCATTGGGCTAAGCAGTTTCATAGAATTAGGGCTGGAAGAGACCTCAGGAATCATCTAGACACCCTGTTAGAATACAGATAATGACAGAAGTCATAGGTGATTAAGTGACTTGCTGGAATACCAAAGCTGAGATTTAAACTCAGATCTTCTCACACCAAATCTAGGGTTCTTACCCCTGTATCTCAGGCTGTTTTTTTTTTGGGAGGGGGGAGGTTACAAGGATGAGTAAGACACATTCCCTTTGCTTAAGGAATTTATAACCTAAGAATATTCCTATTTTGTGGTCTATTCTACAGCAAAAAATAAAAATAAACTTAATAATGCCAGCCAATTAACTTTTATTAAATGCCTCCTATGTGCCAGGCATTGTGCTAAGTCTTGGCGATACAAATAAAGGTAAAAGACAGTCTCAGCTCTCAAGAAGCTCAGTCTAATGGGGTAGGCAACGTGCAAACAACTATATAGAAACAAGTCTCTTCATAATCCCTAACCTCTCTCCTTACCCTCAACAATTACACTGTATATATAGCAAGGGTTGCATCCTTCAGACCATGCCCAGGGATGGGCCTGTAGGGGGTATTTCAAGGGGTGAGGAACCTTCAGGCTCGAGGCCACATGTGGCCCTCTCCGTTCTTAAGTGCAGCCCTTTGACTGAATCCAAATTTCACAGAACAAATCCCCTCAATAAAAGGATTTTTTCTGTAAAACTAGGACTTAGTCAAAAGGCCATACCCGAGGATCTAGAAGGCCACATGTGGCCTCAAGGCCACAGGTTCCCCACCCCTGGGCTGCTCCATGGAACATGCATTGGTGACTCTAGAAACATGTGGCTCATTATTGAAAGGGCCTGGTGCTTTGAGGTGAGGAAGCAATTCCCTTCATGGCTACTGATCTAGAAGAGCTGCTGACTCAGCGGACCTTTAAAAAAGGTCTCTTTTTCTTCTTCCTGTTCTCCAAGTGGTATTATATAACTCTTGGATTGACTATGAAGGGAATGGGAAGGGGATGGATGAGTGTTCTCCACCTCAACAACATGGTGACTAATTCTACACAGCAGCTAGAGAAAAGGCTCAGCTGTTTAAGTTTAAGCCTGGGCCTTTGACTGCATCTTTGTTTCTTTGCCTGATCACAGGTGACTGGACAGCAATCCTGAGATAGACAGGTTCAGGCTTGGAAGCAGTCTGGTGAGTTTGACTGGTAAAGAGATTCTAGGGTCCTCACTGAATACCAGCTGCACTATGGAAGGTGCCCTCCTTACATGCACCATAGCACTTCTTGGACAAGAAAACAAGCTCTGGCAAGAGGATAAACCCAACCCTTGGCCTGGCTTACAAGAAGAGAGGGAAAGGAACCCTCCTTTATTCCAAACTTCCCTGTTATTGTCAAGGGTACCACCACCTTCCCAGTCCTCCAGGACTGCAACCTAGACATCATCCTCCAATAATTATCTCTCACTCCCATATCCAATCTGTTGCCAAAGCCTGTTGATTTCACCTTTTCAACATCTCTTGAATATGCCCCCTTCTCTCCTCTAATACTGCTACCACACTGGTACAGACCCTTATCACTTAATGCTTGACCTATTGCAGTTGTCTGCTGGTTGGTGGGTCTGCCACATGTCTCTCTCCACTCCAGTCTATCCTCCATTCAGTTGCCAAAGTGGTTTTCCTAAAATGCATCTCTGTCCGTGTTAATCTCATACTCAATAAACTTCAATGGCTCCCTAACATCTCCATGATCAAATACATGTTTGACGTTCAAAGCCCTTCATAATCTCTCTCTCTCTCTCTCTCTCTCTCTCTCTCTCTCTCTCTCTCTCTCTCTCTCTCTCTCTCTCACACACACACACACACACACACACACACACACACATACACACGCATGCACACACACACACTGGAGTGACAATGGCCTCCTGGCTGTTCCACAAAAAAGACACTTCACCTCTCAGCTCTGGGAATTTTCTCTAGCCATCCCCCATGCCTAGAATGCTCTCCCTCTTCACTCTACCTCCTGGCATCCCTAGATTCCTTCAAGTCCCAATTAAAATCCTACTTTCTACAAGAAACCTTTCCTATCCCTCTAATTCTAGTGTTTTATCTCTATTAATTATTTCCTATTTATCCTGTACACAGCTTGCCTGTAAACATTTGTTTGCTTTTTGATTCCCCTATTAGACTGTAAGCTCCTTTAGGGCAGGCATTTTCTTTTTTCTTTCTTTGGATCCCCAGTACTTAGCATCTAGCAGACCCTTAATAAATGCTTGACTGACTGACTGACTGACTAACCTGGAAGGAATTGTTTAAGCACTGAAGATGAACCATAAAAAAAACTCTTCAGCAGTCCTATAAACTGTCTCGTGTCTTGATGTTTTAAGTATCACCATATGGGAAAGTGTGGTGATAGTTTATATCACTGATTCTGCTTATTAAATTTTTCTATCAATACACACTTTTGAGTTTTGTGTGTGGATTAAATATAAAATAGGATTAGATCCAGAGCTAAAGGGGACCTCAGAGGTCAACTAGTCCAACCCCCTTATTTCATATATGAGGAAGATAAAAATCCACAGTGATTGATGACTTGCCCAAGGTCACACAGATAGGAAGTGGCAGATTGAGGATTCAAACACAGATCTTGCAATGAGTTTTTTCTACTTGTGTTTGCTAGGTTTTCTGAAAGAGGGACTGACCTGGGTGGTGGCTGATCTACCTTCCACTTATTCCTTAAGATCAAGTTTACTCAATTTAGCAAAAGATCAAGTTCAAAGAAATCTTGACTGTCCAGAGCAGACAGAGCCTCAAGGTCTTGTACACCGAGCAAAAATAATGGTAAATTGGCAGGTTTTCAATTGATGGTGTGTAGTAAATCTTAGTTAATGGCATAAGGTTTTGAACCTATGATGGTAAGGATCCTATCCCAATGAACTGATCTTCACATCCTACCACTGGCTGCTGATTCCCACCTCCTATGCCAGGCCACAATCATATCCGAAGGAGACAGCAGAGAAATTCTCCCGAATACTTGGAATGAGCAAATTGGAAATAACCTCACAATCCTAGGAACCAAGGCTGCCTGATCCTGAAACATATCTCAGGACAGTTGACCTCTGGCCGTGCTGTCAGCCTGGCAGGCACTGAGCATGGAATTCAGAAGGGCCTGGAGAGTATACCAACAGATGTGATATACATACATACATACATACACACACAGATGTGTAATAGATAAATAAATAAACAAACAAATAAATAAATAAATTTGTATATATAAAATACATCTCTCTGTGTGTGAGTGTATGTGTGTTTAAATGAATCAACCCAGTCATAGATCAGTGCAGGCATCAGGCAGGACTCGGCCCTTCTTCCTATATTTCTTAGAAGTAGTTTCCGTTCAAGAGAGGGCAAATGATCTCTTCAAAAGTATGTCTATACAACAACTAAAACACGATACAAGTGCATATCATAGCAGAGAAGACAACCTCTCTAAAGCAAACTTTTCCTATGAACCTCTCCTGAATCAATACCAATTTTTTTTCATTCAAATGAGATTTCACCCATGTTAAGACAGTAAAACTATTAGATAATCTCTCTTTCACATACAATGATATAAAATCCTCACAAAGATATTTAATAGTTAAATATCTAAAGGCAACTAGGTGGCACAGTAGCTCCTTTGGACTTTGAGTCAGGAGGACCTGACTTCAAACCCTGTCACGTACACTTAAGCCACGTGACCTTGGGCAAATCACTTTAAATTCTCCCCTTCAGTTTCTTCATCTGAAAATAGGGAGAACGATAGCACCCCCTTCACAAGGCTATTATGAGGATCAAATAAAATAATGTATGTAAAGACCTTAGAAAGTCTCAAACCACTCATAAATGCTATTAGTATCAGCAGTAATAACAATAATCAATAATAATGATACTGTTTAGGCCCTTTGCTTTTTTGCTAATCAAAGGTAGATTACTCTCTATCTTCTCTCTACTCACACTCAAAGAAGTACCAAACTAGGAAAGAAAATGCATACTCACATTTTATTAGAATGGGAGCTCCTTGAGGGCAGGGACTGTTTTTGCTTTTGTTTCTATTCCCAGTTTAACACAATAAGTGCTTAATCATTGTTTTTTGATTTACAGAGAGTGAGAGAGAGAGAGAGAGAGAGAGAGAGAGAGAGAGAGAGAGAGAGGGAGGGAGAGGGAGGGAGGGAGGGAGGGAGAGAGGGAGAGAGAGAGAGAGAGAGAGAGAGAGAGAGGGAGGGAGGGAGGGGGAGGGAGAGAGAGAGAGAGAGACAGAGAGACAGGGAGAGAGACAGAGAGACAGGGAGAGAGAGAGAGAGAGAGAGAGAGAGAGAGAGAGAGAGAGAGAGAGAGAGAGAGAGAGAGAGAGAGAGAAACTGTCTCCTTCAAAGCAGTCATCTTCAAAAGTTAGATACTTATTCTAATAGTGGTGCCATTACCCAAAACATTTCTTAGGACATGCCTTTCAGAGCCTGCACTCCATTCTTTTGAGTATTCTCAGGGGTAGCAAATCTTTGTCCTTAAAGGGTGTGTTTGAATTTTGGAAACAGCCAACAATCATGGATAGATAAGTGTACTGAAAGAGGTGAGCATTCTGATTTTTGCAAATAGAATGGTCTCCCCAACAAAAATAGAAGAGGTTGGATGTCTTCAAAGAATATTGTAGAAAGAACCATGGATTTGGGTACGATTTTAGAGTTGCTAATTTGTAACTTTCTTTTCAGTGCTTGAGAGTAGAGATTATTTCATTTTCATTATGACTCAGTGCCTAGCGCATATTAGGTACTTTATAAATAATGTTTATCAAATGATCAGTTGAATGCTTAATTCTATATTTTAATGCAGGTCTTCATTCTGCCTCCCCCCTCCCCCCCAAAAATAATGATATTAATATTTTCTGTGGCTCATCACTAGTGCCAAAAATGTTTTGATTGATGGCAATGTCATTGGGTTAAATATAGAGCCTCCAAACATGACCGTTTTTAACATTAATACTGAATCGTATATACAATATTCCAATGAATCTGTGATCTTGTCAGTGTAGGTACTCCCTCCAGCCCACTCATACCTACACAACCTGTGTAACACCCATCCACGCCCTTCCACAAATCTATCCAACATGTTAATGCCTTCTTCACATTCTCTTGATATGTCAAGAGTAGCTACCAATGGTGTATGCATTCTCGTAGATTTGTTGGCAAATCGGGATTCTTGCTTTATAATCATAATGTGTGTGCACTCAGGCATACGTGTATGAATATCTCATACACATGAGAGCCAAGATCCTTTAAAAGCCTATTGGACCCAAACCACATAGCCCCCATATTCTTTGCCCATTTATCATGGCTTGTGGAGAACTGCTAGGGGAATGTAATGAAGATAATTGGTCAGCAAGGCACATGGCTGACATTTACAGCAGCACATGGGTAGAAAAGGTGAAAGCACAGCCAGCCAGCTGCAAATCAGAGGAACAACGGAAATCTTTGTGCCACTGACTAACAGCAAATTTAAGTCCAAATCAGCCCGATGTCGCCTGGGTGCAATTAGCATGCAGCTGGATGATCCTGGAAGAAAAAGCAGCGGCCCTGGTGACACGGGCACCTGGACAGAAGAGGCATCCTCCTGGGACCAGTGTTTTCCCTTTCTCATTGTAAGCTGGTGTTGATTAGACTAATTTCCTGACGAGGTGCCTGTGGAATGCCTGTGGCCTGTGAACTGATGCATGCCCAGATTCTTTCACTTTCTCTGGGCCACTTTGTTACTGGTCCTTCCTCTTTGCTGAGTCCCTGGAAAGTGCTTTTCTTCTTCCTTCCCAGGCCCTCTGTCTATGGGAACAAGGATTACAGAGGAGGATAACAGCAGCAGCAGCAGCTTGACAAACGACCCTTGGTAATAGATTAAACAAATGGTGAAAATTAGCTGGAACACAAACTGCCTAACCACCTCCCAGACCAAGCCTCCCACATCTCCCTGGTCTTGGGTCTGCACCTGCAACCGCATAATGGGCAGTGTTCATTGCTAAGAGCCTTTCACACTCATAGAGAAAAAATACGTAGTAAGGAGCAAAAGAATGACATTCATGCTACTGCTCCCTCTTCATAACCATCAGGTTGAAGCAGTCTAACCTTCTGCAGGGTGAATCTTATAATGATCAAGTGAAATAATATATGTCAAGTACTTTGCAAACCTTAGTCAGTGCTCTCAGACTCAAAGAGAAATGGGGGTACTAATGCATATGTAAAGATCTCCCCAGCCACATATTGACTTAGTTTTAAACTGTAATTTTATCTCTTTTATCATATTTAATTTATTTTATTAAATATTCCCAAATCACGTTTTAATCTGGTTCAGTCAGACTCAGGAGTGCTGTGAGGCCATGTGTTTGATGTCTCTGTTAATATCAGCATAAGGCCTGGCTCATAGTGAGTACTGAATGGCTAACATTTACATAGTGCTTACTGTGTGCCAGGGACTATACTAGGCACTTTACAATTATTACCTCAACTGATTATCATGACCACCCTGGGAGGTAGGTGCTATTATTATCCCCATTTTACAGATGAAGAAAATAAGGCAAAATGGGGGCAGGCAAAATTGAGGAGAAATCATAGAATGTTAGAGCTGGAAGAAACTTTAGAGTCCAAATATCCTCATTTTTTAGGTGGGGGAATTAACTGGGGCCTAAAGATGTTGAGTGGCTTATCCTAAGACTATCCCAAGTGGCTTCTCCTGAGCTACCTTGGGAAAAAAAAAATCACTCAACCTTTCTCTAGGCCACGGGAAATGAGGAAGGAAGGAAGCAAGAATTTATTAAGCTCCTACTATGCACTGTGCTAAGCATCTCATTTGAGTTGCACAACAACCCTGAGAAGTAGGTGCTATTTTTATCTCCATTTTACAGCTGAGGAAATTAAGGCAAATAGAAGTTAAGTGACTTAGGGTCACAAAGTGAGTCAGTGTCTGAGGCTGGATCTGAACACAGGTCTTCCTGACTCCAGGCCCAGTACTCTCTCCACTGTGTCTCCTGGCTGGTATAGTTACCTCATAAGTAAAATCAAGGTTTAGACTAAATTCATTGATTATGTTCTCAGTCTTGTGGTCCACAGAGCTGCTGTCTACTTCACTATCCTTACGTTTATAAGTGGAGAAATTAAGGCAAAGGGGGTTTCAGCGACTCTTATCAAAAAGAAGCCTCAGGTCTCAACAATGAAGTTAAGAATACTGCCTGGGCATCCTAACAACCTGCCCATTTGTAAGATCTTAGGATGATTATCAGAAGTATATAGCTTTGGAGCCAGAAGAGACCTTAAAGGTGATTGGCTCCAATCCCCTCCTTTTACAAATGAGGAAACTATACTAGCTGTGTGACCGTGGGCAAGTCAACCCCAATTACCTAAAAAAAACCCAAAAGAAACAAATGAGGAAACTAAGGCATAGAAAAGTTGAATGACTGCTTGGCATCACTCACACAGCTAGTGAGTATCTAAGGCAGGATTTGAACCCAGCTTTTCCAGATTCTACATTCAGTAGTTTAGCCACTACATGGTGCTCTCTCACTTCTAATAAACTTCCTTTCCCATTACTACAATGAGTAAATGCTATCTTTAAGCTGACATATAAAGCAGATAGCCAAAAAGACTCATTTCCAGCTCTTATTTCCCCTCAACTGGGATGGGGTAGGGGAGAGACAGATGGCTACATCTACTCACAGAACCCCAAGGCTCTTAGAGACAGAAAGGAGCCCTGAGGCCATCTACTCGAGGCAGTAGCTGAAGAAAAATCGACCCCACAATATCCTTAAAGCAGGCTGTCTAGCCCGTGCTGTAAGTCCTTCAATGAGAGGAAACCCACTACCACCCACAGCAACATATTCTACTTGGGAATCATTCCCATTGTTTTAAAAAAAATTCTTTTTGTTATTTTTTATGGCTTAAATCTTTCTGTCTGAAACTTCCTCCCATTGCTTCCACTTCTCCTGAGGGGTCAAGTATAACAATCCTAATCCATCTTCAAATACTTGAAGAGAGTGAACATGTCCTCCCTAAGTCTTTTCTCTTCTCCAGGCTTCCCATCCTCCACTTCCTGGAGGAAATTGAGGTCATAGGGTCCTTAGCTCTGTAAAGCTAGAGGGGTTTTTAGAGATCAAAGGGCTTAGATTTAAAGCTGAAAGAGACCTCAGAGGTCTTCTAATCCAATCTCCTCATTTTATAAGTGTGGAAATTGAGGTCCAGAAAGGTGAAGAGACTTTTCCAAGATGGAGCTGGGATTTGATTGGGTCCTCTGACTCAAAACCCATATTCTTTCCATCATACCACACTTCCTAAAATCCAACCACTTAATTTTACAATAAGAAAACTGAAGCCCAGGGATGTTAATTTACTGGTTCAAAATCATTCGGGTAGTAAGTAGCAAAAGCAGTACTCACACCCCAGGTCTTTTGGCTCCAAATTCAGCATTCTCTTCGCTCATCATAAATAATATCATCTATGCATACTTCCACGGAACGCTGCACTGACCCTTTAACAAATACCAGAGTGGAATGCAGTATTTATTCTATGGGAGTAAGTCTTCCCAACAACTGAAACTTATCAAGTACCAGAACAATTTTTAACATGTCCATCATTTTTGATGAACATGTTTTAAAAATGGAATTTCCACTGCTCTGCTTCTTAGAGGATGCTGAACATAATGTAACTGTATTGGCATGAGCCAAGGCCACCATTGTGAACATCTACTTTTGTATTAGAAAGTCATCATTTTGTTTTTAGTTTTTCTGCCTCTCCTCAGCTGTCCCTTCTCCTATGATCATTAATATCACTCACCCCATCCCCAACCCAGAGAAACCTTACAGTTTGTAATTCTGAATCAGCTGGTCAGGGGGAAACTGGGTAGCCAAGTTCATTGTGAATTCACTGTTTTTATAGGAGTCAATAACATTGGAAGTTGGGTTTCCCATAGCAAAGTGCATGGTTTTCATTAGGGTCTTTTTGACAACTATTAGGGGACATTTTGTCTTCTGTAAATATAGTTCCATTGGGTGGAGGTTAGAAAAATCTGAGCCCTAGATAGATACTATATATTGTGCTCAGAAAATCCTGGTGACTTATGGGTGGAGGAGTAATAAATAAACAAACATCTGCTTTTACTCTAAAGAAGATAATTTACCTGCAAACATTAAACCTCAGTGAATGATAAACAAGTCTTCTACTCTCTTGAGCCCAGCAAAACTCCCAGTCCCAAAACTTCCTCTGAAGTAGGAATTGCTGAGTTCAAGGTTAAATTACAGGCAAGAGCAGATTTCATTCTAAAAAAAATCATTCAACAGATACTATTGTTTTTATTATTGTTAATAATTGATGAGATGTCATTACATTTCCAGGTGCTTTCCAATCATGTGTGTGTTGTTCATTCCTTTATTCTCTTTGATTTTTAGGGAAAGTTCCCAGCTTTGGCAATTCTTAAGGCCATCATTCTAACTAGGATGGGCCTTATATGAGGAAGTGTTTAACAGGGCTGTAAATTTGACAATGTAGTGGAAAATCCTAGCCTTCAGACTTCTGATCCATGAAATTAGATGGCCTTGTCAGAGTTTGCTCCTGAACTCTGGCAGAATGGTTTTTATTCCCAAGGCCAAGAGGAAATATGGGTCATGGATACCATCATCTTCTTCTTGGCTTTCCTAACACAGTCACCATATGTCCTTTACTGGAGTGTAAATAGCACTAAAGCGGGAATCAGAAGACCTGGGCTCTGCTGCAACTCACTGGCTGTGTGACCTTGGGCAAGATACTCAAACCCATCCTCAGGTTCCTCATGTCACAGTATTAAGTCAGGCAACATGCTAGGTGCTGGGAATATAAAGGCAATCAGGAAAGTTTTTGGCCCCTCAAGGAATTTACATTCTACTGGTAGAGACGATATGCACACACGTAGGTATTTACAAGATAATATTTTGAAGGAGGTGGTATAGAACCTAGCTACTGGGAGGTTAAGGGGAATCTGGGAAGGCCTCATACAAGAGATGGTACTTGAGCTCAGCATTCATGGAAACTGGGAATTCTGAAAAGCAAAGATAATGAAGCAATGGATTCTGGGCATAGGTGACAGTCTGCACAAAGACATGGAGATGATGAATGAATGAGTAAATGAATGAAGAAATGAGTAAATGAAAAAGCATGGAAATAAAATGCCAAATGTGTGTGTGTGTGTGTGTGTGTGTGTGTGTGTGTGTGCATATGTGTGAGGGTGTGTGTATCAAGTCAATATGCATTTAAGTACCTACTATGTGCCAGGCACAGTGCTAAGCAATGAACATACAAAGAGAGGCAAAAAACGGTGGCTGTTCACAGAGCGCTCACAGTCTAGTAGGAATAACAACATGCAAACAATTGTGGACAAATACAATAAATATAGGATAAATTGGAAATTATCTCAATGGGCAGGCACAAAAATTAAGGACGGCTGGGAAAGGTTTCTGCAGAAAGTAGGATTTTAGCTGAGGCTTGAAGGAAGTCAAGAAGTAAGAAAATGGAGATGAGATGAGGGAAAAAGCTCCAGCCATGAGGGAGAAATGGTGAATGTGGCTAGAATCAAGAGAAGGAGTGGCATGTTCAAGAGCAGCAAGGTCAGTGTCACTGTTCACAGACTAAGTGGAGGGAGTAAGGCTTAAGAATACTGGAAAGACAGAAGGAGGGCAGGCTATGAAGGGCTTTGAATGCCAAATACAGGATTTTATATTTGATTCTGGGGCAATAGGAAGGCACTGAAGTTGATTGAATGGAGGGTAACAAGGTCAGATTTGTGCTTCAGGAAGATCTGTTTGACAGTTAAGTGGAGGATGGACCTGAGTGGAGAGAGAACTAAGACAAAGGAAGAAACCAGAAGGCTACTTCAACAGTTCAGGGACAAGGAGATGAAGCCCGTACCAAAGTGAGGGGTAATGTCAGAGGCAAGAAAGAGAGGTATAAGAGAGATGTTACAAAGGCGAAAGCAATAAGACTTGGCAATACATTAGATATGGGGCAATGAGAGAGACTGAAGAGTTGAGAGTGACTCTTGGGTTTGTGAGCCTAGGCGACTCAGAGGATTGTTGTACCCTTGGTAGTAATTGGGAATCTCAGTTTTGGACAAATTGGGTTAGAGATTTCCATGAGAAATCCAGTTTGAGCTGTGTATATGTATCT
Organism: Phascolarctos cinereus; assembly: GCF_003287225.1. NCBI lineage: Eukaryota > Metazoa > Chordata > Mammalia > Diprotodontia > Phascolarctidae > Phascolarctos > Phascolarctos cinereus. The sequence goes on from NW_027555958.1 coordinate 79,584,849, forward strand.
AACAAAAGGCCATTTTTAACTGAGCTGTGGAGTAAGTGGAGTATTTGCTTTGGAAACAAAACAATTGTTCTTTAAGATACTAGGTATCCATAGGCAACTTACAAGGTGAAATTGCTTTGTGGGTTTTTTTTATGTTTTCTTCTATTTTTTCATTTTTTAAAATTTTGCTTGACTAATTCTTGATGTCTCCTAGAGTCCTTACCTTCCACTTGCCCAATTCTAATTTTTTTTTTTTTAGGCAACTGCGGCTAAGTGACTTGCCCAGGGTCACACAGCTAGTAAGCATCAAGTGTTTGATCTGAGGTTGGATTGGAACTCAGGTCCTCCTGACTTCAGGGCCAGTGCTCTATCCACTGCACCACCTAGCTGCCCCCCAATTCTAATTTTTAATGAATTGTTTTCTTCAGTTAGCTTTTGTACCTCCTTTTCCATTTGGCCAATTCTACTTTTTAAGGAGTGGTTTTCTTTAGTGTACTTTTTTTCCATTTTGCCAATTGTATTTTTAAAAGAATTGTTCAATTTTCCTTCAATCTCTTTTATTTGACTTTTAAAATCTATCTTGAGCTCTTCCAAGAAGGCTTTTTGGGCTCAAGACCAGTTCATATTCCCCTCTGAGGTTTCAGATGTGGGTATATTGACAATGTTGTCCTATACTGAATTTGTGTTTTGATCTTCCCTGCCACCGAAATGTTTCTCTATGGTCATTGTTTTTCTTTGTTGTTTTTTGCTCATGTTGTTTGCCTTTTTTTGGCTTTTAAAGTTGATCCGTGCTTCTGGGGCACAGGTGGCATTGTGCCCGGCTTCTTGTGCTGGGGGCTAGGGGCCTGGTTACTGGTTTTGTGTGCACTTGGGGGGGGGGGGCTCAGGTGCTAGTAGCTGGAGGCTGTAGGGGTCTGGTAGCTTACCTGGTGCTGAGCCGGAGGTGGTGGTGGTGGCTGGTGTGTGCCTGGTATTGGCACTTGCCTGCTCCATGACCCTGGGGCTCAGGATCTCCCACTGGTTTGTTGAGGTGAGGCTTGCCAGGATGCCTTCGGTCCTAGCAAGAGAGACCTTTCCCATTAATCCCCCTAGATTCCCAAGTTAAAAGACACCTCAACTTTCTCTGGCTCCATTATTTCAGGATTTTTCCTGGGACAATATTCTCTGGGTTTTTCAAGGTCAATAAGGGAGGGTGAAAGTGACTTATTGCCTACGTCTCCAGCTTGCCTCCTGGACTTGTGTGTGTGTGTGTGTGTGTGTGTGTGTGTTTCAACCAGTTTATGCAACTCTATTGGGTTGTGTATTCCTTTTCTAAGAGAATGAATAACCTTTGGAAATAAATTATGCTAAATAGATAGGCTGGGCTCCAAAAAAGCCTCAGCTATACATGACAGCAATTTTTTTGCACATTTATATACCTTTTTCATCAACTCAAAACTCTCATATTTCACAACCTCTTGGTTAGACATGCATAGAAAAGAATGGGGTATGGGTGGGAATACAGTCTGATTGGTGCAATGGAAAGCATTCTCAATTTGGAGTCAGAAGACCTCTCCCAGCTCTGCCACTATTTATTAGTGAGACCTTGGGCAAATCCCTTTTCTGAGTCTCAGTTTCCTCAACTATAAAATGAAGGGATTGGGTTGGATAACCTCTAAGATCTCTTCATGCGCCAAGTCAAATATTCCTCATTTTTTCTTCCTTCATTTCAGGTTCCTGAAACATGGCCTTTCCTTTAATTCTGGTTTGCTACAAAGCAGCACAACTCATAGAAAATACTGAATTAGTTCCTATGGCTAAGGCTCCTCTTGTCCAAACTGACAGTCAAAGGACTTGGGCTATGATTTTGGCTTTGTCACTAGCTTGCTATGTGACCTTTAGAAAAAAAAGAATGAAGAGTAATTCAACATATCCTATGTAATCCTTCTTCCCAGCAGAGACACCAAAGCTGTGTATAAGTGACACCAAACAGGCAGATAGAAAGGAAAACACTGAGCCAATCATCCAGATGTTTCACAATTCCAGATGTGTGGTATTATAAAACCAGACTGTCCAGGTGTATGATTGAAGTTTTTCGATTTTCATCCAGATGTTTTAGCACTATGTAGACATAGCCTAGGGGTCTCCCTGACATTAACCACAATCTTTGTACCAATATGGGAAAGAAGATAGCCAGTAGAGGGATTTGACCTCAATTCGGAGTCAAGGATTATTTTATTGTTTAAACATGTTGATGTGTCATAATTGGCGTTTTTTTTAAATTAAAACTTCATTCAAAGTATACTGGTAAAAGTCAGTTCAGCTCTTTGCAAAAGGATCTGGTTTCAGTTTTGTGAATGGATTGTGACATTCAGGATTGTCTTTAAGTCAAAATAGTTCCTTGTTCTGGAACTTTTGTAAAAGTCAAAACTCCAAAGAGGTGGGGGGGAAAAAACATACTATTGGCACTCTTCTCTTTTGGTTTTTGGAAAACCCCAGCCCACCAAAAAAAAAAAAAAGGTTTATCACAAATTTTTTGACTCCCAAAACCACCTTAAGAATTACAAATTATTTAATTACTTAAGTAGACATATTTTACCTCTTCAAGCTGGGAAAGGATGAAAATAAAATCATTTTCCTCATTGCTTTTTTATTTTTTTGTCTAAAGAATATATTCATTTAAGGCATTTGACATTAAATGAAATGATCAGGAGAAGGGGGGGAAGATACATTTTTAAAAGCATTAAATAGAGATTACTCTAGATTATTGATTAACATTTACTAAAGACGTATAGCATTGTTCTAACCATGCCTCAATTTTATCTTGCCTTTTCCCATACCTATGCATGCCTTGATACTCATTCCTTCCTTATCCTGTTTTTGGCACTCCTTCTGTTGCTTCAAGGTCCATTTCAGGTGGCTGTTATTCCATGTAATCTCCCTTGATCTTCATAGTTGAATGAATTCTCTCCTTCCTCAAAATATTATTTTGCTTAGGAAGGAAACAGCTTATATTAAGTCCTTATTATGTGCTGGGCACTATGCTAAGCACTTTATAATTATTATCTCATTTGATCCTCACAACAACCCTGAGAGGTAGATGCTATTTTTTATCCCCAATTTACAGTTGAGGAAACTGAGGCAGAGAGAAGTTAAATGATTTGTCCAGTCATATAACTATTAAGTATCTGAGGCTAGATCTGAACTCAGATCTCTCTGCCTCCAGGCCCAGTGCTCTATCCACTGTGCCACCTCATTGCCTAGATCCCTCCTTTGACATTATAACATTCTCCATAGTAGCATACTTTATCTGTGTTCATGCCTTATTTCCTCTGTGAGATTGTAATCTCACTGAGGGCAAGTGGTATTTTTCACTTGTTTCCTTAGACCTAGTACAAAAATTTGTACAATGTGGGTACTTGGTAAATATTTTATTGAATTGAATAGTAAGGTAATGCATTTCATTTTATTTTATTTTGCAAGGCAATAGGGTTAAGTGACTTGCCCAAGATCATACTGGATTTGAAGATTATTCCCCAATAATGTTTACAGAGGCTGGAGAGAGTTTGGAGCCAGGCAATGAAAACCTGTGAAAGCCAAACAGAGATGTTTGTATGTTTCCCAAGAGGCAATTGGAAATCATGGGTGTTGATTGAGTGGGAGACAGGCATGGTCAGATCTACAGTTAAGGAAAATTCAGTCCTATTACTTTATAGATGAGAAATGGGAGGTTAAGTGACCTGCCCTAAGTTGTGCAACTAATAAGTAACAGCACCAAGATTTGTTGTTGTTGTTGTTGTTGTTGTTTTTGGCTAGGCAATGGGGTTAAGTGACTTGCCCAGGGTCACACAGCTATTAAGTGTTATGGTTCTGAGGCCGGATTTGAACTCAGGTCCTCCTGAATCCAGGGCCGGTGCTCTATCCACTGCACCACCTAGCTGCCCCCAGCACCAAGATTTGAACTCAGATCTGGTGAGTCTAAATTGAGTTCTCTTTCCACTGCACCATGAAGGCATTGCAAGTGTTAGGCACTACACAAAATGCATGGTATACCAAAAGTCTTTGTGCAATTTTAAGTGGAGTTTAAAGACTTTTGTGAAATCACGTATACACACAATCTCTGTCTCTATTCCCTCTTTAAAATAATTTAACAGTATCTGAGTAAGTGAATCATAGAACAGGTGAAGTTTGCTGGGGGGGAGGAATGGATGGAGCACATAGGAAGAGAAGTCCACAGCTCTCTGCGGCCTTGCACAATTACATTGTTAGTTTAGTACTGGAGTCAGCAACCTCTTTATCCTCAAGTCCAATGGAATAAGGAAAATAAACTAGAATGGCAGGGAGAGGTGAAAACAAGAACAAGACAGAAGGAAGTAAGGAAGGAGAAAGAGATTGAAGAATAAAAAAATAGAGCGAGAAATGAATCAGGTGCTTATAATGAGGAGTGATCAAACGTCACCAGTCATTGCCCTGGTAAAATTTTTTGGTTCATGTCTACTTTTTCCCTGATCTAGTGAGAGGTATAATAACCAGCAATGTGACAGTGAAGCTTTTCCCCTGGGCGCTGTTATCTGAGGGGTGGGACATGCATTTCCTTCCCCTTGTAATAGCATGCCTGGTGCTGTTCTGCTGACTCACACTGGCTCATGCTACCTTGTAGCGCAAAGGCACAACCTGGCCCCCACCTACAGGTTTCCATAGCCATAGCGCCCACTCAGAGGGCTGCTTTACCTAGGCTTGCCCCCTAGGAGGTAACGATAGGACTCTCTTTCACTCTGTCTGTCCCTACTCCCTGCCTCCTCCTCCACACACCTCCAACCTCAAGCCTAGGCTTCTTGTTACTAGACTTGTGTCTCTTATCCCTCTTTAAAAGTCTCCATTCTGTCTTCCTCCCTCCCTCCTCTGATTCCTTATTGTAGTCTGGAGGTAACCCAGAATTTCAGAGTTGGAAGGGACTTAATCTAAACAAGGCCATCAAGGGCACTGCATACCTCAATGAGAATAATCTCCACAAACATGACCCTAAAAAGTGGTCATGCAGACCCATGACTGGGTGGAGAGCAAGTTGAAATTGTAATCAGGAAGACCTGTGTTCAAATCTGGTCTCAGACACTTTACTAGCTGTGTAGTTACTTAACCCATTTGCCTCAGTTTCCCCATTTGTAAAATGAGGATCATAAGAAACCACAAGGTTGTTCCAAGGATCAAATAAGATAACCTATGGAAAGTATAAATGCTAGTTGTTTTTTATTATTATTATTATTATTATTATTATTATTATTATTATTATTATTATCTCCCTAGGAGGCCCATTTCACTTTGGGATTAGTTCTAAATATTAGAAAGTTTTTCTTCAGCTCAAGTCTGAACCTGACTTTTTGCCATTTAGACACAGTCTTTCTTGTTTTTCCTTCTGGGTCCAAGAACAGGAGAAGTCTCTCTTCCATTTGACAATTCCTCAAATACTTGATGGTGGCTATGGTTACAACTCTGCACTTGCTAGTTCTTGAACATGGCCCCAAATGCTGCCTTTTGAATTACCTTACATTTTACCGTATTGAATTTATTTTCTATGTATTTGGTATACAGTTATATATGGAAGTACTGTTTCCTCCAAAAGAATCCAAGTTCATTGTGAACATGGACTTTTTTTTTTTGTCTTTGTGTGCTGACAGCCTGGGCAAATCACTTCACCTCAGTTTCATCATCAGTAAAATAAGGTAATGTGATTCTTTCCATAATTGCAAGTAAAATACTTCTATTTCTGGGTCAGGGTTTAACATTTATACTCTGAGACCCCGGAGAAAAGCAAAGCACAGGTTGCAATGAAGTAGTGGGACCAATCACTTATTTGGGAACTACAAGTGGTATGCTGGTTTTAACAACTGACTTTCAGGGAGATACTGTATGGAGGACACAATTCTAATATTATTATTAACATTATTAATTATTATTAATTGACTATTAATATAACATTTAAATAATAATAGTAACTTATAATATTAACATTAACATTTTCTCCATCACCTTATAAATTAATACAATCAGCAGAGCAATAGATCAAGTCCTGAGTTGTAGCATTTGCCAATTTCCAAGGTTATGCCCATGCTGAAAATTTAACAATCAGCTCTCCTGAGTCAGTATGAGTCAGCATACTGGCTCAGCACCCTACTAACCCTGTATTAGTTGCAAGGGTTATTTTTTTCCCCTAGTATACAGAAACTCTTATTAGGAAAACTTCAAAAGAGCTAAAGAAATGAATAGTCATGAAGCAAAAAGTCAACACCAGGTGTTCTGGGAAACTTTCATTCCTTTCTTTTCTGGCTTCTCGTGGCAGTTTGCAATTCTGTGTCTTTCCTTTCCAACTCTCATCAAAAAAGAAGATCCATTTTCCTTTTCAAGAGAAGTATTTTTCAGGCTTCCTATGGCTAAGAATTGATTAATATTCTAATTCTAAGTAAACGATATTCTGCTTTACCTTCCAAAAGAGAGCGATAATGAGACAATAATGAAAGTCAACAATTCCTGTATGTCATCCAGATTTCTGAAGTTTTGTTATGATTCCCAGAGGCTAACAATGTCAGGCAAATCTATTATCTTTCAGATTACCATTTATCTCAAGCCTGCTCTCCAGTACTAGCTCTTTTTTCACTTTATCTTGAATCCACAGATACTGACCCATCTGACTTCTGCGGGGGAGAAACTATGGTTACTTTCCAAACTAGGTATAAATGTTCACATATAAAGCAAAGAGAGAAAACATGGAAATGGTGGAATTCCAACAACATGGTCTACTTTGGGTTAGTGTTAGGTTCATTCTTTCCAATGTTATATGTGACCGTGTGGAATTTTGGTCAGGCTGCTAAATGGTTGACTATGAAGTTCAAAGTGGGCAACCTAAATCCAAGGATTATTGCTACTTCTTTGTCAATTTGGTGACCAATTAGGAAGCCAAGATTTGCTTGTGCCTGGTGTCAGCCACCTAAAAATTTGACAAGTGAAAAGGTTTTCCACAAGCAAGGGAAGAAGAAAATAAAGTAAGAGCAGAGCAGCAATACTCACATCCTTATCTGCAAATTGGAATAAAATGAACTCCAAGCCCTTTGGGTAATTTCAAGGAGACTGATGAAAATTGAATTTTAATTGTTCCTCATTATTATTGAAAACAACCAGAGCTGTAGCTAGTCATTTTAGTGCCTAGGGCAAGGCCCAATGCCCCTCATATCAACTTTGCAATTCACAATATGGAAATAAGGCAAGTAATTAAGATAAGTTTGGGACACTATTCCCTGGGGATGTCAGGGAGGAATAAACAGAATCCCAGAGACCCTTTAATACCTAGAAGCACATACCAGGGTGAAGAAGAGCAAGGACAGGCTGCCATGATAGTACTGGTAGCTTCTTATTTTAACTTTTATTAGTAATAATAGCTAATATTTATATAGTTGAATACTTTACATATGTGTGTATTTATATAAAATCATCACAACAACTGTATGAGATTGATGGTGTTATAATCACTATTCTAGGGCAGCTAAACAAATGCCATACTGTATTGTTTCTATACTAATGAAAACAATCACTGTGTGAATTTAACAAATTTTAGAATTATAAAAACTCAATATCATGTAAAATTTAAGTTTTTGTGCCCTCTAAAATGTAATGCCCTGGGATCAAAGACCCTCCCAGCCCAACTTAGTATTGGCTCCAGTTACAGCCAGTACAACAATAATAATAGTACATACTAATTGGATGAAAATTTTTGAGGCTATAACAAACATAAGATTAGGAGTCAAAAGTTATGAGTTCTGCTCCTATTTTATTAAGTGACTACCTATTCAACCTTGAGCAAGTCTTTTAAGTTCTCCTTGGCTCAATTTTTCATCTATAAAATAGGTGGGCTAGACAAGATGAATTCCATAGTTCCTTTGAACTTTGAAATTCTGATTCTATGAGTAGCCACAAAAATGTACTTGTCCCCCCCAAAAAGAAATATTAATATACTGTGTAAATATCACTGAGAATAAAATAAATAAAAATGACATCATTTATATTCACTTGGCTTAAATTATTACTCACTTTCACTCAAGTAGGCAAATGGCTATTTGAAAGACTAGTCTAAGCTATTTCCTGAACCTAATTAATATTTGGAGTTCAAATTTGGAAACTTCAGGCCTCATTGCAATATTTTTTTTTTAGGCAACTGGGGTTAAGGACTTGCCCAGGGTCACATAGCTAGTAAGGGACAAGTGTTTGGTATGAAGCTGGCTTTGAACTCAGATGTTCCTGACTTCAGGGCTGGTACTCTATCTACTGGGCCACCTAGCTTCCCCTCATAGCAATATTTGTAAAACTGTATCTTACAGACAAAAGAATTACTTAATGTTCCATTAGGCTGGGAGAATTTTCCTTATTAAGAATCAGCTTATTAAGAATCAGAGAAGATAAAGAAATTGATTCAGTGCTTTTTCCTGGTATCTCCATTTAGACAAGATATAAGCCAAGGGAAATGTGGAACCCACAGTCAATGGAACGATAAGCATGATCCGGAAGTGAGAAAAAAAAATTTAGGTCATTCTAGAATCATAGAAGGTTGTAGCCCAATGTGACCTTCAGAATTAGAACTATTACAACTCCTTATTTTACAAGTGAGGAAACTGAGGCACAGAGATGTGAAATTATTTACCCAACTACTTAGTAACAGCACAGCAGCACATTTCAGAGATTAGGATAGCTGAGGTGTTTCATAAGGAGGAATGAGGCCCTTCTCAGATGAGTTCTATTCACCTTCTACCTCTGAGGTCACAGGCAAGAAAGTGTCAATTATCCAAGAAACTGGAAGCTACTAGCCTGGATGCTTTCATGCATAGAAGACTCAGATTTAGGAGGTTCTCAGATGTAATCTTTGATCTCCAGAGAAGAAGCAGAAGAGAAGGGGGAACTACATATGCAGAAGGATTGTGGTTAGGGCTCAGACAGCTTGTTAGACTGAGAAAGAATAATTTTGAAAAAAAAACCAAAATGTGTTTTTCTATATTACAACAATATCCCAGCAAATATCATTACCACATTATCAACAGAAGAACTGTGATGACCTAGTTCAGAAATATTTCCCAAGGCTTACTCTTCTTCCCTCAGTTCTCTCTCTACACTTCCTTGAAGATCACATTCAGCCTCGTTCATAGCTTCAGTTGTAGTCTTTATGAAGATGACTCTCAAATCTATAATCTAACCTGGACATTTATGAAATTCTTATCACATATTCTCCCATAAAAAGCAGATCAGGAGACAGGGCCAGACCATCATTCAAGCACTGCCCTCTGAAGCAGGAGGTGGAGCCCAGTCTAAGCCATCATATCTCCAATCAAGCAGGAATGAGAATTCAGGAAGGAGCACGAGGGGCAGTACATTGTCCAAGATTACAAGAGGGAACAGAATCTGACATGAGCACAAAGCTCAGAAACCACAGATGGAGATATGAGTAAACAGAAGAAAACACCAAACACAAAGAAAAAACACCATAGATTGAGAGAAGTCCACAAGGTAAACCCAGAAGAACAGAGTAACTCTGCAAGAAGTCCAAATGGAACCTCAGAGAAACGAATATCCAGGGTACAAAGACTACAAAAGTACCTAGAAGAAATTATTCAAGTGAAACAGAATATAATATTAAATTAAAATTACAATAGGGATAATAGAATGGCAATGAGAGTTAATATACCACCATGTGGTGGTAAATCTTACCCAAGAGTTAGACTCAATGAAATTAGTTTGAGCCAAAAAGAAAGCAGTGACTTTATTAGACAACAAGAAATATTATAGCAAAATCAATAGATTGAAAAAGCAGAAGAAATGTAAAGAATATATTATAAAAAATAACTATGTCAACAAAAAATTATCTAAGAATCATAGGACTATCTGAAAATCATGCTGAGGAAAAATACATATTTCAAGAAATCTTTATTGAAAACTGTCCAGCTATCAAAGAGCAATGTGAAAAATAGAATGAATCCATGAGTTGCTTCCTGAAAGAAGCCACAAAATTAAAACTCCCAGGATTTTATAACCAAAATTCAGAACTTCCACATCAAAGAAAAAACATTGAAAACAGTCAAAAAGAAAGAGTTCAAAACCCATGGAATCACAGTCAGGATTAAACACAACTTGGCAGCTGAAAGTTTAAAGGAAAGGAAAGCCCGGCATATTATATTCCAAAAGGCCAAAGATAAAGGCTTGAAATCATAAATAATCACCAATCTGGCCAAACAGTATAATTCTGAAGGAGAAAATTGGATTTTAAATGACACAGAGAAATTTCAAGAATTCTGGATGAAAAGGGTAAAACTGAGTAGAAATTTTAAAATGAAAATACAGAAGTCAAAAGAAACAGAAAAATAAATACATTTGTTCAATTAGAAGGGACTATATAATGATGGATTGCTTTTATTATGAGAGCAAGGGAAGAAATAAGTGGTGTTTCATAACTCTACTGTCTTCACAAACCATATAGAAAGTTAGTAAGACAGGCAGAGAGCTTAGGGGTGGTATTGGTTTGTTTTGATTGTCTTAGAAGAAAAAGGAAACGGGAGGGACAAGAGATTATACTGAAGAAGAAAGAAGAAGGAAGGGGAGCAGACTTAATATTTAACGTAATAAGAGTGCATCAGATGAAGAATATACATATATGGAAGAAGGAACAGAGGGAACCAGGTATCCCATGAACCTCACTTTCTTCTGAACTTGACAAAGGAATATTGATCTCTCTGTCTCTCTGTCTGTCTCTGTCTCTCTGTCTCTCTCTGTCTCTGTCTCTGTCTCTCTTTCTTTCTCTCTCTTCTCCCCCCTTTTCTTTCCCTCCTTCTCTCCTTCCCTCCTTCTTTCCCTCCCTTCTTTCTATCTCTCTATGTCTTTCTGCCTCTCTCTATCTCTCTGTCTCTGTCTCTCTTACACACATGCAAAGATTTTGGTATAGAAACACATGAAATTCAACAGGGAAATAGGTGGACCTGGGGGGAAAGGAGAGAGATATTTTAAGGGGGAGGTGAGAATCAGTGAGCAAAGCAAACTCCAACTCTGGAGTACAGTGTGCAGATTAAAAAAGACAGAGAGAAAAAAGAAAAATGACGTGATTGGGAGAGGAGAAAAAAAAAGAGGAGATGAGAGATAATAGAACAGAAACAGATTATTTCAATTACAGAGAACTGATGTTAAGCAAACTTCTCTTTTACCACAATATTCTTTGTAGAGAAGAGAAGGGACAAAAGAGGAGAAAATACCAAGGAGACAAGATGGAAGAAAATATATAATTGACAGTTACAAATACAAATGTGAATGAGATGGATTTACTGACAAAATAGAAGAGCATACCAGAATGGATTAGAAATCAGAATCCAACAATTTGTTATATAGAAGAAATGTACTTGAAACACAAAGATTCACACAGAGTTGAAGCAAGGAGCTGTAGCAAAATCTATTCTGACTGAATTTAAAAAAGAAACAGGGGATATCAATCATGATTTCAGATAAGACAATAGAAAAAATAGATACAATAAAAAGAGATAAAGAAACTGCTTTACACTTAATGGCACCATAGATCGCAATTCAATATCAGTTCTTGATATGTGTGTACCAAATGGCATAGTATCAAAATACTAAAAGGAAAAAATAAACTTCAGGAAGAAATATGTGGCAAAACTATAATATTGTAGGATGTCAATGTAAGGTTTTCAGATACAGATAAATCTATTAAAAAGATAAAAATTAAAAAGTTAAGGAGCTGAGTGGAACTTTAGAAAAATTGGATATGATCAATCTTTGGTGATTACAGAGAGGGAAAAGAGAGATACATGCACATTTTTCAAATGTGTAGAACTTTAACAAAAACTGACTATGTATTGGGCATAAAACCCACAAAAACAAAATTAGAAAAGTAACAATATTTAATGCACCATTTATTTAACACAACAAATTTTTTAAAATTTGTAATTATTAAAAGATTTCCAAAGAAAATATTAAGAATTGATTGACAATTAAATGATTTAATCCTAATGAAAGGTTATATTGTTCCTAAAGAAAAAATAAAAGAAATAATTTTAAAATTATATTACTCATATTAATGTTAAATCCTTTCACAATCATAATGCAATAAAAATTACATTCAGTAAAGAGCCCTTGAATTAAAAATTAATTGGAAATTAAATAATTTAATCCTAAAGAATCATAGAAACAATCAAGTTCATTAAAGATAAAGACAATGAGACAACATATCAAAGTCTGTGGGATGCAGCCAAAGGAGTACTTAAGGTAAAACTTATAACTCTAAACACATCAATAACAGAGAGAAGGAGCAGATCAATAAATGGAGAGGCAACTTTTAAAAAGCCAATAAATTAAAACCCCTAATTAAATAGCAAAATGTTAATCTTGAAAATCAAAAGAGATATTAACTAAACTGAAAGTAAATAAACCATTGAATCAATAAATAAAACTAAGAGGTATTTGGGGTAGGGGGGTGCAGTGTGGGCAAAGAACAGTAGATAAACCATTAGCTAATTTGATTTTAGAAAAGAAAGAAGAAAACCAAATTACCAGTATCAAAAATGAAAAAGGTGAATTCATAACTAATGAAGAAGAAATAAAAGCATAGAAGCTATTTTACCCCACTGTATGCCAATAAAACTGATCATCTAAATGAAATGAATGAATATTTACAAAAATTAAAACTGCCCAGATTGACAAAATAGGAAATAGAATATTTAAATAGCTCTATCTTAGAAAAAGAAATCAAATAAGCCATAAATGAACTCTCAAGAAAAAGAAAGCAAACAAACCAGGATCAAATGGATTTACAAACAGATTCTAACAAACATTTAAGGAATAATTAATTCTAATACTACATAAACTATTTGAAACATAGCTAAAGAAGGGGTACTATAAATTCCTTTTATGATACAAATACAGTCTTGATACCGAAACCAGGAAGATTTAAAACAGAGAGAGAAAACTATAGAACAATTTCCTTAATGAATGTTGATGCAAAATTTAAAATAAAATACTAGCAAGGAGATTGCAAAAATATTTCACAAAGATAATACACTATAACCAGGCTGGATTTATATAGAGAATGTGGAGCTGGTTCGCTATTAGGAAAACTATAAGCATAATTGACCATATTAATAACAAAATCAATAAAATGTGTGATTATTTCAATAGATGCAGAAAAAGTTTTTGACAAAATACAAAATCCATTCCTATTAAAAATATTAGAAAGCACGGGAATAGTTGGAGCTTTCCTTAAAATAATAAATAGTATCTATCTAAAGAAAAGAACAAATATCTCTAATAGGAATAAGCCAAAAGATTTTCCAATCAGATCAAAGATAAAGCAAGGCTGTCCATCACCATTACTATTCAGTATTGTACCAGAAATGCTAACTATAGCAATAAGAAGAGAAACAGATATTGAAGGCATAAGCATAGGCAGTGAGCAAACAAAACTATCACTTTTTGCATATGATATGTTGTTGTTGTTTGTCCTTTATTCTCAAAAAATACTATGACATCAGGAAGGTGATGCTGTGACTTGCAAGTGAACTGGACTTCAGTGAGGGAGGTTTGTGCAAAGTCACCAGCCTCGCTTTCTCCTCCAGAGCTATTTGGGCCCAGTGGCAAGATACAGATCAGGATGACTGGAGATGGCCCTGGATACAGTGGAAGACCTTGGCTTTTTTAAGCTAAAGTCTTTCCCAGGTCACAGTTTGACTTAGACTAGGTAAGAAATGAAGCAGAAAATGGCCTTTTTTATCTAGCAAAAAAAAAAAAATCAATTTGGGAGGGGAAGACCCTCAGAGTTTCTGGCCAAAACAGAAACAATTGCTATTTACACTCACTCTGAGTCATTAGGGCCCAAACAATGACAAAGTGGGGCTTGACATGATACAATGGTTTACTTACAGAACCCAAAAGAATCAACTAAAAAATGAATTGAAACAATTAACAAGTTCAACAAAGTTGCAGGATGTAAAATAAAGCCATACAAATCATCCTCATTTCTATATACATTACCGACAAAATCCAGCAGGAAGAGATCGAAAGAGAAATTCCATTTGCTATAACATCAGACAGTATAAAATACTTGAGAATCTACCTGCCAAGACAAGCAGAGACATTGTGATCACAATTACAAAACATTCTTTACACAAATAAAGGCAGATCTAAATAACTGAAGAAATATTCTTTGCTTTTTGGTAGGTCAAACCAATTCGATAAAAATGGTAATACTACCTAAACTATTGATTCAATGCCATATCAATTAATCTGCCAAAGGACTACTTTATAGAGTTAGAAAAAATAAGAACAAAATTCATCTAGAGAAACAAAAGGCCAAGAATATCAAGGGAATCAATTTTTAAAATGGGGAGGAAAGAAACCTAGCAGTACCAGATCTCAAACTATACTACAAAGCTATAATCGTCACAAAAATAAAAACAAACAAACAAAAAAACAAAACACACACACACACAATTTGGTATTGGATAAGAAATAAAGAGGTTGATCAGGGGAATATATTAAGTATATAACATGTAGTAGCAAATGAGAATGGTAATTTAGTGTTCGACAAACCCCAAATCCCAGTAATTAGGCAAGAATTTGCTATTCAACCAAAAGCTAGAAAAGATTCAGGCAGAAACCAGGTATAAACCAACATCTCACACTATATATCAAGATAATCTCAAAATGGATTACATGATTTCAAAGAAGGGTGACATCATAAGCAAATTAAAGGAGCATGGAAGAAATTACTTGTTGAATCTATTGGCAAAGGTTTCATAACCAAACAAGGAGAAAAATTTACACAATAATAACATCAGACAAAAGACTGTGAAATATTTAAAAACTCTGGCGACAATTCCAGAGGACCAGGGATGAAAAGTATGCTATCCATTTCCTAACAGAGAGGTGATGGACTCGAGGTGGAGGATAAGATGACATATTTTTTGGACATGGTCAATGTGCTTGAATGTGCATGTTTCATATTTTTAACAATGGTTTTGTCTTCCTTTTTTTTTCCAATGAAGGGAGGGGGGAAGGAAAATCTAGATGAGGACCAACAACAATGACAACAATAATAATAATGAAAATCAAAAGAAAAAAGGTCATTGAAGAATTTTTCATGCACAAAAAATCAGATAAGGCTAGAAAGGGGGCAGCTAGGTGGCACAGTAAATAGAGCTCTGGACTTGGAGTCAGGAGGACTTGAGTTCAAATCCAGCCTCAGACACTGAATACTTACTGTGTGACCTGGGCAAGTCACTTAACCCCAATTGCCTCACCAAAAAGCAAAAAAAAAAAAAGCTAGAAAGAATAGTGAAAAAGCAAGTCTTAAATTACAAGTTCAATTTATTATATATTGAAAAAGAAAATCAACCTGCAAAAATGTGACTTACAGTTTCATGTATAATATTTTTTATGTTCTAACATATATATATATATATATGGAAGTGCTTATTTTACTTGCTATTAAGTTCAGAACAACAAAAAAGTTAAAACTGTTTAAAGAATGAAATGGAATGAGCTTTAAAGGAAGAGCAGTAATAGTTGAGTGACAGTGGTAAAGCAAGAGCTTGGGAGTGGCAGTGGGAGGCAGGGAGTCTGCCAACCCCCTCTCTTGTCAGAAGCATGAAGGAATGTAAAAGGAAGAGATATAGAATGAAGGGGTATTTGAGGAACAATGGTGAGGGAGGACAAAGAAGGATAGATCTAGAGAAGAGGCAGAGCTGTCTTCATTCTGGGAGGGTAATGGCCAGGGTAAACACCTCACTGCCTATCCTACCACTGACCTTGTGCTTGACCCCCAGACCCCTCTCTCCAGGCGTGGAATTTCTGTGGGTACTACCCACAGGGAAAACAGGTTCAGAGACTTCTCTACTGACAATCAATCCATCAAAAAAAAAAAACCACATAAGACATTTATTAAGCCCTTCCAGTCTCACAGGACTTTTCACACACAGAGGAAAAAACTTTCTCTATTAATACAGGAACCTAGCAGGCAAATGCTTCCTTGCAGAAGAGTCCAGAAGAGTATAAAGAATGAGGAGGAGGGGTGAAATGCTAACACTGGGCTTGCCACAACTTGGCTCACTTTTTCACTGAACAAAAAATCATGCCTTTGCTATAAGAAAGAAGTTGTTGTATACTATTTAAAGAATCCAAATTGCTAAGAAAGTCAACTCCCTAAAAGGAAAAAAAAAAAGGAGCTTGCCCATGACCAATGGCCGACTTTGAATGGAGAACCTATGCTCCCACAAGGTGGCAACTCTTAGCTTAGAACTCTCACTATCACAATGTTCACATGGTTCTATCACTATGATTTCAAAACCATTCATTTGGAGGGAAGGCAGAAAAGTAGTAGCTATTAGAAGGTTAACCTGTGGTTTTAAAAGTTTATTTTTGAAGCAATTCATGAAAAGCAAGCCAGTATCTCCCAGTACAATCTACCCCCATGAGCCTTTGATTCTCAGGATGGTCACTTAATTGGCCCTTTGGGGCTTCCACCAGGATATGCCAATCAAGGGAGTTCTTCTGCCTTATAAAAATAGATAGCTCTTTTTCCACCCACCCCCAACCCCCTTCAATATTGAGGAGAACTAAGCTTTTCTTTCTTCTCTGCAGAAACAATGGTGCCCCATTTGGGGACTTGGTATTTCCCCTATGCTCCCAGAAGCTCAAAACGTTGGCTCTACTAGGGGAGACTTGGGGGTTTCCTGTCTCTAAAGAAGCGTTGCTCCAGCCTGGCTCTGATCCAAGCCATGAAAGCTTTTATAATGCCTTTCCTCTCCTTCCGGCATCCTTTGCCAATGTAATGTCTCTGAACTGGGACTGAGGGGGCAGCAATGTTAGATTCCAATAACCAGGAATGCAGGAAGCACTGTGGACACTGTTCTAAGCTGAGCTGAGTTTGCAATAGACTGGTGCTGATACTGACCTATGCCAGAAACACTTAGAAAATCACCCCTGAAGCCATTTTCCAACAAAGTGTGGTGGGAATAGCTATGGTGTCTTATGACCCACCAATACGGTCAGAAAAACATACACTGTGTCTATGTGTGCATGTGTGATATCACACAGCAGGGCAGGGATATAGGGACCTCTGATGGATGGTGAGACAGATTCTTGCACCCATCCACAGAGCTGCTTTCCTGGATCTTGGTCAAGGCAGGGCTACAGGATCTGACCGAGCAAATTTACAAGTGAGCCATGGAATTAAATAGATTGGAAAGTACCACTACCTTTTTTAGTCATGCAGCCTCAAATCCTCTGAGTCATCACCCTCACCCGTATTCTTCTACCCTGGCCTATACATGCAATTACCTACTAAATCCTGTCACTTCTACCCCTAATGCCTCTTCAGAAGTCCAAAAGAAACATTAAACAATACTTTATTGCACCACCAGTATCGAGATTGGCTGACACAGGAGATCAGCCTATTAAAAATAATACAAATGAAATTATATTTATTTTAATATCTGTAACCGTCCTCCCATTTTTATCACACAATAGACAGGAGGTATTGATTTTCTTAACAATACCCTGTGTTGTAAAAAGCATGGTAGATATATTTGATTCTTTATCCCTTTCAAACATCAAAAGCCATAACCAGAAGTTGAGGCAATTTTCCAGAGGATTCTATTTGCAGCTTCATCACCATCTATGAAATCATGTTTGAATCTCCTCTGTGTGTTTTAATTTTCCCACCTGTTAAATAGGAACGATGCTGTGTTTCATCTACAAATTGTATTTCATCTACGAAAGGTGAAGATTAAGAAGTCAAAAATTCATTTTTGCTCTGCTTTTCCTCAGATTTTTAAAGGGAATTTTGTTCTGTGTGGTATTATGAGAAACAATTCTTGCCTTGGTCAAAATATCTTTTAAAAAAATCGATTTCCTGGAAAGCACTATTATCAAAGCATAGATTCACAAAGGTAGAAGGAAACTTAGAGATTATCTGGTCCATGTTCATAGGGATAGCTAGGTGGGGCAGTGAATAGAATGCTGGGACTGGAGTCAGGAACACCTGAGTTCAAATCCAGCCTCAGACACTTACTAGCTGTGTTACTCCAGCCCAGTCACTTAAATCTGTTTGCCTCAGTTTCTTCATCTATAAAATGGCAATAATAATAATAGCACTTACGTCATTGGGTTGTTGAAAGGAAGAAAGGAGGAATAATTGTATAGCACTTAGCACAGAGCTAATATATAATGATAAGTGCTATATAAATGTTAGCTAATATTTTACAAAGAATCTTGTCTCCAACATATATTTTAAGTGTTCAACTGGTCTTTGCTTGAAGACCCTCTAGTGAGAGGGAAACTCTTCCTTTGGAGGCAATCCCTTCTACTTTTTTTACTGTGCTAGGTGGCACAGTTGATAGAGCTCTAGCAAAGTATAAAACTAACCTCAGACCTCGCTAGCTAGGCAAGTCATGTAACTTGTCTGCCTCAGTTTCCTCAAGTATAAAATAGGGGTCATAATAGCACCAAGCTACCAAGATTATTGTAAGGATCAAATGAGTTACTGTTTGTAAAGTACTTCACAAACCTTAAGGTGATATATAAATAGTGGTTATTATTATTTATTACTACATTACTAGACATTAGCAAGTTTTCTTTAGAGCCTAAACCTGCCTCTAAACTTCTACCCATTGAGGTTAGTTGTGCTCTCTGGGGAATAATAAGAAAATAGGATAGGGCTGAAACAGAAAGATAAGTCAATGGGCAAAAACTATGTCGTTGAAAAGAAGTTCTCAAGACTTAACAGGCAGTTATACTAAACAGGCCTAGGAAAGGGGTGGGAGGCACTTTGGTTAAGGGCGAAAGCCTATGTTTGCCAAGTTCCAAGTCTTCTCAGCCCCCGTAGATTCTGAGTTTCATCAAATCTTTAGGGGTTTGAATTTGTTTAGTCTTGGCAGGGGGAAAAAAAGGCAGCTTCCTGTCTCTAGGAGCAGAGGCTTAAAAACTCATCAAAAGAATTTTAGACCATCAAATGTCTAATGAGCTGAGTTTAAAGAAACCGGAATCATATGGATCAAGTTTCCTTGAAAATACACTGGGGTTTTAAAAAAAAAAATCAAGTAAGCACAGAGGAGGGAAGCAGGAGGGGTAAACTGCTTCTCAGCAGGTTTCTGACCCCAAAACACATGGAGGGTTAATTCAAGGTAGTTCCAAACCAAGTGCCCCTCAATCCACATGGAGGCCTTCACACATTTTTAACTGCTAGATGAAAAATCAATGGACTAAGAGTCTGAGATACTGAATTACCCATTTAAGATAAGCTAGCTTCAAAGTTGGCCACCATGGCATAGAGTGGCAGGAATCTACTGGCTCTCCTTTGAGCCAAACATGCAACTTTTCCTGGCAAATGTTCAAGGCCTTATTTTTTTTCCCTCTTTTTCTAACCATAGCACAGGAACCATCACGAAAATGGCCTGAGTCACAGGTTGATTACATCAAAGAGTGTTTGTCTTGGTTTGCAGCCTGTTTGGGTTCAAACCAAGATAAATTGCAAATTGACTAAAGTCACTAATCAACACGTACGTTTTTCTGGTCCTTTCTGCTGAGAAATGTACAGTAGTTAAGGGGCTTAGGGCTTCACTACCTTTTCCTTATTCAGCAAATTCCTAATGGCAACAAATGATATGGAATGAGTAGGCTGGCTTACATTTCTCCTCCCCATTTCTTCATATCACTACATGTGTAACAAGCCACCAGGTAAGCTTGAACCACCCAAACCTATAGGAAAACAATCAGAAACCATGGAGCATTGATGTGCATCGAGGAGATGTTTTATGATATCCATCTGTCCAAATCTTATTCATTAAAATATTCCCTAAATGGGTCTTTTCAGAGAAGCTAATCACTTCATGCTTCTATCAAGTTTAAGCTCTAGGTCCTTCTCTCAATCCCACTCAGTGGAGACTGATATTCAGTGGTTATTTTACCGCAGCCAAATTGGATGCCCATAAGACCCAAGCTTATCATCCTGATGGCATGTTTCTAAGTACAGCTCAGTACTTAAGAGCATCACATGGCAGGTTGAAAACAATAAATCAGACTACTCCAGGGTGTGTGATGGGACTAGATATTGCTGGTGACAGTATGTGTCCAGTCATCTAGTGACAGTGTTGTGTCAAAGTGAGGAGGGAACATGGGTGGCATGCTGCCCCCTTCTCAGAGATTATGTGATACAAACAATAATTTTGTCATTTTTGAATAATCTATTCATATTGTATTTTACATTACCCACTCTTAGCTACTTTCCATACCTTTGGACTGTTGCTATGAAGCCCTTCACAATTCCTGCCTGGTTTTCAGATTGGAAACCCTGGGAACTCTGGCTTAACCTGAGTTAACCTGATAGCATTCTAGTCACATTCTCAGGCCATAAGTTGGACCACATCCCCTTCCTATAGGAAGGTTATTTTCTTCATTTATTCATTCATTTATTCAACAAGTATTTATTAATGCGCCAAGAACTGCACTAGACTGAGAATATATGCTCTCTGGCCATCTTCATGCTAAGCCACCTGACCTTACCATTTATCTCTACCTCAGACCCAGATCCAGCAGACACCATGGTCCTTAGGACATGATGACATAACAGGTGGTGAGACAATGCTGATTTTGACAATGCCAAGGATTTAGGTGGTGAGAATTTTCTTTTTAGGGTCTTTAAGAGTCGGAACTATTGAGGAGACAGGCTGCAGATTCTGCCCATTGGTAGCAGTTGGTCAGTAGTTGGAGGCGGTAGTGGCCAACATGGTGGTAGTGGTTTGAATAAGATGACACAAGCCATGCTATCAACTGCCTTTTTGCTTCAGGTAGGCTGCCTCTCCCACCTAGTAGGTAGTAATTGGTAGAGATGGCTGACCTCTCCACTGGATTGCTGTCTTCTCTGATGGCTGCAGGGGTTGTAGTTTTGGAGGTTCTACTGTTCTTCAATCCCTTCGGCTTACTCACCCACTGGTGACAGTTGGTCAGTTATTGGTATTGGACCCATTAATCAATTGTCCTATGGCTCTATTCACCATCCTGGTAACTTCCTGGATCAAAACTCATCCTTGACTCCACTCTGGACTCTCTAGATTTCGTTCTCTGCTATTCCCCAGCTGCCTTCTTATTCTGGAAAGTTCCTTTTTCCCTGAGGCTGTCTCATTATGGAATATCCCATTGCTTCCGGAGCCTTTTTTCTGACTGGTCAGTTCTTCCTAGGACCTCCATTTTAAGGGCCCAGGCCAGTTACGCTCATTCCTTTGTCCTCTTTGGATTCCATTCTGGATCCACTGGATTTGCCTCTCCAAAGCCTCCCGTGATTTTCAGGTTCCTTCTTCTCCCACTAAGTAAGGTCCCTGAGGGCAGGGACTATCTTTATTTTTGATTCTATTTGTATTCCCAGCATTTAGCAATTCCTGACACATAGTTAAGTGCTCAGTAAAGGTTTGCTGAGTTGACTCCATTTGGCATAATCTGACCACCACTCTCCTTTTGGTGTAGTCTTCTTTGACATAGTAAGTTCTTTGAAGCCAGAAAATGTCTTAATTTTTATATTTGTATTTCTGGGGCTTATCACAGTGCTTGATACATAGTAAAGACTCAATGAATATTTCTCATTCATTCAAAAAGTTAAATATGTCCTGTTCTTGAGGAGCTTTCATTCTTTCCCATGAGTCTTCTTAACTGTGCTCTGATCACCAGTGAAGACTAGTTCTAGCTAGTTGGCCAGGGATGAACAAACTACACTAGTCTTTGTGTTGGTATAGCTTTGACCCCTAAAACAGACCAACCTGAAATACAATGACAATATATTCGGAATGATAAAGAGACACAAAATCTTGAATCTTCAATAAAAGCTTCAATTTTCTCAGGTAAAATTATATTTTCATTCTTGGAAAAACAACTCATGCATGCTATATGTATACATGTGTATGTGTGTGTGTGTGTGTGTGTGTGTGTGTGTGTGTGTGTACCAAATAGTTATCCAGAACATCCATTCCCCTACAAATTTAAGCAAGTGTTGAATTTAGATTGTCCCAATGCCCCAAAGGGAACTGGAGATAGAAGTGATAGGGCCATTGTCCCACTGTCCTTTTCTCTCTGACCTTCAGTTTAAGCTCACTGGGCACTTCTCTACCAAGGCTGTCTTTCTCCTGATTTTCCATAGCCACCCCACCCCACCCCCAGCCTCAGTTCCCTATTCTACTGCAGGGTAGAGAAGAGCAAGAAAGCATTTTACCCAGAAACCCTGGCTGGTGGCTTCAGTATCATGGAAAATTGCCCACTGTGCTTGGCATGGGTCCTTTAGTGTTACTATCTTGATTGGTATCAATTCAGCTCAGGTAATAGATTCCTTACTGGGGCTCCAGACTCAAGTCTGGTTTCTCTCTAGGATTGTCTGCATTAGTGAGGTTCAGAAAAGAGTCCAAGGCTCCCTTTACATCAGGAGATCCCAATCATTTGATTACCATGGACTGGGAGCAATATAACCCTATCAGTTAAGGATCAAAAACTTCTGACCACAAGCCTAAAGTGTCCATATTTCATTGTCATTTAAATAGTAATGGGGAGAGAGAGAGGTGAGGTTGGTAAGGAATGTAACAGACCAATCCAATGTGTTCTTTGGCATAAGGAAATCTTAATGAGGAAATTCCCTATTATAGAGATTAGCACCCTTTCTGCAACACCTGGGGCATTGAGAGTTAAATGACTTGCCCAAGGTTACACAGCCATCATGTGTCAGAGGCAGGGCTTCAACGCAGGTCTTTCTGACTTAGAGTGTGGCTCTCTATCCATTACAAAACACTGTCTCTCATCATAGTAACTTAATAATACCCACAGATAAAATGCATGTAGTGTTTTAAGGAATATCGCTATTGTTCTTTCTTCATTTCAAAGAGGACTAGTAACATCAAAGTTAACGTCTTGATTTGTGCCTGAACTGGATTTAAGTGAGGCAGAGTCGCACAGTCATCAGCCTCATTCTCTCTTCCACGGTCATTGAAGTCAGGTGGCAGGACAAAAATCAAGACAACTGGTGATGGCCCAGAATGCAGTGGGTGACCTTGGCCACCTTTGATGCTTGACCAAACTCTAAGCACTCCGTAGTTCCTGCTTCAGCTGCTTTCACAGCTATGGGAACGAATTGCTGTCATCTGCCCATACTGCTCGGCAAATCTTCACACTTGGGGGTAGACATCCCCCTAACTCACCAACAGGTTTGAGGCCTGTGGGTTATCCTCTACTTGGCTTAGCCTGTGTTCTAATGGTTTACTAAGGTATTGCAGATGTGCATGCTACAGCTTCTTGGAGCCCCAGGTGAGAATTGAGTGACATGTAGCACCAAAGGTGGATGAGCAGCCCTGAAAAGGGCTCAGCAGGCCCCCACACCAGAGATGTTAGTTTTCCCTGAATGCTCAGGTGGCACAGTGGACAGAGTCTGGGCTTGAAGGCAGGAAGATTCATCTTTTTAAGTTCAAATCTGGCCTCAGACACTTACTAGCTATGCGACCCTGGATAAGCTCCTTAACCTTGTTTGCCTCAGTTTTCTCATCTGTAAAATGAGTTGGAGAAGGAAATGGCAAAGCACTCCAGTATCTTTGCCAAGAGAACCCCAAACGAAGTCACAAAGAGTTGGACATGACTGAATAACAAAAGTCTCTCTTAAATACACATTCAACCCTTCTTCCCTATTCCTGGCTGTCTCCAGAATCCGAGCTCTTTGGGTGCCTGATTCCAGCCCATTATCATCACCATCAATGGCTTGAGTCCCAAGGAGAATTCTAACTATATTCAGCTGCCCCGGAAGATTGATAAATTGGATTATTAGTTGCAATTAAAATCATCTGTAAGACTTCTAAATATCCCAGGCATCATGTAACAAAGAGCAACCAGAGATGCCCCTACCACTTTTGGAAATCTGTCCCAGTGCAGATAAGACTTTCACAAGGTACTATAGCAGGCATGAGAGTGGGGTCCATCATGTGGTTATCTTGGTGAAGCTGACTCCCCCCCTCTGTGGAGCAGAGGCAGGATCACCATGCCTCTGGGCAGGGGTTTTTCTACCTAGGACCAAGGAAGTCAAAGAAGGAGAACTGAGTTCTATTCTCCTACCTACTCTCTTTGGAGGCTTCTCCCTGGGTGTAGCACCTTTCCTACAACCTGTATTTCCTGGTGCCCTCTCCCAGTAGGTTTCCAACAACTTTCCCTCTCCCCCCTACCCCTCAGAGCAAGTTGTACAGGGTGTCTATAAAGTGCTTGGGGTGGGGGTGGGGGAGTTGAAAGAGAAAGGTGATCTGTAAATACAAACCATTGTTGTCTCATGTGAAAATGCACCTGGACCCAGAGCCAATGCTAAGGGATTTCCAGAAAGGAGAGAAAAAATTCCCCTAAAGCCTCACTCTATATAATGCAGCTTTGCAAAGATAACCCTACAATTTCAGGTTGGATATTTTCCTTAGTGATAGCTGAGAAAGAAACCAGGTCAGCGAAGCATTTCCCCCAATTGTTAAAGCCTTATTTTATCGTTGACTAAATAATGGCAGCTGCCATCCTGCAGAGAGTGCATGTGTCATGGAGAATGGTTCAAGGGCAGGAAGCAGGAAGTTTTGCTGTCCAAAAATTACCTTCAACCCAGGTGAATGAGTTGAATGTTGTCCCAGATAAAGTGCCCCACTTTTGACCAAACAGATAAGATATGAAGACTATCTTATCACATAATGATTCTCTGTAGACCTCAGAGCCACCGACACAAATGTTAGTATGGTAAGTCTTTGTGCCTGTCTAGGCAAAGGCATTCAGCGAACTTCGGTTTTCTCATCTTCAAAATAGGGAAGCTGGATTAGATTATTTCTAAATTTCTTTTCAACTCAATCTAGGATCCTATTATCACTCTTTGTAAAGCGCTCAAAGCAGCTTACAGTAAATTAATTCTCTCCTTTCCTTCCAGGTAAGTGCAAGACAAGGCCAGCCTTATGAGTAGGAAGAATAAAATAAGTGGATATCTATGCACTATGACTTATAAAGAAACAGAAAGCCTTTCTACTCCCATTCAAAAATATGTCACCTGAAAGTGGCTGAAATTTTACCACTGGACCAGGGACCAGGTTGACTAAGGAGAGTCAAACATGACTAGGTAGGAGACAGAGAAGGTCAAAGTTTCCATGTTGGTCACAGCAATACTGGGCCCATGGGTATCCCTGCAATTCCAGCCTGCACAAGATAGGGAGACTCTTGAAGAGAGCAGTAAAGAAATGGAAAGTAGGAAAGCGCCAAAGACAGACTAAAACCAATTTTGTCACTGCCCCATCCTAAACACCAACAATGCAACCTACTAGGCATGGAGGAGGAGAAAGTCTGTTCATGTTCCTTCTTAGGTTTTCCCCTTGTCGAAGGAGCTTTAATGAGTTGTTTCCAACATTTAAAAAAAAACCAACCAAACCTACTAAGCCATAGAATGGAGCTTAGAAAGAGGAAAAAGAGTGAATTGAATATGAATTCTCATTATGGATCTATCAATAACTATCTCAGTGATCTTGGCCCAGTCATTTAGCTTTTCTGAGACTCAAATATATCATCCATCTGCAAAATAGGGCTAAATGATGCCTGCCCAACCTAACTCAGAGTAGTTGTGAACATCACATGAAATAATGAAAGTAAAAAAAGCTTTGTAGTGGACTAAATAAAACCAAGATTTTCTTGTTTCTTCTCTAATGCTTCAGAAAGATAGGGTTTACACTAGGGAGGGCTCTTCTTCCACTGAGACAAATCACAATCATGCCATACCGCGGTAGCCAGTCTTGATGACTTGCTCAAAAATTTCATAACCTGGTGGTCAGTCTGGTGATCAGCTCCCCTAATATAGTTAAGCTTGTCCTCAAGAATGGACATTAAGTCTATAGTGGGCCTATACTAAAAATCCTTTTGCCAGAGCCAGTGTTCCAGTAGCACAGCAATTGAGAACTCAGGCCCATCCTTACATTACAATGAAACTTGAATTATCAGAGTACAGCTTTAATAGAGGTCATTATTATGTTGCTGTCATTGGCTGTTGTTTATTTCCTCTTTCTGATGGTTTCTCCTATTGGTTTTAATTTTTACTTACAACATCACTAATGTGAAAATATGTTTAATAGGAATGTAAATATATAGCCTATATCAGATTGTGTGCTGTCTTGGGGAGAGTGGTGGGGAGGAAGGGGGAGAAAAATTTTACACTCAAAAGCATATGGAAGTGATTATTGATAAATCAAAATAAATTAATTAAAAAAAGAAAAAAAGAAAAGGAAAACACAATTCACATTAAAAAAAAAAAAAAGAAAAAGAAAGGCCATTCCAGAATTGTCAGGAAGTTCTTTTCTTGGATTAAGCTTTAATTTTTCTCTTGGCAATTTCATCCTATTGTTCCTAGATCTGTCTTTTGGGGACAAACAGAATAAGCCTAATGCCCCTTCCACAGGACAGCCTTTAAAATTCTTGATAGCAACTGTCGTGTCCAGGATTCCCCCATGTCTCTTCTGCAGACTGAACACCCTTCATTTCTCCAACTAATCTTCATATGGCATTTTCTTCATTTCTCTCCCTATCATGCTTAGCCTCATCTAAATGAATTCCTAAGCCTCAAGCTGATTTTAAACAATATTTATGAAGTGCCTACTATGTGCGAAGGGATGCACACAACACATAGAGCACTGGGATTGGAGTCAGGAAAACCTGAGTTCAAATCTGTCCTCAGACAGTTGCTACTTGTATGATCCTGAGCAAGTCATTTAATCCATTTGCCCTCATTTCCTCATCTCTGAAATGAGAATAATAGTAGCATCTCCCTCAGAATGTTGTTGTGAAGTACAAATGAGATAAAAATTGTAAAGCCCTTAGCACAGTGCCTGGCTCATAGTAAAAGTTATATAAATGTTAGCTATTATTATTGGTAGTAGTTGTTGTGTGACCCTAGGCAAGTAACAACCTCTCTCAGCCTCAGTTTCCTCAGCTGTAAAATGAGGATAATAATATCACCTACCTCCCAAGGTTTTTATGAGGATCAAATGAGATAATATTTGTAAAGTGCTTACTTAGCACAGTGTCTGGCATATAGGTGCTTTAAATACTTGTTTCTTTCTTTCTTCCTATGCTTTGGTAGATAAAAAGACAAAACATAAAATAAAATAAATGTTTCCTGACCTCAAGAAATTTACAATGTCCTGGGAGAAACTCATACATTGATGAGTATAATACGTGGGAATTTGAAGAGAAAAAATATTTATAACTGGGGGAATCAGGGAAAGTTTCAGGGAGGTAGTGACATCTAAGTTGAGTCTTTGATAAAGATAAGTATTCTGAAAGGTAGAAAAAGGATTCCAAAAGTTAGAGATGAGGAAGGAGTGTTTTCTAGGCATGGAAAACCCAGGCAAAATCTGTAATTGTACATGTACTCTGGTCCTTTGCTAAAAAATGTTTGTGACTCAATTTCTCCTAGTTGACCCTTTGGTCCCAATACCTGGGTGTTATGTCAGAGATGATTCACAACTGATCCAGGAAAGATTGCCCTTTCAATAGTGTATACGAATTGTAGAAAGCTCTGCTTCCCTCTTTTTAGAATGTATCAATTTTGGCCTCTGCCTTCTTTTTCTGGGACTTACAGTATGGTGGCAAGTGAAGATTTCATATCAGCAATTGCAGCTATGACTACAGCACATGACAATAAGAACACGCATTTACCTCAGTGAGTCTGACACTGCACCTCAATTCTCTGGCTGTATCTTCTTTGTGTTTCATTCCTTCATACCAGGTCATCAAACATCAATCCTGAGAAATGGATATTTCCAGTCCTAGAGATAACCTCGTGAATTCAAGAGGTTAAGATGTCCTGAATTTGTGCTTGCTGTCCAGTGGGAGGTATTTCCCACAACTATAATATTGCCTGAGATGACCACCAGCTGGATTACCCTAAACTGGAAGGGACTAAAGAACCATGCCTAGTTGGCCAAAAGATCTGGACTTTGTGAATCATTCAGATGTTACAGATGTCAAGTAAATATGAAGTATCTGTTTAGCAGTTCCATCAAGCTGTCTTAACCTCCCAGGAGAGTATAATAGGTGAGATGGAAAATGAAATTATTTTAGTATTTTTATTTTTCCTCAATCACATATAAAAAGTTTTTAACATTTTTTAAATTTTGAGTTCCAAATTTTCTCCTTTCCTCCCTGCCACCCTCATTGAAAAGGCAAACAACTTGATGTAGGTTATATGTAGTCATGCAAAATGCATTTCCATATTAGTCATATTGTAAAAAAAAAAAGACCAAAAAAACCATGAAAAAATAAAGAAAATTTAAAAAGTGTGTTTCAATCTATATTCAGACTCTATCAGTTCTTTCTCTGGGAGTGGATGACATTTTTTATCATAAGTCCTTCAGAGTTGTCTTAGATCATTATATTGTTGAGAAGAACTAAGTTATTCACCGATGATTGTCTTACAATATTGCTGTTACTGTGTACAATGTTGTCTTGGTTCTATTCATTTCACTTTGCACCAGTTCATGTAAGTCTTTCCAGGTTTTTCTGAGAGCATTCTGCTCATTATTTCTTATAGCACAATAGTATTCCATCATAATCAATTTAGCTATTTCTTAATGTATACTGACAAATCTTGAATTTTAAGCATTTTTTCATGGTAGTAGAAATAAGAGCTATTGTATACCTGATACTAATATTGTTCATTTCTAGAAGAACTCTATGAATCTGTTTTGGGGAGAACCTAAATATGAACCATACCTAAGTTTTGTTAAAAAGATTTTCCCCAAGATTCTGGCTTGAGAGCATAATGAATCATGGAGTGGAAGAAAATATTGATTTTCCTTCTAAGGGTCAGGTCTCCCTAAAATTGATCCTGATCCATGTGAGACAATATCCAGAATGCCTTTCTGGGAGGAGGGGGCTTTTGGATGCAGGTTACATATGTGTGCATGTGTGTGTTTGTGTATGCATGGAAGTAGGAAATTGAACATCAAGTAGTAGCCCAGTTTCACAATAATCTAGAGAACATAAAAGGAAATAATATGAAATATGGCTGGAAAGGTAGGTAAATGGGGATATAACAGATTGCCCCTGCTTTTAATACATGCTTCCAGGGCTGCCTCAGTTTTTACATAAGTCAGTCAATCAAGAAAGTTTTATTAAGCTACCTACTATGTTACAGGCACTCTCCTAGGCATCAGGGATGTAAGTACAAAGAATGAAATAGCATAATGGAAGAAAAAGCAAATATAAATAAAACGCACAACAAAATAAATACAAAGTTAATGAATATAAATATGTACAAAGTAGTTAAATGTATGGTAGTTTGTGAGGAAGGGTGCTAGTGTTTGGAGGAATCCCAAGAAATGCTTCATGGAGAAGATGTTGCTTGGGTGCAGGGATTATGAGAGTTGGTCAGTGAAGACTCTAATTGAATGCAAACATTTGCCATATGCCCTGTTTAAACACTGAAACAGAAGAAATGGAGCCAGGGAAGCAGGAGAAAATGGATGTGAAGTCAGGAACCTTCTCTTCAGTCATGTAGTGCTTCTATTGGGCCTAACAAGAGACTGCCCCTCAGCTATGTCTCATTTGTGCCGGGGCTAGCAAAGAAGCAATGCTGTCAGGATGGTGAGACAGACATGAGGTTCTTTCTTTAACGGTTACTGAGGAGCAGCTAGGTGGCGCTGTGAATAGAGCTCCAGCCTTGGAGTCAGGAGGACCTGAGCTCAAATTTGGCCTCAGACACTTGACACTTACTAGCTGTGTGACCCTGGACAAGTCACTTAACCCTGACTGCCTCACCAAAATAGAAAAAACAAAAACAAAAACCAGTTACTGAATTAGAAAGCTGAGTGAGAAATTTCCTCATCCAAACTGTACTCATTGATGCTATACCAAGAAGAAAAACTAGCAGTCTCTCTAGTTTCAGTGCTGAGAACAATGAATATACCCAGTGGAAAAAGGAAGATGTGTTTTCATTCACCTTCCTGTGAGTAAAATCATGTATGCTTCTCTGTTGCAATGAAAATGATGGAGTGGTGAATGGGGGGAGTGAACTTCAAGTCCACGGAGGCCTGCAGATGGTAGGAGATGGAGATGGAGATGATGCTGAGAAATGGATGGTGAAGATGCTTCTTGCTTGATTTAACCTCTGTCCTTAACCTCACCTTTTATTTTAAGTGCATTCTTTACCTTACTTTATCAAACAGTGCATTTGGTCAGCAGGGGGGAGTGGTGGGAGGGAGGAAGAGGAAGTTCAGAGGAATTGGAACTTTAGAGCTATGAATTTAAGTAGATGATTGGCCCAAACTTGCTCTAACACCATGTGGTTCAACGGATAGAGCACCAGGCCTAGAGTCAGAAAGATCTGAGTTCAGATTCAACCTTAGATAATTATTATCTGTGTGACTATAAGCAAGTCACTTAAGCTCAGTTTCCTCATCTGTAAAATGAAAATAATAACATCTAATTCCCAGGACTGTTGTGAGGACCAAATAAGATAATAATTTAAAGTGCTTAGCATCGTGCCTAGAACAGGGATGGGGAACCTGTGGCCTTGAGGCCACACATGGTCCTCTAAAACCATTTTGACCGAGTCCAAGTTGTATAGCACAAATCCTTTTATTAAGGGGATTTGTTCTAAGAAGTTTGGATTCAATCAAAGGCCCCACACTTGAGGACCCAGAAGGCCACATGTGGCCTCGAGGCCACAGGTTCCTCACCCCTGGCCTAGAATATAGTAGGCTCTATGTAAATGTTAGAGATGATGATGATGGTGAGGATGAGGATGAGGATGATGAGATTGATGACAATTTGGATATAGCAAAGAGTATCACTTGTGAGTTTCCTTCAGGAATTTGTTGTCAGTCCAGGGTGGCTTTTAAGTTTCGGTTTTGTCCTTTTTGTTTTGTTTTGTTTTCTGTTTTAATACTGGCTCAAAAGAGCTGATTGTTCTGGTATTACAGGGATTCAATCAGGCTTCTTTTTCTTCATCATTCTCCAAAATGTGATTGGATAGTAAAGCTTACTTAAAATCTCTCTCTGACCAGATTGATTGTTTTACTAAAACTATTAAGTGTTGGCTGATGCTATTGAATTTTGTGTATGTGTTGTTGTTGAAGTGATATTGTTAAACTAGTTTTATAAATTATATATTTGAATAGTCATTTTGGCTAAATAAATATTCGTGATTTCTGCTAATTCATGGGACTTGACCTTCACTGAGGACTATTGGTTTGGGAGGCTATCTTGACTGCAACAAGGATGATCTTGTTTGGGCTTTATGCCATGCTGGGGACACTTTGAAGGCATGCGAATGATGGGCCAAGGAAAATAGGGATGAATAAGAAACAGCAGCTGTTACATAAACTGCCTGTAAGTGATACAGTCTAGCGTTCCCAAAGAGATAACTGTTAATGGGGCTGCTTGGGAATTACTTAGTAAATCACCAGTAGAAACTGCAGCAAATAAACTCCAAACCTTCCCTAAACTGAAAAAAAAAATCCACTAGCTTGGTGCCTTCTTAAAGAACGGAAGGATCATTTGAAGAAGAAACTTGGTGTGGGGGCTAATTCATGCACTATTGACAGAGCCAGAGGTTTTTCTGGTGAGAGAGAAATGACTAAGGATGTGGTGAGAAGTAAGCTAATTAGCAGTGAAGGAGAAGTATCACCTACAGCAGCACAGGATGCAGGGATAACATCCCCTACAGCCACTCAGGTTTTAGTTGCCATAATTAGGATTGAAGTTAGCCTGTAAGTCACAACCAAAGGCCTCATTATTGAAAGTTACCATCCTTTTCTAGAGAAGATAGGGCAAGAAATTCCCGTCCACCAAATGAGAATCCCTAAATCCTTTTAGGACATGTCACTGAAGTAATACAGTAAAGTAAGAGAATTGACTCAGAGCAATCTAGAAAGCGAATGGAAAGTTTCTGAGACTGGCTTTTGATCTGAAAAATTCAATATCTCACAATCACAATGCTTGAGTTCTTAGAGATGAAGGTTGGACAATTTGGTGACATAGAAAGTATACAGGACAGAAGCTTATGTTCAGTTTCTAAATATTCTTCCACATGGTGTAGAGAAGTTCTCAGGCTTGGAGTTCCTTTGGAAAGACAACTTTAGAGGATGGGAGTCAAAGAAGCAATGATAGTGTTAGGCTGGACCAGGTGGCCAGGAATTCAGTATATGGTGGAAACCTTCGGC
Source organism: Phascolarctos cinereus (assembly GCF_003287225.1). Taxonomy (NCBI): domain Eukaryota; kingdom Metazoa; phylum Chordata; class Mammalia; order Diprotodontia; family Phascolarctidae; genus Phascolarctos; species Phascolarctos cinereus. The sequence continues at coordinate 79,617,080 of NW_027555958.1, forward strand.
AGCCATTGGTTTGGCTCTTTCCAGCTGACTGTGGCAGAGTGTGGCAACAGGACATACTATAAATGACTCATTGGGGGAAGAGGCCTTGGGCCTTTATATCTCCTCATCTAGGAGGAGCACCAGCACAGGGGCCTGATACTGCTTCTGACTCTGTGGTATTTATTCTTCTTGCTTTTAAATAAAGGAGCGTTGAATACAGCTATGCCCTTGTGAGCTTCAGAAGGTTAGAATGGTAAAAACCTAGAGCCCAGAGACCAGAATTTAGGCTAGGCTTTGTAGCCAGACAGCCTAAATCAAGGCTTTGAGAAATGATCTTAAGGACCCAGCCTAGCAACATGGGGCCCTTGGAAGTTGTTGTTCATCTTAAGCATGAGGTGATTCTTGACTTGCACTTGAGTTGGACTGAAGTGAAGGGAAGCACTGCATCAAATCATCAGCCCCGCTCTCTCTCCTAGCGACCCTGAAGTCCAGTAGCAAGACAAAAGTATAGCCGACTGGCAATGGCCAAGCACACAGTGGATGCCCTTGGCGTCTGTGATGCTTGACCAGGCTCTGAGCATTCCATGATGCCTACTTTTGCCACCTTTGTGGCCACTGGAACAAATTCTTCTCATCCATCCACTCCACGGGAGGAAGTTTTCATATGCTTAGGGTAAATATCTCCCTAATTCACTAACGGGTTTGGGGCCTATCAGTTACTCTTAATCTGGGTGAGCTTGTCTGCCAAGATGTTTTACCAGGTTGTGGCAGCTGCACATGGTATAGATTCTTGAAGCCACAGGTGAGAGTTGGGGGAAAGATGGACACCAAAGATGAATGAGCAGCCCTAAAAGGGGTTTGGCAAGCTCTCATACCAGAGATGCTAGTCCTCCCTAAATACGCTATACATCCCAACTGCTAGGTGGCTCAGTGGATAGAGCACTGGGCCTGGAGTCAGGAAGACCTGAGCTAGAATCCAGCCTCAGACACTTACTAGCTGCGTGACTCTGGTTAAGTCACTTAACCTCTGTTTGCATTCATATACTGGAGATATTCCAGTATCTTTGCCAAGAAAACCCCATGGACAAGATTGGTCTTAAAGAGTCAAACATAACTGAACAACCTTGGAAGTGAACTTGATGGGGCTTTTAAGTTTGAGCCGATTGTCCCCAGATAATGGTGTGGTAAAGGTTAGTATGTGGTACTCCTACCACCAGATGTTGGGGCAAAATTCATAACTTCTATTCTTCCTCTATTTTTCATTACAAATATTCCCTTGTAAAAGCAATAAAAAATATTGCAGAATACCAAAGACTTACTTCTCAGTTACGTCCATTTGCTTTGCCTGGTGAAAACATAAAAGATAAAAATAGCAAATAGAAAGCAAGCAATGAGTCAAACTAGTTCCAAATGGTTCTAGGATGTCTCCTCACATATGGACCACCAAAGCCAATCTGGATGAATCAGATTCCTTTGAATAGATATTTTAGAAGCTCAGAGAGAGCCAGGTGGAAGATAGCAAAGCAGGCAGAGCCATTCTCCTCAGAGGAACAAAGGGGTGTAGGACCAGATCATGGCAGCACCCTTCAGGAAGAGTACTAAAAGAAGACAGAGAGAATGAGAACTGTCTTACTTTGCTATTTGTATGCCCAGAGCTTAGCACAGTGCTTTAAGGTACATTAAAAGTGCTTAATAAGTATTTTTTATTCATTTATTTATTCCTTAGAAAGAATGATAGTGTTGAATCGAGCAGCATTCTGGGTCTGGGATGGGCTAGATATGGAGCCCTTTTACCAAGCAGAAAGAATGTGGACACCATGATGTCAGTATGTCCTCATCTAATGAAAATCTGTAGAATGTCAGCACTAATTGGGACAATTCCAACCTGTTCCCATTTATATTTATCTATATTTATAGAATACTGAAGGTACCAAGCTAGTACTCAGGTCTAGGACACCCTGGCAATCTTTGCCTCCTACAAAGTGGGCAGAGAACATCAAAACCCTGAATCTTGCACTTCAAGGGTGGATCCAGAGAGGGTTGAAGACCCTCTGATGCTTAAAGAATGGAAGGATCATTTGAAGAAGAAACTTGGTGTGGGGGCTAATTCATGCAGGACATGGTGGTGCCCAAAAAGCAGCACATACAATCCACCTCAATAACTCCTGATTTTTTTTGAATGATCTCAAAAAATTGTCCTCTCGGAGGTGGAGGACCTCAAGAGCCATCTAAAGTCAACATCATAACATGGGGTCTTACAGTTCCCATAACTCACTCATATATTTGAAAGACCCAAATGTGCATGGATTACCAAACTTTGATGAAAAGAATGAATGTGGACGAGGACACCATGCCAGGAGGTCATGATGACCTGGACAATCTGCTAGACATTGGTTTTCAATCTTGGGCTTGCAATGTGAGCTTCCTCAGGAACTATTTTTCGTTTTTCTTTGAACCCCTAGTGATTAACTAAGCATCTAGCTACCACATAATAAATTGTTAATAAATCCATTGATTAATGGATTTACACAGTGGATACTACCAGATTCCAATGGCAGAAACAGGTAGAGACAAGGTAGCCTTCATTTATAGGGGCAGCTAGATGGCACATTGGATAGAGCACTGGGCCTGGAGTCAGGAAGACCTGAGTTCAAATCTGGCCTCAGACATTTACTAGTTATGTGACCCTGGGTAAGTCACTCAACCCTGTTTGCCTCAGTTTCCTCATCTGTAAAATTAGCTAGAGAAGGAAATGGCAAATCAATCCAATATCTTTGCCAAGAAAACCCCAAGTCAGGTCACGAAGAGTTGAACATTCCTGAAAATGACTGAACGAGAAAGCCTTCATTTGCCAATAAGTTTTACCAATTTAGACACAGGCCTCAAGAAATTTCGGGGAGCTCCATTATTTTTCAAAGACCCATGGAGAAGGTGGTTTATTGTATGAACTATGTGTAGGATTTCTGGTATCTGGAAGATCTCATCATAACTGGAAAGATAATAGAAGAAAACGATAAAAGTTCATCGAGAGTGTTAGCTCAGCCAGAAGAAAGTCTGAAGCTGTTACTGGACAAGGACCAGTTCTGCAGAGCCTTTTTCAAATACAGGGGTCACACAGCATCTGGGCAGAGAATAAATACCAAACTCAAAAAGACAGAAATATTTGTCAACTAGACATGCCCAAAGAATTTTTGAGAGGTAAAATCTTTTCTAAGATATGGTGGTTAGTATCATAAATTTGTCCTCGTAATAATAAACAATACCAAGGATCATCAGTGGTAAGTGTAGCTTAGCTAATTCCCTGTGAAAATCCCCTTTATTAGAGATTTAGATTATATGTCATTTCACTTCTATAGCTAGTACAGGACTGCCCCTGAGCAACTGGCTGCCCAGGAAAGGGCTGGATGAACAACTGCCCCGCCCTTCCAAGCCCTTCTCTTTCTCATGAAGAACCACATGTGGCTCCAGAGGCAGGGGTTAGATATTACTGTGTAGGATAAGCATCATTAATAGGACTCAGAAGTCATTTCCCAATTATCAACCTGACAAGCAATTTTTTTCTCTTTTTGCTTTATGCCTGGCTGGTCTTCCAATGTGAATGATCATTGGATTAGTGCAGCCACCATCTCAAAGAGATGTGGTTCATTTAGATCATTTACATAGCAACTAAAAAGACCAGAGGGAGGACATTGTTTACCGCAAATAGCAATATCTGTAATCTACTGAAGCCTTCTCAACCGTTACTGTGACTTGAAAATCTTCAGTAAATAAAAATTCAAGTCATCAGTGGAGATGACTACATTATGCTGATGATCACATCAGAAGCAACCCAGATTTTCCTCTCTCTATTTAGTCACCTACAATGAGGGAGAGATGCTCTAAGTAAGACAGAGGGATCCAAGACATAAATCTGGCCAGCACAAGCAGGATCCTTAGACAAGAAATTGTTGGAATTCATCCTTTTGGTGATATCTCTGTGAGGAGAATCACTAACAGATGTTAGGTCCCTGCCCCCACCCTGCAAAGGTTGGGTATTATTCTAAATAGCACCCCCACCCAGCCCAGACCAGTAGAAAAGGAAAGCCACTGCTTCAGTTCGTAGGCTCCCAGCTTGAAAGACAACAGAAGTGGTGATGTAGAGATAGAGATGAAGTCAGAGTACTTGAGCAAAACAGAATGGCCAGAGGCACTGAGGGCAGGTCATCATGATGGTACAAAGCACCCACTTGCTAACCAGGACCACTTCTGTCTGCCAGACTCATTTTTTAAAAATGAATCTCCCTATTCAAAGGACTTCATGAAGAATTTTAGAACAGAGCTTCCTAGATAATACAGAGCTGAAATGGAGGAAAGAGGGTTCTTGAACCAGCTATAACTTTCTTCATGTAACACCGTAATGTGCAGGTAAGAAATACTGTGTTAACTAGAAATAAATTTTTTTTTACCCCACCAGGAATAAGGCCCTGTTATTTTAGCAGCTTTTGCATCCAAGGACCTTAAGGTAGTTTACAATTATAGCAAAATCTACCAAGCTTTCCATCCCTTTGATTCCATTGCACCTTACGTCAAATCTCATCTCTGAATGTACAGAGATATGTGCAGTGAACCTAGGCTTATGATGAAGGTGTTATCCTTGATCTCTGGGGAGTTCCATTGTGCTTGGCATTTTGAGAAATAGAAATGTCACTGTCCTTGAACAAATGGCTCCCAAGGACAAAGCTGAGTGAACACCCCCACACACACACACACACACATACACACACACACACTCAAATCCCAACCCTTTCCATCCTCCACAAAGAGCCACACATGGCTCCAGAGGCAGGGTTTCAATATTACTGAAGTAGGACAAATACTTTTAATAGGACTCAAAAGTTATTTCCTAATCAAAATTTCGTTTCCCGAAAGAAAAAATATGACTTTTCACTGTCCCTATTGCAGCATCAACTTGTGGCTCTCTTCCAGTTTTTAAGTACTGCTAGATATTTTCTGCATTACAAGGATATTTTGATTTTTATGAGATTACTTGACTTCCCCTACCCCCCAAAAAACTTTTGCCAAACTACTTATATCACTAGTTTACCCTATCCTTAGCCTATATTTGGAAACACCTCAATCCAACACCATAATGATATAAATTGTAAAAGCAGGGACGTAGGTTAGACAGTGGGAAGAATTATATATGACCCATGTGTCATACACTGACCTCTGACATTTGTTTTCAGAGGAATCTCTCAAATAATAATCCCAGTGATTCATAACCCCAGAAAGAGCCTCCCCTGAGAAGGTCAGAATTTAATTTGTGTCAATCAAAGTACCTTTGGCTCCCCTAAAAAACATCAGGTTAAGGACATTAAATATACATTTATTTAAGGCAATATCAAACAAAGTAGGATTCATACCTTATCCCTTTGCCAGCAATGGAAAATTCTCCCATTTAGTTATGTTCAGTTCTCCAAAAGTTTTTCTTCCAAGCTCTTCAGACTCGTTATATAAACTGACGATGCCCCTGTCTGACTTGGTGGATGGAGCAGGGCTAAGGGGAAGGAGAGAAAAAGGGTGTTTGTGAGCCCTGCTACAAGTACAAGTTCAGTATTTTTGATGTGAATACCAATTCAGCAATACATTCAGAAATGTTTCTTTTCAGCAAGTGTCTCCAAACTTTTTTAATCATACCCTCTATTAATTAAAAATAGTGTTAATTTATAAATTCCATAAATGTAATATTATCCTGATATATTATGCACATTATAACATTATAATACAAGCAAAAAATAGAAATTTTTAAAAGCATAATGATGAAGTTAGATTTTAAAGTAATTTTTTTTTAAATTTTCACAGAATCTGAACTTAGAAAGGATCCCATTTGGCCATCTAGTGCAACCCATACACAGAAGGAATTCCCATGATATCATACACATCCAGCAAATGGTTATAAGGCTTCTGCTTGAACACTTTCAAAGAGAGGAAACCAAGCCCTTACTAAGGCTGCCATTTTCAATTTTGGACAGCTCTAATTAAAAGGATATTTTTCCTTCATAGCAAACCCAACTTTGCCCCTTCGCATCTTCTGCCTATTTCTCCTTATACTAATCTTTGCGGTCAAGCAGAAAAGGCCTAATTCCTTTTCTACGTGAAAACCCTTCAGGTACTTGAAGACAGCTACCTTGTCCCCTGTGAATCTTCCTTTCTCCAGACTAAATAACCCTACTTCCTTCAGCTGATCCCTCTGTATGGCATGGATTCAAGACCCCTTCACCATCTGAGCACTTTCCTACTTATCAATATCCTTCTTGAATTATGCTGCTGAGAACAGAACATAATGATCCAGAAGACTGATCCACAGCTGGCTACAGTGGAAAAGCCATGAGGAAGAGATGCCTGGATACTGAAAACCATCCCCTCTTGGGATTTTCCACTTTGTTTTCTACATTTTTCTCAGCATCTTCATATGTCTCACTTGTAGACAACATGCAGAGGGGAAGGGAGAGAGGATAATTTTCCCATTTGTTGCTATCTTTGTAGGTTTCTGCATCATTGTCTTCTGTTCAACATTTAAGCCCTTTCAAAATCTAGTAAACCTACCTTTCCAATTATTGCACATTCTTGCCCTTCATGCACTCTTCAGGCCAGCCAAACTGGCCTTTTTGTTTTTCATCATACATGACACTCCTTCTCCTATCCCTATGCCCTTGTATTGGCTGTTCCTCATGCCTGGAATGTACTCTCTCCTCACCTCTGTCTCTTAGGATCCCCAATTTCCTTCAAGATTCAGCTCAAGGGCTACCTTCTATTTGAAGCCTTTCCTGGTCCCCTAGCTGTTTCCCTCCAAATTATGTTGTATCTCTTGTGTCTATACTTAGGTACTTATTGTCTCCTTTGATAGAATGAAAACTCCTTGAGGGCAGGAACTTTTTCATGTTTTTCTTTATCTTCCCATCACTAAGTAACTAGTATCTGGAACATTTTTGTTGTTGTTCCGTCCTTTCAGTTGTGTCTGACTCTTTGTGACCCCATGTGGGATTTTCTTGGCAAATAAATCAGAGTGGTTTGCCATTTCCTTCTCTACCCTAGAACACAGTCAGTGCTGAATAAATACTTAAAGATTGATTGCTTGATTGTCACCTTCTACTAGCTGACTGCACCCAGTGCCCTGGTCCAACTGCTCCCAGAAGCTCTTTTATGACTCCTATGTCCAGTGATGTCTCATCAGCTACAACTATTGCTCCCTCAGCCTCTGTTATTTCTACCTCTCCCAGTCATTGCTGCACCCTGTCTCACCATGTGTCTGCTTTTATCATTATAGCCCATGGAGGTGATAAGGAGGAGCTGATAAGATAAAAAGAAAACAAGGGCAACTATATGGGTGTGTCTACCATAGAATATCTATGGAATAACAAAGCTAAGAATTATAGATGATGAGACAGTATGGATGGGTTGTGATCTGCACTGATGGAAAGGATACATACCTTGATGAGATCATAGATCCACTGAAGTAGCCAAGGAATGGCCTAGGCACTATGAAATTCTTTGGCTTTTTATTTGTATAGGGCCTATGAATACCAGGTAAGGTGGGGCATCACCATTCACACTGCTCATATTCTTCCAGTCCCTCTCCAGAGATAAGACATCTGTGTACAATGATATCTAACATGCTCCTTGGTATGGCTTCCAGATAAGCAATTCAGGTAAATGGTACTTTCCTTTAAATAGACCAGCACAGGTCTCAAACTTCTTGTCTATATCTGCCACCATCTGGGGCCAATAGACCCAGTTCTACTCCAAATCCAGAGTTTTCTCTTGGCCCCAAAATCCAAAATCATCACAAATTGTCTCATAGCCACGGATTAGTAAGCTTCAGACATCATTAACTTTGTTCTCTCATTTTAATAGGGTTGGATATATTAAATTTTCTAAGTAATTTAGAAGTGCTTAATGTTTATAAAACATTTTGCTAGATGTGACAAAAGTCAATATGAACAAAGCTATGGTCTTTCCAGAAGCAATGTATGGCTGTGAGAGTTAGACTGTAAGGAAAACTGAGTGCCACAGAATTGACACTTTCAAATTGTGATGCTGGAAAATATTTTTAAGAGTCCCTTGGATATCAAGGAGATCAAATTGGTCAATACATAAAGAAATTAATTCAGGGTATTCACTGGAAGGTCAAACAGCAAAGCTGAAGCTTGAATACTTTGGCCATATAATGAGAAGATAGGACTCATTAGAAAAGACCTTGATGTTGGGAAAGATTGAAGGCAAAAGGAAAAGGGTATGTCAGAGGATGAGATGGATAGACAGTGCTATGGAAACAATGAACATGAATTTAGACAGACTTCAAGAGACAATGAAGGATAGAAGAGTCCAGCATGCTATAGGGGATGGGGTCACAAAGAGCAGGGCATTACTGAACAACTGAACAAGAAAAGATGTAAGGAATTTAAAATAGTCCCTGCCCTCAAGAAACTTCCATTATATTTTTATAGAGTCCTTCATGACAGAACAACTTCTGTTCTTATAACAGTAGCATGCAGTCAAGGTAGCTGAGCTGGATTTCTGCAATCATGGCCCCATCTTTCCACTACCTTTGGCCCCTTGGCCAGTGGCTGAATTTAAGTTCACTGCTAGTCATCTAGCATCTATCTTCAATCTGGGTGGGAAAAACTGGTTCTAAGCTACAAAATTTACTTTCCTCAATGGCATACTCTCTAAAGAAAGTTCCAAACTCTCAGCCATATTTTTCTGTATCAGCAAGCCTCCTACAGATGGTCTTCACTATCCTCATAGGAAACACCTGATGCATAGGGCCTTTGGGACAGGGTAAATATGTCTTCATTGGTTCTTCCTGGCTGGTAATGCATGATGAACTCATAGGTAGCCAGAACCATTTCTGGCTGGTACCATCCTATTCAACACTTGTCAGGGTGTAGGCCAGCAGACTTTGTCCACCCATCCCATATCTCCTAGTGAGCTTTGTTTTCCTTCCAAGAGTTTCGTCTCACAGTCCCTGCACATTCACAACACCAACTGGTAAAGTCCCTGCCCGCTGGTAGGAAACAAATGGCCCCTACACCAAGTGTGCATTTAGTTTCAGTTTGAGTATTTCCAGGTTCCTGTTCCCTCAGGCTTTCCTTTTGGAGAGCTATGGAGCTGGGAGGGGTTGACTTTATTCCTGTCAGCCAACATGTCTTCCACAGTCAATGTAATCAATCTAGCAATCAAGGTAATGGAGACCCAGCAACATACAGATTTATAGGAGTACAGAGTTGGAAGAGATCTCAAGGTCTTCTAGTTTAACCCACTATAAAAATATTTTTAAAAAAACTACACCTTACAGCATCCCCAACAGGGGAACATTCGGGCTCTTCTTAGAGATAGTCAAACCTCCTGACTGTGAGAATTCTGAAACATTAGCATGAGTTACCAAGGCCAGGTTTGCAATTTCCTTATCGTCCCTTTTAGCTCTAACATTCTATGATTTCATAACTTCATTATTCAATTAATACCCTGTAGTGAGTGCACAGACCATCTATCCCTATTATAATATAGTAAATGCCCTATAATCTTTACTAATAGGTTATACTTATCACCTAAGAAGGCATGTTCAACTCCCATTGTCTATATATATAAAGGACTGCTCTTTTTCTGACTGAAATATTTGGGCTTTCTAACAAATGACTAAGGTGAACACAGAGAGTGATATCCTATCCTTAGGGGCACTGGGCAAACTAGATTTGCCCTTCATCCTGAATAGTCTGTTAGATCAATTCTAGATGTCCCCAAAAGATTTTGGTCCCTTTACTGAAGGAGGTCCACATTGACTCAGGGCTTAAGTATGGCAGAACAAATATAGCTAATGATCTCTACATTCTGGATCCTAATCAGACAGTCAATCAATGAGCATTTACTAACTGCTTATTATGTGCCAAGCTAAGCACTGGTGATTCAAAGAAAGGCAAAAACATCATCCCTGCCTTCAAGAAGCTCCTGCTGTAATAGAGAAGACAACACGAGGGGAGGGCAACTATGTCATATCACATACAGCACAAATTGAAGGTAATCTCAGAGGGAAGGTGAAGAGGGGAGCAGAAAAGGCCTCCAACAGAAGGTAGGATTTGAGCTTGGTCTTGAAGGAAAGCTATGGAAAGTAGGAGACAAGTGAGGAAGGAGAGCATTCCAGGCATGAGAGACAGCCAGCACAAATGGTACCAATTGGGAGATGGAGTGCCATGGGCGAGGAACAGAAAGCTTGTCAGTGTAGCTGGATTGTGGTGCATAGAGCGAAGGGTGAGAAAACCAGAAGGGGCCAGGCTTTGGAGGGTTTTAAATGCCAGAGTTCCTTATGTGTGATCCTTGAGGTCACAGAGAGTTACTAGAGTTTATTGAGTCGGGGAGGGGAGAAGGGAGAATATGATTGACTTATACATTAGGAAAATCACTTTGGCAGCTAAGTGAAGGATGGCTTAGAGAAGGGAGAAACTTGGAGTAAGGAGACCAATTAAGAGACTAAGATAGGAAGAGAACCAGGAGAGAGCAGCATCACCCAAAGAAAGAGAGGAGAGAGTATCTGGGAGAATCTGATCAATGGTGTCAAAGGCTGAAGAGAAATCAAGAACAATTTGAATAGAGAAAAGGATGTTAGACTTGGCAATTAAAAGATCATTGATAACTTTGAAGGTGGCAATTTCATTTAAATGATGAAGTCAGAAGCCAGAACACAGAGGAACTGAGTGAGAAGAAAAATAGAGACCCTGACTGCAGACGGCTTTCTTAAGTTTAGCTGAGAACGAGAGGAGAGATTAGGAGGATCGCTAGTTGGACAGTGGAATTAAAAGAAAGTTTTAGGAGGTTCACCATTAAAAGAAAAAAGATTCTTCCCATATCTCCTTCCTCTCTGACCTCCCACCCCCAAACACCACCACAAAGGTTCTAACAGCCTCAGGCATATGGCTGTTCAAGGAGTCATTTGACTCTGTGTTCTACTCCCCCCACCACCACTTATATTTACTAGCCCACCAATGGAACCAAGCTACCAAAGGTGAAAATTTTTTAAGTGTTGTGTCTCAAGGGAACGGAGGCAATGAGGACAAACCATTAGAAGGAGCATTTATGAGTAGCCTGAGGTGAGTTTATAAAACTCTCATATACTGACAGATTTTTTTTTCTTTAAACTCCAATGGACACATTCTCCAGACAACCTATGCTTTTTTTTTTCCTTTCTCAAATATCCTATTCCCTTCATGTGTCACTGCACAATTTTTCAAACCTGTCTCATGAAAGGATTTGGCAGGGGTTGGGAGGGAGGTCTGGGGCCAAAAAGTTGCCACATGTGACCCTACAGTGTGACGGCCTAACTAGTCTGGAAGGAGATTGGGGGTGTAAGGGGGAAGGGGGGGGAGGATGGCAAGGTCCAGGAGGAACATCTGAACCGAGCAGTCTGGGGAAGTCGATTTAAATCAATGTCATAGTTAAACCTGAGGGCTGCTGGGTGAGGAGAAGGGAGGGGAGGAAAGCAGACCTGTGGCTAGCACCGTGGGGTTCAGGGAAAAAAAGTGATAAAAACATAACCCCATAGCCTGCTGTGCCTGCCACACAGCTCGGGGAGATTAGAAAGTTATTGAGTGAGAGGACAATTAAACTGATTTGTAATTAACTCTGCAGAGAGGAAAAGCAGCAGAGTTAATAGAAGACCAAACAGCTCTTGCTGGGCTTGTCCCTAAAAATTGTTTCTGGACCGCACCTTTTCCCTCTGTGCTGAATAATAACCTGGAAGAGTAGGCAAGTTGGTGCCACAGGGCAGTTCCCCAAAGTGGGTGTGGGTTGGGAGAAAAGTTAACCCATTCAGCCCAGCTTTAAACTCAGCCCCCAAAGTATGGTGTGTGTATGTTAACCCCCCACTCCCTTCCCCCCCCCACAAACCAAATCCATTCTGGTCTGCATACAGTGATGAAATGTAGTTACAAAATATAAAATAAAAGCAGCAGCAATTGGTTTTCTTACCTCCAAAGGCTAAATCAATATTGCTTTGAAAAGGACCCATAAATAGATCTCCTATATTATTGCCCCTGAAGTGCACTCAGAACACAAGAAGAAAAAGAAATTGGAGGCCCCCAAGACTGTCACACCATCATTAAACGATGTCTCCCTGTGCTTCTCACCGAAAGCTGCACCAAGGCTAACAATGTGATGCACCAAGCATAGGCCTGTTTGAGAGACAGAGTACCCTTCCAAGGATAAATTCAATAGTCTGAGAAAATGCCATCCACACGCCTGGTTCAGACAGAGTAGAGAGAAAAGGGCATTTGGTTTGCAAGTTGGAAGACCTGAGTTCCATTGTGAACTCTGCTGCCCATTTGCTGTGTGACCTTGCCAAGTGACTTACACTCCCTGGGCCTCCGTTTCCCCATCTGTAAAATGAGGATGATATCTGCCCTGCTTAGCTCTCAAGATTGTCACAATCTAATGAAGAGAGAGCTCCTGGACTCCAAATCCTGATCCCAGACTTGAAAAAACAGGGATAGAACCTCTTTGCCTGGGATAAAGCAGTCATGAAGAGGGATGCCACATGGTCAGTATAGTGGGAATTCCTGAATCCTAGCTTTTGGAAGAGGACTAAGAGGTCCTAGGTTCCAGCTTCCTGGGCAGCATCAGAAACCAGACCTGTGAAGAGAGGATGTGAGTTCCTAGGCTATGCAGTCTCAGGCTTGCCTTGCAAAGAATCCCAATTTTGAGAGATTGTCAAAATCAGACCAGAGCAAACCACCAACCGGTCTGATCTGAGTGAGGCCATCTTCATGGGAATGAAATGTGGGACTAGCAGTTTAGCAAACTAACCATGCTTTGTAGAGGGAGAAGAGGAATTCTTGGATAGCATTCACCTCTTGGAGAACAGAAAGACTCCTAGAATCCAACCTTATAGTGAGAGAAAGAGGAGTTCTTGGATGGATCTAGCTTCTTGAGAGAAAAGCTCATGGACTTGGCCTCTGGAGCTGGAGAAACAGCAGGGGAATTTAACATACAATTAGGGGAATGGGGCACAAAAGACCTAGACTTTGCCCTCTGCTCTTACCATGAATTATTCAGAAAGAAGAGGGGATGCCTCTCTAGTAACTCTAAGCAGTGGGGATAGAATTGTGTAAGAATTTCCTGCTTAGCATCTCCAAGTGTGTTTCCCTTCAGAGAGGAGTCCAAACCATCAGGGTGGAAGCCTGTATGAGTTTCTTTAGAGTTTCTGGGATAAAAAAAAAAGTGGGATTAGTTGGAATGGAAAGTGATTTATCTGTCTGGCAACCCCAAGTTCCTTTTCCTTCTGGAAAAAAAGAGTCCAAACCACAGGGTGGTGCTATGTGTCTGGAGGACTACAGGACCATGAGGAAGGGCAGGATTCCTGGAGAGGGAGGAGCATTATATCTATTGTTTATAGTCTAGTGTGAGTCCTTTCTATGTTTTCTGCATTTTCTAGAATAAAGATGGTTGAATGCTTAATATAGGTATTTGTTACCACAAGTGTTTGTATAGGATTTAGGAACCCTTTTACCCACATTTCTGAGGACCTAGACACAAGTTATATTTGAATTAGATTTTAAAATTCCCCAAAAGCAGCTCTGGGTAGAGACAACATGAACCAAAGAGAGAATGATAGCCACTCATAGCTGCTGAGATCAAATTCAGTTCTTCTTAGCTCAGATTTTGGGATGCTGGGCCCTAGGTGACATAATTAAGTATTCTGTGAACTTAAAGAAAGGGCCCTTCACATCCAGTAAGCAACACAAGTCAGTTATTTGCATCCTTTGATTTGTTGAAATGAATCTAAATAGACCTAGCCTAAGTCAAACACTAACTTAGCCAGCAATACCCTGATTCTTCCTTTCCATTATCATCACATGTTGTCATTATTTAAATGTAACTTACTGTGCTGGACACTCTACAAAGCAAGGGCTTTGGTTATAAAGCCTCCATGGCTAAGTGCCAAAGCTAGCACAGGTCGACATTTTCAAGTGTATTAGTTTTTCAGTTCATCTTTCAACTCTATGCTTTGCATACACCATCCCTGCCACATCTCAAATATCTGGAATAACAACAGCATCCATAAGGCGTGAGAAGTACTTTATGTGTTTTATCTCAGTTGATCCAGAGAAGACTCTGAAATTTACACACATCTGCCTCTTAGAATGCCTAACTCCCTTGGAAGTACCTCATCCCCCTCCATACATATACTTCATGATCCCATAAAAATATCATTCTTACTACCCTTCTCACAAGACACTCTATCTCCTGATTCTTGGCATTTTCATTAGCTGCACCCTCCCCAACCCCCATGCCTGGAATTCTCTCCCTCTTCATCTCCGTCTCTTGGTTTGTCTGACTGCCTTTTTAAGTCACAGCTAAAATCTCATCTTCTGCAAGAAGCCTTTCCCAGTCCTCTTTAATCTTACTGCCTTCCCTCTGAGATTATCTTCAGTGTATCCTATATATACATATATAGTATGTGTGTGTGTGTGTGTGTGTGTGTGTGCATGCGTGTGTGTAGTTTGTACAGGGTTGTCTCCCACATTAGACTTTGAGCTCCTCGAAAGCTGGCACAATTTGTTTTTCATTATATCTCCCATACTTAGCACAGCGTCTGCCACATAGTAGGTACTTATTGACAATTTCTTGCAGCCAGGCAACAAGGCTTTATTAAACACTTACTATATGCTAAGCCCTTTATTAAGTGCTACATAGATGGATGGATGGATGGATAGATACATAGATAGATAGACATTGCATTGAACAGAACTGAATTGTGGTATACTTTTGGCCATGCCAGTGTTATCCTGTAGCTTAGGAGAGGCATTCACAAAAGGGCTACAGCTTTGATCTTTGCCACAAATACAAGTGCGGGTAGTTGGAAAACATACACACCATACTATACCTTTAACTGCATAGGATCCCCGTATTCCCATTCTTTTAATTTGCACCAACAAGTTCTTTGGCACAAGGACTCCTAGCAAAACACCAGCTGCAAAGGGGCTCAGCTTAGAGGCTCAGCAGTTATGTTTAAAACCTATGACATTCACTGCCTGTCGTTTAAAGGCTCCTTTGTGAGAGCACAGAAGCCATTATTCAAAAACTTCTGGCTTATTCCTAAGCTATCAACCAAATTGAGATCATTCGTCTGGCTGGAACAATCTAAGTGCAGTACATCCACTGGGATGTGGGCTGCCTGGAAGGAGATGTCCTGAGCCAAAATTGGAGGGATTCTGAGTCAGATCTGGTTAGGCGGAGATTACCCATATACCCAAATTGGACTAGGGTGAAACATGAACTCATCTGATTGCAGTGAGACCATCTTCATGGGAATGAAACATGGGACTGGTAGTTTGACAGCTCAACCATGAGATGAGAGCTACAGTGTATAGGAAAGACAGTGGTTTTTGTTCCTAAGTGAGTAACCATGGGGATGCAATTTGCATCTATACAACAATAGACAGCTGGATGAAAAATGAAAAATGGCCAGTGGTCCAGATGTTTCCAGACCATGGCACCTTGAAGACCAAATATAAAACAGTTGGATTTTTTTTCAGCCTGAGTAGTGGATACAGAAGAAAAGGTAGTATAAGGTCTATAGTAGATGTTTCCTAGAAAAAAAAATTAGCCTTGTATTTGTAGCTATGTGTCTTTACTACTGAAGTCTGAACTTTCAAGGCCAAGAGTTCCACATGATTCAGCCTCACTTTTTTCTAACCTAGTTACTGAGAAAATGTTGTATGCTTATATGCGGGTACCATCATCATGACTGGGAATCAGTCTGCTGAATTCAACATAGTAAAAGGAAGCTAGACAGATGGCCACCTCCCTGGTACAGTGTTAGGCTGGATAAAGGCATCTCACTTTCTGTTCCTTCTTATTCCTAGAATGGGTGACAAAAATGTACAAATAGAAACTTACCACAAATCTAAGCTACTATATTACTATTAAAATTTAACATGTGAAGGTGGGGGATAGGGACAGATATTAGGAAGGTATCTGAGTTATTCAAGCCTTGGATATTAATTCTCCACATTATTTTTACCTTTTCCTATACTGTAGGACACTAGTCAGTTTTTATCATCTATGACAGTTTGTAGTAATAGAGACAACAGAATTTAAGCATGGGGAAAACTCTTTCAAGAAATGAGCCTGCCTCATCCTCTTATAACTAGGAATTAGGATGTGTAAATCTGTGGAGATCTATGGACTGTGTGCAGCTTATCTCACCCAGAAGGCAAGGGGAACAAAGTTCTATTGAGTTCTCCAGGAAGAAATGATTTTTTCTTCCTCGGAGTACACAAAGCACTTTATAATATACTTCTATTGTGCTCCTGTTACATAGTCAGTGAGTTAATAACCATTTATTAAATGCCTACTAAGTGCCAGGCACTTGCTAGGTGTGTGATCCTGTGCAAATAACTTACCCCTGTTTGCCTCAGTTTCCTCATCTTTAAAATGAACTAGAGAGGAAATAACAAACCTGTCCAATATCTTTGGCAAGAAAACCCCAAACGGGGTCATGAAGAGTTGGACATGACTGAAACAACTGATGAGCAACAAATGCCTAGCACTGGGCTGCAGTATACAGAGAAAGGCAAAAGACAGTCCCTGCCCTCGAGGCATTTACAATCCAATTCAGGATGATGACAAATAAAAGGTGAAAAGGAAGAATTGCAGGAGGGTACCTGGCTTGTGGTTGTTTGTGCTTCTTTCAGGAAGGGGACCATGACATCAGGGAGGTGATGCCACGACATGCAAGTGAATTGTATTTAAGTGAGGCAGGGCTGTGCAAAGTCACCAGCCTCACTTTCTCCTCTGGAGCCTTCAGGATCCAGTAACAAGATGTAGATCAGGACTACTGGAGATGGTCCTGATGCAGTAGGAGAGATTGGCCTTTTTAAACTAAGGTCTTTCCCAGATGTCAGTTTGACCACTTGGAGGAGGGTACCTGACTTAAGAGGATGATGAAGTCCTGCAACCAGGTAGGAAATGACGAGGTAGCTGCCTTGAACACCCTCCTTAAATGGAGGATCTGGAATGAGCTCTGCTGATGTCCACCCTCTACCTTCTCCAATCAGAGGAATGGAGGGGCCCCAGTGGCAGGGGGGTAGTGGGGAGATGTGAATTTTAGAGCTGACATAGATCTTTTTTTTAATTAATTTATTTTTAGTTTTCAACAATCACTTCCATAAGCTTTTGAGTTTTAAATTTTCTCCCCCTTCCTTCTCACTTCCCTCCTCAATATGGTGTGCAATCTGACATAGGCTCTACATATACATTCCTATTAAACATATTTTCACATTAGTCATGTTGTAAAGAAGAACTAGAACCAATAGGAGACACCAATAGGAGGAACCACAGGAAAGAAGACACAAAACAAAACAGAAGGAAAAAAATTGCAAATAGTATACTTTGATTTGCATTCAAATTCCACAGCTCTTTCTCTGGATGTGGATAATACTTTCCATTATGAGACTTTTGGAGATGTCTTAGATCCTTGCATTGCTGAGAAGAGCTAAGTCTTCAAAGTTAGTCATTGCACAATGTGGCTGTTACTGTGTATGATGTTCTCCTGGTTCTTCCTGCTTCACTCAGCATCAGTCCATACAAGTCTTTTCAGGTTTTTCTGAAGTCCACTTGCTCATCATTTCATTTTTTTCCTACTGGGCACTAAGCTTTATTGGAAGGGTTTTCAGCATGCTCGTGCTCACGGCCTGAGCTTCCCTGTTCCAGGTCACCAAGCCCCTCCAGGCCGGGGCTCACAGGGCTCTTGGTGGCAGCTGTTTTCAGGGCCATCATTCTCACAGCCTCCTTCTGTTGTTTCTTCTGCTGTTTGAGCAGCTTCCAGGCCTGCTTCTCCAGCTCCTGTAGCAGCTCCTGGAAGTGGGAGCTTCTAGGTCCATATTATAGCCCAGCTTCTCCTGTACCTGTGCCTGTAGCCAAGGCCTCCAAGCCTTCTCTGCCTGTGCCTTCTACCAGTGCTCTTGCTGTTACTGTCTCCAGGCCATGACCATTTGTGGCGGCTGGGTCATTTTGGCCTTAATGAGCTGCTCCCTCTCCCGGTGTAAGCTTGGGTCCATCCCGGATGCCACCCCAAACCATCCAAAATACTTGGCAGCGAAGCAGGGATGCAGCTGTCAGCATGAGGTCAGCGGGGTCCGCTGGTCCAGGGTGAAGGGCTTAGGTGGGAAGAGCGGGGATGGCCAGGCTGATAGGCGCTGGATGCCAGGGACCCCGGGGAGCCCCCAGCACCCATGTGCTGCATGCTCATAACACAGGCACCACCGTCTTGGTTGCCTGCCAAGTTACTCATCATTTCTTATGGAACAATAGTATCCCATTACATTCATATACCACAACTTGTTCAGCCATTCCCCAATGGATAGGCATCCTCTCAATTTCCAATTCTTTGCTACCACAGGAAAAGCTGCTATGAATATTTTTGTACATGTGGATCCTTTTCCCATTTTTATGATCTCTTTGGGATACAGCCCTAGAAGTGGTATTACTGGGTCAAAGGGTATGCACACTTTTATAGCCCTTTGGACATAGTTCCAAATTGCTCTCTAAAATGGTTGGATAAGTTCACAACTCTACCAACAATGCATTAGTGTTCCAGTTTTCCCCATATCTCCAACATTTATCATTTTCCTGTTTTGTCATGTTAACCAATCTGATAGGTGTGATGGGGTACCTCAGGGTTGTTTGGATTTGAATTTCTCTAATCGATAGTGATTTAGAGCATTTTTCATATGACCATATATATCTTTTATTTCTTCATCTGAAAACTGCCTGTTTATGAGCTGATGTTGAACTTGCAGGAAGAAGAGTTTCTGGAGACAATGATGAAGTCCCGGAGAACAGCCAGGTAGGAAATGATGAGAATACATAACAAGAATATACAATGTATAATAAGACCTCCCTGAGGTCATTTTTCTTTATGTTCCCAATGCTCAGCATTATTTCTGCTTAACAACAACAACAGCAATAATAATAATAATAGCACCTACATCGCACTTTAGGGTTTGCAAAGCATTTTACATGTTACCTCATTTAATCCATAGAAGACTCCAAATAAATGCTTGTTGAATTGAATTATTAAAACTTGCATTATGGCTATTATGTAGTGTCATCTATTAGTTTAGATAGACTGTCGATAGACTGTGACCTCCATGAGGACAGGGCTCATGTTCTAAAATTATCTTTCAATCTCCTGAAATGACAGGCACAATGCTTTTCCCACAGCAGATGCTTAATAGATGACCAATTAATTAATGACAAAACGTAGGAATGAATGACCAAATACACTGCCCTTTCCCAAACTGTATGGTCCTAACCTTGGGGGCCTACTATATGAGAAAGAAAGGAAACAGTCACATTTCATGAGTGAGAGGTATATCATGAAGAAAGGAGGCAATTCTTTTGTTGACACATCAAAAGAGAATTCTTTAAGAGATTCTAAGCTGTCCATATTTCAGGGCCACAAAGTCTATTGAAGACTACTAGTTTGCTCTGGCATTCCCCAGCACCCCATAATATTCCAAGGACAAGTTCTATCCTACTGACTAGAATCTGCCATGCTTAAGTTCCTTTCAGAAGGAACATAGCTATGATAATGTAGAGATAGTCTCAGGTCTTTTCTAAGAATCCAGGAATAGACCCTTGTTCCTTTGCTGCTCTAGAAAGGAATCTTAAGAATCATAGAGTATGCCATCCTATCTGACTGGTGTTCAGAGTCAATATTTTAGGATGTCTTCAACAAAAATGGTTTTCAAACCTTTTTTTTTCTCACAACAGTCAGTTGATCAACAAACATTTTAAAAGCGTCTACTATGTGTTGGATACTATGCTAATCACTGGAGATACAAAGAAAGGCAAAAGAAGAAAAAAACCATTCCCCAATCTCAAGGAGCTCATAGGCTAATGGGGGAGACGACATGCAAAATCTATGCACAAACATGATATAGACATAACAAGTTAGAGGAAATCAGTAGAGGGAAGGCACTACCATTAAATCAGAATCAGGAAAGGTTTCTTGTAGAAGGCGGGATTTTAGCTGAAACTCCAAGGAAGCCAGAGAAACAAGAAGGTGGAAATGTAGGCTTAGTGAAATGCCAATCAAAATATGAAGGGGCTTGTTCGAGAAATAATAAAGAGGCCAGTGTCACCGCATCAGAGTGTACACAGAAAGGGCTGAGAGCATAAGATGTAAGACTGAAAAGGTAGGAGGGGGCCAAACCGAGCATTTTATGTTTAATCCTAAAGGTAATTAGAAGACCTGAAGCTTATTAAAGGACACACTATTCTTTGTTGTGAGCATTATCAGTACACTGAACATTTGACAACAGTCTGAGAGACTTGGGAGGCTCACATATACGAAGTTTAATAAGAACATCAGCTTTCATTGAGTTATTTGCAAGTTCAAGGCTTGGTATTTTGAGTTTAGGAACCAAATACAGTAGAAAGTTTTATTTACTTTGTTAGTGCTATGCTTACCCTAATGCATATGTGGGGTAAATAAGGTGAACATCACATACAATTATTTATGTTTCCTTTTGTCTGCAATAACAGCATTAAAAATTTCAGGCCATACCTAGCAAAACTCATGGTGTGCAGGTGTGCCTCACATGGCCTTGGAGTACCACTGTTCTTTAAAGGCATTATTTAGGTGAAACAGGTCTCCTTCCCAGGCCCACATTTCGCATCAAGAGAGCTTGATGCAAGAGCAGAAATCTTATGGAGGAGACTGCAATGTCCTATAATAGGGAGTTTTGCTTAAGAGAACCTAGTCTTGACTAGACATCTGTTATATCCTGTGTTGCTTATCAGAGCAATAGCAGCTATCCCCGTGTAAATGAGAGTCAAAAGCTCTGGAAACCAAAGTGAGAAGAGGAAAAAAAATATTGTACAATCTTGTGACATATCAGAGACAGCAGGTTTTTTTTCTTTTAATTGGCAGCTACAGAAATAAGGTTTGTTTTCTTATTCTATGCCACAGGAATCTGAAATTGGGATTTACTTAGCTTCTCTGGGCATCAGGTTCCTCATTTCTAAAATAAGAGCTTGGCCTCTAGGCTCCCTCACTTCTGCCACTCTTATAAAACCTATGTTAGATGTTGAAATTGTGACGTGCTCCCTTCCTACCAGTTTCAAGATATTGGCAAGTTACATGAAAAATGAAGGTGAGAACAGTTTCTGAGTTAAGGCAGGCTTAAAGAGACCAGTCAATCTCCCCAAACCAGTGAGCAGAAGTTTCTCAGGACTACGAAGGGCACCCTGAAGATCATTACACCAGGAATCCCCAAATTGTCTGGTTTATTCTTCAGGCATTCACAGTCTCCTTCGAGGTATTAGCTTCAATGTCACTGGGAACAGAAGAATAGCACGTTCGTGAAGACCCAAGAAATTCAGTCCAAGGGATTTGTGTTATTGGATAGGCCAAAGGGATAGTTCTATGGCCTGAAGGAGGATATTCTGGCAATGGACACTTCAAAAACAACCTTTAAAAATAACCTTTAAAAATTACAAGGGCTTTGGGACTCTTCTTCCCTGAATGTTCTTCCTCCTCCCTCCAATGCCGACATTCCCCATCCCCCTTCCTATGTAAGGGCTCATGATTGGCAGGTCCAGCTGATGTTACTGCTTCTAGTCTGGCCCCTTCCAGCACTCCTGACAGATGTTTTAATCTACTGTTTGAAGAATGACTTCTGCACAGTTCTGCTGTTCTAACATCTGTTTCTGTTTAGAAAGACAGAGGCATTTCAAACTGCACTGGCTATGCCACACACTGGGAATTGTTTAAACGGCAACCCAAGTTGCTTACATTACTCTATTACAGCAAGAGAAGGATTTACTGCAGTTAAGCTTGACATATTTTTAAGCTCTGTAAAATAGATCATTCATAAAAAAGGCGAACAGTTTAGCTTCCTAAATACATCCTTTTAGAAAGGAGGTATTTACTTTATTAACCAATAAAAACATCTAGGGAAAAAAAGGAAAGCATCTAGAAGTATTCTTGTCTCAGCTCTCTTCTGAGCCTAGTTAAATGATTGCTTTTCCAGTTATTATCCCTTGACTTTTCCACTTTCTCTTAATACGCTCAACACCCTGTGATTACTGTTACTCTAAACAGTACATGGCATATTACATGTCAGGAGATATTAGTGCATGGCTTCCTGTTCGGGGTAGAGGGAAGAGGAAGGGCTGCTTTTGAAACCCAAATACAAGATGACATGGTGTTCTACCAGGCCTACAACAGAGCAAACCAAATAGGCTAGTAGAGATAACCAAGTTTCAATCTGCTACTTTATGTGTAAAGTGAATCTTTCCCCATAAGCCTTTATTCTTCCCTTTTCCTTTGGCCTCAATCAGTTGCCTAGTATTCTGTTTCCCAGCATTAACTTATATCTATCTCCTTTCCACGTACACTGCTGTCACCATAGTTCAGGCATGCATCACCTCTCATCTGGATAATTCTAATGATTTTCTAAGAGACTTTTCTTCCTCCAGCTGTGTCTGCTCCAATCCATCTTCCACAGAAGCTGCCCAAGTAATCTTCCTAAGGAACACGTCTGACCCTGCTCAGAAACTTTCAATGACTCCCTAGTGCCTCAAGGCCAGGTATTCTTAAACTTGTGTGGTGTGTGTGTGTGTGTGTGTGTGTGTGTGAGACATGGAATCGTTTGCATGTTGTTTCTCCCATTAGAGTACAAGTTTCTCAAGGACAGACACAATTTTTACTTTTCTTTGTATCTCCATCACTTAAAACGGTACCTGACACATAGTAGTGTATAATAAATGCTTGCTCACGTGGTTTGTTGACTTTGGCAGTATGATGAAGCCTATGGACCCCTTCTCATAGTCATGATTTTAAATGCATAAAACAAAATACATAGGATTACAAAAGTAACCAATCATATTTAAATACAGTAATCAAAGTCAATTTTAAAAAACCTCATGAACTCCACATAAAGAGCCCCTGCTCTAGGCAATAATTCACACTCCTTAATCCAGAATTTTAACCCTTTCCTCATCTGTTCCAATCTAACTTTATAGCCTCATTTTTATGATTACTCCCCTTTATATACATGATCTTCCAAAGAAATGGCCTGCTAGCTGTTCCCTGAACTCGATATGACATTTCCTATCTCCAGGAGTGTGCCATCCCCTATTCCCTCCTCATCTCTGATATTCGGAATCCTTTTCTCTGTGAAGCTTTCCGTTATTGCTTAAGTTGAAAGGACATCCTTTTTGCACAAATTATGTTAGAGCATTTTTTCTATTTCCTTTTCCCACCATCACATTCTACTTTTTGGTACCCTTATATACATATACATCATTTCTTCTCTAGTAGAGTACAGTTTTGGTTTTGGTTTTGTTTTTGTTTTTTAGGCAATTGGGGTTAAGTGACTTGCCCAGGGTCACACAGCTAGTAAGTGTCAAGTGCTTGGTCTGAAGCTGTATTTGAACTCAGGTCCTCCTGACTTCAGGGCTGGTGCTCTATCCACTGTGCCACCTAGCTGCCTCTAGTACAGTCCTTTAAAAGTAGGAATTGCCAGGTAGCACAGCATTTTGTACATTGTTGTTCAGTCATTTTTCAGTCATCTCCAAGCCTTCGTGACCCCATTTGGAGTTTTCTTGACAGATACTGGAGTAGTTTGCCATTGCTTTCTCCAGATCATTTTACAGAAGAGGAAACTGAAGCAAACAGGGTTAAGTGACTTGTTCAGGGTCAGATAGCTAATATGTGTCTGAAGCTGGATTTGAACTCAGGAAGATGAGTCTTCCTGACTCCAGGCCTGGCACTGCATCACCTAGCAGCCCCTACTTTGTACATATTGGATGTTTAATAAATGCCATAGATGTTCTCTCTCTGAGTTAGTATAATTATTAGTTTCAAATATTGTTTTGTAATAGAAATTTTAATTGAGCAACATAAGGGTAGATGGTTCTAAGAGGTTTATGAACAGCAAAAACCTGACTACAAAACAAGATGCTCCTCCAATATATTAGACCAAGGAGCCTAATCTATGGAAAGAAAAAAAAAACTTAGGACTATGTGGATGGATCATGTAAGCAATCATTTCGATTCTTTGGGCATCAGTTTTTCTATCTGTAAACTGGGTTTATAACAACAGTCCTATAGATAACAATATAGGGGAACACTTTAATTTGTGGAATTTTTTTAATGTGCTAGCCAATTTTTGAATTTTTCAGTTCTAAGAACATATCCTTCAATTCCCTACAAAAAGGAAAACAGAACTCAATATTTCCAAATGATAAGCTACATCTTTCCATTGTTATCTTGGAAGTACCTAGGCATTGGGGGGGGGGGGGAAGGGACACACATGCACATACACATACAGCTTCCTTTTATTGATCCCTTAAGGAGTTGTGATTGAAGAGGAATGATTAAAGAAGAAAACAAGGAAGTCACATGCAAGCAGGATAGCTTTAAAAGTTATGTATTTAATTTATTATTTATTATTATGCTAAAATGATCTGTATATAATTGCATTTAACACATAATCCTCTTTTTTCCATTTTGTTTATGGAGATGATAATTCTACTTGGTATTTGTTAGGTTCAAAATTTGAGGGGAGGGCAATGGGAGTTAAGTAACTTGCCCAGGGTCACAAAGCTGGTAAGTATCTGAGGCCAGATTTGAACTCAGGTCTTCCTGACTCTAGGGCCAGTGCTCTATCCACTGCATCACCTAGATATCCTAAGTTCAGAATTTTTAAAAAGAAAGAAAAAGAATGGTTGAATTCTAGGATATATGTGTGTGGTTGGATGGTCAATGAGGTAAAAAGATTAATATGGGATCAGATTCTAGAGAATATCTATGAGTATCAAATCAAAGGCTGATCTTTGAGGAAAATGGGAATTAAATGGATAAGACAGAATATTATAATTATATAACATTTTGGTTCTTTCTTTGTCATTTCTTTCAGCTCTCACTTCATTCAAAAGGATAAATATCAAAGCATTAAATATACAAACAACCACCACCACCACCATTTTGGCCAGTCACTCAAAAATGAGTTATAAAGCTACCCCTTTCAACTTACTTAGTAGGTACAATATAAGTTTTCAACCATACTCAGATATATGTAGTGTATATTGTATCCAAATTTCCTTTTTGGGATTGATTAACAAACAGGCAGCATGCATAAGACATGCAGCTAGGTGATACAGTGGATAAAGCTACAAGGCTTAGAGCCAGGAAGATCTGAGTTCAAATCTGGCCTCAGATACTTACTAGCTGTGTGATCATGGCAAGTCACTGAGAGACTATTTGCCTTAGCTCCTCATCTGTAAAGTGGAGACACACTGGAGAGGGAAATGGCAAACCACTCTAGGATCTCTGCCAAGAAAACCTCCATGGAACAGAAGTCCATGGGGTCATACAGAGTTGGACATGCCTGAACAACAACAAGAAGCATGTATAAAATTACACACACACACACACACAAACACATATACACATGTGTATATATAGCTATATATCTATATATCTATGATATATATACATATTTGTGTCTAATGGTAGGCATCTCTGGGGGGAAGATGGGAAGAAAATGGGAAAAAAGAAATTTACATAATAACCATTAAATATTTAAAAGGAATAGCAAATTGTCCATAATCGATTTGCAGTTTCATTGCAATCACCTTTTTAAAAATTGTACTGTGTTATGGAAATCCTTGTTTTATTCCATAAAATAAAAATAAAATAAATATTTTTTAAAAAGAGGGAAGGCACCGGAATTGAGTGGTTTAGAAAGACTTCTCGTGGAAAATGGGATTTCAGTCGGGACTTGAGGGAAGCCAAGAGGTAGAAATGAGGAAGGAGAGCATTACAGGCATGGAGGATAACAGAGAAAATGCTCAGAGCTGAGAGACTGATTCTCTTGTTTGAGAAATAGCAAAGAGGCCAGTGTCACTGGATTGAAGAATAGGTGGCACGGAGTAAGAAGTAAGAAGATCGGAAAGGTGGGGGTGGGGGTGATGAAGGGGTAGGTTATGATAGGCTTTGAATGTCAAACAGAGGATTTTGTATTTGATCCTGGAGGCAATAGAGAGCCAATGAAATTTATTGAATGGGGGGAAGAGAGAGAAGTGGTCAGATCCGTACTTTAGAAAAATCACTTTGCTGAATGAAGCTGAATGAAGATTGGATTGGGGCAGAGAAAGACAAGGTAGGCAAAACCACCAGCAAGCTATTGCAATAGTCCAATTGTGAGGTGATGTGGGCTTGCACTAAGGTGGTGGCAGTGTCAGAGGAGAAAAAGGGGAATATTCAAGACACGCTGCAAGGGTAAAATCAACCAGCCTTGACAACAGATTGGATGGGGAGGAGGTAGAGAAAGATAGTGAGTAGTCAATGATAACTCCTGTGTCATGAGCCTCAGTGACAGGGGGGCATGGTGTTGCCCTCAACAGAAATAGGGAAAATGATAGTTGGAATGGCTTAGGGAGGGAAAGATAATGAGTTCAGTTATGGATATGTTAAGTTTAAAATGTTTACAGGATATCTCATTTGGAAGGCAGTTGGATTGAAGGTCAACAGAGAGGTTAGGATGAGATAGTTAGATTTAGGAATCATCACCATTGAGATGATAATTAAAAATCATGGGAGCTGATGAGATCACCAAGTGAAGGATTATAGGGGGAAAATAGAAGATAGTACAGGAAGAGCCATGTGGGACACCCACAGTAAATGGGCATGACTTGGATAAGGATCCAGCAAAGGAGACTGAGAAGGATTAGGCAAATAGGTAGGAGTAGAACCAGAGAGAAGAGACTATCAAAGAAAAGAAAGTGATCAAAAATGTGAGAGCTGTAGAGAGGGCAAGAAGGATGAGGACTGAGAAAAGACCATTGAACTTGGCAATTAAGAGATCAGAGGTAAATTTGGAAACAGCAGTTTTGGTGGAAGAATGAGGTCAGTAAGGGGTTAAGAAGTGAGTGAAAGCATGCTACTGGGAAATAAGAAATACAGGAGATGGGGTATAGAAGTCTATCCTGCCCTACAGGAAAATAGAAAGGGAAGGGGATAAGAGAAGGGGGGAGAGATAGAAGAGAAGACAGACTAGGGGAAGGGATATTCAGAATGCATGCCATTTTGGGGTGTGGGGAGAGGTGAGATGGGGTGAAAATTTGGAACTCAAAAACTTGTGGAAGTGAATGTTGAAAATTAAAAATAAATAAATTTATATTAAAAAAAAGAAGTGAGTGAAAGGAGAGAAAGCAGAGGTACCTATTACAGACTACAGTGGAGGATGGATTGGAGTGGGAAAAGACTTGAGGAAGTAAGATCAATTGATAATAGTAATAATAACAATAACTGGTACTTTGAAGTTTGCCAAAAGCTTTACATATGTTCTCATTTCATCTTCTAATTAGGAGGCTGCTGCAATAATCCAGACAAAAGGTGATGAGGACCTGTACTAGGGTTGTGGCTATATGAGAAGAAAGAATGACTCAGATGTGAGAGATGCTGAGGAAGTAGAAATGACAATATTTGGCAACTGATTAAATATGGGAGATTGGGGAAGTTGGGAATCAAGGATAATGCCATGTTTACAACCTGAGAGCCTGGAAGAATGGTTGTGACTTCAAAAGAAAGAGCAAAGTTTGGATGAGGGCTGGGCTTGTTGAAGGAGAGGCGGTAATAATGAGTTCTATTTTGGACACATTGGGACATACAGTTTGAAATATCCAATAGTCTAGTTTCTGTTGTGCTTGTGGCTTCCTGAGGTCTTCCTTTATGCTGGCTTTCACCAACCTCATGCTTCAGACTCCACACCACCATTAGCATGACCCGTATAGTCAGTTAAGTATTTTGATGAACAGTATGAGTACTGGAATGTTATGTTACCTGGAAAACTTTCAAAAGAAGTGTCAAAAACCCACCTGATGTCCAAAGAAGAGTAGAGGATACTGGGTGTCCAGTAGCTTAGATATGTCCATCATAAAATTCATGAGCCAGAACCACATATTCTACTCTTTAGAAGACTTCTTCCAAAAGAACAACAAAAATGAAATTGACCTGAGGTCTTCACTTACTTATTTTTTTGCAATTATGTTCACATGTATATATGATAGTAGTCAGTGCATATTCATACTTGTGAATGAGCTGTATTTTTCACAGAAACAGGGCTCAGTTAAATGCCACTGTGAGCAGACCTCTATATAGTGTTTAAGATCATTTTTTACTAGTCAATTTTCTCTTAATGTAAATGCTTATTTGACTTCTCCTTGAATTATCTCTGTTTAATGAAGTTCATATGTTGCATGTAAAAAATAGTGTCCAATAGGAAATTGGGGATGTCAAGTTGAAGTTCAAGGGAGAGCCTGGGGTTGATGATATAGATCTGGGAGTCATATACATATAAGATTTAAATCCATGATTGCTGATAAAGTTACCAAGAGTTACCAAGGTTACCAAGAGAGAAAGAGAAGAGTAGGGGGCCTTGGGTAGAGGGAACCTTATGGAATACCTTTAAGAAATATGGAATTTAGGGGTTGTGATATGGATGATAAACCAGCAAAGAAGACTGAAAAGGGGTAGGAGAACCAGTAGCAAGCAGTATCACAAAAATCCAAACTAGTATCTAGGAAATAATATATAGGAAGCCATAGTGATTGATATTGTCAGAGGCTACAAAGGTCAAGGATGAAGACTGTGGAAAGACCCAAATTTAGCAATTAAAAGAGAAACTATTGGTAATATTAGAGAGAGCAGTTTCAGTCAAGGGATGAAGAGATTGCAAAGAGCTGAGGAAAGAGAGGAGAGGCACTAAAGGCAGCAAGTATAGATCAGGTTTTCTAGGAGGTTGGCTGAGAACCTTAAGAGGAATACAGAATGATAGCTTTGAGAGGATGTTAGGGTCTAATGAAGGGTTTTTTTTTAAGTGAAGGATACTTGGGAATCTTTTTCTAGCTGAAGGGAAGGAGATAGCAAGAAACTCAAGATTAAAAAAAGAAAGAGAATGATTAAGGTTACAATCTTCTGGAGAAGATGGGAGGGATTTGGGAATATAGTCACATGTAGAGGGGTTAGCCTTGGTGAGGAGAAGAGCCACTTCTTTGTCAGAGACTGGGGGAATGCAAGAGCGAGGAATCATGTTAAAAGGTTTGAGATGGAAGAGAATGGGAGAAAACGGAGCTCATGGGAATGACTTTTAATTTTCTCAGTAAGAGGAAGTCAATATTCTCAGGTTGAGTGGGGTCAGGTTGGAGGTGTAGGAAGTTTGAGGAGAGATGAGAATATTTAGAAGAGCTTTTTTTTTAAGGTAATTGGGGTTAAGTGACTTGCCCGGGGTCACACGGCTTGTTAAGTGTCAAGTGTTTGCTCTAAGGCCAGATTTGAACTCAGGTTCTCCTGACTTCAGGGCTGGTGCTCTACCCACCATGCCACCTAGTTGCCCATAGGAGAGCTTTTGTGGGTAGTAAGATAGAGAATCAATAGGGGAAGAATGAAAGGATTGCCTTGATGCAATAGGGGCCCAGTTAAAGTCAGATAACTTGAATTTATAATGCACCACAAGCTGAAAAAGCACTCTCTACAATCTCTTTTGTTGTTGCTCAGTTGTTTTTCAGTTGTGTCCGACTCTTTGTGACCCCATTTGGGATTTCCTTGGCAGAGATACTAGAGTGGCTCACCATTCCCTTCTCTAGCTCATTTTACAGATGAGAAAACTGAGGCACACAGGGTTAAGTGACTTGCCCAGGGTCACATAACTAGTAAGTGTCTAAGGCCAGAGTTGAACTCAGGAGGATGAATCATTCTGATTCCGGGTCCAGCACCATATCCACTGTGCCACCTAGTTGCCTTGTTTACTTTAGCTGACATACTAATTTTATGAGAGCCTGTAGGATTACCAAGGGGAAAAGTAAAACCTAGGAACCATAGTGTCTCAGTGTTACTCTTACGGTACTGAAACCACTGACTATCATGCTATGTTATCTCCCACACACCCAAGACAATAGGGAAGGTCTTACAAGACTTCAGGGAAGCAGTTGTCCTTGACTTTATGATTAGGTCATCACGGCCTGGCCTTTTCCTTATGTTCTGTGCTTTAATTCCTTTGCAATGCAACCCAATGGTCAAGGCTTTCTCCAGAGACACACACAACACAAGGGACAAGCAGGGAAAGCCAAACAGGTAACCAGACCGAGCAGAGCTGAGCTGCTCTGCTTTAAAAGGGTCGACCATAGCTCTCTTACCCTTTTTGCTTTCAAGACACACAAATTTAGCACCACCCTCTCATGGCCATATCAAAACACAATCCCAGACACCTTCCTGGCCCTGCTTTTATCTTTAAATTGCAGTTTATAGGCCTCTTTGGAGTAAGTGAGAGGCACTGATTCTGAAGATTACTGGCAACTGCTACCTTCCTGTTCCACAGACTGACTGTCCTGATTGTGGTATTTTGAAGAACAATCTGGAAATATGCCCAAAGAGTTATAAAACGGTGTGCCCTTTGACCCAGCAGTATCACTTTTATGTCTGTTTCCCAAGGTGATGGGGGGGAAAAGGAAAAGACCCTGTATGTTCTAAAATATTTATAGCAGCTCTTTTTGTGGTGGCAAAGAACTGGAAATTGAAAAGATGCCCATCAATTAGGGAATGGCTGAGTAAGTTGTGGTATTGTGCTGTAAGAAAAGATGAGCTGGTTGATTTTAGAAAAATATGGAAAGACTTGGATGTAATAATGAAAATTGAAGTGAGCAGGACCAAGAGAGCATCATATACAGCAACAGCAATATTATTGGAAGAATATTTGTGAACAACCAACTTATTCTGAGTGCAATACTCAGATCAACTCTTAAAGTCCTATGAAGGAAGATGCTGTCTATACTTTCAGAGAAAGAACTGATTAATAGAAGTATACATAGTATGGTTTTACATATATTTATAAATCTGCACCAGTTGTGGCCTTCTCTAGGGAAGGTTGGGGAAGGAGGGAGGGAGATAATTCAGAGCTTAAAATGTAATAAAAAAATTAAATTTTAAAAAATCCCTGGAATTGAGGGGAATTCTCCAATAATAATTAAATCCCTCAAACTGTATAATGTGTGTGTACCCTGCATACTCTAAGGAATAGGGTTCCAAAATGCAAAAGAAAAAGAGCATTTGGCAGTTCAAATTGAAGAACTCTTAACTTTCCAAATTTGGCTTCAAGTTCCCTTCTCACTCTAAAATCTTACCAAAGTCCCAGAGGATTGCCCCCAGGCACTAGCTTCTCTCAAAAAATGAAATGAGCAAACCAGCCTTTACCACAAGGGGTGAACCTTAGCAGTGAAGAGAAGAGACAGAATATTAAGTTTCCCCCAGAAGAAGTAATATGCAAGACTAATATAAAGAGAGGTTAAGGATTTCTTTTTAGTTTTTAACTCAATTTTATTTTGTTGGAGTGAGGCAAGGTGATTTTCTTTACTATAGTCGAAGATGATCAGCCTGAGAAGGGTTTCCCTCTCTCAAGCTGTATACAGCCCTAAAAAGCAAGGAAGTCTTTCCCCAGCCAGCTCTTCAACCACAGAAGAGGATTGTCCTGTCCTCCAATCAGATCCCAAGCCTTGTGATCCAGTGGAAAGAGCATTAAGCATGGAATAAGAAGAGTTGGACAGAAGAACCACCACTTCCTAGGAATATAACTGGAGGCAAGTCCCTTGGATAGATTGAGCTCTAGTTTCAGCATATATTAAAAAAAGAAAATAACATTATTTGCACCACCCACCTGGTAAAGTGCTATTTAAATGTGAACTGTTATCATTTCAGAGGCAGGACTTGAAGTCAGTTCTTCCTCAATCCAAAGTCAGCATGGGTTCTGGACCTCTAATTTCATTCATGCATAATGATACATATGTGGAGAAAATATATTAAATATACATACATATAACTGGTATAGAGAGAAGGTATGGCCATAGAGAGAGAGGGTGTGGCCACATAGTATGATGTCCAAACCCCCTTTTTTCTCTCTCTGGGCTGGCTAGCTCACTTACAACTGGTACTCAAAATGATAGGTCGGATGGGTTTTCTCAGAAGGGGAGCTTTCCACAAGTAGTCACACTACTACAATTTATTCTAAGTGCCCTAGGGGCAGTAGTGTTCTGGTAAATGTTTAACAACGAACTCTCCAAAAAATGTATGTACAATATACTTCTACACTGAAGTTGCATTATTAGTATTTTCTCCATTACTTTCTTAAGTCTAAACCAGAGGTGGGGAACCTGTGGCCTCGAGGCCACACGTGGCCCTCTAGGTCCTCAAGTGTGGCTCTCTGACTTAATCCAAACCTCACAGAACAAATCCCCTTAATAAAAGAATTTGTTCTGTAAAACTTGGACTCAGTCAAAAGGGATTTGTTTCTCTCACTAGAACGACATTCTGCCCTTCGATGGCTAGATTCCTTCCATGTCCAGGGGTGGGGAACCTGCGGCCTTTTATTAAGGAGATTTGTTCTGTGAAGTTTGGATTCAGTCAAAGGGCTGCACTTGAGGACCTAGAGGGCCAAACGTGGCCTCAAGGCCACAGGTTCCGCATCCGTGGCCTAACAATCAACAAAACAATAAATCAAACCTTTATCTGTAATGTGTACCAGTTTCCCAGGTTTGCTCACACTAAAAATTGAACATGGCTCTCCAGAATCAGTTTGAGATACTCCCTGTGGGAATAACTCTGGTGTGAAGAAAATACACATCTATATTCACAATGGTAGCCCTTGAGCCCCAACCTATGTGCTTCCCATTTACTTAAATCAGTTGCAATGACTTTATTTTATTCATTTTTAATTTTTTTTAAGATGGTGTCTCCCTATCTCACCCAGGCTAGAAGTGCAGCAGCCACTTATGGTTCCAATTTTACTATCAAGTGACCTGCTCCATTGCCAACACAGGCCAGTTCATCCCTCTTAAGGCAGCCTGGTGGCCCTAATTCCCAGGGACTTGGTGCCAGAGAATACATACATATAATCAGATTAACCTACTGCGACTCAGAACTCCTGAGCTCAAGCAATCCAAGCCAGCCTCTGCCTCCCCAGGAATAGGGATTACAGGTGCATGCTTTTTTGCCTGACTCCATTTAAACATGAAACTTTTACTAAATAAGACAAAATCATGAACAGTCATAACTAAACATTTACTAAATTGGGGTGGGGGGAGAAAAAGCATGAGTAATCAAAATAGTTCACCCATAAACCTGGGTCACATTCTTCCACAAATGCAATAAATAGGGGGGGAAGAGTGGGAAAAAACTTAGAGAAACTTAGCCATGAGGCACGTGAGTGAGGAATACAATATTCCCTGAACAATTCCTGACTGTGGACTGAAGACCTGGATGTCTATAGTATCTCTAAGGCACAGTCTGATCTGTAGCCTATGTTTCCTGCTTGGTAAAAACATCCCTTTTCTCAAGCTCTCCCCTATCCTAATTAGATAAAGCTATTTCTCTGCTATTGCTAGACCACTGAACCAGTGTTAAGCGCTTTTAGATAACCAACAGCCTTAAACCTGTAAATTTGCAGAATTTCCTAGTTATATCCTCTGGGCTGGGCACTGAGGCAGTATTACAATCTTTAAATAAGAAAGCAGCTCCTTTTTAAGTCTGGGATATGCAAAGCTAGTTGTTCTTCTCTCTATGGACTTTGAGGGGTTATTTCCTTCTTAAGCAGTAGAGGTCATGGGATGCATGCAAGCCTGAGAGGGGTTTCCCTCCCTCAAGCTGTATACAGCCCTAAAGAACAAGGAAGTCTTTCCCCAGCCAGCTCTTCAACCAAAGAAGATGGATTCTCCTTTTCTTCAGTCAGATCAGCTCTCCACCTCAATGGCAGAGTGTGCCTTTCAGCAAGTAGCTGGTCTCAGTTTCTGTCAGTTCTATTTCAGTTCTATCAGCTTTTCAGCCCTGTATGTTCTGTCTTCCAATGTCTCAGCTTCTGTAAGCAATATCTCTTGCTGGCTTCTCTGATTTCTCTAATGTACTCAGCTCCTTCAGTTGCAGACTCCTGATCTTCTAATCTGGCTTTTAGTGCCTCATTAGGCACTAAATTTACTACTCTTGATGAGTCATAAATCATCTACAAGTTAGGTTGAGAAGCCCAAAAATATACATTTCTGTCAAATATAACACAAATAGTTAAGACATTCCTTTGCCATAGTCCTCAAACAGTTCTTTGAGTCAACGTTTCCCAACAATAACCTCCAGAATGCTAAAAAAACAGTCAAATTAGCTTCAAGTATCCACTGCAGCAATAATAATAACAATAATAATGAGCAGCACTTATATGGAGTTTTAAAGTTTGCAAAGCACTTTGCATATATTATTTCATTTGAGCCTCATAACAACTCAGTGAAGTTGGTGTTATTATTATCCCCATTTTACAGATGACGAAACTGAGGCTGAAATAAGTAAAGGGACAATGTCCAGGGTCACACAACTCATAAGTATTTGAGGCAGGATTTGAATTCAGGTGTCCTTGACTCCAAGTACAATGCACTATCCCCTGCACTCACCTAGCCTTCTCTGCTATTAGTCAGTACTTTTTGTACTGAGATATTGTTCTCTCTTAAGTCCTCTCAAAACTGTTATCTGAGGGGCTTTAGGTTCTCTCAGCCCAGTCTGTGTTTTCCCTTTAAACTGCTTTTTTCTGTTCATATAAAATGTCCTTTTTCTTCCACTTTCAGTAAATAAAATGTCTGCATAAGAGGTAGAACTTCGCATACATGTGTGTATATGTTACATACATGCAAATGTGTGTGTATGTGATGCTGCCCTTTTCTCATGTAGATATTTAATTTATTAAAAGGAAAAGGATATCATATGTACGTAACTATATAGTAAAACACACATGTAACATATATGACATGTGTTATTGAGGAGAAGACATTTTCCCTTTCCCCAAAGCCTTGAGATTTCTAGGACTGGCAGGAGGCAGGAGGTGTGCTAACAGTAATACTTCTAACCCTTCTAAGTAGAGGGTTGGAGCTGTGGTGTCTTGTGGCATTCTTTGCAAACCAGCCAGGAAGAGGGGTGCATAACAGAGAGTGAGGAGCAGTCTTGGAAGCCAGTCTGGAAATCTACAATAGAAAAACTAGAAACTTACTAGTTGGCTAATCTCACTGTAGTGGGTTATCAGACAAAAAACTGATACACAGAAAGAAGGACTTAATCAGGGATGGGAAACCTGTGGTCTAGAGACCTCAAGGCCACAGGTTTCCCACCCCTGATGCTTTTGCACCCCATAACAAAGGGAAATTTTCCAGTTTCCTAAATTCCTTTTGAGGTTTGTATGCTAGTAGAGGTCAAATCTAAAGGGCGTCCAGAATCATCCATTTCTTAGCCAGGCCCAATTGTATATTATATACACAAATGCTACTCATGAAAGCTGTGTTTTCAACCTTTCCTCAACCATAATCAATAACTGGTTGTATATAATCAAGACAAATGTTGCATAATAGGGCCATGTTTATTAAGTCAATATATGGCTTGTAGTGAATTCCTTGGCATTGTTTGTACACGGTGTAAATATTTTAAAATTCTGCCGGTAACAGGAGTTTCTGTATACATTATACAGAGTACTCTTTTATCCGGTTAAGAGAAGCAATATGAAGGAGCGGATGCAACTTGTCCAAACAAACATGTGTTTCTTCCTCCAGCTGGGCGGATTGTCATTATTTCCTTTTGGAACGTCCTTTTGTCATCTTTCACAGCCATAGCATATATACACAGGTAAATATGTTGGTTTAAAGTATCTACTATTTATAACTAGAAAACCAAAATTAATAGATGACTTAGTAGGCTGAGGCACAGAAGGGTATGGGCAGGAGGCTCCAGGTCAAAACTGTATATGTATGGTCTTGGCAGGATTTTAGCTTTATGTTGCTTAATGTAGCTAGCATTTATATAGTACTTTAAGATTCGTGAAGGACTTTATAAAAATTTTCTCATTAGATTCTTATTCTGACATGTAACAAAATTCTCACATTTTAGCTGACATTTTGGTATGGCTGCAATATCTATAGTAAATATGATAGGAGAGAGGACACTCCCTACCAAATATTCCTATGATAAAGGAAACAGTCCTTTAAGAACTTGCTGTTCTCACACAAGTACCGTACTATCGTATGACTGACAATTTAGGGATGATTGAAGTCGGGTGGTTTGTGAGAAAGAATGGTTTAGTCAATGCGACAAATCTGTGCCAATCCCTTTGTGGGTTTGGATTGCAAAAGACTAAAGGTCTTGCACATAGTTGGGCATCTGATCCTTTGGGGTTGGCTTCTGACATCCTCAAAGTCAGCAATATAGACATTCAGCCAGGGGGATTCTGACAACCAACAAGCCCCTCTGAAAAAAACTCTAGCTCTGAAAGCCTGCCCACTCAAGGGAAATAATGCCAGCTGCAAACTTTATTAGGTGGAGGGAGTTGGGAGGAGTTTTATTGTCTCAGAGTTTTACTTCATTGTTTTCTTTTTGGCCAACCCCTATGAAAAAAAAATTTACTATATCTTGATACCTGTCCAATTTCATATATTGCAATACATTCTACACCAAAGACATATTCTTTTTAAATGTAAGATTGTGGAAGGAACATAAGCCTGTTTGCCTCTTCTGATAAGGAAGGAAGGAAGGAAGGAAGGAAGGAAGGAAGGAAGGAAGGAAGGAAGGAAGGAAGGAAGGAAGGAAGGAAGGAAGGAAGGAAGGAAGGAAGGAAAGGAGAGAGAAAGAGAGAAAGAATAAGAAAGAAAGAAGAAAAGTTCAGAGAAATAACTCTAATGAATGTAATCAGTGCGGACAGTCATTCTAGGTCCTTCAGTTTTCTACTTGGCCCTTTACCCCTCCCCCCCAAATAAGAACAATCAAAGAAAACAACCTTCTATAGGAAAATCTTTTAAGACCCCTCCCTCACCTTCTCTCCCCTTCCCCTTTCCCTATCCCTCAACTCAAGCCTGTTCTCAATATAAGATAATAGACTTGAGTGATCATCTCAGTACCAGTACTTGGCCCTTCTAGCATCCTCTAGGCTAGATCAAGTATAAGCCAAATGTAATCCACACCTCCTTAAAATCATTCTAGAGAACCCTCTTCTATACCCTGGGGTTGGAGGAAGGAAGAGTAGCCCTGGCCTTTCTGATCCAGTTGAGACTTCTAGTGATGGGATGGGGACAGTGGTAGTGGGCATAAGGCATGCTCCTAATTATTCACGCATTGACATTTTCCTCCAGGTAAGCATTTATATAAAAGCATTCTGCCATGACCAAGTCTCTAGTATTCTACAGTGAGCTGCTCCATCTGAGCTCATTTCCTAACTTTTCATTTTCTATAAGGTAATGTTATTTTAAAATTCTTTTTTTTCCTGACAAATACAAAATCATGTTCATTCCACCAGGAAAATAAGGGTGCTTCTTCTTCATGAGTAGTTTAGCAATAAAGTGAGCAACCCTACATGGAGTTTCTAGAATTATCTGGAAAGAGTCTTGGCCAATAGAAGGTGCTCTTGAGTGTAATAACTATTTCTTTTTTTATCTCTTTTTTCTTTGCATCTGTCCCCCAGTGATTTGCCCAAAGGTGGTGCGTCATAAATGTTTGTGGGATTGAAATCAGAACTCAAAACCACTAGGATTTTCAACCTTTTTAAAGAAGGTAAAGGGACCTGGGAAAGCATTGGTAACCAAGGAGTGAAAGCAAGTGGAGAAAAGAGAAAAGAGATGAAAAGATAGCTGGTGTGGAAGGTAAATGTAAGAGGGCTGATCTAAGTGCTGGGCATTTTTTCACTATCTTTCAAAAACAATCCTCTCCCATAACACTGATAGATTCTCTCTCTCTCTCTCTCTCTCTCTCTCTCTCTCTCTCTCTCTCTCTCTCTCTCTCTCTCTCTTTCTCTTTCTCTCTCTCTCTGTCTCTCCCCCCCTTTTCCTCTTTCTCTCTTCTCTCTCTTTTCTCCTCTCTCTCTTTCTCTCTTGTTTCACTCTGCTTCCCTTCTCTCCTTCCCTCTTTTGTTCTCTCCTATTCCTCAATATCTATCTATATGTAATACAGTACATATATAGTATGATTTATAGCATACATAATATATATCACATAGCTATATATCTTTTATATCAAATAAAGTAATAGTCATTTTAAAAACTAGATTATATATATAATTTAATATATTGTATATATATGTATATATAATTTATACTACATAGTATATATCCTGCCCTAGTTCTTGAAATGTGTATATATCTGTATGAATGTGTGTGCACTCAACTTGCTTTCAAGGGGATCAATTTTTAAAAAGAAAATTGAACTCCTGGTTTTAGTGGCTTTTAGCCTATCACTAGATAACATCCGAGTATCCAGAAATTTGTAGCACACCAGGCAAGCCAGAGTCCCAGATGGTATCAGACTGGTTTGGGGAAGGCCCAGGAGTTTGCTCATATGTAAGGCTACCTTGAAAGGAGCAAACTGATGGCTTTGCCTAGGAATCCATTCACTTCCAGTCCATGGAAGAAATCAGAAAAACCTTGGGTCCTGAGCAGATGGAACCAGCCCAGGAATAAAAGCAGCCGTTAGACCCCCTCAGATCTTTTTCCATAGGCCTAAATATTAATAGTTTGAGCAAATGTTTATTAATTATTTGCAGCATAGCACCACTGGAGAGAAGGGCAGCTGTACAGAGGCCTATTCAAGCTCAGAACAATGGCCCCCTCTCTTCAGGGGGGATAGGCTCAGAGAGAGAAGGAAGGTTTCCCTTGGCAACTAAAGATGGCCTAACCTAGGAACTCCTGATTGACCAAAGCTCAAGTGTTTTCTTTAAATTACTCCCCAGAGGCAAAGAGCAAAAGGAGCAGGTGGTAGGAGTAGAGACTTCAGGGCACTTCAGAGGGAGGGGGAGAAAGCATTGAAGAGAGAAGAGAGAGCTGGAGCTTAATTTCTGGGCTGTCTCTAGGACTAGGGTTATTTTCTTCCTCAGGTAGACCCAAAGAGTCGGTCAGCCACAGAGTCAGTGGCTAGCAGATGCAAGGAAAACTCCCAGGCCCTCAAGATAAGAGTTTCTTGAACTCCCACTGCCCATATGTAGGGACCCAGCTGGGTATCGAGTTGGGTTGTTGAAGAAGGGAAAGGGAATAGCTTACGTTAACAACTACTTTAGACAACCCTGATCGCATGAAGGCCAGTCAACCAACATGTATTTATGAAGTGGTTAGTATGTACTGTGCACTGCCTAGGCACTAGGGGTGGGGGTAAGAGAGATATAAGAGACCAAGGTACAGAGTAATATGACAAAGTGACTTATTTTTAAGCAAATGTATCAGAACTTATACATTCAAACAAGTGCTGTACCCTTAAAAATAGTCACTATGGGAGGCTGTGCTAACCATGTCACCACTATTATGTTGTTGCTTTCTTAGTACTCTTAGTACTGCCTTCAGAACCTACTGCATATTCGTGGAATATCAATGGTGGTAAATTCTGATATTTTAAGTAGGGGTTTGACTCCAAATGGGTATTTGGAGTCAAATCTGGTGAATGAGGCCACCTAATTTATAATATTCATCTAATAACTAAGATGCATAATACCGAGCATGAAGGAATGACAGCAAATAAGCCATGTGCTTTTAGAGTAATGAGGCTGCTTTTCTCAAAAGAGGAGCTTCCAAATATGAGTTGAGCAATTTTAATGTCACTAAAATGAACATTTGGCCTCTTGAAGTGACTGCACTGATAGACAAAACTCATTTGAATGTATAAATGCAGATATGTCTGTTTTAAAAAGTCAGTCTGACAAAATCATTGAAAATGAATATTGCAAAGTTAAAAAAAAAATTGGCCCCAAAGAAGAGATATGAGAAAATATCATACAACCCCACTGTTTTGCAAAGGAAGGGAAGCACAGGGGTATAGAACATTATATAATTGGCAGATTTTTTTTTTGATGTATTAATCAATTTTCATCTTTTTTTTTCTCTTCCCTTATTTCTTAAAAAAGAATTTCTTTGTTATAAGAGATGGCTTTTGGGAGGAGGAGAAAAGAAATTCAGGGGGAAGTCAGGTGACATATAAACAAAAGAAGTAAAAAATGTTACTTTACTGTTGTATCTCATATAATACAAGGTTAATGTCTTCAAGGAGCTTCTTAACTATTAAAGGAGAACAGATATACCTGGAAAAAAATGAAAGAAAAATCCTATGAGATCCAGCTAGACAGAGAAGAAAGTAAGATGGTGGAAAGCAAAGCACTCTGCCTGATAGACAATTAGCTAGCCCACAATGAGAAGGCTGACTACCAATGAAATCAGACTAGGCTGAGCAGCTAACCCTGCAAGCCAGCACCGAAAATGACCAGAGCCAGAAAACTGGGCTCAAAGCTCTTCCTTCCGTCATCCCTGGCCTCTTCCTCTCACATCTTCCTTCATCTTTAGATCCTAGGACGCCAAATGACTCAAGCTTTCTTCCTAGATACCTGCACGCTGCTGGGAAGTGGATACTGCCTACTGAAGTTATCTTCTCCCAGCCTTTCTTCCAAAAGTGGCTTTTCATTTTCTCAACACCGAGAGTAAGAAGTGGGGCAGGGATAGATGGGGTGGCGCTGATAGTATAGAGAGGGTATTACTGACCGTTTCAGTGCTATGCCAAAGGGACAGTAGATAAAGGTACTGTACTCTCCTGGCAGAGATCCTCAAAAACCCTCCAGAGGAAGGTATAGTAGCAGCAACAGCCAGCTTGGTGATCTCCCATGTAAGGCTTCTAGATAGTAACAATAAAAAATACACATTTATGCTGTACTTTGTATAGGGGGAGGGGAACCTGGACTTATGAATTTAGCAGAAGAGAAAACTCTTGGTATGTAAATTCCCTCTACCAATGCAGATCAGCAACTTATTTGCAACTTACAGAATAGCCTGGGAGTACCTCAAGGCAAAGTAAAACCACTATTAGAGGAAAGATTTGATCGCAAAGCCAGTCCATGCTTCTGCATTTCATACAGTGTTGTTCAGTTGTTTTCAGTCATATCTGGCTCTTCAGAACCCCATTTGGGGTTGTCTTGCCAAAGATGCTGGAGTAGTTTGTCATTTCCTTCTCCAGTTCATTTTATAAATGAGAAAACTGAGGCAAACAGAGTTAAGGTCACAGGGGTAGTAAGTATCTGAGGCCAGATTTGAACTCTGGGAGATGAGTCTTCCTGACTCCATGTCTGGCGCTCTATCCACTGTGCCACCTAGCTGCTTACAGTTCATAAAATACCTTCTTCAAAATAACCTTGTAAAATAAATGACCCAAGTATTATTATCACCCCTCATTTTATTTATTTATTTATTTGTTGGCTAGGCAATGGGGTTAAATGACTTGCCCAGGGTCACATAGCTAGGAAGTATTAAGTGTCTGAGACCGGATTTGAACTCAGATCCTGCTGAGTCCAGGGCCTGTGCACCACCCAGCCCCCATATCACTCCCCATTTTATTTTATTTTTTGGGTTCACACTTGTAATTTTATATTGTAGGGAGCTCCCTGTAAGCCAACTCTTCCTACCAAAGCAGGTCAGTAACTCCTCTGTAACATATAGCCTTAGATAGTAATCTGGGGCACTAAGTGGCTAATTGATTTTCCCAGGGTCTCCAGACAGTTTGTATCAGCAGCAGGATTTGAACCCAGGTCTTCCAGAGTCCTAGCTGCCCCTACAACATTTTAGAGATGAGTAAAGTGAGATTTTGTTAAGTTCAGTGGATTGACCATGATCATATAACTATTAAAGTGAAAGCTATAATTTGAACCTAAGCCTTCTGATTTCATATCCAATGATCTTTCCACTACCTTGTGCCATGCCCAAATCTACCAATCAGTCTTGGGAACTCCTGACATAAGAGATATGAGTCTAAAATTTAACATTCCGTCAGATGTTCTGAGATGCTTTGAGGCAAGGCCCCTGGCTCTAGAGATGAGGAAGCCACTGGGACCTGGTTTTAGCTAGTCTTTCACTGAAGAATTATGTACATGGAATAACCAGAACTGTCTGGAGCTGGCCACTTAAGCAGGAGCTCTTCTTGTAAACCTCAGCACCCAAAACGGACCGTTATAATGATGTCATAGGGGTTGGAATCTTATCAAACATTTCCTGTACCACCAGGCGGCTGTTACAATTCCCTAAGGGGAAAGGGGGAACTACAGCTAAACTATAAGGTGCTTGGGATATATCATTTTAAGTGTTCAGATATGACTGGATCCCTTATCCCCAAAGCTTAGGGTCTAGAACCAATCAAGGAAAAATTTTCTTCACACTACTTAGCTTCCTAAAATCTTTTCCCCATAGGGCTCCTCAAGAGAAGCCCAGAGCCAGAAAGTAGACTGCCAGGTAACCAAATGCATCTGATTGCAGGATAAAACTATCTATGAGTTTCTGTTATAAATTAACACTTACAAGGCACAAGCAAGCTCAGGATTCAGGTCTGTACATTTTATTTTAATTTCAACCATTAAATCCTGTGGGGCATCTGTCAAACTTTATTCTTCATTCTGGATTCACATTCAGTTTGGAAATGGAAGTTTCTTCATTTTACATCATAGAGAAAAAGGAATTATGTGTGTGTGTGTGTGTGTGTGTGTGTGTGTGTGTTTCTGCAACTTAGTAATCTGGGAAAAAGCATTTAAACAATTAGCTTGTTCATATATTTCTGCCATAACCTGGGGCCTACACATGTCATCTATTATGGGAGAAGCAGTCAATTGGTGGTTGTAGAAATATAGGGGTTGGGAAGAACCAAATTATCTTCTGGTTTTCATTAAAACTTCCTGAGACAATAGCATGTTGTTGAGTATTTGGACTTTTTTAGCCTTTTAGCCCATTTTTATTCTATTTTGCCCAACTTCACATAGTAGGTGTTCAATAAATATTGAATGAATTAATTAATTCAGCTCTTTTCAAGATACCCTCAGAACACATTCTTTCCTTTAAGGAAGGCAGTTAAATTCTGTCTCCCTTCTCAGAAGACTCTTCTTTAGTCTAGCACCTAGCTCTTAGATGCTTGATAAAGGCTTCATTAAGGTGAATTGTGCTGAAACACAACTTTCTGAAAAGTAGAGCATGCAAAGTATCAGGCTGACGTTTTCAGGGCCTCCCACATCTCTTGCTATGGCTGTCAAACTAAAATAAAAAGAAGGAGTATCACCTATGATACTCCTACTCCTTAGCAGACTATGAAAAACCAAGAAAGGGTCAGAAAGCAAGTGAATAGATTTATCAAGGCTCCAGAAGGTTAGAGAGCAGATATGATGCCCTGTACATTCTCAGTGTGCTCCTCTGAACTGCAAGTTGGGTGAGTGGTCTGCTGAAATCTCACCATCATCCTCCCTTTCCTCTTCCTCCTTTAGAATAACCAGCTCAACCTCTTCACATGGTATTAACGTGAAATATTCCTAGCAGGCATGTACCGACCTTCGGTAAGTCATGATCCCTCTCTGAGCCTCAGTTTCCTCACATGTAACCTGAAAGGGCTATAGTGATCTCATAGTTCTCTTCCAGCTCCAATACCCTAAGGCTTGGCCATTATAACTACCTGTTCCAAGCAGATCATGTACATTCAAAAATTGGCGGAATTTCCTAACCTTTTTGGTGTCCTGGATTATTTTGGCATTCTGGTGAAGGCAGCATACCCCTTCTCGGAATAATGTCAGTTTTTAAAATTATAATCATTATTATTGTTATTAATATAATAACAAAAGGAAACACTAACTTTCAGTCAGAGATTAGTGAAAATAAAGATGCAATGGTTTTTTTTTTTCCATACAAGGTCACAGACTCCCTGAAATCTATCCGTAGATTCCTTAGGGGTTATAAACCCCAGGTTAAGAACACCTGCTTTAAGGTCATCCAATCCAGCCCTGTCATTTTTTGTAGATGAGAAAACTAAGAAGTGAGAGAGAAATCCAGATCCTTTACCTCAAAAGTCATTGTTCTTTCCACTGCTCCACACCATTATCCCACATAGTACCATCCTACGTATTCCCATTACCTTTCCTGTGTGTTAGTCCAGCCCAGGCTGATTGGGACAAAGATGGGAAATACTGATAAAGCCTGGATTTTGTGTGATATTTAAATCCTGTGCATGATTTATAATGCCCAATAAAGGGTGTATGCAGGGCAAGTGCATAGACTTACCATGTGCACACAAAATGAATGCTGGTCCTGCTGCTCCCTTTCTCTAAATTTTCCAGACTTAGCTGTTTGGTGGTCAATGCTGGTCAATGAGGTCTGTGCTGATAGAAGCAATGGATGCTGCCTTGGGGCTAATTTAGAAAGAAAAGAAAGAGAGGCCAGGTAGGGGAGGAGGGGCTACAACATGCTGGGCTGCTAATTAAAAGACCCAAATACCAAAGTAATCTGGGGATCACAGCCCCAGGGACACATCATTTGGGCCTTGGGGATAGAGTGACAGCTGTCCCACCAATAGGCAACCTGTGCCATTGCCTAACCCACAAAGTAGCATTGTTCTTGTGTGAGTGTGTGAGCAGGAAA
This sequence comes from Phascolarctos cinereus, assembly GCF_003287225.1. Classification (NCBI taxonomy): domain Eukaryota; kingdom Metazoa; phylum Chordata; class Mammalia; order Diprotodontia; family Phascolarctidae; genus Phascolarctos; species Phascolarctos cinereus. The sequence continues at coordinate 79,661,570 of NW_027555958.1, forward strand.
GAGGGGGAGGGGTGGGAGAGGGGAGGAAGAGAAAAGAGGCTCTCAGTACTCAAGGCCCCAGAGCTTAAGCAGGTTAAGGCAAGGGCAGACTGTTTCTTGACTTGGCTACAAAGTGGTTTCCCAGTGGAAGACAGGAGGTGGAGGAGCAGGACAAGAAATCAGGACACTTAAGCCCAGGTCTTAATTTGATTATTAGAAAAGGTACATCCAGAGAAAGGATTTTTCTTTCCTTGTATCTTTAGAAGGAGACGGTGTGATTATTGATCAATGGATCAAGAAATTTGTATTATAACTAGCATTTAAATGGTGCGTTAAAGTTTCCAAGGCATATGTTATCTCGTTTTTAATATGAAGCACATACTATGTGTCAGGAGCTATGCTGACAACACATAAGGACATAAGGACAATGTCCTCAAAAAGCTTATGTTCTTTTGGGGGATGTGGCATGAACATTAATAAGTAAGCAGAAAATGCATTTTAATAAGAAATAAATACAAGGTAATTTGGGGGAGAGGTGCTAGTAGGGGGATTGGGAACAGTTTCGAGTAAGGGGTGATGTTTGAGCTGAGCTTGTAAGGGAACTAGGGACTCTTAGAGGCTAGGTAAGGATAGAATGCATCTCAGGCAAGGGGCACAGCCTAAGTAAAAGCACAGAGTAGGGAGATGCACTATCCTGGCTGTTCTCCACACCTGGGATGCTCTCTCTTCGTCATTCTGACAGCTGGCCTCCCTGGCTTCCTTTAAGTCCTGACTAAAATCCCCCATTCTACAGGAAGTCTTTCCTAGCCCCTCTTAATTCCAGTTCCTTCCCTCTGCTAAATATCTCCTATTTATCCTGTACATATAGTTTGTTTGTTTATATTTGTTTGCACATTGTCTCCACCATTAGATTGTAAGCCCCTTGAGGGCAAGGACTATCTTCTGCCTCTTTTTATATCTCCAGTGCTTGGCACAATGCCTGGCGCCTAGTAGGTGCTTAGCTATCCATTTATTGATTTGATCTCTTCATGTGTGAGCAACAGCAAGGATAAGTCTTGGATTCTAAGTCCCAGCTCAGTTTTGATCTACTATGGGTTTCCAGTGTCTGAATAGCTAAGTTGTATATTCTGAATGCTGTATCCACTGCCCAATAACTTCTAAGACTCAGGAACTTGGAGATAAAGCAACAATCTTTGGAGGACTATGGGATTTCAATCCAGAGGGGACTTTGCTTATTATTTAGTCAGGATACCACTCCCACTCCCTCCCCGCTTGCCTCTCCCATTGTACAAATGAGGGAACAGACCCAGAATAGCTAAGTGAGTTACCTACCCACAGTCACATAGGTAGCAGAGCTGGAATTCAAACTCTGGTCCTGTTAATTTAAAATCCAATGCTCTCTATGTTATACAGTGATGGTCAAAGAAAATTGCGACTATTCTGATCATGATCTTTTTAAATAATATTTTAATATTTCAGGAGACTAAGGCAAAGTGCAGAGTCACAGATCCTGCTGCTCCTGGGAAAGTAGACAGGGTTTGCCCTCTCTTAGGAAAGTACTGAAGCTCCAGGCTTCAGTAAGTGCTAAGTTTGGCTTTTGAGAAGTCCCACCTCCTGAGAGAACTATCAGCCTCCCTTCTCTCACTCTGACTCATTAAGACAGGGGTAGGGAAAACTGTGGCCTTAAGGCTACAAGTGGCCCTCTAGGTCCTCAAGTGCAGCCCTTTGACTGAATCCAAGCTTTACAGAAAAAAGAAATTTGGATTCAGTCAAAGGGCCACACTTGAGGACCTAGAGGGACACATGTGGCCTCAAGGCCAAAGGTTCCCCACTCCTGCATTAAGCTCTCTCCACCAAGCCCTAGGGGAAATTATTTCAAGTTTAGATTTGGTTCATGCCTCCCTGAAAGGGAGTAGAAAGGTACTCAAAAATACAATGTTAGGATAGCTCTTTCCCCATCACAAAAGAAATGCTTAAAACATAAAAATATGAAATGACAAAAACTCAAAACATTAACCCATAACTCTAGCATAGTTGATACTTAAAACATAGGGGGAGATGATGTATTTCAAGGTCTTACAAAAGAAACAAACAGGAGGCATCCCCATCTCTGACCGGCGGCCTAGGAGGTCAGGAGCTCAGGAGTTCATGCCTTGCATCCCTGTCATTGTCTTCCTGAGCTCAGAGAATCATGCTCATACTTTGAGGTCAGTGGGAGGAAGAGGCCTGAGGGGCAGTAAGGGCCCCTTTAGTTTTTCTAGGGAGTTCTAGTTCAGCAGTCAATTAAAAATCAACATCGTCAACAGGAAGCAGTCAGAGGATGTCCATCCCTGCTCTGGGAGGACAGAGGGGGAAAAGGGCCCCTCCATCATGCATGCCCAAGGGAGCACTCTCTCAGAAGATGGAGTGGAAGTTGTTTCTTCTTGAAAAGTCTCCTGAGTAGGCAGCTCTTCCTGGCTCAATAACCAATCGTCTCTAATATACCTCCTGTTTCCATCATAGCAACCAAAGGAGTCCCCAGTCATCCAAAGTCCTTCACTGCTGAGGATATGTCCCTTGAAGTAGGGAAGAAAACAAGTATTTATTAAGTGCCCATAATGGGCCAGGCACTGTATTAAGTGCTGTACAAATATTATATCATTTAATCTCACAACAAACTTGTAAGGTAAGTGCTATTATGATCCCCATTTTACAGTTGAAAAAACTGAGGCAAACAGTGGTTAAGTGACTTGCCCAAGGTCACGCAGCTACTATGCGTCTGAGGCTAGATTTGAACTCCGCTCTTTCTGAATGCAGGCCCAGAGCACTATCTGTTGGGGTGCTTGGGTGCTTATGCTTGGGTGCTTATGTTTGGGTGCTTGTACTTGGGCTCCAATTTCTCCCTAGCCTCAGAAACACTGTCCCTTGATAATCATTTAAGATCAATTGAGCCCCAATAAGGGCCAAAAACCTAAATTAATCTTTTTCTCTCTGAGTGAACTAAAAACACCCCTTCCTGTGTCAGCAAATTCCAGGACCAGATAGAGCTGATCAGTATTCTTCCTGTTTGTTATCACTGGGCCCAGGATGTCTGGGACTCTCTTGAATAACGGGACTTTTCTTATCTTGAGTTTCAATTGAGAACTGACCACTCCTTAACCACTCCCTAATCCCACCCCGAATCCCCTAGTTAGCATATTTGACACATGTTTTATTGCATTTTATCCTATATAAACTTTACCTACACCTCTCTAAGGTTGCAGGATCCTTTAAGAATCCTTGCCCGCTGAAAAGCGTGATCTTCGCCACCTTGAATTAAAGAATGCTTGAGTCTGTGAATTCATTCCAGACAACCCATCCTGTACTCCAGTCTTTGAGGGTCACAGCCTCTCAACCTCTCAGCCCGCAACATATCCACTTAACCACCTAGCTGAAGTGGTCAAGCTTAGCTCAGCTCCACACATGCTGTATGGGGTGCATTGTACCCTCATTACTGACAAAAAAAATTTCTCAAAATAGAGATCCTTCTGAAATATGTAAAGTGGGGACTGAATATTTCATGTAAATCCAAAATATTTTCTCCCTGCTCCCCTTGTTTTCTAAAATCCGTTTTATAAACAACTGAAGTCATAGTAAACAGGCAGGTAAAGAGTGAATATATTCAGTAAATTTTCTTTTATCTTTCAATACTGTCATAGATTATAATCCTAGAGCTGGAATGAACATTAGGAATCATCTTGTTCAATCCCTTCACTTTGCAGAAGAGGAAACAGAAGCCCAAAGATGTTCAGTGCCTAACCTGACATCATATAGGTAACAGAGCCAGGCAGAGCCTGGAGTTAAAGCCAGGTCCTGTAACCCACAATCCAGGACCTTTTCAACTCTACCACACAGGCTTTGTGCTGTGAGTACTCCCTCCAATTTACAGACTGCAAACCATCTTCACCTTATCCTATCCAATTCTTATCCATGTACACCCACAAGTCTTCCTAAGCGGAGCCACCCAAAGTAGTGGAGTCTTTCCTCAAGGTATTTTCACATTCCTTCGGTACCAGTGTAGCATTCTGAGTACCATCTCCTATCCTTTGTTCTTGCTACATGTTTGAACACCTCCTTTTCCAATAGTAGGCTTTCTGGATAATACTTCATTGTTGGCCATATATTGCAGGCTCCCCCTTCCTATCACAATTAATCAAACAAATATGCATATATTCAAGCCACTATGCCTTAATATGCTGTTTTGCATTTTACAAAGTAAAAATGTTTTTACAACCATCAAAGAATAAACAAGGAGGGATCTGGTGTTCTTTATACCTTTCAGGCAATTACATGACTATGAATAATGTCTACTGTGGAATATCATTTTTGAAAGCCCATGTATTCCTGTCACATATTTTTCATTAACAAAACACTTGATGAATGCATAGCTCATTCTCATTAAGATTTTATAAAAATTAGAGAGTGGGTATATGGATAATACTTATTCTTGTCTTTTTATCACCTTCTTAAGGTAATAATTCCATCTCGATAGTCAATAATAAATAAGCATTTCTAAAGTGCCTACTGTGTGACAGGCACTGTGCAAAGCACTGGGGAAACAAACAAGAAAAAGAAAAATAGTCCCTGCCCTTACAATCAAATGGGGGAAGGCAATAAATACTGAAAAGAAAGTTGAAAAGATGGTGGGGTATCAGGGGATGTGGAGTCAAAACCAAGCAGAAAAGCTTGTGGAAAAGGAAGAAAGAGTTAACTGGGAAGTTCTGAGCTTTCTATAATGGAAGGCATTGGGAGAGTTTATTACCCTACCCTCTAGCCTCTCACTCAGAGGGGAGAGGGGAGAGGCAACTGAGGGTGATAAAAAGGTGTTAAGTATCAAAGCTGAGTCAATCTGCATGCAACCATATGCAGGGTGATGAATTTCCTTAGGGAAGGCTTATTGTTCATGAAGTGAAAACCAGGCAGAGCTGCTGATGGAAAATGAAGAGGGACCTAGAAAGTTCTGAGCCCTCGATAAAGGAGATTTCTGATTTTCTCCCCCAACTATTTGATGTCTTTCTCTTTGTCAGATATCTTAAAAAATTAATACCTCAATACTTTCAAATTGTGAAATCTATAACAGATCTGGTCTTTCCATCTTCACCTTCTTTATTACCACTTTTACTTCTTCATTGAACACATGAGTTACTGAACTTTTGTGGCCTAAATTTCATCATCATTTCCTACTAGGTTTAAACCCCAATGAGATCAAAGAAAGAAGAAATGGACCCATAATGTACAAAAATATTCATAGCAGCTCTTTTCATGGTAGTAAAGAATGGGGCGGGGGAGGTGGGATGCCCATCGATTGGGGAATGACTGAACAAACTGTGGTAATTAATATAATAGAATAATACTGTGGTGTAAGAAATGAATTAAGAAATAGTTTCAGAGTAATCTGGAAAGATATGTATGAATAGATGCAGAGTGAATCATGCAGAACAGAACAATATATACTCTAACAACAACAGTATAAAAGTAAAAACGTTCTAAGGTCTTTTTACAAACATTATCTCATTTGATTCTAACAACAACCCTGTGTGGTAGGTACTATCATACCCATTTTACAACTTGGGAAACTAAGGTTAAGTGACTTGCCCAAAGTCACACAGCTAGATAATGGTTCGAGGCCAGATTTGAACTTGTTTCCTGATTTCAGGCCCAATGTTCTATCCACTATGCCACCAGCTGTAAGACTTAACTATAATAAATATAGTGATCAGTCATGATTCCAGAGGACCAGTGATGAAGAGTGCTAACCACCCTCCGACAGAATGATGTTGGACTAATATATAGAATGAAACACTCATTTTTGGATATGACTATCTGGAAATTTATTTTGCTCAACTATGCTTATTTGTTACAAGGCATTTGTTTTTCTTTGTTCCTGGAAAGAACTGGGGAGAGATGAAAGGGATAAAAATTTAATGCTCAGCAATTTAAAAAAAAATACAATTTAGATTTTTTTTAAGTAATGCTTTCAGGGGCAGATAAGTGGCAATGGATAGAGTGCCAGCCCTAGAATCAGGAGGACCCGAGTTCAAATCTGGACTCAGATACTTCCTAGCTATATGACCTTGGGCAATTCACTTAACCCCAACTGCCTCCCAAAATAATAATAATAATAATAATAATAATAATAATAATAATAATAATAATGCTTTCATTACTATCAATATTTACAATCCACTGATAAGTGATAAGTTTGTTGTCTACCTTCCAGTTTCAGCTACAAAAACAAATAAACAAAATACCACCTTGGTGTGATCTGGCTTCATTGGGTTTTATGCCAAGCTTTCTGAAGGTTAATATTTCTTTCCATTGTTCCTTGATGTTTTATAAAGCAATACTGCTTATAATTTCCATAATCCTTATCCACAATATTCTGAAAATAAGTTTATATTCCAAAGCAGTGTTACCTTTGGCTGCCTCATCTCTCTGGTAAGAATATCAACTATCATCATTGGGGGCAGAAATTATTGTGGAAAAAAGGGCCCAATTCCCTTATCATTACCAGCAACAATCAGTGGCCAACAGTCACCAATAGGCAGATAAGGCAGCACAGGGGCTCTGGGAGTGTCAGCATCCCCAGACTACCATTCCTGCTTCCAGACCAGCCCTCACACCATCCAAGGAAACAACTGCCAGGGAGAAAGGGCCATCCATCCCCTCCAGCTGCCAGCCATCTGCCACACAATGGGCAGGCAAACCAGCCTAGCTCTAGCTGAAGCAGCAAGGTACCCTGAGGGAAAGACAGGTGGCCGTATGGGCCACACAATTAAAACCACTATCCCTGCCTTGACTACTATCTCCCCTCAGACCTGGATGGAGACAGCTCAGGACCCTGAGCCCAAAACCCTGAGGAAAGCATTACTTCCATCCCAGAGTTCTCAGACATCGTCCTGGAAAGCCACCTCTGTGGAGATGCAGCAACTATTGCTGAAGAAGCTACAGCCATATCTCTTGAAGACCCAGAAAAGAAAGTTCTTTATCACCAAAGTCCTTGGCATTGTCAAATAGTTCAACATCAGAAACTGACATGGCATTAAATGATGTTAAAGAAGAAACATTACCAACTGCTTTGCCACTATATCCCAAGAACCCTGGGACATTTCTATCTTATTTGAAACTTCATATATATTGTCTTCCCCATTAGGATGGGTGTTGCTGGAGAGTAGGTACTGTATTATTTCTCTATTTGTTTCCCCAGAATTTCCACACAGTGTTTTGCATACACTTAGCACTTATTAAATGCTTCATTCATTCAATCAATTGTTTACTGGCTAAGGCAGTTTCTGTGCTCTTTCAGCCTCATCATCATGATGAGTACTTTCCAGCAGTTAAACTTTGGTAGGAAATGATGACAGGTCAATTTTTCCTTATCCATTCTCCCATCTTTTTTGTTTTGTTTTGTTTTGTTCCAATAGCTTATTTTAATAGGTCAAGTTGGAGCTACTGTAATTATCCATAATGTCTTCCCATTTCTATATTTGCTTCTAAATTGATGATTTACTCTAAATATTCATGGCCTTATTTCACACAAGCTACTAATTCAGAAATAGCTCCCACATTAGTAAGAGACAGGAAATTATACAAAGAATTTGATAATGTATCTTACACAGTTCTTGTGGGAAAGATGAAAATATGAAGACTAGACAGGAATATAATTAGATAGAACTAGCTTAAGAACTCAACTCAAGTAATCTTTAATGGTTCAATTTCAGCTGGTTAGGTCTTTAGCGGAGTCCCTCAGGGATTTATATTTGGCCATAAGCAATTTAATTTTTTTTCTCAATTCTTAGAAAAAGGCATAAATGGTAGGCTCATAAAATTTGCCTATGACACAAAACTAAGAGGGATAGCTAAAATACTAGATGACAGTCAAGCTAGAGCACTTAGCTAAATTTATTGAGTTGAAATTCAATGTAAAACTATGTCACAAGTTCAAGTCAAGGGAGGCAACGTTAGACAAGCAGGTTAGCTGTCAAAAACCTATGTCCTTTTGGTGGACGAAAAATATGAATCAGCAAGGTAGATCAGCTGCTAAAAAAGCTGATGTGATCTTGGGCTACAATAAAAAAAAAGCATAACATATAAGAAGAAAAAAAAAGGTTAGAGTCTCTTTGTATTCTGCCCTAGTCAGACTATATTTCATTCATCATGCTCAGTCCTGTGCACCATGGTTTAGGAAGGAAATTTACAAGGAGGAGAATATTTAGAGGAGGGCAACTATCCAGAAAATAGTAAAAGAGTTTGAGGTCATGCCATATGAAGACTGATCAAAGAAAGTGGGAATGCTTAGTCTGGAGAAGAAAGACTTACGGGTAAGTGGCCCCTGTGTTCAAGTAATTCAAGGTCCATTGTGTGGAAAAGGGATTTGTCTTCTTCTGTCTGACTCTAGAAGTAAGGAGAGTAGAAGAGGCAGCTAGGTGGCACAGTGGATAAAATTAGACAATATCAGGAAATATTTCCTCATAATTGGAGTTATCCAAAAGTGGAATAGGCTGTCTTAGGAGGTTGGGAGTTCAGCTCACTGGAGCTTTTTAAGCAGAGAATGAATGACTTATTAGGTATTATATCTATCAATTAATCAATAAACATTAAGCACCCACTATGTGCCAGGCAGTGTGCTAAGTGCTGGGGATACCAAAAGAGGAAAAAACAGTCCCTGCCTCAAGGAATTCACAATCTAATGGTGGTGTCAACATGCAAACAAATATATACAAAGTAAGCTCTATACAGGGTAAATGAAAGATAATTAATTAACTGAGGGAAGCCACTGGAATTAAGAGGGATTGACTTAGAGATAAGGGCTGGATGAGAAGCAGCATGGTATAGTGGATAAAGAACTGGCCTCAGAGCTAGGAAGATTTGATTTCAGATCATGCTTCTGACACAAAACAGTTGTGTGACTCTGGGCCTCAGTATCTTAGGCAACATCCTAAACAGGGGTGGGGAATCTGTGGCCTTCAGACCCCATGTGGCTCTCTACATCCTCAAGTGTGGCCCTTTGACTGAGTGTTCTATGAAGTTTGCTCTTTGAACAAATATTCTGTAAAGTTTGGATTCAGTCAAAGGGCCACACTTGAGGACCTAAAGGGCCACATGGGGCCTCAAGGCTGAAGGTTCACCACCCCTGCTCTAAAGCAATACATTGCAAAGAAGGTGCCAACCTGCATTGATAGAGCCAATTTCTTCACCACGGAGTGACTTCTTAGACCACTGAAATCACAAGTCCAGTCCCATCACGGAGGAGCTACAGAGAGTGGCTGCCCTGCATTGGTAGAAGGAGTCTCCTCCTCAGGGAGTTCATGAAATCACAGGTCCAGTTCCTATCCTACATGGTCACTGAGGTCCCTCCCAATTATGTGATTCTGAGAATCTTGAAAATATAGTCATTTTCACTTTCTGTAATATTGTTCAGTGCTCAGCATATCCAATAATGTCTGACTCTTTTTCTTGAAGAAATATTCATAATATGTAGGCATGAGTCTTCCTTCTGAATAGTCCATAAGACTTTGGTATCTTTCATTTCTTAAACCTAAACCATGTTTTTGGAAGTATTTTTTGTCGTCCTCCCTTCTGCCTACCTTAATGATGAACTCACTAAGTATCAATGTACACATTGGCTTGATTTATAGGACCTTGTCAAGTTCTTCCTAGAATTTCTCCAGCTCTTCATCCTCTGCAGCAGATGCTGGTATATAAGCTACATTTAGCTACATGGTGGTCTTCATTTGTTGATATTCATGATGCTTCTATAAGGCATGATGACCAAGAATCCCATAGAATGAAATTTATCGCTGCCTTTGAGCTAAAGACAAAAAGAATCTCATAGACTCCTTTATTTGCTTCTCCAAGGAAACCCTTTGAGCCATCTTTCCATTAGCTGTGATTTCCTTATGTCTTATTTCATTCATGGCAGGAATGTCAATATTGATGCGATTCAGTTCCTTTAGTACTTTATCAAGTTGTTGGTCATTAGACAAGGATCTCACATTTAGAGTACCAGCAATTAAATTCATGTTTATATACGGCCTATAAACAAACCCCTCTAGATTTCCAAATATCCTAATGTAGAAACATAGGCATACTCCTATGTAGTCCTAAACATTGTGCAATTTAAGGAGCTGAAGCCAGAGGGTTCTGTGAAAATACCAGCCAGAGGGCCAAAAGGAGAGCAGTATTGCTATTTGTTACATAGAGAGAAATGTCACTATACCAGCTAGGAATATTCAAAATTTATGCAGTGTATACTACCTGTTCTTTTCCTCTTCCCTCTATCAGTAGAACATAAGCTTCTCGAGGGCAGGGGCTATTTTTAGTTCTGCCTTCCACAGAATAAGAACTTTGGATCATAGGTTTGTAGTTTTAGAGCTAGCGGGTACTTAGTCCAACCCCTTAATTTTACAGATAAGGAAACTGAGTCCTAGCAAGGTTAATTGACTTATTCAAGATCACATTGGGAATACATGGCAGATTATGAACCCAGAACTCCTGACTCCAAATCCCTGCTCTTTGAATTCTATTAATAAATATTTGTTGGGTTGGATTGCTGAATGTATCCTACAGGCACTCATTAATTACATATTGACTTTGTCCCCAGGAGCTCAAGACTGGTTCATAGTCATTTTCTCATCTATTTCACGTCTTTAAAAAGATAGTGTTGGGAAAAATGTTGTCTCTTTATGACAGATACAGTAACTGAGATGAAAACAGATGGAATGGCTTCTTAGACAGGAGACAGTAATAATCTAATTGAAAATATTAACTGACTGGCAGGAAAGAAGGCAACAGAGATGACTACATCTTGGGGCAGAGATGATTTCTATGAAAAAGTATGAACTAAGATAAAATAGTCCTGAAGAACAATGGTCTGAATTTTCAAGAATGATATGCTAGACCAGGGGTCCTTCACCTTTTGTGGACCATCCACCCCTTGGGCAGTCTGGTGAAGCCTATGAACCCCTTCTCAAAATAATGTTTTTAAATAACTGGAGGAAATGCTCTATTTTATTTAGAGGTTGGTGAAAACAAAGATGCAATTTTTCCCATCTCAGTTCATGGACCCCTGACACCTATGCTTGTATGTCTCAGGTAAAGAGCCTCTAGCCTAGCAGAAAGAAGCAGAACAGATAAAACTGAGAAGGAGTTTGCTATGGCAAACAATTTTACCCGCTTTAGCCCTCCTTCACACAATCCCACAATGTGCTGTAGTTCCTGGGATTTCTTGGGCAAATGAGACAACTTAAGAGTATACATGGTAGGGCAGCTAGGTGGTGCAGTGGATAGAGCACCGGCCCTGAGGTCAGGAGGTCCTGTTTCAAATATGGCCTCAGACCAAACACTTGACACTTACTAGCTGTGTGACTCTGTGCAAGTCACTTAACCCCAATTGCCTTCAAAAAAAAAAAGCATATATGGTCTCCAAGGACCATCTCCATGTGAATTAGCTACAGAAATGTCATTTCCTTTGGGGGGACTGCCAGAATAGCAACCGTTTAGAATTTGCATTTTGAACAGAATCGAGGTACAAAACTACAGAAAATCCCTAGTGTGAAGGAGTAGAAGATAGAATGTATCAGAAGAGCCAAGAGGCTAGGTCAGGGGTGGGGAACCAGCAGCCTTGAGGCCATATGTGACCTTCTAGGTCCTTGGGTGTGGCCCTTTAACTGAGTCCAAGTTTTATAGAACAAATCCTTTTAGTAAGGGGATTTGTTCTGTGAAGTTTGAATTCAGTCAAAGGGCCACACTTGAGGACCTAGAGGGCCAAATGCGGCCTTGAGGCAGCAAGTTCCCTACCCCTGGGCTAGGTGATGGTAGAGAGAGTCAACCACTTCTGGACTGGGACCATGGAGACCAAGGTAGGCAGGAAGCATTTCCTGGTAGCTAACCCAAACCAACCTGGCCGAAACAAGGCCTGTAACACAGAGTGGTTGTCAGGGTTAATGAGATGATGTCTGTAAAGCTCTCAGAGATCCTGGGATGAATGGAGTTGTACAAGTACAATGTATTATGATAAATTGACACAGGATTGTAACAGATGGAAGCTGTTTAGGCTCTTTTTTTCTCTCTTTTCTCTTCCCTCCTCCTTTTCCAACCTCTCCCCACACACACCTTTTAAAAACTACAAGGCGAAGATTCCCAGCTCTACTGCATCAGATAGAAGCTTCAGTCCATAACTAAAAAGAGAGGGGAGGGGGTCCATAAGGGAGGGAGTGCCATTCATTTGTAACTGCAGCCTTCCTAGTTAAAGACTCTCTCGCTTGACAGCAGCAAGTGGCAAACTTAAGGAAGCGATGGGTCATGGGAAAGGTCCCATTAGATCAGTGGGAGCACACACTAAACAAATACAGCCACATGGAAACACACATTAAAATACTGCCCAGGGGAATATGTGGACATATGTTCAATGTGGCTGAGGAGGGGCGGCTTTAGGCCTCTAAAAAGCTATGTAAAAAAAAAAATTCCATCAATCAGTCTTTGGTCCTGTAAAGTATGAAGATGAAAACTGCAAAGGAAACATGTGCTCAGCTCTCTTCACCAGCTGCCCCCATTAAGCCACGTTGCCCAGTCACACTGCCTGGAGACAGATTTCAATCCCAGGCTGTCTAGGAAGGGAGGGAGTAAGGGGATAAAGAATAAGGTGAGGGAAGAAGGGATAGTGAGAGAAGCTGGGAGAAATGGAGAGAGGGGAGCACCATTTAGCTTTTCAGTGGCCCGTTTCCAAAATGGCCTCTGCCCATTCATGCTTTCAGCTAAACCTTTCCCTTTTTTCTTTTATTTGTTTCTTCTGTCCCCTGCCCTGCCAGGTCCTAGTTTATAATAATGGAGTAACAGAAGCTGATCATTACACCACAGAACAATCAGAGATGGATTGTTTTCACTGCTGGTCACAGAGGATGTGGACAACTTTGACATTCATAGAACTTTAGAGCTAAAATCAGCCATAGAGATCATCCTACCCAACCCACTTATTTGACAAAGGAGAACATTGCCTACTTCACAATTCTCCCAAATTCCAGCGCCATGTCAGAGTTTTTAGATACATATGCAGGAAAAGAAGAATTCAACATGTCACCTCAAGCTATTCCATTGGGTTCAAGAATAGAAGAATAAAAAAGGGAGGCATGGAGAACAACTTATAAGGGGAACTGAGGAATTACATCATGTGGACTGATAAGTTGTGTAACTGGGTGGATTTCTTCCAGGTTCAGACATCCATAGGCAGAATAGGTGTGAGTGACATTGAAAGTCAAAAAACATTCTACTATCACCGCTTGATCATTTAAAATGTGCCTTTTCCGTGCATTGTTTCATTTCACCCTCATGATAGCCCTGGGACACACGTGAAGCAGATTTCATTATTCCCATTCTTCGGATAAGGTGACAGGTTTGGAGAAGCTAAACAGCTAGACTTAGTCTAATCTCCACACTGCTTACCGAAGTGATTCTCTCACCCACTCGATAAACTCCAGGGCATCCCTATTGCCTCTATGATCCAATAGAAATGCCTCTGTTCGGATTTTAAAGCCCTTCACAACCTAATCACAAATCTTTTTCCAGTCTCACTATGCGTCACTCACTTTCTTATACTTTGTCTGAGGTCCAGCCAAACTGGGCCTTCTTATCGTTCTTCGCACATGACCTTCTATTTCCAGGACTTTGCACTGGTTTTTCTCTGTACCTGAAATGCAATCTCTTCTCATTTCTGCCTCACAGAATGTCTTACTTCCTTCTACATGAATCTTTTCCTGAAGACTTTCCCCAGCTGAAAGCACCTCCATTCACAACGATTTATTTACATATTCATTCTATATATACTTACATATGAACATGTCCCCCATAATAGAACGTGATCTCCTTTTAAGGGTCAGGATTCTTTCATTTTTATCCTTATATCCTCAGTGCCTGGTGCATAGTAGGTGCTTGTTGGTTGATCGATTGGATCTAGACTCAGTCAGGGAAATGCACTACAAATGTCTAGGCTGAATAGTACCTCCACACTCTGGATTGGTTAGCCCATACCTGGAATATTTTGTCCAGCTTGGAACATTGTATTTTAAGAGGAACATTGTATTACTAGAGGGAATCAAAATGAAACTGTTACCAGTCTCATTCTGTACTCTTAAAAAAAGTCCATTCCATCTTGGTATAGAATCTTCCCATTCCCTCCATGGGTATTTGGAATAACAATGCTATAAAATCTTTGTTTCAACACTATCATTTTTCTTTAAAGCTGGTAGAGGAACAGGGATCCTGAGTAACTGCAAGAATGTCTTTATGGTACAGGCTGAAAAAATGGTTGATAAGACATTTCTTTCTGTTTCACAGTCTAAAACATGGTGACAGTATGGCTGATGGGTTGGCAATACAGAAATATAAGAATACAATGATTGAACTGAAAAATAATAAATTCAGTGGTGACATATAGGCAAAGCCTTAAGATATCTTCTTTATATCCTTAACATAGTTCCGATTATATATATAAGGAAAACTGCTTCCTCCTTGCCTCCAACATGGTGTAATGTTAGGCCCTTAACTTGGGATATGTGCTTTTGGGGGGCAGGGACAGAAAGACAAAGAATTAAAAATATTCAGATTACCACAGCACAACTTTAATTTAGCAACCACATATATGCCTTTTATTGAACTAGAAAGTCAGATTTAGTGCTTATATATTCAATTCAAGCTAAAGCAGCAAGGCCTCAGGAAGGAGAAGCAGGAGGTTTGCCAGGTAAGTCAAACCACCACCTCGACCACCATCTTGGCCACTATCACCCCTTATATCCTGATACAGACAGCCCGAGACCTTGAACACAAGAGCCTTGGGAATGGCAGTGTTCCCCAAACCACTAGACCTGCTTCCAGCCCATTCCTCAAAACCATCATTGAGACAAAAAAACATTGTGGAGAAGGGGCCCACCTTCCTCATCAAAACCAGGAACAGCTGCTAATCAGCTGCCCCCAACAGGCATAGGAGGTCATAGGAGCTTCAGAAGTGGCATCACCCCTTAGACCACTCTCCTTGCTTCTAGATCAGCCCTCACAAATATCATTCTGGGGAGGAGCCAGTTATCCACACAAGTGATAACCAAATGTCACCCGCAGTACACAAGCCAGCCTAGTCGATGTAGCAAGGCACCTTGGGGGAAAGACAGGACACAGCATGTGCCAGGCAGCTCAGGCATCTCCCCTCAGAGTTTGTTGTGGATATCCTAGGACCCTGAACCCAAGATTCTTGGGAATGACAAAACTTCCAGCCCAGAGTTTTCAGACATCTTCCCATGATGCAACCCCTTTGGAGACATAACCTGACAGCTGCTCCTGCAGAGGCTACAGCCACATCTTTTGGAGACCCAGGAAAGAAAGCTCTTGTCACCAAAGTCCTTGGTATTGCCAAATGATTCAACATCAGAAATAGATACGGTCTTATCAATGTAAATAGCACTAAAGAAGAGGCATTGTTATCTGCTTTGCTTTGGCACCCTACAAGGACCATGGGAATTTCCATCTGACTTGAGGCTGAATCTTCCATATGTGTTGTCCTCCGCATTTAGAATGGGAGCTCCTTGATAGCTGTTTTGATTTTTCTATTTGTATCTCCAGTATTTAGCATATAGTAAATACTTAATAAATTAATTATTCATTTGTTCATGAAAAAAACTCTAAAAAAAAAAGGAAAAACTCTGAGTCTTAACGTTCCTCAGTCTTGGCAGTTTTATAATTGGGCTTGTACCACTTAAAGAAGCATGAGGAAATACCTGTTATCCTTAAAAACTCTATCAACACCTTGGTATCAATTTGCTTCCAAGAGGTAGTCCAACACTCCTGTACTAGGGAGGTTTTAATTTCTCCTGTAAAGGCATTTAGCTACAAAAACCCTGTATGAGGGAAGGATCTCAATAAAAGAATATGGCAATGAATCAGTAAAATGTGCCTATGTAGCGACCTAAGATGACAAAAGAGTTTGCTCATAGCAGCCCTATGAGATAAGTAATACAAGTATCACTAGCCTCAATTTTATGGATGGGGAAACATGCTATGAGAGGTGAGAAGATTTGCACATGGTATTCAATAAGTACCAGAGGTAGGAGGCCAACTTTATATTATGCCAATTTTCATAAAAAGATGGTAGTTTCTCTTCCTTCTATACAAACGTAGTTAGGGTCCAGTCCCCATTCTTTCACTGCTGTCTCTGTGATTTTTCTGAGTTCCATTTCACACCTAGAATAGTCTTTTTACTCAGAAACCAAACTTACCATGTAATGTCTTTTAAAGTTCTCCTCAAAGACTCTTCTATGAAGCATTTCTTTTACTCCCTCCACAGAGAACTTGGCTTTGATGGGGAGCCACAACCTAGTCAAGAATGGTTTAGCTAAGTATCTCTTATATGTTTCCACACCTCACCAGGCAAATTGCCTATCCTTCTCTTTTGACTTCGGAACCCTATTGTTATATGATAGGTCTCACTTAGGTGTAAGCTCATTGGGTTAAATGGGGAACCTATATCTAAGTTCTAAGCCTTAGAACTTTATCTTATATGTCACACCTGAAATATTGCTAACATCCCCCCCAAAAAAAATTAAGGGACCAAAGTCATGATCTTTCCTGTCTCTGCCTCCCTCCTGCCTTTTAAAGGGAGTAGACACATAAGACATCTATGCTTAACTAAAGCTAGATGTGTCATTGACCAAGTCTCATCTGGCTTCTTCTTCTACCTTTTTCTTTTCTCCCTACCAGCTCACACATGGGTTTTCTTGGTCCTGAACTGAGAATTGTATAGGCCTTCTCTTCATTGCTGTCAGACACTTTGGGTGATACAGAAAGCCTCTGAGGAGGAATCGTAATTCAACACTGAGCAGAAATGTATAGGTAAAATCTGCCACCAAAAAGAATAGTTGCAAGTAGAAATTCATCCTACTTCTTTCCATTTCTTGACTACATATCCCAAACAATCTGTTCTTTCCTAAGTATCCTTAAGTCTTTCATTGCCCTCTCCTGAGCAGTACAGGGCTAGGGCATGCATTCACATGGATATTTGGGGACCCAAGTGTAGCCCAGATGCCCCTGCACCTCTTTCCAGGGTGTTGGCTGCCAATAGCACCCACAGTATGACATCAGAGGAAACAATACACAGGAGCTCTGTATCCCCTGCAAGCCACTACATCATTCCTCCATGTCTTAACCTACCTATTCATTCCCATACTCCCCTATGTACTCCATAGTAAATAGCTCCAAGGTTGGTTGCTTTGACATTTTTCACTAGCTCTCTTCTCTCCAGCTGACTCCCTTTAAAATATGGACTAACTACAGAACCCTAGGAGAAGTACTGATACAATCAGTCTCCTGTTCCATCCAGTTATTCCCCTCAGCCTTGGCAAGGCAGAAACATCCCCAGAAAAGCTACCAGCTTATATCACTCCAGATCCTTCCTAAGCTTTCTTCTACCCATGATCCCTACTTAGCAACACATCTACTGGTATATCGGAATACTAGAACTGAAAAACAATTTTATCTTCTTTGTCCCTGCTTTACACAATGCCATGATGTGCCATAATTCCTTGGGATTTCTTGGGTAAATAAGACAATGTGAGAGGTCTCCAAGGGCCTACCTCCTGTGAATTAGCCACAGAAATGCCATTTCCTTGGGGGAACTGCCACAACAGAAGCAATTTAGAATCTTGTATTTTCTCCAACATCTAGCATGGTGCTTCTGTACACAGTAATTGCTCAACAAATGCTGTTTGCATGAAGTAGCATTACATTGTTGATAGAGTGCTGGATTTAGAATTCAGAAGTCCAGGCTTTGATGCCTATTAGCAGTGTGGCCATGATCAAATCACTCAGAATCTCTGAGCCTCAGTTTCCTTATCTACAAAATGTGGATAGTAACAATATCTCTAACACCTACCTCACATTTGTGAAGCTCAATTAAGACCATGCATGTAAAACTCTATAACAATGTCAGCTACTATTTTTCCTACCACATTGAAGGTTTCCAAGCAACCAACTAATTCATTACTTGGGTGAGATTAGAGGTCTTTCGCCAATAAAGTGAGTTAGCAGAAATAAGTAAATAATAATAAATATAACAATAGCTCCAATGATGAGTGTTGCTTATTTTAAGGCTCATTCAATCAATCAGTAGTAGAGCCAGGGTCAGGCGTCCTAACTGTACTTTGTAAAAACAGACAGGCTGAATCTAGAACAACAGCGATGTACTGTAACTGTATTCTTGCTGATAGGCCTAACTAAAGAGAAACTGTTACAGAGAAGCTATCGTTGATTTCAATTCCCTGCTCATTATAAATTGAACTTTGGAAGACTGGAAACCTGTAACTATGTCTTCCAACTCTGAAAGATACAAAACAAAGCAAAACATCTTTCACTGTTGGTAGTTCAATATTATTCACATGTGAATTCAGAAATTCTCTATAGCAGAAATGATTCAATAGTGGCAGCTTAATGAATTAGATTCAGAATCTATTTCTGGTATTCATTGTGTGAGCTTCGCTAAGTCCCTGCAATTTTGTGGTTCCTCAATTTCCCCCCCTGCAACTGTGCCAGGAAGGTGACCCTCTTTTACCTCCTATATTCATTTCCTTCTCCTCAGCACGGGTTCTACAGGATCACAAATTTAAAGATGGGAGGGATTTTTATAAGTTGACTAATCAAACCCACACAATTTCCAGATTAGGAAAGTTATTTGTCTATGGTCACATACTCAGTAAAGAACAAAGTAAGATTTGAACCTAACCCCAAATTTAGTGTATTCTGGCGTCTCACTGGGGAGGAATTACTTCATACAAGGATTTAGCCCTACATCTATAAAGAATCACTCTCTCAGGCCCCAGTTAAAACAAGACCAAGGGAAGGAAAAGCTATAGATGGACCTGGGAAACAGCATCAAAATGACACTGAGAAAAATAAGTCCTTTGATCTAATTGTCTGAGAGTCTGAAGTATGGCCAGCAGTAATCATTTTTGTAACTTTTAAAATTAAAGAACTTGGGTTGAAAGGCCTTTTGACAGCAGTAGAGAGATGGAGAAAGAAGAGGGGAATAGTAAGAGGGGGGAGGAATGAAAACTGGGGGCAAAAAAGGTCAAGATGGAAAACTGCAGCTCCATGACAAATATATTTTAATGAGTTCAGCTGTGCTGTATTATACCAAAGATCAATAGGCAGCAGTTTGAGTAGCCATTGATGGGTAAAGGTAACAGCTGTTGAATGCAGTGGCCTGAGTGAGCCTGTCAGTCGGTGGGTAAGACTTTGCTGTTGCTGCAGAGATTTGTCACACATGACAAAGTGACATCACAATGCCCCATCCAGCACGTCAGAAAAAGGTAGCCTCAAAGCTGCAATATGACATGGGGAGCTCAGCAGGAGGTCACCATGGTTTCCTGTCCTTGAAACCAACTAAATCTTAGAGACCTGAGACCCATTCACAGTGAGCCCAAGACTCCCCTTGAACTAAGGGATGGGAGGAGAAAGCCTAGCAGAGAAAACAACTGCAGGGAAGTAGTCAAAGTGGCCACTGGGAAAAAAATAACTAGTTAATGAGAGTACAACTTTATTTTGAGATGAAGAAATTCCAGATGGAAGAGGGAAGGAGAGAGAACTCAAATCCATCAACAAGTAGTTGCTTACCTCCAAGTAGCAGATTACACTTCTATAGCTCTTTAAAGCTTAAAAAGCATGTCCTACATAGCAAACCCATGGGGTAGGTTGGTATAATTGTTATTAACATCATCCCTATTTTACAGATGAGGAAACAGAGGCTCACAGAGATCGAGTGACTTCCTCTAAATCATATATAGATGATAAGTGTCAGGGCTGGCACTTGAACCCTGGGTCTTCTAACTCAAATCCAGGACTTGGGTCTACTTTTGCCACAGTGCCTAGCCAGGCTCCCAAGCGAAACACTGATCAGTTTGGGTATAGAATTCAGTGATAGCTCCCTAGCAACACAATACAGGATATGTCCCACACCAGTGTCCTGAAAGAATCCAGACCCACCAGACCCATGTAGAAAAGACTGAGCATTAAGTTGAAAGGAAAAGATTGACATTACTGCCCCTGGGAAGTGTATCAAGTTCAAGCTGAAATTATAAATGAAAAGGAAAATGTAAAAAAAAATATTTCTCCCATTGGGAGGTTTTATTTCTATTAGTTGACAGAGCTAGTTATTCATTTTAAGCTTTGGGGTTTGTTCTTTCAGATTTTAACTTAGTGGATACAAGAACCTGGAAGCTGGAAGTCTCTGCAGAATATCAGCTGAGCTCTGTCATCACAGGGAAATGCCTCTGAGTCTCCCTTCCCAACAGTTGTCTGTAACTAGGCCTTGTCTTCCAGCTGTTTTCCTAAGCCACAGAACACTTGATTGGTAATAAGCCTTTGAATTATAGAATGAGAGCTGGAGTGAGACCTTAGACATCATTGAAACCAAGCCCCTCGCTGGATAAACAGGTTAAGTAACTTGCCTGAGTTTTTACAGTTACAGTAAGAAGTGGAATTAGAACTTTGGTCTCTTTAACATTACACTCACTTCTTGTTTATTAAATAGCATTTATTAAGCACTTACTATGTTCTAGATGCTATGTTAGGTTCTAGGAATACAAAGACAAAAAATAAAATAGTCCTCCGCAGGAAATTTGTAACTTCTATTATTCCAGCAAGTCATATAAACAAAAAACCAATTATGGTCACTGAAGGCAAAAAAATAAAAAAAAATCAGAGCTGGAAGCAGGGATGTGCTGCACCCAGCTCATGGTTTCTAAGAGTTGATTGTTAAATTTTCAGTGTGAGCATTTATACCCTCCAAAATTAACACAGACAATAAACCAGGGCTTGATTTATTCTATTGATTGTCTAGAGTTAAGAAAGCAATGGAGGGAATGTCAGATTAAATTTACAAGTTTGTTCTACTTTTAAAAGATCTGGTTGTTAAATATTTACCAACATACCTGTGGCCGGAAGTGACCTCAAGAGGTTATCTCATCGTGCTCCAAATCCTTTCCAACTGCCAAAACTGGTTTCATTTTAAACAGTTCGAAGGGAATAACACTTCATGCTTCAAAAACTGAACCCTTGAAATGATTGCCATGGAATATACAGGGTACTATCCAACTCCTTTAATGAAAACAGAAAAACAATAGCAGGGTCTAATGGTCACTCCAGCTGCTTTCAAAATTTTTCCATAGGATGTTTTTAGCTAATCCATCAACAAGCAATTATTAAGTACTTACTATATGCCAGGTGCTATGCTGGGTGCCAGTGATACAGAAAAAGGTGAAAAGTCTGTGTTCTCAAGGAACTTACATTCTATCAGAGTAAATAAAGTTATAAAATTATCTTGACAATGTATGTATTTATCATATCTTTAATTGTTACCTGGGCAGCTAGGTGGTGCAGCATATAGAGTGCAGGGACTGGAATCAGGGAAACCTGAGTTCAAATGTGACCTCAGTTCAAGCTTAATAAATGCTTATTAATTGATTGATGTTACCATCGAGTGAGCAACCTAGCCTGAAAGTCTTGAGATGCTTGCCAATTAATGTCTTTAAAAAAATTACAGTAAGAATAGTTCACATTTATTTAGTGCTTTATAAAATTCAAACACTATCATCTCATTTGACCCTCACAATCACGCTGTGAGATGAGTGCTATAAGTATAATTATTCCAATTTTACTGATTAGAAAACAAAGATCTTTTTGGAGGTTTCTTGACTTGTTCACAAAGTCACATAGCTGGCAAGTGAAAGACCTGTGATTTGAGGTCCAGCTTTGTATCTCCCTAATCCACTGCATTTTCAACTATGCCACACTGGGAATGATTAACCGATACAAAGAAATAAAGAATTTGCTTGAACAGTGGTGGTGATGGTGATGGTGGTGGTGGTGGTGATGGTGATGGTGGTGATGGTGATTATGGTGATGGTGATGGTGGTGGTGGTGATATAGTAACAATAGCTAGCATTCATATTGTACTTTAAAGGTTTGTAAGACATCTCATGTAATGTTCAATTAAAACTCTTGGAAGAGAGGATCAAAATTTTAAATGGCCTTGGGAAGTTGGAAAAGTCAGTCTTATTAAACAGGATGAAATTAATTTGGAACAATGCACAGTGGTGCACTAAAGACAAAGCAGCCAGGGAAAGACGAGTCAGGAACAGGCATAACAGGAAAAAGCAAAAAAAACCACTTAGGGATTGTGCTTCACTTAAAGCTTTGAAAATGAAGCACTGCTTGGAAGAACAAAAGGTCAAGAATTTCAAAGAAACTAATGAAAAAAATGTAAAGGAAGGAGGTTTAGCAGTATCATATCTTGAATTATATTATGAAGCAGTAATTATCAAAACTATCTGTACTGACAGAGAAATAGAAAGGTAGATCAGTGGAACAGAGTAGACATACAGCATATTGTAGTAAATGATTATAGTAACCTTGTGTTTGATAAATGTAAAGATTTAAGTTTTGGGGATAAAAATTCATTATTTGATAAAAATAGTTGGGAAAATTGGAAAGCAGTTTGGTGGAAATTGAGTATAGACCAATATATTAAACCATTTACTAAGACAAGGTCAAAATGATACATGACCTAGGTATAAAGGAAGATATCACGAGAAAATTAGAAGAGCATGAAACATATTACCTACTTATGGATAGGACAATTTATGAATAAACAAAAGAGAGAGCATTCTGAGGTATAAAATGGGTAATTTTAATTACATTAAATTTAAAAGGTTTTATACAAATAAATTCAACGTAACCAAGATTAGAAGGAAAGCAGAAAATTGGGAGAAAATTTTAAAGACAATTTCTCATATAAAGGTTTCATTTCTCAAATATATAAAGAATTTTGTCAAATTTATAAGAATATGAGTCATTCCCCAATTGTTAAATGGTCAAATGATATGAACAGACAGTTTTTTGATAAAGAAATTAAAACTATATAGTCATATGAAAAATGTTCTAAATTATTAACCAGAGAAATAATGACTTAGATCATTTTTTCATATGACTATATATATAGTTTTAATTTCTTCATTGAAAATTTTTTAACATACAAGGGCCAAGAAGTAATCCTCTTCTACTCTGTATCTTGCAAACCCTTATTATACAGGTATGTTTAAACATTTCTCACCAGATTTTTTAAGTCAGTATCAGGTAGTACAGTGGATAGAACACCAGGCCTGGAGTCAGGAAGACCTAATTCAAATCTGGCCTCAGATACATACTATCTGTGTCACCCTGGGCAAGTCACTTAACTCTTTGCTTCAGTTTCCTCATCTGTAAAATGAGCTGGAGAAGAAAATGGTAAAGCACTCCAGTATCTTTGCCAAGAAAACCCCAAATGGGGTCACAAAGAGTTGGACATGAATGAACAACAAAAAGACTTCTTTAGAAAAGATATAGAGAAAGAGAAGAGATTTACTTTTTACGTGTTTTTCATTTAGTTATCTACATACTCTCCTTGATAATAGGAAATATTTCCAGTTTAACTGCATAAGAGGAACCAGGAAAGCCTAGCTTCAAGTCCTGCCTCTCACATATACTGGCTGTGCAATGCTGGACAAGTTATTTAACCTTTCAATGTTTGAGGCAAATCTCTAAGGCTAAAGTTCATAGTTCTCAAGCTGGAAGGGGCCTTAGAGGTCATCTAATCCAATCCCTTCATTTTTCAGGTGAAGAAACTGAAGCTGTGGAGGTTAAATGACATGCCCGTGATCACACACTTAATAAGCAGCAGAGTCCAGATTTGAACCCTGCCCTCTCATTCTAAATTCATCACGCTGAGATGGAGCCAAGATGGTGGAGTAAAGGTGGGGGACTCACCTGAGCTGTCCCCCAAACATCTTTTAAAAATGACCCTCAACAAATTCTAGAGCACCAGAACCCACAAAAAGATCGAATGAAGCAAATTTCTAGCCCATGACAACTTGGAAGGTTGGCAGGAAAGGACTGTTGCACTGGGGGAGAGGAGTGCAGTCCAACACAGGCCACGCCAGCACGGCGCCAGCCCCAGCAAACCAGAAGCAGGCCTTGGGAGACTGAATCAACAGTGGTTGCTCCTAGAGTGCTCAACCCACATAAGGGAAGGGGGTCGAACGACTGGTCAGAAAGAGATTATAGGGGTCTCTTTGCTAGCACAGGACTCTGTGTTTCTTTGCCCATACTTGGATCTGGGTCACAGTCTTAGGTGGCAGT
Source organism: Phascolarctos cinereus (assembly GCF_003287225.1). Lineage (NCBI taxonomy): Eukaryota > Metazoa > Chordata > Mammalia > Diprotodontia > Phascolarctidae > Phascolarctos > Phascolarctos cinereus. The sequence goes on from NW_027555958.1 coordinate 79,685,774, forward strand.
CCTTGGACAAGCAGAAGCATGGGCATAGCAGACCTTGTGGCCACAGTGGAGGGGAGACCCCTTTACAGTTCCAGGGCAAAAAATAGTCCCTGTGGTCACTCACAGACCAGAGCACAGGCCAGGAGAGTAGTAAACACCTCTCCTTGGATCATAACACCTTGGAAGAACCGAAAACTTACAGGTCCCTAGAAGCATTTCTGAAAATAGCCACATAAAACCCTGAAGCTTGGGACAGTGTGTCTTCTACCCTGGAAGTAGAGCCCTACTTTAACAAACAGTTAAAAGTCAAGTAAGAGGCTGGAAAAATGAGCAAACAATGGAAAAAACTCTGACTATAGAAAGTTACTATGGTGGCAAAAAAGATCAAAACACACACTCAAAAGAAGACAACAAGTCAAAGCTCCTACATCCAAAGCCTCCAAGAAAAAATATGAATTGGTCTCAGGTCACGGAAGAGCTCAAAAAGGGTTTTGAAAATCAAGTAAGAGAGGGAGAGGAAAAATTGGGAAGAGAGGTGAGAATGATGCAAGAAAATCATGAAAAAGAGTCAACAGCTCAATAAAGGAAAAAATATTGAAGAAAATAACACCTTAAAAAATAGCCTAACCCAAATGGCAAAAGAGGTACAAAAAGCCAATGAGGAGAAGAATGCCTTAAAAATCAGAATTGGCCAAGTGGAAAAGGAAGGCCAAAATCTCATTGAAGAAAATAATTCCTTAAAAATTAGAAATGAGCAAGTGGAAGCCAAATTCATCACACTTTCCACTGGACCAGGAAGCCAGTAAAGCACAGGGACTGTCCAGTGGTTGCACCTTGCTCGTTCCATGGCCTGACTTCTTTTTGTCTCCTACATGCAAAACATTTTATATTTTGTCTTATCACAAAAGATTAGGCAATGCCGAGTATTAAATTCTCAGTTTTAAGACACTGAAATAGAAAATGGAAAACTTAGGCAATCTACCAACCATCAGTGAGACATGTCAAATCTGGGCCATTGAAAACATGGATACACAACTGAATTTTTTTTTTCATTTGGGGCATGTGCAATCAATTAACACAGTGCTGAAAAATAAACTTCACAGGGACACTGCTACTTTTTTTGTCATTCACTGGGTAAAAGGTGACTGAATTATCATTGATATCCCTTCTCATCCTTCTTGTATGGGTACAGTCCAAGACTTGCTTCTCATTCCTCTTCTCTTCTCTCTCTATCTCTCTCATCAGCTTCCATGGGTTCAATCATCATCTTTATTTAGAAGAAGCACCCCCTTCTGGGAATTAGTCATATTTAAATTCATGGTTCAAGTTCCTAGGGAGGTGACTAATATGGCCAAGATTCAAAGATGCTTTTGGGGTTCACATTCCTAAAATTAAGACTCGTGATCATCCTCTAGTGAAGTTACCTTTAATAACCTCCTAGTAGACATGAGGAACTCAAAGCGCTAATACTAAGATGGCATGGTAAACAAAAGCTATAAAAAATTTCCTCCATAAATCTGGGGCACACACTCTCAGAGATACACATAGCTCCTGTGGGAAGAGAGGGCTTTCTAAGCTGGAGTACAAAGGTACCCAGGCACACACATAGGGGACACATGTGGCCAAGGCCTCTGGCCCTGCAGGGCCCGGATGTTCTTTCTTGTGGTGTCCTCATATTGCTCCCTCCTACTGAGCAGGTCATTCAGCTGGGTTCCCTGGAGCTTCTCCTATCCTCAGTTCAGCTGTCTCTTTAATCCATATTTAGCTTTCTTCTCTAGCTCCAGAGTTCTCATTCCTTGAAGCTCCATTTCTTTCTGTGTCTGTGACTGTCTGGCGAGCATGTGTTTCTGTTCCGTGACTTGAATTACTTGATTCTCTGAATTTCTCCCTTTTAGATGTGGTATCTCCTACCAGGACAGTAGATCCTGTGGCCTTGGGGTGAGGGGGAAGGAAAGAAAAGCATACACCCTTTGCCCTCTGGCAGAGGTAAAGGGGTGGAGGCCCACTCCACAATGCTATTCTCTGCCTTGAACACCTCATATTCTAGAACTGCTCAAACTACTCCTTGGGCTGACAGATTTGTGTTTTAAGGACCACCCAGGGTGTGGCTTGAAGGCAAGCACTGTTTTGTTTCCATCTCTGTTTTTCTAGTAGTACATTAATATTTTATTACTTCTGTAATCTTGCCTTCTACCTTTATATCACCTTATGAGCAGGGGAGGGGGAGGAAGAGCAAACTAATTCCCTCTACTGCATAGATGGCTCACAAATCTACATATCCAATTCTTTTTCTTGAGTCCTAGTCACTAGGTACAGCATTGACTCTGGAGTCAGGAAGACCCAATTTCAAATCTAGCCTTAAACACTAGCTATGTGACCACAGGGAAGTAGACCAGTTGAGCTGGAACATAGAGTATATGATAGACAGTAATGTAAAATAAATCTAGAAAGATAGACTAGAGCCAGATTGTGAAAGGCTTTAAATGTCGTGTAGGCTTTTAATAAATTTTGTCCTAGAGGATATTGGGAGCCACTGAAACTTAAGCAGGGGAATGACACAGTCATACCTGTGCCTTAGGAATATCAATTTCAACAAGTTTTGGCAACTAATCAGACATACTGGATGAAGAAGAGTAAATAGTCAAGAATGACTCGGGGTATAAATCTGGGTGCCTAGAAAGATAGTGACACCCTCATCAGAAGTAGGAAATCTGGGAAGAGGATTGGTCTAGTTTTTTCGGAGGGGGGCAGGGAATAATGAATTCCATTTGAGTCATGTTGAATTTGAGTTGCTTATTTGATGTCTGAGTGTAAATTCCAATAGGCAGTTAGAGATGGAATACTAGAGTCCAAGGGGAAAACAAGACTGGAGATCTGTAAATCTTAGCTAGCTAGCTCATTGTACTTACATATGTATGTATATATATTATATACATACAAACATATGTATTCACACATATATTAGACTATATACATAACATATACATGTATATATTTCTTATACACTGTGTATATATGTGTGTAGATTTAGGGATTACCAGCACAGAAATGATCACTGAACCCAAGGAAGGTAATGAAATTACAAAATTAAGGTTTGGAAAAAGAAGAGAGTTTGGGAGAATTAATCATGGAAAATGCTGGTGAACATGTCTGGGAGTAGGTCCTTGGAAGTATGGTGTTTTGAGGAGCTGTCTAGGTGTGTGTATGTATGTGTGTGTGCATGTATATGTATACGTGTGTGTATATACACACACATTCTGGCATTTTGTGGGTGATTTGTCTGAGATTGTATGGGACAATGAGATTTATGCTTTAGGAAGATCCATTTGAAAACTAAGTGGAGGATGGACTGGAGTAAGGAGTGATTTGTGGCAGGGAGACCAATAAGTAGGCTATTGGAATAGTTCAGGTAGGGTCTACACCAGTGTCAGGGGAGAAGAGGGAGAACACACAAGAGATGTTACATAGAAAATGACAGGATTCAGCAACTGATTAGATTGGGAAGAGACAGTTAAGAAAGAGGAGTCAAAATGAAACTAATATTGAAAACCTAGCAGGATAGTCTTTGCACAGCCCTCTTTCACTTAAATCCAATTCACTTGTGTGGCATGGCATCACCTCCCTGATGTCATGGTACTCTTCGAGAGCAAAGGCCAAATAGCCACAGCAGGTTAGTACTAGTCTCCACAGTAATGGGAGGTTTCATGGAGAGGAGGGTTTTGGGGGAAAGATAATGAATTCAGTTTGGGATATTTTGAGTTTAAGATGTCTAAGGGAACATCCAATTGGAGATATCCGACAGGCTATTGAAGATGTGAGACTGGTGGTCTCCCTATCACCTTGATTTTAAATATAATTACTCTTTTTGAAAGCTCTTCACAAGTGCACAGACCAGAAGAACATAGTACACTGTAACAGCAATATTGTAAGGATGATCAATTGTGGAAGACTTAGCTATTCTGATTAAGACAATAACCCAAGACAATTCCACAGGACCCATGATGAAAATGTTGTTCACCTCTAGAAAGAAGACTGACAAACTCTGAGCATAGATTGAAGCATACTTTTTTATTTTCTTTATTTTTCTTGTTTTGTGTGTCTGTGTTTTCTTTTGTGATATGGCTGATATGGAAATACGTTTTGCATGACTTCATATGTGTAGTTGATGTCATAATGCTTTCCTTCTCAAGGGCCGGGGGAGTGGCTGAAAAAGGAAGGAGAGAATTTGGAACTCAAATTTTTAAAAAATGAATGTTGAATTTTTTACATATAATTGGGAAATATTTAATGAACTAAATAATTTGTTTGAAAGAAAGCTCTTCACAACCTGGTCCCTTCCAGTCTTTACAATCTTCTTGCATACTACTCTCTTCCACACTCTCTACAATTCAAAATGATCTTAGTCTCTGAGTCAGCATTCTAATGTGGCCGATAAAGAGCTGGTGAAATGTGTTATATATTTACTGCTATAATATGACTGTCATGTCAGAATAAGGACACATTAATTTTTCCACACTGATTAGCCTAGAGTATTGCATTCAATTCTGGCACTATATTCTAAAAGGGATATTTATATAAGTTTCAGAGCATCAGGATGAATGCCTTCCTACCTCCCAGCTCTTCATCAACTCCTACTCATCCTTCAGGGCCCACATCAATGTCACCTCCTTCAGGAAGTTCTCCCAAATACCCCAAACCAGAAGTTCTCTCTCCTGACTCTGAATTGGCATAGTACTTTGCACCTCTTTCATTATCACTTTGATGTCATACTTCATATTATACTTATCTTGACGTAGCCAGGTAGCACAATGGATAGAGCAGTGGGCTTGGAGTCGGGAAGACCTGAGTTCAAATCAGGCCTCAAACACTCACTAGCTGTGTGACCCTGGGCAAGTCATTTAACTTCAGTTTGTCTCAGTTTCCTTAACTATAAAATGGGGATGATAATAGCACCTACCTCAAAGTATTGTGTTAAGAGGATCAAAAGAGATAATATTTATAAAGCACTTAGTCTAGTGCTTGGCACATAGTAGGTGTCATATAAATGTTTACTCCTTTTCCCTTCACCCTCTCCCCCTCCTCCATCTTTATGTTATATCCCCTTACTAGACTATAATCTCCATGATAAAAATGCCTTTTCAAAATTTCTTTCTTTCTGGTGGCATCCAGAGGATGAAGGTCTCATTCACCCATAGCATGGGTACCATGAACAAAACTCATTTAGGGGGGAAGGGGCACCTTCCCCTTCCACTTAGGCTCTACAGCCCTGAGAATTAGGCTTTGGGTTTTAGTCTGTTTTGGTTGTCTTTTTCGGTTCTAGATGCAGATGTTAGAGTCCCTGGACCCAAGAGTTCAAGCCATCATGACCTAGAATCGAGGATTCCAGGCTGGACATCGCTGCCAAATGATGGTATACTGGTAAACATTTAACAACCTGCTCCCCAGAGGGAAAAAAAGTACACACAGCACACTTAAATTCAGTCTCCATTAATAGCATTTTCTCCATCACGTTTTAAGTCTAGATAATCAACAAAACAAGATATCAAACCCTAATCTGTAGCATTTCCCAATTTCCTAGGTATTATTACTCACACTGAAAATTTGACAATTGGCTTGCCCAAGCCAGTTAGTACATCCCTACTGCTAGCCCAGTAGGGAAGCCCTGGGAAGATAGGGTGATGGAATATAAACACACTGGCCTTTGGACTTGGAACATGGTGGGATGATGCTATATAGAAATTAAGTTAAGATGTGACCCTAATACCTCTCCTGTCCCCAGAGACTGAGATAGAACAGGAAGGAATTATAACTCCCACGTCTTGCGTAAGAATGTTTATTTACTTTTCCCATCCCTTTGAAGTAAATCTTCCTTTGTAAAAGCTAAACAATAGTTATTATGATAATATAAAAATAAATTTTGTATCTTCCCCCAGTGGCTGACATATTACTCTGAACATAGGTACCTAAACTAAGTTTACATTTAATTAGATTGACTTACACGTAGGAATGAATGAGCCTATGATCTTCTATAACCTGCATGTTGTGCTTTGAAAGGATGATTCAATAAAGGTTTGGGGAAGGAAATCAGGGAAACTACTATAACGATGAGGCTTGGCCAGAGCAGAGGAGGATGCTTGAAACAAGAGGACTGAGAAGTCAGCTTTACTGTTTCCATTTTTGTTTTTGCCAAGAGACAAACGATGTGAACATTGCCAGACGGAGTTCAATCATGCCCTTTGTTCAAGGAGCGTGTAGGCAACTGGTTACTCACTTATTTTCAGCTGCAGGTAGCCAGGAGGTACAGTGGAAAGAGCACTGAGCCTGGAGTCAGGAAAACCTGAGTTCAAATCTAGTCTCAAATACTTACTTGCTGTGTGACCCTGGGTAAGTCACTTTAAAAAAAACTGTTTGCCTCAGTTTCCTCATCTGTAAAATGGGGATAATAATAATAACTACCTCCCAGGGTTTTTGTGAAAATCAAATGACATGTTATTTGTAAAAACATAGTGCCTGGAAAATAGTAGGTGCTAAATAAATACTAATTATCCTTATTATTATTAATTCTTTCTCCCTTCTCAGTGAATAAAAAAATAAAAGAGCATGATATGTTCAATTTGGGATAACTTCTTAGAGAAAGAGGTATTACGGTTATATTATTTCACTTTACTGCAGACTTGGTCTCAAATGCCTGGATTGTGAGTTGGGTTTTTTTTTTAAGCTCTCAAATCAGTTGGTTATTTGCAAGCCAAAGATTTCCATCCATATGCCTGCTGGGCGAGGACTTTGAAGAAGCTCTACTAATATTTCTCCTCATGCTACTTGTTAATACTTGTTCCTATAGGAAACAATGGGCATGGTGAGGTCTCCTATATGGGTGGGGCTATTTCGTGTTGTCAGGACCATAGTCTTAGGGACAAAGCAGGTAAAAACAGCTTGCCATGACAACAAAGGCCCTCCCTGGATAAGTCAAGGTGTTTTCCATCCTTTTTTATAATAGACATGAAAGACACCTGGAAATACTTCATCTCTGCAAATTACTTTAGGGTGCTGTTTTCCTTTCTCTAAAAACAAACACCAGATGTTGAAATAGAAAAGTGTTTACTGAGGTCTAAGGGACAAAGTAGGAAACATCCTCACCCTTCGTAAGGTAGGCCTTGTGGCAACCATAGAGAATGGCAGTCAGTACAGAGCAAAAAGGGATATCTTCCAGCTGAGGCAACATATCTTAACTATGTCCCTGGCTTCATATGTTGCTGCTCACTCTCTGCTGGCAGTGATAAGTGATTTCATAGGATAATACATTTCAAGCAGGAAGGATATACTGCACAATTGAAACAACTCAATTCTGGCCGGGTTAAACAAGTTATTACTGGGGAGAGAGACAGACAGAGACAGAGAAAGAGAGAGAGTAGGAGAAGAAAGGGCATAAAAACGATCATAGAACAATTCCTGACTCTACGTCTGGCCCCTTCTCCATATTACTCATAGGAACATAAATTTAGGACTGGAATAGGCTTTACAGATTACATAGTCCCTCATTTTTACAGGTTGAGGAAACTGAGGCCCAAAGAAGTCATGACTTGATCAATGTCACAGAACCATAAGGTCATAGATTTAAAGATGGAAGGGCCTTTAGAGGTCATCTAGTCCAACCTCTTCATCGTACTCCAAGCGTTTCAGTCATGTTCAACTCTTCATGACCCCATTTGGGGTTCTCTTGGCAAAGATTACTAGAGTGGTTTGCCATTTCCTTCTCATTTTACAGATAAGGAAACTGAGGTAAACAAGGTTAAATGACTTGCTCAGGGTCACACAGCTAGTAAGTATCTGAGGCCAGATTCAAACTCAGGAAAGTGAGTCTTCCTGGCTTTAGGCCCAGAACTCTCTCCACCCCACCGCCTAATGGTCCTCCCCATCGTACACTGACAGGTTATGTCACAAAGTACTAAATAGCAAGGGTAGGATTTGAACCCAGATCCTCTGACTTCAGACCTCGCCCTCTTTCCATTCTACTATTCATCCATCATTGAGTGAGTTAGACCAGAACTAGGAAGAGAAGCTAACAGTTGTTCTATTGTGTATATTACTCCATTTTCCAAATGGAGCTTTAGTGTAATGGGTTTTCACTCAGAAACGACAAGATATATTATTCAGAATAAAACAAGAGCATTCTCACAAGCCTCAAGAGAGCTATTCCCATGTAATTGAAAAAAATAAAATACTATTTACAAAAAAAAAAAGAGGTCTTCCTAACGCTAATCACCTCTTGCTTTCCAAGGCTGGTCTCCTTTCTCTGTGTGCCCTCTGATGTACATGCAGACAGCAGACAAGCCCCATTTACAGAGAAAGATAACGGCAAGATAGTGGTCCCAGTGGCTTTCCTGTGCGATGAAAGGCAGCCAGAATTCACTCAGCCCCAGGCCCTGGTCCCTCACTGTAATAAAACACCCAGGCTAGCGATTGTAGCCGTAGAAATCCCTACCATAATTACAGAAATGTCATGGGCGGGAACAGAAATAGCAAGTAAACCACATTTCTCATAGCCTTTAGCAGGAGAGGATAATCTCCTCCCTTCTGGCAAGTAGGATATTTACTACAAAACCACTGGCAGTTGTGGTTGACGCCCTTTCCACAAGATGAAAACCAATGTGCTACAATCATCTTATTCCCGCCCTGCACCCCCATTTGTGGTGGGCCACGAAAGGGCCCAGGCCCACTAGGATACATGATCTCCTTCATGCTACCAGCATGGGAAGATTGGAAAGGCTTCCCTATGGGGCTGGAAAGCATATGGTAGAGAGACAATAAGCAAGAGGTAAAAGCTAAGCTAAAGAATGCCAAGTTACTGTAGGTTTGAGACAAAAAAGGATTTCTTTGGACCTTTCTCTTCCACACATCACCCACTTGCTTGGGGACTCCAAGAAATTTGTCTACCATTTCTTTTGTTTCAATATAATATTCCTCCCAAGATTACGAGTGCGTTGTTTCACACAAGGCAATACTGATGTCTCTGTTGTTTCAGTACAATACTCCTTAAACTAAGATTATGGATAGCATCACTTCACATGAGGCAACACAGTATAATGGAAAGAGGTGCAAGATTTAGAATCAGAAAAATTGGGTGCAATTTTAGAATCTGCTGTTTATTGGCTGTGTGAACTTGGTGAGGTCAGTAAGGTTCTCTAGGCCTTAGTTTCTTCATCTGTAAAATGAGAAGAATTGAACTAAATAGTTTTGAGGTCCCTCCTAGCTCTAAGTCATATGATACTAAAGCTCTTTTGTTTATCTCCTCTTGAAAATTGGGATAACAATGCTATTTGCCCACAGCTACCTACCTGCCTTTCAGGGTTATTTCAAGGAAAAGTTCTTTGTAATCATAAATCACTCTATAAGTTGAGTTTCTGCTGCTACCATTGATACTTGGAATTACGATAATGAAGGGGGAAAATGGGTGCTATGTTGTGGGGGAAAAAAAATTGAAATCATTTAATTTTCTTTGGGTAATAGACCCCTTTTGACAGCCTATCAAAGCCTATAAAATAATGTTTTAAAATGAATTAAATAAAATTCTTAGGGTTGCAAAGGAAACCAAAGTTAACAAAATTGAAGATCTATTTTTTTCCCATACAAGTTCACACACCCCCTTAAATCTAGCCATAGACCCCTTGGGAGACCATGGACTCTGAGTTAAAGGCCCTATACTAAATAATGAGTGGCCACAGTGAGGTGGTCTTCTCTATTGAGCCCCAGAGCAAGAAAAAATCAGCCAAAGTTGTTTCCAGTGCCTCCTCACCGGTATCTGAAAAACTCTTGGGTGTGTACTGGCCCATAGCATGAAACAGTGTGAGAGGCTGTCCTTAGGGGAAATTGCTATAAATGATGAAGCTTAAGGTTCTACTTTAACAGGATGACCTTTCTGTCCATCTCCCCACCCTCTTTGTGTTGATGAGAATGACAACCCAAGAGGAAATTGGGTAATGTTGGCTCTGAAACAGGTTGAAACCTGGCACATCTCATGCTTTTAATTACCTAATGTAGCTCTTATCTTTCATTCTTATTATAATACATTCCATAACTGGTGCCAGGATTTGGGCCCTGACCTCAGGTTCCCACAGCTGCTTCATCTTAAGAAAATATTTCTTAGAGAATTGGAATGGCCTCAAGGGGAGATTTTTCACTCTGTCCCTAGTCTCCATTCAAATTGCCTCCTATGTATTGTCACGCAAAATTATTCAGGATTTATTACTGACCCTGGAACCAAATATCCAAGATTTTTTTTCCAAGTTGGCTTAATTTTCCCAGTGATTTCCAAATACTCCTGAGAACTAGCCAAAATGAAGGGCCCTTCCCCGCCCCCCAAAAATTATTATACACATAAATAGTAAATGGCAAATAAATTCTATATTTTAACTGGGTAAATAGCATATGGGCAAATATCCAAGAAATGCTAAAATATTCAAACAATATAAACACATTAATCAATTAACCAGTATTTATTAAGCACCTACTTATGCCAAGCACTAGCGATACAAAGACCAAAATGAAATAGTCTAAGTATGTCCTCAAGTAGCTTACATTCTAGTGGGGAAGATAACATGTACACATACAAGGGAAAGGATAGGGATTGGGTCTGTGATTTCATTGGTCAAGGTATATCTCAATTAAGGAAAATATAACAATGCAGGTTGTTGCATCTACTCTGTAATATATAGTCTCAGAGAATTTTCAGAGCACTAAAAGGTTAAGTGACTTGCCCAGTCACCTCACCCAAGATTTCCTTGCTTTGAGATGAGCTCTCATTCCACTACCACACAGCTGCCTCTCCTATAAGAGTACTTATATATGTATATAAGTATATATAAAATAAATGTATCCATATATATACAAAATAAGTCTACAATTTAAAGGGGAAGCATTAGCAACTGGAGAGATAGAGAGATAAGGCTTCATGTACAGGGAGGCATTTGAATTGAGTTTTGAAGGGAACTAGGAATTTTAAGGGTTAGAGGTGAAGAGGAAGTGCATTTCAGATGTGTCTATTCAAGGCACAGAAACAGAAAATGAAGCGGCACATGAGAGAAACGACAAGAAAGCCAGTTTGGTTATACCAATCAGCATCCATCTTGAAAATTCATGAAGAACCCTGCTCTTAGGAAAAACTAGGCCCTTCACTACCTCCTCTTCCTGCCTCATTAAGTATTCGTGTTCCATAAGTCCTGTCTTCAGTCTCTCATAAGCCTACCCTCTCAGCTCAGGAACTTACCTCATACTTTTGAAGCTCCAGACATGGTTAATTCTAGAGCTATTGGCCCACGGGCTCCCTTCTCCATCGTGTAGTCCTCTCCCTTGCAGAAAATACTCAGAAAACAATTAAAATCAGCTTATATTTATCAGGAGACAATACCCTTTATAAAAATATGTACAACAAATAAGCACAATTTAAAAAGATCAGGAAACTCCCAAGTTTAAGCAACACCACATTGCCAGTAATGAGATGGGAGAGGGAGGGGGAATGTATAAGGGTGTAAATTCACCAAGTCCCAATAATAGCAACAGTCAGGGAAACCACAAAATTCTGTCTAGGCAGATTGCTTTTTATTCAGGTCAAGGAGCTAGACAAGGCTCTAACCACTCAAGATTACGTTCACTATGGAATCACTTGTAATCAGCTGGCCACTGATACTGGCACATTTACACCCTTTTTCCCCACTCCTCCTCTGATAGCTCAGAAGTTCTCAGACTCCCCTTGTCCTTTACAGCTTCCACTTCCCATGATCTTTCAAACCCTTCTTCTAGCTGGGAAAACAACAACAACAACTATACTTCCCATGAGTCTCCTTGCCAAAAAAAAAAAGGGACTGCAATTTACTGCGAAAACTGAAGCTACCCACAGTGATCTTCTCCTCCCCTTTTGTTCATTCCAGGGCACTGATATTCTCCTCCAATCCCTCTTTTTTTTTTATTCCAGTATTTTCTAATGAGGTAGCCCTTCTACTCACTAAAGGCGACTTTTCTATATATTTCTTTGATCCTATCCTTCCTACAATCTTCAACAAATCACTTCCTTAATCGTTCTCTAATTTTCAATCTCTATCTACTGCCTCCAAACATGCCCAAGTCTCCCTCATCCTCAAAAAAAAAAATCTTCATTGGATCCTTCCATCCCCTTAAGCTACTATGCTATACTTCTCTTCTCAGCCAACCTAGAAAAATTGTTTATACTCCTTATTGCATCTGCTTCCTCTTCTCTCAAACACTTATCAACCCTTTGGAATTTGGCTTCCACCCTCCTCACTCAAAGTAAAGCTGCTCTCTCCAAAGTTACTAACTATCTCTTAAATCCCAAATATGATAATCTTTTCTCAATCCTCATCCCTCTTGACTTCTTTATTGCATCTGACACTGTTGACTACCCTCTTCTCCTTGAGACTCTCTTCTCCAGGTTTTCATAACAAAGCCCTCTTAGTTCTCCTTGTCACTGCTTCTCAGTCTCTTTTGTTGGCACTTCATCAATATCATTCCCACTCCACCTCCCCAAAAGTGCTGGCCTCTCTCTGTGTTCTTTCACTTGGTAACTTCATCAAGTCACATTAGCTTAATTATCTTCTCTGTGTTAATGACTCACAGATTTACATATCCAGCTCCAATCTCTCTTCTGAGCTCTGGTCCCATATCATCAACTATCGTTAGACTGGATGCTTCACAAACATTTCAGACTCATGTATTCAAAACAGACCTCATTATCTTTCCCCACAAATCCACCCACTCAAAAGACATTAGCCTAATGATCTACACATGAAAAAGCAAGTAGATGAATAAAGCCAATGCAGCAGCATAGTATCAATGATGACTTGAGTGTGATCAAATGATATAATATTTATAAAAAGCACTGGCACATAGTAGGCACTCTATACATGCCAATTCCCTTCCCCTTCCCCCAAAAGTGATATGAATGAATAAATGAAACAAGGCATTTATTAAACAATTACTATGTACCAAGCACTTTGCTGAGGACTAGAGGTACAGATGCAAAAGCAAAGACAGTCCCTGCCTTCAAGGAGCTTATGTTCTAGTAAGGGGACATAACACACTTAGGGAAATGGTGCCCAGAGCAGAAAATTTTGGTCCAGGAAGTTACAGGGATGATGAATAGAGATATAAGGGAATAGAATATAAGGGAATATTCCTTCCAGGGGCAATGGTGGAGTTGATTTGGTCATGGTTTCAGAACTAAAGGTAGGAAGGAGAGGCAAGAGAATGTACATTCAATGATAGAGTGGACAGTGAGAAGATGACTGGGCATAGGAAGTGAAGCAAAGTATAGTTTGAGTCTGAGTGAAATAGTGGGAAAGATGGGTGGAGCCAAGATGGCGGAGTGAACGCAGCGACTTCCTTGAGCTCTCCCCCAAACCCCTCCAAATACCCACCAAAAAAATGGCTTTAAACAAATTCTAAAGCAGCAGAACCCACAAAAAGACAGAGTAAAACAAATTTCCAGCCCAAGACAGCCTGGATGGTTGATCAGAAAGGCATATCGCATCAGGTGGGTAGAGGAGCACAGTTCGGCTTGGGCGTGCAGGCCACAGCAAACCTGGAGCAGGCCTCAGAGGAACGAATCACAGGCAGCTGTGGCAGTTTCCAGACTCCTCAATCCATAAAAGGCAAAGGCAACATAGAAGGTCAGTGGGAAAAGTCTGTTTTTTCAGTGAAAGAAGAGCTAGGTCAGAGCTAGTTCCAGAGTGCGGGCACCGGGGCTGTGGCTGTGTCCTCAGCTTCCAGTCCACCAACTAAGGGGGAATCAAGTAGCTGATCAGAGGGGGACTGCAGGGATCTCTGCCACTGCTGAGGCAGGAATTTCTTGCTTTGCCTGTGCTTGGATCTGAGTCACAGTTCTGGGTTGTGGTTCTGGGGTGAGGAGGAAAGAGTAAATACCTCGACCCTTATCATATCACCTTGGAAGAACTGAAAATTTCCAGGTCCCTACAAGTATCTCTGAAAACAGCTATACAAACCCCCGAAGCTAGGGACAGTACATTCTCCACAATGGAAGCAGACTTTTACCTTAACAAAGAGTTTAAAACTCAAGTAGTTGGCTGGGATCATGAGCAAACCTCGCAAAAAGAGTCAGACTATATTATTTTACTTTGGTGACAAAGAAGATCAAAACATACAACCAGAAGAAGATAACAAAGTCAAAGCTCCCACATCCAAAGCCTCCAAGAAAAATATGAATCCATTCCAGGCCTTGGAAGAGCTCAAAAGGGATTGTGAGAAGCAAGTAAGAGAGGTAAAGGAAAAACTGGGAAGAGAAATGAAAGTGATGCAAGAAAATCATGAAAAACAAGTCAACAGCTTGCTAAAGGAGACCCAAAAAAATACTGAAGAAAATAACACCTTAAAAAATAGCCTAACCCAAATGGCAAAAGAGGTCCAAAAAGCCAATGAGGAGAAAAATGCCCTACAAAGAAAAATTGGCCAAATTGAAAAGGAAGTCCAAAAGCTCACTGAAGAAAATACTTCCTTAAAAATTAGAATAGAGCAATTGGAAGCTAATGACTTTATGAGAAATCACAACAAAGTAGAACAAATCCAAAAGAATGAAAAATTAGAAAACAATGTGAAATATCTCTTTGGAAAAACAACTGACCTGGAAAAAGATCCAGGAGAGAGAAGTTAAAAATTATTGGACTATCTGAAAGCCATGATCAAAAAAAGAGCCTAGACATCATCTTTCAAGAAATTATCAAGGAAAACTGCCCTGATATTTTAGAACCAGAGGGCAAAATAGAAATTGAAAGAATCCACCGATCTCTCCTGAAAGAGATCCCCAAAGGAAAACTCCTAGGAATATTGTAGCCAAATTCCAGAGTTCCCAGGTCAAGGAGAAAATATTGCAAGCAGCCAGAAAGAAACAATTCAAGTATGGTGGAAACACAATCAGGATAACACAAGATTTAGCAGCTTCTACATTAAGGGACCGCAGGGCATGGAATATAATATTCCGGAGGGCAAAGGAGATAGGATTACAACCAAGAATCACCTACCCAGCAAAACTGAGTATAATCCTTTGGGGGGGAAGTGGTCATTCAGTGAAAGAGAGGACTTTTCAAGCATTCTTGATGGAAAGACCAGGGCTGAATAGAAAATTTGACTTTCAAATACAGGACTCAAGTGGAACATGAAGAGGTAAACAGGAAAGAGAAATCATAAGAGACTTATTAAGGCTGAACTGTTTACATTCCTGCATGGAAAGATGATATTTATAACTCATGAGACCTTTGTCAGTATTAAGGTAGTGGGAGGGGAAAAATTATATGTATGTATAGTTAGAGAGAGAGAGAGAGAGAGAGAGAGAGAGAGAGAGAGAGAGAGAGAGAGAGATGGAGGGCACAGGGTGAGTTGAAGATGAAGGGGTAATATCTGGAGAATAAAATTAAGGGGTGAGAGAGGATTATACTAGGAGAAGGAGAAAGGGAGAGGTAGAATGGGGTACATTATCTCGCACAAAACAGACAAGAAAAGGTTCTTACAGTGGAGGGAAAACAGGGGACGGTGAAAGGAAATGAGGGAATCTTATTCTAATAGGATTTGGCTTAAGGAGGGAATAACATACACACTCAATTGGATATGGAAATCTGTCTTACCCTACAGGAAAATAGGGGAGGAATTGGACAAGAGAGCAGGGGGATGATAGAGAGAAGGAAGTACTTCTGAGGAGGGACAGGGTCAAAAGAAAGAATAGAATAAATGAGGGGGGCAGGATAGGATTAAGGGAAATAGAGTTAGTTTTTCACAACATGTCTACTATGGAAGTGTTTTTCATAACTGCACATGTATGGCCTGTATTGACTTGCTTGCCTTTTCAATGAGAGTGGGTGGGGTGGGAGGAAGGGAGAAAATTTGGAACCCAAAGTTTTAAAAACTGGGAAATAAAGAATACAGGAAATGAGGTACAGAAATCTATCCTGCCCTATAGGAAAATAGAAGGGGAAGGGGATAAGAGAAGGGGGGGAGGGAGAGATAGAAGGGAGGGCAGACTAGGGGAAGTGGTATTCAGAATGCATGCCATCTCGGGGTGGGGGGAGGGGCAAGATGGGGTGAAAATTTGGAATTCAAAATCTTATGGAAGTAAATGTTGAAAACTATAAATAAATAAATTTATATTAAAAAAAAGAAAATAAACAATTGCCTTAAATGAAAAAAATAGTGGGAAAGATGAGGAATTCATAAATCAGGAGAGGGGAGCCCCAGAAATAGGAAGGGAAGGAAAGACATAAGCATTTATTGAGTACCTCCTATGTGCCAGGCACTGTCCTAAGCACTTTTATAAATATTACCTCATTAGGTCCTCACAACAACCCCAGGAGGTAGGTGCTACCTATCATTAGCTCCATTTTACAGTTAAGAAGCCCAGGCAGAGAGAGGTTAATTGACTTGCCCAAAATCATATAGCTAGTAAGTATCTGAGGCCAGACTTGAACTCAGATCTTTCTAACTCCAGGCCCAGTGCTCTATCCACTATACCATGTAGTTGCCTCATAATAGGCCAAGTAGAGGGATAACAAATAAATCAATGAAATGCTAAAAGACCTTGAAGAAGATTTCCATTGCATTGGACAGACTGTCTTTGAAGGACACTGGCAAAAATTATATGGTATAAGAAAGCCTAGATAGGACATCATCTGCACTGAGAAAGGACCTACATTGAAAAGATCACAGATTACTTGAAGTATCAAAGTATAATATGACCAAATCTGTAGATAATAAGGATTATTCTTTTAGCCAGAAGTAGTAACTAGGTCTTCCTGACTCTGAGACTAGCTCTCTATTCATTGTATCATGCTGCCTTTTAGGTATGTGAGCTTGGGAAAGTCACTTCATTTTCTAAAGCCCCAGATAACTAGACAACTCTCTAAACCTAGAAGCTGCAGATCATGCACCACTCTACATTGGCATAGAGGGTTCCCTATACCTGTGAAATCAAATTAAATTTCAATCAAAAAAAGCAGAAGTATGAAGAATAGAATGTGTGAAGATAGGAAGAACTGTTAGGAGCTTATTGTAGGTATCCACTGGGGGTTAAGAGGATCACTAGAATACTGATGGTGGCGCTAAAGAGGAAGAGACACATTCAAGAGATGTCTCTGAGATGAACACAACTTTGGGCAGGGGGGGCAATGAGATGGGGAGGAGGTTATTTGTTGTTTTGTTTTGCAATACCTTTATTTAAAGGCTCTGTTAAATATTCCTTCTATTTTGATTAGTCTCTTCTTTGAGAGAAGGGAAGATGGTTTGAAGCTGAAGGTGCTGTCACAGGAGAGGCATTTGCTTTTGTATCTCCCACACAAATCCTGACAATGAGATCTTTTGGGATCCACATGGTGAAAGTTGCACTGGGCAAAAACATCTTGTCATCTTGAAAGGTCACAGAGGAGCCTAAATTTTCTATGCATACTCCTGAAAACATCTAAAAACAGCATCAAATGATGACCAAGAAATCCAAAGAGAAACAATATTAAGTGCCTTCATCCAGGCCGGGATTGCACAAAGAGACAGTCAGAATTTAGTCAAATTTTAGACAGAAAGCGACAACAGAATTATGGTAGCTGTGAACCTCAAAGGCCCAAATAGAATAATAGAAAAGTTAACTAAGATAGATCTCTGGTGATGCTCAGTGGAAGTTGATAGATGACAGACAGACAGACGTGAAAAGAGATAAAAAGAGAGAGAAGAGAGAAACAGATGGAAAAAGAGATAGAAATAGACAGAGAGAGGGCATACAGCACTTAATAAGCATTTTATACATACCAGGCACTGTGCTAAATGCTGAGAATGCAAATACAAGTAAGCACAAGATAGCACCTGCCCTCAAGTAGCTTGCATTCTAATTGGGGAAAGAAAATAACATAAAGAGAATCTGAAAAGTCAGGGAAGTTCCTGGTATGTTTTAGAGGTGGCTTGAAAGTGAGGTGGAGGCCTGCCTGGATCTGGGCAAGACATGGCAAAAGCTCACCTATCAGAGATCAGGGTGATTCTAAGGATGTAGTCCAAGTTTTTAGCAGAGATGAGATGCAGATGATGACTGGCAAATGGGTTAACATGGTTTAAAGAAACCTGGGAAATGAAATGACCATGTAACAACAACAACAAACCCTAGAAAATCAGAAATTCCAAAAACCTCAGCTAAAATAAAAATAGAGATTCTGAACATCAAACAAGAGATTAACAAAACTGAGAGCTGAAAAAAATTGATTGGTGAACTTTTAAAAGTTAATAATATAAATTAAAACATGAGAGCTAATATTTTTTTTAAAAGAGGAAAATCAAATTTGTAATATCAAAAATAAAAAGAACTCACAAGAAAGGAAGAAGAAATAAAAGAAATTGAAACTATTTTATCCAATTATATGTCAATAAAATCAGTAACTTAGATGAATATGAAAATATGAAATATGCAGATTGATAGGACAATAAAAAGAAAATATGAGTAACCCACTATCAGAAAATGAAACTGAATAAACCACTAGCGAACCCTGAAATTAAAAACTCAGGACTATATGGATTTACAAGTGAATTCTATCAAACATTTAAAA
This sequence comes from Phascolarctos cinereus, assembly GCF_003287225.1. NCBI lineage: Eukaryota > Metazoa > Chordata > Mammalia > Diprotodontia > Phascolarctidae > Phascolarctos > Phascolarctos cinereus. Next base: position 79,704,346 of record NW_027555958.1, read on the forward strand.
ATAAATTTATTCTAATATTTCAAAAACTGTTTGCTAAAATAAGAAAAAAACAATATTGCCAATTTTTCTCTATATCACAAATATAGACCTACTACCTAAACCAGAGAGAGGAGAAAAAGCAAAGAACGTAAACTATGGATCAAGGTCCCTAATGAATATTGATAGCAAAACAGTGAATACAATATTAGCAAAAAGGATACAGAAACCTATCAAAAAGATTATCTGCTATAAGCAGTTTAGATTTATACTAAGAACACAGAATTAGTTTAATATTAGGAAAATAATAAACAGAATAGACAATCATAACAAAAAATAATGCAAATCACATGACTATATTGATAGATGTAGAAAAAGCTTTGAACAAAGCAAAACATTCATTTTTAATTGCTCATGGTTGGACCTTGCCAATGAAAATATCACCCAAATGAATTTACTTATTCAGTGTCATAGCCAGCAAAACCAAAGTGTTACTTTATAGAGCTAGGAAAAAAATTAAATTCGCCTGGAGAAAAACAAGATCTCAAGAGAAATAATTTTTAAAGTGGTTCAAAAGAGAATCTTGCAGTACCAGATTTCAAACCAATACTAAGTTATAATTATATGTGTGTGTGTGTGTGTGTGTGTGTGTGTGTGAGTGAGAGAGAGAGAGAGAGAGAGAGAGAGAGACAGAGACAGAGACAGAGACAGAGACAGAGACAGATGAGAAAGACAGAGAAAGACAAAGAGAAAGACAGAGACAGAGAGAGAGAGTCTGAAAGTGAAGCAGGAACTGGCCTATGTGTGGATTTAGTTTGCTTTTACTATATTTATTTGATAAAAAGGGAGGGTTTTGGGGGGGGGGTACGGAGAAAGGGTTGGATTGCAAGAGAAAGGAGGCCAGTGAAAGGCCAGCACTCAGAACAATGCCTGGTATATTGAAGGCACTTAATAAATGTTGATTGATTGATTGATTGTGATTGTGATGCCAAAAAGAAAAAGTATGTTATTGAAACTTTTAAAAAATTCATGAGGAGAAAAGAAAGAATTTGAAAGGGAAACAAACAGGACAATTTTGAAACAAACATGTTGAATTTATATACTCTTCAAAAACAAATTATATAATAATAATTTGTGGTTTCATATAGGAAATATAAATGTTCTTTTTTGTCAAATTACTTCAAAATTAATTCAATTTTATCCAATTCAGAATAACAAGAAACAATAATCTTTGAAGAAAGATATTGCAGAAGCAAATGTGGTACCACGACTTTATAACTAATTGGAAATAAAAGGTGAGGAAATGGGAAGAATCAAAATGATCACAGGATTTCAAAGATGTGAGACTGGGTGAATAGTGTTGCTAAGAACAATATAGTAAAGTCACTTAAAAGAGCAAGTATAGATTATAAAATAATAAATGCCATTTTGGACATGCTGAGTTCGAGGTACATTCAAAGAGAGATTTTTGTAGAGATGTATGCTTGCAGCATACATGGTCATCTGCATACAGGTGATTCTATGGGACAGAATAAGATTGATGAGAGCAGAGAGAGTAAAGGAAAAAAGTTTCGAAGACAGAGCCTTTGGAACAACCCATTAAGGGACCAGAAGCAGAATGATGATCCAGCAGAAGAGACTGAGAAAGGTAGTTAGAAGGAAAAGGGGAACAACCCTTTTTCTTTGTGTGTCTCTGAATCCAAGGGAGAGCAAAATATTTAAGGAAGACAGTTCAACAACATCAAACATTGCTGAGAGATCAAGGATTTGGATTAACCATTAGATTTGATGAACAGGAAGTTAATGGTGATTTCTGAGAGAGCAGTTTCAGTAGAGCAGTGGAAACAGAAATCATATTGCAAGGAACTGGGGAGACTGGGGAGATGAGAAAGAAGCAAGATCCAATATTTCATGTTCTTTTTAATTAGATGCATCTGTATATATGTCAAATCTCCCCCGATAGACTATAAACTCCATGTGGGCAAGAACTATATCTTTGTCATCTTCCTAGCTGCCTTGCAAAGCATTTGACAGGAGGAAGTACTTAATATATGTTTGTTTAATTGAATTGAAGGATATGAAACTGTGAACTCCTTTATCCTTCTCCTTTCCTCTTGTTTTGATACTCTTCTTAAATTCCAGCCCACTCCTCCCTTGATGCAAAAACAAACTCTTACCAGAGCTCTGAGCTTCAGAAATGTCTCAGACCCAAGCAGGCCCCCAGGCAGGGTCAAAGCGGTCTAAGGAACCTCCAAAGATCATGATTCTTATCAGAGAGATAAAGTGACTGGGTAGAGCTTTCTATTCTTCAGAGGAAACTTAAACAAAGCCTGCCTTTCCTCTCTTTCTGTCTCATCACCATCCTTTTCTTTTGTCTGTTCTTTGAAAATTCCATTGCCTTGTGAAGCCATTCTGATATTACTACCCTCTCTTCTTACTGGAAGCTCAATATTAGAGCCTCTCTCCTTACTGCAAGCTCAGGGTTACAGGCCTCTCTCCTTACTGGAAGCTCAGTGTTACAGGCTTCTGTCCTTACTGGGAACAAATGGTGATCCAGTTTTTCTAATTGAGTTAGTTATTTTTTTTTCTTTTATTTCTAGTGTGTTTGGTGGTGTTTCTTATTACAACTTCTATGAAGCATTAATGCTGTCAGGCCCCCAGAGAGCTCTAGTGATGCTTTTAGAAGGAGGAAGATGCCTAATTGTTTTCATTAATGACTTTGATGTGACTGAAAAGCCAGCCACACAAAAGGGAGACCTTCATGCACGCTCTGAGTTATGAGTTCAGTTGTGGTTGTCATGAAAGTAGGAACGTAGTCAGAAGGGCTCATGGGTACCTTCTTACCAAATACATTTATTCCAATCCTGTCCTAATTCTACACCTGGGTGGTGGGGAGGGGGCTTTCTACCATTCTTATTCAGCGGTACAGAGGGCAGCTATGACTAGGCAAGTCTTTTTACTTCCTTTAACTGTTCTAAAAGGAGTTATATACCAAATTCAGAATTACTGAGGAAAGTGGAAAGGCATCATGACACAGTGAATAGCAGAGAGGGCTTGGTATCAGAAAGACCTGGGTTTAAGTCTTACCTCTGAAACATACTATGTGACTAAGGGCAAGTCCCTTAATCTTTCCATGCTCCAGGCAATGCTTTAAAAACACTGACCTGATCTGCATTAAGTATCATCATTCCACAATGGGAGGTCTCCAAATTATGCTACTAAGCACACAGTAAGAGCTTAATAAATGATTATTGACTGATGGAATCACAGGTCCAGAAAAAATAATAGTAACAACAATAATTATTATTATATAGAAGTCTACATACATTTAATTTTCATGTCCAAAAATGGTTTATTAAACAATAAATTGCTTGTTGCTAAGGAATATATGAAAAGAACTGCAAAGCCCTAAATCTGCCCCTTGGATGTGAGCTCTATGGGGCCCATGATTGTGCCACAGGCCTAGAAAATGTCCTCCACCCCCCACCTCCCCATTCCTCATCAAATGATTTTACCTCATATTTCATTACAAAATGAGGCCATTTGTTACAGGATCCTTCTCCTCCTCAATTCTACTCTTCAGATCACCTCAAGGTCATCTCCAATCTTCTCCATCTTTGCTCCAGCCTCTAAGGAGGAAGCAGTTCTCCTTGCAAAGCCAACCAATCCTGCTATCCATGACCTTGAGCCACACCCCTCTCATTCCCTCCAGAAATTTGCTTTCACCCCTTCTCTCATTTCATCCCTTTCTTATTATCCATTGGCTCTTTCCCTGCTGCCTTCAAACTTATTCAAAACTCTCCCAACCTTAAAAGACCTCTGCTTGACCCTATTATCCCCTCAGGCTACTGTCCTCCATCTCTCCTCCCATTAGCAACCAAGTGAAATAGAAAGAACCTTTGACTAAGAGTCAGAAGACCTAGTCTGGCCACATTCTACAGCCTGATCAAGTCAAATCCTGCTTCTGTCCTTTAAACCTGTGTGACTGGAACTATGGAGTCTGAATGAAGATTGAAGCATACTATTTTCACTTTTTTTGTTTGTTTTTTGCGGCTTTTTCCTTTTGTTCTGTTTTTTCTTTCACAACATGACTAATATGGAAATATGTTTACATGATTGCACATGTGTAACTTATATCAGATTGCTTGCCATCTTGGGGATGGGGGATGGAAGGGAAGGAGAAAAAATTTGAAACTCAAAATCTTATTAAAAATAAATGTTGAAAACTATTTTTGCATATAATTGGAAAAAATAAAATTCTAGTTATCAGAGAGAGAGAGAGAGAGAGAGGAGAGAGAGAGAGAGAGCTGTGTGACTGTGGTTACTTATTTACCCTTTCTGGGCCTCAGTTACTCAAATGCAAAATGAGTAGGCAACTTTTAATCAGATTTTAAGGCCACTTGCATCTCTAAGACTACATTCTCTGCTTCCTTACTTACCAATTCTTTGCAATCTGAGTTCTACTCCCAATACTCAGTGAAAACTGTTCCATGAAAGGTTACCATTAATCTCTCTCAGTCGTCTTCCTTCTCATTTCTTTCCAGTGTTTGAAACCACTACCCTCACCTGCTTTGTGGATACTCTCTTCTTTTGGGGTTTTAGTGAGATTGCTCTGTCATGGTTCTCTTACTAAATGAAGAACTGATCCTTCTCACACAGAACACAAGACCCTCCATCAACCATCCCTGAACCTTTGTACTATTTTTTCCCCATGCTTAGAATGGACCCCCTCCTTGCTTATGCCTCTTAGAATCACTGAATTTCTTCCAGACACAGCTCAAGTACCATCTTCTAGATGAAACTTTTTTTTTGCTCTCCACAGTTGTTAGTGTCCTCTCCCAAATAATACACACACACACACACATATATACACACATATATAAATATATACACACACATACATATATAAATATATAATAGATAAAATATATAGATAAATAAAATATAAATCTAAACCATACACACACACACACACACATATATATAATATATGTTATATATTAAATTAAATTAAATATTTTGGTATGTAAGCTTAAAACTGCACTGAGACTTTTGGGACATCCTGTTTTTGTACATAGTCTCCCCTGGTAGAATGTAAACTCCTTGAGGGTAGGGAGTCCTTCAGGTTTGCTTCTGCATCTCCAGGGCAAAATGACTGGCATAAGTAGATGCTTAACAAATGCAGATCAATTGATTGACTGAAAGGACTGCCTTTAGGTTAAAATACAAACTCTCTCTTGGGCATTTAAAGCCCTTCACAATCCGATTCTAGTTTACCCTTCCATGCTGTTTCCCCATTACTCCCTCTCTTTGTATTCTATGTTCCAGGGGAACTGGCCTTCCCATTTCCCGCACACAATGTTCTATCCCAGTATACAACATTCTCAGTATATAACCTCCATGCTTTTGGACATTGTGGTCATCTGTCCCACTTCTTTGTTCATACTAAACATAGTCCTTGACCTAAAAAAAAAAAATTTTTTTGCACAGTGGAAAAAAAAAGGTATTGGTGTGAAAGTCAAGTAAGAACCAGGTTCAGTTCCCTCTGCTAACACAAGCTGTGAGATTGATGGATCGTGGAGGGAAGGTATACAGATACCAGGCCTGCGGTTTCACTGGTGCAGTGAAGTCTCAGAGAGGAAGCTCCTTCTGTCAAAGCAGATTAGCACCTGTTCTTCAGTTTATGGTCTTAGTCCTTGGGACGCTGAAAAGTTGAATGACTTGCCTAGGGTCGCTCAGCCAGTATATGTCAGCAGCAAGACTTAAACCGAGGTTTTCCGGACCGCAAGACCAATTGTATTTATTATGGCACACCTCTCCTCTTATCTCAGATGTGACCGGGTCAGTCATTTCATCTAAGTGAACCTTAGTTTCCTTATCTGTAAAAAGAGAATAAGATTTCTTGCATGAGCTACTTGACAGGATTTTTAGATCAAACAAGATCATATAAGTGAAAGCACTTTATAAGCCAGTAGCAGCAGCTCTACCAATGGTGTGAAGCCCAGGAAAACAACACTTAGGGAGGTCTAAGCTGAAACTTTCTGCAAGTTCATACGTAGAAATCACCCTTTTCTCCATTGTTGATTTTCTCACCGAGTAAAAGGAGGGAAATCCAAAAGGAAGTTTCAAAGCAGGCTGATGAAAACATTAAACAACAGAAGATCCCCAAACTCATAGGGGTCTTTTAAACAATTACCCTGGTGACAATTCAAAGACTCTTACTCCTCTGTCCTGTATTTGGTAAGAACAAAGAAATCTCCCTCAGAAAAATCTACCTACTTTATAAAGGCAAAAAAAAAAATCAGCAAAGTGGGGCCAGGGAAAGTGTGTCCTAAAAATACCCAGCATTGCTTTGGTTTGGGGGCAGGGGAGAGGGAGAGGGAGAGGGATGAAGAGAGAGGAGGCAGATACAAAAGAATGAGATTTATCTTCGAATAGCAGCACTTAAATGCTAAGCCCCAGCTAGGCAGGTGTTTCCATTCCTTGATGAGCAGGTGCAGCCGAAGTGGCTATAGGGACTGGCCATGCCTTCCAGCCAGATTAGAGCATTCATTCAGGAAAAGAAAAGGAATGCGCAAAGCCATCAGGGGATCCACTGTAACACTGGGCCAGTCTCAAGAAGGCCACTGCTTTATAAAGAGGCCAAGGCTACAACAATCAGGGCTCCACTTCGGTCAGGCTTTGCATCTGCCTCTATACCTTTATTGGCTTGGGAAAAGAAAATGTGTGTGTGTGTGTGTGTGTGTGTGTGTGTGTGTGTGTGTGAGAGAGAGAGAGAGAGAGAGAGAGAGAGAGAGAGAGAGAGAGAGAGAGAGAGAGAGACAGAGAGAGAGAGACAGAGAGAGAGAGAGACAGAGAGAGAGACAGAGAGAGAGAGAGACAGAGAGAGAGACAGAGAGAGAGACAGAGAGAGAGAGACAGAGAGAGAGAGAGAGAGACAGAGACAGAGAGAGACAGAGACAGAGAGAGACAGAGACAGAGAGAGACAGAGACAGAGAGAGATCTAATATGTGTCTCAAGAGCCACAGGTGACTATGTACGTAATTCAGTTAATAAGGACTAAATGCTATAAAATAAAATTTTTAAAAACTCTTTTTGTCTGTTTTGTTTTGGTGATGCTGATGGTGTGTTTTGTTTTGTTTAATAGGCAACAGAGAAAAATTGAGTAAAATTTCATTTAGGAAATTTCTGGGTATTCATCTCTCATGCAAATATGCCCAAGGATTTGGTCTGGCTTGCTTGCTAAAAAGGATTCTTTCTGTTCTTCTTTTGTCGTCTTCAGTTTTAAAAAAAAGCAAACAAGTTGGTGTACTGGCAAAATGAAAGGTTTCTCTATTATTTCTATCTAATTTTTATCCAGGTTCATGTTGGCTTATGGCTTAGACCATAAAATAAGCCACACAATAGACTTTTGCCTCCTATTGCCTTTATTTGCAATGCTTTGTTTTATCTGAGCTCACAAATACAGATGTCATTTTAATCCTGCCTGATAGAATCTTTAAAGAGTATAAACTGGTCTTCCTTTTGGTGAAAAGCATCAGACAGAATTGAAAGCTAAACCACAAAATGTTTCACTTTTCACAACAGAGGGATTTTCTTGCCACAGCTGCAACTGAGCTGCTATCTGAATGAACTTGATCAGGCATTGGGAGGGAGCTCAGGAGACAAGGGGAATGAAAATTCAATTCAACTCAAAAAACATTTATTAAGTGCCCACGATGCACAAGTGCTAGGGAGAAAAGCGTAAAATGTGTTTCAGGTGTGTCTTGTTTTAAGAAAAAACCCACTAAGCAAAAATCCAAATTTACAAACCCAATAAAAATTTGGAGGCAATTTTTTCATTATAAAAGACTTTCCAGCAAAGGCTGTTTAAATTGTAAGCTTCCCTTGTGAATGCTAAATGATTCCATTTACATGCAACTTTTTAGAAATCTACTCTATGAAGAATGGGAAAAGCAATTTTTTTTTTTAAAAAAAAGACTGGGTCTCCCAGGCTCACCCAATCTGGAAATACAGGAGCTATTCACTGTCCTATCTCACTACATGTCAGCGTGGGAGTTTTTACCTGCTCTATTTCCAGCATAGTTTAGTTCACCTTCTTAGGCAACCTGCCCCACCTCTCACCATATTGGTGCAGGACTTAGTGGAAACACCCAATCCCCTTAGTCTACTGAAGTTTAAAAACCCAGAGCTCAAGACATCCACCAGCTTCGGCCTCTCCAACAGCTGGAATTATAAGCATGCACTACCACACCTGGCACTATGGTGGGTTTTATTTTTTTCAAGAAAACCTCACAGATTTTTATCTTGTACCACCATGACTCCTCACTACCATTATCACTCCCTATTCCCAGTCCTTAAATAAGGTACCGGATTTGAGATAATGTTAACAACAAAACAAAAAGCGATTTGGCACAGTGTTTTAAAGAGCCAGTCCTCTGAGTCACAAAGATTTAGAAGTTCAATCAAGTTCTGCCTTTGACAGATACTGTGTATGTGACTGGATGGGCCACAACTTCTCGGTGCCCCCAGGCAGCTCTAAGATTATAAATTGCAAAACAGGTGCCAGCTTTCAGGAGTAGAGCGAGTTTACTCATTGGGAATTTGTTTTGCTACAAAACAAAGGATTAAGCAGTGTAAGTGAAAGGGAACAATGTGTTCGCAAAGACCAACGTGTGCCAAACGGAACAGGAAGGCTTCCTGGGAGGTGGACCTCGAGCTGGAGACCTTGAAGGTGGTCCAGAGCTGGAGGAGGCTCAATCTGGGAAGAGAAAGACTTCTCACTGCCCCTGGCACAGGACTACTGGATCGAAAGGCACCAGTCACACTCCAGCCTGAACCATGTGGACAGCTCTTTAGTTTCTGGAAGAGTATGCTGAGCGCAAGTGAGGTGCAAAGTGCTCCAGGTGTCCTTCTCAGTGTCTCACTGAGCATCCCCACCCCCATCCCCACCCCAGGTACTACCACAGCTGCCTGAAAGCAACCCACTGCCAATTTCCACTTAGGGAGAGCTCTCCTTAGGTTGCTTTTCCCTAATCTCAGGCCTAAAGCTCTGACCTGGGCTTGCTCCTCATGAGTGGGCCCACACCTGGATGCTCTAGTAGAACTGACCACTATGGCATGGCCACCACGCATGAGCAGGGGAAAGAGGAGGCAGTTCTTCCCCAGCTCCCCAGCCATGGCTGTGATTGTGCTGCTCAGCAGGGTATGTGATGCCTCTCCTGGCCGGGCCCTCCTGGTCTAGAGGGTAGATTGGCAGGCTCCGGAGAATCAAGTTCCCCCACAATTTTACTTCCTGCATTTGCCTACAGATGTCTCTCCAGATGCATGATGCTATGGTAAAAGGGCATATGCTAGAGAAGTCCTTTCCCACTCTCTGCTCCTTCACCCCTCTGCACATACACAGGTGGGTCTTCTTGCCAAGGCAAACCCCTCTCTCTGTGCTCCTGATTTCATTCCATCTCATCCTCTCCAGCTGATTACTTTATCATCTCCATTCTCTCACTATTCTTCAATCTTTCCCTAATGGTTAGCTGCTTCTCATACTCACATATCTTCCCTATCCTTAAAAATTCCTCACTCGGTCTGTCCATCCCTGCTAGCAATTATCCTGTGGTTTGCCTCCCTTTCCTGGCTAACCTCCTTGAGAACGTTATCTGCAGTCATTGCCTCCACTTCCTTTTCCTCACTTTTCCAAATATGGCCCCTGCTCTCCTCTACCACGGCTGGAGTGCAGGCCCTTAACACTTCAAGCCTTGATTACTGCAATTACCGCTGGTGGCTCTGCCCTGCCTCAAGTCTCTTTCCACGGCAATCCATTCTCTCTTAAAGTAAGTGATTTTCCTAAAAGGCTGGTCAGATCATGTCACCCAGTGGCTTCCTATTGCCTCCAGGACCAAACATAAGATGCTATTTGGCATTCAAAGCACTTTATAATCTGGTCCTCTCCTGCCTTTCTAGTCTTCTTACACCTTACCCCCCCCAACACACACTCTTTGATCTAGTGACAGGCCCCAGAATGTTCCACTAACAAGACATCCCATCTCTCTCAACTCCAGGCATTTTCTCTGACTGTCTCTCATGCCTGGAATGTTCCCCCTTCTTCTCTCTGAATACTGACCTCCCGGCTTCTTTTAATTCCCAACTGAAACCCTACCTTCTGCAGGAAGCCTTCCCTAACCCCTCCAGTGCTTTCCCTCTTAATTATTTCCTACCTATCCTGTATACTGCTTACTTTGTACATATTTGTTTGCATGTTGTTTCCATTAGACTGTAAACTTCTTTAGGGCAGGGACTTTTTGCCTCATTTTGTATCCCCAGCACTTGGCATAATGCTTGGTACATAGTAGGCACTTAATAAAAGGGTATTGAACTGAATTGAAATTGGACCCTCTCTCTGCAGCCCCACTTCTGACCTCATCATTCAATTGAAATTGTTCTCTCCAAAGTTACTAATAATCATTTAATTGTCAAATCCGAAGCTGTTTTCTCAGTCCTCATCCTTCTTGACTTCTCTTCAGCTTTGACGCTGTTGACCACTCTCTTTTCCTTAACATTGTCTTGTCTCTACATTTTTGAGACATTGCTCTTTCCAGATTGTCCTTCTACCTGTCTAAAAACTCCTTCTCTGTCTCTTTTGCTTGATCTTTATCCACATCATGCCAGTAACTGTGGGTGCTCCCCAAGACTCTCCCGTGGACTCTCTTTTCTTCTCCCTCTATACTCTTTCTTTTGGTGGTCCTATCCATTCTCATCAATTCAATAACCATCTCTATGCAATTGATTCTCAGCTCTGCTCATTAAGCCCTAACCTTGTTCCTGAACTTTACTCTTACTTCACCAGTTGCCTACTAGACATTTCAAACTGGATATCCCACAGCCATCTGAAACTCAGAATATCTAAAACTTGATTTATTATCTTTTCCCCAAACACTCCCCTTTTCCTAAATTCCCTAATATTTTGAGGGTACCACCATATTTTCAGTCACCTAGTCTCACAATACAGGTAGCACAGGTGTAACTCCTCAGTTACACCAATCACAGATATCCAATGAGTTGCCAAGTCCTGTTGTTTTTACCTTCACATCTGTTCTATGATGCTACCATAATCCTGGTGCAGGACCTCATCACCTTATACTTGGACTACTACAATAGCCTACTGGTTGATTTCCTACCAAGCCTCTCCCCACTCCAATTCATCCTCCACTCAGGTGCCAAAACAATATTCTTAAAGTGCAATGCTGACTTTATTATCCTGTTACTCAATAAATTCCAGTGGCCCCCTATTTCTTTTGAGATCAAATATACCTCCACTATTTAGCTTTTAAACAACCTGACTTCTTCCCCCTTCCCAGTCTTTTTAGAATTTACTTCCTCCCATGTACTCTACAACCCTGAACATTGGGCTGTTCCTCGAAGAAGACACCACATCTCCTGAGTGTGCATTTTCATTGGCTGTCCCTGATACATAACTCTGTCTCCTTGGTAAAGGCCTTTAGCCTTATACATCTTCTGTCTCTAACATGACTCCACTCCAAATGTTCGTATGGACTGTTTGTGCCCAACCTGTGGCAGACTCTTTCAAGCTTGTATTGGTCTGATCAGCCACAGTGATACCTTGACCCCAACATAGTGATGTCATTTTGGTCCTCTTAGAACATGAGACAAACAACCCACCAGCCCAGATTCTCTGAGCTGGAGCTGTCTAGTTGAGAGATATTCCGAATGAGATAATAATTATAAAGCACTCAGCACAGTGTCTGACACACAGTAATCAGAATGTAAAACTTATGGTTATCATCATTATCAGTCATTATTATTACTATCCCTTCCTTTATCTGAGGTACCAAAACATAAGTAAACTAGTAGGCATGGCTCTTGCTTGAATACAAGCAAGGATGGTATAAATCCTGTAGCTTCACTCCTGGTGAAACTGTATGTATGTACTAGTAGAAATGAAACGTGTTGACTCCATTGAGTCATCATTGCACAACATCATGCAACCTCAGAATTCAAAGGGAATTCAAAGGTCATTTAGTTAGACAACTATATGAGAAATATTCTTCTTTACTTCACCCCCCCACGCCCTGGTGATCCAACCTTCACTTGACTGTCTCTTGTGAGGATTAGCTATGTGTACATAGAAGCTAGCTCAAAATTCTTGAGAGTCAAATGTTGAGTTTTCAGTATGAGTATTTTTAACTCAGAAATTGGCAAATACTATAAACTGGGGCTTGATTTATTGTATGCTAATTGTCTAGAAGACTTAAGAAAGTTATGGAGAAAATGTTAATAATACAGATTAAACTGAAAAATATGTTGTGTGTATATTAGTTTTTTCCAGAAAGCCAGTTGTTAAACATTTACCAGCATACTCCACTGCATTCTAAGGTAGCTCATTCTACTTTAGGATAGTTCTGCTTGTGTAGAGGGTTTTTTATGCTATGTTATGTTTATTATACAACCATCTTTTTTATTATACTATGTCATAGAAATGCTCATTTTATTCCATAAATTAAAAATCAAATAAAATTTTTAAAAAGGGGTTTTCCCCTCATATCAATCTGAAATCTGCATCTCTTCAACTTCTCTTCAAAGCTCCTAGTTCTTCCCTCTGAGGCCAAGCAGAAAAAGGCTAATCCCTCCTCTATGTGAAAGCCCTTCAACCACTTAAAGACAGCTACATCATCCTCTCTATGTCTTGCCTTAACTGGTAGATGATAGGAATGTTATAAATAGAACTGGATTTCAGTAAGACATTTGACAGGGTCAAAATATGCCTTTGGCCAAGATAGAGAGATGTGGATCACATGGTGTGCAATTAGCTGGGTTCAGAAAAGGGATAAATAACTAAGAGTAATGAATGACAGCTACAAAACTGCTGGGGTTACTACAGGGTTCTTTGCTGTGTTCTTTTCCTTGCTTTATTCTATTCTATTCTAGCTTTTGTTCTATTCTGTTCATATTGTTATCAATAACTTGGACAAAAATATAGATGACATGCTTATGAAATTTGTGGTTGACATGGATCTGGAAAATATAACTAACATATCGGGTAAGGAAGACAAATTGCAAAAGATCTCAGCAGGCTATAACAATACACTCAAGCTAATAAGATAACGATTAATAGGACTTATTTATAAAGCGCCAAGTGGCTGCCTATCTGCATTGGCAAATGTAATTTCCTCATGGGGAGATCCCTCCACTAATGAAATCACAGGCCTAAGCAACAACAATAATAATAACAAAAACAAATAGACTTGTACTTGAATTATAAAACCAACTGTAAAAGTATGAATTGGGGGAGATGCCTCTAAATCACAAGTAATGCAAAAGAACCTGGGAGAACGTGTTCAAAATGAATCCACAATGCAACCTGGCAACCAAAGCAACTCACTTAAGATTAGAGTGCATTAAAAGAATTACGGTGTGCAGAATGAGAAAAGTGATGGAGAGTCTCACTGTATTCTTCCCACATATTCTACCTCATATCTGTGGTAATTTGCTCAATTCTGGTTGCCACATTTTAGGAAGCAGGTAAACGTTGGAATAAATCTTGAAGAAGGCAGCCAGGTTGATGAGCATCTTTGAAACTCAGCCATGAGCTAAGGAATTATGGTGATTTAATCTGGAATAAAAGAGGAGTTGGGTGGAATATGGAAGGACATCTAATAAGTGTCTTCAAACATTTGAAGGATTATTATATAGAAGACTGGATCTCTTCTGGTTGACCTCAAAGGACAAAACAATGGTAAATAAGCAAAAGTTATAGAGAATTAGTTTTCTGCTCCATATAATGAACATTTCCTAAAAATTAGAGCTGTCTAAAAGCAAAATGTATTACCTTGGGAAGTCATAAGGTCCTCATTGGTGGAGGTCTTAAAATAGAGAATAGATTGATGATAGAGCTTTGGAACAGGGGTTTCTTAGGCTGAACAGTTTCTGAGTGCCCTTCCAATTCCATAAGTCCATTATTTTAGGATCCTTAACAGTCCTAGGAGAGTGTTAAGAGAAGGCGCCAAGAAAATCAAACTTAGAGGTAATAAGGTATCCCTCAGCTGGTTTGGTAAGCATCCCTGCCTAAACCTTTTCCTCCCTTAAGGGGGCGCTCTCTATAGGTAGTGAATGACTACAGCAATGTGTTCGGCACCCTCTGCTGACCAGTACGTGTCCTTGAAGCTTTGCAACTTGAAGTTGCTTTCCTAGATTTGATTGCATGGCAACTCTATGCTTAGAGATAAGTGGATGTGTGTGCCAGTGTGTGGTGCAAGCATTGTGTCTATGTCTGTGTATTTGCATGCACATATAAGAATGTGTTCATGCATAAGCATGAGTTAATATAGTATAGTTTTAAAAAAAAGAAAAACCTAAAATGCCTAAACTATCCCTGGAAGAAGACATGTATTCAAATCCTGCCACAGTCACTTACTACTCGTGAACTCATGAAAGTCGCTTAACCTCTCTGGGCCTCGGTTTTCTTATCTGTAAATGGGGGAAGGAGGTTGGACTACTTGGCCTCCAAGATCCTTTCTAATTCTAAATTTATGAGTCTATGATCTTACTATATTTTTGCATATGTGTATACTAATAATGTTACTGAATGTGGTGAAATGGCATTACAGAAAAGCTGTCATTTGCACTTTCTTACTTGCACAGGTCAATAACACCTTTCCTATGGTGATCACTAGTTGCTTTATTTTGACTATTATAATGAATGGATCCAGTTACTAAGGAGCCAAAACTCATATCTGTGAAGGAATTTTAAAAAGAAGTTTATTGGGGGAAGGGACTAGGATACAGGACTGTAAAGTTGATCCCATAAACTATGAACTCCTTAATTTGTTCATTAATTCTCCAACAAACATTGATTAATTGTCCTTTGTATGCAAAATAATGTGCTAAATCTAGAAGAAATATAAGCTTTGCCTAATAAACAGTTCAAATCCTTATGAAACTCACATTTATTAGGGGGATAAGACAGATACAACTAACTATCACATGGTATTAAATGATAAGTGTATTAATCGTGAGAAAAAAGTATCATATGATGTCTGAGGGGGAAGGTCATTAGCAAGAGAGACATCAGGGAAGACATTATGGAGAAGGCAGCATTTGAGCTAAGTTTCAAAGGATGAGTAAGGAATTCAAAAGGTAAGGGAAAAGAGAGGATGTATCAAGTTTAGCAAATAGTGTGAGTAAAAATATAAAGGCAGGAACACAATAGTCCAGCTTGGCTTGAGTAGAGTACATTGATTGGAAATAATATAGAATCATAATATTTAAATTGAAATACTGCAGCTGGAAAAGTAAGGTTTTACAAGATCATGGAAGGTTTTAAATACCAGACAAATGAGTTTTAACTTGACGCAGGAAGCCACCAAAGTTTTTTTTTAGCAGAACCATAACACAACCACGTCTGTGCATAAAGAAAATTATTCTGGCCACAGTGAAAAGGAGAGAACAAAGAATGGAAATGGGAAATGGAACTGGAAAGAGAACACTGCTACAGAGGATTCAGTGGGCAATGAAGTAATGAAGGCTTATACTCAGATGATGGCAGGATGGGAGATGAAGAGACAAATAAAGTCAAGTCAGTAAGTCAACAAACATTTATTAATCAACTTACTAAGTGCCCCGCACTGGGCTAAATACTGTAGATACAAATACAAACAAAACCAAAGCCAGTCTCTAGCCTCAAGGAGCTTACATTCTAATGAGGGAAGAAAATTCATAAAGAGGAGATGAAAAAGCAGAAGTAGGATTATACCTACACTGGAAGATAGTAGTGAAGTCCTGAAAATAAAGGATGGCTACTCTGGGCCCTTCCTCAAAATGGAGCTTCTGGGAGGAATTCACCAGTGGTAGAAGAGAGCTACAAGGGTTGAGGCATGGTGGTGAAGTCTGGATAAATGCAATAGATATGGCAGAAGTGGAATCAAAAGGACTTTGTAACTGATTGGTTATGAGAGATGAGAGAGAGAAGATCAATGACAACCCTGAGTCTCAAACATATATGATTCAATAAATGGTGCTACCACTGACAGAAATAGTGACATCAGATGGAAGAGCTCAATTAGGGACAAAGATTATGATTTTGGTTCAGTATATGTTTCTTATGAAGTACACATGGAATATCCACGTGGAAATGTCTCCTAGGAAGCTATAGACACAGGTCTGGAACTCGGAACAGAGGTCAGAAATGAAGGTATAGATCTGTGAGTTATTTGCATATATATCAATGGATATATATGATCTTTTGGGAGATAACCTCCTCTAGCCATATAATCTAGAAAATTTCAGTCAGCTTCTGTATGAGCAGTGGACCCCCTGTCTGGTAGATCTCTGCAGTGACGGAATCAGCATCAGGTGTTTTGCCACATGAGAGGAGCCCAATGGCATTCAATACCTCTTCTTCAGTTGGAAGTTCAGCTAGAGAGGGATTGACTTCCACCTGAGGTATATGGTCAATGGTTTCAGCATGACTTGATGACAGTTTGTTGAGAACACCATGGAAGTGTTCAGCCCATCTCTCCCTTTTCACTGATGAGTGTGGTCTATCAGCACTGAATAACTGAGATGTGCCAGTGGTCTTTGGCCCATAGTCTTCAGGGCATCATAGAAATGCTTTGGATTGTTGCTATTGGTATAAAACTGAATCTCATCTGCCTTCTTACTGAGGCAAGAATACAGAATCTCTCCAAGCTTCACTTGCACTTCATTTTTGGTGGAGTCAAATGCTGCCTTCTTAGAGAGGCATGAACTGTCCTCCAGGTAAATCCTGTGGTAGGGGTTGAAGGCCTGGGAATTAATGAGATTCCAAAGGGTGAAAGTATAAAGAGAAAGAAAAGAACTGAAGACAAACTTTGAAAAATCCATACTAAAAGATAATGAAGAAAGCAAGAAGCTAATGAAATAGAGAAGTAATGGTTGGAGAGGTAGGATAAAAGCCAGATTAGTGTTGTATCTCAAGTCAATGGAGAAGAGACCATCCAAATAGGAAAGAGTGATCCACAGTATTAAACATTGCAAAGAGGCAGGAAGGATGAGGACTGAAAGAGATGATTGGGATTTGATGATTCAGAGGTTGTTCATGATAGCTATTTCACCAGTGGTTCACTAGTAAAGAAACTTCTTCTACCAATACAGATAAGCAACGGCCTAAAGAGTTGTAAGGGTCACTGGGAGGCTAAATGATTAGCCTAAGGTCACATAGCCCAGATGTGACTAAAACAGGACTTGAACTCATTTTCTTGACTTCAAGGTTAACTTTCTATTCACTTTGTTACATTGTATCTCATTCATATACTACCTGGACACCATAGTTTAATCTGATTTTACCCAAAGTTTAGGCATTTAGTTTATTTCCAGCTTTTTGATATGATAAATAGTGCTGCTATAAGCATTTTTGTACAGAGATATATTTTCTTGATCAGCAGTCAAGAAGTATGAACATTGTTGTGACTTTTATTGTATAGTTCCATATTGCTTCCCAAAGGCAAAGCTCAACCAACAGCAAATTGGCTTGGCATTTTTCCCATAATCTCACCAACATTGGACATTTTCATCTTTCAGTACATTTACCAATTTGATAAATATAAAGTAATACCTCAGGTTTGTTTTAATTTGTATTTTTCTGTTCACTGTAATTTTGAACATTTTTTCAAATGGTTGTTAATAGAGTTATTCTTGATAGGTTTCCTCCTTCCAGCATGCAACACAGGGCCCAGCACTAGCACAATGATGGGAAAATACTAAATGTTTAACACATGCTTATTGACTTCACTTGACTTCTTTCAAAAACTTCCTATTATGCTATGGCTATTTATCTATTGGGAAACAGTTCTTAATCTTAAAAATGTTTGTCAATTCCCTGTAGATTATGGATGTTAAACTTTTTATTTAAAATGTTTAATGTAAAGATCTCACCCACCTCCAGACTATAGTTAAATCCACTTACATTCAGAGTTTTAATTGTTTGATTTTCCCTCTGTTGTTCCATATTACATTGTTTGGTTTTTCCCTCTGTTCTGGGCAGCTAAGTGGTGTGCTGCCAGGCCTGGAGTCAGGAAGGCTCATCTTCCTGAGTTCAAATCTGCCTTGATATTTACTAGCTGTATGACCCTCAGCAAGTTGCTTAACCATGTTTATCTTGGTTTCCTCATCTGTAAAATGAGCTGGAGAAGAAAAGGGCAAACCACTTCAGTATCTTTGGTGAGAAAATCCCAAATGGGGTCACAAAGAGTCGGACACAACTGAAATGATTCAACAACTTTCCCATCTGTTATATCATGTTAACTGTTTTAATCAATTGGATAATATGCAATCTCAAAATTTGTACCTGAACATATACAAAACCATAGCATCCCTCAAACACATAAGACGCAGATCCTAGGACTCCATTCTTCCTGATATTCTCTTTTCAAAAATTGCCTCCCTTTCCCACAATTGCAGACATGGAATTTATTTAAAAATGACCTTCCCTACCTTATTCTCCCAACCCTCACCTGTTCACCAACTTATTCTTCACCTTTAGCTTTCATGTTCAAGATATAGTCCATTTCAATCCCTACTACCACCTCACTCTTCCATTCCTTTCTGTTTTCCTGCTACAGAGTTTTCCATTGAGTTCCAAATCATTGCTTCCTCAGTCTTCCTCTTGTAAGATGAGACTTAAAAGAGCTTTGAGTCTAATCTTATCCAACCCTTTCTTTAAAGTCTTGTGTACCTTGTTACAGTTCTGTTTTGTGTCAATATGTATGTCAAAGGCTGTGAACAGTGCTTGATTTAATTCTTATGTAGGAAGCTCCAGAAGAATTATTGTTATGCTACAAATTCATCTTTTTTGCATTAAAAAATATACTCAGTTTTGCTAAGAAGGCAATTTTGAGTAAAGACCTTTCAGTATGTTGTATTCCAGTATCTACTTTCATTTCTTATCCTAGATGGGAAGTTTTGTGCAGTCTGAATTGGTACTTTTTGCACCAATTTGTTTGTTTCTTGTTGGCAGTTTGAAAGAGCCTTTCTTTGTTTTTGAAAATATGGAGCTTGATGGCAACATATGTGGGTAAGTTAAATTTGGTGTTCCCCTATGTTGGAATCCTATGAATTGTATTTAGCTGTACTTTATTTTCTATTTCCAGAAAATCTTATATGATTTCCTGAAATATAATATCCAGATTCTTAAGTTCTCCAGTTTTCAGGAGAGCAGGAAATCTGACTGGCTCTGTGAAGCTCTGTTCTCCAACTTCCTTACTTTCATTTGTAGAAATTTTAAATACAGTTGTATAATTTTTTAGCTATTTTTAGTTACTTGTTCTGCCTCCTCTGAAATTTTGACTTTTCTCTGTACTATTTTTAAAGAATTCATTTTTCTTAAAATTTTTCCTTTGGATGTCTCAAATTGTCAAGTCTGGTACTTGTCCTTTTTATTTGTTTTTCTTTCATCGATTTTAATTCATCGTTATAGGTGCCACTTGAAAATGAAAGATCTGAAAAATATGTTTATAAGATTTAAAATTAGGAGGCACAGTTTCTATGAAAAATGATATAAGGAGGCAATACAGGTCAAGTAGAAGGACTCAGCTTAGACAATATACCACATGTATGTAGTGGGAAAATATGCAGTGATATTCAGTGATTGAAGAGGAGGAGTAGAAAAATCAAATGATGGGTATTAGACAAGGATGAAAGTTTATAAGATGAGTACATCACTGGGGCAAGATGTTTGAGAGTCATAGCTAGTAAATCATTAAAATGACCAGCCATGCTCTGAGATAGATGGTGTAAATCTAAAATATGGTGAGATCTCAAATGTCCATATGTGATTGAAATAGAGTGAAGGAGGTCATTGGACTTGAGAAGTATGAGAAATTTTATAAACAGTTCAGATTACAAACAAAATCCATGAAAACAAAAAAAGATGAACAGTCCATGCATAGAAAGTTCTTTTTCTTTCCAAGACTGGTTCACCTCAACTTTTTCACTGAGCTAACAAGGAGCAATGCTAACCAGTCACCTGAAAAGAATGTTCAGTACTCCAGGAAAGCACTTGTCATGTTTTCATTAGCGCTACCTAAGTACCTCCCTTCTTTCAAGTGCCCTGAAGATAATTTCAATTATCGTGTATAAGATCTAGCTAAAGATGTATGATTACCAGAGAGGCTTTCAGCTCCTCAAAGTTTGTGCTAGAGTTTGAAATCAAGCCTTAAAATTTCCTGTTGTAGTTAGCCATTACAACCTTCTAACAGATAGTCTTTCTCTGAAGTTGCCTTGGGATGTACTTTCTCGTGGGATGTGTCCTCCAGCTAATGTTATCTTTCTTTATAATGAGAAGCCTCCTTATGAATTTTATATTTGTCCAGCTCCTCCTTTCATTCATTTAAGTTTAAAACTGGTAGTGGCAGAAACAGAAGTTGGCTCATTCCAAAAGCTGAAGGTCCAGCACTAAGGTGAACATCAAAATTACATGCAAGATCAAAGTAATCAGGAGAAACAACAGCAATCATATACTCCTTTGAATTAAAAGGGGGATGGAATAAAGAGATGTAAAAAACGTGTAGTATATGGAGGCAGCTAGGTGGTGCAGTAGATAGAGTTCCAGCCTTGGAGTCAGGATGACCTGAGTTCAAATCAGGCCTCAGACCAAACACTTAACATTTAATAGCTATGTGACCCTGGGCAAGTCACTTAACTCCAATTGCCCCCCCAAAATTGTGTACTTTTCCAACATCTAGAAATCTCTACTCTATCACTGACCAAAACCTAGGGAGCTGAGAAGAATGGAAGAGATTTCATGAAGAAGTGCAAAGTATTGACTCCCAATTCACATTTAGCATGGTACAGTGGAAGCAACACTGTAAGGTCAAAGGACTTGGGTTCAAATCCTAGTTCTAATATTTATTCCCTGCGTAACCTTTATTGGGGAAGTCACTTTAGCTTCACTGGACCTCAATTTCTTCATCTCTAAAATGAAGGCGTTAAAATTTCTTATGATTCTCCATTGACCTTAGGATAAAATGCAAATTCCTTTGTTTGGCATTTAAAGCCCCATTCACAAGCTAGCTTCTACCTATGTTTCCAGAATGATCACATATTATTCTCCTTCATGTCCATGCTCCCACCAAACCAGCTTATTTGCTGTTCCCATGTTAGACATGGTATCTCCCACCTCCATACTTTTGGACAGGCTATATCCCAATGCCTAGAATGTTCCCTCTCTTAAAAACCTCTTGCTTTCTTCAAGGCTCAGTTCAAGCACCATTTTCTTTAAGAAGTCATTCCCAATTCTCCTACTTGTTGGGTGTTCCCTCTAAAAAATATAATTTTTTTGTGTATATATATGCATATATACATACACAAATGTGTATGTACATATGCATATGTGTGTATGTGTGTATATATAAATAATATATACACATATGTTATGAACATATTGTAGCCCCCTAATAGGATATAAGCTCCTTGAGGGAAGGGACTATCTCACTTTTCTCTCTAGCTTGATAAATGCTTTCTGCTTAATTGGCAAATGATCTCTAAGATTCTCCCGACTCTAAATACTATGATAACTCTAATTTAAGGCTTCTTGATAGAGGTTATTTGATTTTATTCAAATTGTTTGCAAGAGTAGGTGGATAAGGTATGTTAAAAAGATAGGAAGAAAGCAAATGAATGTGTATCAATCATTTGATAAATAGACACATTGGCATAATTAAAAGACCAAGGCGGTATTCATTCTTAATACCACCCTCTGCATACAGTATGCCATTTATTACACCATTGGATTTGTTTAAATTCTGTTGGCATACAATAGACAAGACCCAAAGAATAGTATATATAGATAGCACTATCTGTCCAAGACAGGACTTTAAAAAACAAGGTGCCCTGATAATGGAAGGAGATCAGTCACTGAGATCTTATTCAAAGATAATATTCCAGTGCAGGTCCTCCTCCGACAATGTCAGCTGTGGTTGTAATTGCCATATCAGATAACAGGCATATATTTATTATTTACTAGCACATGGTTTATTGATGCTCATTATAAGTTGTTAATGAGGTGTCTCTTCTAATAGTGGCAGGGGAGCTGACAGGCAGGGAGTGTAAGGATATAGCTCCTTTGCCAGGGCATTTATTTCTTTGTTGGCTTTTGTACAATCACATTTACCATCAGCAAACAGTGATAGCATGAGAACACTGTCATCTCATGCACATCTTACTTGACAGGGCTCAGGGCAGGGGGTGGGGAGAAAAGGAGAAAGTGATGTGGGTTGAGGTGATGGAAGAGAGGAGAAGGGGTGGCTGGCTGGGCAGATGGTCCCTGTGGTGCTTCTGATGGACAGTCAAAGGTCACAAGCTCCAAATAAAGGTGGTATAGCACTAGCTACTGAAGGAGCGTTGGCTTCCAGGGACCTGAGTTCTGTTTCCATCTTCAGTTCTTTATCATCCATCTGACCTTGAGCAGGTAGAGTGAACTCCCTGCACCTCAGTAATCTTATCTTTAAATTGGGATAATGATAACT
Source organism: Phascolarctos cinereus (assembly GCF_003287225.1). Classification (NCBI taxonomy): domain Eukaryota; kingdom Metazoa; phylum Chordata; class Mammalia; order Diprotodontia; family Phascolarctidae; genus Phascolarctos; species Phascolarctos cinereus. The sequence goes on from NW_027555958.1 coordinate 79,726,836, forward strand.
ATTTGCCAGATGGTAGAGTGCTGAACCAAATGATCTCTTTGAGGTGGGTATCTTCTAAGAACTATGGTTACTTTCCATAGATTGCACCTGTTTCACATCCTCTTTCTAGTAAGACTCAATTCTATTTTTTTTTTATTTTTAAAGAGTCAATTCCAAAACAGGACAAGGTTGAGTGCTTGCAAGTAGAGGCAACTAAAAAGAACTGATTGGGCGGACAGTTTAGGGTTATAGTTTTTGCCAGGGGCAGTTCCAGACAAATGGACCTCTCCTCTCCCTTCATGCTGAACAGTCACTCCCAATGCCAGTTTTCAGGAATTAGCTTGGGAACCCCTCCTCCCCAACTTCAGCCTCTCTCCTGACAAAACATTCAGTGGCAAATTAGAAATTTTATCCCAGAATGAAAAAGACTGGGAGATCTAATACTTATTACCAGTGTGATTTGTGACAAGTCTAACCACCTTTGGCATCAATTTCACCAAAAGTGATGGAACAGATGAAATGGCCTCTGAGGTTCCTTCCAGCTCTTGATCTTCTGATCCTATAATCCTTTGCTGCCCTGTGAGCCTACCATTTCAGAGGTGTGCTAGGCAAATACATCTCCATCCTCTTCCCCTTAGGTTTCCAAACAGGACAGTGACCTCACACTAAAGGACCCCCAAAATATTGCAGCAATCAAAGGTTTAAGAATTTCCCTGGAATCCTAAAAACAAGTGATTCTCTTCTGGAAGCCACAGCCATGAATATTCAAAAAGATAAAGTGACCTAGGAGTGCTATCTCTATATTGGATATTGTGTATATATGTATGTATATTATACCTGCATGTATATGTGTGCATGCATATATATTATGTATATGTGTGTATGTGTATATATGTATATGTGTACATGTGTGTATATATGTGTACATATATGTATGTGTGTGTGTGTGTCTCCCTAACAATCTAAGTGAAGGAGTTCTACTCCTTAATAAGTTTAGGAAAGTTCTTCCTCTACAAAGTAGACAAGTTTCATAATATCTTCTAGTTCCTGGCTAAAGTGCCAGGAATTTGTCTCAATGTTTTGTTTATCTTCAATTGCTGGACCAGAAACAGGTCATTCAATAATCAGTAAGTCAACAAGCATTGATTAAGTGATTACTAAACTTAACTAAAAACTGTATCAAGAGCTAGGGATTTAAAGAAAGGCAAAAACACTGCTCTGCCCTCTAAAACCTCACATTCTAATGGGGAAACAACATGCAAACAATGATGCACAAACAAGATGCACACATTGTAAAGCAGGAGGTAATTTCAGAGGGAAGGCACTATTAGCCAAGGAGACCAAGAAAGGCCTCTTGAAGAAGGTGAGATTTGGAGCTGAGGCCAAGTCTAAATGGCTCTGTACAGCACTTATCACAGCATCACTTAGAAGTAATACTTAATGTTTTTTATGATGACATTCCTGCCTAGCATAGTACATGGTCCATTTGGAGTTAGGACCCAGACTTCTGATTTCATTCATGTTGGTAACTTCCAGTATGGGATTTCTATCCATTATTAAAGATGGCAATTCATCTGTAGTTTATCAAGTGAATCAATAAGTTGCCATTCAAAACCATTCTTAAGTTAACGAACAGGTCAGTCCTTCAAATTTGAAAATAAAGATCCCTGGAATCACAAGAATCAATAAGATTTTAGAGCTGGAAGGTGCTTGTCAGGATACCAAACTCTGACAGGAAATGCCCTCAGGGTAGTCAAGAGAGTGGTCTTAGGGACACACATTCAATGACACCCCAACCCCCACCAAAGGCAACTATATTAGCTGCCAGGCAGCAGAAAACATGTCCAGAAGTATGCATACTTAAAGCTTCCACCACTGCTTAGAAACTGCCATTTCCTTAGAGAGCAATGATGGGAACTGGACAGCTGCAGCTGACTTATGAAGGCAGGGCTAACCTCACATGGCCAGGCCTAAAAACAAGCAACAATGCAATCCCCACCCCCATCCCCCACCCTCAGGAAACTGAGTGTGTTTCAAATTATATGAACTCTGCATAATTCAGACCTTCTCTGTTGGCCTGCTATACAGGTGCCCCTTAGACCTCATCTCTTCGCTTGCTCCTATACATAGTATGTTCTGGCCTGTTACAATCTGGCCCTTGGGGGGCCGGGGGGGGGGTCTCTTCTACACTGCTATTAGCTTGCACCCCCCCCCAGCTGTGTTCCCTCATTGCTAGGGGTCAATGACTGGCATCCCAGTTCCATTTCACCACTTAATTTGTTGCCTTTTACAAAGGGATAATTACTTCAAAAGTTCAACAAGAAAATGACACAAACACTGCCTCCTCATACCTAAGGGGGCCTCCGCTCTCCTGTACCACCTCAGACTCTGGAGAAGCAGGGTCAAAACCTAGCTCAGTTCCTGCTTAGGTATGTCCCCCCCAGTTCATGGCCAGACACCACATGACTGTTGGATGAACCCATCAGCTATGGCTATGCTGTAGTCCCAAAGTTAATTCTTAAAGGTTGCACCTGGCTTGCACACAATCAGCGTTACACTAGCAGCCTGCAAAGCCAGGCATGGATTCTAACTCCTGGGTTCCTATGACTTCGCTCCCATCTTTTGAAACTCCCAACATCAAGAGACTCCATTCCCTTCCCATAGAATGGTAAAGAAGAGATGAGAAGGCCAAGAACCAAGGTCTGTTTCTTAGGGCCATGTGTTCTTTGAGCAGAAAAGTCCATAAGTCCTCTTCCTTTACAGCATGTTCTCTCCCCAGATGCCATGAGCTAGGGAATCATAGAATGAAGCCAAAAGAGGAAGTGTTGAAGTGAAACAGGTCTTTAAGATTGGTCTCAGCAGCCAATCAAAGAGCCTCCTCTTCAGTCCATGGCTAGCCCACCAGAACCAGCTATAGAATGCCCAGGTATGCTAAAAAAACACTTCCATTCCACATCAGCACAACTCCCTTGGAAGTAAGCTTCTCCACTTGAGAAAGTTGTATCAGCCAAGAAAGCTGATGGGGTCTGCACATGCACCAGACCCCAAATGGCCTCAACAATAGCCGATGTGATCCTGGGACTCACTGTTGCTTCTGATCAGCACCTTGACTTCATAGCCACTGAATCCAGTCTAATCCAGGGTCTCTGGCCCTTTTCTGAGCTGGAAAATTCAAATCATGGCTTTTCTTCAATTCCTGAACCAGAAAGCTTCAGCTTGTACCGTGAAAGCCCCAACTCCCAGACAACACAGGTCACAACCCACATTTGACTTTGAAAAGTCCTAGTGAGTTATATAAGTTCTGTTGGCTTAGAGACCAGTTGTCTTACAGAGGTTAAGTAATTTGCCTCAGATCACAACACTTGTAAATATCAGAGGTCAGATTTGAACCTAGGTCTTATATTCATGCAGAAATAGTCATGAATTATTGAATTGATAACTAGTAGCAATGATTTGTCACACGTGAAAATGCCTAGATTAAAGCCTGTATGGCCTGCTTAGCAAATTTGCAAATGACACATGATTGGAAGGTACTGCTAATGCATCAGATGATGATGTCAGTATTCAAAAAGATCTTAGAAGGAGAGAACATTTGGCCAAATGAACATAAATGGCAAGTTTTATGTTTGGATCTTAAAAAACCAACATCACTAGTACAAAATAGGCAAGATGTGGCTGGACAGCAATAGGCTGAAACTGATCTGGAGGTTTTAATGGACCACAAGCTTAACATGAATCAACTGTGACATGGAAACCAAAAGATATTATAGTGATCTTGGGCTGCATTGACTTGCATTGTTTCTGATTTATAAAGTGTTCATCTCCCTATGCTATTCCCACATAAAACCACATTTGCAGTATTGGGTTCAATTTTGGGCACCACAATTTAGGAAAGACACTGGTGTTCTCATTGGTAGCAAAGAACTGGAAACAAAGTAGATGGCCAGCAACTGCGGAATAGACAAACAAATTGTTGAATCTGGATATAATTATTGTACAGACTATTATTGTGCATTAAGCAATAATGAATACGAAGAATTCAGAGATGAGTGGGAAGATTTCTATGAATTGATGCAGGGTAAAGTAAGCATAATCAGGAGAGCAATATGCACAATGACTACAACAAGGTAAACAGGAAGAATAGAAGTAACTGAGTAAACAGAGCCAGTATCTATAGATATAGGTATAGGTATAGATCTAGACAGAGATGGAGGTGTAGGTACAAGTACAGATAATCATAGACATAGACAGATATAGGTATAGGCGTAGCTGTAGGTATAGATATAGATGTAAGTATAGATCCATATAGGATGATAAGGCCTGGACAATGATTTCATTGGAATAAGGAGACAGATAGATACCATATTTCACAGAATAATTGTCACCACCACATAATCATTGCACCCTGTTGTGGGGTTTTTTTTCGATCCAAAAATTGGCTTATAACTTTTCATTACTTAATCATCTCATGGTATAATTCTGTTTGTCACAGCACTTAAAAGGTAAACAGAGGAGGCAGCTAGGTGGCACAGTCGATAGATCGCTGGCCCTGGACTCAGGAAAACTTGAGTTCAAATCCGACCTCAGATACATTACACACACTAGCGGCATGACTCTGGGCAAGTAACTTAACCCCAATTACCTCACCAAAAAAAAAAAGGCAAACAGAGTAACAATGTATTCACCAGTGATATATAGATACACATTTATCTCACATACATTGTGAGCCGTGAGCCTAGAATTCTCATGCATTGTCAGTATATTTCCAAAAGCTGACTTGTGTGGTTTGCTTAGAGTGCTACAGTACTAACGGTATTGTCACTCAACCCAGTGAAGAGCCATAGGCCCAAGGGGAGGGTGGACAGGCAAAGCTGCCACGAGTAAGTCATGTGATATGCTAAGACTTTCATCTTCCCATGCTACCTAAAGTGTACGGTTTGTCTGCCAGTGATACAGTTTAGTGATAAATGATTTTTAAGTAATAGCAGCACACATTTTTAAAGCTCCACATAATGGTCACACCCCAATTTTTTTTCCAAAAAATTTGTCATAAAATCTGTGATGAGTATGCAGTGAAATACAGTAGAGATATAATTACAGATAATGTATACATAGTTGTCAACGTTCATTGGCAGAGAAACTTTCTCACCAGGAGATCATTATACCAGTGAAATCACAGATCCAGACTCTATTCTGTGTCTAGTGCTATAACTAGATATAACTATTTGTTTATATCTATGTCTATCTTACTTGTTCATGGGTTGAGGCTTTCATGGTGTATGTATGTATGTGTGTATGTATGTATGTATGTATGTATACATATAAATACAAACTAGTTCCTGAGTAGTACAAACAATGAATCCCATGAAGTGGTCACATTATTAGAATTCATACTATTTGATAGTATAATTACATATAAATTATGGTGACTGGTTCCAATCCAATGGAAATATGCAATGAAATTTTTTTCAGGATTTTTTATTTATTTGCTAATGTAATACGTCAGCAAAGGATAAGAAAAATGTACTGATGCCAATGTATTACAAAATAATAGAATAATTATAGAAAGAAAATTTTTTTAAACTAAAAAATATTGAAAATCATACCTACACGGATATGATGAAAATGTTATTGTTATTTAAAATATTTTGGCCCATCTTTTCTTTCTTTAAATTTTCATAATAGTTGCAAAGTTTTATGTACATCTTAGCAAATTTGCATGCTTATAATCTCATACAATAAACCACGTATAATTGGATGACCTGGAGCATTTTCTAAAATCAATAATGTTTTAAACATAATATTGTTGTCCTTGAAATATTTTTCAACAGCTTGTTTAAAATTACCTAAAAACTAGTCATTGAAAGCAGATTTAATCATTCGTACCCATGCAGCTAGGTGGTACAAGAGATAGAGCCTGAAGTCAAGAAGACATAAGTTTCAATCTGGCCTCAGACACTACTTGTGTAACCCTGGGCAGGTCACTTAACCTCCGTTTGCCTCAGTTTCCTTGTCTGTAAAATGGTGGGGGTGTAATAATGGCAGCTGGGGTTGTTTTGAGGATTAAATAACATAATAATTATAAAGAGCTTAACACAGTGCCTAGCACATATTTAATGCCATATAAGTGTTAGCTATTATTATTTTTTGACTGCCAAAGAATTGGAAGCAATGAATGGTTGTAGGATTTAAAAACCAATAAATAAGCTTTGGCTTTAAATTTTAAATCCCCTTCTGCTTTGTTGTTGTTGTTTAGTTGTTTTTCAGGCTTGTCAGACTCTTTGTGACTCCATTTGGGGTTTTCTTGGCAAGGATACTGGAGCAGTTTGCCATTTCCTTCTCCAGCTCATTTTACAAATAAGAACACTGAGGCAAATAGGGTTAAGTGACTCTCTTGGGGTCACAGAGATGGTATATCTCTGAGGTTGGATTTGAACTACGGTCTTTCTGACTCCAGGCCCAGCACTCTCAATAAAAGTTTTGCACAATCCTTAGATATTTTACATTCAGTTTGAGATTTTTCCTTCTTAGAAATTCTGGAAGGCATCCTTTTTCAAAATAAGCCTGTTTCATCCACATTAAAAATTTGTTAATCACTATATCTACCTTCTTTCATTATTTTCTTCAAAACATTAGAATATTTAGCTGCCATATCCTCATCTACATTGGCAGCCTTTCTGGTCATCTTAATATTATACAATATTACACAGTTTTTAAAGTGATCAAATGAGCCATTACTTGCAGTGAAGTTTCTTCATTCTCCACTTCATTTACATTTTTTTTTTGCTGACTAATAAACTTGAATCTTTTGTCTGTATGGTTGCTCTGCTAAAAGGAATGCATTTTTTAATTGCAAGCTTCAAGCCACACAGCTAAAATATGCTCCATTTCTATTTCTTGTAGTTGTTTGCAAACCACAAAAAGCTGATTCAACTTTGCCTTTTTCTTTTTTTCTGTCTGTGTATTTTATAATATTTCATACTATAGAGTCGTTGATTCTGGCATTCTTAACCTCTTGCTCTAATGTAATAACAAGCCTCTTCTTTTTTTGGCTAGCAATGTTTCCATCCAAACTATTTTTCCTTTTGTCCATTTTGTCAAGGACTCTTTAAAAAATTAACACAACTGTTGGTAATATGACACTCAGCAGCACATCACATCCATGTGAGATGATGGGTAAGTACAGACTGATGAAATAGTATGAATCATATTAATTGACTATTGGCTTATATTAAATGTTACCTGATATTTTATAATTTGCACAAAATTGAACTTTACAGTATTCAAACTCACATTAATCATGACCAAAATGTACACGCATGCATGTGTACATGTGTATGCATATTGCAATACATAATACATACATACACACATGTATGCATACAAATATATGTGTATATGTATACATACACACTCTATAGTAATCCAAGGATATCTTGTAGCCTTCAAAACTTTCTGTCAATTGGGCATCCGCGAAGATATGGCATATTCCCTTTTCACACTGTCATCACAAGTGAATACCGCCAGTATGTATACAGGCTACTTTTCATAAAGATTTTACAAAGATGACAGAATAATCATAACATTTGGTTGTTTAGTATGTCTTTTTGCTTGCCTTCTTTGGGGTCTAATACCATCTATGATTTCATTCATTTGCAGGGGAAGGGAGGGAATCTCCACTTCTCTGAGATATCTCAAAAATCCCTGCATGCCTTAAAAATCATGTCGTTTTCAGAGTGGATGCCTTCTCTATGTATTAGGTAAGACCTGGCTGTTTTTCCTGACTTCATCTTTCAGAGTTTCATTTCTATTTCATTTCATTGTACATCTCAGGTACCAAGATAGTAGAGTCCAAATGTGGTAGTACTAGTGTCATTGATGATGCAAACAAATCGCTAGAAAAATATTGGTGTAAATGGTGCAGCTAAGAGTATCTTGATCAGCTTAGCAAGGATAAAGGATGAAACCCTGGGTCTGGCTTTAAAAATATCTTTCAACGCTAAGCATAAACATCCCCATTTACACTACATCACAGACCTGAGTATAAACCATTGATGGAGTATATAGAAATACCCTTGTTCTAAGCCCACTGATACTCCACTAGATGATTGATTGGATCTTAGGTAATGTGGACCCAAGCCACACCTGGGGTCTTGGCTTTTAAAAGAGAGAAGAAAGAGGAAAAATGATAGCTGATAATGGAGACCAGAGATAAGATAGGGCTATACACATACTTGGGTGAGTGGCTTTTTCACAAAGCCCTCTCTAGGAAATCTCTTGGTCCCAGAGACAATAAGAGAAACAGAGGAAGGAATTGTGGCATTCCTAGTGGGAAAACCATGTAGCCTCAAGGAAGACATGGATTATATGGTTCAAGGGATGGTAGTAGTTTATAGGCAGGAATAGGAGGACAGGAGGGGAGTGGTGAGAGTTCCTGAGGGCAGTTTCCTAGATATAGAAAGGACAATTTCTGGGCAACATAAGTTTCCCAGACCAAGAAGGTGCCAGAACTGAAGAACATTGAGGGATTGATCCCCAGTTGATGTAATATGTGACACAGAATCCCAAATTCTAAGTGTATAGGCTGGGTTTGCTCTTGGGAAACTTTCTACAAATCATTCTTTGATTTGTGTCTCTATATGGGAAGCATAAGAATTTGATTCATTTTGCAGGCCATCAAGGAACCATCATCAAGTCCCAAATGTGTCATATGTGAAGATACTCACACTCTGTTCAGGGAGATATCTTCAAAGTCAGAATAAAAGCCTTATTCTCGGGGGCAGCTAGGTGGCACAGTGGATTGAGCACGAGCCCTGAAGTCAGGAGCGCCTGAGTTCAAATCCGGCCTCAGACCAAATACTTGACACTTACTAGTTGTGTGACCCTGGGCAAGTCACTTAACCCCAATTGCCAAATAAATAAATAAATAAAAGTCTTATTCTTTAACCTGTCTGATTGACCAGGCTATCCTTGGTTATACACACTAAACTAATAAATAATTGTATTTTGCATCTATTTGTTATGTCCTTTCTAATTTCATTTATAAATGGTCATGGAGTGATGAGACAAATAAGTTAAATAAGGTTAGCTATACTGTCATTGCATGCAGTGTCTCCTCAACAATAGATAAATCAACAGGCATTTATTAGGTGCCCAATCTATGCTAGACACTGTACCATATGCTAAAATAAAACAATCCCAGTAAGCAAAGAACTTACATTCGAAAAGGAAAGACAAATATGTATATAGGTGTATACAAAATAAATATAAGGTACCAGCCACTGGGGGAGAGCCCCCGAAGGGTTTCATATAGATGCCCTTGATCTCAGTCTTGAAAAAATTGAGGGATTGAGACAGAGATGAGGAGGGAGTGCATTCCAGGTGTGAAAAATGACCAGTGCAAAGGCCTACGTTTAGGAAATGGAGAGTTGTCAATTTCTCTGAATTGCAGAGTAATACAGAGGCAGTAAAGTAAAATGAAGATGGAAAGATAAATTGGGAGAAAGTAGTAAAGGAATTTAAAAGTGAAACAGAGGGGCCTATATTTTATCCTAGAGGCAATAGGGAGCCTCTAGAGTTTACTTTGATGACTGTGTAAAGAATAGAATGGAGTGAGGAGAGGCTCGAGGCAAGAAGACTAATCCTTATCTTTGTCCTTTCTTATAATTTGGCATTGATAAAGATGTTTGCTGTAATTCTTCAGTGATCTGGCTGCACATAGGCAAGTTGTCTGGAAATTACTGCCACATCACTAATCAGCTGCAATCTGTATTTTATGGTTTAGTCAATTTTATGTTTTCTGATAGTGTCTCCATCATGTCTGATACCTTCCAATTAGGGCTTTTGAGTTGTCTACAAAGATTTGACTTCATTCATTTTTTTAGTCCTGAACTATATTATACAAAATAATTGCAGCCATCTTCCCTTATGCTCATCTTCATATTAAAGTTGCTAGGTATCAATATGTATAGTTAACATTTATTTAGGTCACATCATGAGAGACAGAAGTTCTTTACTTATCTGCCTTCTGAAAATGATATTACCCAATAAGGAGCAATTATTTTTACTGTGGTATAGAATGTAAGTTCCATGAGAGCAGGGATTGTTACATTTTTTTTTCTTTGTATTCCCAGCACTATTCCTGGTAGTCAGTCAGTCAGTAAACATTTATTAAGTACCTACTATGTACCAGGCACTGTGCTAAGCACAGTGGATTTTAAAAAGAGGCAGTCACTGTTCTCATGAATCTCACAATCTGATGGGGGAAACAATGTGCAAACAACTGTGTACAGATAAGATAGCTATAGATACAGGTTAGGATGTATATGGATATAGATATAGGTACAGGAATAGATATAGAGACAGATAAATCCAGGTATAGATGCAGATATAGGCACAGATATAGAGACAGATATAAATACAGATAGCAAGTACAGGTATAGATATAGATACAGGTACAGATACAGATATAGACAGATTTTTAGCACAGTTCCTGGAACACAGTAGGCACTTAATAAATGGTGTATATGTGTGTGTATGTGTATGTATGTATACAGATATACATATATGTATAAGAAACTGTGTCTCAGAGAGAAGACACAAAGATTATGGAGAACTAGAAAAGGCTTCTTGCCAAAGGTGAGACTTTTTAGGCAACAAAAGGAAATCATGCTGCATCTTTTAAGTTTACTCAAATACCACAGGAAACGTTCCTGAATACAGACGTGGTTGGAGAGGTAAATTTCAATGACAGAAAAAAGTACACAGAACTGTTATTCACTGGATCATAAAGCATGAGGAAGGAAGAAGCATGCAAAAGAGCTGGAAGGGGGGAAGAGGTAACATTCTTGAGAGTCATTAATGCCAAGCTGAATCTGAACTACTTCGGCTCCACCCTATTTTTAGAGCAAATAGTCTTTCAGAAATAAAATTAATACCCAATAGATAGCCCCTATTAAGAAAAAAATTCAAAAATGAGGAAGTAGGAGAAGGATTTCTATCACTGGAACTTGGAACTAACTACCTAGGAGAGGAAAGTAAAGCCTACATGCTTTTTTAGCCAAGCAGCCCTTCCTACAGCCTTACAAATGCATTCTGGGAGCAATGGTTATGGCTCTGAGAATACCCCGACTCCATTAATTGTGATGTTGTTGACCCTCTTGAAAAACCCTGAGCACCTTCTTTGGCAATATAATTATTGTTTTAGAGAGCAAGGATTGTTCCATTTATATTTTTATCCCCAACACCTAGTAAGGTTTTCCCTTGGATGAGATCAAGGATTCTCTCTTTGTCGAGCTGAGTTAGGTCACTCCCAATGAAAGAGCTCATTCACATTGCATTGTCTAGTATATATTCTTCTATGCATACTTTCTCTGATTTCTGTTTTGCTATCAGATGGATAAATGAGTTTCTTTACTATTCACTATGTGTGTTCATTGAGGCATTGGTATTTGGTGGGAAAGGGGCCAAGCCGTGGATATAGAGCTTGGGATTCCCCTTCCCCTCCAAAAGACAAAGCAACCAAAAATTAGATTGAGGCCAATAATATTCCCTAGACCAGGGGTGGGGAACTTGAGGCCTCGAGGCCATACGTGGCCCTCTAGGTCGCAGGTTCCCCACCTCTGCCCTAGACTAACAATATGTAAGGGAGCAGATGAATATAATTCTAGCCCGTACCCCCTCTGTCTGAGGAGAGCAGAGTGGCCTCTGGTACCAACTTCCTGCTTCCCCTCCTGGAAAGAATGGAAGAAGGGTTGGGACAGGGGGAGGAGAAAAGGCTAGAGATGTCTATTTTGCCTCCCTTCAAGCCACACAACAGCACTGGCCCATCAATGGACTTCACTTCACATGAAGTCCTTTCCCCTACGATAGAGTCTAAGAATGATCTGTATCTGTTTCAGCCTCTGTCTCTGTTCACCACTGTGGACCTCAGGCAAGTCACTCCATCTTTTGGGACCCCAGTTTCCTTATCTTTAAAAGGAGGGGACCAAATTAGATAATTTCTTAGGTTGTATTCAGGTCTCACAGTATATGATTATAGGATGTTCGTATTAATTTCTTTCTCTCTGTTCCTCACTCTTCTTTGTGGGTCATACTTCAGCCTATTTCTCTATCTCTCCTCCCACCCACCACCACCTTTCCATGCATGTGTGCATGGGAGTGGCCTGCATACCTACTTACCTATACCCACATACATGTGTGCCTGTTTATCACTCACTGACAACCGTCAAGTAATTTATTCATTTTGTTAGCTCCACAGATAGCAAACTCTTCCAAGCACTCCTCTCAGCTCTCCCAATGACCTTTATAGGAAAAAAATGGCCCATTAAGTGTGAGGTGTTAACTGCTCTCCTGACCATATATTCCAAGATGTTTCCTGCTCATATTTCAGGAGCAGCCTGCAATGCTGCAACCCCACCAGGGCCATTCTGTCAGCCCAGGCATTTAATTAGCTAATTACAACCTGCTGACATGAATATACAGAATATGGTGTTCAGAGAGCAATTTTTTTCCCAATTCATTTATTATTAGCCCCCAGTAAACATCTGATGGGCCTTCCCTGAGGGGGCATCGTGGTAATTGGTCCCTTGAACATCAAGTTCTTTGGCTAATCTGTCAGAGCTGAAACCAAGTGTCACCATCTGTCAGTATTTGCACCATACACCCCATTCTGCATTCTACATTTGGAGTCACAAAAGGGGAGGAGCAGGAGTTGGGGGAGAGGGGATGGGCAAGGGTCAAAATCTGGGAAAAATAGGACGAACTTGGTAAGTAGCCGTCTCCCCACGTTGGCGGGTTGCCACATCTGCACTCAACCTAGGATGTGCTCCTCAGAAGCTAGTGGGGAAATCTCATCTTTAGCTTCAGTGATGAGTTTTTGGCTTTGTTTCTGCCTCCTTCCACACTCAATTGAAGTTCCATAGAACATCTGATGTAAGCATGGAAGTTGTATTCATTCAAGTGTGCCAACTGAAAAGTCAAAATAACAGTGGTCATATGATTTGGTCCCAGTCAAAACCCTTCCTAATCACAGTTTCAGCAAATGGAAACCGCTTTGGCTTTACCTAGCAGCCAAGGAGGTCCCCTAGAATTCCCCTAGCAGCTACCAGTAAATACCATCTTCCTAGAATAGAGAAAACCAATATCTATGGGTCTCAAGAGCCACTAGGACAATCCTGAGGACTCCCTATGAAGGTGAAAGATTTTTAAATAAAAAAAAATATACATATATGTCTCAGTGGAGAGAAAGAATTAATGATGAGCTAATCTAAAGAAAAATCAATATACACTTTAGTAATTATATTCTACAATAAATTCAGATATATCCTTTTAGGTAGAGTTAAGCAGACACTACTAATTTGTTTATTTTCCAGTTGCACACTTGGGGAGGAATATTCAGTAAATGACACCAGTAATTTACCCATTATTTGTTAATGGTCTCTTAGTGAGTAATAACCTACCAAAGAGAATGCCTGTAGCCTAAAGGAGTTAATGCTCCTCCCCCCAAAAAGTGATCTACTGGTAGGCAGCATGGTATAGTGACAAGCTGCTCAAATTAGATTCAGAAGAGACTAGTGTTCCAATTCAATCTGCCACTTACCAGCTGTTTGAAGCAGGACAAGGCAGTTTCTGAATCTGTTTCTCCATCTGCAAAATGGAGACAATGATCTTCGCATTCTCCACCTCATAAGGTGGTTATGAAGAAGGCGAATTGTGAAGTTTTCCACAGACCCACAACTGTGATTTCATCTAACTCACCTGTAACTAATGAATAAATGATAACACACAGAGAAGAGTGGTAGCCAGGGATGGTGAGTGAGAACTGGGATCACAGGAAAATCTATCAGCACACCCCATCCAGGAACAATGACAAAGTTGGTTTTATCAGGGTTCTGTGTTACAAAACTGGGGGTAAAGGGTGGGGGGAGGAGGAAAGCGTGTACTCTGAAGCAAGTGGGTTAGCAAGGAAGAGGCGGCCAGACAGTAGGGAATGAAGTGAAGCATGCTGGCTGGTGCTTTCCTGAAATAGTGTTGTGAATGAGGCAGTCACCAATTGGAGGGAGGGGGAATCTGAGTCACACTACTAAATGGCCAAGAGAGTACACAATAGTCTTAGAATGTTGCCCAAGGGCATTGAGAGGTAAGGTGATTTGTTCACTGTCAAACTAGTATACATCTTTTCCTAGGGGATAGAGTGTTGGGCTTCTGATCATAAAAACCTGGGCTCAAACCCCACTTCAGTTACATTTGTGTGACCCTAGGCTACCTTGGTTTCCCTCTGTAAAATGGGGATAATAGTAGCTCCTATCCCATAGGTTTGTTATGAAAGCCACATGAGATAATATATGTTGAATGCTTTGCAAATCCTAAAGGACAGTACAAAAGTGAGCTATTCTATATCTGATGCAAGACTTGAACCCAGCTTTTCCTGACTTCAAGGCTGTGCTTTTATTCACTATACCAAAACACCTCTCTTGTTGTGGGTTATCATAATTAGGAAATCATTTACAACTCCTAAACATATGAAGGTGCATGTGGAATTGAACAGAAAGAATGAATTATAATGCTCAAGGTAGAGAAATCACAATTTGTATTTTATTTCTGGTTCCTTTTACAAAATTGATCTCCTATAGGCCTCAGTTTTGCCATCTGTGATTTAGGGATAATGGCTGAGCAAAAGGCTCTCTATGCATACTAAATATACTTGGGAACTCTAATTTTGTATTAACTTTGTATCCTTGTGTAAAAACAACCTGGGAGAAAGAATAAATTTTGAAGATTTGGGACATACTAGACTGTAAATACTTTGAGAACAAGAAAATGCATCTTATTGATTTTATATTCCCACAGTACATAACTCAAAGTAGATGAATAATAAATGTTAGTTGAAAAGGAATGAATGAACATTTAACAAACAAATGCTTCCTTTTTGACTTACTATTCACAGATATATTAAAAATCATTTTGGGCAATAATTTTACAATGCTCCCAAGAATTCTCATAATTTTATAGAACATTTTATAATGTTCTATATCTAATTAGGCTCCACCCAAAATTCTATCCCCTTTTCCAGCCCCAACCAACCAAACAGCCTTTACTCACATAACTTCAAGATAACTACTTTGGCTTCTGTTTTCATGGGCCAATGACAGCTCTGCTTGAATTTCACACCTATTCTCATTTTTTAGGTAGGTGATAATAAATATTTATTATCAAGATGGTTTTGAAATGAGTAAAAATCATGCTTGAAACTTATGTTGTATTTTAAGATTACTTAAAGTGCTTTAAAACATTACCTCATTCGATCTGTACAATATCTCTGTGAGATTAGTAGATATTACCCCCATTTTACAAACGATAAAACTGAGGCTCAGAAAGGTTTGATGATTTGCCCAAGGTCACATAGGTGGTAAATAACAACAAATTGAAGGCAAGTTCCCAATATATAGCACTACATCTTAATCTAAGGATCAAGAAGTATGGGAAGGGAAGTGAGCAAGGTAAGAAATTAGCTCACTCCTATACTTTACCACAATTTTATGTCAATGCATCATAGGAAAATAAAATTCCTTTGAAAAATCATTTTTAAAATTTTTGTGCAAATAAAATATGTTTCCCCATTTGGGGAAGATAAGGAGTTAAATATAGTTATCTCCACTGTGATGATGGTTGTGAAAATATGACATTTTTAATTTATCAAATCCTCAAGTGGGAGAGATAGAGATGCACCATGGTTCAGGAGATAGAATGTTGAATTTAGAGCCTCAAGATCTGGCTCTGAAACCCACCTCTGTTAATTAATACCTGCATCATCTTGGTCAAGTCATTCGCTTTCTGGGACTCAATTTCATTAGCTGTAAAATAAGGGTAGATGGTACAGTGGATAGAGCACTGGGCCTAGAATCAGGAACACTCATCTTCATGAGTTCAAATTTGGCCTCAGACATTTACTAGCTGTGTGACCCTGGACAAGTCACTTAACCCTGCTTGCTTCAGTTCCTCCTCTGTAAAATGAACTGGAGAAGGAAAAAGCAAACCACTCTTTTGCCAAGAAAACCACAAATGGGGTCACAGAGAGACGGATGCACCTGAAATGACTTGGCAACAACCAAATGAGGGTGTTGAATTAGGTTTTCTATAAAGGTCCCTCAGATTTGTAAAACTTATCATGGAATTAGAAATAAGGAGTAAGGAGACAGGATTGGAATGAAGGACTACTGAAGTAAGATTGTGGGAAAGTCACTGAATCTCTCTGGCCTTCAATATCTTCACCTCTAAAATGAACAAGCTCTGGATCCAAAATTCAATGACTCTATGATCCTATCAATCAATCAACAAACATTTATTAATCACCTACTATGGGCTAGGCACTGAGATAGACACTGGGGATATGAAGACAAAAGTGAAAAAGTCCCTGAACTCAAGGACCTTACATTCTATTGGGGGAAATAATATGTGTATGTATCTGTACACACACCATACACATATGTATGTGTATATATGCATGTTCAGCAGCATACTAGAACCAGCTTCTGCTGGCTCAAGACAGTCAATTGTTAAATTTTCAATATGAACATTTACACCTCAGAAATTGTCAAAGACTGCAAATCAGGGCTTGATTTATTGTTTCATTAATTTTTTAGACTGAAAAAATGATGGAAAAAAATTATAATAATACAAAGTAAACTAAAAGGGTGCTGTGCATACATTTTTTCTAAACTGTTATGGTATATTTACCAGCATACCCCTGTACAAATATATACATATAAAATATTTATTAATATTAAATAAATTTTTTGTATATTTATCTGTGTATTGATACATATAGAACATATACATTATACATGCATATACATACACATATCTATGTATATAGGCACATACATATATATAAATAAGTACATACAAAAATGAATAATAAGGTGATGGAAAAGGTACTTCTCCACTCCATTACTTTGTCTATCACCTCGTTATTCATTTTTCTGATTCAATCAAAGGGCTGCCCTTGAGGACCTAGAGGGTCACATATGGCCTCAAAGCTGCAGGTTCCCTACCCCTGTAAGAAGCTGGGAAGATAAGGAAAACTTTCATGTAGATGGTTGGCCCTTGACCTGAGTCCTTAGAGAAATCAGAGACTCTAAGAGACTAAAAATGAAAGGAGAGACCATTGCCATCATGGAGGACAGCCAATGGAAATGCATGGAGAAGGGAGATGGAGTGACGTATGTGAAGGCCAATAAGAAGGCTGATTTGGCTAAAGCATAGAGGGTGGAAAGGTGAATAATGGGTAATAAGGCAGGTAATAAGTTTGAAGGTTGGACATGTATTTTAGGTGAATCACTTTTGTGGCTTTGTGGAGAATGGATTGGAAAAGGGAAAGACTTGAAGTAAGAAGACCAAAGAAGAGGCTATTACAATAGTCAAAGTGAAATGTTATGAAAGCTAGTCACAATAATAGTAATAGCTAGCATTTACATAATGCTTTAAAGTTTGCAAAAGCATTTTTACAACTATTGTTTCATTTTATCCTCATATGAACCCTAGATAGGTGCTATTATTATCTCCATTTTGCAGTTGAGGAAACTGAGGCAGACAGCAATTAAGTAACTTAACCAGGGTCACATAACTAGTAACTCTCTGAGGCCAGATTTGAACTCAAGCCTTCCTAAATTCAGGCCTATCTACTGCACTACCTAATTATGTGTGGTGAGAAGGGTATTTACTAGGGTTGGGGCTATGTGAGTGAAGAGAAAGGGACTGGTGGATAGGAAAAATAGGATTTGGCAACCAATTGGATATTGAGATAAGGGAAAGAGAAAGGGAAAGAGTTGAGGAAGACACAAAGGTTGTAAACCTAGGTCACGAGCCACCAGAAATAGAAGTACCTTTGACACAAATGTGGAATGTCAGGAGATGGGTGAATTTGGAGAAATAAAAAAAAAAAACAGGAAAGTCAGGAGTAAGGAATTAAAAAGGGATGGCACCTTTCTCTTCCACCTACAATCTTCTCTCTCATGGTAGCTGAAACAAACAGCGGAAGAGTGAGAGTGCTAAAGTTTATGGGCTGAAGAATCATCAAATGAGAGGTGGGATAGTATAGTAGAAAGAGGACTACATTTGAAGACAGAGGACCTGGGTTCAAATCCTGTCTCACTTATTGCCAGTGTGAAATTGGCCAAGCTACCACTTCTGTTGGCCTCAGTTGCTTATCCAGAAAACCACTTCATTGGATGGTAGTTCTAGATGACCTCTGAGAGTGCTTCTAGCTCTAAATCAGTGATCCTCGGATCTTTGGTTTGGTAAATAGAGCGCTGAACTAGGGGTCTCAGGATTTGAGCTTTTGCCCCAGGTTTACTACTTTACATGCAATTTTGCATGGGTCGTTTTAGCCTTTCTGAAACCCAAATGCCCCATCTCCCTGCCCAATATACATGACTACTCTGAGGCTCAAATAAGATAGTGGATAGGAAAGTATTTTGAAAACTAAAAAGCCCTATACAAATGTAAGGTACTATTATTGCTAGACAGGTGGCAGACACAGTGGAGAGAGCTCAGGAGCTTGACTCAGCAAGAGCTGAGTTCAAATCTAGCCTCAGATGCTTATTATGTGACCCTAGGCAAGTTATTTAACCTCAGTTTGCCCATCTGTATGATAGGGATGGGACAGCTAAATGTCACAGTGGATGGAGTTAGGAAGACTCATCTTCCTGAGCTCAAATCTGACCTCAGACACTTGCTAGCTGTATGACCTTGGGAAAGTTACTTAACCCTACTTGCCTCAATTTCCTCATCTATATAATGTGCTGAAGAAGGAAATGGAAAAGCACTCCCATATCTTTAACAAGAAAATCCAAGTGGGGTCACAAAGAATTGGAAAAACAACTGAAATGAAAATGATAGGAATGATAATAGCACCTATCTTCCAGAGTTATTCTGAGCTAAAATGAGCCTCACATAAGGTTTTGCAAATTTCAAAGTACTATATCAATGGTAGTTATTACTATAACTGAGGTTCTCATTATCAGTAAAGAAGTCAAAAGGATTTTTCATGTCAAACCATCCTAAAGTCAAAATGCCAGGAGGTACATGATATCAATAAACGTTTTGACATAATATAAAGAGCTAACACCTATATCACTTACTATGTGCCAAGCACTTTACAATTATTATCTTATTTTAATACTTACAATAACTCTGGGAGGTAGGTGCTCTTATTATCCCCTGTGTACAAATGAGGAAACCAAGGCAAACAGAAGTTAAGTGACTTGCCTAAAGTGATGTAGCTAATAAGTGTCTGAGGCCAGATTTAAACTGAGGTTTATTCTGATTTCAGACCTAGCTACCTAGGTGCTCTGTAAGTTAGAAAGTACTCAAATTAGTCTAGTGATAAAACCAGGATTTGATTAAACACCACTCAGTAACAATTAAGGATTAAAGGGGAAAAAATTACCAAGGCATTGGTAAGGGGGGGAGGGTTCATCTTTTTCTAAAATGGTCTCATCTTTTGAATACACAGTGTTCTTTAACCTCTCCGAGCTTAGTTATTTCAATAAGGATTTTTATATTTTACAAGGTAGTAGGGTTTTTTTTATGCAGATCATTTTTTCATACATATAAAAGTAGATATGTATGTAAGCCATCCATATCTATGTTTGAATCCTGACACTGACACTTCCTATGTGATCAAGAGCAAATCACTTAACTTCCTTAGGCCTCAGTGTCTTTAACTGTAAAATTAGGTTAATATTATCTGTAGGAGGTATTTTACAGGGATGAGGTGCGGCCCAAATGAAATGACATATGCGTGATAGGAGCAATAGGTCTCAGGACCTCACCACTAAGCTGGGCTAGCTTTTCCTATGGGCCTACCCCACACAGCCAGGGTTTTTTTTCCCTTAAAAGATATCAAAGGGGCAGCTACGTGGTGCAGTGGAAAGAGCACCAGACCTGAAGTCAAGAGGACATGAGTTCAAATGTGGCCTCAGACACTTGACACATTAGCTGTGTGATCCTGGGCAAGTCACTTAACCCCTATTGCCTCACCAAAAATAAATAAAGGTATTGAAATAATCTACAAACTGAATTGGTCCCAGGGGATTAAACCTGAAAACATTAATAGTTTCTTGTGCCCTAAGTACAAAAGTCAGTACACTCCTCCCTCAGGCTTCTGACCAGGGGATGAGCATGGCTGACACAGAGGTAGAGAAACTATTCCCAGATGAATCAATGCTATATCTCCTCTAAGTATTTTTGTTGTTGTTTGGTTGTGTTCGACATGACCTTATTTGGGGTTTTCTTGCCGAAGACATTTCCTTCTCCAACTTACTTTACAGATGAGGAAACTGAGGCAGACTGGATTAAGTGACTTGCCTAGAGTCACACAGCTAATAAATGTCTGAGGCTGGATTTGAACTCAGGTCTTCCTGCCTCCAGGCCTGGCACTCTATCCTCTGCGCCACCTAGCTGCCCCAAGTATTCTTTACCTATGACAAAGTACTGTTCCTTTTGTTAACTATTACGAGGTCTCCATTTTTTTTCATTTCTTTCGGATTCTCGACATGAAGCAGACTGGTCTGTCAGGCCTAGTTCACAATAGTATATGAAGATTTTTTTTTACAAAGTATAAAATGTTATATAAATACCAGTTAATGGTCTTATTACTTATAAAGCCTTATGTTCATATGGTGAGGCTCTAACTAAGGTACCATTGCTTACCTGATGTCAGCTTATAATAGTAATTTCAGGAAAGGTATCTAAGAGGAAATAACCACTCCCTTGAGTGATGGACTTGCAAATAAAAAAAAAATCAACAGCTATCATAACATAGGCAAAGCTATTTCTTTGAGACTCTAAACCCCCTTGCTTGCTTTTCTCACCTTAGTGATGACTCTCTCCTTGTCCAATTTCCCTATTTATTCACCATCCTCCCCAATCCAATCCTGCTTAGACAAAAAGTTTTGAAATTTATTCACTCAAAAGCATAAGTCACAGAATCCAAATTATACAATCTCTGAGATGGAAGGGAGCTCATCTGTTTCAATGGACCAGACCAAAAATCTCCTCCATAAAGTCATTCTCTACCTTTCTCCCTCTTCTCCTCTCTCCCCCCTGCCTCCAACTAAATAACCATCTAGCTTTTGCTCAAAGATCTCTAGCAAGGGAGACCCTACTGCCTCCAAAGGCAGTCTAAGCCACCTTGGAATTCCTCTCATTGCTAATGTTTTTTTTCATACACAGCCTAAATCTGTTTCTGCAATTTCCATCCATAGACCCCAATTCTGCTCTCTAGGGCAAAGTAGATTGAGTCTTCTTCCTCTCTGCCATAACAGCATTTCAAATGCCTAATGATAGTTAATCATGTTCCCTTTAAGTCCTCTCTTCCTGCTACTAAGATCCCTAGTTCTTCCAACCAATCATCACATGACATGGTCTTTAGGCCCCTCACCATTCTAGTCTCTCTTCTCTAGATGCTCTCCAGCTCCTCAAAGTCCTGCCTAAAATGTGGCATTCAGAACTGAGCTGATGATGACTGATAAGGCTTCATGTGTTGCCTATATCAAGTGTATTTACTTTTTAACAAGGAGCAAAGCCTTAAGCCAAAGAAATGAATTGCTAATTGTGTTATATCAGGCATCAGACAGTGCGTGGAAGAGGTATTTTTGGAGTCACTGAGTCTTTTTCAGGACCCTGAAGTCACACTAAATAGATAGATGTGTATACCAGCTTTAAAAAAAATAAGACTGGCTCTTCTACATGAATATCTATATCAATAAACTCAGCTATTTGTATCAAAGATCTGCTTTCCTGAACTCTATAATCCTGTCTTCCCTTGGCTTTGTTCATTTATAATACATCAGCTGTAATTTTCAAACACAAGTGATCTTTTTTTAATAGTGTCCCAGCTTTTCTTTTCCACTGGGTTGCTGTTTTTCTCCCCCCCCACACATCCTTCAAACACATTGAAACCTGAGCCAAGGGTGGTGAGAATAGATTTTTGAAAAAGTCATGAATTAGTTATTTTCCACCTTGGCTGACTGTATCACTTGTCAGGACTTCAATAGGAGAGTAACCCCAGCTCCCTCCGAGAGTGCTCGCTAATGGGCTCATTGCTCCATTGTCCCCTTTGATCAGGCACAGGTGGATGACAAGCCGCCTGCCTGTGTGTTGAAAACAGGTGAACGTTATTGTCAGAGTGATTATATCTAATTACATCCTGGTTAATTATCAAACACATGAATTATAATGGGGCAGCTCTTCAGAAGAGGTGGGTACATCCTCCAGATGTCACGCACTGTGACTAGCCTTCATGCTATCTCCGGGGACCATTCTCCCTGCACACCTACTGGGGAAAGTTATCTCAGAGGTACACTCAGTGTACAGGGTGAAGTCAGGGATGCTTTTCTTCTCCTTTCCTTCCCTTCCACAGCTGTCAGGGGAAGAGATCAGCCGATGGTCAGGTTACACCAGCTCTCTGTAATTTACACTGGAAACACATGTTCTACTCTCCTCCATCCTGTCCTGCTCTTCCTGTCTGTTTCTTGTTGTTATTGGGGCTTTTTCTTCCTTTTTCTCTCTCTCCCCTTTTTTCTCTCTCTTCCTCTTGCTCTCTCTGGCCATTGTCCCTTGCTGTCTGTTGACAGATGCTTTTGAGATCCCCAGAGACTCTCCTCAGTGCCAGTTCACCTTCACTTTTCAAATAACAAACAAGGAGAGTTCATTCAGCAAACAGTGGGGCTTAGTGAACTGACCATGTGGCATGCAGCCTTCTCTAAGAGGTCACCTGTTTTAATCCAGCCCAGATCAGAAAAGAAAGAGTTCCCCATATCTAAAGCTTGGTGGGTTTTGAACCGTCTTGGAAGCAAGTGGTCTGCTTTTCACTCACCAGCTTGTTTTAAGTGGGTTGACCTTGTTGACTTCACACTAACTGTTAACCAAAGAGGAATATGCTCTGGTTCCTAGTATGCTGAAGAGACTATTGTCTCTTTTCAATTTTTTTTTTTAATTTTAGTTTTGGCTCCCCAAGCCCCATTATTTGCATTGTGGCTTCAGAAAACAAATGAAAATGCCTGCCCTATTTTGTATTGGGACTATTAACTAACTCTGGGCAACTTGAATTTATCAACAGGGCTATTATGGTACCCCCCCAAAAAAAATTCTAACTCTCTCTCCCCTGGTTCCCCTAGAATCAGCCAGCTAACCATATATGTCTTTTCCTCATTTTTTCTTCTCATGTGCAGAACAATGAAAATGCATTAAGAGGAAAGCGTGCTAGATAGACACTGACTCCTCAAAATCAGAAGCTGAATCACAAAGTCTATTAGGAATTAGTAGTGACTGCCCCTCTCCCCTTTGGAACATACAGAAAAGAAATGGTAGAAGTAGAAGGAAGGATGGAAAGTCATAATAACACAGTCTTTCTATGATTCTTCAATCTGTCTCTCCCCCCTTTCTTTTTCTTACTCTCTCTCTCTGATCTCTTCTTTCTCTTTTCCTTCCTATTCACCCTTCCCCATACTCCTTTCTCTCTTTATCTTGTCTATGTTGAGAAAAACAGCTCACAGCTTGGGCTGCCTGACTGGATCACGCTCCAGGATGGTGACATGGCCAATCCTGGGAGGGAAGCCAACGTGTGTTAAGCCTGCGCATTGCCAGCTAGGCTTGTCTAGGAACACCAGGAGTCTGCATAAACTGATTCCACAGAATTAATTTTCCCAAGTCAAAAATGGCAATAGAAAGAAATGAAGAAGGCAGATTACCAGCCCTAATCACACTTTCTCCCTCTCCCTTTCTGCTTGTACGATAATTAGGATAATTAACAAGCTAACAAGCTTATAGTAAAAACAGTTGCCGAATTTCAATGTATAATTAATATTTACATCTATAACAACTTGTCATCTAAGCTACATTTAGACCAAAAAGCCCATCAAGACCTTGTACTGGAAAGAGGACAAGTCTTCAAATAGTGTGCCTTCAAAAGGAAGATTCCAGAGGGCTGTTCTACAAACTGCGGCTGCACATGCTTACTGGTCACATCATAGACATCAAAGAAGTAGTCAGCATAGGAACAGAGCGAACTAGAAAAGAGAAATTCCCACCTAAATGGAATTTAGTCAGTCACTGTGGTGTGAAAAATGAATTGAAGTATAGGAGGGGACCCAGTCGTCTTTGTGAGAAAGCTTGAACTCGGAAGGAATTCGTGGGCTGGGAGAAGAATTGTAAAATTTCTCCTGGATGTCACAAACTGATACTACAATATCAATATGGTTCATAATACAATAATGACAGCATCATCAGTTCAGTGTTCTAGCTTCAAACAAGTAAATGTCGCCCCAAATGGAATTCATTATATTTTCCTCAAAATTATCCCTTCACCAAATGTCCTTCTCTATGTTGAGGAAATCACCATCCAACTAGTCACCCAGATTCACAACCTGGGTCATGCTTGATTCTGTTCTCTCCATTTCTCCCCATAGCCAATCAGTGGATAGTTGATTTACCTCCAAACACAAAAATCATACATCTATCTCCTTTTCATTCAGACAACCCTGACTCTAGTTCAACCCCTCATTCCTTCTTGCCTAGACTACTTTAATAACCGCTTATTTGGTGTCTCTGCTTCTTCACTCATCACAGTAGCTCTATATATTTAATTTTTAATTTATATTTAATTTAATTATAGATTTAATATTTCTAAAATTTAGTTATGGTCATTTCACCCTCCTACTGAAAAATCTTCAGTGGTCCCCCATTATTTCTAGGACAAAATGCATATACCTACGACTTCATTTAAAGCCCTCAACAATTTAGAACCCAAATTTGGATTTCCAGACAGATGTCATATTATTCCCATTCATACATTCTATATTCTAGTCTCACTTGCCTAACTTGCCTGCTTCAAAATGATTTGGTAAAGGTCTTATACACAACTTATTATTAATAAAAGCAAAGGACCCTAATTCCCTCTGAAATCATGCTTTTCTTTCTTTGCCACTAAACTCAAAATCTAGGAGAGAACCACAAGCCTTTAGGTCCTTGCACAGGATGGGAATACCAATAAATAAATAAGCAAACAAACAAACAAATAAATACATGAATGAATAAAAGCTACTTCATAAGAAAATCCGAAGTAGATTTCTGACTTTCTCTAAATTTAACATGTCAGATAACAGACATAATTTCTAAGAAAATCCATTATTAGCAAAGGAATTATCTACAAAGAATTAAGAATTTTAGAAATCCCATTCTGCCATCAATTATATTTGATATTTTTCAAAATGTCTTTCAGACTTAGCTTCTCTGATCAAAACAATGATACAAGATAGTTCCAAAGGACCCGTGATCAAAAATGCTATCCACTTCCAGAGAGAAAACTGATGAACTCTGAGTGCAGATTGAAGCATACTTTTTTCATTTGTTTTTGTTGTATGTATGTGTGTATTTTCTTTTACAACATGACTAATATGGAAATATGTTTTGCATGACTTCAATGTCTGATCAATATCATTTTGCTTGCCTTCTCAAAGGGTGTAGAGGGGAGGGAGGGAGAAAATTTGGAACTCATATTTTTAAAAAAATGAATGATAAAAATTTTATTACATGTATTTGGGAAATATTTAACAAAATAAATAAAAATACATATTAAAAAATAAAAACATCTTTCATTCATTACATAAGAATTAAGCTTAAATAATTGTATGCATATTAACCCTAGACACACACTGGAGAGGCAACATGTTATTTCCCTACTCATCAAACTTAAGACCCTCAAGGAAAAAGCAAACTGAATTGAAGGATGATTCAAAACATGATATTTGCAGTTCATTGCTGATTGATAAGGCATAAGTTTTTACTTGGATGATATTAGATGCCCTTCTATGGTCAGGTTTAGACACCATGAAAAAAATGGTGACTAAGTATTAAACATAATGCTTACAATTTGGCCCCCCATTTGTCAATGAAGGTGAAAAGATGACAAGTGGTAGTCCAAATTATAAGCATTATGTTTATTTATTTTATTTTATTTTTTAGCTAAGCAATGAAGTTAAGTGACTTGTGCAGGGTCACACAGCTAATAAGTGTCAAGTGCCTGAGGCCGGATTTGAACTCAGGTCCTCCTGACTCCAGGCCAGTACTTTACCCACTGCACCACTTAGCTGCCCCATGTTTAATTCTTAGTCACCATTTTTTTTTTCATGGTGCCTAAACTGACCATGGAAGGGTATCTAATATCATCCAAGTCAGGAAAAGTTTCAGAAAGAAAATTAGAAATTGTACTGGGTTTGGAATCAAAGGATCTAGGTTCTATTTTAGCCCTTATAACTTCTACCTTTGTGACTGAGAAAGTCACAACCTCTGTGGTAGTCAGTTTTTTGATGATGAGGTTAGACTTGATCGAGGTCAGCAAACTGCAGCCTGTGGAACAAATCTGGCCCAGTGCCTGTTTTTGTAGGGTCTGTGTGCTAAGAATGGTTAGCTCCTGTCTTCACACCTATGAAAATAGAGAGGCAGATTTAGCCTACATCCGACAGTTTGGCAGCCCCCGGACTGATGGTTTTGAAGATTCCTTCTAGCTCTAAATCTTAGGCTCCTAGTATTGAACAGAGGTGCACTCTTTCATCTCCAGCCTGTTCCAGAATTCCATTCTAAAATTTCAACACAATGGCAAGGCTCTTGAAGACATGTATTGAACTCTAGCAATGTACATTTAGTGGGAAAACCACTAAACTTGTTTAGGGGACACCCTGTCTATCATTGATGAGTCTTAAGCTTGAATGCTGACTACATGTTAAAGATTACAAGCCCCAGAGTTCATTGGAGCATGATATTAATGGAGCCAAGCAAGATGAAGCATTCAATTCCCATACAGGTCAATTAACTTTGTTCATTGTTACATATTGTACCCCTGTATGCTGACCAGTCCCCTGGTAAATGAATCTTGTTGAACACAAATGAGGATAAGAGAAAGAATGTGGATAGATCAATAGAAATTCATCAACGCTTAGAAAAATAATACCAAATTCATGGCCTGCTAATCAGTAATGTCATCTTCATTTTTGAAAGATAGCATATTTTATTATTATATCTCAATAAAGGCATGGAGAAAAAAAAACCTTTGCCATCAAAGAGCAGCCTTACAATGGGAAAGTGTCGGATTGTTCAGATTATCTGTAGGGATCAGCAACCTGAAGCTGGTCATGATATCTAGGACAGGTGGGAGGCCACAGTGGTGAGGCCTCAGGGGAACATGGGAACTGCTTACAACTGCTTTGTGAGCAGTATCTTGCTTCTGAGTTAAAGGTTGGGGACCTTTGTTCTGCACAGTAGACAACACTGTCAACCAACAACCAATGCTAGGTTATTATTTCCAGACATAACAGGAGTTGTGTGTACTGTTGAGTGAGGATGGCAGCAGCTGCTGGCCCCTTTGACCTCTTGCATTTCTAGGACCCCCTCTTTTAATTTATTTCTTGTAATATTGCTGCATTTTCCCTTTCCCCAGCACCTCCAACTACACAGAGACTGTCACTTCACTTTTTTATTGGGTTCTATTCCATCTTATTTTAACGAAAATATTCTCACTTTGTACTTTTTTTTTTCAGCCAACAGGAATTTTTATTTTTGTCTTGAAGTGTTCCTTGCCACTATTCCTTCAATGCTAAGGTAGCCTTAGCCTTTAGGAATAGAATGAATTTTCAAGAATGAGAAGGTATTCAAAAGACCCTGTCCCTCTTCAGCATAGTGATTGGTTTGAAACTTGGAAAGGATTCTTCAAAGGAGGTCTTCGAGATCACTTATTGTTCCACTCACCATCCTTGAGACTTCCAGACTAACACGTCATTCCCCACACACCACTCCCCCATCTATGTTATTTCATACCTCTCTGCCCCTCTATCCCTGCCCCATTACAATGTAAGCTCTTAGAGGGCAGGGATTGTCTCACTTTTATTTTCAGTGCTTTTGTTTTTAGATCATATGTCATTTCTGAATATACTCCACCTCCACCCACCTAGTGAACAAGGCAAATCTGTTGACCAAAATCAACTCACACAGACACTATGACTGACAGTATCCGACATTCTACACCCACAATCCCTCATCTCCACCCTCCAGAAAGGAAGCAAGTGTGTTTCCACAACTCTTCTAGGTGTCCAAGATTGCACAGAACCTGTTTTATGAAACTATGTTGCTACTTTATAAACATTGCTTTCTTTTCCATATGTTTCCTAACTATCCTTAGAAAAATATATATTCTAGAATTTTGCCAGGAAGCAAAGTCAAATTACCTTGCTTATAAATTTGCAGACTCCAACTCTTCTCTATTTTAAAAATTAGCACATATGTCCTTCTCCAATCCTGAGGTACCTCTCCCATTCTTCATGATCTTTCAAAAATCACAGGCCGTGGCTTAGAAAAGGAGGTGAGGGGGGCATAGGTTGCTGGTAAATGTTTAATGACTGTCTCTCCTTTAAAAAAAAAAGTATGCTAGACATGCTTATAAATTTATTCTGAATTATTAACATTTGCTTAAGTCTAGACCATCAACAAAACAATAAATGAAGCTCTTATTTGTAGCTTGCTGATTTCCAAAGTCTAAATGTTCACACTGAAAATTTAACAGTGGGCTCTGGGCCAGTCTGAGCAGGTTCCAGCACACCCCTGCTTAAAAACCACTTCTGCCATTCTTTTAGAATCTTGTGATGTACCTGACCAGGCCAGGTAGGTGACTCTAACTTAGCTTCAAGGGCAGCAAGGTGTTTTCTTACAAAATTATTGCTATTAGACTATTATCTCCATCAGCCATTCGTATTCTGTCCTTTCCAGTTCAAAAATCATTCTCCTTGGCAAAGGAAATACTGAAAATTCAAGTACATCTTTGATTTCGGGCATTTATCATTATTCTCATATGTCATGGTTTCTGACCCTTTCATATACTAGTTGTTTCTTCCAGATTTGCTACAGCTTTTCAATGTCGTTTCTAAAATATAATGCTGAGAATTGAACACAATACTCCAGATGTTGTCTGACCGGGACAACTTTGGTAGAAGGAGACGACAACTCCATTTTAGGAACTTTGCTTCTATGAACATAGCCAAAAGTTCATTAGCATTTTTGGTTGCCATGTTATATTGCTCAGTCCACTGAAACTGGAAGGTCTTTTATTTTTTCATACAAAATGCCATCTAGGCATACGTAAGTATATATACATGTATGTCTGTATATATACATATGTATGTCTGTATATATGTGTGTGTGTGTGTGTGTGTGTGTGTGTGTGTGTGTGTGTATATATATATATATATATATATATATATAATTGATTTTTTGAACCCAATGGTAGAAGTTTGCATTTCTCCTTATTAAGTTTCACCTTATAAAGTTCAGCCCACCATACCAGATCTTCTGTATCCTGTCTCCTTCATCCCACATTTTAACTATCCCTTCCAATTTTGTGTCATGGAAAGATTTTAAATCAGGACTTTTATGACTTCAGCCAAGCTTCAAAAATGTTGGATAGCACAGACTCAAGGACTGTTCCCTGGGATACTTCACTAGAGACCTCCCAATCTGGTTCACATTAGTTAATTAATCAACAGTCTTTGGATCCAACTATTCAAAGGATTTAAATCTACCTAATTGTTCTAATATCCCATTTAATGTCTTTTAATCTTATCCATAAGGATATCATAAGAAACTCTGCTAAATGGCCTGCTGAAATCCACCTGTATTAAGTCTATGGTATTCCTGTAGTCTAATAACCCTGTGAAAAAAGGAAATGAGGTTAGTCTAGCATGACCTGTCCTTAGTGAAGTCCTGCTAGCTCTTAGTAAGTGAATACTGCATCCCTATCTAAATGCTCATAAATATTTCTTTTTTAACATGCTCCAGAATCTTACCAAGAATCAAGGTGAAACTTGCTGGCCTATAGTTGAAGACACCATTATCTCTGATTTTTTTTTTTGATGGATGCAACATTTGATCTTCTTCAATCTTTTGGCACCTTTCTTATTCTCCAATATTTTTTAAAGCTCACTGCCAAGAGCTCAGCAATCACATGTGCAAATCCCTACATTATACTCTGCGATATACTTTATCAGGGCCAGGTGACTATAATTCACAGAAAGGCATTAGACACCTTCTTGCCATTTCCTCACTTAGACATGGTTTCAACTGCTTAGGAAGTAGTTTTGTTCCACCTATCTTTCTCATTGGTCAGGAAAACAGAGGCAAAATTAGAGGTGAATAGTTCTGTTGTTTCCCAGCTGTACATTAACATTGATCAGCAATCCCTTCCATGATCTTCCTCTTTCCCCCATCATGATTTTGTGGTGTTGGTGTTGTTGTTGTTGTTACTCTTAACATTTATCACATTCTGAACAGGATTATCACAATCCTGACGGGATTATGCCATTCTTTTGAATTCATCTTCAATTACCTGTCTTTCTTCCATAGTCTATAAATGGCTTGAAATATGTTGGTCAATGAGTTCTCCTGTGCATCAACATAGTTGTTTTTAGATAGCTTCCCCCGTGTGTGTGTGTGTGTGTGTGTGTGTGTGTGTGTGTGTAAATCTTTTCTACACCTACATTTCCAAATGTAGTCCTCCTACTACCCCCATCAGGAGAACCACTTCTTATAACAAAGAAGAACAAACAATTCAGCAAAACTAATCAACATATCAAAAACAGTCTGCATGTATACAATACTCCACACCCTTGCTCCCCTTTGCAAAACAAAACAAAACAAAATAAAACAAAGAAAAAAAAACCTGGAGAAGTACCTTCTCATATCTTGTCTTTGGAGCCAATTTTCGTCGTTAAAATTCACAGTATTCAGTTCTGATTATTTTCTTGTTGCTTTTCTTTGAACTTGTACTGTGAGTATTATTTTTCTGGTTCTGCTACTTCACTTTGTATCAAGTCATATAAGATGTCCCATTCTTCTGTTTTCATCATACTTATCATGTCTTAACAAACAAAATATTTCATTATGTTCATGTATCACAACCTAACTGGCCATTCCCCAGTCAGTGAGTTTCCAGTTCTTTGCTAGCACAAAAAGTGCCGCTATAAATGTTGCAGTATATACAGACCCAGATCATGCCTCTAACCGCAGGTGTTGCCCAGGGTTCTGTCCTGGGCCTCTTTTCCTCTCTGTCTAAACTGCTTCACTTGGTCATTTCATCAGCTCCCACGGATTTAATTACCATCTCTATGCTGACTTTCTCAAATCTACCCATCCTACCCTAACCTCTCTGCTGACCTCTAATTTTAGATTTCCAGTTTCCTTTTAGATATCTCATACTGGATGTCCAGAAGACATTGTAAACTGAACATGTCCAAAACAGAACTCATTATCTTTCACCCCTAAACCCTCTTTCCCCACAACCTTCTCTATTACTAAGGAAGGCAACAGCATTCTCCCAGTTCCTCAGGCTCCCAACAGTAGTATCATCTTCATCTTCTCACTATCTCCTACCCTCCTTAATCAATCTGTTGTCAAGGTCTGTCAATTTCAGCTTTGCAACATTTCTGGAATATGCCCCTTTTCCCCCCTGACACTGCCACCACTGTGGAGTAGGCGCTCATCACCTCACACCTGGACTCTTGCAATAGCCTGCTGGTGGATGTTTGCCTCAAGTCTCTTCTTACTCCAACTCATCCTCCATTCAGCCACTAAAGTATATAGGCCTGATCATGTTACCCACCCCCACTCAAATTCCACTGGCTCCCTATTGCCTCCAAGATCAAATATAAAATCCTCTGGCATTCAAAGCCTTTTGTAACCAACCTCCCTGCCCATACCTTTCCAGTCTTCTTATACCTTATACCCTGCCATGGACTCAGAACCAGTGACACTGGCCTCCTTGACACTATTATGAAGACAAAACACGTATCTTTACACTCCTCTCTGGCTAGTCTCCATACCTGGAATGCTCTGACAAGAGCATCTCTATCTACTGGTTTCCCTGGCTTCTTTTAAGTCCAGCCTAAGATCTCATTTTCTGTAAGAAGCCTTTCCCAACCCTTCTTAATTTTAGCAGCTTCCTTCTCTGAATTATTTTTTATCCTTTATATATATAGTTTGTTAGAATATATGCATATAAGTATATATGTACATATATGTATGTATGTGTGTGTATATATGTATAGATAGATATAGATATAGATATAGATATAGATATAGATATAGATATAGATATAGATATAGATATAGATATAGATATAGATATAGATATAGATATAGATATAGATATAGATTGCTTATTATTAGATTGTGAGTTCCTTGAGGGCAGAGACTGTCTTTTACCTCTTTTTGAATCCCTAGCACTTAGCACAGTGCCTTGTACATAGTGAAAATTTAATAATTGTTTATTGACTGACTGACCTCTTCTCATCATAAATCTAGCAATGGAATCTCTGACTCAAAGGGTGTGAACATTTTTGTCACTTTAGTCACATAATCTCAAATTGCTTTCTGGAATGTTTGGACCAATTCACAACTACCAAAAGGACATTAGCATGCCCATCTTCCCACAACCCATCCAATATTGACTCTTCCCACCTTTTATAATTTTTTCCAATTTTATAGGTGTAAAGTTAAACCTTAGAGTTGTTTTGATTTACATGTCTTTTATTACTATGATTTAGAGTGATTTTTTTAATAGAATTGTTAATAGTTTGCAATTTTTCTTTTGTGAACTTTTTGTTTCTATCCTTCACCTACTTTTTTATTGGGTCTGAGAAATTTATTTTAGTCACCTATTATATCTTTGGAAATCAGACTCTTGTCAGAGATATTTTATACAAAGATTGTTCCCAAGCAACTACTTCCCTTCTTATATTATTTGCATTAAAATTATTTCTGCAAAAGCTTTTTAATCTCATGTAATTGAACCACGACACCAGAGGATCCATAATGAAACATGTTACTCACCTCCTGAAAGACAAGTGATGGACTTAGAATGCCAATTTAGAATTTTTTTTATGTGTCTAATGCAGGAATCTGTTTCATTTAACTACACGTTTGTTGATGAGCAAGTGAACTTCAGAAAAACCTGGAAAGATGTGTATGGACTGAAGCTGAGTGAAATGAGCAGAACCAGGAGAACATTGTACACAGTAACAGCCATGTTGTGCAATGACTAACTTTAATAGACTTAGCTCTTCTCAGCAATGCAAGGATCTAAGGCATCTCCAGTGGTCTCATGATGGAAAATGCTATCCACATCCAGAAAAAGAACTATGGAGTCTGAATGCAGATCGAAGCATACCATTTTTTCTCTCTCTTTTTTTGTTTTATTTTGTTCTGTTTCATCTTTCTTGTGGTTCCTCCCATTGGTTCTAATTCTTCTTTATATCATGATTAATGTGAAAATATGTTTAATAGGAATATATATAGAGAGCCTATATCAGATTGCACACTGTCTCAGAGAGGGAGGTAGGGAGGGAGGCGGAGAAAATTTAAAACTCAAAAGCCTATGTAAGTGAATGTTGAAAACTAAAATTAAATTAATAAAAAAAATCCATCCTATAATTTTCCCAGGAAAAAAAAACCTACACATTGTAATAAGGCTTTTGTTTCTTTCTTTGGTCCTCCCAACTCTTTAAGAATTCCTCTATATAGTATTTCAGTACCACACTCCCTGGCCAACATTCTCCTATATGTGTTGTGTCACCCATTCAAATGTTAGCTCCTTGCCATCCCCCAAAGGTCAAAGGACATGAATAGAGAGGTTTCAGAGGAAGAAACCCAAGGTATCAATAATTATATGAAAAAATGCTCTAAATTAATAATAATTAGAGAAAGGAAAATTAAAACAACTCTGAAATTTCTCTTCATACCAATCAGATTGGCAGAGTTGACCAAAAAAGAAAATGCTAAATGCTCAAGGGGATGTGAGAAAATAAGTTTTATTTAGTAGAGTTGTTTTAGAAAGTAATTTGGAGATATAACAAAAAAATATAGTTTTTGACCCAGCAATACTACTATTACTAAATTTATACACTAAAGAAAATAAAGAAAGAGAAAAAGGACTTGCATGTGCAAAAACAATTGTAAGAGTTCTTTTTTATAGTAGCAAAGAATTTGAAACCTAGGGGATGCCTATCAAGTGGGAAATGGCTGAATAAATAATGGTATGTGGTATATTAATATGATATAATGCTATTACAATGTAAAATATCACAGAGATAGCTTCAAATAAATCTGGAAAGATCGTATAAATGGAAGTAGAGTGAAGTAAGAAGAACCAGGAGAACAAATTATACAATAATAACAATGTTGTGAAGGCAAACAACTTTGAAAAACTTTGGAACTCTGATCAACTCAATGACCAACCACAATTTCAGAGGATTCCTGATGGTAAAATGTGATACTTAGCTCTTGACAGAGAGATGATTAACTTATGGTACGGATTCTGACATATTTTTCTGGACATGGCCAATGCAGGAATTTGTTTTGCTTGACTATACATGTTTGTTAGTTTGTTTTTTCTTTCTTTCTCAATGAGGGGTGGGGAAGGAGAGAAAGTGGATTTTTGTTGACAAAAAACCAAAATTTAATTTAAAAAATAATAGAAGCTCTTTGAGGATCAGGACTGTCTCACATTTTTTCTGTATCCCCATAACTTAGTACAAGGTTTAGTGCATGTGAAGTACTTAATAAATGTTTGTTCATTTATTCATTCATCTACTCATTCATTCTCTGAACTTTTTGGAAACTATTCTCCAACAATATCCTTTCCTCTATCTTACAGGGGTCAGCAAACTGGGCCAAATCCAGCCACCATCTGTTTTTTGTTTGATCTATAAAAAAAGATGCAGACTGAGAAAAGTTCATTGGATTTCACAAAAAGGAGTTACTAGTAGTCTTCAAAAGGGTAGATTCTATAGAATGGTTAGTCCTGAAGCCAAATTGCATTGAGTTAAATAGCAGATGGATAGAAGCAATGAGAGGGAAAAGAGAGAAATTGAAGATAGGTCACTTTGAGAGCCTGCATGGTGTAATTTATGAGTTACAACCACATAATTGGCACTTCACTTACCATCTACAGTCACAAAGAAAAGAGCTGCTTCACCCAGGTAGCATTAAAAGACAATTGATTACATTAACTAATACCAATCCACTAACCAAAACAACCAATCCATGTGGACCACAAGAAGTATAGAAGTATAAAAGTAAAAGATTACCACTTATTGTTTGGTGATTTTTTAAAAAGTGTTTAACCTGGCAAGACAAAAGACAGCATATAGTATACAGATTTAGACATTTATCTATATATAGATTAATTAATAAAGAGCAACTTCTATAGCAGCACCTTGAAATACAAGGGACCAGAAATAGATATGTTTCTATATATGTATATAAATATATACACATACATATGTGCTTATAATAGGTGCTGTAGTTCTGTTAAAACCTATTCCCTTCTCATTTTTTCATCAAGGATACCCTGTGTACATAGTCTATTTTTATCCAGATTTTATAGAAATGAGAAAATAGACATATGGGTTAGTACTTGTTAATGTCTTCTCAGTTGCCTTCTGGAAGAGAGGGGGGGAGTGGAGAGGGAAGCACCATCTGTGATCTTTTCCATTTTGTGGGAAAATTAACAAACAGTTCATTTATGAATTTAAGAGGTAAAGATAAAGCTCATGCTCAGGGAATTTAACCTAAATATTATTTTTATATAGAAAAAAATACTTCAAAAAGAATATACATATACTTCTAGACATTTAACCACTCATGGATCCCAGCTTATCCTAGAGCTATATTCACAGAATGCATCCAACCAGGAACGGGGCAGCTCCACTGATATTGTAAAAAGTCAAATATTTCCTTGAAGCCACATTGTTTTATAAAGGATGGAGACAAAAACCCGTTATTTCATTGATATACAAAAATCTCAGGTGAGGAAACTCCTTGTAGCAATGTAGATCCACACCTTCTCTGCAACGTAAAGTCTTAGAGAGTGACCTAAAGCACCAAGGTACTAAACGCCTTACCCAAAGTCAGTACAGCCAGTACTATCAGAGATTGGACTTGAACTCAGGTTTTCCTGGCTTCTAGGCCAGCTCTCTATTCACAATATTACAATGCCTCTTATATTCAAGTAAACAAGTTATTCAGGTATAAATCTAGGGTAAGAAAACCCCACGCCCCTATCACTCAGAAGTAAACCAGATAAAAATGTACCTTCTTATCCTCAAGGGTTTCTTTGGGGTTCAATGGTTACATCTCAGTGTCATTGATAACTCTTGACTATTTCTATTAAGATGCCCACTCATCCCATACCCATTCTGGTAGGAAGAACAACTGCTATTTAGTCCTCATCAAGAATTTTCTCCTTTTTAGGATATTTTGAAAATCAATCCACATGGATCACAAAAAGTATAGAAGTAAAAGATCACCATTTATTGTTTGTTGATTTTTTTAAAGTATTTAACCTGGTGGGACAAAAGATAGAATATAATATGTAGACATAAACATATATCTATATTTCTATAGATATTAATATCTATACACACATATTATATGTATATATTTCAAGAGTATAAAGCCAGATACCACTAACAAGACAAATGTTCAGCAGACCACTTGAGTGTTAACATCAGAGAAGATATAAAACAGGGAGATATACTTACCTAATGTATTCACTATTCTCATGAAGGACATCCTACAGTGACTTCAAACTGAAAAAGGATTCCCTGGCAGTGGAGAGGTTTTCCAAATGCATCTGTTTGCAGGAAACAATATGCTAATTGCATGGAACTCTAGCAAACCTCTTTAGCACAATTCAAAATTATTTGAGAGATACTTGTAACCACTCACTCTTAAAAAGCAAAGTGGATGAAAAACCCAAATGGGTTTTGCCCAAATGATTATGTGAACTCAACAAAAAAGATGTTATCTTCAAAAGGATAGGGACAAACACCTGTGATTTAATTAGTATAGGGAATCATTCCATGATCCAATAAATATGTTGAATATCTTTAATTCCAGATATCTTGAATGGGTCTTACAGATGGACAGTGAGCTGGGCCCAGAGTTAAGAGGATCATATATTTAGAGATCACTTAGTCTAACCCATCATTTTACGGATGAGGAAACAAGATCAAAGGGGCTAAGTAAATAACCCAAAGTCACATAGCTAGTAATAGAGTTGGATTTTGAATAGAAGTTCTCTGATGTTATATCTAGGCTCTTTTCCAGTATAATACAGTGAGATCAGGCTAGATCACATTCAGAAAAACTGTAATATACTGTTGGAAGAACTGTGAATTGTCCCAGACATTCTGGAAAGGCATTCGAAACTATTCCCATAAAATCTCTAAACTGTGTATACCCTTTGGCCCAGTAATACCACTACTAGGCTTATTCCCCAAAGAGATCAAAGTTAGAGGAAAAGGCCCTGCACATACATATAAAAATATTTATAGGAGCTCCTTTTACTGTAGTGGAAAAGAACTGGAAACTAGGGGGATGCTCATCAGTTGGAGAATGGCTAAACAAAGTATAGCATGTAGATATGATATTGGGCTGTAAGAAATAATGAAGAATAGTTTCAAAGAAACCTGAAAAGACTTGTATGAACTGATACAGAATGAAGTGAGAAGAACTAAATGAACAATTTATCTAATAAAAACCTTATTAAAAACCCTGCATTTATGTCTTTTAAAGACATGAGAACTCTGATAATGACCAATAATGAAGTATACTACCCATCTCCTTATAGAAAGATGATGGACTCAAGATGCAGAATAAGACATACATTTAACATTTCATATTTGTCACAGAGATTTTTTTTTTTATGGAGGGGAGGGAGTAAAGTGAGTGGGAGAGAAAAATGCTTGTTAACTGAACAAATAATTTAAATTTTAAAGAGAAAACTGTGTAGCACTTTTGATGATTCTAAAATGCTCACCACTGAAAATTAACATCTTTTAAACATTATTATTTTCCCAGTAATTCTATATTCCTGATGAGAATGATGGAATGACACAATCACAAAGGAGGCAAAATTATAAATATCCAAAGGGACAGTATAAAAATGCCTGTCAGATATAGCATGAGGAAGCTTAATACTAACAATGACTTCTATGTACAAAGTATCATGAAAGACATGATAAAGGACAAATATGACTGGAAAAGATATTGGCCCAGTCATGTCTTAAGAATGTGACAACCAATGGGTGGCCAAAGTGCTACACTGGACAGAACCCCAACAGAGGGTATATGGAAGGACATAGATAAACATCATGGGTTCATAAATGAGAGCTGGAAGAGACTATAAAGGCCATCTGTTCCAAGCCCTTAATTCTACAGATGAGGTAACTGAGGCCCAGAGACATGAAATGATTTAGTCAAGGTCACATCATTATAAAGTAACTGAGGCTGCTTTCGAACCCAAGTCCTTTGACTCCAAATCCATTCCTCTTTCCACTCTGCCACAGATAATGTGGGATGGATGCAATCTATACTCGTAGCAGGATCACAAGGAGATTACAAGTACTCCTAAGTATCTAAATAACAAATATTAGATTATTTTCTTCTTATTCATCTACCATCACCACTAGTGCCCCCCCATAATTACTTTGTATTTATTTTGCATATATTTTATGTTTAATTATATGTGTATGCGTTGCATGTTACTTTCTCCCATAGAACATAAGCTCTTTGAAAACAGGAACTTTGCATCCCCAGACTTAGAATACTGTCCAGAACATGATAGATGCTTAATGATGTTTTTTTGATTGATTGGAAGAACAGCTTTGACAAAAGCCCAGGCAGGACTAATAATTAAAATATGGCCACTCCAGCCCTTACAAGAATTAATGGGGAGCAGTGACTATGGTTTGTCAAATCTTTATCAAATAGTGTTCCTTTAGAAGAGTGGAGTGTACCCACCCCAGACTCCAAAACCACACAGAAGGAGAATCGTAGCTTAGAAGGAAAAGGGCATCGTGACTGGCGGTTTGTGACAATGACTCTCATGAAACTGGAATAAGGGGGAGGACTTGCTTCTGGACATGGATTTAGAATCAAGGCAAAAAGAGGAGAATTTCTGTAAGGGGAAGTCCCAGGTCTGATTCTTCATTAGCAGAGCTGTAACAGGCTGCAGAGAGAACTGTCTCCCGCCAGACAAAAACTCTTGAGGAATTTTCCCTGGGGGCCAAGTGAGAGCACTGAATCAAACATTTTTTGTCACACAGAAAGAGAATGAGTAGTACCTAGGGCCACCTGCAGGGAACAACATGGAACTGCCCAAAGGATCCGATCGCTTTAACCATCAGAGAAACCAGGTGCAAATGAGTATGACTACAAAACTGGACTTAGCATAGGATCTGGGGCTGAAACTAGCTTCCGATGCTCGCTAGCTCTGCGACCCCGTACAAGTCACTTAACTCCTCTGAGCCTCAGCTCCTCATCTGCAAAATGGTGGATAATAATAGTACCTATCCTAGGGGTAATTGTGAAGATCCAATGAGGTGATGTTTGCAAAATGTTTCTTAAACGCTGAGGAGTTATTTAACATGAGCTATTTATTAGTATCAGGGAGCTTTCGGAGGTCAACAATGATCAGCTAAGAATAATACCCAAAGGCACCTGCTGGGAATCCCAGAGAACTTGTGGAGGGATTCACACCAACAAAGAGTTGCCAACAGCAGGCAACACCCAAAACCATCTGGTGGGAACTACTGGGATTACAGAAGTCGATGAATCCTTATGTGGCAGATTAAGAATTTACACAGATCTCTGTGAAAGGGTTGCTAACTGGAGCATTTCTGTTTCGTTTTCCAAGAGTTCTGTTTTGTTTCCCTTGTTCCCCCCAATGAAACCTCCTTCTATCACATTGTGACCAACATGTTTGCAAGTGGAGAACGGACCTCAATAAGCTGGAGGATACCATGAATATATTTTTTTCAAGATCGACTGTATTATTACCTAAAATAAATTTAATTTTATATACTTTTATAATCTGTCCCCTCCACTATCCTCCAATTAAAAAATACTCCCCCCCCAAAAAAACCCCTCATGACAAACATGCACAATCTAGCAAAACAAATTCCCATATTGGCCATGCCCAAAAATGTATGTCTCTCTCTGCATTTTAAGTTCATAATTTCTCTGGCAGGAGAGCCAGAGCTCTACCCACAGCCATCTGCAAGTTTCCAATAAACAGTAGAGCCTATGAATAGAGAGCCATTTATATATTATATGTATATATAATTATTTTATATGCATATGGGTAGCATGCATATAATACGTATAGTATTTAGATTGATAGATACATACATACATAACTACATAGAGAGAAAGGTTCTGGTGTGGTGTAGCAAATAGTCATAGAACCTGACCCCTAAATCTTCTTTCTTATCTCTCTAAGCTGGCTCACCCACCCCATCCTGTACTTATACTGGCAGAGGATGGGAGGAGGGAGTTAAGTTCCCAAAACAGACAGTCGCTTTGCTACAACTCACTCTCAGGGTGCTAGGAGTAAAGCTGGTATAGGAAAGCAATATGTCTACTTCTCACAAGTAGAACTCCTGAGATACCATGAAGTGTGCTTCCAATTAAAAAAAAAGTTAGTCAAGGTGAAACCATTAACTCTTTATAGAGAAACACTTATTAGACAAAATACAAAGCTAGAACAAATAGTAAGAGTTCACTACCAAACCTGGATTATACTCTCCTACCAATACAAACAGTGCCCATGGGGGGAAATGGACACAAATTTAAAGGAACTTATCAGGGAGGCACATGAGTAAGGAAACCCAAGGGCTGGGGCCAATGAACAGGTTTAGACTGCAAACCTTGATGGCTTTAAAGAATATTCTACACCAAAAATCACCTGATGGGTGGGACTTTTAGGCTATATGCTTTGCTGGAGGTATTCTTTGACTGAACTTTAAGGCAATTTCATATTCTTTTAGCAGAAGCAGTTCCCCCAAACTTGGGATCTTCAAAGCTATTTGGGTCGGCTTTCTTTGCTTAGAGAAAGCTAGGTAACAGAGTAAAAAGATTGTCAGACTTGAAATCAGGCAGACCTGAATGAGTGTTGCTTCAGACACTTATTAACTGTGACCCCAGGAAAGTCATTTAACTGCCAGTCTCAGCCTACAAGAATAATAATAAAACATACTTCATGGGGGTTTTGTGAGGATCCAATGAGATAATATATGCAAGGTGCTTGTAAACTTTTAATATTAGAACTATATAAGTTTTAACTATTACTAATTATTTATTGGACTATGAGGGTATTTCCTCTCTCAAGCCCTAGGTAGCAGTAAAGGGTGAGGCAGACAAGCCTCTCATTTCCCAAACAGCTCAGTTAAACTACCAAGGATTCTTCTTCCTCCAATCAGCTCCCAGTAGCAAAGTTTTTCATCCTATCACCCCATCTCTCAGCAGCATATTCAAAGCCTATCTTTCTCTATTCAGCTCAGTCGGCTAACAATAAAAGCTTTAATTTTTTTTTTATCAGCTCTTACTTTAGCTGTTTTTACATGAGCCATCTGCTTCACTGGACTTAGCTGCATTGCTATAGTTATTTGTTTTTTGTTTTTTTGTTTTTTGCCACTGACTCTCCTTTCCTGGGTTCTTTATTTTCTGCTTCTACTATTCTATATTGTCTGGGCAACTAGGTGGTAAAGCAGATAGAATGCCAGGACTGGACTGAGGAAGACCTGAGTTCAAATCCAGCCTCAGACACTTACTAGCTGTGTGACCCTGGGCAAGTCACTTAACATTATTTGCCTCCAATTCCTCATCTGTAAAATGGGCCGAAAAGAGAAATGGCAAACCATTCCAGTATTTTTGCCAAGAAAACCCCCCAAAAAGGGGAGGGTCACAAAGAATTGGACACAGCTGAAAATCATTAAATAGCAGCAACTGTTTTTGCTCTGCTTTGTTGTTCTCTGACTTACTCCTGCCTCAAAACAGGATCTCCTTGTATGAAGTAACTCTCCACTCTCTTAGAATAAGAAACCAAAAATCACATTTCTGCCAGGCATCATTAATAGGCAAAAATGTAATTGTTATAAAAAAAATTCCATTGTCAGGGTTTCCTAGCTATCAACCTCAAAGTCCTCATGTGAACTTCAGTGACCTCCTGCTGCATCCAAGATCAAATATAAAATCCTCTCTTTGGCTTTTAAAACCTACCATAACCTGGCCTCTTCCTACTTTTCCAGTCTTTTTATAACTTACATCCCCCACATACCATGTGATCTAGTAACTCTGTCCTCCTTGCTGTTCCTTGCCAAAGATACTCCATCTCCCAACTCAGGCATTTTCACTGACTGTCTCCCATTTGTGGAATGTTCTCCCCCTTCATCTCTGCCTCTTGGCTTCCCTGGCTTCCTTTAAATCTTAACTATAGTCCTATCTTCCATAAAAAGCCTTTCCTAGTCCTCCTTAATCTTAGTGCCTTCCCTTCTGAGATTATCTCCAATTTACCTTGTATATATCCTGTTTATACATAGTTGTTTGCATCTTGTCTCCTCCATTACAAAGTGAGCTCC
The DNA here is from genome assembly GCF_003287225.1 of Phascolarctos cinereus. NCBI lineage: Eukaryota > Metazoa > Chordata > Mammalia > Diprotodontia > Phascolarctidae > Phascolarctos > Phascolarctos cinereus. Next base: position 79,769,339 of record NW_027555958.1, read on the forward strand.
TTTAGATCAGGGTCTATGTTTTGCCTTTCTTTGTATCCCTAGCACTTAGCATAGTACTTGGAGTAATACGCAGGTAAGTGTGTTTTTCCCTGAGGCATTGTTTTATTAGAGGTTCTCTCAAAACTCTGTGCTCTGCCCCTTTGCACCAATGAACAAATGAAATTGTCCAAATACAAAATATATCCCCTAGATCTAATAGAAATAAGTTCTCGAAGCAGGGCAGTACTGATCTCCTCCAAGGTATTCATATTCCACAGAAACTTCCCCTCGAACCAATTATAGTTAGGTGGGATGGGGGACAGAGTGCTGGTCCCAGAGTCAGGAAAACCTGAGCTTGAATCCTGCCTCACACACTTACTAGCTATGTGACCCTGAACAAATCACTTAAGCTCTGCCTGCCTCAATTTCTCCATCTATAAAAGCAAGATTATTAATAACACCTATCTCCCAGTGTTATTATGAGGATCAAATCTACAAAATGTTTTGCAAACCTTATACTACTATACAAATATTAGCTATTAGCATTATTCTTACCATAGCTGGGCCAGCCTATGCGTTGCATGATGATATGCGGGGAACACACCTCTTGATTTTCTTGCCTATAAAAATGAAAGAATTGGACTAGAAGATCTCTGAGGTCCCTTTCAGTTCTATAGCAATGATTATATTGGGCATCATTTCCATTCATATTCTTTCCATTCTGTCCAAACTGGTCTACTTGCTGTTTCCTTTTCCTGTTCTGTACCTTTGAGCAGGTTTTCCCCTTATTCCCTAAGTGCATTTTCTCCTTTTGGCTACCTCGTACAACCCCTAGCACCCTTCAAGGTTTAGCTTGTGTGCCAACATCTTAAAAAAAGTATTTACCGATTCCCTTAGCTGTAGCGCTCTTTCCATCATCCTCAAATTATTGTGCATATGTGTAGCAAGATATAGATATATAAACATGTAATCATCTGCTTGCCTGTAGACTATAGGGCAAAGGGAAACGAATAAGCATTTATGAAGTGCCTACTACATGCCAGGCACTGTGCTAAGCGCTTTACAAGCATTATTTCATTTGATCCTCACAACACTGTGAGGTAGGTGCTTTTATTAGGCAGAGAAAGGTTGAGCAACTTGCCCAGGGTCTTATAGCTAATAGGTGTCTAGGACTAGATTTGAACCCAGGTGCTCCTGATTGCAGACCTGGTAGTCTAACCCCTGTGCTATCTAGTTGGCTATACATTCCTCGAGGGAAGGCATTGTTTCAATTTGTTGATGTATCCCTAGCATGGTGTTTTGCTTACAGCAGGTGCTTAATAAATGCTGGATGGATTATATCGGTGATAAAATTCCCCCAAAGGTCTTCCCAGACACAAGAGTTTTATATAAAATATCTAAAAATGGACCTTGTTGGTTCTACTGTTTTAAAAGGCATATTGAAACTGGTCTTGCAACTGGATTATAAAATGGCATCCAGAGTAAGATAGATCCTTTCTTATTGATTATAATTTTTAAGGAGGTTGTGAACATAAACACAGATTACAATGGGAGATAGTGAAAAAGGAACTGGATTAGCAGTCAAAGGATTTAGGTTCAAGTCCTGGCTCTGTAATAAGCATTTACATAGCACTTAACTCATTTGATCTTTACAACTTTGTGACATAGGTATTCTGATTATCTCTACTTTACCTGTAAGAAAACTGAGAGAGAGAGAGAGAGAGGTTAAGTGACTTACCCAGGATGACACTAGGATTTGAACTCCGATCTCCCTAACTCTGAGACAGCTCAGCAGATAGGGTACCTGGCCTATGGTCAGGAAGACTCATCTTCCTGAGTTCAAATCTGGCCTCATTGTGTGACCTGTTTGCCTCAGTTTCCTTATCTATAAAATGAGCTAGAGGAGGAAATAGCAGATCATTCCAGTATCTTTGACAAGAAAACTCCAAATGGGTTCAGGAAGAGTTAGACAAGACTGAAATAACTGAACAACTTCCTTATTCCAGCTTTCATACTCTATCCACGGCACCACCCGGCTGCCTCTAAAAGGGAGACCTTGTTGAGACTCATACAGGACCAGGATATAATCTAGACTTCACTATCATGCCCCAGAAAACTCTTTATCCTAGATCATTTCATTCCTGAAATTCATCCCTTAGAAGTACTCTCAGTCCCTGCAGCCCCTCCCTCTGATTGTCTAGCTCCCCCCAGAACCTCCATGTAAGTGTACTCCTCCATCATGCCCTCCCCTTCGGTGGTTACCCTTCCCATTCTCACTTTCCTTTAATGTGTTGTCTTCCCCCATTAGGATGGAAATTCCTTGAGAGCAAAGACTACCCTTCTTGTGGCTTGTATTTGTGCTTTCAGTGCCTGGAACATTGTTAACCTGTAAGAAATGCTTGTTGATTAATGGATTGATTCATATTACCTTTGTAAAATAGAAAAAAAAATACTCGTCCTACCTATTATACAATGTTATCGTGAAGCTACTTCTCAGTGGCCAGTATAGGCTGTCCTAGTCCAGCCTGGAATGCATTTCTACCTCCTACAATGCCTACCTTCCTGTAAGTCTCATTCAAATGCTTTCTCATGCATGAGGCTTTTCCTGATCCTCCTAGCTAGGCACTTTTACCCTCCCCCCCTCAAAAACAATGACCATTTATTTATTTTGTATATAACTTAAATACACCTATTTGTGTATATATTGCTTATATAGTTTGCTTCCACCCTAGAACATTGCTTCCTCCATAGAATAAAATCTCTTTTGAAGGCAGGGACTATTTCATTTTTTTTTCTTCGTATTTTCTTTGCTTAGGATGGCATCTGGCACATGTTGTTGTTGTTAAGTCATTTCAGTCATGTCTGACTCTTCATCACCCCTTTTGGAGAGTTGGGGTTTTTTTCTGGCAAAGATACAGGACTAATTTGCCATTTCCTTCTTCAGCTCATTTTGCACATAAGGAAACTGAGGCAAATAGGGTTCAGTGACTCGCCCAGGGTCATATAGCTATCAACTGTCTGAGGCCAGATTTGAACTCAGGAAGATGAGTCTTTCTGATTCCAAGCCTATTGGTCTATCCACTGTGCCACCTGGTATATAGTAGGTATTTAATAAACGTATATTGATTGAATGACATGTGAAATGCTTTCATTATGCTTAGGTAGATGAACTAGATGACTTCTCAAAGTTACTGCGAAGCATCATAGGTTTAGTGATGGAAAGGACCTCAAGATCATCTAGCAAAACCTTTTCATTTTCCAGATGAGGAAACTGAGGCTGAAAGAATAGAAGTCACCATATAGTTACTATCACAAAGATAGTATGTGGTAGAGATGGGATTCCAGCGCAGGTCCTCTAACTCCACATTTGGTGCTCCATCTGCTATATTATATATCCTCTTGCTATAAGCCATCATTGTTCCTAAGTAAAAATGTCATAAGCATGGTCCATTGGTACCTGAACATGAGATTCTTTCCTAGTTTTTTTGTTTTGTTTTTTTGTTTTGGTTTGGTTTGGTTTTATCTATCAGAAGTTTCACAGCTTTTCCTTATCCCATTTTGAAGGCTTTACTATAAGTGGGTTGCAGAGGCCTGAATGGAACCAATCCTCTCCAAAGCCTGTCAAAGAATCAAAAAGTTGATATCTTTTCCCATTACCACCTGGGGCTAGGACCCCCAGCTCAAATCTTTCTGTGAGCTTGGGGACAGCCTGAGATAATACCACCAATTCTCTAGAGTCGTCAAACTCTAACTACAAGCGTCTTGTTATTAGGACTAAGACACTAATCCAAGCTTCATCTCCGGTCCTTTGAGGCCATTTTTTAAGGTAATTCAGTGCTACTCTTTTGGGCCCTTATGCACACAAAACCTTAGGAAGGAGTGACCTTTGCTTCCCATTGGAGGCACTAACTAATGCTTCAACAGGTGAAGCCTTTAAAGTTGGCCCTTTTTATTCCATCACTGACAATGCTGATTGATAACACAGAGCTAATCTCTTGCTTTTGTTCCCAGGGGGCAAAGGTTTGAGCTGCCCCCCTTTGAATCTGGGTCTTTTAACTAGCCAGTGAGTAAATCATAGCAAAACCTAAAGCCTGAGGATTAATTCTACTCAGGAAACATTCTCCGGCGTCCCCCTAATGATCAAGACCTCTCCTTGATTAAACACCACCTCATCCATACCTAGGAAACTGGGGAAAGAAGCTTCTGCTTGCTGCACCATGAAAGGACAGCTCAAGACCTTAAGAGTTTCAATCTCTGAGCAGATCACAAGCATTGGATTTAAATAGGAGTAATACTCAAAGGGGAAGATTTACTACACATTGTTTAACTTGCTTAAAAACTCCAATGAACTGAAAGCCTTCTTAACTCTACCAGATATCTATTGCTTTAATGCAGATCTTATCTAGAGGATTTAATCAACAACCAAACAATCAGCAAGCATTTATTAGGCACTTACTATGTGCCAGGCACTTTGCTGGGGATACAAGGACAAAGAATGGAATAATTCCTACTCATGAGGAGCTTACATTCTACAAATACATTCTATATGTACAAAAAGTACATATAAAAACACATGTAGTATAAATATAAACTATAAAGTAAAGCTAAATACAAGGTAGTTTTGGAGGTAAGGCACTAGCAGTTGGGATTCAAGAGAAGAGTTAAGGCTTCATTCAGAAGAATAAAAATAGAACAGTTGTACACACAGCTAGGCCTAGGCAAAAGGGAAAGTTTCTCTTCGACATCTTCCCATCTTCCTTTATGGCATCCCACTTCCCCTAGTGCACACTCATACAATATACCCAATGCCCTCATTCTGTCCCACATCTGTTAAGTGTTCCACAGTAGGATTCAGTAACCAGATCTATCCCTCTGCTCTGTCCTCCTCAAAAGGTAAGGGATATGAACTGGCAGTTTTCAGATGAAGAAATAAAAGCTGTCTATAGCCATATGAAAAAATGCTCTAAATCATTATTGATTAGAGAAATGCAAATTAAAACAACTCTGAGGTACCACGTCATATATATCATACTATCTAATATGACAAAACAGGAAAATGATAAGTGTTGGAGAAGATGTGGGGAAATTGGAACACTAATGCATTGTTGGTGGAGTTGTGAACTAATCCAACCATTCTGGAGAGTAATTTGGAACTATGCCCAAAGGGCTATAAAACTGTGCATACCCTTTGATCCAGCGATACCACTACTAGGTCTATGTCCCAAATTGATCATAAAAAGGAAAAAGGACCCACATGTACAAAAATATTTATATCAGCTCTTTTGTGGTGGCCAAAAACTGAAAATGTAAAGGATGCCCATCAATTGGGGAATAGCTGAACAACTTGTGATATATGAATGTAATGGAATATTTTTGTGCTGTAAGAAATCATAAGCAGGTAGATTTCAGAAAAACCTGGAAAGACCTACATGAACTGATGCTGAGGGAAGTAAGCAGAACCAGGAGAGTATTGTACACAATAACAGCCAAAGTTAGCCATGACTAACTTTGATAGATTTAGCATTTCTCAGCAATGCAAGGATCTAAGGCAGTCCCAAAGAACTCATGATGGAAAATGCTATCTACATCCAGAGAAAGAACTATGGAATCTGTATGGAGATCGAAGCATACTATTTTTTCTCTCCTTTTTTTTTTGTTTCTGTTTTTTCTTTCTCGTGGTTTTCCTTTTTGTTCTGATTCTTCTTTCACAACATGACTAATTTGGAAATAAGTGTAATATAATTGTATATGTATAGCCTATATCAGGTTGCAGACTATCTTGGGGAGGGAGAGGGAAAAAATTTAGAACTCAAAATTTTATAAAAGCGAATGTTGAAAACTAAAAATAGATAAATAGATATATATTTTTTTAAATTTACCTGACCTGTGTCCTAATCCCTCAGAATCTGTACCCAGATAATCTCATAAAGAGCCTATTCGACTGAATAGACTCAAGTCAAGTTAACAAGCTTGTACTAAGTGCTTACCAGATGCCAGACACTTGACTAAGTGCTGGGAATACAAAGATAAACATAAAGACAGTCCCTGGGAACTTTCCTTAAGATAGGTGGTTCTAGAAGTAGCCAACCCACCAGAGGAAAAGGCTGTGCCTAAAGAGTGTACTTCCAGGGTGAGAAGGCCAGGGTTGGAGTGAACTTCTAGGTAAGGAGGCAGCCAAGGACAAAGGAAACTTCCAGGGGGAGAATGCTGCTATGGCATAGTGAAGAAAGTCCAGAAAATCAGGAATGGAATGAAGGTGATGAATACAAACTGCATGTTTTCCCCAAATCTAGCGTAAACTGAGGGTATCCTATAATAGGAGCCATCTTAAGTATATGCCTATATTTTTTTCACTTTCAAAGATGTGGAATTTTAATGGTGCAGCCTATGTAAAGACAATGTATTTATTCAGACCAGTTTTTACTTGATATGTCAATGTCCAACAATACCGTAAGGTTATTTCTTTCAGGAGCATTTGCATCTAAACATGGTGCTACTAAAGCTACATTGTCAGGGTCATATGCAGGCACTTTGTATTAACTGAGCTCCATAAATAGTTATAGAGCACATAAAAATATATGTAACTGGGTGGAAATAGGAAGGAAGAGAGCTTACAGCTGGGGTCTGGGGTCTCCTAATGCCCCAGAATGCATCAATATGGTTAAAGCCCTATATAGTGGGTTAAGCCAAAAGCAATGAATCTCTAAATACCAGGCCACAGCAAGGAATTTGGGGGATGAAATCACAGGTTGGAAAGTCATAGAAGACCATAAATTTAGAACTGTAAAAGACCTTAGGAGTCATCTAGTCAAGAGGTGTCAAACAGGAGAACATTGTACACAGTAACAGCCACGTTGCAAAATGACTAATTTTGATAGACTTAGCTCTTCTCAGCAATGCAAGGATCTAAGACAACTCCAAAAGACTCATGATGGAAAACGCTATCCACAGCCAGAAAAAGAACCGTGGCGTCTGAGTGCAGATCGAAGCATACTATTTGCTCTCTGTTTTTTCTTTCTCGTGGTTCCTCCTATTGGTTCTAATTCTTCTTTGCAACATGACTAATGTGAAAATGTTTAATATGAATATGTAAAGCCTATATCAGATTTCACTCTGTCTTGGGGAGGAGGAAGAGGAGAGAGGCAGAGAAAATTTAAAACTCAAAAGCTTATGGAAGCGAATGTTGAAAACTAAAAACTAATTAATTTCAAAACTTACCCGGGGAAAAAAAGAGAATAAAAGATAAAATAAATGACTAACATTTTCATTTTCTTTTGGGAAAAAAAAAAGAAGTGTCAAACATATGGCCCACACTGGCACTCTGTCAAGCTACCTTAACCAGATTAAACCAGATTAAAATGTAAACAGGAAATATCTATTCAAATAAATAAAAATACAGTAAAACATAGATAAGGTCATTTTGTGGTTTTCTAAGTCAGTATGCAGCCCTCAGCGATCCCTACCTCTGATTTCATGCCCCACATCTAATGGAGTTTGCCACCACTGCTCTTGTCCAACCCTCTTATTTTACAAATGAAGCATGAGGGATCCGAGAGGATATGACCTGCCTGCAGAGATAGGATTCAGCCGTCATAGAATCATAAGATCCTAATAGATCTAGGGCTGGAAGAAGTCATCAAATCCAAACCCGTCGTTTTGCAGATGGGTTAAACAGCTTCCCCACGACCACAGAACTATGTGCCTAACATTTTGCTAGATGGAACAAGACAAAGGATAATGGACAAAGAATAGATGACATAGTCACTGCTCCTACAAATGGTTTACAACCTAGTCTGGGGGAAAAGAATAACACAGAAGAAGTAATTAATGAACAAGACCACATATAATATAGTATTACTTATTTAGTACAGGAAATAACTGCAATGGAAGTCAGAGAAGGAAGACACGGGCTGATGGCATCAGGGCTTCCCTAGAGGACGTAGACCTTGACGTTAGCTTTGGAAGATGGGTAGCATTTAGACTGCTGGAGAAGGGAGCCGAAGGCATTCCAAGGAGAGAGAACAGCAGGAGCCAAGGAATGGAAGTGGTGATATTGAAGTTCTTTATGGAAGGGTGGTGATAAGGCTGGCTGGACTAAAGCGAATGATTAATACTGGGGAGTAAAGAAAGATAAGGCTTAAGTAGTACAATGGGAACAAGGTTTAGGAAGCTTCAAACTTTAGGAAGAGATTGGATTTGTTCCTATGCGCAATACAAATCCCTGTAGAGTTTTTGGGCAGAAAATTCATGCAAAGAGGCTGCTGGTCTTAGTTATCTTCAGACTGCAGATTTAAAACTGGCAAGGACCTTAGGGATCATCCTTGTCCAATGCCCTCAATTTATAGATGAGGAAACTGAGGCCCAGAAAGATCGACTTGCCCAACGTTGCATAGGGAGGCAAGTAACAGAGTGGAGATCTGAAAACAGTTCCTCTGACTTTGAAATTCAACACTTTTTTCACATAGTATACTATAGCTAGGATATGTTTGTTAATGTTGATGATGTTGTTGAGGATTATCTTAAAGGCGAACAAAAATATATTGATTTTCTAAAATTGAATATTCTGTGAAACAGTGTTGGAATCCTGAAGATTTTTCTTCAATCAGGCCATTGCCAAGTCATCAAACACCTGCTTCAGGCAGGGCACCAAAAGAAGAGCTTTAAGTCCTGCCCTCAAGAAGCCTCCCAGGGGCAGCTAGGTGGTGCAGTGGATAGAGCTCTGGCTTTGGAGTCAGGAGGACCTGAGTTCAAATCTGACCTCAGACATATGATACTCACTAGCTGTGTGATCCTGGGCAAGTCACTTAACCCCAATTGCCTCACCAAAAAAGAAAAAAAAGAAGAAGAAGAAGAAGAAGAAGCAGCCTCCCATTGATGGAGAAGCCAAGAGAACAACAAAAATATACATAAATTAAAAACAACAGGGGAACTATGTCTGCTGCTATTTAAATAGGCGCAAATAAGTAGGAAGGTGAGGTCTTAGCACAATCAGGGAGATGGGACTACTGAGCTATATGAACAAAAAAAGTAGAAGCTGTTCCCAACAGTCCTGTTGAGGATACCAACTTCTCTTCTACTTTAAGGATATCTGTGAATGGTATATAAAAATGGGGGGGATATGAAAAAAAATCTCAAACTCTCAAATAATAGGAGAAATAGAAATTAAACAACCCTGATAGATCACCTCACATCCATCAAAATTTCAAAGGTATTAAAAATTTTTAAATAACCCTCATTGTTGAAGGTTCTGTGGAAAGATAGGCATATAAATAAATTCTCTACTGTTGGAACTATGGGTTGGTTTAACCATTCTGGAAAACAATCTGGGATTACATTATTAAATCGTTCATAATTTTTGTCACAGAGATCCCACTATGGTGCTATACCCCAAGAAAGTTATGAATAGCAAGAAAAGAACTCATCTATAGAAAAATGCTCATGGCTGCATTATTTGTGATTGAAAAAGCTAAAAACAAAAAACATGTGCAACAATTGGGGAATGGTTGAACAAATTGTGATAAATGAATGAATGCATTGGAATACTACTGTGCCATAAGGAATGACAGATGGGAAGAATTTTTTAAAACATAGGAAGACTTGCATGAAATAATGCAGAGTGAAGAGGGGGGAGTGAGGAACGACATACAAAATGACTGCAACCATGTAATGAAAGGCAATGTGGGAGAGCCAACATGACTCTGATCAAATATAATGGTCAATACAAAAGTTTAAAGATGTATCCCTCTTTTCTTTTAATAATGCATTATTATGGGGAGATACAAGGGGCATTATTTGGCAATTTGTTGAAAAATGTCTGTTACATCAGGCCTTCATACTATTATTGTAGAGTTGAGTATATTAATAGGAGAGACAGGTATGATATCTTCCTAACAAGACATCCAGATTTGGCTTGTGTGATTACCTGGGTGACTTTCTCCACATGTCTCTGTTGGTGTTTCCCTGTGTTGCACAATCTCCAGGAAAACACCTATGTGTTGGAGCCGTGCTATAAGCTGTCTGAGGTCTTAGAGCTCAAAACTAGGTGGTTACTTTGTGTGACAGAGACAGTGACTGCTTCATAACAATTTCCAAATGCTACCAGGTTTATCTGTATCAGAGATGGCAAGGCCTGTCACTCAGTAGTCATGAGACCATACCTGAAGAATGAAACATGGAGATGAAAGAGGCGAAATGTGAAAGGCAGCATGAACCAGTAAAAAGGACTCTGAATGTGGATTCCGAATTCCTTGGTCTGAAGTCCCAGGTCTATTGCTCACTGACTGTATATCCTTGGGAATGTTCTGCAATCCCTCATCTGTAAATAACAACAACAACAAAAAAGCCTTAAACAGATTTTTTTTTTTTTGGTGAGGGCAGTTGGGGTTAAGTGACTTGCCCAGAGTCACACAGCTAGTGAGTGTTATGTGTCCGAGGCTGAATTTGAACTCAGGTCCTCCTGACTCCCAGGGCTGGTGCTCTATCCGCTGGGCCACCTAACTGCCCCCTTAAACAGAATTTTAAAGGGTCCAGTCTGATTGGCTTTTTCTCTGTTCCTCAATGAGAGTACTTTACCTCTCATCTCCATGCCCATGCATTGGCAGTCCCTTATGCCTGAAATTCACTCCCTCCTTACCTCCACTTCATAATCCTTCCTTTCCTTTAAACGGCTTAGACAGAACATATTTTTTTGTCATGATCAAATAATTTGTTTTGCCTGACTGCGTATTTGTCACAAGAATTTTGTATTTTTTCCCTTTTTTCTTTTTTCTAGTTAAGAGAAGGGAGGTAGGAAGAAGAGAAAATAGATTTTTGTTTATTGAAAAAAATTTAAGTTTAAAAATGCAGCTCAAATGCCTCATCTTTTGTATGAAACATTTCCTGATCCCCCAACTTCTAGAGCCCTTGCTCCTGGACTATATTGCTTTTAACTACTTTATATACACAGCTGTGTATGTATTTACTTCATGTTTACGCTGAACATTTTCTTATAAGTACTTGCTGTCTTACCCATTAGAATGCAAACTTGCAAGTTGGGATTTTCTCATTCTTTGACCTTGCATCCTGAGCACCTAGCTTAATAAGTGCTTATGGATTGATTGACTAATCAATTGACATGTTGTGATGGAAATAAGTGAAGAGGGCATTCTGAGAAGAGGAAATCCCAGGTGTTATGATTCAGAAGCAGGAAGGAAGTGACACGCATGAAGGAGACTTCAAGTAGATATGCATGATCAGAAAATGAGGCTAGTTAAACAAGGAATGGCCCAGAAAGACTTCAGGATTCATCAAAGGACAGGGGTGTCTCCAGGTAACTTGGTGAAGGTATCTCTGAAAATGGAGAGGATTTGCACGTTTGTCTAGAGACCTGGAATTTAGAATTGTGCTGCTGACGCTTAGAATCCAAAGGAGAGCCATTTACAACAAACTGAGTCATGCCTAGTCTGACAATAGGTATGATCTGACATGGAGCCAAGCAAAAAAAAAAAAAGGCAAATGTAGGGGTCACAGTTCACCTTGTGAAGTCATTTTACATCTATTAAACTTGCTAGGATACTGAAAGATGAGAAAACTCATTGTTAGACAAATTGGCTGACCAATCCATTGCTGGAAGAACTTCAAACTGATTGTCACTATAGGAAAAAATCTGGAATTATAAAGAAAGGTTAATAACTTGTTTATACCATTTGACCCAGAGATCCCACTTACTATCTATATCTAGGTAACAAAGTGCTGGACCCAGATTCAAGAAAACCTGAGTTCAAATCCAGAATTTAGATATTTAGCAGCTCTATGTCCCTGGGTAAGTCATTTAACCTCTGCCTGCCTCAGTCTCCTTATCTGTAAAACAGAGACAGTAATAGCACCAATGTCCCAGAGGTGTTGTGAGTATTAAATAAGATATTTGTAAAGTACTACATAAATGCTAGCTATTATTATTACTAGAATCATACACCAAAGAGGTTATTGATAGCAAGAAAAATGCACATGTACAAATATATCCATCACAGTAGCATTCTTTGTGATAGCAAAAGATTAGAAACAAAATTTGTATTCAACAACTGAGGCATGGATGAACAGGTTATCATACGTGAATGCAATGGAATATTCCTGTGCCGTATATGCTAACACTTTCTCTGTTGCAACTACAGGAGCTAGCTTGATTCTGGGTCAGCCATTCACCTACTTTGCCACTGGGGATTTGACTGTAGTCCACCTCCTGCCAGACAGGGATATGATGTCTAATGTTTGCTCTGTTTCTGGTTGGCTAAGCAGCCCTGCTTAAGAAATCTGGTGTCTTAAATGGGGACAATGAGGCTGACCTACTTCACAAGGACTTAATGAATCACTTGGTATCACTAATTAGAAAAGACAAAGGCTTTTGTGACAAGGGGAAGTTTGGGGATCTCCTCAAGATATCTTTAAGACTACAGCAGACAACTATCTGTCTGAGGTGATTTAAGACTAAGATCTTAAGGTTTGTTTTTGTTGTTGATTTTTTTTCATGCGTGTGAAATTAACATACCGAGGACAACTTCCTTTATTGACTTTTCATTTCAACAGCCTCCAAAATCAGTGATGCTGATTACTATAGAATCATTTTGACTAGGACAATCATCTGTGCAGCCTAGGCGAATGTCTGAACCGTATCTGCCCAATGTAAAGAAATAAACGAAGTGCAGACATTGCTTAAGTGAAAGAGGTAGATTGGACGACCAGTTGCTCTGGAAAATCCTTCAAGTGCAATGTTTCTTGTAGTTTCATCAGCAAATGAATATGTTACATGTTCTTTGCAGTTATCTGTCATTGTCCCATCTTTCCAGGGTCCCTGTCATGTCTGCCTCCTCAGTATTCTACTCTACTCCTCCTGAAACAAGTCCAACGTTTTCCCTCATTTGTGACATTTTGTCTGCAGTATTTTGTCAGCTATACTCGTTGTTGCTATGAGTAAAAAGCATTTTGTCTCTTCAAGCTTCAGAAAGCCTGCTTTTGTGTCCTATTTGTTTTACCTAGACCTAAAATTTAACAACAACAACCACCACAACAAACAACCTTGTAACCGGAAGATGCAGCCCTCCAAAAGGGCTGGGATAGGAGGTAAGGGGGATTGGCAGTCACAGGAAAGAAGAACAGCTGAATTATAACAAAGCCTGACTCTTTGATGTCCACGACACAGAAACCACTCTCTGTGTTGAATCTAAAAGGTTCACTATCTGTCTTTGGCCAGCTAAATCTGGGAAGTGATCCTCTTGGCGAAGTATGGTTAATAACATTAGATGAATGTCACTGAAACCCTTGTGCTGAGGTGAAAATGAGCTCAGGAAAGAGCCCAGGGCATCAGCTGAGTTAACTTCCCTCCTAGTCAAGGGCAGTTGGGGCTCTACAGCCAGAGCAGGATAAACCCCAGAATGACAGGAAGCTGTTGTCAGTAATGAGCTAAAGAACAAAAGCAAGGATTCTTGGAGGAGTCCTTCCTTTGGATGGAAAGATGGATTAACCAGAGCTCCTAAAGCTGCTAAACCCTCTAACCCCAAGACATCATCTCAAATCAGGCATCAATAGAAAAGTAATTGGGGGGGGGGTACAGAGCCACCTGCTCAGATACGATCCCTTATTTTATTTAGCATCAAGTAGAATTTATTTTGGCAGTTGTGGATAGGGGCTGAACAGTAGGTGAGAAGCACAAGTCAGGGCACAGACCAATGATGTGTAATGATTAAAAGATATTTGGTTAGAGACACCAGGTGAGGGATGTGACCGAGGAGCATCATGACGCTAAGCACACAGAGGCACACAGTTCCTGGCGGCTCATACAGAAGGGTCTGTGTACACAGCAGGCTGAGGAGAGAAACATTAACTAAATTGCAAGATTCAGTTAATCTGTCTTATTGTTGCTTCAGGAGTCGTTTATCTTTTAAAGAGGCACACCTGTTCTCCTTGTAAAACTTTATGTGAGCTATTAGGGAGCAAGTTATCATTTCTTATTCAAACATTCCATTGAAGAAAAGGGAAGGCGTGTGCTTGGGGAGGGAAGTGGGGTGGAGGAGGGAGAGAGAGAATGGAGGTAGGGCAGGAGCAGGAGAGAAGGTCACATATTTCCCGGAGTAGAAATAGAATGGAACCCATGCCATTCAACTTCAGATTCATCAAAGATATTTGCTCAACTGAATTTCCATTTCTGGAGGGATTACAAATATTATTGAGATTATCTTCATACAGAACCTAGGTCTCGGGAGGCAATTCCTATACTTTCATATTGTTGCAGTGGGGAAGGGATTTCTCTCTCCTCCTCCTCTCACCATCAGCAATGGTGTATCGCAGCACAGCAACTCACCCAGTAGGAGATACTAGATCCAGGAGACAGTAGGCCCAAATTGTCATCAAAGCAATCTGCCTGGTAGATACTGTACCCAGAAGGTCACTCCTTAAAGACTCAACAAGAAGAAAAAAGACATTGGGGCCCTGCAGGGCTGAAGATTTGAGCTGCCTTGACTACATCTCTCCATGCAGGTGCCCCTGTACTAGCATACTTAATTCCATTACAATCGTATATATTTCTGGGAGAGTGTGCCCAGGGTTTGTGGGTGGAATGTTTTGTTACTTTTGTTCATGCTAATTCATTTCAGTAAATGCCCTTGCTTTGGAAAAAATTTAACATGTATTTTTAAAAATATATTGAGGTAGCTAAGTAGCACAGTGGATAGAGCACTGAGACTGGAGTCAAATTGGAGTCAAAAAAGACCCAATTTCAAATCTGGCATCAGATACTTACTAGATGTATGACCTTAGTTAAGTCACTTGATCTCTGTTTCCCTCAGTTTCCTGAGGATGATAATAGCATCTACCTCATGGGGTTGTTATGAAGATCAGACGAGATAGCATTTGTAAAGTACACACCTGGCACACAGTAGGTGCTATATAAATGTTTATTCATTTCCCCTTCTCTTTAAAAAGAAATTATCTTTTTAACTCACAAAGAAAGCCCATCATTTCTTGGGGAAATGTTTTCTTATTGCCAAGAGTGAAAAGGGATGCAGCATATATAATGGAATAAAGAACAGACCAGGAGTAAAGAGAACTTAGTTTTAGTTCCAACTTTTGTACTGACACACCATGACCCAAGGCAAGTTCCTACCTCTGGACCTTAGTTTCCTCAGCTGTAAAATTAATAGATCATAGAACATTAGACATATTGGTAGAAGGGACTTTACCCATGAGGAAACAGTGTCAGAATTGGGAGATGTACCAGGTCCTATGACACACAGGCTCAAATCCTTTGATATTTATTACTTTTATAATTTTTTAATAGCCTTCATTTCATTTAAGTACTAAAGTACTAAAGTTTCCCATCCTAGCACTTTGCTGAGCATCCCTAGGGTTAAGATATACATGGTAAAGTGCTCTGCCTTTCCTGAGAAGAAAGGTGCTAACTGAATATTCCAGTGCTACTGTTGTACCAGTGTGTTGTTAAACAAAAGCAGTTTGACAGCAGGTAGAGAGTTCCCTTGGAGGCAGGAAGACTTGGCTTTAACTTCTACCTTTGACATGTCCTGGCTATGATAGAATGGCAGCTCCTTGAGAGCAGGAACTGTTTCACTTCTAACTCTTTATCCCCAGAGCCTCACACAGTGCCTGGCACATAGCAGTTGCTTAATAAATGCTTTCAGATTGACTAATAGATTGACTATGATTCTTTAAAACTACAAATTTCGGATCAGGTGCCAATCTACATTGATAGATGGAGTTATCTCACCAGGAACTGCCAATGAAATCATAAGGCCATCCCAAATATAGACAGACAGATAGATAGATAGATGAATAAGATTATCATGTTCTATAATCACTCTCCATAAGATCAGATGGTTTTCATATGTAAAGCACTTTGTAAACTTTGAAAATGCTATGTAAAAGTCACTTTATGTTATTTTTACTCTTGCAATTAAGTAATTCTCATATATTTAGTTCCCTTTTTAAAGCTCTATTTTCTCATCTGCCATGACCCTTAAAGGAGATGCAGCCTGAGGAAAAAAATGCTTGTCTTGCAGTATTCTAAATTATAGTTCCCTTATGGTTGGGTATAAATGATTATATAATCAAACAACTAGGTCATATGACCATAAGATCATGGATTTAGTGGTGGAAAGGACCAGAGAGGCCATTGAGTCTGATCTTCATTTTAAAGTCAAATCAAAAAGAAACTACTATGTGCCAGGCACTGGAGGTACAAATAAAAGCAAAAATAAAGACAATCCTTACCATCAAAAAGCTTTTATTTTAATGGGGAAAGACAATACTTGGAAGGGAACTGTAAAGCAAGGGGTAGAAGAGAAAGACATCTACACTGTGACATGCAGATGAAGTCTGAAGAATCAGAAGTAAAGACAGGAGAGGAGTGAAAGTTGGTGGGCCTGGGCCCCTTCCCAAAATGGAAGCCTTGGGAGGAACTCACCAATAACAGAAGGGGACCACAGGGACAGAGGAATGTTCCAGGGTAAGAAGGCCACAAGCTAAAGGGAATCTTTCTTCCTTTTGAATACTTTGAGTGATATCCGCCATGATAGTGGCCAATGTCTTTGTCTAACATGTCTCCTTTTTAATGCTTCTCTTAATATAAATAATCAAAGGAGAGACAAAATTATCTCTGTGATTAAATCTATCAAGAAATCAAAGAACTTCAGAGCTCAAAGGGACTTCAGGAACCATAAATTCAACCTAGATCTGACCAAGAATTCTTCATGGGCTATATCCTTCAAAACTCTGAAAACAGTCATATTAAATGAATTGATGGGCCACAATGCACTGCAGTCATCTTTACCTCAGTTGGTGATCTGCTTTCAAATAGGTCCTTCCTCTTAGTATTTTTGTTGGAGGGTCAGTTTTCTGTGAAATTTTCAGAGCAGTCCGTGGCTGTCTTCAAGCTTTTTTTTAATCTGAGGAGTTGGCTATATTTCTTCTCAAGCTGATTTTATCAGTGTGCCACACACAAATGTCCTTTTTTCTGCCTGATTCATTTGCCAAAAAATTCACATAACAAAATGGAAGCACCTTTCAGCTGGAATTGAAGATCCTTAGCCTAGAGAAGAGAAAAACGAGGCATTCATGACACCTGTCTGAAAATGCCTGGAGAGCTATCTTGTGGAAGACATACTATGAGCAAGCTTCTAAGAAGCAAGGTTCAGCTCAACATAATGAAGAATTTCCTAACAATTAGAACTGTCCATTTGGAATGTTAATGTCTCTTCCCCCTAAGTACTGATACTAGTGAATAGAAATGGAGGAACCTCAGAACCATAATGATGGTGCCTAGGATTGTCAATGGTCCTGATGTGTTAGGGCTTAAGGAGTTGAAGAGCCATATGAGTTTGAAATAGTAAGTTACTGTAACTGGAGAAAAATAAAATAATTAATTAAATAATGAGTTACTTTCCACTGCTACAGTAACTATAGCTGGACAGTGCTTTTCTAGTAGAAATCATCACCCAGCTACCATAACAAAAGCGGTGAAAAGAAGATCAAATGACATGTAAAGAATTTTGCAAACTTTAAAACACTTTTAAAATGCTAAGTACTATCAGTATTATTGTGAAATGTCATTATTATGAGAAGTGTAGCTCTTACCAGTTACCCCCTAACTTCTCTCTCAGATCTTTGAATCTCTTCATGGATATTACTCTGAATACTGACAGAAAAGTAGTCCCTGGGGCAGCTAGGTGGCATGGTGGATAGAACACTGGCCCCTGGATTCAGGAGGACCTGAGTTCAAACGCAGCCTCAGACACATAACACTTACTAGCTGTGTGACCCTGGAAATGTCACTTAACCCCATTGCCTAGCCAAAAAAAAAAAAAAAGAAAAAAAAAACAAAGAAAAGTAGTCCCAGTCCATTTGGTGTCCAGTCCCTTTCACATATGTCCTGCTTTTTATAGAGTTCTGTGTATTTGTGTGTTCAAGTGTGAGTGATCCCTCCATTGGAGACCTACTTGTTTTTTTAGGGTATAGGTGGGAGGAACTGGAAATAACTTTTGAATGGGCCACAAGGTGGGCTCGCCGATACTGATTGGCCAACTGTGTTAGCTGATCCTTAGGCATGAATCTTACTCTCTGAGAGCCCACTCTTATCTACAGTCAAAACAAGCAATCCCAAACAAAAAAAAGCATTGCACACACTTTCTTAGATAAAAGCCTAGTTAACCTAGTCAGGGCTAGTTTTCATTGTCAGCTTTGCAGGCCTGACCAACTCAGGTAGTTCCTCTGTTCCTTCTTACTAGACACTATCAAGGACCTTACTCAGCATTCTCTGTTCTCCTGGAAACTTCCATGAATCAACTCCAAATGGAGTATTCTAAAGGTAGATGAACATATTCACACAACAGAACAGACAGCAGAGGAATCTCAAACATTTCAGGAGGGAATGCCTGGTTCTACCATTCACATAGTCCTGTGCAAGCATCCCAGCTGTGAACTCATTCAAAGTTCCTGCTCTGTAATAACTTCTCTCAGCAAGACTGAGAAAGGCAGTCAACTAGATCACCAATGCCAGAAGGGGCTGCAGGGCTGGCACCACTTACAGGTACCATTCCAAAAGGGGAGGAGTAAATGGGTGGCAGTTGAGAACATGCCACAGATGAACTGATTTCGGATCGGTCTCCTCTGCCACATTTCCAAACATTCACAGTATCTCAGTCTGTCCACCCTGACAGCCAATTCCATTGTCTATTATTTCATGGTACATGTGGCTTCCACCAAGTTTGCATTACTTCCTGCCAAACATCTATATTGAGAAGCCTGGGGTGTTTCCTTGTTGTTGGCCCAGACGAATTCATGCTTATTGAGACCAACAGTTGAAAGGAATTCCTCACAAAGGAGTGAGCTCCCTACTACTAGAAGTGTTCAAGCAGGAGCTGAGTGGCCATCTGTCAGGGATATTGTAGAGCAGATTCCTATATTGTGGCTGAAGTTAAAGTAAATGACTGCTAAGATCTCTTCCTACTCTAAGATTTTTCCACTCTTATCTTTCATCCCCATTTTACAAATAGAACTTGAGCCATGGAGCAGTTCAGAGAGCTTCCCTGGAAATTAGTTAAGAGGATAGTGGATTGAATTAACTCTTTACATTCTACCCAGCCTTTTGATTCTATATTTCTGTGGTGCTATGAATAAAAGCTATGTCTTCACAGACCCTGTTACCTTTATTTTTATTTATTTTATTTTTAATTTATGGAATAAAACAAGTATTTCCATAGCTTAGCATAATAAAAAGATGGTTGCACTTGAAACTGCAAATCTATTAGGTACATCTTGCTATTCCTTTTAAATACATAATAAATTTATCGTGTGAATTACTTTTTTTCTTTCCTTCCCCCCAGCCCTAGAGATGGCTACCATTAGACACAAATATATCTATATCTATCTATCTATCTATCTATCTATCTATCTATCTATCTATCTATCTATCTATCTATCTAATACAAATATATAGTATATATATTATAATTAGATACAATGCATATTATAATATATATTATACAAATATATATGTAAAATTATTCTATACATCTATTTATCAGTTCTCTGGATGCAGATAGCATTTTTTCTCATATGTACTTTATATTCAATTTGGATATTTATAACAGTCAAAAGGAGTTGTTTGCAAAAAGAACCTATTACCTTTACATACCGGAGGTATATCCTAAGTCTATTTTATATCAAAACCATTTCAAGATTTCCATGAGAAAGTCCTATAAAAGATGTAATTGTTAAGTCATGGAGGTTTCTATCCAGAAGATATTTATGCTTGTTTCACAGGCCTAGATCTCATTTTGAAAGGGTGAATAAAGTGGAAGGAATCTGAAGCTTCTGTGTTATCATTTCCTTGTTAAGCAGCAAATTGAGTATTTATTGTCTTTTCATTTATTTTTATCATTATTTCTGCACTCCATTATACTGAGCAGATCAGCCTGTGTACACATGAACTACCTTAAAACATGTAGAAGGAGAAACGAGTGATGGAGTGGGAGGAGGGATGGGGGAGCTGGGGCTATGGAGAATTCTAGGGCCAGAAAAAGTGAAGACTAGAAAGTAGGTTTAATTGGCCAGGGTTTCTCATTCTAATAATAGAGGTTTTGTTTTATGTTGGTGTGTTTTTTCCTTTTATAAAAATGGTAGGTGTCAAAGCTTTAAATCCCATGGCACAATTCCAGATGTCAAGAAACCATTGATTAGTTTGAACAGAAATTAACTCCAAACTGGAAGATAATTGTGTTGCAGTGCTGGATGCGGAATGCAGGTGCTGGGCCTCATCTGCATCCTGCAGCCACCACATCACACACAACTGCCAGGGGTTATAACCAGAGGGGAGGAAGAGAAGTCTCTGCCCAGTCTTTTTTTTTTTTTTTGACGGGAGACCAAAAATAAAAGGCACAATTTAATAGCTATCAATTTGATCATGCTCCCTTTTCTCCTCTCCATTCCCAGGAGATGTGTTTATGATGAGTTTCATTGGGTACATGGGGGTAGGAGCCAAATAAATATTCTAAATGGTAGCATTTGCGCACCCATTAAAGACATCTCCATGAAACATGTAATATCATAAACTGAAGATCAGATGTAACACTACAGATTTATGACTTCTGGACACATTGATTGCCTCCCTCATTCCTCCACTGGGGCCCCAGGAGAGAGAGGTTTTTGTTTTCCAAGGAAGGCTTAAGATTATTTCCTTTTCATGGCAAATATCTGCTCAATGCCTAAAGGATACCTACACATTTTTTTTCCTACACTTGGTCTCCTATCACTAACAAAATCATAATATGATGCAGTAGGATTGATAGGAGAGTTGACAAATTTGTTTGAGAAATAATATTACTTTAAGAAGTGAAATGAATTTGCTTTTTCATCCTCTTAATGTCCCTCCATCACCACCTTTTCCCCCTTCCTTCACCTTTCTGTATCTCACTGTCAAACCTTTTTAAAAAGAGAGACAGAGACAGACAGAATGACAGAGAAAGAGAGACAGAGACAGAGAGAGTCAGAGGCAGACAGTGAGACAGACAGAGAAAGAGAAAAAGAGACAGAAACAAAGGCAGAGAAACAGAGAGAGGGCAAGGCATCCAGTGGCTTCCACATAGAAAAATGTTTGATCAGAGTCCATGTTGACATAAGTACATCATGTCAATTGCATTAATCATTTTTACAAAATTATGTCTCTCGAAGTAGACTACAGTTGAACTTTTCCTCCTCCATAATAATAATAATATCTGGCATTTATAAGTACTTTAAGTTTTGCAAAAATGCTTTATACACATTATATCATCTTCATGACAACATTGTGAGGGAGGTGCTCCCCATTCTACAGATGATGAAACTGAGGCTGAGAGTGAAGTGATTTGTCCAGGGTCACATAGCTAGTGAGTATATTAGCAAAGATCTGAACACAGGTCTTCCTGATTCCAAGCCCACTGTTCTACCCATTAGACCACACTGCCTCCATTTCCATTACCAATTAACAAGCATTTATTAATCATTTACTAGGTACTACACATTGTGTTAAGTCCTGGGAATACAAAGAAAAATTAAAAAAAAATAGAGAGGTAGTGTGGCACTGTGTAAAACAGTGCTGGATCTGGAGTCAGGAAGGACTGGGATTTAAATGCTATGACTGACTTGGGCAAGTAACATAATTGGTCTAAGCCTCAGTTTCTTTACCTGTCAAATGGGGATAATAATAGCTACTTCACAGAGTTCTTATGAGGCTCAAATGAAATCATTTATACAAAGTGTTTTATAAACCTTAAATTGCCCTATAAATTTCAGGTGTTAGTAACCATCTGTTCCAGATCAATCTCCCTTGTTGTTGATTCATTTTTCAGTTGTTTCCTATTCTTCATGACCCCATTTGGAGTTTTCTTGGCAAAGATACTGGAGTAGTTTGCCATTTCCTTCTCCAACTCATTTTACAGATGAGGAAACTGAGGCCAACAGGGTTAAGTGACTTGCTCAGGGTCACATAGTAAGTGTCTGAGGGCAGATTTGAACCCAGGAAGAGGAGTCTTCTTGACTCCAGACCCAGAACTCTATCTACTGAGCCACACAGCTACCTGTAGTAGAGCCATCTTCTTTACATTCCATAGGTTTACACGACTGAGAATTGGAAGGGACACTTAGAGATAACCTAATTCGTTCAAAATACTCATCTTACAGTTGAGGAAACTGAAGCCCAAAGACGTAATCTCACTATCACACAGGTAGTATTATGCACACAGTCAGGACTCCATCAATCTTGTTTAATGAATGATGTTTACTAAGTGCTATCTTGGGTGCCATTGAAAGCAAGATAAGCAGAAATAATCTGCCCGGTTGTGGCTTAAAACCTAAAACAGACATAAGCATCAAAGGATCATAGATTTAGGGCTAGGAGGGAGACCTGCAAAGCCATCTCTAGTCCAACCCCTGAATTTTACAGATAAGGAAACTGAGGCTGAGGCTCAGGGAGTAAAGTGGCTTGCCTAACATGCCTCAGATAATACACAGAAGAGGAAAGATTTGAATTGCTGTCCTCCATTCCAAAGTCACTGAATTTTCCAGTGACCACATTGCCTTTTTTAAGACCAAGACAGATGTACACTAATACCTGAAGGTTAGAGCGCTTTAATGGGGAAATAGATGTGGTTTCCTAGGATAGCTTCAATGATCTCATAAACAAAAACCCAAGCAAACTACATCTTCTCTGCTCCTTTATTCCAGCCTCTTGCTGAGGTGATTCCAAATAACCCTTGTTTTATCCAGTCAATTTTATTTCCTGATTTCAAATGGATTTACATAAATTGGTTAGTCATTTATTCTAATGGTTGGAGTGAGGAGACCTGCATTCTGCAATCTACAAGCTGTGAGATCTTGGGCAAGTCACAGTCACTGAACTGGGTCACAGTTTTCTCCTCTGTAAAATGGAAATAATAATATTTGTAATAGTGAAGATCAAGCATGAGAATGTATGCAAAATGAGATGAAAATATAAGCACTTGCCTAGCCCTTTCCCCTTTTTTTCCTCCTCCTAGATCATAGGACAAATGAAGGGGAAAAAAAATATATATATATAAATATATAAAATGTAAATATACATGTATGTATATGTTTACATGTAAATATACATATATGTATGTATATATTTATGTGTGTATATGTATTTGTGTGTATATTTATATTTAAGATATATGTGTGTATATATACATATATAATATACATATATAATATACATATACACATATACATACACACACACTAGCTGTAAATGTAGACCCTTTCTTACTAAATGTTTTCTTGATGATTATGGTGGTGATAATTAAAATGTAAAATAACCACTAAAATTGTTAACCTGTGCATGCAAATCCCTCTGAAATCAAGGAATAAAAATTACTAGAGGTGAGCACCCAGGAATTTTTGTGGGATTTATATACACCTGCCCTTACAGTCATGGCTTAAGTAATAATTATGGGTATATGAAGCCATAAGGTTCATTAAGATAAATTCAATCCAATAAATATCATTTGTGCTTCTAAAATGTGCAAGATGCTGCCTTAAGTTTTGATGATACAAAAATGAAGAACAACATGGATCTTGATCAAAAGGAACTTAAAATCTAATAGGGGAAATACAACTTGTATAAAAATAAGGGTGAAACAGGGTTGAATTGAGAGGAGTAAAGGAAAAATTCAGACAAAATACTGGAGGTGGGAGAGATTATTCTCAGGTGGAAGGGATTAAGAAAGACCTTCATAGAGGTGGTGCCTGAGATGTGTCTTAAAGGAAGAAAATTAGTTCAGTAAGGAAAGATGAGAAAATATTATGTTCTAGACATGGGGGGTTGATTATACAAATGAACAGATAAATATGAAGAATTTAAATAAACATAAGAAGACTTTTATGAACTGACTCAGAGAGGGCAACAATATGTACAATAATTATAATAATGTAAATAAAATGAACAATAAAGTGAAGCCAAATACTGTGTAATTATAATGAATGATCTTGGCTCTCAGGACAAAAAAAAAAGAGATCTATGTCTTTCCTTTCATTAGAAAGGTGGGGAACTATGGGTATAAAATGCTACTTATGCTGCCAATTGTAGTCACTAGGGCAATTGGTTTAATTGAACTCTCTTTGCTACAAAGTAACATTCGGGGAGGGGAGAAAGGAGAGATGACTGTCATGTAAAAATAAAATATATCTATGCAACTTTTTATTAAATACTGACCGGGCAGTACAACGTGGGAAAAGAGAATAAAAGATAGTCTACCTCCCCAAAGTCTACAAGCCAAAGCAGGTGATAGGAAGGAGTGTGAAACGAGATTGGGTAGACAAATTAATGGAGAGTTTATCCTAATCAAGCAACAAACATTTTATTAATCACCTGCTATGTGTAAGGCACTGGGAATACAAAGAGAACATGAAAATAGTCCGTGCTTTCAAGAAGCTTACATTCTGTCAGAGAAGACTGTCTATGTCTATGTCTATGTATGTGCATATGCAAGTACATGTCTATATGTACTGTAGTGCATGTACACGTTGTGTTGTATGAGTATACACACATGTGTGCATATACATACACACATATGCACATGTATGAATTTGCAAGTAGGTGGTGAAGTGGATAGAGTACTAGGAAGACCTGAGTTCAAATCTGTCCTAAGACACTGTGTGACCTTGGGTGAGTTACTTAACCTGTTTGCCTCAGTTTCTTCATGAGCTGAATAAGGAAATGGCAAACCACTCCAGTATCTTTGCCAAAAAAATCCCAAATGGAGTCATGAAGAGTTAGACATGACTGAATAACAACAATGAGAGAGAGAGAGAGAGAGAGAGAGAGAGAGAGAGAGAGAGAGAGAGAGAGAGAGAGATTTATATTTACCTATATCTATCTGTCTATTGACATACAGAATAAAGGTGACAGTGAGGCATTGTGGGGGCCAGGAAAAGGATCTGGCACTGGAAAGATATGGAGACTAGAGACTGATTGTCACATATGAGGAACAGCAAGAAGGCCAGTTTGGCTGGATCAGAGAATGTTGGAAGGGGAGGAATGTATTATGAGGCTGGAAAAGTGGGTGGGGGCTGGGTTGTGAAAGGCCACTGTGCAATGTTGGCTATGCTGTGTTACTTCTCTGAACCTCACTTTGCCATTTAAGAAGCAGAAGAGTATTGGAGAGGGAACATAATAACTGCCCAGGCATTCCTCATAAAGTCTGTCCGCAGCAGAGCCAAAACAACAGATTACAAAGTGTAATTTTCAGTTATTCTGCAATTTGTTTTGTCTACATGATGTGAAACAATTAGCTTGACTCATTTTTTTCTGAGCTGACCATTTGTTTCGGCATTGTGTAGACACAACCAAAGAAATATAATCTCTTGGACTTTCTATGAAGAAAAGATATAATTTAAAGATTATATTATTATTGACAACTAAGCCAGAATTAGGACATTAGGAATAATGTATACTACTACAAAGTACACTACTAGATAGCACTACTTCCTTTTTCCTGTATACCTGTTTGATTTTTATAATTACCTTGCCTGGTAATGCCCTCTGTTGTTTAGTAACACAACCAAAATGCCACAAGTAAGTACCTTGGAATACCATAGCTGGCCATAACCCAAGTATCTTCAAATTACCTTTTCCATACAAAGACAACATAAAATAACAAATCAATTGTTCCATATAATGGAATGATTTTCTGGAGGAAGTTAGGTATTTTTCTAAAGCTAAGTCCTTTATTAGTATGAATAATGAATCCTGTGGAGTGGCCCATATTATTTGAATTTGCACTATTTGAAGTTATGATTCTATGTTAAATAATGATAATTGGTTCCAGCCCAATACAAATATGCAGTTTGAATTTTAATAATGCAACCACCTCAGTTCATGGGATTCATTATTTGTACTAATCTGTTCTTAGCTCTACCAATTCTAGGTGGTATCTAGACTGTGCCCATGTAGCTTGTATTGTTCATAGGCTCACAAACATTTGGGAATGAAACCCAAGGGAGGCAGCATAGTCCCTTACTAAAAACACTACCTTTGGAATCCATTGACCTGAGTTCAGATTTCACCTTTACCTTTGGAATCCATTGACCTGAGTTCAAATTTCACCTTTAACACGTAGGGTTCAAAATCTACTTCTCAGACTTATTATCAGACATAGGGCATGTCACATAATCTCCCTGAGCCTCAGTTTCCTTCACTGTAAAAGTAGGGTATTAGGCTAAATGGCCAATATTAGGTACCTGAGACACAGAATTGAAAACAGTCTCTGTCTTCAAGAAACCTACCTTCTATTGAGGATATATGGGTATAGGGATGTGTGTATGTATATAGGTGTATACACACACACAACATGTAAATATACATATATATAGATACATATACATAGATACACACATGCATGTGTGTGTGTGCAAAAGCATGCTACAATATAAAGAGTTTTGACTCTAAAGTCAAAGGACCTAGGTACAAATTCTGCTTCTGATGCTTATTACCTCCCTGACTTTAGGTAAATCTCTGAACTTCAGTTTTCTCATCTATAAAATTAAAGATTTCAACTAGATAGTCTCTGTGGTCCCCTCCCAGCTCCAGATTAATACCCTAATGCTTCCTGAAGCTGCTAGGTGGTGAAATGGATAGAGTCCTAGGCTTAGAGTCAGGAAGACCTGAGTTCAAATCCAACCATAGATACTTACTAGCTTTGTAATTCTGGGTAAGTCGCTTAACCTCTGTTTATCTCCATTTCTTCAACTGTAAAATGGAGATAATAATAGCACCTAACATCCAGGGT
Organism: Phascolarctos cinereus; assembly: GCF_003287225.1. NCBI lineage: Eukaryota > Metazoa > Chordata > Mammalia > Diprotodontia > Phascolarctidae > Phascolarctos > Phascolarctos cinereus. Next base: position 79,796,140 of record NW_027555958.1, read on the forward strand.
TGTTGAGAGGATAAAATCAGATAATACTTGTAAAAAGTGCCTAGCAATGTACCTGGCAAATAGTAGGCATCATATAAATGCTTATTCCCTTCCCTTCCCTCCTCAATACAGCATTTTCAAAATATGCATGTGGATGTATAATATATTACATACGAATATATATATATATATATATATGCTTTTCCCCAATACATGTTAAAATAATTTTTAATATATTTTTTTTAAGTTTTGAGTTTCAAATTCTATCCCTCCCATTTTTTAAATATATCATTCCATGGAGAAAATACTACTAACGCAATTGCATATGGCATTTTTAAAAGTTAGCAAAATGCTTCTCTCACAACACTCCTAGAATATTCAAGTATATTCCATTCCCCCTACCTTACAGACTAGTTTAAGTGACTTATCTGATTCATAACAAAAAACAATCCGTCAGGAAATTCTTATAGAGTCCTGGAAGTCTGCAAATTTCCTGGACCAAGTTGCTGCAGCGTTCTGACTCTGATGTCAGACCATTTCACACTTGCTGTCTTGGCATGTGTAGATGGCAGTGAGAATTTGCCAGGGTTCAAGTAAACCTTGCCCAGCACTTTGGATGTGGATGCTCAAGTGCTATTCATTGGGGGAGGGGAAAGAAGAGGAAGAGAAGATAAAAGAGTGGAGGCACCCAACTACCATGATGAAATAGGCTATAAAACCCGGGGAAAGGGAGACGAGCAAGAGGAAAACGGCCCAGTGATGCGATATTGAGTATTTCAGGCAACCACTTGGAGCCAGACTACATTTTAGAAGAGGTAAAATTACTGCCATTTGTTTCCCTGCCTAAACTCTCCCTGTTAGATGTTACACCTCACTCAGCTTGTCTCGGTCCCAGAAAATTCTACAGTGATTTTTACACCTTCTTGTTGTTTTACTTTCCTTGATATTGAATCATAACAGCTGCATATCTTGTATAAACAATATTTACACAATAAATAGGATTCCTAGTGATTTGAAGACACTTTAACAATTAACCCAGTCCTGAATTTCAATGAGAAGAGATGATGGGTAGGATCAGAGAAGAAAAAGAGTCAACATACAGCTCTTCTCTGGCAAATAAATATTTGAAGATTAATCCTCTTTGTACAAAAGGAAAATAAACTAGGGTTGGCTGGCTTCCCCAGGCTTTAAGGTAGTAAAGGTATGAGAGGACACATATAGAAAAGAAAGGATGAGTTCAGAGAAGAATCATCTATGCGATGTTTGTTGTTGTTGTTTGCCATTCGTTGTTGAAGAGATCAACGACATCGCAAGGATGATGTCTTGACTTGCAGGTGAATTGGATTTAAGCCTGGCAGAGCTGCATAAGGTTATCAGCCTCACTGTCCCCTTCAGAGTTATCAATGTCCACGGTCAAGACAAAGCTCAGAATGGCTGGCGATGGCCCAGGATGCAGTGGGTGACCTTGGCCTTTTATATGTGATAAAGCAAGATCTTAACCAGAGCCATGTCAAGGCCATGATCAATTAAGAAACTACCACAGCCCAGAGGAAAGAGCACAGACGTGTCTCTTGTTTTTTGTCTATTACTTCCATTGCTCCCACCAGTTTTCTGGCTGCTACCAACAGTAACATAGGTTGGGGTTTCCTAGATGGTCTCTCTGCCTCCAGGCTCACTTTTCTCCAGTTCATCTCATGTATCAACATAGAATTAATATTTCCCTAAAGCCAAATTTTTATGGCAATGCTTCTCTCCCTTTGGAAAATATTCAGTGGCTTCCTTTTATCTACAGAATAAAGTCTAAATGCTATGACCTGACATTCATAGCCATCTAGAATATAAAGGCAACTTATCATTGAAGGCTTGTCTCTCTTACTCAAACCTGCTCCAAACACACTGACCAATTATTCACTCTGTTCAGGTCACATCTTACAAATTTCAGCCTTTTTGCTTTTGCTCAGGCTATCCTGCCCACCTGGAAATCCCTTCCCCAGCCTCACCCTCCCCCACTCTACAGTCAACTCTGAAGCTTTTCCTGACCACCCCAACGTATAGTGGTCTCTCACTCTTCTCCATACAGTTGGCACCTACTATTGGAACTACTCCTTTAGCACTTTTCACTCATTGCCTTCTACTGTTAATTATCTGTCCTCTCATATAAGAGATAACATAGTGTAGTGGATAGAATACTAAATTGGGAATCAGGAAGAGTTGTGTTCAAATCCTGCTTCAGACATTGGACCCTGGGCAAGTCAGTTAAGCTCTTGAGCCTCATTTTTAAATTAGAGATTTAAACAGGAGTCTTAGTTATAGTGAAAAGATTGCTGGCTCTGAAGTCAAAAGACTTTGCTTCAACTCTTACTCTTGCTGTCTGTGTGACTGTGGGAAAATCACTTAACCTTCCTAAGCCTCAATTTCCCCATTTGGAAACAGGCTAGACTAGACTAGACAGTCTTTGAGGTCCTTTCAAGTTCTAAACCTATGATCCTGTGCCCTATTGTACTGGGCTTTTGTAAGGATTAAAGATTACAATGGGTAAAGTGTCTTGCAAACCTTCAGGTGCCATAGAAATGTGAGTTATTATATGTAATGCATCTTGTACCTTCATCTGGATCCTAAGTTTCTTGAGGACAGAGACCTTATTCTATGTTGCTTTTTATGACCCAAAGATTTCAAGTTTATACACGTGAAGAACTCAATAAATGTTTGTTGATTGACTGAACTGAGGGGAATAGAGAAAGTTTTAACTCTCAAATGCTCTAACAACTTGCCCTGCTTTTCCAGACCAGATGTTATGTTATTTTACTAGACAAAAAGTAAGTCCATAGAGACAGAAATAATAGGTGGTCAAACAGCAGGAAGTAGAGCTTTTTCTAATGACTGACATCCCTAAAACACATCAAAATGGCAATGGATAGCCCCTCTTGTCCATGTGACAGACAGACTCTTTTATTATTTGACCATTCAAATGAGCAAAAACACAGCACTAATACTTTATCACAGAGAAAGCAAGTGTTTCCTGGTCACTCTTATACGGAGCACTTAAATTAACTAGGCCATGAAGCAGAAATAAATGGATGAATGACAAAGTCTTTAGTAGGCACTTACTATGTGCCAAGCACTGTGATGAGCACTGGGGATAAAAATACATAAGTAAATCAGTCCTTCCCCTAATGAAGCTTACCCTTCTAGAAAAGTTCTTAATGTATAAAATAAGTATCAGGTATAGGACAGCTATTTATTTCCTCCATCACAAATGAAGTGCTTAAAACATAAAAACATAAATACACGTCAACCAATATTTAAAATGTGAAACAATAATGCATCCTGACTGATAAATAGACATTTTACCTTAAGCTCAGACATTAATTGTCTGAGAGATTGAGCACGTGATCTGCTGGCCAGCCAGAATATGGCTTGGGTTTTCTTAATCCTTTCCATTGCAACAACTTCCATGTTTCTGACAGTGGTCATCTTCCTCCAAAATTCATGTAGCCATAGGATGCACCTCCCAGTAAGCTGCCTGCACTGAATCAGGAGCCTAGTAACTCTGAAAACTCACATGAAACTGCCAAGGCTGGATATGTCTACGTCTCAAGATCATTGCTTAGTCAGTTGTGTGAAGAGAAAGAACCACAGCACAGGAGAAGCCTCCAGGGACTTGGGGCCCAGTGTCAGGATGACCAAGGCAAGCACACGTTCTCGCTGTCATGTACTTGCGTTGCAGCAACCATTGCTGTGGAGGGTGAGAGAGAGAAAAATTATCTTCCTCTGTTGTTGGTAGGGAAAGGGAAAGGCTGACTGAATTCTAAGCAGCATGATCAAAAGAGGAAGGAGCTTTTCTCTTCTGTCCCTCACATAGCCTACTGAGTGAACAGTCTTTCTTTGCATAGTTGCCAATCCTTTTCAACACAAAACCCCGGTTATGGGGACCAAGGGACTAAGAAGGAGCCACTGGTTATGACTGTTCTTTAGCAAGGGCTAGAGCACTTTCCTAATTCCGTGGGAGGTGTCCCAGTCCAGCATATTAGGGAGTTCCCCTAACCATTTTCTCTACAAATTCTAACCCAGGGAGGTAACACGTATAGGAGAATGGTGGCCAAAGAAGGATGTGTTGGTCTGGGAAGGCATAGATTTGGCACAGCCTTAGGAGTTGATTGGCATAACCTTTCCCATAATGACAGAATTAATCTGATTATTTCCAAAGCAAAAGAAAGGAGAAGGGGAAGGGAGAATCTTGTTTAGCAACAAGGTCGATGAAAAGAAAATGGTGAGGGTGGAGAAGCAAGTCTGTGGCTGACTACACACAATGGATATTATGTTGAGTGTGGGTCCACAGACTCACCAATTAGAATAGCACAGTCCTAGGAAGGGGGTTCAAGGATGAATGGACAAAGTGCCTGAAAGGATGATATTTTGAGGTCCAATGATCCAGAGGGTACAACAGCAGGACAGATGGAAAGATGGCCAGGATGGACAGCTAGATAAAGTGGGCCATTTGAATTTATGTCCACGTGGGGGCGTAGTGATGCTGAAATGCTTTCAAAATGGTGCTTCCAAATATTAGGTGAATTAAAGGGCCATCATTAACATTTGGCATTAATGTTTGGTATCCATATTATGGGCAGTTTCCTCTACTTGTGTCTTCTGTCATGTCTTAGACATTCTCCCTTAAGCAGTTGCCCTTGGATCTGTAATTTAATAGAATTTAATTATCTATAATTTCATAAAATCATCACTTCAGTCCTGAAAAAGACCTAATCTAGCCCCCTCATATTATAGAGAAGGAAAATTGAGGCCCAGAGAGATTAGATTAAGTGACTTATCTAAGGTCACATAGAGAATGACAGAAGTGAGATTTGAATGCTTGTCTTCTATCTCCAAGGCCACCATACTTTCCAAGAACTGTCCTATCTCCCATGCTTCCCATATCCTCAGTGTGGGCACTTCTTCCACCCACACAAATTGCAACTGCTCTAAGACTTAGTGGAAGGTCTGTGAAAGTTGCTGTGGCTCACAGATTTCATCACCCTGCAACCAACCTGCTGCTGAGCCTTTCATATGTAGCGTCATAAGGAATATGTGCCTTGGCCCTGGGAAAAAAGCCTTCTTAGTGGGTCATGCTTTGTTACTTTCTAGTAGGAAATGACTGGGGTGGGGGAGGAGGGGAGAATCCCATGAAATGGTGAATTTACATTCCTGAAATCTACTTTTTTACTTACAATGCGATAAATTTCTTAGGTTTTTCCATGTCTTAGTTTCTTCATACACAAAATGGAGTTAATAATATTGTCTCTGCGGGAATGTCTTCAGAGACAACCAATTAATGATCACAAACACTCTAGAAAGGAGTTTGTATGTAATGGTGGTATTTAATAATTTAAATAATAATTTAATAAAGTTTAAATTATATGTATATATGCTTGGATTTTTTAAAAATATGCTTTCTCATCCATTTGGATTTTTGTGTGTGATTACCTTAGAGGGATATATTAAAAAATATTCTTTTTTGAAAGGAACTAAAGCATTTTGCAAATGAGTTCCAAGTATTAATCAAATCTACCACTCTGAAGAGTTCAATATTTGAGAATAGACAGTGTAGAGCCACAGCCCAAGTTGATTCTGTATAGCAAGATTACCTGAGAGCAGAGGTCAGCCAATAGACTGCGGTCCAAATCTGGCCCACTGCCTGTTTTTGGACGGCCAGCCAGCTAAGCATGGTTTTTACATTTTTAAATCAAGTTGGATTGTATTTAACAATGTAAACTGTCCTCAGCTGATGGGGCCATGCAAAAAGAGGCAGCAGTGAGAACATTACTTTGCTGAGCCCTGCCCTGGGGCCTTGTCCATAATTCAGAGGCACTTGGTCTTATGGCTTAGGTTCACTAATAGCATGACCAAAACTGATCTGGCTTTACTGAAACTTCTTGGTGGGGCTATTAGCCATACAATCACCACACCTTTTTGATCTATATTGAGAATTTCCTTTGTTGTCCCTTAAAAAAAGATGGTATGAATAAGCCTTTACATATTCACGTTGCAGGCAGTGCCTTACTGCACCATGGGATCAATGGCACCTGCAAGTAGCATGGGCAGATTTATGGTAATGCTGAGGTGTGAGTCTAGTCTCTGCTTAGCAATAAAGATGAGTTGTGATGAGATAATTTCCATAGCAAATATATGCCCGGCACATTCCCCATTTGCAGCAAATCAATCACAGTTCTTTAAACAAAGGATTTTTTATGCAATGCATTCTCTGTGATACTGAGATTAATTTTTTCTGAAGATAGAGATCTGATTAATGACCATCTTATAGCCTCCTTTCTTGTTCTTATTACAGTCATTAACCCATGCTATTCCTTTTCAAGACAAGAATTTCTCTTCTTACTACGCGGCCACAGATTGAAATTATAATGATGTATTTGCACTTTTCTTCCCCAAAGCTCAGAGAAATCAAGTGAAAATACAAGCCAAGAAATCTATGGTCCCTATTTAGCCTCTAACAGGTAATTTTCATGCATTTCTATTTGGCAAACTCCAGCCAATAATTGATTTTGCATCATTCTAGCAAAGCTTTGGTTCGATTCACTAGTGGCCAGGGGAAAGGGAAAAGAACACATCTTATCTGAAGTGATGATTAAACTACAGTTCATTCCCATACAGTAGATTTTTATGCTAATCAGAGTAAATGAGAGGCTTTCATTCATTTCTTTGCAGCCTCTCATGTATGATGAATGACTGAAGAACCCAGGAGTCAGCACATCTCTACTTCATAGCGTTAACAAACACTGCCACCAAGTGGTGCTTGAGAATAACTGCAAAAACTGCTCACAAAGAATACCAAAGAAAATCAATGCTCTTTCACCTACAGTAAAAATAGTTGCTGACATTTGCATAATTTATGATGTTTTGCTAAGTGATTTATACACATCTCATTTGATTCTTATAGCACCCCCAGGAGGTATGCAGTGCAAGCATTATTATCTGTTACATTGACTAGGAAATTGAGGGATACAGTTCCACTCAGTGGAGGAAGAGCTAGGACTCAAAGCCATATCTTCTGACTTCAAACTCATTGGATTTTCCCACCACCACACCACATCCTAGCATGTAGTAGCATCATGAGATCTCGGGGAAGCCAGAAATGGCTCACAGGTTGCGGCTTATCTTAACTAAAGTCATAAAATAAAAAAAAAAAAGCTCCATTCTCTGTCTGAGTTCCCTGGCATATCAACAAGTCAGGTCAATAAACATTAAGTGCCTACTATTTGCCACACACTGTGCTAAGTGCCAGAGATACAAATAAAAAAAAGAGAAAGACAGTCTCTGCCTTCAAGGACCTTAAAATCTAAAGAAGGAAGACGACATTAAAAAGGAAGCTGAAAAGTGGGAGAGGGGGCAGTTCCCGAAATAGAAGGAATGGTGAAAAGGTCAGAGAGGTCCCAAACTAGTGCAGCCAGGTTGGAAATGAGATTTCTGCCCTAAGCCTCCTCCTTAAATGGAGGCTATGGAGTTCATGGCTTCACTCTCTAGTTAGAGGGGCAAAGGGTGGTGATAAGGTGTGAGTACCAGGGTTGTCAATTCTGCAGGATGAGACATTCCCAAGATGAGCTATAGGCATTCATAATAAAGGATATATTACACAGGAGCGAAAAGCTGTTTATTTGTTGTTCAGTCGTTTTTCAGTTGTGTCTGACTCTTTGTGACCCTATTTGTGGCTTTCTTGGCAAAGATACCAGAGAGGTTTGCTATTATCTTCTCCAGCTCATTTTACAGATGAAGAAACTGAGGGAAACACAGTTAAGTGATTTTCCCAAGGTTACACAGCTAGTAAGTGTCTGAGTCTAGATTTGAACTCAGGAAAATAAATCTTGACTCCAGGTCTGGCACTATTCACTGTGCCACCTAGCTGCCCTGAGTCACTTACTACACTGATGTAATATTTCAGAATGTCAAGTTTCCTGGGAATGAGTTATTTCTCTTAGGGTCAGGATCAAGGTGGAGTCCAGTTCAAGGTGCAGCTGGTGAGAAATGAAGAGTTGGCTGGACTTAAAGTTGACTTTAAATGGAGGCTGTGGACAGATTTTTTTTTTCCGCTCAGTCTTCTAATCAGAAGGGTAGCAGATACTTAGGTGTGAGTACTTTGCCCTCTAACATTCCAGTTAGAGGAGCAGAGGGAGCTGTGGGTACAGATAAGGTGAGATTATGAAATCTGATACAAACTCTCGGGATGATGAGTTTCCTGGTGATAAGGATCCTGGAGGCATGATCATGGTGGAGCCTAGTCCAAGGAATAGAGCTGGTAGGAAATGAAGAATTGGTTGGTCAGGCAGCTCAATTTAAATGGAGGCAATATCTATGTATTCATAATGAGCATAAGCAAAAGGACTGCCACATTATTCCAACTTATGGACCAGGATATGCTGCAGAAGATGAAGAGAGAACAGTTTTATTACTGTAATAGGCTGATTACAAAAATTCAAGGTCTTTATCATGATGCTATGGGCTTGAGGCTGAAGTCTATATGCATATATTAGTATATATAACAAATATTTAATTATTGTATATGTGGTATAATGCATCTATCATAAATGACATATTACACTGGAACAGTAAGCCATTTATTTAACTGGTATAACAAGTCAGGATAAGTTTCCTTGTGATGAGGTATTCTTGAGGCATGATCATGGTGGATACCAGTCCAAGAGGTGCAGCTAAAGAGCTGGCTAGCCTAGGAGTCCTCTTTAAACAGAGGCTTTGAGAAGAGTTCTTTACCATATTACAAAGCAGCAGTCATCAAAATCATGCGGTATATAGAGGCAGATTAATGGAACAGATTAGACAAAGGAGAATAAGAAACAATGGAACTTAGTATTCAATAAAACTGAAAACAAATTACACAGGAAAAAAACTTATTTGATAAAAAACTGCTGTGAAAACTGGAAACATCTCTTGGCTATGGGTAGATGTATCGAGGGACAGCTGATTACAAAAGATAAAAGAGAAAACTTTAACTACATGAAACTGAAAAGCTTTTGCACAGACAAAATTAATGCACCTAGGATAAGAGGGGAAGAAGTTGAATGGGGAAAAATCTTTGATTCAAATTTCCCTGATAAGGGATTGGTGTCTATAATACTTAAATAATAAATATACACATGTACACAATGTGCATGCATGCACACACACAACTATTCCCACAGTACATGTGGTCAAAGGATTTGAACAGTCTCTAAAAAAGAATTGCAAAGTATTCACAACCACATGAAAAAATGCTCCAAATCACTAATGAGAAATGCTTTTTTAAATAACCCTAGAGTTTCACCTCACTCCTTGCAAATTTGTGACAAAATGAGAAAAAATGACACCAGTCAATGTTGGAAGGGGTAGGGAAAAAGAGTCGTATGATGTTAGTGAAGGCACAAAATGGCACACAATCATTTTGAAAAGCAATTAATTAGGTAAATAAAATGACTAAAATGTCCAAACTCTATGAGCCAGATATTACTGGGGCTGACATCCCAAGGAAGTCATTGATAAGAAGAAAGTCCCCATATATACCAAAATATTTATAGCAGTATTTTTTGTCACAGCAAAGAATTGGAAACAAAGTAGATTCTCATCAATTAGGGAATGGCTAAATAAATTGTGGTACATAGATATAATGAATGACAAATGATGTATGTGATGAATTACAGAGAAGTATGGAAATATCTACATAAACTGATGCATAGTGAAGCACATCCAAGATAACAATGTACACAATGTAAATGTATAGCAATGTAAATGGAAAGAACGGCACACACACACAAATCAGAAGTGAATGTAATAAAATTATAAAGATCAAGTATGACTTGAATGAGTCATAATACAAATGAGAGGACACCCTCAACCTACCCTGGGGAGGTCCCCAGGCGTTACACATTGCAATTATCAGCTGTGTTGATTTTTTTTAATGGTCTAAAAAATACCTTTTGTTATATGGGATGGTTCTTTGGGAGGGGATGGGAGAGGGATCCTGAGGATAGCTAAGATGATGTTAAAAAAAAAAAAACAGAAGACATCATAAAAATTTATTTTTAAAATGAAGATGAGAAATGGATTATCTCAGCAAGGAACAGCAAGGAAGCCAATATCACTCAATTTACATTTACCTTGAAGGGAGTCAGGTGTGAGAAGACTGGAACGGTAAGAGGAAGCCAGGTAATGGAGAGTTTTAAAAGCCAAACAGTGGATTTTATATTTGATACTAGAAGTAAAAGAAAACCACTGAAGTTTATTGAAAAGTGTGGTTACTGGGTGAGGCAATGACATGTAGACCTGCAGTTTGGTATCTGAGCGACTCTTCTAGAATAGGAAGAGACTTGAGGCAGAGACATCAACCAATGGGTCATTGCTGTTCAAGTGCTATGAGTCTAATATATGTTAATGCAATGTTACAATTTTGATGAAAGTGTATTTGAGCCGGGTCATTTTGGAAATAAACAATGTGCTGGCTAAAAACAAGACGAAACAAAAACTAGCTTTCTGTATAGGTGAGACCAATTTCCTGACTCCCTAATTGCCTCTTTCGGATGTGACTGTTTTCAGGCTTGCAATACTTGGAAAGATAGTCAAACAGTGTATTTCATCATGTATTTTCTCCCATGTGAGGAGTTGCAACAATTTAATAAGGATATAGTACCATCTTTGTGTGGGTGCCCTGTGATACTGCATTCTGCTTCAAGCCCATAATCATTTGCCAACGCAGTAAAATAATCAAATAATCCAGAATGATTCCACAAAACGTAAAGACATTCTCAAGATGCACATTGGAAATATGGTAATGTGGTTATGGCAAGGGCTCCACAAACGAACTCCCACAACACCATTCTTTCACTAAAAGTGCTGTTGAAAAGTCCAAACCAAGAGGTTTTTTTCTTCTTCATTTTGTTCCAAAATAAACATAAGTGAAAAGGAAATATTTTTTAAAAATTATAGGAGCATGGAAGGAGATAACATTTCTTAGCTATGGACAGGAAAGCTTTCTTTTTTCAAACAAAACAAGGGATTGATGGACAGGCTCACAGGAGATAAACTGGGCAATGGTAAATGTATAAAATTGAAAGCTTTTTGCACCAACAAAATAAGTTAAAAATAGAAGGGAAATAGTTAACGAGGAAAAAAAATTGTGCAGCATACTTCTCTGATAAAGGTCTAATATCTAATGTATATAGAAGATCGATTCAAATATATTTGAAAAATACATTCCCCAATAAACTGTTAAGCAAATGAAGAAATGCAAGGTGTCAATAACCACATAAAAAAAGGTTCCAAATCACTAAAAGAGGTGAAAATTAAAACAACTCTAAGGTTCCATCTCACATCCTTCAGATCGGCAAAGATGACAGAAAAGGTAAATAACAGTTGTTGAAGGGGACATAGAAGGACAGAGACATTAATCACTGTTGGTGACGCTTTAGATTGGTCCAATCATTCTGGAAAGCAATTTGAATCTATATCCCAAACACCACCAAACTGTTCATACCCAATGATACACCTTATGCATATGCTACATAGATCATACAGGGAATGGACATACACACACTGCTTATCAGATCACACACACACACACTCACTCATATATCTCATATACATGTGTATGTGTGTGTGTGTGTGTGTGTGTGTGTGTGTGTGTGTGTGTGTGTGTAGGCTGTTCCAAACTATATGTATGGGGGGGGGGGGCAGCTAGGTGACACAGTGGATAGAGCACCAGCCTGAAGTCAGGAGGACCTGAATTCAAATCCGGCCTCAGACCAAACACTTGACACTAGCTGTGGGACCTTGGGCTAGTCACTTAACCCCGATCGCCTCGCTAAAAAATAAATAAATAAACAAATATATATATATATGTATACACACACACACATATAGATAGATAGATAGATAGATAGATAGATAGATAGATAGATAGATAGATAGATAGATAGATATAGATATATGTATATGAGGTGTTCCAAAAATCTTAGTGAAATTTAAAGGCATTCGAGTTTTGTTGCAGCAAAGAACTGCACACCCCAAGATATATCCATTAATTGGGGAAAGGATGAACAAAATATGGCATATACATGTAACAGAATAGTATTGTGCCAAAAGAAATGATGAAGGGGACATATTGGGAGAATCCTGGGAACATCTGCAAGAACACCAAGAGAAATTAAAAAACAAGGGAACAATTGGAGACTACAACACTAAAAGAAAACAATTCTCAGACTTAAGGACTTTAAAACAGTAAATAAAAAGGACTCCAAACACCAATGATTGATGGCTAGTGCCTCTCATCTCTGGGAAGAGGTGATGAACTCAAGGTGCACAAGGTGCACAAGACACACATTTTCAGATGTGGTCAACGTGTCAGTTTGTTTTACTTGACTATGCTTACCTGTCACAAAAGGGGGCTTTTTCCTCCTGGCAGGGCAGGGAGAGAAAGATTGGGGTGGGGGGTGGGGGTGAGGGGAGAGATCGATGACAGTGATGCACATATCTATATAGAGAGATATATTATATTTATATGCATATAAATATATTATCTCTATGTATGTATATATACAGCTCTCTCTATATATATATCTACCTATTTATAGATAGATATAAATATCAATAAAACATTTTTAAATTTTAAATTTAAATTTTTAAATGCACAGAAAACAGAATGAAGTACAGAGGGATACACAAACAAGCAAAAACCTTTTGGAATTATGAAGTTGAATGTTACAGACTTTAAAAAAAAAAACAAGCTGGAAACTAAAACCTGTTCAGGAATTAAAAGTGGGTCTTCTAGGTATCTTAGTAAAACTGTATAACAAATACAGTGCTTTAAGAAAAAGATATATTTTACTTTGCTCAAGCTTTCTCAGAGTTAATAGAATACCTCTCAAATGAAAACATTATTTAATGAGCAACAAAGACAAAGGAGATGGTAAGTCTTAACAGAGATCTGTAAAATAAAACTATTAAGTCTTGAAAGCATCGGTGTTAAGAAAATTTAAATAAAGCAATCAAGGTTGCAAAAAGGCAAACTATTTATAATGAATGTTAGCCAAAAATCCCTATTATCATAACCCTCATCACATCACTCCACTACTGCAGAAAACAATACTTCAAACACTGTGGAAACTTACAAATGAAAAGGTATTTATTTTATTGCAGATAATATTTTCAGCAGTGCACCCAAATATGAGGTCCATCAAGTTTTTTCCCCCCTCTGGCCATGCACTGATCACTGCAAGGTCTAGCACAATCAAAACCTTTGCTATCACAAATAAAAAAGCAAAATGAAACCCAAGACAAGTTTAATAGCCCTAAAAAGATGGTTTACATAGAGCCACATGGAATTATTGATGTAATATGATAGAGCAAATTCATATTAATACTAATTCTCGAACTAGAGGTTGCTGAAGCTCAGATGAAACTAATTATTACTAAAACCACAATTCACAGGGATTCCATTTTTCCACAAGATGATTTAATATGACCATAGATCTAGAGCTGAAAGGGACCTCAGAGGTCATCTAGTTCAGAAGTCAAACACACAAGAGCAGCCTGAACCAGATTTTAAAATGTAATTGGGAAGTATTTAGCAAAACAAGTAAAAATACAATAAAACATAGATAACATTAACATGTGAGTTTCTAAGTTAGTATGTGGCCCATGGGGATCCTTACGTGTGGTTTAGTGCCCTATCACCCATTTTTACTTAAGTTTAAAGCCACTGGTCTAGTCCAACCACCTTCATTATACAGATAAGGATACTGAGGCATGAGGAGGCTAAATTTCCAAAGTCACACTAGTAAGTATTAGTGTCAGAAACAGGATTTGAAACCAGTTCCTCTGACTTTAAAATCAGTGTTCTTCCCACCTGTCCCACTGGGCCATTTTGCTTTTGTAAAAAGAATTTTTTTTTGCATCGTATTAAAAGTGATTTATACACTAGAATGTTACTAAAAAAACTTCACAATTTGACTTAAAATACAAATAAGGGTACAGATGACAAAAAAAATTTAGTGAAAACAGTAACATTTCTAAATTCCTATTACCTAGTCTGTTAGAGTTACCTTTCCCTAATCTAAATGTTAACCAGCCTTAGTTTTTCTACATGCTTTTGCAACAGCTGGTAAGATAACTGAGGAGTCAGGGGACTTTGTGTTTGCATTGTGGTCGTGATCTGAAAAGACCCGCAGTTTGGTTTGGCTCTGGAATCATCTTTTGAGAGAAATGATGGACATCTCATTGCTTGAGACATTTTTTTCTGAGTCAGATTCAATTAGACATGGTTCAACCTGTCATTCAAATCCCCATAAGGGATTCTATACTGCATTTTCATGTGTTTTCCACAAAAAGTCCCATAAGGCTGAATTTCCCATTCCTGTAGGAAGAAAGGTAACTAGTAAAATAACCAGGACTAGTCGTCTTCTTCCTTATGGGAAGCTAGGTGACTTGGATTCCTGTCCCAGCTCTGTCTTGGTTTCCCTCTTTCAAATATGCAATGAAGGAGATTTGTTTCCCCACAAAACTCAAAGGGTGAGAAGATTAATAAATTCACATTTATATGTACTCTGAGACTCTCAGATGAGACTGTCTGTCTAGACATTATCAATATGCTATGACAGCTGTGTGAATCACTTCAGGAAAGGTATTGTTAGAACAAAATGTGAGATCTTATATTTTCTTGCTGCTCTTGCAATAGAGGAATGAAGGGTTTCCAGGACTTAGGCTATATTGGTAACACCAAATTTTAAGAAGCTTGGGAAACTACACTTTAGGTTTCCAAAATTTTTCAATCTAACAGCAAACTACTGAAGGGGAAACTGTCATACTATTAGCCTTTGACTCATGAAGAATTGTCATAAAATAACTTTATTTGGGGATTTCCTTGGCTAAGTGTATTAACATTTGCTTTTTGTCACTAAAAGTCAATATTTTTACTAAAACTAGATGTGTAATATTGGTGGATTCATCCCATTTGTTTTTTTCTTGGTTGGAATAAGTCACCAAGTTCTCAGTGTACTGCAAGACTGACTTCAAGAACCTGTTGGGGGAAAAAAAAAGAGAAAAAAGACTGGAAAAAACTATAATTTTTTCTGATACTAGTTCATCTATCAATCACCCTAATTAGTTAAACTGCTTTCTCTTCTTTCCCAGATTACTCCCAAACTATCTTCCTTCTATATCAAAACCAAGACTAGAGTAAGCAGAACACATATCATTCCCTTGATACAACACCATATACAAATGGGCTCTCAAAAATGTTTGATGAAGATTTTAAGGTTTGGGCAATTAGAAAACAAGAGAAAAATGAATTAAAGTAGAATGATTGTAAGAGACATATACTATCGTTTTTCCTTGGGGACTTGAACTGTTTACCCTATACCAGCCCATAAAATGTAAAGCACAAAGTCATCAGACTAAATGTTAGTTCTTTTGAAAAGAGATTTGTTTTTCCAGTCATTTTTAAACATATCAGTACTTATTAAATAGACTTGATGACCTTCTTCGAGGAATAAACATGAAGAAATTAACATAAAGTCAAAGTCAAAGTAAATACCCTAGAAGAAAGGGAAATTTCCCTGAAAATAAATATTGTTAGAGATTGAAATAATTATCAAAAAAGCTTAAACTTCTGCCAGGATTGTTTTACAGACTCTCATACATCCAGATACTAGTTAACCAAATGTTAGCATTACAGAACCTTCAGAGGTCATCTAGTCCAGGGCTTCTTAAACTTTTTCCTCTTGCTATGTTGTGTGGCCTGCGGGCATGCGCAGTGCAAAGTGCACATGCTTTGTGATCAGAACCAAGGCTGCAGTGAAGCTGCATGATGCTACACAGGCAAGCACTGCCAAAAACACCTTGGATTCATCACCCATTTCATTTTGAATTAATTTTTGGTCATTGCTTACTCAGAAACCTTTTACTGTTGCCAAATTTTTTGTGACCCCATATGGGGTCGCAACTGACAGTTTAAGAAGTGCTGATCTAGTTCAACCACTCACTCCACCCAGGTATTTTCTGTACAAGATTCCTGATAAGACTGTAGCACGCCTATGCCTGAACAATTCTAGTGACCAAAGTCACCTCACAAGATACAGTCTATTCTACCTCTGGATAGAAAATTCTTCTATTCTATCTCTGTTAGAAAATTATTTCTCAAACTCAATCAAAATTTGCTTCCACAAAGAAAAAAATTTGATCTCTCTTCTTTATCCTCAAGTATCCAAAGGTAGTTACAATGCCTTCCCTCACCCCAAGTCTTTTTTCCCCCAGACTATTCTTAACACATTATGGTTTTCAGTTCCACTCCTGGTTCCCGTTTCCCTCACTGCCCTACTTATACTTTTCTGACTGTGGTCCAATTCATCAAAGTCTATCTTAAAACGTGGTGCCCAGAAGAAAACATGAATACAGCAAGATATAGTTTGAATAATGCAAAATATAGTGAAACTACCATCTACTTTGATCTAGGACAGAGGTGTCAAACACATGGTCTGTAGGCCTCATGCAGCCCCTAACATTCCCAAGTGCAGCCTGAACCTGATTAAAATGCAAATATTTAACAAAATCTGTGAAATTACACTAAAACATAGATAACATTACATAGCAAAACTAAGTCAACATCTGGCCCACAGAAATCTATATGAATGTAGTGGACCCATTTCTGTCCGAGTCTGACATCACTGCACTACGACACTATACCTCTACTAATAAAACCTAGTGTTATTTGCTAGGGATTTTGCTAGTGTCTTTACCGTGAGCTTACAATCCATTAAATTCACAGGACCTAGATTTAGAGCAGGAAGAGACCTCAGATGTCATCTACATCAACCTTCTCATTTTACAGATGAGGAAACTCAGGCTCAGAGAACAGAGAGATGAAGTGACTTGCCCAATTCAAACCAACATCCTTTGACTCTAAATCCAGCGTTCTTTCTACCATACCAAGGTACTCATACATCTGATTTTTGAGTTGCCAGAGCAAATGTAAAGGGCTTCTGAGGGGATTGTTATGACTACCAGCTACAGCCTCAAGGAATCCTCAAAGAGCTAATATGATCCCTGTGTCCCTTGAGCTTTCAGGTCTTAGGATATAGGCAAGGAGGCTACAAGGGTTATGATATGTCTTTAGACCTTAATACTACAGGAGGCTTTAGATATTTTGGAAATGTGTTGTCCTCTCCTACACCTGAAAAATTCAGTTCTGCCAAACAGATTTTGTTCTAAATCATTGAGATATAATAAGAATTTATCAGATAAGAAAAATTGAATCTTCCTTAGCAATCACTGAGGCTGTTAGCTACATGAATGTATAAATTAATTCAGAGCACAACTGCTAAGCACTTAACTGTGTGCAATGCACTACACATGCTAAGTGCTGGGGATCCAAATAGAAAATCCAATCCACTTGCAAGTCAAACATCACCCTCGATGTCACTGGTCCGCTTCGAGAACGAAGGATGAAAAACAGCAACAAATACCACAAAGCGTAGGTTCACTAAAAGGCTCCTGGACAGACCCATGATTCTCATGGTGCATCAGCAAGGGAGAAGTAAGGCCTGGTAGTTAGATGGCAAGTAGTTTAGTTTGGCTGGAATGCAAGGGCGTATGAGGCTGATGCCTAAACACATTTTCTTTAGTGTTCTTTTGATCGATAGAACAGGATCTGTTTCTGGAAGATGACAAGAGGAACCAGGACGAGACCAGGGTCAGTGGTGTGGTTACTACTACTCTAAGGGCTCTTAAAAAAAGGGGGGTAATGGGCTGTCTCTCTGGGGGTCTGAATAGAAGTGATGACTAATTCTACTGGCTTCCCTGCCTGCTGGTGGTAGCTGGTCAATGGTTGATTTGGGGAGTGGCTGTGATAGTGGAGTCACATTACCATATGGAGTGTTCCCCTTAATATTGGTAGTGGGGCTAGACCAGAAGTATGGCCCATGGTGATACTGCTATTATCAGGGTTCTTAGAGATGAGGTCCTAGGTTGCTTTCATTGGGTAGGTGGTAACAGTGGTGGTTTAGCCTGTTTCATTCACACCAACTCCTCTCTCTCTCTTTCTCTCTCTTTCTCACTAGAGCACCTGAACTATTTCTGCTTGGATGGCTCGAAGAATATATCTCTCTGATATATCTAGAGGCAGCAAGATGGACTAAGTGGTTTTTGATGGGATTGGAAATATTCATTTTATCAGCACCAGTAACAGCAATCTTGTATTCTCAAGTAAAAGAGAAATCTTGACAAGATTCACTGTATTTCTGTATCTGTGCCATCTTAGGGGAGCAGTATTATATACTGAAAAGACCACATGCTCTGCAGACTGAAAAACTGGATTCAAATCCTACCTCTGATACTGTTACAAAGACCTTGGGCAAGTCACTTACCTACTTAGTCCTCAATTTATTCATCTGTAAATAAGAGGGTTATAATGGATGGCTTCTGTGGTTCCTTCCAGCACTAGCTGTTCAAACCTATGCAAATGTCTAGAGGAAAATGCTTAAGAAATACATCTACTGGTTTAAAAAAAAAGATACTGTCAAAGAGAATGGACAAGTAAGAACAATAGAAAGTGAGTCCACTTAGTTCATTTAAAAATATTACATACTTACTTTAAGTACTGCTGGTATTCACAAGCATTTTTTTCATTAACAATATGAATGCTGACCAATTCCAGTGTGATCAGCAATAATATTAGCTGGAGTACAGGAGACAAAAGCTTAATACTAAAAATAAAATAGAGTTTAATTTAGTAAAACGTTTCCTTCATGTCAAAAATGACTTATCTATTAAAAAAAAACACCTTTGTTTACCTCTACTATTCTATCTGACTATAATCACATTTCCCTCTTTTCTTTCACCACTAAAACCTGGTAAACAAGGGGCCTCCACATACAGCCTCAATGTCCTCAACACACATTCCCAGGATCCAATTCAACAAACATATATTGAATGCCTACTACATGGACGGCATCAAGCTAGGAACTAGGCTATGGATATAAAGACAGAACTAAAACTGTGTCTGTTCTTTAGGAACTGACATTTCATTGGGACGGTTTGGAAGCAACATGAACACAGAAAAATAAATAGATGCAGAATGAGATATACGTTCTTGGGCAAGGCTGATGAAGGAATCTGCTTTGTTTGACTGTCCATATTTGTTACTAGAATTTTTTTCTTTGCTTTTTTTTTTCCCAGTGAAAGTAGAGAGGTTGGAGGGAGAGAAACAAAATACTTGTGAACTGAGAAAGGTAAAACAAAATAAAAATTACATTAAAAAGAAATAAATGTAAGGAAATCTTAAAAAGGAGATGACATTTAAGACTGAGAGAAATTAAGTAAGCCTTCACTGGGGAGGTGGCATCTGAGCTGAGCACTGAAAGAAGATAAGATTCTGAGAAATGACTATGAGGAAGCAATACACTTCAAACATTCCATGTGACCTGCATAAATATATGGAAGTAGGATATGAAATGTGTAATTCAAGGGATAAATACAAGCCCAGTTCAGCTACATATAACTCATATCAAGTACATGAAAGAGAGTCATAGGAAATAAGAATTGGATGCTTTAGAGCTAGGAGACTAGCTGAAAAGGTACAGAGTCACACAGTGGAGGCCCATATACTCTGCCTACCAAGGGTTTTTGAGCAAGGAAGTACCCTGGGCCTTCTGAGGAAGACCATGTTAGCAGATGTGCAGAAAATGGAGCGGAGGAGGGAAACATAGAAGCAGAAACATCAACAGAAGACTATGAAAACAACTGAGGTGAGAGGCATGTGGTGACGGCTGCCTGAAGAGGGGGAAGGACAGAGAGGCGAGGGGTTATACCTCTACCATAAAGCACCACATCTGGGGCTAGGAAGACAATGAGAAAAATGAAGAAGCAACTTGGTTGGCTGCTGTCCTTTGTGCTCCAAGAGGACCAAAATGACATCACTACGCTGGGGCCGAGACACAGCTCGTCTGCCTGTGGCTGATCAGACCAATATGAGTTTGGAAGGCTTCACCACAGGTCAGGCACAGAGTCCATACACACATTTGGAGCAGAGATGTCTCTAAATTTGTGCATCTCAGGTTCCTTTTGGGCTACTGCAATTCTGCTTTGCTCACAGAGCACAATACTTTCTTTGATGCTGGCACACCATGCTGGATGGTCCTGTGCTCCTTCTCCCATGTCTCACAACTGATTGCAAAGTTCTTCCGAGAGAACTTGAGAATGTCCTTGTATCACTTCTTCTGACCTGAATGTGAGCATCTGCCTTGTATGAACTCTCCATAAAATAGTCTTTGAAGCACATATTTGGCATTCAAACAATGTGGCCAGCTCATTGGAGTTGTACTCTCTGCAGCAGAGTCTAAATGCTTGGTAGTTCAACTCAAGAAATGACCTCAGTGTCTGCTATCTTATCTTGCCAGGTAACCTTCAGAATCTTCCTAACACAATTTAAATGGAAGTGATTCAGTTTCCTGGCATGGCGCTTGTATACTACTCAGGCTCCACAGGCATAAAACAATGAGATCAGCACAACAGCTCTGTAGATCTTCAGTTTGGTAAGCAACATAATACCTCTTCTCTCCCACACTTTCCTTTGGAGACTCCTAGCCACTGAGCGAGCTCTGGCAATGTGCGAATCAACGTCATCATCTACGTGCACATCCCTGGAAAGGATACTACCAAGATAAGTGAACTTATCCACAGCACTCAAAATTTCTCCATTTTCCATAACTGATGGTGTGGTGCTGGCTGGTGGAGAATCTGTGTTTTCTTAGTGTTAACTATTAGGCTAAAATTAGCACAAGCGGTAGAGGTCCATACTTTGTGGCATCTCAGCCTCAGAGGCTGCACTGAGTGCACAATCATCTGTAAACAAAAAGTCCACACCAGCTCTCTCTCCATTTTAGTCTTGGCTTGTAGCCCTTTCAAGCTAAATAATTAACTGACAGTATGGTAGCTGACCTTGATGCCATTTTCATCCTCACTGAAGGCATTTGACAACATGGCTGAAAACGTTATGCTAAAAAGCATGGGAGCAAGCACAAGCCCTGCTTCACTCCACTGGGGACTGGGAAAGCACAAGCGCACTGTCCATTACCCAGAACCTGTGCAAGCATGCTACCATGATACTGATGAGCTTCTCTGGGCAATCACATTTTGCCATAATCTTATAGCTTACATACAAATACACACACTCATGTAAATGAATCAGGAAATAAAAGATCATTTGGAGGAAAAAAGAGTGCCAACCACACTGGTGACCACCCTCCTGCATGCACACTGTCTCCCCTGGGCTTTCATTACAGCTCTCTCCTGTCTCTCTTCTCAGTCTAACCTTCCCTTCTCTGTCACCTTTGCTGGCTTGTCATCCAGATCCACACCCCTCCCTGGAAGTGTTCCCGCAGGCTCTGTCTTGAGCCCCTACTCTTCTTACTCTATTCTCTCTCTCAGCAGGGCCCCCCTCCAAGGGGTCTCATTATACTCCCAGATCCCTTCCCTGAGTTTCAGGCACATATCAATAATTGCCTACCAGAAATTTCAAACTGGATATCCCTGAAACATTTGAAGGCCAACATATCTAAAACAGAAACCATTATATTTTCCCCCAAATCCTCCTCTTTTCCAAACCTCCTTATATCTGTTGAAGGTACCACCATTTTTTCCAGTCTCCCAGGTTCATAACCTTGGCATTATACTTGATTCTTGACTCTCCCTTATTCAACATAGGAGAAAATTGCCAATCTTGCTGTTTGCATCTCTATAGCTTTCACATCCAAACCCTTCTCTCTACTCACACAGCCATCACCTTAGTCCATTTCTCACCTGTATTATTGTGACAGCTTTGTAATTAGCCTCCCTGCCTCAAGCCTTTCCTTACTTCAGTCTGTCCTCCACAGAGCTGTCAAAAGGATCTTTCTTAAGCATGTCACTCCCCTACAGACTCCTATGGCCTCCTATCTCCTCTAGAATTAAATACCAACTCCTCTGTTTAGCTTTCAAAGCCTTTCATAAGCTGGCCCAAGACTCACCATGCATTACTCTCTGCCCTGCATGCTGCAATCTTGGCCTTCCCTTAGCTGCTCTCACTATCTGCCATCTCTGTGCCTTTATGATGACTGTCACTCGTGCAAGGAATGCACTCTCCCTGGACCTTCTCAAAATGTCCCTTCTTTCCTTCAGGATGCAGCTAAAGCACCATCCTCTCCATGAAGGCTTTGCTTTGGGGCAAGTTGTTAATGTGTAACAATCTCTCTCTCTCTCTCTCTCTCTCTCTCTCTCTCTCTCTCTCAGTAGCCCTCATACACTCAGGTAAGTTACCACCTTCTGTTACTTTGTAAAGGGAAGCTGCTCAGAAGGCCATAATACTCTGTGGCTCTCTTTGGGTCTGACAGGCTACTTCATCAATATAAGAAACTCCTGGTGAGGCAACTCCCTCCACCAATGCAACTCAGCAACTCCTAGTCTTAGAGAATATTCTGAAGCTCAGGGGTTCAATGGTGACACAGCCAGTATGCATCTGAGGCAAGACTTGAACCCAGATCTTCCTGACTTCAGGACAGAGGTCTAGCCACCATGCCATGCTGCCTCTGGCTGCTGCTAGTAGATACTAAACTCATTTCAGTAGATGGATTTCACATTATTATATGAAAAATTTGAGATTTCCTAAAAGTAAAAAACTTAAACTTCAGCTTTCTCTGAATAAAGAAATTAAAACTACACCTAAGGTTAATATATCACAATTGTGCTCCCATCCAAAATTTTTAAAAAAATTATATATATGTGTGTGTGTGTGTGTTATATTTCATAAACCTGTTTAACATGCGTAGATAGTTCTGCCTCTGGCGAGACCGAAGTGTCTTTTGCATCCACTGCTTAAATCTTATTTCGGTAGTGGCAATAATTTGATCAGACACCAGGTGGCAATGTGTACTTATTTTCTGAAGAATAACAACGACTTCAAGGACAGGCCGTGGACAATATAAAGTTCGGATGCGTTTGCTGCAAAGCTCGTGAAGCAAAAGGGACCACCTAGAAATCAGAAATAAAACTTTAATCACACTTTAAAATGAACTCACAAGGGATTCACTTTCCCAAAACATGAATAACTTTTATAAAAAAAACAAACCAGCAAATTTCCTAAAACTTGTATGTATATATCAATATCCACCCAGCAATCTTCTTGCCTCATTGAATTCATAACAACAAATACCTATCTAGATATTTCTAGAACTAGAAAACTATCCCTCAGCTACAAGAAATAATACGTAAAATTTTAAACACAGATAATGCAAACAAGTAATGCCTTAATACTCAAGAAAATTGAGGGGATGCCCATAAACTTGGGAATGGCTGAACAAATTGTGGTATATGATTGTGATAGAATACTATTGTGCTATAAGAAATGATGAGGGGGGCAGCTAGGTGGTGCAGTGGATAGAGCACCAGCCCTGGATTCAGGAGGACCTGAGTTCAAATCCGGCCTCAGACACATCACACTTACTAGCTGTGTGACCCTGGGCAAGTCACTTAACCCCATTGCCTAGCCCCCCCCCCCAAAAAAAAAATGATGAGCAGGCAGATTTCAGAAAAACCTGGAAAGACTTGTATGGACTGATGCTGAGTAAAATGAGCAGAACCAGGAGAACGTTGTACACAGTAACAGCAACATGGTAAAATAATCAGCTGTGAACAATTTATCTATTCTGATCAATACAAGACAATTCTGAAGGACTTATGATGAAAAATACTATCCACCTCTAGAGAAAGATTTGATGGAGTCTGAATGCAGATGAAGGCACAACTTTTTCAATTTCTGTTTTGTTTTATTTCACAACATGGTCAACATAGAAATATGTTTTGCATGATTTCCCATCTATGATTGACATTACATTTCTGGCCTTTATAATGGGTGGAGAACGAAGAGAATTCAGAACTCAAAATTTTTTCTTTAATTAATGTCAAAAAAACCCAAATAAATAATAAATTCGAAAATAATTATAATAATACTAAAAATGCTGTGACTTACTTTGCTGTGGGAGGATTATCCAGTAAGTTACTCAAATTATAGTCACCTTGTGGCATGCAACGTTGGAGTTCAGAGGAAATTTTTATTATCAAATGATAACAATCACTGGCTTTAGAATTGCCTTCCAATCTGAAAAACATAAAATTTTAGATTTATAACTACAATTTTAGAAGTTTATATTTGACTAAATGAATATGCAACTAGTTTGTATAAACATTCTACTCTTCATTATTTTGTTACATAACATCTCTTGTATAACATCAGCACCAAATCCTTTGTGTAATGAACAGGTACTGATCAGCAAATATTTTTTTCAGTGACATAACAATGTACTTTTGGCATTTAGTTTAGTTTTGATTCAATTTCAATCAGTTGCCTTTGCAAAGGACATTTTTCCACATACACAGACACATACAGACACACACACACACACACACACACACACACACACACACACAGAGCAAACCTATAACTTGGGGGCAGCAATGTTTCCTTAATGAAATGGATATTTTACTTGAAAAAATATCTATAAAAAATTAACTAGGGAAGATTTTTTTTGTGAAGGATTATATATAATTTCATTATTATTTAGTCTTCTAAAGCGATGAAGTAGAATTGGCACTGTAGAAAATAAAGATCAGAAAAACTGCTAGTCTAGACCAAGTATAAACAGAGAAGGTCTATAAAACTGAAGATCACTCAAATGACAGTGGAGAAGGACACAGTAGACAAGAACAGGGTGCAACACATTCTAAGTAAGGAATTACAAAAGAGAAGTAATATGAAGGATTTCATCAAAGAAATGCATGAGAAAAGAAAAACAAAGGGGCGTTTTAGTGAGAGCAAGAGATATGAATGTCCATCCACTCCACTGGTACCCTCCCTCCCTAGAACAAGAGGCGGAAAGGAAGATGAGCATCCCCCAGCAGCATGGGTGGCTCCTCAGTAGCAAAATCATAGCAAGACTAAATAGGAGTTGCATAAGATGAGCAGGCAAGGTGGGTTGTGGCCTGTAGCACTGGAGGAAATGCCCACATTGATGAGATCACAGATTCATGTGAGTCTCTAAGTATTGGTCTTTTCAAAGCCTTGTCTGAATAAGAAAGAATTTTAACGCTAAGGATCAAAGGTCTATCAAGATCTTACCTAACTCCATGACTGTACACCACTTGTCCTACCTTTCTTTAGATTGAAGCATACCTGGTTGCTTCCTGAATGTGTTCCACTGGCACTAATGGAAGCTGAGGCCATATTCTGATGCTTTTCTCACAGTACAGAATCTAGGAAACAAAAATATAATTTGTTTTAAGGAATTTAAAGATATTTTCTGATATAGATTTCAAAATAACAAATTTAGAATGTAATGCCATGTGAGAAACTCATTAAACTCCACTTTCAGCATTTTAGTCAAAAAATTAGCATAAGTAATTCAGCATTTTACTGCCCAGTATGCATAAACAGCAAGTAAATTATTAGAAAGACAGAACAAGTTCACAATTAAGTGATTTAAAGTAATGACTATTGAGGGTACATATTTACAATGTCTCCTTACCACCTTGATGTGCAATTATAATGACCTAAGCTTGGCCTAGAGTTGAACTAACTTAGGATGCCCAGCAGACATCTTAAACTCAACCTGTCTCAAATTGAGCTCATTATCTTTTCCCTCTTCCTCAGTTTTCTACTTTCATCTCTCATAGATGCCCCCTTCTCACCCCTGAGAGGGCCAAGACCCTGATACAGATCCTCAGTCACCTCACACCTCCATCACTGCAAGAGCCTCCCTGCTCTCCCTGCCTCAGTCTCTCCCCACTCCAGTTTCTTCTCCAGCTGTCAAACTGACTTTCCTAAAACACAAGTCTGACCATGTCACCCCCCCAAGTTGCAGTGGCTCCCTATCACCTGCAAGATCAGATCTAAAATGCTCTCTTTGGCTTTTAAAGACCTTCATAACATGCCCTGACCTGCCCAGAATTTCCATGCCCTGACCTTTCCAGACTCCTTACACCTAATTCCCCGCCAAGTACCCCCAATCCAGGGACGCTGGCCTCCTCACTGCTCCTCGCAAAAAACAGTCCATCTCTTGACTCTGGGCATTTTCACTGGTTGTCCCCTATGATTGGAAATGCCTCCCTCCTCATCACCTTCTGGTTTTCCTGAAAACCTTCACCTTCCTTCAAGTTTCAGTTAAAGTACGACCTTCTGCAAGAAGCCTTTCCCAGTCCTTCTTAATGTTAGTAACTTCCTTCTGAAACTACTCCCAATTAGGTGGATAGTAGATAGAGCCCTAGGCCTAGAGTCCTTAAGAAGTGAGTTCAAATCTGGCCTCAGATACTTACTAGCTGTGTGACCCTGGGCAAGTCACTTTACCTCTGTTTGTCTCATCTATAAAGTGGGGATAATCACAGTACCTATCTATTAGGTTTGCTGGGAGGATCCAATGAGATAATAATTGTAAATTGCTTAGCACAGTGCCTGGCATATAGTAAGTGCTATATAAATGTCAGCTATTATTATATATCTTATTTATACATAGTTATTTGCATGTTGTCTCCTCCCTCAGACCGTGAGCTCCTTGACAGCAGGGATGGGTTTGCTTCTTTTTTTTGGAAAGGGGAGGACTGACAGTATTCCCCATGCTTAGTACAGTGCCTGACACATAGGAGGTATTTGATAAATCCCTAGCTGACTGAATTAGGAAAATGCATCTCCCTACCTTCATCGGAGAGGGGTGAAAATGGGTACAGAATATTGCATGTGCTGTCACTCACGCTGATGTGTTGGTCATTTTTGAACTGTTTTTTCCCCTCTCCTTTAAAAAAATCTTTGTTATAATGAATGGCTCACTTCATAGGGAAGAAAGGAAGAAAATATTTGGAAATGAATGTTACATTAAGAAAAGACATCACTAAAAATGAGGATTTTTTTTAAAAGAAAGAAGAGCTCATTGGTGACCTTGGGAAAGGCCACTTCAGTTAAATTATGAAATCAAATGCCAGAAACAACTGAAAAGGGACAGCAAGTGGAGGCAATAAGGAGAGGAAACTTTCATTTTTCTTCTTCCTGGGGGTTCTGCTGTGAAAGGAAAGGAAGATATAAAAAAGAATATGAGGGGATAGCTGTACCACATTTGATTTTTAAGGATGGAAAGGGAGACCTTCAGGTTTGTGTACGCAGTAAAGAGGAAGCCAGTGAATAAAAAGAGGCTGAAAATCAAGGAGAGAAAGAGGAGATGATCAAAGAGGGCAAGCTCCAGGAGGAGACGGGATGAGGATCAGGAAGCCCTGAAATCGAATTTGAATCATGATTCTGTCATGTAATAGCTGTGTGACCCTGGGCAATTCACTTAACCTCTCATACTCAGTTTCTCCATCTGTAAAATGGGAATAACAACAACAATAATTAAACGTCCAACAGGCAACTGGTGATGCCTAACTAAGGAGAGAGATTGGGGTTAGATACATGAATCTGTGAGTCATTTGTGTAACTAAATCCATGGGAGCTGATGAGGTCCCTGAGAGAGAAAATATAGACAGAGAAGATTAGGAAGCTTAGGACAAACCTTGGGGAAGACTCACATTTAAGTAGGAGATGTGATCTCAATGATGAACCAGCAAAGGAGACTAAAGAGTAGCTGAAAGAGAAGACCACAATAGAGAATGTCACAAAGACCCAGAGAGGAAAGAGCATCCAAGAGGAAAGATGGCCACATGTTAAATGCACCAGAAATTAAAGAAGGATAAGGACTTTAAAAAAAGTTCAGATTTGGCCACTAAGAGATTATTGGTAACTTTGGAGAGAAGAGTTTCAGGCAAGTGTTATGGTCAGAAGCCAGAATACAAAGGTTTGAGTAGTGAGAGGAGGGGATATGGAGGCTACAATGTAGACACCTTTTCAACGATTTTATCTGAGAGGCTGGCAGGGTCAAGTGAAGCTTTTTCCAAGGATGCAGAACGCCTGGGCTCTTTTCAAGATGTAGGGAAAGAACTAATAGGTTGAAGGTGAGAGAAAGAGAGGCAGGGACGGAGAAAATAAGGGAAGAAAAGAGAGAAGAGGAGAGGAGAGAAGAGACAAAGAGGGAGAGGGTCTCAGAAGGAGAGGGAGAGGATGAGGAAGAAGAACTGAGAGGAAAAGAATGATTGAGACTGCAACGTGAAGGTGAAGACTGGAGGAGATAAGGTTCCAGGGAAGCTCAGTGGTCAAAGACTAGAGAAAGGAGAGTTGGGATCATATCAAGGGGTTTCAGAATGAAGAGAAAGAGACAGAAATCTCATGTTAAATGGCCTCGATTTACTCATCCTCTGAATTGCCTGAAATTTCATCTTCTAAAATCTAAGACCATGTCATGTTATTCCCAATTTTCCTTTCCTTCTCTACTGCAAGTCTTAAGATAGAGGAGTTAATATCTCCCTCTCACCTTCATACAAAGTTCCATCATTTCTACCCCATTTTGTGAGAATTAGATCCAGACAAGTTCCTCAAGTTCAGCACTCTATATTTTGCAGGATTAAATAATCACTAAGGCAAGCCAAGACATTATTATCTGCTCTACTTTTTACAGAAAAGAGCTCTACAGCATATCGATTTTAGTTTTCCATCACTACTCTACCATGACTTGGTTCTAGGCTTATAAATGAACAATTTCAACAAAACACACACTCTCTCTCTCTCTCTCTCTCTCTCTCTCTCTCTCTCTCTCTCTCTCTCTCTCTCTCTCTCTCTCTCTCTCTCTCATTCCTTTAGGTAACATGCCTTCCTACCTGTTTTTTAAGCTGAGAAACTGGATGGAATTGAGAACAATAGCAATTTGCACAGCTGATTAAAGTTTTGATTGATGCATTCTCCTGGTTTTTAAAAAACAGAGAGCACAGATTAAGCTTAATCACTGTAACTTTTGTTTTAGCTCATGGCTTTCTAACACCAAACTGAAAGTCATTTAAAGACACAGGTTTCCCAGAGACCTTACCTCAAAGGAAAGGCAGGGAAACAAAATGAAAAAAATTTGAAATGAAATTTGAATGAAATGAAATGAAAAAATTAAAAAAAAATTCTTTATTAACATTCCATGAAACTTGAAATATAAGGCCAGATTATAGCCAATAATAGTTTTAATTTAATAAATAAAACATTGTAACAAAATTTTTTAAAATGACAGCTTTAATAACAATTGTCTTGGTATGTCCCATCCTCAGACAAATTTAGCAGACATTTAGAAAATCTTTTATATATTTACTAGCTTAATATACAGTTTTGAAAAAAAGGATTTTTTAGTTCATAAAATGATAGAATTATATGCTATTAGAGCTAGAAGAGATCTCAATGATCCTCTAGTCCAGGGTTCCCAATCTTTCTCAGTTCCTATACCCCTTGGCTTTCAATAACCCTTCCTATACCCTATGCCCTTCTTATACGAGGCAAGTAGGCAGCACAGCGGACAGAGCACTGGACCTGGACTCAGGAAAATTTGAGTTCAAATATGCCCTCAGACTTACTTACTGGCTGTGTGACCCTGGGCAAGTCATTTAACTTCAATTTACCTCCATTCTCTCAAATGTGAAATGGGGATAATAACAGCACCTACCTCATAGGATTGTTCGGAGGCTCAAATGAGATCCTATTTGTAAAGCACTTAGCACAGTACCTGGCACATAAATGCTTATTCTCTTTCTTATCCCTTCCCCCCTATACAATACAAAAGGAAATAAATTATGGAGTTTGTCATTCCCATGTAATAAGAAATGAAATAATAAAATTAATTTCAATAGGAAAAGAGTTCTTCCATATTCCCGATACCACTCCATCAGTTTCTCATACCCCAGGTTGGAAACCTGTATTCTAGTCCAAACCTCTCATTCTACAAACAGATGAAGAATGTGACAGACAGAGAGGGGAAGAGACTTGCCCACAGTCACATGAATTGTTTAATGTCACGTCAGGAACAGAGAACCACATTAGGATTTTCTACCATATCACACAGCTCCAGCTCTTGACAGTTCTCATTAGTGTTTAGAAACACACAGAGAGGTATTTCTAAGAAGTAGTTGAAACCACTTCTAATCTAATTAATAGAAAATCTGTAGACAGACCTGTCAAAGAGAATATTTAAAAAGAAGTCAATAAAAAGACTCCATTCTCAATTCTCCCTACTGGTAGAGAAATAAATAATTCAAAATAGAATTGAGAATTGGCTGTATTTTCAAAGTAATCTTGTTTTGTGTATACCTGGTAGCAAATATAATTGACATTAATTTTCCATAAATAATATTACCTTAGAAACTGATAACACATCTTCTCCAACAAATCTGAGTAACAGTACAATAGAAAAGGCAAGTAGTTGATTTGTAACCTCCCTTGGAAAGTCATTTAAGTTGATCTCCCCGTGGCTTAAGCGATCTCTTACACGGGGGCCTTCTTGATGGTTCAAAAAATCCCAAAGAAACTCCTGTCAGGAAACAAGTGGAGATAAGACATAAGTAGTCTTATCGCTGTGAACTGCAAGAAGCCAACTACAGAACAAATAACAAACTTCCACAGGGCAATACTTTTGAGAGCAATCACTATAACATAAACAATACACTGTTTGTACGTATTTCCTCCATAAAAATCTTTCTCTGGCAAAGGATCCCAGGATTTAGAGACAGAAAGAGCTTTAGAAGTTATCTAGTCCAGACCCCTCATTTCACTGATAAGGAGAGGGAGACCCAGGAAAATTCAATAATTTGCCGAAGGTCATTCAGGTAATAAATAGGTCAGAATTTATTTAAAAATAAATGGGTCAGAATCAAATCTGGATTTTCTATCTCTACATCCAGGGCTCTTAGTACTACTACATATAGAATCCTAACTTCCTATAAATCTTTACCAAACATCTATAACTTACAGTGTATTTTGGGACAAAACAAAACAAGCCAGAAAACAGTAAATGGGATTCTGCATGTTTCATTAACATGCATAATATATTGTACAACAATATATTAATAATATAATCTAACCACTTCAGTCTTGATCTAAGTAAGCGGTTTTTTTGTTTGTTTGTTTTTGTTTTGTGTTTAGGCATGAATTAAGATCCCTAAGAAATCTGGGGGAAGTTTTGAATGAGTTACAGTGACTAGAGCTTCTAACAGTTATTGGTAACAATTGTTTATAAAACTTTTCTCTGCTATCCAACCTCTCTCCAGTTAAGTCTACCAAAATGTTATTGATCTCTCTTTATATATGCATAGCCTTCAATACTGTCCACAAGTACTGTCATTCTTTCCACTTGTCATTCCCTTGGCCTTTTGTTTTTAATTTTGAGGCTCCAATAAATCGAAATAGTTATTTTTTCCTCCTCAATAATACGGAAATGGAATACACATCCCCTTCCCCTATGTGTTCACCCTCTAGCTTCCCCTCCCCAGGTGGTGGCAATTGCTCTCAAAGGTTCGGGGCAAAAAAAGGTTTGAAAAATACTTATCAGTTCAAACTACCTCTGCTGCCTCTGAACTTAAAGTTGGCCTTTCATTGTCAAAAGAGGCCCCAGAGAACTATTGGCCTAGTACTTTATTTTACAAATGACAAAGCCCAAAGAGCGTAAATGATTTTCCCAAGCTCATATGTCTAATAACATAACTAAAATTAAAGCTAGTCTCTCGCCATCTTGTCCAATATATTTTCAACATAAAATTCTGAAGTATCCTCCTAATCTACATACAATTTAAATAGAAAAGGGGGACAGACTTTGCTCCCTAGTAATTTTCGCTAAACAGAGATGTGACTCACTATTACATATTTTCTTACTAAATTATTGCTGGCAGACTATAAAACCTGAACAAAAAAGCTAGATAGCAGAAATTGCAAATAATAATAGCAATAGCACACATTTATATAGTGTTTTAAGATTTACAAAGTGCTTTACACATATTATATCATTTGAATAATGTATTTATATATCATTTGCTCAGTCATTGTATATTTACCTAGAATTCACATTGAGTAAATTCTGCTCACCAAAAAAAAAGTACATTTAGCTGATAAAGGAGATCTAATATCTTCTATTATCTTCCATTATTATAGCTCTCACAGTGGTATCAGCATTGCTGCCAACTATTCTATAAAATGGAGCCATAAACTAAATTCTAATAGTTGAAATTGCAGTATACATGCACTGGCAAGTGACTCGTCTCCGATACATGCCTCATGACAATGATGTTCATTAGAACTGAAGGTACAGTGAGTTTCCACTATTTTACAGGTAGATCCCCCACATTAATCTTCATTCCTCTCCAGGCAAACTCTGGACCTTCTCTACCAGGCCCCAGTCTTCAACAGGAAACCAACCTTGCAATAGGTGTCCCTGAAATGATCATCAAGTTAATCCTCAAAAAACCCATTATCTAAGATTTATTCAAAGTCTTGCTATCTTAGTAAGGTTGCCAAAGTTTGTGTTCCCAGGTGCAGCCATCAAAAACCCATGAGAAGCATTAGACAAAATCTTTAGTAGAGGGCAATGGACTGAATTACCTAATGAAACAGACCTCTCATAAGCTAAATTCACATAGGCATGTCCTAATAACTCAGAAGGATAACCTACACATAATTTTGACTACAGTGAAATGAAATTATATTTAGAACAGTCTGAAGCAGCCTTTGCTTTATTTATCAATATTGATTTAGGAGGTTTACAGAGCATTTTTCCTGCGAGAGTTATAAAAAGAAGTTATTGTGTATTTTTGTTTCAATGAATTCATACTGCACAAAACGGCACCTACATAAGAATATATCTTATATTTGGCATGTGTGTATAGGTTTAGTTTAATTATCCAAAATGCTCTGTTAGAATAATTTTAAATACACTTTTAATTTGATCCTTTGTCCTCAGACTTCCCGGCACATAATAGCTTCTAAGGTAGAACTAGCACAATACCTATCTGTGCCTCGACATACTCGTGTAATTTTGGATGCTAGGTTCATGGCTCTCCAGAAGAGGCAAGTGAGCTACAAGTACTAAATTACTCCCTACTGGAAGTATGAGTAATTAACTCCTTAGATGAGCAGCAGATTGATGACATAGGAGGCTGCCCCTGCAGCTTTCCCTACCTGCTAATGCCTCAGAAGGGCCCTGGGCTAGGAGAATGCTGATGCTCTGGCGCTCTAGTCTAGGACTATGAGAATCCAGTCTCAGTGGGGCAGCCCTAGTGTGTGTTACCTCCCTGGAAAATAGGACAGAACAGGAAAGCTGTCAGACAGTTTCCTGCAGCTAAGCAAACTCTCTGGGCCTTTCTTCACTTATATATATAAAACTGGTCTCTGCCCATTCCGTTCTGGAGCTGGAGGATAAAGCTCTGCCTTCCAGGGTCAGGATGAATAGAACCAACACTCCACTGGTTCAACAACCCCTGAGGACAACTGAGAAATATTTGTAGTGCGTTAGTATCTCTCCCTCCCTTTCTATCTCTTTCTTTTCTGCTCCATTCTTTACTTTTTTCTTCACTTTCTCTCCTTTTGCCACTTCTTCCCCTCCTTGCCTCTATTTTTTCTCCCCACTCTTCTTTTTCAACCTTTAACTTACAACTTTCTTGTAACTTATACCTCTTTTCTGTACCTTTCTCTGCCTACTTTCTCACCTCCAATTTTACCATACAATCTTCTCCACTTGTCTTCATTTCCCTCATTTAGTCAGACACAGATAGGAGCTTATTAGTCCTATTCCCTTCTCTCTACCAACCTCTTTCCCCACCAAAGAACAAAACAAAACAAAACAAAAACAAACCAACAAAAAAAATCCTCGGGACATCTTCCTTTTAATCCAGTGTTACCAGACATCTAGAAATTTGAACCAAAATGCAACAGGCAGTAAACATTGCTTTGAACATATATTCTGGAAGGAAATCTCTTAACTCTGGCCAAAGTTAACTACTTTTATTTTGTTTTGACTAAGTCATTTCCATACATGAAGAATGTTAAATTTGGAAGCTATTTAATACTTTACCATAGCAGGTTCTCCAAGGAAAAGAGGAAGATGATTGATTTTATCATTACTCAATTCTTTTGCTAATATCTAAAGAGACAGAGAAATAAATTGTGAATGTACCACAAAGCCTCACAATAATTATTTCTTAACAGTGGTATTACTGAGACAAAATAATACTTCTGGGAAAGTATTTAAAACATGAGAAGTGAGAGAACTACTGAACTTCACATGCAGATTTTACTTTTAAATACCTATTAAATTGCAATAAGAAGTGTTTATTCAGTATAGACTAAAAAAAGCAAATATTTATAAAGCATTTTAAGATTTAAGAACTGCATTTCTCTAAAACCAAGGGCAAGCATTTTCAATAATGAAGATCAGAAGTGAAGCAAGGATGTCCATTATTACCATAACTCTTCAATATTGTACTAGAAATGTTAGCTACAGCAATAAAACAAGAAAAGGAAATTGAAGCACATAGCTAGTGAGGAAACTATTACTTTCTGCATGTATCATAGTTTACCTAAAGAATCCTAGAAAGCCAACCAAAAAAACGAATAGAAACAACTAACAACGTCAGCAAATTTACAGGATGTAAAATAAACCCACACAAACCATTAGCATTTCTGTATATTGCCATCAAAATCCATAAGAAAAAGATAGAGAAATTCCATTTAAATTAACAACAGGCAGTATAAAAAACTTGGGAGTCTACCTGCCAAGTGAGACACAGGAACCATATGAACACTATTACAAAATATTCCTCACACAAATATAAACATATCTAAATAATTAGAAAAATATTTATTGTTCATGGTTGGCCAAACCAATATAATAAAAATGACAACACAACCTAAATTTACTTATTCAGTTCCATACCAATCAAATTACCAAAGAATTACTTTATAAAGCTAGAAAAATAATAGCAAAATTCATCTGGAGGAACAAAAGATCACGACTATCAAAGGAATCAATGAAAAAAAAAGTAGGAAGAAAGGAGGCCTAGCAGGACCAGATCTCAAAGTATACTACAAAGTTGTAACATCAAAATGATTAGGTATTGGGTAAAAAATTGAGAAGTTGATCAATGGAAAGGATTAGGTACACAATACAAAGAAGCAAATAAACATAGTAACCTAATGTTTGATAAACTCGAAGATCTCAGCTACTGGAATGAGAACTCACTATATGAAAAAAACTATTAGGAAAACTGTAATACAATCTGGCTGAAACTAAGAACAGGCCAATATCTCATATCATATAACAACACAAGCTCAAAACTGGTGCATGATTTAGGCATAAAGAGTGATATCACAAGCAAATCACTAGAGAAGAAATTACCTTTCAGATCTATGGCTAGGGGAAGAGTTTATGATCAAACAAGACAGAGAGGTTCACTGGAGATAAAGTAGATAATTTTGATTATATAAAATTTAAAATGTTTTACACAATGAAATCAATGCAGCTAAAATTAGAAGAAAAGCAGGAAACTAGGGGGAAAACTTTGTAGCAAATTTCTCTGATAAAGGTCTCATTTCTCAAATATATAAATCAAATTTTCAAGAATAAAGACCATTCCCCGACTGATAAATAATTAAAGGATATGAACTGGCAGTTTTCAGAGGAAGAAATCAAAGCTAACAATAGCCATATAAAAAAAATGCTCTAAAACACTAGTAAATTATTAGAGAAATGTAAATTAAAACAACTTTGAGGCATTACCACACACTCATCAGATTGGTTAAGATGGCAAAAAAGGAAAATGACAAATGCTGGAGGGAATGTGGGAAAACAAGTACACTAATGTGTTGCTGGTGGAGCTGTGAACTAATCAATCATTCTGCAAAGTGATTTGGAACTATTAAACTGTGCATACCACTTAACCAAGAAATATCACTACTAACATACCCCAAAAGAAATCAAAGAGGAAAAGGAGTCACATGTACAAAAAAAAAAGTCTTCTCTTTTCCAGACTAAATCCCTCATTTATTTCAATACATCCTCAAACAGAATTATCTTGAGGTCTTTCACCATTCTGGCTGTACTCCTATGGAGTCTCTAGCTTATTAATGTCCTTCCTAAAAGCATGGTGCCCAGAAATAAACATGCTATCTCAGACACAATCTGACCCGGGTAAGTACAACAGGACTACAACTTCCTTGGTCTTGGACACTTCGCTTTTATTAACATAACCCAAGACAGCATTAGCTTACTTTGCTTGCAGACAACACTGTTAATTCAAATTGAGCTTGCAGTTCACTACAAACCCTGATTTTGTTCAGATGGACCGTTATTTAGCCATACCTTCCCCCACCTTGTACTTCTGAAGTCAATTTTTTAACACAAGTTAAAAACTCCATTTAAAGAAATTTCATAAGCATTACTTAACTACTTACTTCATCAAAGGTGGTGTAAAAAGCTGTAGACTTAAGAAAAGAAAAAATTAAAGCAAAATGCAGGTAGTATTTAAACAAAAACAAATTTAAATTTAAACAAAAAAAAATTAGTGCATGATCACAAATCCTAAACTGTCTTTGACTTCCTATGGTTGGAAAGGCAATGAATAAACTGACTGAATAACAGCACATTATAGAAGACCTGTGGCATCACGTTTAAATAATACCCTTATGAGTGATTTTAGTTGTGGTGTCTTTAAAACTCTGGATGCAGTAAGATAACATGTGCTTCCCTAGCACATGACATTTCTGTATTCATTTTCATATCCATATGAAGGACCTGTGATATGATCCGCATGGGGGATGCCAGGTGTAAGAAGTCTCTCTACCAGAAGAGAGGCATTAAGTGGTCTGCCCAGGCTCACACACTTAATTGGTGCCAGAGGCAGGATTAAATCCATCTTCTTAACTCCAAGCCCAGAACTTTGTTCATTATGCCATGTTGCCTCCCTTACTATTTCATATATCATTAATTTAAAAGAGTATATATTTGGTGACACCACAGAAAAAATGATGAAAAAGCCATCATAAAGGTCATAAACATCACACCTGCAAATCACTGTAAGAATAAGAAATAACAAGATAATCAATCAGAAAAATATAACCCAAATTTACAGATCATAAAATTATTTTAGTACTAATGGTTTATACCCATATAGTGCTTTGTGCCAACAAAATATCTTACCTATACTGTCTCCTTTGATCTTTACCATGACTGTTGAGAAGGCAGTTCAAAGGAGATCGGGGACTATCACTTTGTTTCTGTATCCCTAACACCTAACAGAGTGCCTGACACACAGTAGGTACTTAATAAATGTTTATTGAATGATTTATTGCTTACTTATTTTACAGGTTAAAAAAAACATACAGGTTCAGCAAGTTAAATAACTCATGCAAATAGCTCATCCTATACTCTGAAAGCAAACAGTAAAAAAATGAATAAACTCAAGATATTTTTCTATCACTGACCTCAGATAAATGACTAGCTTTCAGGCTATCTCCCAATCACAATAACAGAACAAACAAAATCATATATACCTCTGCTGTCAAAAGTCTTTTTGGGCATTTATTAACTGTAGTGAAGACTTTTCGGAGTCCAGTTTCCAGCTGTGTCAGTAGCAGTACTATACAGTCAGCATACCTGTGAGAAAGATCCAAAATTCTTCATAAAGACTGATGCCATCAAACTTTACAACATTCAAATAGCAGTCCAGGTATTGCTAACTTGATGTTATAAGTAAGGTAAAATTAAACTACTTCCTTAAGCTAGAAATAAATCGGAAGCAAAATAAAAATAGAAATCAAACTCTCATTGTATTATTTTTTTTAAACAATACTTCATTGCGTCCCAGGATTCGGTGAGGCATCTTTAGTGATACCCAAATGGAAGACTATGTTGTCGTGGCAGTCCTATTTGATCTCTCTTTCATCAACTGTAGCCATTCATAAATACTGGAGTTAAAGTGAATCTCAAAAGGACTTATATGTTCAAAAATATTTGTGGCAGCTCTTTTTGTGGTGGCAAAGAATTGAAAATTGAAAGGATCGGGGAATGGCTGAACAAGTTATGCTATAGAAATATAATGTAATATGACTGTGCTGTTAGAAATGAAGGAAATAGTTTCATAAAAACCTGGGAAGACTTATATAAACTGAAACAAAATGAAGTGAGCAGAACCAGAAGAACATTGTTCATAGTAACAGCAATACTGTAACAATGATCAACTGTGAAACACTTGGCTTAGATCAATATAAAGATACATGACAATTCCAAAGGACTCATGATGAAAAAACGTTATTCACCTCCAGAGAAAGAACTAAGGAACTGAGCATAGACTGAAATATAATTTTTTAAAATTTTCTTTATTTTTCTTGCTTTTTTTTTTGTAACAGAGTTAACATGGAAATACATTTTGCAAAATCTGACATGTATAATGGGTATCATATTGCTTGCCTTCTCAACTGGTGGGGAAGAGGCTGGAAGAAGGGTGAGAATTTGGAACTCAAAATTTTTAAAATGAGTGTTTTTTTTTAAAAAGTGAATCTCAAGTGCATGAAAAATCAATGTAACACAAACTTTAAACATCATCATTCATACTCAGCCTCCTAACTCCTTTTTGTTATTTTCTTATATTTGCTATCTTTCCCCTTGTTACAGTCTCCATTAAGGCAGAGGTCTTATCTGATCTCCATGGTTTTGTGAGCTTCCCAAGCATCAAATAGAGTGATCTGCTCAAGAAATGCTATCATATTAATTCTATTAAAAACAGAAACAATTTAGAAGGAAATGGACCATTTAAATAGCAATTACTATAATAAAGCTCGAGTAGCAGATGTTTTTAGATTGGCTACCAAGAGCTTTCTTCTGCTCTTTTCTAATATAGCTAATAGCTTGTTGAGTTATCCAAACTTATATTCAAACAGCAAACAATCTACGGAAGGTCCAAACTTCTCTGGATGACCCCCAACTCCAAACCCGAAGGCTGACAATTTAATTCTTCACTTACCTATGTGATCTGAATTTCATTACTATGGCTTCCCAAAATGGAATCATGATTTTCAACACAAAAGTAGATTTCTCTATCAGTTCTTCAACTACTGACAGTACTTCATCATTAATATCTGCACACAGAAATAATCTTTGCATCAGCCAATTTTTAAAAATCAATAATCCTAACCAACACCAAAGAAATTTAAACAATTCCACAATGTACTGTAGAACTGACTTCTTTATGTTTATGAACCAAAAACTACGGTACTTGATGCAACCACCATTTACACTGTTCATTTCTGTATCTATAGTTCTACAAGACTTTATTGACTAGCCCTCAATCTCTGATCCTCTAGTGACTTGTTCTTTTCCCAAAGTGTCCACCATATATTTGTAATTTATCTATATTCAACATATACATGATTTCCCACGATTCTCCTGCATCATCACATTTCTTTTCCCAATTTTTCTTCTACTTCTCTAATTTGCTCTTTAAAATCCTTTTTAAGCTCTCTCAGGAATTCTTTTGGGGCCTGAGACCAAATTATATTTTTCTTTGAGGCTTCACATGTAGCCATTTTGACACTACTGTCCTCTTATAAGTTTATGCCTTGAGCCTCCCTATCACCATAGTAACCTTCAATGGTCAAGCTCTTCTTTTGTTTTTTGCTCACTTTTTTTCTTGCCTTTTTTTTTGTGACTTGCTGTTTTCATGTGAGAGTTGTGCTCTGTTCCAAGCTTTTTGTGCTGTGGCTCTGGGTCTTACTGCTAGCTTTTACTGGGCTTCAGGGTTTAGCTTCTTGCTTTCTCTGGAGAACAGGCTTCCCTTCGGGCTTCTACTGGGACAGTGGGGCCTCCCCGCTGGCCTTTCTGCGGTGCTGGATTTAGCTGCTAGCCTGCTCCAGGGAAAGGGCCTTGTTGCTGGGTTGCTGTGGTAACAGAGTCTTTCTGGTGGCTGGCCCTGGAGGAGAGATTTTATTGTTGGTCTGCCCCAGGAACAGGGCCCTGCTGCTGGGTTGCTATGGAAACAGGGCCTCTCTGCCAGCAGGCCCTGGAGGAGTAATTTTGTTGCTGATGTGCCTGAGGGGTGGGGCTCTGCTGCTGGGTTGGTATGGAAACAAGGTCTCTCTGCTGGTTGCTGCTGCTGCTGGTTGCTGTGGCTGCTGCTTCTGTTACTCTTGGACCTCACTCCCCTCCCACCCCAGTAAGACAGACCTTTCCTGCTAGCTAGTAAGCTACTTCCCTGCTCCTAGACCAATTCAGAGGCAGTTTTCTACTTGTTTGGATGGAAATTCGGGAGGGCTTCAGAGGGTTCCTTCCTCACGCCACCATCTTGGCACTGGAAGTTACTAGTGTAGTCCTGCACTACATTCATATACAGTGGCTAGGCACAGTGCCTAGAATGATGAGATGAGAGTCTCACCATGCTCTACCACGGTCAGACCACACTGGGAGTTTTTTATTCAGTTCTGGACATCACATTTTATAAAGAACATTGATAAGCTGAAGAGGATACAGAGGAAGGCAATTAGCTTGGTGTGGGGTCCTAAGACCATGCAATACAATTCCATGACAGACAAGAGATACCAGCCCAGGTATGAGTCCTCAGGCCTCTCAGTGAATTCAGTTCATGACTTAACATTTCAATAAACACCACATCTGTTGGGTTTCAACCTTTTCTGACATATCATGAGACTGGAAGGATTGAATTCATCACTTCTCCTGACACATATAGCCCCAAAGGAGAATATTTGGTTGTAAAAACTTGGGCTTGCTATTTTTGATTCTTTTGCTTTTCCTCACTGACTTTGTACATTTGATAGGTCTTATTGTCCAGGTCAGCTAGTTCAATCCTATAAGACTAGATATTAGATAAACATCTGGCTTCTATGTAACAGATTTGGTTTGGTAAAGCTACAGTTATTTTTTCAGACACCAACCTTTCTAGAGTCCATTTCCTCACCCTTATTTCTGGGGTACTAAACCCCTTAACCTTGTTGGCACCCTTTTTGTATATACTTCCCTTCTCCCAAATTCTTCCAGATCACTCTCTGGCCATGAGTCATCTGTGCCTTAGTAGCTCTTGGATAAGAAAATTCTTCATCACTCAGGCCTTCCTAATTTTTCTTCCTCTGGGATTCAGGATGCAGTGATACTTCCCATACTTTTCTTGAGGATTTCTAGGCTTTAGCCTTGAAAACTATCTCTAATCTTTTAACTGTTTCTCCTGGTTGGTCTAGAGTGATAGCTTTTTAAATCAATTGTCATTATTTTTTAAGTTGATTTTGTTCTCATATATCACAAGACTAGCATCTGAGTCCTCTCCTTTCCCGAAATCCTGTGACTGCAGACCTCAAACTCTAGGGCACCTTGGTCCCCTTCCCTGAGCTTGTCTCTGTGATACTTCCCTTGGCATGGAGGCCCCTTCCAGACAGCTCTTTTGCTGCTACTACTGCTAGTTGTCCTCCTCTGGCTCCCAGCTCACTCCCAACAACTTCTGTTGGTCCTTTTTCTTGTTTCAATTTCCTCTGGGTCTTTGGTAGTTAAGTCAGGGTTTAGTGACTTAAAGGGGAGCATATTCCAAACTCCAAGTTTAGTAAATGCTTGTTGATTAATTAAAATACTTATGATATAGAATACATAATGAGAACTTACTAACAGGACTAAACCCTGATAATAAAGGCACACCTATCCCCCTGCCCCCTTCCATCACTACATATATGTTCTCTTTCTTTTTAAGTAGTGGTGGTGGTAGTTGTAGTGGTAGTAGTAGTAGTAGTAGCAGCAGCTAACATTCCTATAGCACATACTATGTGCCAGGCACTGGGCTAAAGACCTTGTAAATATTTCCTCATTTGATCTTCACAACAACCCTGTGAAGTAGGTGGTACTATTATCCCACTTTTACTACTGAGGAAAATGAGGTATACAGAGGTTAAGTGACTTGCCCAGGGTCATACAGCTAGTAAGTGCAGCAGGATTTGGACTCAGGTCTTCCTGAATCCAGGCCCAGTGCTCTATCCACCATGTTGCCAACCTGCCAATACTCCTAAGTGATAACTTCCTTGCCTCCTCCAATACCACAGAAAAAGACTCTGCTTTAGTCTTACACCTATGCCATCTGGCTGGTTAAATAGTGGTCCTTTGGGTCCATAAATCATAATTTTCCTTCACTTAGGAAAATCAAAGACCAATTTCTCACAGGGCCAGTGCCAAAACGGTATATCAAACTCCTAGATACTGACCAGGAGCCCTTCTGACTACAGGCCCATCCAACACACAAGTTACAAACATAAGAATATAAAAGTTCAAGAATACATTTTATATCAAGTTACTATATCCTGCAGTTCATTCCCAACAGTAAAAAAAATTCACATCACAATTCTACTTTTTGAATTTATAGACTAGTTATATATGTATTTTACAAAGGGAATTCAAATGAGAAAACATGAAATACAGTACTTGCCAGGAAAAATGATCAGTTCGTTTAAGTGTGTAAAAATTAGGAAAGGCCGATGTACGAATGTAAAATTAGTTTGCTGAAGATAACTCTTTAATAGTTGTCCCAATCCTGCTGTCAACAATACCAGTGTAGAGCAGTATCTAAGGGAAAGTAACATAGGGATATATTAGGAAAAATATGTGAATATATATTTATACAACTTATACAGCTAAAAAAAATAAACATTTATAGAAAGACAAAGTACTATGCACCTCCAAATTATGAGATACTCTGACTCAGATGCAAACGAAGGGCCGGGAATGAAAAAGTAGCAGTGACAGAACAAAAACCAGCAAGCTGTCATCTCTACTCAAGACAATAAACTGCATGGGGGCAGGGACTGTGCTTTATTGCAATTCTCAGAAATTAGAACAGTAACCTTCATAGGCTTAATAAATATTTATTGTTAAACAAGTGAACCACTGACTGAGAACCTCTTAGAACACCCCTCTCACTAAATAGAATACAACTTTTAAAATAAATATTTGAATGAAGGCTTTCAAAGTAGACCTAGTTCTATAATTTGAGAACCTGCTCCATAGGCCCACCTGTATCTTATTCCTCAAAATATTTCTTTTTTGTTGTGCGAACATGGATGGAACAACAGTCATACCTAAGCCTAAAGAGAAGGATATTTTATCAGCAACTTACTTTGGAGGAATTTCCTGAGGAGATGCAAATCCATGCCACAAAATATTTCGCAGATTGAGTCCACATGGAGAACCAATGAATACTCTGAGTACATCCATCTAATTAGGATAATGAAAGCAAATTATTGAGTCAATCAATATAACTCTGAATTTATATTTACACTCTATTACTGTATTCAGAATTTTTTAGCTTAACCATTTCAGTTAATTTAGGATGAGGTAAATTTTTTTAGCACTAATAATAACTTATACTAAAACTTCAAAAGATATTATGCTGCACAACATACAGAAATTTAGTTAATTTGTACCCATTTGTTAGAATAGAAAGTGCCGTGGGCTAAAAGTCAGGAAACCTGGTTTCTATTCCAGAGGCCCATCCTGATTTGCTGTATGAAATTAAGGAAGTCACTTAAGTTTAAGTTTCTATGCTTAAGTTTCTCTTTCCATCAAATGAAAATAATAACATCTTTCCAATAGCCTACCTGACAGGACTGTTAATGGACCACCCAAGAGATCACACACATCTTGATTTTAACAAGGCATTTCTTGTTAGTGTCAATATTATCATCAACTTAATATCTAATAGCTTTCAAAACACCTTTCACATTTAATCTGCACAAAATCCCTATGAAAAAGGCAGAGTAGGTATTGTTATTCCAAATTAACAGAGAATTTGTGACTGAGAATTATGACTTTCCAAAGTCCACACCTAGTAGTAATTGGTTTAGAAATGGATTAGAA
Source organism: Phascolarctos cinereus (assembly GCF_003287225.1). Classification (NCBI taxonomy): domain Eukaryota; kingdom Metazoa; phylum Chordata; class Mammalia; order Diprotodontia; family Phascolarctidae; genus Phascolarctos; species Phascolarctos cinereus. The sequence continues at coordinate 79,839,957 of NW_027555958.1, forward strand.
ATGGAAACTTCTGACTTCTGACTCCTATGCCCAATTTTCTTCCCAATACACCACTCTGATTCATTTGACATATAGGATTAAATGTAGGCTATGCTTACAGAATTTAACAAAAAAATCACATGTTCTACACATGATGAAGTGAATTCGTAACTAGTTTACAAACTATATCCAAATAGCTGATATCAATCTGAAGTAGACACTTGTAATATGCCACAAGGCTCTATGCCTAGTCTCTTGCTATTCAAAATTTCTATCAGTAACTTTGATAAATCCACATTTTAATATCACACAGAGTAAGGAAAAATAGCGAATACACTGGATGACAAAAATGGAATTCAAAAAGATGTCTAAAGACTAAAATGATACAGACAACAATGAAATTGAATAAAAATAAATGTAAGGTCCTTTAAGAAAGACATTGACAACCTGTACACAGAAGGAGGAAGCTAGGATAGCAAAGGGTCTTGAAACCATGTTACATGTGGAATAATAGAAGGGACAACAGATGTTGGACTAGATAAGAGGTTATTTGGGAATCATGACTATTATCCTCGAATATTTGAAGGTTATCATACAGAAAAAGGATTAGAATAATTCTGTACAATTCCAAAGGCTAAAACTAGAATGAATGATTACCAGTTACAGAGAAGTGGATTTTAGTTCAATATAAGGAAGGACTTTATGAAAACTAGAGCTGTCCCACCATAGAACTGATTGCCTTATGAAGCAGTTAAGTTCTTCATCACTAGAAATGTTGAAGCAGAAGTCTGGCAACCTTCTATAAGGATACTGTAGAAAGAATTTCTTTACTGAGTAAAAGGTTACACTAGGTGTCCTCTACGATCCCTTTTAATTCCTAGAATCTATATGTAATATATTAGTTTTTGCTTTTTCTGAAACACCATCAACTTGAAATAGGTAAAAGGATGAAAAACACTACTGATGTATTTCTCTTTGCAAACTACAAAGAAACTTACCACAGATTGTCCAAACACTTCAGCAAGCTCCTTAGATACAAGCAAGTCTCTTAAAAGAAATGGACATTCCTTTCCAATCAATAAAAACACCTACAATTCAAATAAAAGATGTTTTTAATAGAAAAAAAATTACTTCCAGCTAATCATACCTAAAAAGAAAACAACAAACACAAAGCAAGGTGTGTACAAAAGACAAGAGGAAAAAGTCATTAGAGAACATGTTAACAGGAAGTAACAATTATCTGAATCAAATGATTCACATATATCTTTTATATGATTCTGTCTTTAAGATGGTCACTTACAGAGAAACAATTACATTGAGCAATCTGAAAACAATTATTCTAGTTCCTAAGCTACTATGTAGACAAATAAAATACCAACTTGGCAGTGCAAATGGATAATGCTTTTTTCTGTTCCTGTTCAAGCAATTTTTAAATTACACATTAACAATTCTAAGCACTTACGTCACCCAAAGCTCGTTCCAGACATGATGTTAGTTTCATTAAGTTAAGAGGAATAGTTGCAGGTTGCAGACTCTTCAGAGCAACAAATATTTCAGGAAATAGCTATTATTAGACAATAAATAATAGATGTTAATCCAAGATAACATTTTTCAAAACAACTACAAATACTATCCCTTTAAATTCAACCTCACAAATGTTTCAATGGCAACTTTCCATAACTCTGGAACAACTTTCCATGACTTTTAAACAAACAGGTATCTCAAATAACATTAGGGGAAAGGAAAGGATATAAGTATTTACATAGCACTTTAAAGTTTCAAAGTACTTTACAAAAATCATCTCATTTTTTATCCTTACAACAACCATGGGAGGTAGGTGCTATTATTAACCTCAATTTACAGGTGAGGAAAGTAAGGCAAACAGAGATTTAGTGACTTACCCAAGCCTTGTTCAATCAAGGAGAATGATCTTCAAATTAGCTAGTAAGTGTTTGAGGCCACATTTGAACCCAGGCCTTCCTGATTCCAGGCACAACACTTTATCAACTAAGCAACCAGTTGCCTCTACTAAGTATTACAGAAAAATCAAGAGCTAGAGTCTAAGTGCTAAGGCATTCTTTTGAATTTTGTTTCTTTGTACTTAGTTAACACTAAAAATTAATTGCAAAATTAGCAAAAGTGGTACACATGGGAATGAATGACACTTTACATAATTAGCTTTTAAGATAAATATAAGTATAGACAGATAAGATAGATACATATACATATATATGTAGGCAGCTTACTTTAACATAAACTATCATTTTTTTAAAATTTAAAAGGATTCTTAAAACTATGCAATTTCTACATATTACACAAAGCCATACCTCTGGAAAATTTGTCCACTGGAACCAAAGAGCATATCGAACTTCAAACTGTGCCTTAGTCAGGGAATACATATGAGTATGAACAGCTTCACATACAGGACCCAAGAGGCTCACACTCTTTAAGTAATCCACATTTTGTCTTTCTAGGATAAAGAAATGTTTTTTAGCACAACATAGATACATGTTATGTAATTTCTCCAAATTATTAAGGAAAAAGGTTGAGAGTAGAATATAATTTCAAAGTGGGAAGGAATCTTAAAGATCATCTAATCCAACATTTTTATTTTCAGAAAAGGAGCCTGAGACCCAGAGAATTTAAGAATTTGCCCACAGTCAGACATTCAGTAAATAGCAGATCTTGGTTTAGGATAAAAATTATCTGACTCCTTTGCCCAGTCTCTATGTACTGCACCACACCGCTACCTTTCCTATTTTGATTCCATCTGTTAGTCAAGGAGAATGACCTTCAAATTAACAAGGGCAGACCAAAAATAGTTAAGTGGCAGCTGAAATGTACAATAAGACCGAAAGATAACACCTAAATGCTATGAATCAGTTCGAATCTGTTGACCAAAATGAATTATATGTCAGTGTACTGAAACAACTTCAGGTATGATTACAACCACTATTTCCCTTGGATTCCTCAGAACTTAACAAAGTGCCTGGTACATAGCAAGCACAGGACCTCTACCCTCATATTTTCAGAAAAACTTGAGGTCATTCACCTGAGCTCCTTCTCCTCCCCTCTTCCTCATCTATTCCTCAGATGCCTTCTGCCACACTCTCCTCCTTCACAGGATGAAGTGACCTTAACTCTCACCAAGGCTAACCCCTCTACCTGTTCAAGTGATCCCACTCCATTTTACTTCCCCCAACAGATTGTTCCCTCTGTCATCCCCACTCTTTCACTTATTTTTAATCTCTTCCTGTCTATGGGTACCTTCCCTATAGCCATGTCTCCCCCATCCTGAAAAAACCCTCACTTGATCCTTCCATCACTCCTAACTATATCATATATGTCTCCTGCCCCTTGTAGCTAAACTCCCTGAAAAGCCATCTACAATAGGTACTTCCACTTTCTCTCCTCTCACTTTCTTCTTAATCCCTTAAAATCAGGCTTCCAACCTTATCATTCTACAGAAACTGCTCTTCCTAAAGTTAATAATGACCTCTTAGTTGCCAAATCCAATGGTCTATTCTCAATGTTCATCCTTCTTGACCTATCTGCATCCTTGGACACTGTCTATCACTCTCTTCTCCCTGATGATCTCTTCTTTCTAGGTCTTAGGGATACCATTCTCTCCTTGTTCTCCTCCTACCTATCTTACCCCTCTTTCTCTGTCTCTTTTGCTGGATCATCTTCTAGACCATGACCTTTAATTGTAGATGTCCCTCAGGGTTCTCTCCTGGGCCCTCTTCTCTTCTCCCTCTCTACTACTCTGTTTAGTGATTTAATGATCATCTCTATGCTGATGATTCTCAAATCTACTTAGCCTTCTCCAATTCCTCTGCTGATCTCCTATCTTACATCTCCAACTGCCTTTCAGGCACCTTAAACTAGATGTCCAGTAGACATTTTAAATTCTATATGTCCAAAAAAGAACTCATTATCCATCCACTCCCCCAACTCTCTCTCCCTCCTATGTTCTCTATTACTGTAAAAGGCAACACCATCCTCCTAATGGAGGCAGAGACACAATGCATACGAACCTGAATCTGTATAGCACATACATCCCGCAATTGTTTTCCAGCACACTTCACCATGCTGAGATACAATGCTGTTGATATCATGGTTTTCTTTTACTTCAAACCCAAGTCTGCAAACCATATCATAAACTGGGGGAGAGAGGCATGTGGTGATGGAGTCAGTTGTTAACATCTGGAATACAGGATATAATGGCCACTTGTTATCAAGAAGACAAAAAGAAAATAAAGTGATACAGTAAATAAAATATGTTAACTTTAAAAAGACTAAAAGAGAAATATATTAAATGCTTTAAAAATTTAGACAAAATAAAATTAAAATATTTCTAAAGATATTTTACCTAAGGTCTTAAAGTAATTTTATGGACTATAACAGAGCATTTCTCTCAATGCATCCTCTAAAAATGTCATTTCTTTTAAATAAAGCACAGCGAATCGTACAAGAAAGTGCTTAAAAATGCTGAACTGAATTTAGTATTCCTGAACTTCCATCTCCTCATCTATCTCCTGTACCTGCTTACAAGTTTTAATCTGAGCATTCCACAATGGCACTCCATTTTAATATATTTTACTGAATGATTTTAAATGGGACTGATGAACCAGAAGAAGCAATAATAATAATGCACACTTTCCTAATAACAACCCTATGAGTAGGTAATAGAAATACTGTTTTACACATAACTAAACAAAAGCTCAGAGATATTAATAGAAGTGGTACAACTGAGAATGAAATGACACTTTATATAATTAGTTCTTAAGACAAATACACATATATATAAATACACACACACACATAGTTGGCAGCTTACTTTAACATAAACTATTATCTTTTTAAAATTAAAAAGGATTTTAAAGAACTATGTAAAGTAATCACACAACCAGCCAATGTCATTCATTCGTTCATTCAAGTGAGTGCCAGCACACAAAAAATAGTCTTCTGGCAACAAACCCTGAGTACTTTGCAACGCACCAAATGGGATTCTCTTCTCCATAGGAAATATACAAAGTTTCCCTGTTTCCACTCCCAGACAATATCTTGCTTCTTCCTCCCAAATAAAAATCAATCTTCATTAAAACCAATAATTAATATTTCCAGAAAACAAGATGTGCTTCATCCTAAGGTTATTTGTACTTTAAGGGTCTCCTGGCAGAAAAGTCTTCAAGACCCACAGAATTAAACTGAAATAGCAGGTAGTAAGGTTGATGTTTAGGGGCAGAGAAGTATCAATTCAACTCACCAAATATTTATTAACCACCTAAGGCATTGTGCTATTGCTGAGGATTCAGACAAAAAAGTGAACAATTCCTGATCCTTGCCTAATAGGGCAGACTCTGGGAATGGTAGACTTTGTAGTTGCTTTCCTGAGGAGTGAACTTCCAACACAGAGCTCCTGCTTGGGAAACGAAGGAGGTGCCCTAGGATCTGCTCCAAGCCTTTCCTATCTGTACATTTCAAAAAATAGGAGCTAAGACAGGGAACAAATTGAGGAAGGCTGCCCTAACCCTCTCCTGTCCCCTCCTCCAACCCTTGGGATTTGCAGAGTACATTCCCAAAGTTAAGAAGCATTTATTAAAAAGAAAGGAGAAAAAAGTCTGTGCCTTCAAGGAGCTCATGGTCTCACAGAGAAAGCAACATGCAAATAATTATGTACAAACAAGATTATATGCAGCATAAATTGGCAGTAACCTCAGGGGGAAGGCGCTAGCAGCAAATATTTACTCCAGTGCAGTGCACATAGATCACCTGCCTCACCACCCCTAAACCCATAACATACGCACACTTGTAAAAATTTGCTGAAAATTTGTAAAAATTGTAACCGTGTGTGTAGTTAATGTGTGTATATACATACACGTATATATGTATGTGTATGTTAATTTTACAAATGGTAGTAAATTTTAGAAAATATATACATAATATATATGTATGTATGTACTCTAAAATTTGCTGCCTCTTGTAAGGGTAACACACATATATAATTGATACATGTTACATAATATATATTTATATATATATACTGGTTATATGTAACATACACATGCAGACATATATGTGATGTATACATATAATATACATCTATACACATGTATGTATACACACATACATATTTATTTTAAACCTGTCTCCTCCATTAGCATGAAAAATCCTAGCACAACGTCTGGCACATAATAAGCCCCTGATAAAAATGCTCGCTGCCTTCCTGCTTTAGGCTCCCAAGGAGGCTTAAACAAATCTATTGGAGGGAAGAAACTCCATCATTTCCTAGCTACTGTAGCCCCTGCCTTCAATTCAATCAATAGTGATTTAAGCCCCTCCTGTACTAAAAGCAGCTCAGTTCCCCACAGGATAATGTCTAAAGAGCAAGGGGTTCGTGAAGATGGTAAAAACCGCCGAGCTTTCACTGGACTCTCAACTTAACTGATACCTCCTCTAGACTCCGAACCAAAGCCTCTTCACTTGGAATCCACAAACGCTCCAAAGGGTGCGAGGGAGATTTCAGGGGATTCAAGAACAAGGTTAGAAAAAAAGTAATTAAATCTTTATTTTCACTGACCTCTAACTGAAATCTAGCATTGCCTTCCATCGTGCATTTTAAAACAACAACGTTATTTTGAGAAGGGATTCACAGGCTTCACCAGACTGTCAGAGGGATCCATGACCCCCAAAAGATGAGGAGCCCGTGCGGTGAGTGCGGACTGGCAGATGCAAACACATGCTCCTCGCTTGATCAGATGGAGCTGCGGGGGCAGCGACCCTACAAGCCAAATTTGCTACGTCCTGGGTTTCCAGGTGGTTTCTCAAAACCCGGCTGACCAGGCCGCTGTACAGAAGAGACCAACTACACCCAGCAGCACTGTCCCCACAGGGCCTCTCGCGAGATCAGCTTACCGCGCAGCACAGGGGTGTCTCCTTCTTCCCCTTCTTTCCTCCAGCACTTCCGGCTTCCGGCATGAATCTAGGCTGGCTGGCTGGCGCAATGGCGTCACTTCCGCTCGTCGCCGTCCTGCTCCTCAGGCCTCGGGAGCACGTGACCAGCCCCAGTCCTTTCCCCGGGCGCGTGCCGGTGCTGGGCGTCGTTACGAGCCGGTTTCCTCCCGTACCTCCGAGCGAAGGTCTCGGGGCTGCGGCCGGAGATCTGCTTCCGTCGGGATGGGCGGGAGGAGGCGTTGGCAGTAGAACAGACCCGCCTGACTGCGGCTTAGGAGAGAGAGAGGAGGACGCGAAACACTATGGAGTCACGAAACACCCCTGCCTCCGGTGCCCCTGCCTCTGCCGGTCGAGGCGTGAAGGCCCCGGCGATGCCGACGCAGCAGCCCGGGACCTCCGGGTCCCCGGCGAAGAGAGAACGGAGGCCCAGCATGTTTGAGAAGGAGGCAGTGAGTGTCATGGTAGTGGCTGGGACCCTCCACCCCAAATGATAACGGGGGCATTAGGGGCCCCCACCGGTTGAAAACGCCCCAGCTCCCCATCCACTCCTCACCTTCAGAAACAAAACAAAACAACACAACAGAGTTCTTTTCTAAAGAGCTAGGACTTAGAGCTTCGCCGAGACTTCACAAGTTTGTGCTCTTCACTGACTTCCAGAGGATTGGACCAGATAGTCTTTTAGCCTAATCCTTAGGTTAGGTGGGATCCCAGCTAAAGAATTCTCAGGGTCTTATTCCCCATTGTTCCAGTAATCAGGAATTCCTAGTGTATTGGAGAGTAAAACACCTAGTTTGAAACCAGGAGAACTGGGTTTGAATCCACTCTTGACTACAATACAAGTCCAGAAATGAGCCTTAGGTAAACCCCAGCAGTGATACTGTGCAGCCTTAGGGGAGTCATAACCGCTCTGTGGATACTGAGGTATCTTCAACTAGGAAAGGAGTGAATTGAATTAGATGGCTTCTGTGGTTCCTTCCAGCTCTAAGTCCTTTTATCCCATCAAAGAATTTGCTTATATTTGATTAAAAACTAGTGTCTCATCAAAAATTCTACAGAATTTTTTGGCAGTGACAAACTAAAACAAGTAGGGACCAGGATTCCATAGAGGTTTTTGCCCTGCTAAAGTGGTTGTAGGCCCAAAAAAGGGAATCAAAGGACATTATATAAAATGTTTTACTATAAAGTGCTATGTAAATGTTTCTTTTTATCCTGACCCATAACCTTAATTATTAGGCAGTCCCCACACCCCCCATACCCCCACAACCCCCCCACCCCGCCATATTTCCCACGAGATTTGCAGTGCAACCGTAAAGCAAAGCAAATCCATCTTGTGTGCAATAGCCATCCAAATGCTTGAAGAGAGCTAATTCTACTTAATAAAATCCTTCTTTCTCCAGTCTTTAAGCATCTCTCATTGACTCATAACACACGTTTTTCAGTTCTCACCATTCTGGTCAACCTCTTCCAAATGTGCTACAGTTTGTCAGGGCCCTTTTAAAAATGTAGTGTGCAGAGCCAAGCACAGTGTTCCTGCTGTGGTCTCTCACCAGTAGATATTTTATCCCATATGAGGTGAATTGAGGTGTAGATGTGATAGGAAATGTAAATATCATTTAGTTACTCCCCCATCTTTAGATGAGAAAAATGAGTCCTAAACATTAAGAATTTCCCAAGGTCATACATAATAAGTCATAGAACCAGGATTCAAAACCAGGACCCTTGACTTTAAATCCAACACTAAACATGGTATTTTAGCATTTATGGCTGCCGCATTACACCATTCATTCATCAAGCATTGAATGCCTCCTGTAGGCAGAGACGCTGGGGATGTAAAGAAAATACATCCTGCTTTCAAGTAGCTTACATTTTTCTGGGTACAAAACAGAAGTGGAGGTAATGAAGGAGAGAATTCTCGATGCAAGGGAAGGCTGGTACGAAAGGGGGCCTGAAGATGAAGTGTAATGTACAGAAAACCACAAGTAGACCTGGCTGGCTGAAATGTCAAGTGTGTGAAAGGAAATAATGTGAAATCAGTTTTGAAAGATAGATTTGAGCCACAATGCGAAGGAAGTTAAATGTCATTTGGAGGTGTTTTTATTTTCTCTTTTGAGCTATAGGGAGCCACTCAACCTTCTTGATCAGAGGAGTAATATGGGCAGACCTAGGCTTTAAGAATATAAATTTGTTGGGGCAGCTAGATGGCGCAGTGGATAGAGCACTGGCCCTGGATTCAGGAAGACCTGAGTCACTTCACAAAAAAAAAAAAAAAATATATATATATATATATATATATATACATATATATAAAAAATATATTATATATATATTACATATTATATATATAAAATATATAAATTATATATATTATATACATATATATATATCTCAATTTGTCTGCTGTATGGAGGATAGATTAGAGAAGAGGAAGACTAGAAACAGGGAATACCTAGTAAGAGAACATTGCAATAGTCTGGTGAGATGATGAAGGCCTGAACTAAGGTGTTGGTGGTATGAGCAGAAAGAAATGACTACAAAAGATGTGACTTTGTCTGACCCTCTGTGTCTAGATCTTGCTGTCTTGCTCTATATCTCTGTGACACTTGTGTCTGTGATTGTCTATGTCTCTGCATCTCTGTAACACAGTTAACAGATATTAAGAGTTTACCATGTGCCATGCACTGTGCCAAGCACTGGGTATACAAAGAAAGAAAAAACGTGGTCCCATGTCTTCAAGGAGCTCACATTCTAATGGAACAGACAGCTAGCAAACAGTTGTTCATACAAAATATATACAGTATAAGAGGGAGGTAAAATTGGAAGGAAAGCAGTGCTGGTTAGGGGCTGGGAGAGGGGACTGGGGAAGTCCTCCTTTAGAAGGAGGGATTTGAGCTGAGTCATGGAAGCCAGAAGAAGGTGGAGGTGAGGGGGTAGAACATTCTAGGCATGGGAGTGAAAAGGCAAGGATTCGAGTTTTTATGTGGGGAATAGCAAGAAAGCCTTTATTTCATTGGCTCATAGAATAAGTAGATGAGAGTAAAGTTGTGGAAAGGTAGGAAAAGGGTGAGGCTCCAAAAACCAATCAGAAGACTTTATATTTGATGCTGGAGGTAATAGGTAGTCACTAAAGTTTATTGAGTAGGTAGGCAATGTAGTCGTATTTACAGCTTAGGAAAATAATTTAGGCAGTCATATTTGGGGAAATCATTGAATTGGATTTGGGAAAATCATACTGGAGTGAAGAAAGAAACCTGATTTAGGTAAATCAACCTTTTACAGGAGTCTAGAAGAGAGGTGGGGGACTAGACTTGGTTTCAGAATGTGGCGGGCCTGGAAAAGATTTAAGGTGCTTCGTTTTGTTAATCCTGCTCTTGTCTACAGGATAGTCCAAGCCATTTTCTCAGGTTTGACCTCCTCCAATTCTCAGTCTGAATTTGAGACATTGTAGTATATGTGTGTGCATTCATGTGCGTATGTATTTATATATACATACATATATACAGGCACTCAAATATTTGTTAATGAAGGAATAAAACAATTCATTATTTTTTAACCTAGTATTAAAATAAGCCCATAGGTGGGTATTAGTCCACCCCTTCCCCCAACTGTCAGTCAGGGTACTTCCACTGCAAAAAAGTATTTAAAAGCAGAAACTCAAGGAACGAACCCTAAGCCATACTAAAATATATATTTTTTTTTTCTTTAGTATGCACAAATCTTACGGGAAAGACTCAGACAATCTGTACATGATGTTCTGTATGTTGAACCTCCATTTGATGAATCAATTGCTGATATAGGTAAAGATCAATGGAAGACCATGGGAAAAGTAAAATATGCTAACACATATAGAATGGAGCCATACAGGAAATTCGAAGCTCAGTCAGTACAAAGGAAAGTTCAACAGATACTAACGGTTAGAGCAATATATTTTTTCTAAAATGTTTGATGATAAGATAGATTTCTATAATAAAATGGGTTTTTTATGTACTAATTATCTCTAAGAAGCTTAAAGTGTATTACTGAATGTTACTGTCACTGCTATGACAAGTACAGTAGATTGTATTTTTGTTACAATTGACCCTTTTAACCATGAGTTAATTATTACCTCTATGTTGCCAAGATAGGTCTAAAACTGAGAAATACGCAAGAGTGAGCAAGAAGCATGCTGAGTATATGAGGGAGAGTATGTATGTGAATGCAACCGTCTACTCTGATATATTGATTGATTCATCCATTATTTCATTGCTGTGTATAATTCCTCAATTTCTTATCATCCTGTTTGATTTTTCTCCCATGTTTTCTCCTAAACCTAATGTAGAAGATCAACCCACCTATTGGAGACCTTCTTATTCTTTTTATAAAGTAATTCATCAATTATTTCATTAGATCTTCACAATGGTGAGGAAGGCAGTTCTTTTATTACTGTTACACAGGTAAAGAAAGTGAAGCTATGAGAAATCAGGTGATTTGCCAAAGCCAGCAACAGTAGAGCTTGGACTTGAATCCAGGCTCTTGTCTTAAAGGATCAATGTCTTTTCTTACTCCACAATAGTGTATCTTAGGGATACAGAATCACAGAAATAGGAGGAGCCTCAGAGGTCATATAAACCAACAGGAATGTGAATTGGAATACCTTTTACAACATCCCTAAAATGTTCATCCAAACTCTACTTAAAGACCTCTGTAACCTCCCAGTACAGCTCATTTCACTTTTGGACAGCTATAATCATTTGGAAACTGCCTTTTCCTCTTTAATTAGTAGAAGTTGCCATCTGTGGTCAAGCAGAACAAGTCTGACTTTTATCCTGTATAGCATAATTTTAGATATTTGAAGACTCCTATAAATCCCTCCCTCCCACATCCCTCAACCCAATAATATTATGCAGAATAACATTTCTGGTTTTTTCAATTAATCTTCACTTGGCATGGCTTGGAATCACTTTACTGACATGGTCACCCTTCTATGGATGCATTCCAGCTTTGATATTGGCCTTCAATATATGTAGCACCTGGAACTGAATATGATATGACAAAAAGGGTCTGACCAGGGTGGGACTATAACTCCCTTTTTTTTTGGATGCTATACTTCCGTTGTTGCAGCCTAAGACTACGTAGCTTTTTTGGCTGCCATGTTACTGTCTACTCATGTTATATTTGTAGTCCACCAAAATCCCCTGGTCTTTTTTCACATAAACTGTTGTTTAACCCTACTTTTCAGGGTTAAACTTGCCTAATTGAATTTATTAACCTAAGTGTAAGAGATTTATTTTCATTAAATTTCATACTATTGAGGGGGGCATCCAGCCATTCAAAATATTTGGGGAACCCAATTCTGTCATCCAGTGTATTAGTTATATCTTCTAACATTATGTCATCATAAAATTTTATAAACATACCAACTGTGGTTTCATCCAAGTCATAGATTAAAAAAAAGGACCAAGGACAAGTTCCCTTAGGGCCCTCCACTGGAAACTTCTCTTAAAAGTGACATTGAGATATTAATAATTATTCTTAGGGTCTGATCGTTCATCCACTTCTGGATCCTCTTAGTGATACTATCATCTAGCCCAGTTCTCTCCATCTTGCCTACAAGGTTAGCTTTGAGAGAATTTGTCAGATTCCATGTATTCTGTGTCTATTGCATTTCCCTGATCAAGTCAGTCATGACAGTCTAGTAGCACTGTCAAAAAAGATGTGAAGTTAGTCTGATGGGACCTGTTTTTTTATAAAGCTGGGCTGATTCGTAGTGTTCACTGTTTCTCTTTCTGAATGTTCACAAACCATGCCTTAAATAATACATTATAGAATGATAACTCCTAACAATCTCTGTGTCCCAATAATTGGAGAATGGTTAAACAAATTGTGGTTTATGAATCCAGTGGAATATTGTCATAAGAAATGAAAAGTACAAATAAAAAGAAATGCAGGAAAAATTATTCAAAATTATACTGAATAATAACAACAGTTTGTATTTATATAGCGCTTTAACATTTATAGAGCACTTTACATACATTGTCTCATTAGGGTCTTATAAAAACTACCTATAAGGCCTTACTTTAAGATAAGGAAGCTGAGGCTTAGAAAGTCAAATGACTTGCCTAGGATGACATAGCTATTAATATTTGAGTCAGAATTGGAAGCCCCTGCTATCTGAAACATAGCAGGAACTATATAAATGTTAACCATTATTATCATTATTGTTATTATCATCATCATAATTCTATTACATTCAAATACCACAATTACTTTAGCCATTTCCAAATCAATAGACATCTATTTTGTTTCCAATTCATTGCTATCACAAAAAATGCTGCTATAGATATTTCAGTGTACATAGGAACTTTATCAAAGGCCTCCTTGGAATATAAGCCCAGTAATTAAATCTCTGGGTCAGAGTGTATGGACATTTTAGTCCTTTTATTTGAATAATTCCAAATTGCTTTCTAAAATGAGTATACAAATGCAAGCCTCCACCAAAAATGTGATGAAACCTCTGAGTTATTTTGACTTGTTTTTCTCTCATTTTTAGTAATTTGGAACATTCTTTAATGTTAATAGTTTGCAGTTCTTTTGAGAAATGTTTATATCCTTTGACAAGTTAACTATTGGGAAATGGCTTTTAGGGGTGGGTCCTTCAGAGTGTGTGTGTGTAAAACATATATGCATATTAATCATTTATTGGTCTTTAATACCAAACCCTTGTCGAAGGAACTTGATAAAAGAATTTTTTTTCCCATTTAACTGTTTCCTTTCCTATCTTAGATGGATTAATTGTGTCTGTGCAGAGGCTTTTCAGTTTCATGTAATCAAATTTATCTATTTTATCTTTTGTAATTACCTCTCTCCCTTGAATGGTTAAGAGCATATCTCCTAAACTGTATGAACTCATTAAAAAAATATTTTTCACACAAATCAAGTCAGATCTAAACAACTGAAAAAATATTAATTGCTCATGGGTAGGCCAAACCAATATGATAAAAATGACAACTCTAACTAAATTAATTTACTTATTCAGTGTTTACACCAATAAACTACCATAAAATTACTTAATAGAGCTAGAAGAACACATTTCCTACCCCTAGGCATGAGAGATATATAATCAGCTTCTCTCCTAATTTTTCATACTATGATCTTTAATGTTAAGATTGCATATCCACTTAGGATATACTGTGAAATATAATTTGAGTTGAGGGCTGAAAGCCTAATTTTTGCCATTCCTATTTTCCCAGCAGTTTTTATCAGATATGGAGTTCTTTTCTAAGTAATTTGTATTGTCTACTTTGAATTGAATACTGGGCTGTTGAATTCCATTGTTTCTGATTCTGCTTTGTCTCCTCTGTTCCATTAATCTAGCTCTCTGTTCTTAAAGTAATACTAAATTATTTTGATAACTGCTGCTTTGTAGTAAATTTAAGGTTTGGAAGTGCCATTCTACCTTCATTCCCTACCTCTTTTGATCATTTTCCTTGTTACATTGCAAATCTTTTGCTTTTCCAAATGAATTTTGTTGTTATTTTATGAAGTTCTATAAAATGTCTCTTTGATAATCTGATTGGTATAGCATTAAAATTGTAAATTAACTTTGGTAGTATTGAAATTTTTTTATTCCTTTAAGGAATAGTTTGTCATTGAATCTATAAAAGTCTTTTGTTTGCTTTGTGTACTTTGTAGTTATTTGGAGTGGAATTTCACTCTCTGTTATTGCCTCTTGGATTTTGTTATTTAGAAATGAAGATTTGTTTTGTATCCTGCAACTTTGCTGAAGCTACTGCCTTGATTAATATCTTCTGCCAGTTCCCTGGGATTTTCCAAGTAAATGATCATATCATCAGCAAATAGGGATACTTTTATCAACTCTCTACCTGTCCTTACATATTTAATTTCTTTCTCTTATTGACATTATTTGCATTTCCAGAATTATATCACATAATAGTGAGGAGAGTAGGTATCCTTGCTTTCCTCCCATATTGACCAGAAAAGGTTCTGTTGTATCCCCATTGCATGTGATACTTGCCTTTGGTATTAGTCAGTAAACATTTATCAAGTACCTACTATGTGCCAGGCACTGCACTAAGCACTAGCCATACAAAAAAAAAGACAGCCCCTGCCCTCAAGGAACTCACAGACTAATAGAGGAGACAGCAAGCACACAAATATGTGCAAACAAGCTATCCCCAGGATAAATAGGAAATAGTTACAAGAGGGAAGGCACTAAAATGAAGAGGGAGTGGAAAAGGCTTCCAGTGGAAAATGAAATTTTAATTAGGACTTAAAGAAACTCAGGAGGACCAGCAATCGGAGTGGAGGAGGGAAAACACTGAAGGCATGGGGGACAGCCTGAGAGGATGGCTTGTTCATGAAACAGTCACAGAAGCCATTGTCACTGGTTCAAAAGATACATGTCAGGGAATCAGATAACAAAAGACTGAAAAGGAAGGAGAGGGCTAGTTTATGAAAGGCTTTGAATGCCAAACAGCCTTTTTATTTGATTCTGGATAAAATAGGGAGTCACTGGAATTTGAGTAGGGGGGGTGACATGGTTGGACCTACTTTACTAAAAAAAGGCCCCTCTATACCTATAGTTTGTAGGGTTTTTAGCACAAATGAATATTAGAAAGACCTACATGACCTTATACAAAGTGGAATAAGAAAAGCCAAGAAAATGGTCTATTTAATAACTACAAATAAATGGAAAGAACAGTCACACACAAAATAATTAAAAGTAAATGTTGAAAATGATAAAAAAAAAAAACAATAGTTAAGAGAAGAGCTTTGAGAACACACCCGTTTGCGGAGGTGGAAGTCACAAGTGTAAATTTACATACATATTTTCATAATTTTTCAATGTACTGACCTCTTTTTGTCTTTAAAAAAATATTTGTTTTATGACATGGCTCTGTATGGGGGTGGAGGGATATTGGGGGAAAAACTATGGTGATCTATGTAAAAAAGACATTAAGAAAACCTTTTTTTAAGTACTATAAAGCATAGGAATAAGCATGTTTCCATAATCAATAAACTATGTCTGACACCAAAAGTTGTCACTATACATATATTAAGATAAACTAGAGATGTTTCTAATGAGGATATGATCAGGATATTCTAATAGGATGAAATTCAAGCTATCAAAAACCATATACAAAAACACCCCAAATCGCTAATGATAATTATGCAAATTAAAACAACTGAGGTTCTACCTCATGTCCATCAGTTTGGCAAAAATTACTAGAAAGAAAATGACAGTTATATTGAGAGCTATTTGGAGGACAGGCACAATAATGCACATTGGTGGATCCTTGGATTGATCCTGCCACTACTATACACAAAGAGTCACTAAACTTTGAATGCTCTTTGACCCAGAAATGCCACTGCTAAGGTTATACCAAAAATAGTAAAAATGAAAAGGGAAATTGCCCATATGTACAAAAACATTTTTGTAACAAAGAACGAGACGTAAAGGGGATGCATACCAATTGGGAAATGGCTAAACAAACTATAGCATGTGACTAGAATGGATTATTATTGCACCACAAGAAATAATGAAAAAGATTGTTTCAGAGAATCGTGGGAAGACTCATTTAATTTAGAGTGAAGTGAGCAGAACCAGGAAATGGTAACACATAGTAAAGAAAAACAATATTGAAAGCTTAAAGAACTCTTAGCAACACGATGACCAGCCACAACTCCACAGGTTCTGTGATAAGAAATTTACCTACTTCCTCACAGAGAAAGAACTAAAGACATTTTCTGACATGGACACTGAAGATTTATTATGCTTAACTATGCTTATATGTTACATGTTTTTCCTCCTTTTTTAATTAGAGGAGGAGATTTAGGGGGGAGAGGTATTAAGTTCAAAATAGGAATTGGCAACCTTAGCCTGAGGGATAAACCAGGCCTGAACAAATTAAGGTATAGTAAAAATAGTAAAATATTATTGTGCTGCAAAAAATGAGGACCCGAATGGTTTCAGCAAAACTTGCGAGGACTTCTATGAATTAATCCAAAGTGCAGTGAAAGAATCAGAACAGTTTACATAGAACCAAGAAAACAATTTACACAATTCAACAATTTACTTATTTGTTAAGAAAAGCAAATTTTTAAAGACTTAAGAACTTTTATGAATATTGGCCATTACCAACAACAATTCCATGTGACTGATTAGGAAATTTGCTACCCACCTCCTGAGAGAGAAGTTCTTCTCAAGGTAGAGAATTAGACATTTATTTTTAACATATCAAGTGTGTGTGTTTATTTTGCTTTATTATGCTTATCTGTTACTAAGATTATGTTGGGGGTTTTATTTTTTTATTTTTGGGGGAGAGGAACTAGCTATAGTATTGACCAAAAAAAAGGGGGGGAGTAGAAAAAAAGAGAATCACTTGATTATTTTTTTCAAAATGCACAGAAGAGAACTGAAGGAATTAAAAAAAAAACAGACAAGCAATACAACTTTGAAACTTGGTACTTCGAAAATAAAATATTGCTGTCTAATAGAGAATGATTTTGCTGGACTATACACATTTGTAATGGGTTTTGTTTTTCTTGCTTTCTCAATGAGTAGGGGCGAGGAAATGGGAGAACAAGAATTCAGAACTAAAAATATAATGGAATTTTAAAAAATAACACCAACTAAAAAACATGTTTTGATTAAGAGCTTTGATGTGTATGCCTGATTCAGGAATAGATTTTATCTTTGGATTGAGCCCCATATAAAGATAAGCACAATAAAGTTCATTGGGCAAAGCCTAAAAATAAAACAATGAAATTACTTTTAATACAGATGTAACAGTGGATAGAGTACTGGGTCTAGAGTCAGGAATAAGAGTGCAAATACAGCTTCAGACACTTAGCTGTATGACCCTTCTAATATTGGTAACCATTCGTGTTCTGTTTTTTAAAGGTAAAGTTAATTTTATTTTTTGAGGTGATTGTGTTTGCCATAGTCAGTGCCTCTTAGCCCTAATCTCTAAGCAAACACAAATGGGAGGCTTCTGAATAATCAAAATATTTTGCAACTTATTTCTTAATCCTTGAATATAGTTTCCATTGTGGTGAGTTTTATTCTTTGTTCTCACTTTCCAAGAGAAAGGCTAGCTACTGCTCCTTCAGAGTTCTAAAATACCACCGATATTGAGATTCCTCTTCTCTAATTCTATCAGCTCAAGCCTTCATTCCAAAAATGTTATCCTCACAGTTATCTACTAGTGCCCAGTACTTTCAATTCCATTTAACCAGTTAGCATCAATTACTTTTACATATGGCTATGAAGACATATCAAAGACAAAAGCCCAAACATCCCCCCATGTATATACTTCTGGGGCACACTCTCCCCTTTACCACCTTAGACTCTGGGAGAAAGTGGGCGCAAACTTACGCAGTGTCTGCAAAGCATTGGTCCTATCAAGTTCAAGTATAAAGGTGGCATATCAACTGGATGAGCCCTTGTCTCAGCTGTCACTGGGCTGGGTCCTGAGCATTGCTCCTTGCTTCTCAGGGTATCATCAGTGCTAAACCAGCTGACTGCAAAATCTATCACGGACTTGATGGCAAAATTCATAAATTATCACAGTCATCTCCAACCTCCTTCACCTAAAATGAAAGAATAGACACTGAGGCAAGAACTAGTATTTGCATGTCACATGTGAGTCTTGGTGGGGAAAGCCCAGGGCCTCTCTCCTTTTATAGAATTGTTTCTCACTAGAATTCTGACAGACTGGAAGAAGTGAAATCTAGAAAAGGACGAGCTAGATTAGCACCCCTAGTTCTGGCTGTGCACTTGCAGACAATTAAGGGGCTCCTATTCACAATGCGATTAGCAGACCAGAACCAGGTAGAGAATCCTAGCCATTCATGCTCTAAAGGCTATCCACAACTACTACATGTTAAGATTCTCTAAAAGTAGGTTCTCCATCCTTTTCCACATAGGGAATTGCATGAAAGGCACTCTTGAGTGCTTCTAAGGACTTAGCTCATTGTCCAGTCTTCCTTTACACTCACTATGCACTAACAGTTTAATGCTGGCTAAGGGCCACTCCCCTGTACACCAACATATTTTTTTTTACTTTCTCCTCATACCTATTTTTTCATTAAAGTTATCAAATATTTAGGTATTAGTTGACTTGATTGAAGATCTTGTCAAATTCTTTGTAGTTTCTCTATTCCTTCAAATTCTGTAATTATGTTGATACTTAAGATGTAATTGTCTTCCTGGTGGGTTTTTTGCTTATCTTCATTATGAACAGTACCAGGCAAGGTGAAATGATAACACTTCACTATTCTGAACAAGTTAATGTGGATGTCGCTCAGTTCAGCTTATTTGCCATTGGACAAAGTTCTCATGTTTGGAGTGCCAGCAGTTAAATTAATTTTGCAGACAGTCTAAAAGTTGTATAGTTTTTAACACTCTCTCATCTCTTTTATGCAACCAGGCCACTATTAATGATGAAGTGAAAGAAATACATAAACAAGATTGAGGAACATTTTGTGGGGTTTTGGGTTTTTTTCCTTTATTATGTATCACCAAGGGCAAAAAAATTAATTACCTAATGGCTAACCTGATGATGAGCATGTCTATGTATAAGCCGGTTCTTGGGACAGTAAACTTAATATGTCATATGTCATTTGAAACCTTTTCAAATTTGGTAGAAACTGCCTTAGTTCTCATAGTATATAGCCTCCAAGTAGCCAGGGTCATCTCTATGCCATTAGAGGAGGACTTTTAAAGGAGAGCAGATAGATATGTTTCCATTTTTTTGGTTTTAATTTGTCAAATTATAATTTTTATGCTGAAAATTTTTAGACTGAAATTAAGGATTACTTTTTAAAAATTCTTTTAATAGGACAAACTTAAGAATGTCAAGTACAGTGAAGAAACATTTTCTTTCTTGTCACTTGAACTGGCAGATCGTGTATTAGGAGCTGTCAAAGAATTTACTTTCCCTCGATATAAATACATTGTAAAAATCATACTTATTCAAAAAACTGGTCAGTCAATAAATGTAAGTATGGAAAAATTTTGTCTACTGACACTTTTATACATCTTGTTCAGTCGCTTCAGCCATGTATAACTCTTCATGACCCTGTCTGGGGTTTTCTTGGCAGAGATACTAGAGTGGTTTGCCATTTCCTTCTCCAGCTTATTTTACAGATGAGGAAACTGAGGCGAACAGGGTTAAGTGACATGCCCAGGGTCACAGAGCTAGTAAATATCTTGACGACTCTTATCTTGGTGCTCTATGTACTGTAACACCTACCTGCCTAGTTTATACATCTATAACACGTTAATTTCTATTTGTAATGATGATCATTGAAAGGCCACGTGGCATAATAGATAGAGACCTGGTCTGAGAGTCAGGAATACCAAAGTTCTAGGTCCTGCCTCTGAAACATACTATGTGATCTGAATCAAATCCCTTTAATCCCCTAGTGTCTCAGGCAGTTCTCTAATTCGAAAAGTAACAGATGAGTTGCTAATCTGCTTCAGTAAAATGAGTTTCCACACTAAAATTCCCCATGCTGATTAAATCATGGTTAGGTTATTTTAATGACACTAATCAGATATTACATAATTCTGAATCATCAAATGAAGATTAAATTATGTTCAGTATAATTGTATTTAGGGGTATGCGAGATCCAACTTGTACTGACTTACAAAAGCTGATTGTTAAATTTTCATTGTGAGCATTTACACCTTGGAAATAAACAAACACTACAAATCAGAGCATAATTTGTTGTTTTGTTGATTTTGAGACATAAAGTGATGGAGAAAATGTTAATAATGCAGATTAAACTCAAGAATGTATTGCACATACATTTTTTCCTAGAGAGCCAATTGCTACATACTTACCATCATATCAATGATTTATTTAATGATTTTAAGTATATTTAATGCATTTCTTGAAAATCAGTAACCCATTTAGTTAACTCAGGCATCCCATTGTTAAATAAGGTTCATGATAATGCCAGATGTCATGTTTTCTATATTGTTTAATATTTAACACATTTTTTATTGAGCACTTATTGTATGCAACTTAGTGTGCAAGGCACCAAGGAAGAACCAAAGAAACATTCTGTTCTCATAAAATTTGAATTTTAATTGGAGAGATGTTATATGTGTATATGTATATATATACATATTATAAATACATATGTATACATACGTATAAGTGTATGTACCTATGTACCTATATTTACACGGATAATGTAACACTAGGCAGTACATAATGATAAGTTACTCATGGACAAATGTATGTTTCAGGAAGTATGGTCTAATGGATAGAGACTTAGATTCAGGAACCAGGCAATTATTTAGTACTGACTATGTGCTGGGCACTGGGAATACAAGGACAAAGTTAAACTCCTGCCCTCCATGAGCTTACATTCTATCAGGAGAGACAAACATAATTTTATATGCATATATACATATACAGAAAAGAGGTAATTAAATGAGGAGAGGCAATATCAATAACTGGGACGATCTGGAAAGGCTTTATGTATAAAAAGATAATTCAGTGAAAACTAGCAAGCATGAGAAGAAAAGTACATTCTAGGCAAAGGGGATATCAATTACAGGAAGCATTTGTTCAGTGCTTACTACGGGTCTGACATGGCAGGAAATGATGGGAATACAAATTCAAGTAGAAAGATAATCTTGCTCTCAAGGAGCTCATGTCTTAATGGAAATTGAAAAGAGTGGGTGGGGAGAGCCAAGATAGATATTACAGAACATTTGCATTAATACAGAAAAATTGTTTTTTGTTCTGATGAAGTTTGTATTGTCCTTCAAACAGATTGAACCATGAGTTATAAATTATTTGAGCCTGTTTTTGTTAGTGTTTCTGCAGAATTGTTGGGATTTTTAAAAAATGTTTAGCCATTCTTGTGTCTGCAGGAATGAATTACTTTTCTCTTACTTGATTCATATTTATTGTGCATTGAATATATTTTTACACACTCCCTATCCCATCCCATCCTTTTCAGGGGAAGCCCTAGATATGAGCCAGAAGTAAAATCATTCTCTGGTTCCTGAGGTGGAAGACGTAAGCCAATAAGTGAAAACAGAAAGCCCCTTCTCATTAGAGGCCAGGCTCTTCCCAGGACTAGATCTGGTACAAACCACATTCTGGGTTCACAAGAGAAAAGGCCGAATGCCCCCAGCTTCTGTGAAACCATCGAAGAAGTTCTTTATCACTAGACCAGAAGCAGATTAAAAGGTCAGAACATAATCAGTATAAGACTGACCAGATGCTGCTATATGCATGAATGCTTATTTTTCCCCTGCCTCCAGGCCATGGTAATCAGAGCCCTTCAGGTGCTAGTGAAGGCTAATCCTATCTGTAAGAACTGATTTTAACTACGAGAAAATTACCCTGTATTTGTATTGTACTTAATGTTCTGTGTCCATGTTCTCTATGTAAAAAGTTCCTTGAAGACAGGGACTGATTTTTATTTTTTATTTTTGTCTTTGTGTTTCCTTAGCGCCTAACACAATACCCAGTGCAGATGAGGTGCTTATTACTTATTACTGAATTTATTGGAGGACTGTAGGGGCTGGAAGCTCAGGGTTAGTCATTACGCCAAATATTCAAGAAATCATAAATTTGATTGGCAATATGTTCAAAAGCAAAGAAAGAACAAATATGACCCTCTGCAAATCATAGTAAATGGTAGTGAAATGATGCTCCAAATTTCATAAAATAAAAGAATTGCATAGATTGATTATATTGGGGATTATATGCACATGGAGTATACAAAGAGTATAACTTTACCATCACAAATTTTACCCAAAAATAATATTTAAAACATACTTAGGCATTTTATAAGATCTGTGATTTAACCTGTATGTATTCTCCTTCCCCCAAAGCACCTTAGTAAATGTTTATTGAATTGAAAATGTAAAATCTGAAATTGGTATTTGGTCTTTTCATTTCACAGATTTCTAGCAGATGGATCTGGGATGTTGTTTGGGACACCTGGCTAGAAGCTAAACATGAAACCGAATCTTATATTGCATTGGCCATGGTATATGCACTTTATTGTGAATAGCTTATCATATCTACTATTTTTATCACATTTATTGATAAATAAATACATGAGTTATATATGTATTGCTAACGTTTATTCAGTAATCTTTTTAATTGCTATGCAACTATTTTAGTGATTTTTTTTACAATTGAAATTCCTTAATTTTATCCTTAAAGTAAAAACATTCTTTACCTGTTTTCTACCTATTGAAATATAGTTATCTTTGTTGTAATGCACTCTCCTTCACCTTTGAATCCATTGTACCCTTTGTCCTACTATCATTTATTGCCTGTCACTTCTCAACTTTGGGTTACCTTCAGGGTACTTCAACCTTCATTTTTGCTCTCATGTTGCTCATTACCACTGGGGAAAGCCACACAGCCATGTCTTCTGCATTTACTACAAATCCAGACTTCTTCTTGAGTGGAATACAGACCACTTACTCAAATCAAAACTCAGAGGCATCTCCAAGTAGAAAACAGAAGGTTTTATTCTAGCAAGTCTCGTGAGAAGAGTTTGGCGTTTCCTACCCAGGGCAGACTGGAGTAGTGAGGCCCAGCACACACAACAGTAAGCAGTATATATAGTCTTAAACAAACCACTCCAAAAAGCCCCCCTCCCCACCTGTTTGTCTCAATCTCTTTATCCTCATTGGCTGAGGCAAGAGACCTCACAAGTCTATATTCAGAACCCAAGAGATACATTTCACTCAGAACTAGCTTGGGAGCTAGAGGATTGCCTTCTTTGGTAAAGTTAAGGCACAAAACAACAGAGGGGGTGGTTACAAAACAAGGGAGCAGGGTGGGCAGCTGGTGCACAACCCCCTTCCCCAGAAATGAAAATGAAACTTAGGCCCAGCTCATGCTGAAGCCTTACTACATTTATGGAGCATAGCTTACATCTTACATGAGAAACTTTCACTTGTCCCACACATTGTTGTTCAGTCGTTTTAGCCATGTCCAACTCTGTGACCACATTTGGGGTTTTCTTAGCAAAACTATTGGAGTGGCTTGCCATGGTCTTGCCCAGGGTCACACAGCTAGTAAGTGTCTGAGATTGGATTTGAACTCAGGTCTCCTTCATTCCAGGTCTGGCGCTGCATCCACTGTGCCACCTAGCTGCCCCTTTAAAAAATAAAATGTGTTATGTAGGATGGCTTTCTGAGATGGGGAGTGGGAGAGATAAGGAAGGAAATTACTATGCTGTTTCAAACAAAAGACATCAATAAAAATTCATTTAAAAAAAAAAAAGGAAATCCTTCCAAGTGTAATAGGGGAAGTAGACAATAAGGAACCTGTCCTTAGAACATGATTTGATCTTCCTGGTGCGTTATATAGAACATGCCAGGTATTTTCTTCCTGGTTTCAATCCAACATGTGGAGGTTTGTGTTGTGGAGAAACAATGAGGCTTGTGGTTAGCTAAGGAGATGGAAGGACTGATGATTCAGTAAGTACTAAGCTAGAACTGAAATGGAAAAGAATAGGTATCTTCCCTCCACCCTCAGACCCTCACAATTCTATGATTTTCTCTTCACTGGTGGCTTTCAAGTGATGAGCGAGAATGCTGTGAACTGCTGGGTGGGAGAGGAAACAAAAACATTAGAAAGCATGAGAATAAAGAGATCTTTCCTTAATATAAGTAGTGTCTATCTAAAAGAAGAGCAAACATTACCTGTAATGGTGATAAACTAGAGGCCATTCTAGTGTAATCAAATGTTATATGGCTGTAAAACAGAAATCACTATCTCCAAAGAATTTTGTGGTGCATTGGTAATGAGAGAATGCTAAAAGGCCTAGAAAAGTTCTTCAATGTATGAAAATATGGTAAACCTTGTATGGAGGCTTTATGAGAGGATATGGATAGCATTGTGCAGCAAGACAAAGGGTGAGCTGCAATCTGTATTAGTCAAGGGAGCACCTGCATTAATGATGTCACAAATCTAACAAAGCACAGTAGCAAATATTTTCTATTTCACTAAGTTGCTGGGCAAATGAAATGAGATAATATGTCTGTAAGAGAGTGGCCCTTTTGGATATGGACAATCTTGATAGTGGAAAGGAGCAGAAACAAGCAAGGACAGCTGTGAAAAAGTTGTAAAGAACCAGTCCCTCAAAGAAAATGCACTTCATTCAGGATAAGTAGGATCCAAGTATAGTTTCCCAGCATCTGATTTCCATATGAACACCTTGAGGAACTGGAAGGCAATAGCTAGAAAACTCAATTCCTAGAACTATATGGTGACCATGGAACAAAATGTATGAGTGGCTTGAATGGAGCAGCTAGTGGAGAAGACACCCAAATTGTCAGTGAATTGTTGTATGTACAGTTCCTAAGGGAGGCAAAGGATATGGAAAGCCCCCAGTACAGATATATGAGGTGTGCCCCAGGGACATTATTCCTTGAAATAGGGGAATGTGATTAATAATAACCGGATTGGGAAAACCCAGCCCTAAAAGAAGCTGCTGTCATTCATGCATACAGAAGATATATTTTTGCCACTATCTTCAATGTGCTTCTATTTGGGTTTTCCAAATTGATGAGTTCCACTGAGCCAATATTACTCCCTTTCTGACCCTGTATTGGTGTAATAGCTCATTAAACTTTCTTATCCTACCTTGATTGTGTTTGTCTTCCTTTACCTCATAGACCACAAATAAGCTCCCTGAACATAGGAACTGTGCCTTATTCAGCTCTGTCTCCCTCTATAGTACCTACCACAATGATTTACACAGAGTAGACACTGAAAGTTATTGGTTGAAGGAATGAATAATGAATGGAAAATAGACTGTTGAGAGCATCAGGGCAGTCTGTGGCTGTTACCAAAATAGAGCTATGTTCTGCTAATAAAAAAATGTAAATCCCCACCTTCACCTCAATTAGCATCATACTCTAACAAAGGTAGGCAGCCTAGATGAACATGTGAGATACTTCAAATAACCACATACAGCAGTAAGCTGAAGATAAATCAGCCATGAGGGAAGTTTCAGAAGCTTTGGACTAAGGATCCTATCTAATCACTCTTCTGATATTTTCCTTACAACATTTTATGAATCAATTAAATACAATCACACATTTGCATCCCCATACAATCCTCTTACTTCAAGATAAATAAGGACAGTAGAAATAGGCTGGTGGAAATTCTCATACACTGTTAAACAAGATACATGAAAACAGGATTTACAAGCTTCGTAATGTTTGCATGATTTGTTTAAGTCCTTTTTGTTGGTTAAACTTAGGGGATACTACTGTTTTTTCCAAAAACACATTTCTAGTCCTTCTTTTGTTGAGGGTTTGTAGTGAGGGCAAATAACTAATTATAAAAATTTCTAAAAGTGAAAAAAATACTGACCCCCTAAACATTGCCATTTCTCCCTATTTCCCAGTACCTGAATGATGCAAAACAAAATGAATAGAGATTAGGAATGCAGTATTCCCACATTCTCAGAGCTCTGGTGCCTTATTAGAATCATAGAATTTATAGCTGGAAGGAACCTTAGAAAACATCTACTCCAGTTCTTTACTTTACAGAGATGGAGACCAAAACACTGAGAACAAAAGTGATTTGCCCAAGGTAATATCAATAATAAATAGAAGAAGCATGATTTCAATTCTGGAACAAACATTGCCCTCTTGCCATAATGCCTACTTTCACATATGATGTCATTGTACAATACTATAATTGTCTAACACTGTTTAAGGTCACCACAAAGGAAGGTATAGTGTTTTTTCCAGCACTAGGGAAGTTACAACAGTAAGACATTCACTGCAATTTCAAATGTTTCTTTTTCATGGTATCTACAATGCGGCATCTATAGATCATATAATTTTACATTATATAAATATGTTTATAATATTATCATGTAATAATGTATTATAATAAATTATTATTATCATCACCTTTGTTGGAGAGGAGTGGGAAATGACCTTTTGCATACTTGATGTTCTCTTTGGATTACATTTTTCAGAAGTCTGTGTGCGAACTTTGCAACTTACCGCTTTGCATTACTTAGCACAGATTTTGGTCAGAAAGAATTATAAAGAGAAGACAGAGCCTCACAGGTTGCTCTGGATGAGGCTTGAGTTATACCATCAGTCTGTCAGTAGTTTCGGTTTAACTATGGACCAAAATGACTTGTAAGTCATTCAGCAGTTAAAAAAAAAAAAAGATTTACTTTGTCGTAGCAGGAGAATGACATTTAACAAGGATGGGTCTTGAGGATAGACACCTCAAGTTGATTCAGTTAAATAAAGCTCCCTTTCCTATATTAACTATCTTTACATACCAGCCAAACTTGCCTTTTATAGCTGCTTTGTACACAAGTGACGAAGATGAAGTCAACAGGCTGATCTTATTCCTGTAAGCCAATCAAGTCTTGAGAAATGTTTCAATATCTTTTAAGGAAAAACCAACTTCACCTGCATAAGGGACAGGTTAAAATATTGCTCCTACCACTAGTAAGCTTGAGGAACATGGGTAGGTGATCGAGTCAAGAAGACAAGTCAATATGCATTTATTATGTACCAGGCATTGTGCTAAGCTCTGGAGATACAAAAAGGCAAACATAGTGCCTCCACTTCATTTCACATTTTAATGGGGAAGACAAGTAAACAATTATGTACATTCAAGATATATACAGGGAAAGTGGTGATAATACCAGAAGTCAGGCACTTATTAAGGGGCCCAAGAAAGACACTGAGTGGAATTTTAAGACCACTTACCCAAATAAAAACTCAGAGGTATCTCCAGGTAGAAAACAGAAGGTTTTCTGCCAGCAAGTCTCATGAGAGAGTTGGGCATCTCCTACCCAGGGCAGAACCCAAGAGATACATTTTACTCAAAACTAGCTTGGGAGTAGAGGATTGCCTTATTTGGTAAAGTTAAGGCACAAAAAACCAGAGGGGGTGGTTACAAAACAAGGGAGCAGGGTGGGCAGCTGGTGCACAACCCCCTTCCCCAGAAATGAAAGTGAAACTTAGGCCCAGCTCATGCTGAAGCCTTACTACATTTATGGAGCATAGCTTACATCTTACATGAGAAACTTTCATTTGTCCCATACAGTTCCCCCCTCTCACTTCATAATTGAAAGTCTCTCACACCAAAACTGGTAAGTTTCTTCAGCTTCCCTATTTGCTATTTCATCAAAATCGGGCCCTCATTCTTCCTGATTGACCGTCATCCACCCTTGATTCCTTAACATCATTAGTCTAATAGACTCACTGACAGGTTTGTTTGATGTAATCATTCTAGAGAGGGTCTTTTGTACAGTAGTAATAATTAATTGCACCATGCAAGGGACACACAGTGGGAGTTGCATGACTCCACTTATTGCTATTAACACAAACCATAATACCTGCTTCCATCAAGATCCCCCAAACCAGGACCACCAGGGAATATTAAATGGAGAGGACCAGGTCTGTACTGGAACATGGGCAATCTTTCGAATTTCCTCATTAATATCTCTAATGGTTTGTCCCATGTAAGCATATATGTCGGGGTCTGATATCCCCAGCTCCCATCTTGTGCCCAAGTAGCAGGTCCATATTCCTTTATGATCCTTTCAGGGGGCCAAGTATCTCCCCATCCATTTGCATTTCCCATGCTAGCAATAGAGGTATCAATGGCTCGTTTGTTCCTTTTAAATCATCATATACTTGTACTCCCAGATGTTTGCCTCGTTGTCCCAGGAGGAAGAAGAATTTAGGTCAAATTAGTTGCATTGTGGGGGGACATACCAGGAGTAGGACAACAATTCCTCTCAAATTTTACAATCTAAAAATTTTAGAAACACAATACAATTTAGAAACAGTAATAACTTTTGTAATATAAACTATAAACTTCATATAACATCAATTGCATCTTCATATCATCACATATAGAAATCATCATTCTTATGATATCTTTATTGGCACTCTTGGTACGTTTCACAATCACATTAAATAATTCAAATTTTTCTTTGCTCTTTTTCTTCTCTCTCTAATCATCACCCCTTTAAGTAAATATAGGCATTAATCTAAACATTGACAAATCAAAGGAGCAGTCCCTTCATAAATGCAGATACAGAGACCCAAAAGAAAACAATAGTGTAATTGTCCCTTTAAGAATCAAAAAGTCTTTTCTTATACAGCTGTCTGGCAGGGAACACCATCAATGAAGTCCTCTTGTCCTTGGTATTTGCTCCAGCCATCTCTAGGACAGCTTCTCAGCATCTTCCTCTTCTTGTCTTCTTGTAGGAACCAGCTTTCTGTCCATTCTCCTATAAAAGGGACCTTAGCACAATTTAAAATCATCATTTCTAATCATTTTACAGACTCAAAATTGGAATCATGGCCAACTGTCATGTTTAAGAAATTCACATCAGAACCCAGTGTCTTATACTTTACATTAATCTATTATTAATTTCCTCACCACCGGGATGAGACTTTACTATAGAATTAATCACAGGCTCCAGTACATACATATCAATTTTTAACACAATATATATACAATCTTAAAATTTTAGTCATGCCTTGTTTCTTTGATGGCATTTCCACAAGCCATTCTTCTTTTAACATTGTTGATCAATGGTGACAAAACTTTAGACAAGTATGATATTATCCAAATAACAAAATAACATTCTTACAAGCTCTTGATTATCTCCATACCATTACCAAGAATTAAAACACCCGAATTTATACAGGAACACTAGCCCCAGTTCTATAATAACCTAAGATGTTCCATAATCAATTATTTTAGTAAATTTGTTAAATCTTCTAATTATAGAAACTTACTATAGAAGGAAAAAGAACAGGGACATATGATATATCACGTATGACAGGATAAAACATCCTTAGCTTTGTTTAAATTCAGATGGAGTCGCAGTTCTCCAATTATGCAGTATCTGTTCCATTTCATAGCCAGACTCAGAAATAGTCAGGTGGGAAACATTCCTTTCCAAAGGAACACAATGGGGAAACTGAGCTAGGAGGATCCCATCCTAGATTGAGGCTAAGATTGTCCCCTCGGCTTTTTCCCAAATAAATCACATTTCCTCTAAGCAGACCTCCACCTGCTCTTGTGGCATTTCTCTCAGATACTGATTTAATGCAGACAATTACACCCAAATTCAAACTCAAAACGAAATTTGTTACAGTCCCGAAAGCCTTTTTCCTCAAACAGCAAGTCTCACTAATCACAGCTTAAAGCCAGATACAGTTACTTTTACTCTCATGGAGTTGCAATAAGCAATAAGGATTTACCAGGACTCACATACACAGGAGATCTCACTTTACATCTTTCCTTCTCAAATTTAAACCTTCCCTGGTGTAAAAGCCAATCATCAAAAATCATTTCTATCTACTGAACACAAACTTGCAACTTCTCAGCAAACTAAATTCATTGTCTAGGAACTGCATAATCCTAACAAGTTCTCTTCCCAGGGCAGATAACTTTGCCCCCTTTCCTCCCAGATTCTCTCAAAAATATGTACTACTCCCCAGGCATACTTTGAATCAGTGTAAATGTTGCCCTCTTTCCCCTTTAATAACTTTAATGCCCAATTTAAGGCACATAGTTCACATATTTAGGCAGACCAATTTTTCGGTAAGGCTCATACCTGATGGGGGACACTCACTATCAAGCTTCCCCCAAAGGTCAGCTTTCTACTCTCCTCCACTAGTATAGCAGTAGCCGCCACTGCTTGAATACAGGTCGGCCACCCTCTAGCCACAGAATCCAAGATTTTTGATAAGAAGGCCATGGGTCTCTTCTGCCCCCTCCTTATTTGGGTCAAGACCCCCCAGTGCTACCCCTCTGTCCACATTCACTAATAAGTGAAAGGGCTTTTCCAGTGAGGGGAGTGTCAAAACAGGAGGGGAGGTGAGGACCTCCTTTAACTTCTTAAATCCCCCTTCTCCAGGGCCCCATCTAATTTGTTCTAGTTCTTCTTCCAATAAGTTTTGGTACAAAGGCTTTGTGAGGGATGCATATGAATCAATCCAATTTCTACAGTATCCTACTAACCCCAGGAACTGTCTGAGTTCCCTTTTAGTTTCTGGGAGGGGAGGTTGAAGGATTCCTGCCACCCTCTCTGGGTCCAGCTTCTTCTGCCCCTCACTTATTAAATGTCCCAGATATTTCACCTCTTGTTTCACAAATTGTAATTTATGTTTGGAAATCCTCAAACCTGATCCCAAATAGTTTATCAATTTGATCAAAGCCTCACTGGTTTCTATTCTCTTTTTACCTGTCACCATCTACATATTGTAATACCTGTGTCCCAAGGGGAGCTCTAAACCCTTCCAGGATTCTCTCAAAACTTGTCCAAACAAATTTGGTGATTCAGTATACCACTGGGGCAGGACGCACCACCTATACTGCTGCTTCCTTCCAGTCTCAGGATCCTCCCACTCAAATGCAAAGATATGCCTACTACTAGAGTCTAAGGGACAGGCCCAGAATGCATCTTTTAAATCAATTACACTGAACCACCTACTGTCTTCATTTATTCTTTCCAAAATCGTGTAGGGGTCAGGAACCACTGGGTGGGATGGTAATATAACCTTGTTAACTTCCCTTAAATCTTGAACTACTCTATATGTTCCATCCCCTTTCTGGACTGGCAAGGTGGGGGTATAGAAGGCAGAAATACAGGGTTCGAGAAGTCCCCCTTCCAATAGCCCCTGAATCACTGGTTTGAGTCCTCACCTCTCTTCTAGAGATACAGGATATTGTTTTACTCTCACCACTGTAGTGGGTTCCCTCAATTTGATCTTGAGAGGGGTTATGTTAACCCTCCCCCTGTTGGTTTCCAGGGACCTTGGCAAGTTTCCAACATAAGGAGTAATTGCCTTGTGCCCCTTCTTTTCACACACAAATAATCAATTAACAATTCTAGGTTTTAACATCAAAACAGTAACCCCAAACAACCTAGTCAACAATCTCACAAATGTAACAAAACAATTTTAGCTGAAAATGCCCCTTAAATGAAGACTAAATTTGGAAATTTTATGCTTTCTTAAATTACAGTACTTAAAAAGGAAATGTTACAAAACAGGATCATATAGAATGCCCCAACAGCCAGATTCATTCCTTTTTCTCTTTTCCCTGAAGGCACAATTTAACATTCCAGATTATAAAAGAAATTGCCCTTCCAGCAACATAACTAATATAATAATAATAATAATAATAATAATAATAATAATAATAATAATAATAATAAAAATCTTTCAATAATAAAAAAATCTTTCTTTCTTTCTAGACCTCTTCATCAGATTCAATAGTCTCCTGGGGCCACATAGTTAATAAATTTCTTAATGCCAAGTAACAATAGGTGCTCTCAAAATTACACAAATACACATTTCTGAATTCAATACTCTTGGCCCTTTATAAAGGGATATTATCCACATTCATGTCCTAATTTTCATGTGAAAGTTTTACAAACAGTTTAGAATCACCTATTATAATCAGGTCAGTTTAAAAATGTACTGGACCAGTATTCTGACTACTTCTTTTTGCTTTCCCACAATAACCAATCTCTTTACCATAGTCAGTATCGATATTAGATCTAATAGAACCCACCCACGGATTTAGCCTCAAAGGTGGGTGGACATAATTCCTTCCATCTCTCCATAACTTTATCCATTGATTTTTAAATTAGGCAAAAAAAAAGAATTTTATTTTTCCATCTTTCTACTTTAAACAGACCACTTCCTCACACCTTCTCAACTTACTTAAACCATCTAAAGCTATTCAGCTTTCTTTTTGCAAATCTGAAGGGAGATAATTGAATAGGGCTCTCCCTCCCTCTCCTCTACTCTCTCTTTGGTTTTGGGGGTTTTTTCCCCACTTTTCTACTGACTGAGTAACATTGTGGACTGTCTGGACCATGAGCTTGGTCTTTTGTTTCTGTTTCTCCCCATCCCTCCTCACATAAACTTTAGTAGCCTCCTCAAGTATACTGTCTAAGGTTCGATGATTCCACCTATCTATCTTTTGAATTTTTTTACTGATATCAGGCCAGGCATTAGTTATAAAATGCCACTTCCACTTTGCTTCTGTGGAGGGATCATCCATGTCTAAGGCTGAATATTTTCCCATGCTTTCTTTCAATCTTTCCAAAAACTCTGTTGGTGACTCATCCTTTTTTCTGAGCCACTTCAAAAGCTTTCTTTATATTTTGGGGTTTTGGGGTGGCATTCTTGATTCCAATAATTAATTCCCTCAAATCCTTCAAATTCGTTCTGTGAGCCGCATTATTATGATCCCACCTAAGGTCAAGGGCTGGATATTTTTGTTCCGCCAGTATCACCCTGGCTGCAGGTGGGTGCCTCCATTCCCATTCTACCATAGCATCCCTTCTACTCATCCCTCTCTCCTCCTGAGAGAATAGGACATTCATAATAGACATTAGTTCACTCCAAGTATATATATTTGGGCCCAGAAAC
This sequence comes from Phascolarctos cinereus, assembly GCF_003287225.1. NCBI lineage: Eukaryota > Metazoa > Chordata > Mammalia > Diprotodontia > Phascolarctidae > Phascolarctos > Phascolarctos cinereus. The sequence goes on from NW_027555958.1 coordinate 79,873,339, forward strand.
TGATCTAATTGCTCTAAAAGGCCACTTGGGTCTTCCATCAAGATTTTCATTTCTCTCTTAAAGCTCCTGACTTCAGTGGTGCTCAAAGGAGCATTCACAAACCCGAAACCCCCTTGGGCCAGAGGAACTTCCCTTAAAGGGAACAGGTTTAATTGCTTTGGCTCAAGGTGTAGGTTCTCCTGGTCCTTCGGGAACTGTTTCAACTCCCCTTTTAAGGGCCCTCGGGCAGACTCCTGCAAATCGGTAAGGTCGCCCTTTGGTTCCTTCTCAGGGGGAGCCAGGCTTGGTATAGGATCAGGAGGAGCAGACCCAGCAGCAGCCTCCAGAGGAGGAGTAACATAGGGAGGGGGAAGGGAAAGGAGAGGGTCCCAAGGGTGGGGCCAAATCTCTTCCTTCTTTCCCTCCCTGTCCTTCACCAACATCTGCCACACCTCAGGCATACAAAGTGCCATAGGAACTCTCCTCCGAATTGAAAGGTTCCTTAGCATTCACATACAAATTTAGCTTTTGGCATATCCAATCTTCAGAGGATCCAAATTTCGGCCACCCAGTGCTACCCCCGATATCCATTCTGCCCCAGATAAAACAACAATATTTAATCATTTTCTTCCTATCCTTTCCTCTGTATTTTGGTAGTCCATTCCAATTCTGAAATCAATTGCCTAAAGGGCTGTCTATAGGTACCCTACATTTGCACTCCAATTGCGCAGATTTAGATTGCCCCTTTCCTATTCTTAGGGAATCCCTAGGCCCTCACCTAGGGAATTTACAGGAGCCGTCACCAAACTCCCCGAGTCTAAAGATAGACTGAGCCAAATTACCGAGGAGGGTTGCCCACTCCTCACCACTCACCCATGAGGCTTTCTCAGCAGCATCCTTCCGAGGAGGTATCTATTCCATAATTTGACCAGGCCTGGACTCTGCCCAGACTAGAGTCCATCCTAAAGGGCCCTCACCCTGTGCCAATTACCTCCAGACCCCTGAGTGCTTACCTCTGGGTTGCATATGTACAACTTATGTGATTGCTCTCAGCCACTGGCCGGCCGGAATTTCTCAGTTTCGTCCCTAATTGTCTGAGCCCTAACAAACCTTCTGTTTCTCTGAGTCCCTTTCTTCAGGTGTATTTCAATGACTGGGTGGTAACCTCCCTCCAGGGCTCAAGACCTCCGAAAAATCTCAGATGCTCGCTTGGTCTTGACCTCAGCAAGGAAGCCCCCTCCCTAATCAAAGAAAGTCCCGGACCAGCTCCCAGTTGAGTGGAATTTTAAGACCATTTACCCAAATAAAAACTCAGAGGTATCTCCAGGTAGAAAACAGAAGGTTTTATGCTAGTTGGGCGTCTCCTACCCAGGGCAGACTGGAGTAGTGAGACCCAGCGCAAACAACAGCAAGCAGTACATGTAGTCTTAAACAAACCATTCCAAAAAGCCCCCCTCCCCACCTGTTTGTCTCAATCTCTTTATCCTCATTGGCTGAGGCAAGAGACCTCACAAGTCTATATTCAGAACCCAAGAGATACATTTTACTCAAAACTAGCTTGGGAGCTAGAGGATTGCCTTTGGTAAAGTTAAGGCACAAAACAACAGAGGGGGTGGTAACAAAACAAGAGAGGGGGGTGGGCAGCTGGTACACAACCCCCTTCCCCAGAAACGAAAGTGAAACTTAGGCCCAGCTCATGCTGAAGCCTTACTACATTTATGGAGCATAGCTTACATCTTTACATGAGAAACTTTCACTTGTCCCATACAACATCTTTTCAGAAAATAAATTTGAGTTGAATCTTGAAGAAATCTAGGCAAGCCAGGAGACAGAGATTAGGATGGAGAGCATTCCAAGCATGATAGACAGCTAATGAAAAGGTACAGACAGTCTCATGAAAAAATGACAACCATGTCCTAGACACAAACCAGAGTATATACTTGTTCAGGCCAAAGTCTGAACAGTTTAAGGAAGCTTACACACAATCTTCTGGGAACCACAGTCCAAAAAGAACATAGATGGAGTAGGGCATGTAGAAACAGTCTATTTCCATATGTGTTTGTGCAATAACATATGCAATAATGTCACGTGTACCCTCCCCATTTCCAGCTTTAGATCTGCAGAAAATAATCAAGTCAACATTACCATTACTGGAAAATAAATGTATATTAAATGTCTTTGATTATGCTCAGCCTTCCTATGACTTTCAGTCCAAAATATTTCTCTTTGTCCATTACACCCTTACAAATGTCTTCGCCTTATTAGAATGTAATCTATTTGAGGGCAAGGACTGGCTTTCTGTTTGTACTTATATCTCCACTACTTAGTACAGTGTCTGATATATAGCAAGTCTCACTTTTCCTTCCTCCCTTCCCTTCTTTCCTTTTGGACACTGCCATTCCTTACCTGCCAAGGTCAGTGATGTCTGTTTAAAGCGGCTGCATCATACCCTGAATTTTCCTGACTGAACATCTTGACAGTCTCCTTTGCAGAAAACTTGTAAGTGGATGTACCTGTTGGGAAAATATCAGAGAAAACACACAATTTATGTTGAATTCAAATTAAGATGAGAGACTTTCTTTAGGAAGTTTGATAGAGGCAAACTGCAAAGCTAATTCCTCAAGTATGATTGAAAACATACATTAGATAGATATCCCAATAAGGAAACAGCAATTTAGTATAGAAAACCAAGTTTTATGCACAAAAGGGTAAAATCTATTTCTCCTTTTTGGCAGCATGCATATGACTTAACCAATAAAACTAGTAACCTGTAAAACTAGTAAATTTTAAAGCTAGTCATGATAAGTAGCCAAGTGCATTTCAAGAAACTGGAATTAAATACATTGCCTCTTACTGATGTTTTAGACTAGGCTGGGAAATTCTGAGACTGTTGGTTAAGTATCCCACAACTCTTGATTTCTATTCCATGGCCCTGCTTTCAGTTTTGATTGGTTCATACTTTTCCTCCTAAAATCTGATCTTTAGGGAAAAGTGAACCCCACTTCCAAGAGTACAAATAATGATCACACAATGCTTTCCCTGAAGAATTTCTAATACCATGACCACAGACTTCAACATAAAGCAAAACGAGATATGATAAGCTTATTCCATTTAGACTAATAAAATGAATAAACAATGTACATTTCTAGAGCCCTCTCTACATTAAAAAATTCCACAAAATTATAGTTATCTCTAGGATAGAAATCAAAGAGAGAAACAGAAATGTATAAGCATACCAGGTCATTTCTATCTTAGATGATGTGGTAGGGAGTAGGGAAAGTGGAGAATCATATTGGTAATGGCAAAAGAATTATTCAGATAGTATCTTTTCAATGATGGACTTGACTTTACCAGGTGCATACTATAAGTAATCTGCTTTCTTGGTGCAAAAAATATAGCCATTTGGGAATTTAGGATGATAAGATTGTAGAATTTTAGAGTTACTTAAGAAAGAGAACGGAAGGGGCAGCTAAGTGGCGCAGTGGATACAGCACTGGCCCTGGATTCAGGAGGACCTGAGTTCAAATCCAGCCTCAGACACACAACACTTATTAGCTGTGTGACCTTGGGCAAGTTACTTAACCCCGTTGCCTAGCCAAAAACAAACAAGAAAGAAAGAGAATGGAACACAATACAAGTTGATTTATAAGCTTATTATCATCATCACCATCATCATTATTCAAAAGTGACAAGTCTTCTGATAAATGTGACTAGAATGTCTAGGTTCTAAATGAGCATATAATACTTGCCAAATTAATATAATGCATTTCAAAATTAGTTTAAAACAAAAATAAAAACAAAAGGCTAGATGGTGTTGTGTGGCTTCATTTGCTGAACTAATTTAAAACTAAGATTCTGAAGTCACTTGTCATACCTTGAATAAAACCTTTCTTCCATCTTTACCTGCTGAAATCCTGCCCAAATATCATACCTAACTTGGATGTCACCTCATAGTCTTCCGTGATACATACAGACAAAAATAATCTATCCCTCCTCAGCTCTCTCATGATGCTTTGTACCTCTTCACTGCACATACCATATTCTAATTTGCATTTTAGTATTTGCCACATCTCCCCCAAAAGAAGACTCTATGCTGTTTAACAGCAGGGACCCTATTTTATTCATCTTTGTCTCCTCCATGCACTCCCTGAACAGTAGCTTCTTTGTGGTAAGTGTTTAAAAAGAAAAAAAAGTTTTGTAGATCTTGGTCTACTTTGTGTAAACAATTTTATGGTTTTTATCATCTGCAAGATAGGATACAGCCTTTATTCATAAGAGATTAATTTTGATTAACAGTGGGAAAGATAAAAAACATGCATATACACACATACATATACACACATGTAAACATATACATACAATGTGGTTGGAACAATATTCTGAGGCCCTACCCCACATCAGCTTTGCTACTTTTTCTTTAAAAGGAATTAAAGGGTAGGTAGGTGGTGCAGCAGATAAAGCTCCGGCCTTAGAGTCAAAAGGACCTGAGTTCAAATCCAATCTCAGTGCAGATACTTGACACTTACTAGCTGTGTGACCCTGGGCAAATCACTTAATCCACATTGCCTCACCAAGGACCCAAATGGCACTTCGCTCTGCCAGAGGGATGAAGCAATGTCTGCAATATTGTTTCTACTAATGATATATACAGGCAAGATGTGAAAGGCTGGGAAATTCTCATATTTCAGCAGATTATAACCTCCTACTAAAGTCTTTGAAAAAGTGATTCAGGAATTACCAAGTGCCAATGTATATGTTCTTTGTTTTCATTTGTATTTCTCTAATCAGTAGCAATTGAGAGTATTTTTTTCATGTGACAATTGATAGCTTTGAATTCTCTGAAAACTGACTTTTTGACATTTATCTTTTGACCATTTATCTACTAGGGAATGTCTCTTCTTTTTATAAATTTGGCTCAGTTCTCTATATATTTGAAAAATGAGACCTTTATCAGAGAAACTTGTAATTTTTTTCCTTTGTTTCCTAATTTCTTAGTTTGTCTAATTTTGTTTGCATTAGTTTGGTTGTGTAAAAGGTTTTTAATTTTATGTAATCAAAATTATACTTCATGTGATTGTTTCTGTCTCTTGCTTGATCATAAGCTCTTCCCATATCCATAGATCTACGCTACAGCTTTCTACACTCCCCTAATTTACTTATATCACCCTTGTTGTCTAAAAAATTTATCCATTTTGACCTTATCTTGGTATACAGTGTGAGATGTTGAGCTATGCCTAGTTTCTGCCAAACTGCTTTCCAGTTTTCCCAGCAATTTTTGTCAAATGTTGAGTATTCATCCCCAAAGCTTGGACCTTTATGTTTATCAAATGCTCCGTTACTATGTTCATTAACTACTGTATATGTACTCAATCTATTCCCCTGATCCACCACTCTATTTCTTAGCCAGTACCAGATTGTTTTGATGATTCCCACTTTGTGATATAACTTGAAATCTGTAACTGTTAGACTGATTTTGTTCACTTTTGGTACATTAATTCCCTTAATATTCTTCACTGTTTGTTCTTCCTGATTAATTTTGTTATTATCTTTTCTAGCTCTATAAAATAATTCTTTGGTAGTTTTATTGGTAAGGCATTGAATAAGTAACTAACTTATATAGAACTGTCATTTTTATTATATTGGCAAGGCCTATCCATGAGCCATTAATATTTCTCCAATTGTTTAGATCTTTGTGTGAAAGGTGTTTTGTAATTGGGTTAAGATAATCCCTGGGTTTGTCTTGCTATTACAATATTGAATGATGATGGTGATAATGGACATCCTTGCTTCACCCTTGATCTTACTGGGAAGGCTTCATGTTTATGTCCATTATAGATAACACTTGCTCTTGATTTTAAATAGATATTACTTATTGCTTTAAGAAAGGCTCTATTGATTCCTATACTTTCTAGTATAGTGTTTTTAATAGGAATGAATATTTATTTTGTCAAAAGCTTTTTCTGCATCTATTGATATATGATTTTTCTATTGACATGATCAATTATGCTGATAGTTTTCCTAACATTGAACTAGCCCTGCCTTCTTAGAATAAACCTCACCTGGTCATACTGTATGATCTCTGCGATATATTGCTCTAATCTCCTTGCTAGTATTTCATTTAAAATTTTTGGGTCGATATTCATTAAGAAAATTAGTCTATAGTTTTCTTTTTTCAAATTTTTGCTCTCCCTGATTTAGGTATCTAAGCCATATTTATGTCATAAAAGGAATTTGGCAGGACTCCTTCTTTGCCTATTTTCCCACATAGTTTATGTAGTACTGTGATTACTTGTTCCTTAAATGTTTGGTAGAATTTACTTGTGAATCCATCTGGTCCTGGGGATTTTTTCTTAGGGAGCTCATTAATTCAGCTTCTTTTTCTAAGAAAGGGTTATTTAAGTATTATATTTCCTCTTCTATTCATCTCAGCAATTTTTATTTTTGTAAATATCCAATCCTTTCAATTATATTGTCAGTTTTACTGGCATATACTTAAGCAAAATAACTCTTAATAACTGCTTTAATTTCATCTTCATTGCTGTGCATTCACCCTTTTCATTTGTATACTAGTAATAAGCCTTTCTTCTTTCTTTTTTAAAAAAAAGTAAACAGTGGTTTATCTATTTTATTGGATTTTCTCATAAAATAGTTCCTAGCTTTATTTCAAGGGCTTTTATGTTCAATTTTATTTATCTCTCCTTAGATTTTAAGGATTTCCAAATTGGCGTTTAATTAGATATTTTTAATTTGTTCTTTTTCTAGTTTTAGTTGCATGCTCAATTCACTGATCTTCCCTTTTTATGTATACATTTAAAGATAAAAATTTCAGAGCTGCTAGGTAGTGTAGTGGATAGAGCACTGGCCTTGACATCAGGAGGACCTGAGTTCAAATCCGACGTCAGACCAAACACTTGACACTTACTAGCTGTGTGACCCTGGGCAAGTCACTTAGCCCCAACTGCCTTAAAAAAAAAAAAAGATATAAATTTCCCTCTATATACTGCTTTCCCCCCTATATGTTACTGTGCCACAAATTTTGGAATGTTATCTCATTGTTGTCATTCTCTTTAAAGAAATTATTGTTTCTATGATTTTTTTAACCCCCTCATTCTTTACAATTAGATTATTTAGATTCCAATTAATTTTTACTCTATTCTTCCATGGCCCCTTATTAAATGTAATTTCTATTGCCTCATGCTCTGAAAAGGCTACATTGAACATTTCTGTTTTTCTGCATTTGATTGTGAGGTCTTTAATACCCTAATCCATGGTGAGTTTTTGTGAAGAAGCCATGTATAGCTGAGAAAAAGGTATATTTTTTTCTATTCCCATTCATTTTTTCCCAGAAGTCTTTAATCTAACTTTTCTAATATTCTGTCTCCTTTACTTCTGTCTTATTTTGTGGTTAGATTTTCTAGCTCTCAGTGGGGAAAGTTGAGATCTTCATTTGGTACATATATTTTAGTACTGCTATTACTTCATTGTCTATGGTTCCTTTTAGCAAGATGTAACTTCCCTACGTGTACCATTTGATTAGGTCTATTTTTACTTTTACATTGTCTGAGATCATGATTGTTACCCTTGCCTTTTTTAATTTCAGCTGAAGTACAACAGATTCTGCTTCAGCCCCTTATTTTAATTCTGTATATGCCTCTCTGTTTCAAGTGTGTTTCTCATAAACAACATATCGTTGGATTCTGATTTCTTTTTTCTTTTTTCTTTTATTAGGCAATTGGGGTTGAGTGACTTGCCCAGGGTCACACAGCTAGTGTAAACAAAGTATTTTTATTTTATTATTTTTTTTAGCAATTGGGGCTAAGTGACTTGCCCAGGGTCACACAGCTAGTAAGTGTCAAGTGTTTGGTCTGAGGTCGGTTTTGAATTCAGGTCCTCCTGATGTCAAGGCCAGTGCCCTATCCACTATACCACCTACCTGCTCTGAAATTTTTATCTATGGGTTTTTAATGTACATTTGAGAATGCTAGAAGATTGGTAATAGGAAGTTGAAGCATAAAGACAAACAAATAAAACACAGGTAGGCATCAAATATGTCCAAAATCCTTAGCCTCACATTCAAGGCCTTGAAAGATTTGGCAACAATATGCCTTTCCAGTCTCAGTTACCACTACTTTCCTTCCTAACCCTTCTCCAGGTAAACTTTTCTGAATGGGATTCCTGCTTTTCCACTTTCCTATCTCTATTCATTGTATCCTCCACCATAAATAAATGCCTTTCTGCTTCACCTCTACCAGTCCAGTTCCTAAGCACCTTTCAAGGCCCATTCCTTCATTGAACTTTCCTCATCCTTCTTCCAAAGCCAAAAATGGTCCTTTACAACTAACAGCATTTTGTAAACTCAGCACATTTTTCTCATTTTAGCTTGCAATTTGTGCATACCTCAAATCACCCTATCTCAATATAAAGTCACAGAATAAGCCACATTATTAGTCGAATGGATGAATACAGGAATTCAGTTATTTCAGTGCTATGCAATTCTGTGGGTCATTGGAGTTTATGCAGGAGAAAGCCAGAAATGTTAGGGAAGCTGGGCGCTGGTGGTGGGGGGAGCCCAGGGAAGGGCTCAGAGGAAACAAAATTTAAAAAGCAGAGAACTAGAATACCTAAAGCTGAAGAAAGTAGCATGGCCTAGAGAGAGGAGAAACAAAGAAACAGCTAAGCATGAACATTATTAACATCCATCCATCCATCCATCCATGTATCTCTCTACACACCTCAGTGGTGACATATAGATATCTAATTCCCATCTAATCCCAATCTGGGGTGATAGGTTGGAACATACATACACACATATATACATACACAACATACATATATATATATACACACACACATGTATATACACATACATATGTATATATATACACATGTATATACACATACATATGTATATATATATATACACATACACATATGATTACATTTATATATGTAGGATTATATATGTACACCAACTACATATTGGCCTATCTATATCCCAATCGGCAACTCTCTCTCATATGTGTGTGCATGCATGTGTATGTATGTATAGCCGAATCACCCCATATTGAGATAGACATCTATCTCAGCGCCGGAGTGATTGGGTGCATGGTTCCATTTAGGGATCCCCAAGTTTGTAAATACCACTCCGTCTCAGGTCCATTTAGATTTGCCCCCCCCCCAATTGTTTCCGGGGCTCCCCTAGTGCAGACTCCCGTACAGTGCCCTGGACGAGGGCTTTCCAACCCTTTCTGTGCCACGACGAACCCGCGGCCCTTTTCCTGGGGTGTTTTCCAGTAAACAAAATGCCACAGCGGGGATGACAAAGGCAGCCAGGGATGCGGAGAGCAAGCCGGCAAAACAAGAAGCCGGACGCCCCGCGGGACTGAGCACCCGCCCGGGGAAGGCCCGCTCCGCCCCAGGCGCAGGGCCAGGAGGGGAGCGGGGCGGGCGCGCAGGCCCCCGGATGCGCACCACACAAAGGCGGGGCGGGGCAGCGGTCAATGCGCACAGCAGCCCAGCTGCGGCTGCGGCTGAGGCGGGAGCGGAGAACAGAGGAGGGGCGGGGCCGCCGAGGCTGCGGCTGCGGAAGGAGGCTGGCGAGGAGGGGGCGGGGTGGGGAAACCGAGGCGAGGGGGGAGCGAGCCGGCGGAGCCGGCAGCGCCATGGGGAAGGGGGCGGGGGAGCCGGGCTTCGGTGGGAGGGGAAGGGGGTGACGTGAGGAGGGGGCTGAGCCGCGATCTCCTCCATTCCTCTCCCGCTCCCCTGCTCTCCGGGCAGCAGCAGCAGCGGCGGCGGCGGCAGCGGCAGCAGCCTTAGCAGCGGCGGCGGGAACTCAGGCGGCGGCGGCAGCAACGCTGGCGGCGACCGTGGCGGTGACGGTGGCGGCGGCGGCGCCGGGCCGGGGGGCGCGCGGCGGCGGCGCTGGCCGGGGCTCGGGCCGGGGCCGGCCGCCCGGCGGCGGCGGCGGGCGGGCGGAGGGGGCAGGGGAGGGGGCGGGGCCGGGGGAGCGGACGCCGCGGCGGCCTCTCCGCGCGGCGGCGGCGGCGGCGGCCAGGACGAGGCGGCGGCGGCGGCGGCGCCGGCGGCGCGGGGGCTCGGGCTCGGGCTGATGGCGGCGGCGGCCGCCACCCCCGGGGCTGTGCTCTCCCCGCGGCTGTGCGACAGCGACCCGGCTACGCCCGGAGGCCAGTCCCCGAAGGTGAGCGGGGCCGAGAGCGGGGAAGCCTCGGGCCTGCGGGGTCCCTGGGCTCGTCCCGCCTGGGGAGCCCCCAACGGCGGCCCCTAGCCCAGGGGGACGCCAGGCTCCTTGGGGCCGGACGGGGTCGGGGTACCCCGAAAACAGGTGCAGGCGGTCAGGGTCCCAGGAGGGTCACTGCAGGTCCGAGTTAGGGCCACAAGCTAGTGAAGTTCAACCTCTCTTTGAAAAGTCCGGCCCCAAGCTGTCAGCGACCCTGGAAACTGAGAATACGGAAGAGGAAAGGGAGGCCACTTTAGGATTCCTGTCCCCAAGTCAAGAAGACGGGGCTTATCCTCCCCCACTGCCCCGTGGGTCGTTACTGAGTGATTTTTAAACTGCCCCTCTCCCCAAAATGTTCTCAGAAAGCCCCAGAGGCACTTAATCGTTCCCCTGAACCCTGAAAACAAAGTCTTCTTGATCTCTTATCCCACTTAATTTATCCCCACTAGAGCGTCCCCGACTAGTTTCTGTAGTCTTTAAGTATAATTTGATGTACACTTGAGGCCTTGCAGATAGCCTAGAAATGACTTTTTAGTTAGTTTTTTTTTTCCTTTTATGTTTGTGGGATTTGTTCAAGTGTGGATATTAACTCGGATCTTAAGTTCACTGTGAAGAGTTTTGAAGCTCCTGGATAATGCAACAGGAACTGTAAAGTGGAAAGTATTTCCAACTAGTTATATTTTTGGAGTGTCCACATGGATGAAATCACAAATCCATTGGAGTATTGAAGTAACTAGTAATTATTTTAAGCTATTGAATTTACAGTGAGTCACTAGTTTACTGCAAAAGAACCTAATTCAGGAGACCTTTTTCATTCAAGACACCTTCTGTTTTACTCCAGAACTTTGTTTACAAAGTAACCTTTCTGCCTCTTTTTGAAAAGAGGGATTAGATTTATTCTGTTTGGATTTAGGGGCAGATCTAGCAGAAGCATCAAGTGGAATTTGCAAAACGGCAAATTTAGATTTCATGTTAGTAAAAACTTAAACATTTCCAAAAGTGAAATGGATTGCTTCTAGAAGTAGTGAATTTTCTTTCATTGACTGTCTTAAAGCAAAGGCTGGATAACCACTTGTGGGATTATGTTGTGGGGATTTCTTTTCACATCCTTTTTATGAGAGCACTGGCCCAAATTGGAATGAAAATTGTTCATAAAAATATGAATAGCTTTTTTCATTATGCGTTATAAGTGCATTATTTTACTCGATCCTCAACCATTTGAATTAGGAAATTGAAGTATTATAATCCTCACATTACATATGATCTCAACACAGTTTAGGTATAGAGTCAGCCTCTTGAGTTTGTAAGACCTACTTCCACCTCTAACACATGCTAGTTTTATAACCCTGAATAAGTCACTTAATCTTTAAGGCCAGGGCAACTAATTTTTAGGTTAGACAGTTGAGTATCAGGTGCTGATGTTTTCAGACTAGGAGTTCCCTGTGCAGTGAAATTGAAGATGCAGTTCCTTCCTCCCCTCAGGAAAAAAAAAAATAACAAGGTTCATAGTTCTGACTTATCTCTAGCTAGTGACAGAACTGAAACTTCAACTGTGACAGTGATCGATCTAAATCCAGAGTACTACATTGTCTCCACACTGTGATATAAATGCTACCTATTTTAATTTCATTTTTGAAATATTTGTTTATATTTTCAGAACTGTGAATCTAAGCCAACATTTTTCTTTTTTTAAAAAAGTAGACTAAAAAATTTAAAAAAATTATTACTAATCTTGGAAAAATAAACCGGTCTTTGACAAAAAATTAATAAAGTATGTGTTGAAGATAATACAAAAAATGGAAACAACATAAAACTATAGGAGCATTTTAATATTTCTGACATAATTTTTATTCACATTTTTTTCTTTGAATGGATTTTTTAAGTACACACTTGAGAAATAGAGATCTTTCTATTTTGCAAGGAGGATGAACTAAGGACAGAATACGAATTTAAATATTTTTAAATGAAAGGACAGAGAAAATATCCAAATGAGATATATAATCTTAGAAGTTAAAAATATTTTGTAGCTTAAAAGTCGTGGCTGAATGTTGAAAGAGAAGCAAATACTTTTAAAAGCTTATTTTGAGATCTAGTAAACAAGTTGAAATACAGCAGTCAGACAATGAACAAGTATTTACTATATTTCAGGCTAAGTGCTAGGGATACAAAAAGAAAAGCACAAACACATCCTGCTCTCAAGTAATTCACCTTCTAAGGGGAGAGTCAACCTGTAAACAACTATGCGCTAATAATAAGAAAGCCATCTCAGATTAAGAATGGTATATGTAACCGCTATAGAGATTTGGAAAATGTCTTTTTTTTTCCAATTGGAATTCTTTTGCTTTGGAACCATGATTTCATTGGTATGGATATTCCCTTCACTCATAAAGATCACAAATCTCCTGAACATTCCTAACATACTTCTTCTGGCTCTTCTAAGATCTCAGTAGTACATAGCACAAAAGTTTTCTGTTACTCACTTTTGATTTTCACTATTATCACTGACCTGTCACCATTTTTAGTTTCATAATCTTTATATTTTTTATAGCATTTTTACATCTTGGTAATATTCTGTAGCCAACCTTAAAACCACCAGCAAGATCTTCATTGTCATTTGAGTTATTTGTAATTTTTTTCCTAACATTGTGGTGTTTTGTGATTTGCAGTCATATAGCATCATCAGGAGAATAATGTACGATGCTAAAGAGATGCTAGATTCCAGCATCCAAACTTCACAGAGCAAATCTCCTTAGTAAAAGGATTTGTTCTGTGAAGTTTGGATTCAGTTAAGGGACGCACTTGAGGACCTAAAGGGCCACATGTCGCCTTGAGGCCGCAGGTTCCCCACCCCTGTCAGCTGGAACATCTGCTGGAAGAGATCAGGTCTAATCGTATTTGGAAAACTAAACAGTGCTTTATTTTTAAAAATAAGTTTTATTGATTTAGTTTGTTTTTTACATCATTTACTTTTCCCAATGGGTGTCCCACCCTTTCCAGAGAACCATCTCTTAAAGGGGAAAAAAGTTTGACAAAAGTAACCAACAGATGAAGATAGGTAGCTATTGGATAGTACCATCCACTGTGGCAGCAAGCATTTTGTGATTGTTGAAAGCACTGCTCATATATGAGAAGACACTTCTATCTACTTCTTTTTAACGATGGGGGACCATGGGAATGGAACACTATGTAGATGTCAGAATGTTCCAGTATACTAATACTACTAATAACCAACATTTATGTAGCACTTTAAAGTTTGCAATAGTTGATAAACATTTATTAAAGCACCTAAAATGTGCCAGCACTGTGCTAAACTCTAGAGATACAAATACAAGAACGGAAAAACAGCCCCTGCCTTCAAGGAGCTTACAAATCTAAGACAACATACAAAAAAAAAAAGCTGAAACCGGGAATGGAGAGGTAACACGTGGGAGCATGGTAAAGAAGTCAGAGAAATCTCAAAAGTAGTGCAGCCAGGTGGGAAATGAAGAGAGCTGGATGTAGGTTATCTCATTTGATTATCACAACAACCCTGGGAGGTAGTTGCTATTATTTTCCCTGTTTTACAGATATAGAAACTGAGGCAGACAGAGGTTAAGTGACTTGCCCAAGAGTTATACAACTAGTATATATTTGAGGCCATCTTTCTGATGCTAGGTCCAGTGTTCTGTTCACTGTGCTACCTATCTTCATCTGTTGGTTAGTTTTGTGGAACACTTTTTTCCTCTCTCTTTTTTTAAAATTATTCTGGGAGGGGTAGAAATGAGGGATCCTGTGGGAAAAGTAGTTGATATAAAAATAAATCAATACATAAAATAAAGCACTGTTCAGTTTTCTAAATATGATCTGCTCTGACTTCTTCCTGGTTTCTGGTGCCAGCTAATTGTCCCATATGTGATGCCAGTCCAAAATATGTGTGTTGGTATACTGACTTCTTAAAATTTTCGTGTAGCTGCTTAGCATAGTCTGGGCCATATGTTACTATGACTGAACTCTGCTAGGAATGAATGGTGGAACAGAACACAGGTTCTGTAGTCAAGAGATCTGGTTTGAAATTAGGTTGTCACTAGATGTGTGACCATGGGCATATTACTTGGTATTCTCATCTGTAAAATGTGCATAATCTTTCTATAGCTACATCAAAGGGTTGGTTTGAAGAAAACACTTTATATACTTTAGTGCTGTATAAACAGGAGTTCCGGGCTTGCTATGTTAGTACAATGTACAGTGCAGTGATCACATCTGTGAATAAGCATATTTGACCTTAATAACAAATCTTTTGTTTGGGCTCTGCACAAGACAGTGACATTTACAAACACCTTAGAAAAGCATATGTAATTCTGTATACGTTTTGCTACATGTCAATACTCAGATCGTTGAAGGAGTCTTACTGACTTATATATGAAAGATACTTTGAGGAGGGTCTTCAAAGCTGCATTTTTTTCTACTGTATTAAAATCTTTATGAAAATCAGTAATAGACATAGCTAGATTTTACATTTTATATGTGTCAGATTTGTAATCAGAGAAATGGTTGGATATAGAAGACCATTTTTGAAAGTCTACCTGTACCCTTATCACATTTTTATCAAATATACTTTTAGTGCCTACATAGACCAGTTGCTTATAAAAACACTGACTTAAAAGTTCCATTTTACATTTTTGTCTATGCCTTGGGCCTCTTTTATTTCTGAATTATAATCTATATTTTCAACATATTTTTCAATGACTTATACTAAGTCCACTTTTGCACCGAATTCGGCACGTGTAATAAAATGTTTTCTTAATTTGGAGGAGCTTGTCAAGTTCTTAGTAGAATTTCTCTTCTTCATATTTTAACATGTTGGCACAGACTGAAATTGTCTTCCTAGTGGTCTATTTGCTCACATTAATCACTTATGTTGCAAAGCAAGTGGATCAAGTGTCCTGTGAAATATTTCCTTTTGGCTTTATCTGTATGATGAATTTATCTGCAAACGCCTTTATGCATTTGTTTTACCTCTGACCCATTCTTCTGTTTAGTTAGTTTCTTTTATGTCTTTTTTAATTTATGCTGAAAACGTCAGTATGGATACGATCAGTTTATCCAATAGTGTCATGTTGTCAGGTCTTTGAACCAGAATCCAGTATTAAGAGTGCTGTTTGTTGTGGGCCAAGATGCTAGTAGATTCACAGCATCTTGAATTTAACCCTCTGAACCCCATGTCACTAACCAGGGTAGTTGTAAGCCAGGAACCCTGAAACAGATCCAGGGCAGTTTGAATTAACTTCACTTCCAGGTGGATTGATGCCAAACTTAATTGTGAGTCTTTTTGGCAAGGAGTATATAAGGACCTCTCTGTGTATTAAGCAGCAGGCTTGTAAGACTTCATACAGTCTTCTTGTAGGGTTTTTACTTGGGAGTCACTGAGTATGTTTTATTAAAGTAGTTGCTTATCTCAACTCCTACACTTCAAGTGATCCATTGCAATGGGTTCCACTTCCTGGGTACCTGCAATTAAATTTATGACTGTAGATGATCTAACAGCAGTTATCCTTAGTACTAGGTTCTGTCTTCTGCCACTCTTTCAACTTCACCTTGTAGGTAACTAAAAATTTCCTTAAAGTTGGAGCTCTCGAAAAGTGAAATAGGCTGTCTTGGGAGATCATGGTTTCCCCTTCACTTGAAGTCACTCTAACCATTTGCTGAGTATATTGTTGAGGGAATTCTTGTTCAAATACAGGTTGGACCAGATACATTCCAGTTGGCATTCTGTGAAGTGGAAAGGGGCTGTACAGTACAGATAACCATTTTGTGGGGGTTTTTGGTGGTTTTTTTTTTTCCTGTTTAGGGCATCTCCTTGGACAAAAAAATATATTCTTTATTTGGTGGCCAGTCTCCTGACAGTTATTTAAATTTAGCTCTGTAATTATTTTAGTAGCAGATTTATCCAAGACTCTGCCAGCTTGGTAGAACCTGTCAAACTTTGAATTCTGATGGCAAAGCTTTTGAGAACCTAGGGGAGCCGTCATAGAAGGACTTTTTAAAAGGACCATATTGATAAAGTTATTTAAAAATAGAAATACAGGCATTCATATATTTTGTCACTAAGCTTGTTTATTATTACCTAAATATTTCTTTCCACCAAAGTTCTTCCCTGATGTCTTGTTGTGGGATGGCTCTAAAGTCTGCCATTAGTAAGTATAAGCCTTGGCAAGTTGTTCTAATCTAGAAAGCTTTTGTTTAGTTCAGACCCCAGATCGTATGTGGGTGTGTCATTCAAGAAACTGCCTAGTTAAATTTGTGGAGGCTTGTTGACAGGAAGTTTGGCCACTAGTTGATGAATTATCTTGAGCACAAGCAACTCATGAAGACTATACGTTAAGGCATGAAGTGGTTATGGTCTGAAGTGATAAAGTGCCTACATTAATGAATCAATGGTCTTTTGAGGTTGAAGCACAAATAAAAGCCTTCTCTTCTTTTGGCCATTCCTTTTGATTCAATAGTTTTGGAGCAGACGAAGACAAATTCACTCAGGATACAGCTTTATGTGCTTTAGTTAAACCTTCTATGTCTCCAAGAAAATGTGATTTCAACACTTAAATGCAGATTTCTAATTAAGTCTTTTCAGAGATCTTCATTTTAAAACCTGTTGATAAGTATCAATCATCAAGCAACTCAAATTGAATATGTCTGAAAAAGAATTCATATCTTTCCCTTCAAACTCACCCCTCTTCTGAACTTCCCCATTTTCGCTGAAGGCCATTAGCATCCTTCCAGCTACCAGGTTCACAACCTTGTACTTAACCTTGACTCTTCTTTCTCCATACTTAATCAGTTGCCAAGTCTTGTAAATTCTGGTAAGTTCTACTACTGAAACGTAACATCTCTCATCTCTCCCTTTCTGTTTGCTTACGTGGGTATCATCCTAGTTCTAGTCCTCATCACTTTCTGGCTTAGACTTTTGCAGCAGCCTCCTCATTGTTCTCTCTGCCTCAAGGCTGTTCCTCCATCCTCCATACAGGGCAAGTCTGACCATGTTACTCCTTGATTCAACAAACTCTTGAATGGCCAAATTCCTAGAAAAAGTTGCTACTTGTTGCCTCTGCTTCTTCTCCTCTCACTTCTCCACTTGTTCTCATTTGGTTCCAACCTCATGGCTTAATTGAAACTGCTCTTTCCAAAGTTAAATGTCATTTGACATTATGGACTCACTCCATCCTCACATATATTCTCTTGTTTCTGGGTTTTCATATCATTGTTTTCTCTTGTTTCTCTTACCTGTCTGACCACTCTGTCTCCATCTCTGTCCATTTGCTGGGTCATCATCAGTATCACCATTAATACTCCCTCACCTTTTCCCCTCCTCTTCCCATCTAAGCTCCATTCTGGATCTTCTTCTTTTCTTAAACTCTCAGTTGGTGACCTTATCAGCTCCAATGGGTTTAAGTATCATCTATGTGCAGATGACTCAGATTTACAAGTCTGGTCTTCTCTCCTGAGAAGTTCTGTATCACAAATTGCCTAGTGGACATTTCACACTGCCCCAGAAGTGACAGATGAAATTTTCATTTTAATTTCTTCCGATCTCAAATCCTATTAGTGCCTTGATCTCAGTAGGAACATAGCCGTGTATATGTGTATTGCAGATCTATGTGTATTTATTTATTTTTATGATTTATCCTATTTCTTCCTAAGGAAGATTTCTTTCCTCCTCCACTCTTAAAGCCCCTCCTAATGTCCCAGTTCCCAGCATCCTGTTTATAATGAGGGAACCCATTGTTCTTAGTTTAACAGAAGATTACTAATATTCCATGAATTGTTTATGCCCTGTTATTCTTATTGGTAAACAAGAACGTAATGCTTGTGGACATTATTTTGCCACTCAACTTTTCAGCTCAACAAAGTTCAGTTTAACCTGATATTTGCTACGTGCTGTAACATTTATTAAACCATTCCCGGGTCCTGGGGCACTATACTATATTCACAGCACAGTTCTAGGTGCTGGGGGAAGTTCAA
Organism: Phascolarctos cinereus; assembly: GCF_003287225.1. NCBI lineage: Eukaryota > Metazoa > Chordata > Mammalia > Diprotodontia > Phascolarctidae > Phascolarctos > Phascolarctos cinereus. The sequence goes on from NW_027555958.1 coordinate 79,891,550, forward strand.
AAGTCAAATAAAACATGATCCCAGTCTTCCTGGAATTTACAGTCTCATAGCTAGATACAGTATAAACTAATAACTGCAGTGCTGAACAAGATAGATAAATACATGTGACATTTAAACAAATTGATTATATAGCCTTCTAATGGAAGGAAAAGACTTGAATAATATACAAGAGCAGTCGATCAAAATTGATTTAAACTTTGAAAGAATGTGAGAAGAGTGCCATTCACTGAAGAAAATGTATGAAGGGAATTACTTACATATAAATAAAAAGTATATATGTATACACACACACGTGTTAGTTTTCATAATCTTAAGCTGGCCAGTAACCATCAATCAGGAAATCAGTTATTGGTACCTATGGTGACCCGGCTGAGAAACTATTGAAATTCAAAAGTTGGGGGTAGACCCAAGTCTGGGATGGGCAGTTATCAAACAAAAGGAAAAAATGTCTTTTAGAAAGCCCTCAGTCCTAAAGTCCCTTGTTTACTCTTTTCCCTTTCTTAAATCTTAAATTTTAGGATGATACTGAAGAAAATTCCAATGATGGCACCCAGCCATCCAAAAGGAGGCGAATGGGCTCAGGAGACAGCTCTCGGAGTTGTGAAACTTCAAGTCAGGACCTTGGGTATTGACATTTTATTATATAATGATATTTGAATGGTGTTTTATGTTTTTCTATGCTTCTGTATTATTTTGTCTTTCTGTACTAGTCAGTTAGCTAATAATCACCAGTATTCTGTTCCTATTTCTCACCGATTTCATAGTCTTCATAATACGGTTTCAGTTCGGTTGGTCTCTTTACTATCCTTTGCACATATTCAGTTCCATTCAATAAACATTTATTAAATATCCACAGTGAGCTGAATACTGCCCTTCCTCCTCTATTCTTTCTGAAATGCCTTTTAGTTTCTTTAATCAATTTAATGTCCATTTTTCTTCTTCAGAGGGCAATTTAATACACATCATCATTACTGTCTTAAAGCATTTGAAGGGCTTTCATGTAGAAAAGACGTTTAGACCTATAATACAGAGCTTAGACCAGTGGATCTGAAGGTTTCAGAAAGGTAGATTTAGGCTTTAGTGTAGGGAAAATTCTGCTAACATTCAGAACTCTCCAGAAAGGGAATGGCTTCCCGTGGGAGGTTGAAGTTTCCTCTCATTTAACATCTTCAACTAAAGGCTGCCTGAACACTTGTGGGGGGGTGATGGTGTTGTTAAAGAGATTCTTGGTCAGGTGCTGCTTAGACTAGTTGGCTGCTCTGGGCCCTTCTAGTTCAAAGATTCTGTGATTGTGATTCTATTTGGGGGAAACATCTCATCTCTCTTTTATTTTGGCCTGGGTCTCACAGGAGTAAAATGAGTTACTTGAGATTACATTGTAGTTAGCAGAGCCACAAATTTTCATACTTCTTCATTCTGTCATGTTTACCTGGTTTTGGTTTTGGACATATATGAACTCAGCCTTAAAAGAGTTGATAATCAATGATAACCTCTGAGAAAGTTCTGTTTTTAACATATGTAGTAGTCAGGGTGCAGTCTCACTTAGACTGTTATAATAGCCTCTTAATTAATCCCTCTGCCTATAGTCTGTCCCTGACAAGTCCATCTTCCAAACAGGTACCAAATTGATATTCCTAAAGCAGAGGCCTGCCCTTGTCACTGCCTTGCTCAAGAAGTTTCAGAGGTTCCTTAATGTATCTAAGATGAAAGACAGATACCTTTCTGGCATGTGAAACCTTTCACAATCTGACTCTCACATGTGCATTAGACTGATTTCACATTTCTCCCCCTCATACACTCTGTTGTCTGAACAAAGTCACCTCTTTGCCATAACCTACATTTGCACAGACTGTCCCCATGCCTGGAATGCGTTCTTTATACCTCCTGGAATCCCTGTCTTCTTTCAAGGTTTAGTTCAGATCTTCCTCCTATTTTTGACCTTTCCTCATTCTCTCCATTGTTATTACCTGCCCTCTCCCCAAATTATATTTATTTTGTACTGTCTTATGTATGCATGTTCTTCTCTCCCACTTCACCCCCCCCCCAACTAGGATGTAAGATTTCTTGAGAGCATGAACATGTATCATTTTTGTCTTTGTTTTCCCATTGTCTTCACAGTCTCTTGCTTGTTGAATGAATATTGTTATTGTGGAGTGACGTTTAATGGGGAAAGGCTTCTTAGAAGAATGGATTCTTGAATTGAAAGATGAGGGACGTGGTTTAGTTAAGAAAAAATGTAAGGACTTTCCACAGAGGGATTTTGAGATCATAGATTGAAAGCTAGACGGGACCCTTAAAGGTCTTTGAGACCTAACTTCTCATTTTATGGGTGAGTAAAAAAAATGGAAGTGACTTAACCAAGTTCACACAGTTGCAGTAAGTGCCAGAGGATCCTAACTCAAGTCCTTGGATTGAAGCAGCATGGTATAATGGTAGGGCATTGGACTGGGAGTTGGGAAGACCTAGGTTCATAGCTTACCTCAGACACTGTGACTGTGGACAAGTCATCTAACCATTCTGTGCCTCAAGTTTCCTCGTCTGTAAAATGGAGCTGAATGCCATGACCTCTTAGGTCCTGTGCAACTCTAATTCTATGATTCTCATAGAATACTTTGATATGGATAGGGCAAGAATAAGAAGATTGTAAGGAGACTAATCTGATGGAAATTGAAGGATTAAAGTGTAAGGACTTCTGAGAAATGAAGTAGGTTTCACTGGTTTATTAATTGGGGCTCAAACAAGACTACAAAGTTTCTGTCTCAATAAAACATTATCGTGATGTCCTAAGTTTACACATCTAACACTTGCAAATTCATGCCAGATTCATCTACATCATGAAAAATGAAAATAACATTTCACCCTGATGTAAAGATAGTCATTTTTACATGTTATCTCTGGACTGGAACATATGCTATAGCAATGGTTTCCCTCTTTTCTCTCAGTATTCTTTTGTACATTTGACGTGGTATCATTTAATTTTTTCTTTTGGTGGTACCATTATCTTTCTAGTCACCAAGGTTTGTAAGCTTGTAGTCATCCTATCATTCCCTCCACCCCTTGCCTATTCCAGGCACATCCTGTCAATTCTATCTCATGTTTCTTATAGCTATGCCCTCTTTCCTACATTCACAGCCACCCCTCTAGATCAGGTCCTCCATATCTGTCACCTGAACTATTATTGAGTAGCTTCTGTTTTGTTACTTTGCTTTGTTTGATGTCTTTTGTTTTTATGTAACATTCGTTTCAAATACGTCATCTCTATTGAATGCCTTGTCTAGGAAACTATCTCTTGTAACCAATGTGAAAAAAGGAAAAGGGGAAAATAAGTAATTCAGCAAAGCTGACCACTCCATCGGCCTCTTCCAACAGCATGCAACATTGTTTTCCTGAAGTGAAGAGAGAGGTGCATTTTCTCAAGTCTTTTCTGAGTCTTGGTCATTATGAGGTATATTTACCAAAACAGCAACAACAACAAAACCCAAAACCCCCCGCATTTGTTCATTTTTTTTAACCATTATTTTCTTTTTAATTTTTGAGTTCCAAATTCCCTCCTACCCCTTCCCTGCCCACTGAGAAAAGCAAGCAAAATGATGTTAATTATTTACATGAAATTATTCAAACTATTGCCATATTGCAAAAAAGATGAAAGAAAGAAAGAATTATACTTCATTTTTCACTTAGAGTTTATCAGTTCTCTCCCTGGAGGTGGTTAGCATTTTTTTTTTATCATGAATCCTTTGGAATTGTCTTGGATCATTGTATTGGTAAGAATAGACAAGTCTTTCATAGTTGAGCATCATTACAACATTGTTGTGATACTGTGCGCAGTGATCCCCTGGTTCTTCTCACTTCATTTTGCATCAGTTTATATAGATCTTAACATGTTTTTTTTTCTTTCTGAAACCACTCTTCTTGTCATATCTTATAGCACAATAGTACTCCATTACAGTCATATGCCACAACTTGTTCAGCCATTCCCTGATTGATGAGCATCCCCTCAATGTCCAGTTCTTTGCTACCACAGAAAGAGCTGCTATAAATATTTTTGCATATATAGGTCCTTTTCCTTATTCTTTGATCTCTTTGGGGTACAGATTTAGTAGTGGTATTGCTGGCTCAGAGGATATGCACAGTTTTACAACCCTTTGGGCATAGTTTCCAAATTGTTCTCCAGAATGGTTGGACCAGTTCACAGCACCACTAATTTCAGTAGTTTATCTTTTTTCCTTCATCCCCTCCAGCATTTGTCATTTCTGAGAGATGTAAGGTGGTACTTCAGTGTTGTTTGAATGTGCATTTTTCTATTTATTAGTGATTTAGAACACTTTTTCATCTGACTATAGATAGCTTTGAATTCTTCTGAAAACTGCCTGTTCATATCCCTTGACACCTTATCAATTGGAAAGTGGCACTTATTTTTATAAATTTGACTTGGTTCCTTACATATTTGAGAAATGAAGCCTTTATCAGAGACACTTGCTGTAAAATCTTTTGATATTATTTCATTGTCTATGGTAACTTTTAGCAAAATGTAGTTTCCTTGATTATCTCTTTTAATTAGGTCTGTTTTTGCTTTTGCTTTGTTTGAAATTATGATTGCTACCCCTGCCTTTTTTACTTCAACTGAAACATAGTAGATTTTGTTCCAGCTCTTTATTTTAACTCTGTGTGTCTTTCTGTTTGAAGTATGTCTCTTGTAAATAACATATTATTGGTTTTTGGCTTCTGATTTACCATTATATTGGCTGAGCTTATCCTATTCACATTTATAATTACTAGCTGTGTTTTCCTTCATCCTGTTTTCTTTTGCTTCTGACCAGTGCCTCCCTTGATCCACCCCCCTTTTTATCACCTTCCCATTCCCTACCATCGAATCTTTTATCCCCTTTCTCTCCTATTTCCCTATTGGGTAAGATAAATTTCTAGATCTAACTGAGTGTGTTTGTTTATTCTTCCCTTTTTGAACCAATTCCCTTGAGAGTAAGTTTCAAGCATTGTCCACCACACCTCTCATTTTCCTCTACATTGTAAAAGGTGTTCCTTGAGTGCTTCTGTCAGTGAAAAAAATTTTCCCATTTTATCTCACCCTTCCCCCATTCCCTTCTCTTTGTCATCGACTCATACTCATACTCTCTGTTTATGAAGACTCTTTCTAACTGCCCTAATAATGGTAGTTTTTAGGTGTCATATGTATTATCTTCCCATATTGGAATAAGCAGTTTAACTTTGTTGAGTCCCTTATGATTATTCTTTCATGTTTATCTTTTTATGCTTCTCTTGAGACTTGTTTGAATGTCAGATTTTCTATTCAGCTCTGATCTTTTTATCAGCAATACTATATCATTAAATGTCCATTCCCCTCTTCCTCCTCCGCTGCTGGAGTGTACTCAGTTATTCTGTGTAGATATTCTTAGCTATAATCTTAACTCCTTTGCCTTCTGGAATATCATGTCTAAGCCCTCTGTTTCTTTAAAATGGAAGCTGCTATATCTTTTTCTTTCTCTCTCTCTCTTTCTTTCTTTCTTTCTTTCTTTCTTTCTTTCTTCTTTCTTTCTTTCTTTCTTTCTTTCTTTCTTTCTTTCTTTCTTTCTTTCTTTCTTTCTTTCTTTCTTTCGCTGCTATATCTTGTATCATCCTGACTGGCTTCACAATATTTGAACTATTTCTTTCTAGCTACTTGCACTATTTTCTTCTTGACCTGAGAACCCTGGAATTTGGCTATAATGTTTCTGGGAGTTTTCACTTTGAAATCTCTTTCAGGAGGGGATTGGTGGATTCTTTCAATTTTTGTTTTACCCTCTGGATCTAAGATGTTGGGGCAATTTTCTTTAATTTCTTGAAAGATGATGTCTAGGCTCTTTTTTTGATCATGGCTTTCAGGTAGTCCAATACTTTTTTTTTGAGGCAGTTGGAGTTAAGTGACTTACTCAGGGTCATACAGCTAATAAGTGTCTGAGACCAGATTTGAATTCAGGTCCTCTTGACTCCAGGGCCAATGCTGTATCCACTGTGCCACCTAGCTGCCTGTAGTCTAAGAATTCTTAAATTCTCTCTCGGATCTATTTCCCAGGTTAGTTGTTTTGCCAGTTAGATATTTCACATTTTCTTCTGTTTTATTGTTTCTTGATGTCTCATACAGTCATTAGCTTCCACTTGCCCAATTCTGATTTTTAAGGAATCATTTTCTTCAGTGAGCTTTTGTGCTTTTTCCATTTGGCCAGCTCTGCTTTTTAAGGAGTTCTTTGCTTCAGTGAATTTTTGTGCCTCTTCTGCCATTAGGCCAGTTCTGTTTTTTAAGGTGTTATTTTCTTCAGTATTTTTTTTTTGTGCCTCTTTTATCAAGCGCTTCTTTTCCCACTCTCTTCCTACGACTCTTATCTCCGAGTTTATGTCTTGGTCTTCCCTGCCACAGTAGTAGCTTTTTATGCTCATTATTATTGTTTTGTTTGCTCATTTGAATGTTATATTAAAGATGGACTTTGCTCGCCTGCGGGTAGAGAGGCTCTGTGCTAAGCTTCAGGCTTTTTTGTTGTACTGTTTTCAGAGCTAGTTCTGGGGGTCTGCAAATTTTTGGTGTTTCCAAGGTGGTGCGATCCCCGGTGCTGTTTATTCACTGCTGTCCTGTGCTCTCGTCTTTACTCAGAAAGAGCCCCTCCTATCCTGCAGCTGCAAGTGCTAATGTTCCTCTCTGCTCTGAAACTGTGACCAGAGCCCCTTCTCCCTTGTGACTGACCACAAGATGATCTCTCCATCCTGGAACTAAGACCCGGAACTGCAACCCAAAACTGCATATGGATAATAGAGTGCCAGTCAGCGCTAGCTACACTCAGTACCAGCAAAGTCTTCCCTGTCATTTTCTGACTAGTTGGCTGACCCCTTGACTGTCTCTGGGCAGAGAGCTCCTGAAGCAGCTGCTGCTAGTACTGCCACTGTTGTGGTCACCTTCAGGTTCCACTGCTGGTGCTGCTGCCATGCTCTGGGCTAGCCCTCAGATGTCACAGACCTTTCCTGGACACCTTCTAGGTTGTCTTAGGCTGGAAAAGTGCCTCCTTCTGGGGCAGCTAGGTGGTGCAGTGGATAGAGCACTGGTCCTGGATTCAGGAGGACCTGAGTTCAAATATGGCCTCAGACACATAACATTTACTAGCTGTGTGATCCTGGGCAAGTCACTTAACCCCATTGCCTATCCTAAAAAAAATAAGAAAGAAAAGTGTCTCCTGCCCTTTTGTTGGCTCTGCTGCTCTAAAATTTGATTTGAGGAGTTATTTTAAAGTTTTTTGGAGGAGAGTGTTGGAAGAGTTTAGCTGGCTTGATGCATGTCCTTCACCATCTTGGCTCCTATAATGTCTCTTAATTGGTATTCCTGCTTCAAGTCTTTTTCCTTTGCCATCTCTTTTGGTGCTTTCAAAATTCTCTTCCCATCATTGACTGGCTCAGACACATTTAGTAGCTTCCCATTGCATGTATGTCAGAATAAAACTTTTCTTAGCATCCAAAGGCCTCTATGCTCTGACTCCAGCCTCTTTTCCCCAGGTGTATTTGACATTACCTCTGACATATACTCTGACCCAGATAGCCTGGTCCCAGTCTTGTTCTACATTCTTCTGCCTCCATGCATTTATAAACTCTTTTCTCATGCCAGTAATATGCTTCCGGCACTCCTCAACCTATTAAAATAGTTGTGTTCTTTCAAAGTCCAGCTTTCCCCTGACCTACTGCCTTATTTTCCACTCCTCCCATGCCAACTTCCACCTGCTGACAGTATTCTTTCTCTCTTCAAATGTCCTTGGAACATTTTGGATCTCCCTTTTACCCTCATCACACTTTATTTTGTGTGATATTTTTATATATTTATAAATATATATTTTATAAAATAAAATTTGTGTATATATATATAAAATAAACTATATTATGTATGATATATTTATCTATAATATAAAATAAAAATGTATATACAAATAAAAATTAAATCTAAAAATAAAAATATTTATATTTTTATGCCTATTCATACATAAATAACCAAGCACAGGGCAGAGACATTTTTTTTTATTTCTATATCTCAAGTACTTAGCATAGTACTTTCTACACAATAAAAGTTTGTTGAACTGGAGCAAATTATACAAGTTAAGTTGTGCCATTAATTGTTCTTTAGTTATTTCATGCATAAGGTGTGAAATGGCCTGTGAAGTCCCTGGCATATACTTTTGAATAGCAAATAGTTTGGCAACAAACCTTTATTCTTTGAAGGGAGATTTTTTTTTTGAAATGTCCAAATATAATTTCAAGTCAAGAGTGGTAAAGTGGCTGGTCAAGCTAAGTAGTCTCATTTTTGGCCAAAGTATAAGGTACGTGACTTTCTTTGGTGGTTTTTGAGCTGGCTTTGGAAAATAATTCCAAAGAAGAGGATCCAAGTATTTTGATCAATGGTAATGTCTTCAGAATAAATTTATAGCCCCACAAAGTAACTGCTTTGGAGAATCATTGGATATAGAAGGTTTGTGGTATATTGTGTGCTCACACGTAACATTTTATATTTGATATTATTATGTACTTTTTATATGTGTGGTGACACAGTGGATTGAAGACTTTCCTTGGAGTCAGGGAACTTGGGTTCAAATCTTTCCTTTGATACATTGTGGCAGTGTGACCATTGACATGTAAATCCTTTTAGGTCCTCAGCCTTCCTGGGAAGCTCTGAGTTACAGCTGAGTTGTTAATCTGCATTAGTGGAGGTGGTATAGGAAGTTCCCTACATGGGTGGAGTAGAGTCAGTTATAGCTTTATGTGGGTAGCTACTTTTATATATACAAAATCCACATTTGAATAATACACAGATAATCACAAATTGACAATATAATAATACAAAGAAATTTAGTGTGTATGCATAGACATAATACCTAAACATACATAATTTTTGTATCTGTGTGTATATATAAATACATATACAATACACATCTAGTACACATATGTATATATGAACACTTTAAGTCCCATTTCCCTTCTATCTCATTTCTATAAAAAGTTTATTAACTTCCTAGGGACAGGAAACTTCTGCCTGTCTGGGTCTCTTATGGAATGTAGTATAGTACTGTATATGCAGTTAGTGCTCAATAGATCTCTTAAATGAATGTGTATTTTCAATCTGTTTCTTTATGACTTCGCATTCTCTAAAAGGCAGGTGTGAAGCCAATTTAAGAAAGCGTTGGACTTCTTTTCCACTAGCTGACGAACAGTCCTAAAAAAAGAATTGGCATAAACCCAGAAAACTAGATTGTTGCTCCTTCATCTGTTCCAGCTTTGTACTGATGAGACTAGTTCTTATAAACCTGTGCCACATCTGACTTGTGGATTTAGTGAGCTGGGGTGTCAGAACAACTGGTTTCATTTCACAGACCCATTTTCTGGAGTGATTAATTACAAAGTTCTTGTTTCCTGTCCACTTGATTGGGGGGAAGGAAAAACGAGTTCTTTCATAAGTGTTGAATCAGTCTTGACTTTGATTTTGTTTATGAAGTCAGACATAAAGAATGGAGCTGAGAGGCCAGTTAGGCTTATTTGGCGGCTAGGTGGCACAATTGATAGAATACTGGTTCTAAAGTGAGAAAGACCTGAATTCAAATCTGTCCTCAGACATTGACTAGCTTTGTTATCTGACAAGTCACTTAACCTCTGTTCCAGTTTCCTCAGCTGTAAAATGGGGATAATAATAGCATTTAACTCTCAGGATGGTTGTGAAGATTAAATGAGATAATATTTGCACAGTACTTAGCATAGTGTCTGGCACATAGTATAAGAGCTATGTAGTTTCTAACTGTTACTAACTTTGTTCTGTGAGCTTACTGTTTGGCTCAAAAAAACACATCTGGATTTTTTTTTTAACAACTGCCATCTCTATATGTGTACAAATCAATGCAGTGACCGTATTTTCAAGACCAAAAACTCAGACAAATGGTGATTTTCTTTTTGCAAAGTATATTTTCTTGAAATTAGGTCTGTTGCAGAAAATCCAAAATGTATGGTCGTATGTACCATAAACACAATGTCAACTTTATTGGTTTTTTTTGTTTGGTGTGTTGTTTTTCTCCTTTATTTCCCTTCCTCATTTATCTTTGTACGTTGGGAATCAAGCAAATTCACACATCTAGCAAAATTACAGGAAACAAAGCACTTAGAATTTGGTTTGTTAATAGTAGTGTTTTCAAAATATTACTCACTAAAGTAATAAAAAGTTTGTTGTTTATTTAAAACCTATTTTTTTAAACCTAATTTTTTTTTCATTTAATGCTTAGCTTTAGCTACTTTCCAGCAGAAAATCTCATAGAATACAAATGGCCACCTGATGAAACAGGAGAGTACTATATGCTTCAGGAGCAAGTCAGTGAATACTTGGGTGTGACCTCCTTTAAACGCAAATATCCAGGTACTTAGGATCCTAGTTTATTTAAGAGAGTAAATCTCGTCTGTAGCAAATAACTTTTTTATTTTATATTGTCAACTCATGATTATCCATGTGTGGGTGAGTTACAATAAATTTAATTTCTTTCTGGCTGACTGTTTCTGATCACTGCTATCAGCAAGCATCTGGTATGTTTCCCTCCACCATCAGTTTGTATATTCTAAGAAAATGTTAATTAAAATCTAACTAAGAAAACCAATCAAAGAAAATTACAAGCATTTGATATCCAGATATTTTTGACACTCTTTTAGATTATCCATGCCATTAGTTCCCCACTGTCTACATGGAGTTAAGTTGACAACATAAGATGGCTCTAACTTGGAGAAAGACTAAAATAATTTATCATTTCAGGTAGTTTTATATTATGCCTTCTTACACTAGGATTGTTGTATATGTATTTTTTGTTTTAAATTTTAATTATGATTTCAAATAGGTAGAGTTAATTGGGTTCGAAGAATAGCCATTAATGGATTGATATATGAAGAAAGGGGTCTCTAGAGGAAGATCCCAGGGATCTTTCTTTGACTCTGTGTGGTTAAGCATTTTTAACAATGACTTGGATATTTTGACAGTTATTAAACTGGTAAATCAGGGAATGTTGTAAATACAGTTTACTTAGATTGTAATAAATTAATTGCCAGACTTTTTTATGTTCTTGTGAAAGAGATACGGGCTAAAGGATAGTACTGTTAGATAGATTTGGATTTGGTCAAATGTCTAATCCAAAAAAAAAAATGATCATGAAATGGTTTGATTTCAGCTAGGAAAGAAGTTTGTAGTAGACAACCTGAGGTACCTGTACCTCTGTTTGGCTTTTTACTGCTTAACATTTTTGCATTGACTTCGATAAAAGCATGGATTATACAAAACTGGGAATAAAAATATTTTGGAAACAAAGAACACATTTCTAGAACTTTGAATTGAATCTATATTTATCCCTATTTGGTTTCATTATCTTAAAGTTCTAACACTTGGATTTTTAAGAGAATCAGCCTAAAAAGGACAAATTGGAAAAGGAGTGGTTTTGTAATTTGTCTGAAAACAACTGATGCATTTTAGTGGAGTACCAGCTCAATGTAATGTAATAAAGCAGCCAAAAAAATGAATTTGATCTTTGGCTTCAGTGAGAAACATGGTATTGAGAACCATTGGGTAGGGGTATCCTGCTCTGTTCTGCCCACAGCTGGAGTGTATTATGGAGTTCTAAATTCCACTTCTTAAGATAGGCATTGGCATGTTGGAAAGATGCAGAGAAGTGTGACTAGGGTGATGAAGGGCCTTGAGGGCATGTCTTGAAGGTTTGGTTGAAGGAGCTGGGCTTATTTAAGTTAGTGAAGAGAAGAAGGGACATGATAGCTGTCTTCACATATGTCACAAGGAGGAGGAATCATACTTGTTTGGTTTTTATCATAGACAGCACACCTAGGAATAATGGATTAGAAGTTAGAAAAAGGTAAATTGATGTCAGGAAAAACTTCCTAATTTAGAGTTATTGCAAAGTCGAATGGTCTGCCTTGGGGAGGTGGCTTATGTCCCTTTCACTCAAAGTCTTGAAGTGAGGGCTGGATGACCATGTGATAGAAGTTGTAGAGGGATTTTCAGTCAGTTATAGGCTGGACTCAAATGACTTCTGAAGACTTTTCCAAACTCTTAAGCTATGATTCCACTTCAGTGTTGTCACTAGTTTCTTGATACCAAATATATAAAATGCAAAACCAGTTTTTCAAAACAAATTTGTTTTAAAAGCTTTTTCTTGGAAGTTCTTTTAATATGCATCTGATATTTGAAATACATAAAATTTGACAATTTTTAATAGCGTTTTGTTTTTTTCTGGAGATTTAGAGCGACGAGATTTGTCTCACAAGGAGAAGCTCTACCTTAGAGAGTTAAATGTCATCACAGAGACTCAATGCACTCTAGGTAATATAAGATTTTAATTATAGTACTTATTAACAGCATTTACAAAGTGTTTTCGACATAATATTTGTAAAGTGCGTAGTACAATCCCACACTTGCTAGGTGCTTAATAAATAAATGTTTGTTCCTCCCACTCTCCTCCCCCTTTGGATAATATTTGCCTTCTTAAAATATTAGGAAAAATTAATATTTAGATTAAAAATTAGATTCTAAAATAAAATCTCATTGCCATTCATTGTTAGAAGTTTAAAGGAAAAACTTGACAAAAATTATATAATACACAAGATTTTCTTAAATTGGATTTTTTTGAACTACATCTCATTTATTCTATTTGTAACATTAGTTCTAATGTTTTGAAAACAGGTCCTTATTTCACAGATTTCATATATCTAATTTTTAGACTGGTGAACAGGCTGCACTTATTTGTTCTGTAGAATCATCTCAACTTTTTTTTCCTTAATTTTACTTTAGATTTCTTTTATTTAGGGTCATATTCCAAGACATTTTTTCTTTAGTAGTTAGATTTCTTAGTATAAATGCATGGGAATCCTGTTCAAAACTTTATGAGAAAGGACTTTCATGGACTTATTTTAATTTTCTGTGAATATATTTTCATGGAACTTTAATTTGAACTGACAGTCATTTTATGCATTATGCATCTTATATCCAGTATAGTTCATTGAAAGTATAGGTGAATTTTTCTTCTACATATAACATGTAAATGAGTGCAAAGTGTTCTTCCATTAGTCTTTTTCTGATACCTCGGTGTAGTAGAGAAGTAACCCTGAGATCTCAAAGACTGCTAGTGGAACAGAAGTCCTGGTAGGTGCTACTAAGCTTGAACAATTTGAGCAGAGCTCTTCCAATGGCCTGCAGTCTGTCGATTATCTGAGGGCGAATTGGGTTAGATTTAGAGATTCATCCCCAGAAGGTTGACCACCAAGTGATGAATTTTTTCAGCAATAGAAATTTATGGAGGCTATCTACTAACGCATAGAGAGGCTGTGATCTTTCAGTATAGGCAGAGAGAATTAGTTCCCTGCTTTACATTAGTAGTGTTAAACTCAAATAGAAATAAGGGCCACCAACCATACATAAAGATCACTATTGCTGCATATTGACTTAGAAAACCACACATTAACATTGCCTGTGTATTATTTTTATTTATTTTATTAAATATTTCCCAATTACATCTTAATCTGTTTTTGAGACTCTGGTATTGTGGGTGCATTTGGCCTTCAGGCTGTGTGTTTGACACCTGCTTTAAACTGTCGAAATAAAAAGGGTAGTGAGTCTTTAATGCATAGAATTTAAAAAAGGAGCCTGGCTAAAAAATGAGTTCTATATTACCTTTGGAAGTTTGTCGATAGGTTTAATTTTTTTAAAAATCATTTTAGATTTGTTTAGTTTTACTTTATGACTTTCTGATTTTTAATTTAGCGAGAGTATTTGCAGCATTGAAGATTGGGGAACCTTTTAAATATTGGCAGTGAGAGGGAAAATGTGTTTATTAGCAAAGTGGTCTATCCCTGTAACATTATTATTCTTTTTACCCAAAATAGGTCTAACAGCATTACGTAGTGATGAAGTAATTGATCTAATGATAAAAGAATACCCTGCTAAACATGCAGAATATTCCGTTATTCTTCAAGAAAAAGAGCGTCAGCGAATAACAGATCATTATAAAGAATACTCTGTAAGTGATCTCTAATTAAGTCTGCTTTGCCTAACTGTGGAAGGAGGTAAGGTTTTACAAGTTTTGTTTTGATTTCTAATATTACCATTATTTCAGCAAATGCAACAACAGAACACTCAGAAGGTGGAAGCTAGTAAAGTGCCGGAATACATCAAGAAAGCTGCCAAGAAAGCTGCTGAATTTAACAGCAATTTAAACCGAGAACGGATGGAAGAAAGAAGAGCCTATTTTGATTTACAGACACATGTAGGACAGCTTAAATTGATTAATCAATTAATATAGGTAGCTACTATAGTAGAGGTATCAGTTTTCTCTCATTTTCCTATCTTTGCCTAATGAACTTCTGATAGTATTTATTTATGGTTTAAGCCCCACATGCTTCCAATAATGGAATGAGCTAGTATGCCTCTCCTTTTTCCTCATGAAACTTAAGACACAAATAAAATTGCATAATGATAGTTTGGAAAAGAAGAAGCAAGAATAAAAGACCAATTAAAAGGAATGGAAAAGTATTCTAAAAATCTAGGGTGAGTTAGCTACTGCTATTAGCTATGTAGTAGAACATAAGCTCCTTGAAGCAAGGGCTCTTGAAGTTTTGTCTTTACCCCTGTACCACACAACGCATATATAGTTAATGCATAGCTAGGTATAACATATAACTGTGTGAATATACATAACTATATGTGAAATAGAGTGATATAGATATTAATACACACATATGCACATATATATATATATATATGTATATGTATATGTATATATTTAAAACTCTGTTTCTTTAATTAAACTCAATGCAGGTTATCCAGGTGCCTCAAGGAAAATACAAAGTATTGCCTACAGAGCGAACAAAGGTTAGTTCGTATCCAGTGGCCCTTATCCCAGGACAGTTCCAGGAATATTACAAAAGGTATTTAATATTTTTACTTATTGTTAGAATTGGCTGTTGGCTGACTTTTGAACTAAGCTAGTTTTATATGACTGTAAAACTATCAAGAAGTCTGTCTACCTCACATGTCAGTTTAATGGGCTCAGGTATTCTCAAGTCAATGCTGGGGAAGGAGATTCAGTTCAGCAAGTATTTGAGCCTCATCCACAAGGTCCTCTGTAAGCTAGCTCTCCTTCTCTTTTCGATGGACAACCCTGCACCTCTACTTTTCTCCTTTCCCTGGGTCTTCAGAGTGAAGGGGAAAGCAGAAGCCTTGCCCAGGCTTCAGATCATCCTCCTATTTCTTAGGCATACCATGTCCCTGGCTCTAGCCTCCTCTTCCAACCCCCATCTTAAGTGCCCTAAACCCTTAGTTTACTTTCTCTTAGTTTGATAAAGCCAGATTAAAATGTGAGATTAGTGTAATTTTTTTCCGTTACAAACTTCACATTATTCCAGTTTTTTCCCCCTTAGTCTAGATCCATAGAATTGAATGAGCATAGGTTTAAATAAACACGCAAGCACGCGCTCACACACACACGCAGAGCAATACATCATAATGTTTAGGTCAGTCAAATCAGCAACTTTTTAAAAGGGATATGCAACCTATTTGCTTCCTCTCCTCTTGGCAGGCTTTGTTGTGGGGAGTTTGAACTTTGGGAGGAGTACTTCTGCCAGTGAGAGGCTAGTAACTGACACCAGCAGAACTAGGTCTCGCCAGCTCCTAATTTAGATGAAACAGGTTGTGATAGAGAACACTAAATTTATCTGGAGGTGAATTATCAGGCTTAGAAAGGTTTAATATGTTATTGAAATCCACACTCTACAAACACAGCGTGTCACTTTCAGTCTTATCCCTCCTCATAGTATCTTTTGATAATAACATAATGCATAGTTTATATTGTATAGTCAACAAAATGTTGTTAAGGTTTTTCTCTTTTAAAACAATTTTGAATTGCTTGAAGGCAGCTAGCTTGGTGCAGTAGAAGAAACAGTTGAGGTGGCCTCCTTGGAGGCTGATCATGTTAGCTGTGCCATCTAGCACCTTTGTAGCTAGGGCAAGGTTCCATTCACCTCTAAATCCTATGGTCCTATAAATAATTTTTTAAAGCTTTGAATTAAAGTAGGTATTCGACTAATATTTCAAGGCAAACTAACAGAAGAATTGTCACTGAATTTTAGGTACTCACCAGATGAACTACGTTACTTGCCATTAAACACAGCACTCTATGAACCTCCTCTGGATCCTGAGCTGCCTGCTTTAGACAGTGATGGAGATTCAGATGATGCAGAAGATGGTCGAGGCGATGAAAAACGAAAAAGCAAAGGCACTTCGGTAAGATATAAGATTAAGATTCTTTAGTGATAGTGCTTCTCCCTTCTTGAAGTTTGATAATTGTGCTTTACTATGAAAATTACAGCATTTTATTGCTTAATGTTATGTCCAAATATCATTATTTGTATTTTTCAGTTTTGAATAAGAGGAGGTTATATGCCATTTGGAGAAAGTTTGACAAATATATACATACACAAACATTTGATCAGTCTTGAATCATAGTTCTTTTCCTGTCATAGCTTTTTTTTTGAAAGTCAGTCCTATTTCTGAAATGAGAAATAGAAGACATTAAAGCTGTTAAAAAATAGTTTACAACTTCATTAGATTCAATTTTAATAGCATTTAAAAGTACCTCAGCACAAGAAGTTTAAATTTCTTGAGATTTAAAAAGAATGTTTAATGGAGAATATGTTGCTCCACTTTTGGAGGCATAGTAACACCTTCAGACCACTAAAATTACATTAATGAAATAATAGTAATAATGGAGTTCCTCTTTTTGAGTCTGTCTTTCATCTTTAGGACATGTGCTTTGAGTTGTTTTCCAGGTAACAGTGAGGTATACCTCATGAACTTCCTTGCCTCAGGACCAAAGGTATACACTTGGCAAGGATTTGAGGTACACTTTGAGACAGGGCATTGAATCCATGGCTTTGATTTCATTATACCATATCTCAACCAGGTGATATAACATCATAAGTAAGCCAGTCCAGGGAATCTAATGGCCTAAAAGAATTAATATGTCCCCAAATTAGTCATTTATTTCCTAGTCACTGATAGGTCTACTGCTTGAAGTTAATTATTATTTAAGTATAAAAAGTTGGATAATATTGCTATCTTGGAAAGGTTAGAGGAGACTTTATAATCTCATTTCTTTTATTTCAAATTACATTTTACAATTCATAAAAACCTCAGCAAGTTCTTCCTAATCACCAGTGTGCTTTCATGTATGCTATTGGTGATCTATTATTAAATCCAAAGTAAAAATCTGTGTATATTATTTTAAAGTAACAGAAATTATTCTAATAAAGTTTAATATATGTGTAGCAAGAATAGATATAGAAAGTAGGCTTTATAATATATGTGAAATCAGTTCTTTTTGCTAATTTATTCTAAGTCAGTGAAGAAAAACAGAATCATAAATTAAGTTTTCCAGCAGACAAAATGTTTATTTAGTTTGCTAAATCAGATAAGAAATGAAAGCAAAGTTCTTTTATCTGAACTACTTCAGCCTCCATGGTGATGGTGGTGGTGAGGGAGAAGTCGTCAATTTTGAATGTATTTTAAAGCTTAAAACTGCACCAAGATGGGGGATACCCTGTTTTTGTAATTAAATAATCCTTTTTAAACAACTCTTTTTTTTTCATGATTATATTCAAAATTCAAAATAAACCTGTCTTCCTTCCAAAGAAATGTTGTGCTATTTATATTTTTAGGACAGTTCCTCTGGCAATGTATCCGAAGGTGAAAGCCCTACTGACAACCAGGAGGATTCTTTTCAGGGAAAACAGAAAACAAGAGATAAAACTGCTACGCCAAGAAAAGAGGGCTCCAAACGTTCTGTACTATCCAAGTCAGTTCCTGGGTACAAGGTAGAAGAAAAAAGCCCCTGACTCAGCTTCTTTCTGACCAGCCTCTCTCCCTGAAATATTTAACTTTGGTTTTCAAAATATGGAACTTCTGCTTGCCGTACTTCACTAGCTGCTCCTCTGTGGTGTGTTCAATCTGTTTGCTTCCTTCCTTTTTGCTTTATTCACTGGGTGCTTTTCTGTTACTTTGGCTATTTAGTAGCTTTTGTTTCTGTATCTTAACAGATTATAATAGAGGATTTTTTCCCTTAAAAATATCCAGGCAAGTATGCATTTAAAAATCTTATTTTCTAGGCAATAATTTTACATTTATTTCATCTTTGCTTTAGGTAATGATCATAGCCACCTGGCATTTAATACCTATCATCGCGTATCAGTATTTAGAAGAGCCAAACCAATGCTATGCTGTAAAGTATCACAATACAGATGGATATATAGTTAGATTAATTATATTTCTAGAGTGCCTTTCACTGAGAAAATCCAAAATTAATTTAGTCTATAGAGTATTTGATCCACCAGCTAAGTGTAGCCACCTCTGGGGTTAAAATAGCTATTTAGTATGTCAGACAGACTTCTGCTATAAAATTTAACAAATACGTAGTCTGATAGGAATATAGTTCTGCATCATTGCAGTTTTAACTTAGTCCAATTCTTTTTGTTTTTTAAGTGGTCTCTTTGAAAAATGTATAGAGAATGATAATTCAATGAGTACACTCAAATTAAATTCTAAAATGAATTATCAGTATTCGCTTTAGACAGGGGGACAGGGTAGAGAGAGAGGAAGATTGGGTGCTCTTTTGTAGTTTAAGTACAGCATAAAAGGAGTTGGAATTTAGCTGTAAAATTTTAAGGTTAGGGTAGTAATAAGGAAGATGGAATAGTGCTTTTTATCTAAAAACATTTCAAAATGTTAGATACATGATCTTTTTTTCACAGTTTTTAGCAGTTTATTTGAAGTTGTACTGAAGGAAAGATAGGAGTAAAGTGATCAGGAGGATTTATTGAGGAGAGATGTTAAATTTTGTTTTATAGGATTGTGAGTTGGGGTATTTCAGAAGAAAAAGTTTTAGTAAGCTGTGTATGGCTTTCCCCTTTTCTATAAATATTTCCACCAGCTGTTCTGTAACTAACTGAAAAATGCTTCTATAGACCACTAAGTATGTGTTTTTACAGTCTCTAACAAACATATTTTAAGCTTCAGCCAGTATCTGCTCTTCTAGGAGTGGCTTAAACATGTTGGAAATATGTAGTTTTTAACAATTACATTTTAATTCATAGGACTGTTTAGTTATTTATTAAAGACTTAAATTTCTGCCCAGTAATTGTAAGCAAATGAAATCCAAAGATGAATTTTAGAGAAGTGAATTTTCATGAGTGAGTATGTACTGCTGGTCCAATACAACTAAGAACTTGATATAAGAGTAACAGACTTAAAAACTCATTGTCCTATTTTAATTTAGTCTAATTCTTCTCAGTCTTAAGTGATCATTTTGAACATATAGGGAAGATACTAGACTAATCATGGGTAAAAAAAAGGGTATTTGAAATAAATGTTAAACTATGTATGTAATACTACAGACTAAAAATGAAGACCTATTAATTCAATACTATCATTGGTTTAATGCCTAAGAAATAGTTACATATGAACTTGAAAGTTTAGCACCCAAAGTTGTTAAACACATCATGGAGCATGTATGTTATATCATTCTCCGTACCTTTCAGTACTTAATGTTTTTGATACTTAGAAGATTGGAGTTCTGTTCATTGATTTCAGTGACAACTCTACAGGTATAACAAGTATCTGAAACTTTAGTAGATTTCAATATGTACATGCTTAGTAGAAGTTAACTTTGGTATGAAAAAAAAAATGTAACCAGTATTGATTTGCCAGAATGTGCCTAAATGTGGGGGTACTTTTAGCTGAAGACTCTATTTAGACTTTACGAGATGTGAGTTTTTAAAATCAAAATGTTTATGGTGTTTTGCTCTAGATTTCACTCATGCTTACCCTTAGTTTATAGGAGAGTATTTTCTAGGTTACGTTAACCTGACAATAAATCACTATTGTTAGAACATGAGACTATAAGTATATAATTAAAATCTATATTATGTTAGTACTGCTATGAAGGTTTCATTTAGCTTTTGGTTATTTTCCCCCTAGCAGGAAAAACTGATATGTTATATATGAAAAACCTTTTTTTTTTTTGGAGGGGGACAAGCCTGAAGACACTTAGGACTATTAGGATACATATCATTTAATTTGTTGCAAATATGAATTTTTGATGTTGCTGCGACTAGTGGAAATAAGATTTACTATCCCAAATGTCGACCACAGGGTTCTATTTTCTGAATCTTCAACAGAGTTTTGCACGTTATTACCTCTGTCCTCCTCTTTACAATCTACTGAGAGACTAGGTCCCCACAACATTTTAAATTTGTTTTATGTGAAAATCCTGCATGTAAATAGTCTGACTTCTTATAGAACTCAGAATGATTGAATGAGTTAGAGTATTTGATTGAGACTAAGCTAAAGCAGCAGCACAGAAAACACCATGAAGGTCACTCTCTCTCTCACTCTCTCTCCCTCTCTCTCTCTCTCTCTCTCTCTCTCTCTCTCACTCATTCTCTTGGTCTCTCATTTTCTTTCATCACTTTCTCTCTCTCCCTCCTTTAAACTTTTTTATTTTATCAAGAGGAAGACCATTGGGTAAGATGATATCAAGCTTAAGAGTGAACTTACAATTTTCCTGGTATCTTCTTTTCTCCTAATTTTTTCATGTATTTTTATGATTGTAGAACTTGAATTGCTGTGGAATGTGACTATATTTAGCTTTGCATTTTATTTCTTTTGCATTATTTTGTAAAGGAGCTTCTATAACTGAAGAACCCTTTCTTAGAACTTAATATTATGGGGTAGTACTTCACTGTTTTTAGTGAAACATGTTAGAGAGAATGGAAATACTATGCCAGTATCTTATTTTAAAATTCAAGTATTAAAAATAAATATACCTGGTACATGTAGCACACAGGTACAGTAACCAAAATTCTTCTTAGCTTTGGTGGATTGAGAGGGAATTTTCCTGCTATATATTATGGCAGTTACAGACTCAATCATATCTGAACTAGAATTTGGATTAGAGAAGTGCACTTGCTAGCTAATTTTTAGAGTTTTTGTTTCATTTTGCTTTAGGAAAATACAAGAACCTTATGCTTAGAATGTAGCAGTAACAACAGAGGGTAAAACACTGCAAGACTGAGGTTGGAGCTGTGACACTATCCTTTTGTTGGGGGGAGCCAGGGTATAAAGGTAGACATAGAGGAGATGTAGAATAGGTAACAGTAAAGTTTTATATGTATGTTTTCACTTCCATGATATTTATTATTTTGTAGAGACATTTGTGAATGTTTAGATTTATTTTATTGTTTTTATTATATTTATGTATAATACAGGTTGACTGCTTTTTTAAATAAATAAGCAAAAAATTCCTTATGAATGCCTCTGTCATCTTTTGCCAAGGAATATAACATATAAAAGAGCTTTTAAGCAGTGGACAAACTTTTCAGGCCTTACAGCTTATGAAGGTGACAAAATGAGTCTTTCAAAATTGTCCTAAGATTGGAAATTTGGGAATGAATATCTAGATATGGATCTCCTCAGAGTATTTGGTGTCTTATGAATGAGAATTAAAAACTTAAGACATATTTGGAACAGTTTTAATCAAAAGGGGCTTAAACAGTTTTTCACGTAATAATTTTCTTTCCCTTTTTTGAAGCTTAAAAACTTGTTCTCTACCAGCTTTGTCCTTTTCCACTTAGTCACACCTTGCCTTTCCTCTCCCCCCACTGAATGTGGACCATGTTTCTTTATTTTCAACTGACTTTGTTTGTTTGGTACCAACAAACATTGGTAAAGATTTAAATTGCATTCTACTGCTTTATGGGTATGATTGCAGCAGGAGAATGAAAATAGAGCTAACACAGCTTGAATTCTGGTTGTGTGTGTGTGTGTGTGTGTGTGTGTATGTGTGTGTATATATGTATATATATTACTATATATTTCAGTCCCCAACACTTGTCATTGGACTGTGCATTATAAAGTGAAGTAGGACAAACTTTGGCACTAAAACTATTTTGTGTGTATTGATGAACCATTTAAAAACATTTTTTTGTTCTCATTCGTTTTGTGAAAGCAAGTTAAGTGTTGCTGGCACATTTTCTAAGTGCTTTTATCACAAGTTACTAAAAACACTAGCCTTGCCTTTCTGAAGATTTCATTTTTTTCCCTTCCAAATGTTTGGTACACAGAAGTGAATCCTTTTTCCCTTTTAGTTTATTTTAATGAATTTGTGCAGTATGCAAGGGGACCAACCACAAAATCTAGTTTTCACATAAAGAGACATTTTACAAGTGACAGTATATTAATGAAGCCTAGTTTCATTTTGTAATTTAGTTTCTCATATAGATATTGATTACAATTAATTTTGGATATATACTAAAAAAAAAACCTAGATATTACCCAGTCATGCAATATCATTAACTTGGAAATTTTGTAAAACTTAAGACTTTTTATTCTACAATGGGAAGAATAATTTCCATATAACATTTTTATTTGTTTACCAAAATTTTTACATTGTTAATTGGAAGGAGGAAAGTGCAACATTGTATTATATTTTCCTTCAAATCCTTGATACAAATTAGTTTCGATGATACTTGAGAAGTGTAAATTACTACATTCAGTCTTAACATGAGCATCTTATTATTAACCTACAATCAAATTAAAATTAAAATTCAAGACCTCAGTGATCATATTATGTTGCAGATCTATGCGTGTTGAACCATATCGTACAAAAGTAAAAGTAAGGAGATACATTAAAATTCCTTTTAAACCCATACTAAGTTCTTCTGGCATGAATTTATAGCCCTCTTCTACCCTTCCAGCCAAAGGTCATTCCAAATGCTATGTGTGGGATTTGTCTGAAGGGTAAGGAGTCCAACAAGAAAGGAAAGGCTGAATCACTTATACACTGCTCCCAATGTGATAATAGTGGTAAGTATTGATATATCTCTTAAATTTTTAAATGCAATGTTCCTTGTTTCAAAAAAGTTTGTTCTCTTAATTGAGCTAGAAGTATCAAGTATAGAGAATACTTTGAAAGTATATACAAAGTTTCATTTCCTTAAGATAGTCTTGACATAGTGGCTTTTCAGTAAAAATCATTCTTTTTTATAGTTGAGTATTTTAATAAAACTTATTGAAAAGATGTGAAATTTGTGTCACGTATTACTAATATTGGTTTTGATTTAGGCCACCCTTCTTGCCTGGACATGACTATGGAGCTTGTTTCTATAATTAAGACCTACCCGTGGCAGTGCATGGAATGTAAAACATGCATTATATGTGGACAGCCCCACCATGAAGAAGAAATGATGTTCTGTGATGTATGTGACAGAGGTTATCACACTTTTTGTGTGGGGCTCGGTGCTATTCCATCAGGTAATCAACCAAAATCAATCTTAGTATTCTGTTGTAATAGAACCTTTCAGCATTGCTCAGGACTAAGTAGAAACATGCAGATTGTAATTAAACTCTGAAGGTGGAGGCCTTGTCTTTGTATCTCCTCCAGTGCTAAGTCTAGTGCTTTTTACTCAGTAGGTACTAAAATGACCACTTCAGTGACTTAACTGACCAAAATATTCAGTGATAAAATAAAGATTGCTTATTAAACAAATAATATTATTCATTTATTTATCATGGAGTATTTTAGGCAATTATGTTTAAACTGTGTATTTGGTAAGATTTCTATTAAAGGATTACTAGAAATTTACCCGACAAAATAAAAGAAATAGTGTACTAAAACCATTCTGGAAATCTATTCTGAAATGTAGAATTTAGGCACTAAAATGTTACTCAAAAATGTCAATTCTGAAATGGCCAAAGTGAAAGAGTATCAGTTTCAAAACCTTGTGAATTTTATTTTTGAAAACTTTCACTTGCATAGTTTAATACTTTAGCTTCATACTAATGTAATGAAACAATACTGTTTTACGTTTATATATTTTGAATACCTTATTGAAGCAGCACAGTAGCTTCAAATGGTGTTAGGGTAGACAAAAAATTAAATAATACACCTTTCACTATGGTAACTTGATACAAATTAAAACAAATACATGTGTAATTTTCTTTTAGGTTCGTGTAATTTTTGAAACTTTTCTGCATAATTTTCCAAAAATTTCAGTGTAAAATATGCCTGAAAGTAAAGATGTCCAGAAATTATACTAAAGAGCTAAGCAACTTGTATATTACTTCATGTACTGTAGTAAGTTGATATTATCAAGTATAGAATGCAGCGCATTCATGCGTGGTGCTGTTACGGTGCAGTTATGTATTTGATGTATTAAAATGTTGTAAAAATAGAGTAGCCATGCACTGAGAATACTATGGAGACGAGCCCATCAGTAATTCACGAGAAAGTTGAGCAGGACAACTGAATTGAAATTCAATCAAAAGCCTTATTCTGGGATTTTTATTTATTGAGCTTTATAAGAATGGTAATTTCTGAAAGTGTTTAAAACATTCCTTTGGGTCCATGCAACAATGTAGCACCAAAGGTAGAGTCAGTAATTCAATGCATTTGCATAATTTGTTGTACTGAATTCTGTGCTGTAGAAACTAATGTTATATTGAAAATTGTGTTTTTTTCTTTAAGGCAGCTTCACATTTTTCTCCTTGTGTCAAGGAGTATCATTAGTGACTGATACAAGAGAAGAGATTGTAAAGATATTTTGATTAGATGTTAACAAGTAAAATTCTTTGTATATTAATCAACAGTTTTTCTCCTAGGTCGCTGGATTTGTGATTGTTGTCAAAGAGCTCCCCCAACACCCAGGAGAGGGGGCAGAAGGGGAAAAACCAGCAAGGAGGGATAAAATTACAGTTTTTACCCAGATGATGTTATTTGCATTGTGAAAATTTTGGTGCCAGTCAGTTTACCACTTTGTGAAACACACTTCCTCATATTGTTGTCAATAAAGCATTTTTCAGTTTTTAACTATGTACTTAAGTTCTATGAGTTGACTTATTTCTAAAAAGTTATAGCATACTTCTCTGTAAGCCTAATTTTTTAACAATCTACACATCACTTTATGTAATATAAAATCACCTTCTTTCTGAAAATTCAATGGAATGTTTAAAAAGTTGATTTTTAGAAATTGATAACATTTTATTAAAAAGCCTAAACTTATAGTTTCCCTCATTTTTGATATTCAGCTATGGACTACTACTTGAATTTAGTTATAAATGTACAATTTAATAGTTCAACTATGATTTTATAACTGTCTTCAAACAGTAGTCCAGTGCTACAGGCAAATACCCAAAACAACAGGATAAAATTAGGGAAATTGCAATTTTTAGATAAAATTAATCTCAATGATCAACTTTTAAAATGTATAGTAAATAAAATTAATTTTAATTAACACAGCTGGTGTAAAGGAAAGTAAACTGAACCGGATGGAGACTTGGGCTCTGTAGGAGTGGCCTGATACTAACCAGCTTTGTGATCTTGGTTCCCTAGAAATTCCATAGCTTCTCTGAGCTAGAAACTTTCTCAGGCTTCTTCCAGTTTTACAATTGTGGTTCCATGAAGTCTCAGCACAGTTTCAGTTATTGTACAGAATAACTCTGATCACAGCTGAACTGTTGCTTTATTCTGTGGTTCCTGAGAAAGTCTGGAAGTGTATGCTGGGGTCAAAGGTATTTCTAGCTTTACTCCACCAACTTAATGTTGCTAATGCCTCTTCTTTGTAAATTACCTGGAAACTGTGCAGCAAAATATGTAGTTAGTACCATTTATTTCTTAGGCAGTGTGGGGGTAAATGAGATTTATTTCACAGAGATACGGGACTAATCTCCATTTAAAAACTGATCATCTTAACTTACACGTTATAATGTGTTTTGTAATAAGTAGTTTGCTTTAAGTAGTGTAAAAATTTTAGAAAGTTAAATTTTAATACAATTTTTGCAAATTTTATATAAAATCTGTACTCCAAATTGTTTTACATAAGATTACTGCCATACTTAATGAATGCCTGACAAACTGTTAAATGAAATCTAAGCTTTTTTTTTATTGTACATTCTCCAGTTATACGAACTCTTCTTTCTTTAAAGAAAACTAAAAATCTTGTGCTTGCTGCTCTTATTTTGGGGGGAATTACAATACAAAAGTAAATATGGCTTTTTTTCCCCACCCACCATAAAAAAGGTCCCCTGAACCCTATTTCCTGAAACATAAAAAGTAGCAATGTTCACAGCAAACCACAATCCACTTCACAGGTTAAGGGTACTGTATTCCAGTGTATGTTTGTCCAATGATGTTAAAAAAGAATCTCAAGTATTAGTTTCAAAATGCCAATTATTATTGTCCAAACAATGGATTCTTCATCTTGAGACGTATCTTCTGGTGTATAAGGCTGCTTTTGGCTTGTAGCTTTACCATCTGTGGCATAAGTTGCTTCCCCAAATGGATATTCTACAACCGTTCTATCATAATATACTTTCATTTCAAATTCACTCTCAAGGTGAGATGGATGTCCATAGATACCTATTCCCACAGGGCGCTGGAAATGTCCGGGCACGAAAACAACATCTTGGCCACAAGTTACAGACTGTAATTCGTATTCATCAAAACTTGGATGAAGGGTTGTATCAGATACATACAAATCTGCATCACCTTTTAAGCTTTTCATTTTAAGAACTATCTTCCCTTCATGATTTAGTCTCAAATAGCTATAATTTCCAGCTCCGATATGCCCCTGAACCACATGCAAGAGAATCCATTCTTCAGGTACTTCCTCCTCCTCAATGCTATTCACTAAGGACAGTGCTTGGGATGTTAGAAGTATCAGAAGGGCTTTCTTCCAGGGTACTGCCATAATTGCTGACGGCTTAGTAACAAAAGAACTTATTTGTCATCTGTAAATGTCCTGTTAATATAAAACAAAATAATTACCAACAACCTCGATAAAGCTCTAGTCAATTCATGGTTTACTAACACATAGCTAAAGTGAATTATTTAGCCAAAAATATAAATAAATAAAAACCCAAACCACTTGGCTATTGCTTACTTGGCCAACTTTCCCTCCGTGATGACATTATCTACAGGCTACAGACAGAACGCGGAGAATGTGTCTCCATTCTAGAAACAAAAGCTTTCAAGAACAGGGGGGCTTTCAGTCTTTCCCCTTAACGTGAGCCAGCCCCGGGCACGGGACAAGTGCACGGGCTCCCCCCTCCGCGCTTCCCCCGGTGGCGGGCACGGGACCGCGACCTGGTTAGCAGGGACTTCGGAGCAGGGCTCAGGCCCAGCAGGAACACGATCTGTCGCGGGTGGCTTGCGGCACCCCTTCCACGCAGGCGGCACAGGGCGAGTTCTTGGGTGTCCACCGCCTGCGGGCTTAGGCCGGGCCCGGGCAGCCCCAGGGTGCGGGGACCGCGGCTAGCAGGAGGCCGGGCGGGCAGTGGCCGTCAGGCCAGACCGGCGGTGGGCGCGGCTCGACCCGGTGTTTACGCTGGAAAGGGGCGGGCTAGAGTCCCGGCGGTACCAACAGTTCGGGGCACAGGCAGGGTGAGAGGGCTCTTCCAAACAGCGACCCCTGAGAACCACGTCCTCCGCGGCCTGGGTCTCACCGGCGCTCCCCGGAGCTCGGCGAACCTCGTCGGCACCATCTGGTCCAGGAGCCGCCGCGGCCGCCGCAGCGGACCAATAAACCGGAAGTGGGAGAGGCCAGACACCCACCTCTCGCGAGAACCAAGATGAAGCCTGGGGCTGGAAGAGGTGAAGGAGGGCGGGGTGCGGGAGCACTAACGCGTTTCTGTAACCCCGGGAGACCGGCGAGGCTGGGCTGCGATTGGAGGGGGAAGGTGGTGGGTGGAGAAATATCGTCTCTGGCTGGCTGGAGCCAAGGCCGGAAAAAAGATTACAGGAACGAAACCGGAACTGGGGCTAGGACTCCCGGGGCCTGGAAAGCTTCAGGGGTTTACAACTCAATGGTAGTGACTTTAGGCTTTCCGAGACTCCTACAGCCCCCTCTTCACTTCAGCATCTTCCTGGAGCTCAATTGTATTGTTCCCTCTTCAGGGCAAAGCCCCCAGGATACGAACCATCCGTCGCCCTTGCTACTGTCGACCTGAAAGTTGGTTAAAGAGACAACAAGCTAGGTGATGAGTAAATTCATATTGTTTTGTTCCCTTAAGTTAGCAGCATGTAACATGTTACATGGAGGCAGAGCTTTAACTCTTGACTGCACCAGGCAAGTTTTGGAGGACATTTAAATCTTGACTCAGGATGTCTGTGTTACTCAGTTTTATGGTCTCCATATGTTTAACCAGAGCATGAGAAAGGAAATTTAAATAAGATAGGCAAATGTCAGATCCAGGATATCTATATTTCCTTTACCCCCATCAAGGCAGTGTCTGGGTTATAGGCGCCACAGTGGTTATAAACATAAGAATGCTCTTGGTCAGCTTTAGCTGTTGACACAGGAAGAGGCATTCTTAACTCAGGAAGGAAAGATTAATTCAGGTTTTTGGCCCTTATTGGGGCTCAATTGATCTTAAATGATTATCACTACTCTGTGTATCTTTGTGTCAGGAAGCAGAGAGATTGGAAACAAGAATGTCTCCTTTTTTTCTGATGCCTTTCAATGCTGAACCTTCTCCAGATCACCTCCACTCTGTATTCCACCACCCTACTACTTTGCAAGTCCCCCCCCCTCTCTTTTTAATGAACTCAAGTCTCCTAGAAAAATCCGTCCCAAAATGTTCTATTTTGGCCCAGGGTGCAAGTAAATATAGCTTGCATGTATATAGATCAGGGGTTCTTTTGTGGGTGTCATGAGCCCTGTTGAGGTTTAGAGGTTTAGGGGTGATGGGACCTCGAAGATGGGTCCTGCCTGAATGATTACGATCCAAACCTCCTTTGAGCCAAAGACAAGGTTTATTAAAGATTTGCCATATTGACCAGACTCTTAAAAAATCTGAATGTTTATGACACTGGTATCTACCAGCGATCATGATTGGCTAGAGTTTAAGAATCTGAGCACCTTAATGGAGACAAGATGGATCTTATATACAGAAAGACTGTGGGAGGGAGCTAGAAGTGGCCAAGTAGTTGGAGGAGGGGTCTAGGAGAAGGGGTCTAGGGAGGATCTTGATGGGAATGACTGGGTGGTAGAATGGGGTCTAGATAGGGTCAAAGGTAGAAAGTGGCCAGGGCAATAGGGCCAGGCAACAGACAATGAAGGTTGAGCTGGGTTAGAAGTAACAGAATTGAGAGACTGGATATAGCCACAAAAAAGGCCAGTTGAGTGGATTATAGCTTCAGGCAAACTCTAGAGACTTTCTTGAGCAAGTGGGAACATTCCAGGAGTTCAGGGTAGGGGTTTCCAGAGCCTGTATCCCTTAACGCCCCTTTGATTGTTTAAGCTGCTGGACTCCTCATATTAATATTTTAGGTGCATAAAATTAAATACATACAGTCACTAAGAAAACCAATTATAAAGAAACAGCTATTTAAAAAAAAGTTCATGGATTCCAGATTAAGAACTCCTGATATACTTGTGCCCAGAAAGTTTTAGTTCATACTCCCAAAAGGCTATAAAACTGCACACACCCTTTGATCCAGCAATACCAATATTAGGTCTGTATCCCAAAGAGATCATAACAAAGGGAAAAGGACCCATATGTACAAAAATATTTATAGCAGCTTTTTTTGTGGTGGCCAAGAATTGGAAATTGAGGGGATGCCAATCAATTGGGGAATGGCTGAACAAGTTGTGGTATATGAATGTAATGAAATACTATTGTTCTATAAGAAATGATGAGCAGGCAGATTTCAGAAAAACCTGGAAAGACATACTGATGCTGAGTGAAGTGAGCAGAACCAGGAAAACATTGTATATAATAAGAGCAAAATTATGCCATGATCAACTTTGATAGACAACTTTTCTCAGCAATACTATGATCAAAGACATTTTGGAAAGACTCCTGATAGAAAATGCTATCCATATCCAGATAAAGAACTGTGGAATTTGAATGCAAATCGAAGCATACTATTTTTCCTTTTTTTTTTCTTTCTTGTGGTTTTTGCCTTTGATCCTAATTCATCTTTACAACATGACTAATGTGGAAATATGTTTAATATGATTGTACATGTATGGCCTATATCAGATTGCACACCATCTTGGTGAGGGAGTAGAGGAAAGAGGGGGATAAAATTTAAAACTCAAAATCTTATAAAAGTGAATGTTGAAAACTATAAATAAGTTTTTAAAAAAGAAAGTCTTAGTTCAAGTAAAATCTTGTACAACTTTCAGTTGTTAAAACAATCCTCTGAGATAGGTTGCCCCCAAGTAATATTATTAACTTCATTTTTATGAACTGAAATGCTGGTCTTAGAGTCAGGAAGACCTAGGTTGAGATCCCCTCTCTTGACACTGTTACCTTAGGCAAGTCATTTCATCTCTAGGTGCTTCAGGCAACCCCCTGGATTTTTTTTTAAACTAAATCCAAAGATAGGTTCTAGATCTATAGGCTCCCTGATTCTACTACATTCTACTATAGTCCCAATTAAACTGGAAATGTCTTTGGTCAGAAGAAGAGAGTGTGTTAAAGGCAATACAAATATAATTTGTCCAAGAAAAATAGGGCATTCTCTATAGATAGTGATGTAATTCCCTGGAGGAGGAGTAATATGAAATCTGCTATCTATCTCAGAGGGCTGTTCTAACTGCCCAGCAAGCTTTTCTTTTTCTACTGGCTTTATTTCCACTATTGAGAAAGTCTTTGGATTGTTATGGGCTTTAATTCTAGAATGAAACTGCTCTTTTGAATCAGATCATGTTGAAATGTATCTGCAGGTGGAAATTTCTGTGACTCACTTTTCCCACAAGAAAATTTTCCCTTCTCAAAGGAGCTTTTTTTCCCCCTTAGCACGGATCTCCTGGTGTGTGTGTGTGGGGTATGTAGGTACCAGATGTCTACCAGATGATTTGAAGACAATGATCTCCTTAGCAACTATCTCCAGCAGGATCAGATTTTGGCCTTATAATTCCAAGCTACATTTGAAGAGGCATTTTAAAAATACATTGAAACCAAAAACAAGGACTCTTGTGCAGCTGTGTTCATGTCCCTGCATAGGTGCAAAATAATTACTCGTTTAACAGGGATTACAAATCACCAGACTGGGCGTTCCTGGCTTCTCTCCTAAGTACCCTCCACCCCCCCTCCCCATAATTTCTCTTTAACCAGGCCCAGCTGTGAGACCCGGACACTGACAGGCAAATGGGAAAGAGGCAAGTGCGGTTCTAGTCCCCAGATCCAGAAGATAATGTTAATGCAGGTGGAAGACAGGATGCAACCTGCAGAAGGCCACCATGGGCCACCATGAAAATAGAGCTAGAGAACAACTTGTAAGGTGCTAGGAGAAAATGCTTTCTTTGCTCCTGAAGCTGAGAACTACAAGGTGAGAAACCGCAGAGTAGCTAGCTACAGAGTACAGAGAGTTTAAGCAATTTGCCCAGCTAGGAAATGGCAAATGGCAAAGTCAGAGTTCAGAACCAGCTCTTTAGGATTCTGAAGTCTTGCTCCTTGCTCCTCGACTATTCGCGAGACTTGACTAGTAGCGCCATCTTCTTGCCCTTCTTGCAGCAGCTTTCAGTTTATACTATTACTCTGTGACATGTTCATCCTAGTTACAGAAAACCCTGGCTATGCCACTGCCTAAATCCACTGTATGTCTTATAGACACATTACAAACCTAATTCACAGAATTTCAGAGTCTAAAGGAAACTCAGAGCCATCTAGTCCAACCCATACTGGAAAAAGGCTCCCATTACAACATCACTCCTTAAGTGGTCATCCAGTCTTTGCTTTAAGGTCACTTTGAAACTAGCTTCTCCTCTTAACATTACTAGTTCTGTTAATTGGCAATATCGTTTCCCCAGTAACCCAGGTTCTTGAAATTTCAGTCACCTCTGACTCTTTCCTCTCCCTTGTCCCTGAATCCAATATGTAGTCAAATAGTTACCTCCACTATATCCTTTGGAT
Organism: Phascolarctos cinereus; assembly: GCF_003287225.1. Classification (NCBI taxonomy): domain Eukaryota; kingdom Metazoa; phylum Chordata; class Mammalia; order Diprotodontia; family Phascolarctidae; genus Phascolarctos; species Phascolarctos cinereus. The sequence goes on from NW_027555958.1 coordinate 79,923,567, forward strand.
CTGTTCCTTCTTTCCATCTGACTACCTTTATACATTACCAACATGACAATTTTAGTTCAAGCCATATTACTTCTAGCCTGGCTTATATTTTAGTGCCCTCTTAACCTACTTCCCTAGACCTAGTCAACACTGCTCACCTCATTCTTTCCACTACTGACAGATAATTTTTTCTAATATACAGATTTGATCATGGCCCTTTCCCCACTCAAATGGAAAGTGATTCCATTTTGACTACCAAATAATGAGTAGATTGGTGCTTAGCCATTGTCCAGTTAACTCCCCAGCCCTATATTTCTAAGCCTATTTTAAGTTGTTTTTTTTTTTAAAAATATCCTTTACTTTAGGCAAATTGGATTACTGGCCCAAAAATACCTCATGCTTTTCCTGTTCTGGAAAGATTGGTTGGGGCCAGGTTGTGAAGGGCTTTTAATAGCAAACAAAGGAATTTATATTTTGGCTTGGAAACAGTAGAGAGCCATTGAAGTTAATTGAGTAGGCGAGTGACATGATCAGATCTCATCTTAAGAAAAATAACTTTTAGAATCAGGGTGGAGGCTGGACTAGAGTGGGGAGAGACTTAGGACAGGGAGACTAGTAAGAAGACTATTGCTTTAATTTAGGCTATTAATACTCACTTTAGAGGACCTCAACTCAGGCTGGGCTGTATGAATAGAGAGGGTCAGATGCAAGAGATGTGAAGGTAGAAAGAACAAGATTTGGCAACTGAGGGGATATGTGGAATGACGGAGAGTGAGGAGGTAAGAGTAATGCTGAGATTATGACCCCAGAAGATTAGAATAATTACTAGGTCTTAGACAGAAATAGGAAAGCGTAGGTTTTGGGGGAAGGATCATAAATTCCATTTTGGACATGTTGAGTTTGAAATGTCTCCAAGATATCCAGTTGGTGACAACAGTTCTGAAACTCAGGGGAGACAAGGAATAAATATATAGATCAGTCAGTATTCTGCACAGAGTTAATAATTAAACTCGTGGGAGCTGATGAGGTCCCCAGGAGCAAGAGTATAGAGAGAAAAAAAAGAAAAAGACCCAGGACAAAGCATTGGAGAATATCTGCATTAGAGGGCATGGAGAAGGGACAAATAGACAGGAGGAGAAGCAGGAGAGAATAATGTCACAAAAGGGGATGTGAATAAGCATTTATATAGCTCCTGTTATGTGCCAGGTTCTTTACAAATGTCTCATTTGATCCTCACAACAACCCATCTACATATATACATATATACATATATATATATGCATATATATACATACATATATATATACATATGTATATATATATATATATATTTAAAAACTGACCTGGAAAACAGGTCATGAAGAAATAATTTAAGAATTACTGGACTATTCAAACCGATCTACTTGCTGCTCCCTGTATTCCACACTCTTTCCTGCCTCTATATATTCATGTAGGTTGTCCCTGTTCCATACTTAAGATATTCTGCCTCTTCTCACAAACCTTAGGAAACAATGGGTTCCCTGCCAGTATAGGACTACAGGTAGATGCTAAGTTACTATTTTTATAGAATATTGAAAAGTAGATTCATTCCAACAACAAAAGCACCTAGCCAAGAACAAGTTCCCTTTGTTCCTGACAGGTTCCTGCCTATTTCAGTCTGATTGTCCTACCATGCCTTCCATATTTCAGTAGCCCTGGAATGATGATTTCCCAGCTTCAGAGTCTACTTCCCAATAGAAGTGGGGAAGCAGTACTCACCCCCCATCCTCAAAATCCATCGCCTCACACTCTTGAGGAAGCCCCCTTCAGATTATCATAGAATAATGAATTAGTTTAATACTGAGAAGTGCACATTCATAGGAATATGCTCAGATCTGTTTGTAGGCCAAATCAAATGTAGCCTATTGCAGATAATATTGATGACAATTGTATTGTACAGTTGGCAAAGTGTGTAATTTTATTGGATCCTCACAACAACCTTGGGAAGTAGGTGCTTATTAATTATCTCCATTTTATAGATGAGGATACTGAAGCTAATGGAAGTTAAGCGACTTGCTCAGGGTTCACATAACTAGTAAATGTCTGAGGCAGGATTTGAACTCAGTCTACCTGACTCCCCAGTCCAGCACTCTATCTGCCCTACCACCTAGCTACCTAGTAAATGTTCATTTCAGTGAAGCAGATATATGCCAGTCACTATGCTCCACAGTAAGCCCTGACTATTTTACAGTGGTATTCATATTTTTTCCTCATGACTATTATTGATATTATCACTCATCTGGGTAAAGCATTATCTTAATTGTTTCTAAGATATTTTCAGACTTACTGAGGTCATTTTGAATTTTAATTCCACCTCTTAAGAGATATTGCTGACCTTGAATACTGCCCAACTCATTACCTCCCCCCTTTTACTATCTCTCACTAGCTCTCTTCTCCCCATCTTCTAAGCCCTGAAGAGTAAGAAGTATAAGCCTGTTCCTGTTACATAAAGCCTGCTTTCCTTGTCAAGCCCAAGTAAATGTAGTGCTTGGAGAATCTCAATTAAAATGTAGTATAGCAATTCAGGGTGTATGTTTATGATTCCTTTAAATAGTCAAGGTGATTATAAGTTTTGATCTTGTAAAATAGTCCTGCTTTCCTGGCTACAAACTATTGGAACCCATTACTATATAAATTGAATGCTTTGCTTTCAAAGTGTGGGTATAAATCAGAATCATGTTTAATTGTTTGTTACAGTCTTAAGTTGAAACTAATAGTAGGGGCTGCTGGAATGTTATTTTAATCAGCTATCAAAAGGCACAGATGGTGGCCAGTGGTAACTGGTCAATGATAACTCACATACTGTTCCTATTTGGTGACAAAACAGCTTTTTATCAAGAATATTTTAGGCTCCCTCAAGAACAAGAACTGTGGTCTCATCTTTGGAGATATTTTTGACTTGGATAAGAAAACTTGTAAGAGTAAGTTAAACATCACTTGTGGTGTAAATTTGGATTATAGGCAACCAAGTTAATTTTTTCCAAGGGTCTCCAAGAATCATGATATAAATTAATATTATATAATTATATTACTAACTAATTGTTAATTTGTGATCCATCCTTTTCCTCTTATTTTGGTCAAGACCTGGCTTTTGAAAAGGCCAGTCAATCTCTGACGGGCACGACCCATAATAAAATTACTCCTAATCCTTAAGGCACCTGCTCCTTAACTAGGTTGGGCTGGGCCCCACCCAAATGGAAGCCTGGCTTTTGTTTATCCCAAAGGCAGAAGCTAGACGAGCTCCATACCAAGAGTTAACTAGCGACCTTGGTCACTTAATTAAAGTTCAGATTAATCTGACTCATGAAGGAGAAAACTAGCCTGAGAGGTTAGGATGGAAATAACTTCCTCTGCCTGAATTCTTGGAGGCTGCTGAGTTTCAGGATCAAGCTACATTCTCAGCAGAAGTTGAAGATTTTCTAGCCCACCTGTCAGGGGGAGTTTCCTATTGAGAGGAACCCACCTGATTTTAGATGTTTCACCTTCCCATAAAACCATTTCATTGACCATGGTTGAATTGATGTAAAGACCATAATAAAAGAATTAGAGATTAGGATTTTGGTTACCCAGAGAAACCAATGACCATAAATGTAATGATTATTGGCTAGGTTAGTTAATAAACTGATTATTTATACCTGAAAACTTTGTCCGTTGGAGTTCTTACTCGAACAGTGGCAGAGACAGCTTGTTTAATAGTTCTTGATACTTATAGCCCTGAGTTTTTGTCAATCATATATATTTTTTAAACTCACTTCCAAAAGTTTGGGCTATTTCAAATCCACGTGGATAGCGTTAAAGAAAATAGTAACCTGGTGGAAATAAATATCCAGCCTAAGTTTGAAAGTGTAAAGACTAATATTATTTTGTTTATTTTGTTTTTGTTTTTTTTGCTTTTTGGTGAGGCAATGGGGGTTAAGTGAATTGCCAAGGTTCACACAGCTAGTAAGTGTCAAGTGCCTGAGGTGAAATTTGAACTCAGGTCCTCCTGACTCCAGGGCCTGTTCTCTATCCACTGCATCCCCTTGCTGCCCCTATTTAGTTTATTTTTTAAAATACGAAGGATATGTCTAGTGTTAACAGATTCAAGAATAAGAGTAGGCTGCTTATTGCATATTTTATAAAGCTCAGTTCCAAAGGTCAGTAATAGTGTAGGTTGTATTTCACATTAAAAAAAAAAGACCTTTCTTTTTGTCCTAGGGCTATAAGGAAAAACATAACCACTACGGTGCAGCTCTTGACAGTCAGTCCTTTCACAGGTCACTTCATTTATTTTCGCATCCTTAACCTTCACTGAGGGGGAAAAAAAGTCCAATCAGAATCAGAGAATTAGAGTTGGAAGAGATTGTTTTCTGCAGCCATCTAGTATAGACTATCCTGGAAAAAAAAAATCCCTATCTAGTAAAGTGTCAGATCCGCAAGAATGAATTTGGATATTTAATATATATGTTTTTTTCTTTTCACCTTCCCACAAAACCACTTAATTGGCCAATGTTGAATTGATGTAAAGACCAAAATAAAAGAATTAGAGATTAAGACTTCAAACTACTTGGCATTGGTTGAATAATGAATCAATGTCCCTGGGCTGGAAGGAACTCAGAGATGTCCTCTCTTCCTTTTGCTAGTTTAGTCCAGAAGTGTTTGCCTTATTCAGAAAAGGAACCCACCAACTCCCATTCCACTTATGCAGAAGTCTTATTATTGTTGGGAAAATATCAAGCCCTAATCTGTCTCTTTGAAAGTTCCATCCATTAGTGTTCCTCATCCTGTTCTCTGGCACTAAATTTTTTAATCCCTCTTCTATATGCAGAATACTCGTATACAGGTATCACGTACCACCTGAGCATTTTAATTTTCAGGCCAAGTATTCCTAGTTCCTTCAAATAATCCTCATAGGCATGGACCCAACTCCCCAGATATCCCAGTGGCCTTTCTGATGCTCTCCAGTTATCCAGGTCTTTCCTAAACTATGGCTCCAAGTAACGAACACAATGCTCTCAGTGGGATCTGAATAAGGCAGAGCACAGTAAGACGACTATTAGCTTCTTTTTTAACAGCCTCTGCTAATGCTACCCAAGATCGCATTAGCTTTTTCTGGTTGCTATATCACACTATTGACTCATGCTGATTTTGCAGTCTACTAAAATCTCCAGCACTTAGCACAGTGCCTGGAACATAGTAATATCTTTAACATGCTTAATAAATATTTATTGACTATTGACTTGAATATTGCCATCCATCCATGTGTTTATCTAAGTCATTGGGAAAAAATATTAAAAAGCACAAGGCCATGTACAAAGCCTTGGCCCACTCCACTGAAGATCTTCTGCCAAGTTAAGGTCTAAACATTAATGAATGTTTTCTGAGAACAGCGATGTAACCAGTTCCAAATCTATGTAACTGTACTATTGTTTGGCCCATATCTCTCCATTCTCTCTCTCTCTCTCTCTCTCTCTCTCTCTCTCTCTCTCTCTCTCTCTCTCTCTCTCTCTCTCTCTCTCTCTCTCTCTCCTTCTCTTTTCTCCCCTATCCACCCCACCCCAGGAATAGTATAAGATTATTTATCTTATGCTTTGTTAAAATCTAGGTAAACGAATATATTCTTCACAGCATTCTAGTTTCTTTCAAAGCTCAGCTCAGGTCGCCTTCTACAAGGAGAACTTTCTTGATCTTCCTTGCTATTAGTGGCCCCTAAATTATCTTGTATTTATGCATTTCTTTTGTATCTAATTTTATATGTACTTCTAAGTGTGTGCAATAAGTACTCACAGGTGAAGAATACCTTAGTAACAACACTGATTTGTTTAGTTCAGAAGAAATCCATATCCAATATACTCATCATTCACCTTCATATCATCTTCCCTGCCATTCATTTTTAAGATTAACAGCACAAAGTACCTTTTCAGCATAAGTGTGGCAACACTCTCTGTCATTACATTACAACAATGATGTATTGATAAATATTTAACAACTAGCTCTCCAAAAAAAAAAGTATGCAGCACATACTTTTAAGTTCAATTTGCATTAATATTTTCTCTATCACTTACTTAAGTCAAGAGTAGATATTCAACAGAACAATAAATCCAGAATTTGCCAGTTTCTGAGGTAGAAATGCTCACACTAAAAATTTAACAGTCATCTCTCATGAGCCTGTATGAAATGGCTCCATCACATCCTTGATTGTAAACCATCAATGACTTAGTAGATAAATCTTAGGGAGTTGCCTGACTCACAAAGAACTTAAATTGAATGTGTCAGAGGCAGGATATGAATACACATATTGACTCCAAGACCAGCTTTCTATCCATTAGACCTCACTACCTCTATTGTCACTGGTAATGATTCTAGTGTTGATTTCATGTAACATGGAAACATATCTCTAGGGTAAAGTTTGCTTGCTGATCTAGAATCCCTGAGTACTCAACCCTAAGAACTTAATACCTTTACTTGGGAGTCTCACATTTATTCTTTGCTTATCTGATTCTGTTTTCTTTAGTTTACAACTAAGCCTATTTGTCCCATCGTTGTTTGAGTTTGGAATTGCAGAACCATTGCCCTTGTAGTAGATGGGATACATGGAGGAAATTTTGGGTGCCTTTTGCAATAGGGACTCAAAGGAAATTTGCTTGCCCCTTTAAAAAAATCACCTATGGTATAGAAACTTGGGGAGAAATTTTGGTGCACCCTGTATAGAAAAGGACACCTGGAAATTTTGCCCATATCTCAGTTAGGATGGCCATAGGCATTGAGAGAGTCATGGAGGAGTTTCTCCCAGGAGGAGTTTGCTTTCTTACCTGAAGGTGAGGGAGTAACTTCTAGTCTACTCCAGGTTCCTACTCTTTGTGGTGTGAGTGTCATGTGCTCTGGTATCCTATAGAGATTAAGCTTTCCTTTAAAGGTGGGAAGGTTGGTTTTCTTTTTCTTCTTACTGGTCAGTGATTAAACCCTCTCTGTGAGAATGAGTCCAGAGCAAGGGGAGCCCTTATAGGAAATGAGAGTGGCAGAAGTACCCCAGCTCCTTGTCTTATCAACCGCCTTCCCCTTCTCACTCCCCCTCTTTTCAAAGCTGACAGCCTAGTCCTAAGATCAAGAAAAAACACAACAGAGACAGAAAATAAGCATGTCACAAACATGGCCACATGTCATGAGCATGGCCACATGCCAAATGTCCAGGTGGGCAAATAAACAGCATTTCTTACTTAGATGTATTCAGGAAACAAACTAAATTATCCAGCTAGTGTCTTTTGTAAATATTCTCAGGTTCAGATTATAAACAGTTTTGAAAGTCAGGGTAAGGAATTTAGATTTCATGCCATAGGGAAGGGATAGCTATTGTAGATCCTTTAGCAAGGAAGTTACATGTTGAAAACTGTTTTAGGAAAATAAATTTGACTTTGGTACATAAGACAGGTCATTGTGGGGATTCAGTGGAGGCAAATACAATTAGGAACAATTTTTAGTAATTTAGGCTATTAAAAAGCCATTAATAGCTAAGAGTCTTCTGAACCTCGTATGTTTTAGCTTTAGCATTAATGTATTTTGACAATTTGTGGCAAGAACTCACATTCATACAGATCATTTTTCAAAAATATGTACAGCAGGACATGGTAGCTCATGCCTGTAATTACTGCTATTGGGGAGGCTCAGGCTGGTGGATTAGGCTATAGTAGGCTTGGCTGATTGGGTCTCTACACTAGGTCTGACATCAATATTATGAGCCCCCAGGGAGCCGGCTGCTTAAGAAGGAGTGCATTGTCCTGGTTGGAAACAGCAGGTCAAAACTCCTGGGCTGATCACTAGCGGGATTGACCCATGAGTGGCCATTCCACTTCCAGCTTGGATGAGAGGGAGATCCACCATCAGAAAGGAAGGAAGGAAGGAAGGAAGGAAGGAAGGAAGGAAGGAAGGAAGGAAGGAAGGAAGGAAGAAAAAAGAAAAGAAGAAAAAGAAACAAAGAAAGAAAGAAAAAAGAAAGAGAAAGAAAAAGAAAGAAACGAAGAACGAAAGAACGAAAGAAAGAAAGAAAGAAAGAAAGAAAGAAAGAAAGAAAGAAAGAAGAAAGAGACTGTGTAAGTATACTGAGCATTTGTTTTTGTGTGTTTACATCTTTGTTCCCAGTGGGTTAGGGTTAGCATTAGTAAAGAGCTTCTCCTACCAAAGCAGATTAGCAACTTCTTTGCAATTTTATAGTCTTAGAAAGTTTCTTGGAACACTGAAGCAAGTGACTTGCCCTGAGTCACAAAGCCAGTCCATGTCAAAAGTGGGACTTGAACCCAGTTCTTCCTGACTCCAAGGCCAGCTCTCTATCCCCTGATACTGCACTGCCTAACGTTTTAATTATGCAGCAGTAACATTTAGCTTACAGACAAGTATGCCAATCAAGTATGACAGTGCTTATTTAAAAAAAATTAATCAACATTTTTTAAGCGTTTACTGTATGCCAGGCATTGCGCTAACAATTTATTAAGGAATTACCTTTAACAGCTTCAAATAGAAATATCACAAATACCATAGTCAGAGGGAGAAGATGCATATAAAGAAAGGAGAAAAACAGGGGTAATAAGAGGGAGAAGACATATACACAAGTAAAATATTAGAGCTAGTCAATGGGACTAGAACTTCTAGGAAAATTTGTTGGATTGTTTTTAGGAAGCCTTGCATTGAAGCTCCTGGTTAGGCATAATATCAAGGAATTTTTTTGAGCCTTATAACTCTCAGAAAAAGTGTGAGCAAGGCCTTTGAGAAAAAAGAGAGGGTGACAATGCTCTCTGTGCTCCTTTCCAAACTAGAGGAGAGAGAAAAAGGAAAAGGAAATAAAATTGCCCTTCCCAGCATGAGAGCAGGAGGTGAAAAAGGGGTAAGGGCCAGCTGTGGAAGCCCAAATCCTGATTTTTCAAAGTTCAGAATACAATGCTCTCATTCTCCTTCTTTACCATCTGACAGAATTGTACTTGGTTCTTTCATGTCTCTTTTATTCCAGTATGTTCGGTCTTAACATTTGTTACTCCTTTACATGCACAAGTTAGATAGCTTAGCTAAGAATCATGGAGCACTTATTTTCAAGGACCAGCCTAATTTGCTGTGAAAGGGAGCTGGGGAAAGGAAAGTTAGCAGAGACCTTCTGTAGATTGTATTCTGCCAAACCATGTGGGAATTACAGAATGACCTTGCATAGTTTTTTGGGACTTAGTTTCTTTTAATAATGTATTTTAAAAATACATATACCTTTTTAATTGGTAAACAATCTGCCTTGTCTTCGTCCCACACCAACCTCCTCTCCAAATGAAAACAAAAGGAAAACAAAGTCCATTATAAACATCAATAGTTAAGCAAATCAAATTTCCACATTGGTCGTGTCTAAAAAATAATCACATTCTGAGCCTTTTGCCCTGCTATCAGCAGGTGTATGTAATGTTTCTTCATAAATTCTCTGGAATTGTGGTTGCTGATTAAACTGATCAGATTTCCTAATTCTTTTAAAGTTGTTTGTCTTTGTCTTACTGTTGTCTGTATAAATTGTTCTCCTGGTTCTGTTCAGCTCACTCTGCATCTGCTCATACAAGTCTTCCCAATTTTCTCTGAAACTGTTCCCTTCATAATTTCTTTTTTTTTCCTTCTTTTTTTAAATTTTTTTTTTCAGGCAATTGGGGGTTAAGTGACTTGCCTAGGGTCACATAGTTAGTAAGTATCAAGTGTTTGGTCTGAGGCCAGATTTGAACTCAGGTCCTCCTGACTTCAGGGCCGGTGCTCTATCCACTGTGCCACCTAGCTGCCCCCCCTTCATAATTTCTTAGAGCATAATAGTATTCCATCGCATTTACGTGCCATGACTTGTTCAGTCATTTGCCAATTTATGGATACTCCCTCAAATTCTTATTATTTGCCACCTCAAAAAAAAAAGCTCTAAATATTTTTGTATATCCCTAGAGTTGCTTTGCTTAGGACTTCCATAACCTAACCTCCCTCTAGTTCTGCCTTTTCCCTTCTCCCCTTCCCCTCCTATTTTCCTGTTGAGTGAGATAATGTTTTTGTACTAAACTGTTTCTTCTTTCATCTGACTAGTTCAGATGAGCTTGAGGTTTAAGTGTCATCCAGTCCTCCCTTCCTCGTTTTTGTATATGCCTACTTACATACTCTGATTATGTGAGATAATTTTGCCTAATATTCCTTTCCCTTTCCCTCCTTTCCATTCTTCTCTTAAGATCATCAAGATATAACAGAACCTTCATTCTTCTAACTAGACTCCCTCTATGACCCCTGATGGTGGCAGGTTTTAGCAGGAACACATCCTCATTGAGTCCTTCACTATTGTTCAATCATGTTTACCTTTTTATGTTTCTCTTAACTACTGTATTTGAACTTCAAAGTTTCAACACAGCTTTGGTCTTTTCATCAGGAATGCTTCTCTATTGCTTCAGGAGGTTCCCTATTTCATTTAAGATCCATTTCTTCCCCTCTATTAGGATTATACTTAGTTTTCCTGGGTAAGTCATTCTTTGCCTTCAAGCCTATATTCTTTGCCTTCTGGAATACTGTATTCTAAACTCTCTGTTCCTTTATAGTGGAGACTATTAAATTCTGTGATGCCAGCTGTGGCTCCTCAGTACTTAAATTCTTTATTTCTGCCTTCTTGCAGTACTTTTCTTTGACCTGGAAGCTCTGATTTTGTTTATCATGCTCCTGAGAGTTTTATTTTGGGGTTTCTTTAAGGAGGTAACCACTTGATTCTTACTATTTCCACTTTGTCCCCTTGTTCTAAGAGATCTGGACACTGCCCTTTTAAGATTTCTTGAAATGTGTTTTCTATGCTCATTTTTTTTTTGGTCATGGCATTCAGGTAGTTTAATCATTCTTAATTTTTTACTCCTTAATCTATTTTTAAGCTCAGTTGTTTTTGCTGTGAGACCCTTATCTCTTTCCCTGGTGCAGTTACAAACAGCACCCAAAGGAATTATTAGTTTGAACTGGCTTTGCACTGGGTCATAAAGACATTCTTACCCACTGGACTATCTATACTACCGTCCTACCTCATTGTCTACATCCTGGACTCCTCATTATCTGTATTCTAGACTTAAGACATATGTATACTCCCTATATCTATCTTATCAAACAAGACATTGACTGGTGGAAGACTGGATAACTCTCAGTTACCCCTGAACTCTAGTTAACTTAGTGACATAGCATGTCTAAAACCACACCTCCATGTGGCCCCCCTTGTGGGATTTTCCTAGTGAACTCTGGGTAAAACACCTGCAGAGTAGGTACAAGAAGTGCATGTTTCTTTAAGAACTGACCACTCCTTAACTACTCCCTGATCCCACCCTGAATCACCTAGTTAGCATATTTGGCACATGTTTTATTGTATTTTGTCCTATATGAACTTTAACTGTACCCCTCTCAGGTTGCAGGTTCCTTAAGAATCCTTGCCTGCTGAAAAGCATAACAATAAACTTTTTGCCAACTTGACTTAAAGAATGCTTGAGTCTGTGAATTCATTCCAGATGACCCTGTCCTATACTCTAGTCTTTGAGGGGTCACAACCTCTCAGACCGCAACAGAGTCATTGGCTTCTCTTTGCTTTATTACACTTCTGAGGGAATTTGATGCTTGGGCAAGGTTTTGTACCAGTTGAGCCAAGCTGTTATTTCCCTTTCCTATTCCTTCTTCCATAGCTCTCATTTTCTTTCCATTCAACCTCCACATACCTGTCCCCAGTTCTCATTTCATTGATAAGAACATTTTCAAACTCTAAAAAACAAACAAATCTCAAAACAGAAAATAAAACACCAAAGCTTTTTCTTCATGTCTTCCAAGAATTCTAGTTGAATTTGTGCCTATGCTATGTTTTCCTTTGAGGCTTTGCTTGTAGATGGAGTCATTCTCTTCTTCTGGGTTTGTGTTTTGACTATCCCTGTCACCATAACAGCTTTTCAATGGTGGGATTCTTTTTCTCTTGTTCATTTTTCCAAACTACTTTCTGACTTTGGATTTGATGTTAGTTAAAACTTGACTCTATGGTATTCTGGAGGGAGAATCTGGGCTGGTTCTGCTGCTGCTTCCTTGGGGAATTGAGTATTGGGTTGTTCTAGGATCTCAGACACAGCTCAGGTTGGGGATTTGCAAATTTTCAGTGTCTCTGAAATGATTTGATCCAGAACAAAGTCCAATTGCTGTCCTGCTTGTCTGAGCTCTAGTTTCTGAACTGGGTTTAGATCTGAGCAAAAGTAGACTTGCAGTACACCATTAGGTATCTGGGAAGTTCTGATGGTTCAGAATAACAGAACTGGAGGCTCCCTTTTCCTCTGGGATTCCTGCCCTGGTTATTTCTCTGTAGGCTTCAAAATGGGCTAGAAGCTGGAACTGAGACCTTGCTCTGCTTTTGGGGCTCTGAACCACTCTGTGTTTGCTTGCATTTGAAACTCCTTATCTTAGTAAATAGCCCAGTGCCTGTGCTGGGGGTTTAAGGGGTGGAAGAGAGAGGGTACAGACCCCTTTCTTAGTTTGCCCTGGGTCTGGGATGTGGAGCTGTGTAGTGGATGATGAAGCTATCAGATGACACCTCTCCTTGTTGAATGAATCTGAGGACCTCATATGGGTCTAAGTACAGGGATAAGAAACCTGTGGCTCATAGGTTTTCAAGTTTGGTCCTTTGACCGAATCCAAACTTCACAGAACAAATCCCCTTAATAAAAGGATTTATTCTGTAAAACTTGGATTCAGTCAAAAGGCCACAACCAAGGACCTAGAAGGCCACATGTGGCCTCAAGGCTGCAGGTTCTCCACCCCTGAAAGACTTCCACTTGCCCTGGCGCACAGCCTTTCTTTAGATTAGAATGTGCTCATACGTAATTCTCCTAGCCAAGCCCCTTCTTTAGGCTCTGTAGACCTCTCTCCATGCCAACCTGGGCTGGAAAAGTGATCCGCTGTGACTCCTTGTATTCCCTCACCAGGATTCAGTCAGGTGTATTTTCTAGATCTGTTTGGAGGAGTTTTGGTGGGAAGCTTGCTGTTCCCCTTCCTTCTATTCTGCTATTTTGGCTCCACCTCCCCTTTTTATATATCTTAATCCTGGGTAAAGTTTGGTTCTAGAATGCAATTCATGTAATGTGTCTTCAGAAGGAAGGGGATATAATCAGGCCTGTGGTCAGCCAAATTGGCAAAGAAGGATGGCACTTTCCAGAGAGGAAACAATTTTCAGAGAAGTCCCACCTTTGAGGGACTGCTTCTTTAATTTTTCTCACCTCTTCTATTATTCCAAGAAAAATCCAATATTTGGATCTGGTACACAGTACCATATGAAGCACATTATGGCTTCAATCTAGCAAATTAATTTAATTCAGTAAGTATTGAATGTTTTCTACCAGGAGCTATGCCACACGGTGAACATACTAAAAGCTTAATTCTCCCAGGGAGAAATGTAGAAAAATAAGTCAATACAAAATAGGTACAAAGTAAACACAAAACATTTTTTTGGTGGGACATGAGGCATACTGATGACTGAGGGGAATCTGAAAAGACCCAAGAGAGGAGGTAACGCCTAAGCTGAGCCTTGAAGGTTCCAAGCCTAGGAGTTCCAAGAGGGAGAGAAGTCAGGAGAGGGAACATTCCAGGCATGGGGGACAGCATATGGAAAGTCACAGAAGAAGGAGATGTGGTGTTGTGTAGAAGGAATAGCAAATAGACCAGTTTGACTGAAGTATTGGGTATGTGAGGGAGGAGTAATGTATTTTCAGTCTGGAAGGATAGGTGGGAGCCAGATATTAAAGGGCTTTAAATGCTAAACAAAGGAGATTGTATTTTCTGTTAGAGGCAGTAGGGAGCTTTGAAATTTCTTGAGCGGTGAAGTGGCATGATCAGACCTGTGCCAAATATTAATTTGGCAGCTGTGTGGAGGATGGATTGCAGAGGGAGAAAGGCTGGATTCTGGGAGAGCTATTAGAGGTTTCTGTGATAGTCCAGATGACAGGTGGTGAAGGGCTGGAGGTGGTGTGAGTGGAGGGAAGGGGATGGATATGAAAGATGCTGTGGAGTCAGACTGTACAAGATGTAGTAACTGATGTGATGGGGAAGGGGTGAAGGAGGAAAGAGTCAAGGATGACTCCTAGGTTTTGAACCTGGGTAACTGCAAGGATGGTGGAGCTTTCAACAGAAATAGGGAAGTTAGGTAGAAGAATGGATTTTGAGGAAAAGATTATGACCTCTATTTTTTATGGGTTGGGTTTGAGATTTATGATTACAGGATCCACCATCTTATGAGATATCTATGGGACATCCAGGTGGAGGTTTCCTGTAGACAGTTGTGACACAAGATTGGAACTTTTGGGAGTCACAGATATAGAGGATCACTGAACCCATGGGAGCTGATGATAAGTTTACTGATGGACAGAGTAAGAGAAAGAAGGAAAAAAGACTCATGACCAAGCCCTGGCATATGGAGGAGGAGAACCAAGGGGATAGTAGTATCACCAAAACTTATAAAGGAGGTAGTATGCAGGAAAAGGAGGTAGTCAGTAGTGTGAAATGTAGCATAGAGGTCAAGAAGGGTGAGGACTGAGAAAAGGTCACTAGCTTTAACAATTAAGAGATGGTTGGTAACTTTGGGATTATCATTTTCAGTCTAGTGAAGGGAAGGAAGAAAGGAAGGAAGAAAATAGGCATTTATTAAATGCTTATTATGTGTCTAGCACAGGGGTGGGGGGAAGCTGCAGCCTCGAGGCCTTACGTGCCCCTCTAGGTCCTCAAATGTGGCCCTTTGACTGAATCCAAACTTCACAGAACAAATTCCCTCAATAAAAAAAAAATTATTCTTTGGAAAGTGCTGGGGATAAAAATACAAGTGAAAAATAAAGATAGTCCTTGCCCTCAAGTAGCTTACATTCTAACGGGGGAAGGCATCACACAAAAAGCAGGGCACAGAGGGGTGGGAATGAAGGTATCTGGCTGGAAGCATGGTTTTGAATTCTAGAAGTGAGGAGCAGGGTTAGGAGGAGAATGAAGGAAGGTCAGTCTTGTTCCAATTTGCCCATGGGAGAAGGATAGCGGGCCTTGCAGATGGATTTTCCAGAGTTTGTGGGCCATTGGGGCAGTAGATTATTTCCAGACAAGGAAAGTTCCAAGATGAGCCATCAGTAAAGGCCATAGTTTTGAAGTCCAGAGAAAGTTAGGAACAGGGCTAGGACAGTGAGATAATGAGTTTAAAATTAGAAGGTGGCGAAGTGGAAGCAATGAGTATAGCCAACTTTTTTTTAGTATACTAACTGTGAAAGGTAAGAGGGGTGGATGTGATTGTGGCAAACTTGAAAGTCATATAGTTCAATCCTCTCATCTGTAAGATAAGGCATCTGAAGCCCAGAAATGTTTAAATGATTTGTCCAGTGCTATATAGTGAGTTAATGGTTGGGCCAAAACTAGGCTGCAGGTCTCCTGACTCCCATTTCAGCATGCTTTGCCATGGAACTGTTAACAGAATTTTCACTGAGCCATTCTCTAACTTGAGAATGCTTAGAGCTGAACAAAGCAGGCTTAGAGGAGTACCAGTAATTAAGTAGTTTAATTAATCGGTTTCAGAGTGAAAAATGTTCCCTTAGCTGAAGTAAAAGCATGCGTTACATACTTAAACCGCAAGTGGGGAAGGAGGAAGGGAAGAGATGGATTACAAACATTTAGTGGCTTCTCCACGAGAAACCTGTGAGTCCCACAATATAATTCTGGAGTCAAGTCTTTGGGGGTTGTGACCACCTCCCCTCACGTACAGAACAAGAGTTCTATGATGGGAACAAGTTCTACAATCTTTGATTCGCTCTGCTTAAGATCCAATGATGGTGAACACTGACAGAGTTTTGATTAATCATTTCAAGCTGCATTATGAGCTCTGACTCCCAAGCCAGAAAGTGAGCTCTTGAGAAAATGAAATATTAGTATATTCATTACACATATCATATTGACTAATATGAAAATTATAAATTCCTTTCTCAGAACACAAAGACCTACATAGGTTTCTATCTTGGAAAATTGTCAGAAGAGTAGTATCATTATCAGAATTGTGGAACTTGGAAAGAATAGTTGGTTTGGGGAGAGCAGATGATTTGGGGTTAAGGGTGACCCTGGAACATTATATCTAAAGGTAGATGTTCTGTGAGAAGTTGGAAATATGACACTAGAATTCCAGTGAGAGGTTAAGGCAGAAGGTGTGTATTTGGGAGGTACTGGCGCTGAAGTTTTTTTTTTTAATAGTATTTTTTCCTCTAATTACATGTCAAGACAATTTTTAGCATTCACTTTTTACAAGATTTTGAGTTCCAAATTTTTCTCCCTCCCTCCTTTCTTCTCCTTCCGTCTTCTGAAAATGGTAGGCAATTTGATATAGTTTATACATGTGGCACTGAGGTTATAATTGAAGCTAAGCAAGGAGATGAGGCAGCTAGATGACTCATTGGATAGACAGCATTGGAGTCAGGAAGACCTGAGTTCCAGATATGGCCTAAGACACTAGCTATATTACCCTAGGCAAGTCACTTCACCCTGTTTGTCTCAGTTTCCTCATCTGAAAAATTCAGCATCTTTGCCAACAAAACCCAATGGACAGTAGAGTCCATGCAGATTCAGATATGACTGATCCACTAAACAACAACATGCAAGGATATGACAGTTTTAAATATCATAGGATTTAGAGCTAGACCTAAGAGGCAATGTATCCAACCTTGTCTTTTTATGAGAGAGAGAGAAATTGAGTATAGTGGGAAGATGCAACATGTTATTTGCATAGAGATAATAAATGAATCCATGGGAGTTGATCGGTCATCAACTTTGATCGAACTTCTCTGGCTTTCAACCTCGAAAGACTTAGTCCTGCTTTAAGAAATGAGCCCTGCAAGATATTCCCAGCCATTCGGAGGTGCGGGGTTTGGCTTCGGACCTAGATTTCCTGCAGGCTCTTTGGGCAGCCACTCCCACCCTCCGCCCCTGCCCTGCTCTCCTCTGGTTGGAACAGAATCCCGGAGATCAGGACAGACAGAGCTCTACCATCAGGAAGTAAATTACAAAGTAAATTGACCCACTTGGCACACCGTCTCCATCCTTGGCGTCCTTTGTTGCCTAGGATACAGAGGCGGGGACTCTCTCACCATACATGCCCCTCACCTGGACTGCAAAGCCCACGGACTTCGCCAACGCACTCACCTTTGGGAGAGGATCTTGTAAAGTGCAGGTGAAGGAGTCCTAGCCTTACGTAGCCCCTAAGACCCTCGACTCGCCCCTTACCCCTCCATACTCCTCTCCCCCCTAACTGTCCTCCCTCTCCCTTCTCCCAGCCCGGACCATCTGGCTTCTTTCCTGCTTGTGTGGTCCCGCAAACCTGTGACTGACAGGGTTTCTTAAGCTGTAAAGCAGGGGCTCTTAACCTTTTCTGGAAGTCTGGGGCTGCCATATAGATCCATGCATAGAATAATGTCCTTAAATGCATAAAATATATAGGATTTCAGAGGAAACGATTTGTACGGGAATCCAGTTATCAAATTATTAAAAAAAACCAAGTTCATGCCCTCCTTTCCAGTCTAATTAGGGATCCCTTGAGTGGGTAGATAAAGAAAGCTTTCATTAAGCCCTTCTGTGTGCTAGGGACTGTGTTAAGCACTGGAAATATAAATACAAGGAACCTTCAAGTAGCTTACATTCTGAAGTGGGACCCCTGATTAAGAACTCCTGAAGTAGAGAAACTGAGCAAGTATTAATTTGCATCTAGGTCTTCTGACTCCTTAATAAAGCATACATTCCACTGTACCATAGGAGCACTTTCCAAGTTTTGGAAGTAGGCAGTTATTATCTCATTTTGCAGATTAAAAAATTGAGGCTTAACACAGGTTGTGAGTTAGAGTCAGGAATTGAACTCAAGTCTTCAAATTCCACTATACTAGTACAAATTAAGTACCTTAATGGAAATTATATAACTTTGTATTTTCAGCTTTAATATGGAAGACTCAGAAGATGCCTGTTCTAATAAGGTTGGCTGTGTTGGCAATATAGTTCAAGAAAGACATTTAATCCAATCTAAAGAATCAGCATCTCATGTTCAACTTGCTTGCAGTCAACATTATTGTGCTTTCCCTTTAAATGGAAATGAGCTTTGCATATGGAATACCAATGACCCTTTCAATCAGGTATTTAAATCCATGCTATGTGTTTTATGTATACAGAGTATATGGGATATAAGGGATATGAGCAGCTAGGTGGTGAAGTGGATACAGTACTGGCCCAGGAGTCAGGACAACCTGAGTTCAAATGTGATGTCTGATGTCAGACACTTACTAGCTGTGTGACCTTGGGCAAGTCACTTAAACAGGCCCTGTTTGCCTAAGTTTCCTCATCTGTAAAATGAGCTAGAGAAGGAAATGGAAAACCACTCTAGTATCTGTGCCAAGAAAACCCCAAATGGAGTCACAAAGAGTTGGACATGATTGAAATGACTCTATAGCAACAAATGGATATATA
The DNA here is from genome assembly GCF_003287225.1 of Phascolarctos cinereus. Taxonomy (NCBI): domain Eukaryota; kingdom Metazoa; phylum Chordata; class Mammalia; order Diprotodontia; family Phascolarctidae; genus Phascolarctos; species Phascolarctos cinereus. The sequence goes on from NW_027555958.1 coordinate 79,942,068, forward strand.
ATATGTAACATAATATGTTACATATGGTGTTAAAGATTAACAAAATAGATAACATTTTTTAGTAGGAAGTAGGGGAAAAATAGATGGAGCTTTTGAAACAAGCTTCAAAATCTAGAGGTTTTTTTTTTTAGAAGCTCTTACAGACAATGATTGATCTCTTTGAATTTTGTGGGGCATGGCTCTTGGAGTATGAATGGGAATATATGAATTCAATTTAACATTTGGTTACTAAGTACTTAGTATGTGCTGGGTACTTCTAAAAATAGTGCTCAATCAAATACTATTGAGAAATATTAAATTTTAGAAGTTTTGAATTCTTATTTTTTTGTTTCAAATATTATGTAATGATGTATAATTGATATGTGTTGAATGTTTTTAGCCATTACACTTGACAGGCCATCATCAGTCAATTACTGCTGTGACATTTGGAAACAGAGTTAATCCACTTCTTGTCTGTTCTGCATCTTGTGACTATGTTATAGTTTGGAACCTGGTGGAATGTGGAGAAAGAGTACTAGAAGGTAAATGTGTATATTGTGTACATATGTTATAGATGCTTTTAAAAATAAAAATTTGTTCTTAAATGTATTTTGGTAATATAAAATATTTAGATTGACATACTACTTATTTTGTATATTCTTTTGTGGTCATTGCTTTTAGTCAATATACAAGTCATTTTGAGAGATAAAAAGAAAAATGAGCCATAGTCCTCAAATCAAGGAATTTATAGTATATTTGGGAAGATGAGATATAAATACCTCTGATTGCAGAGTGTGGAGGCTGGCCATTGGAGAGCTCCTCCTAGACCCACTACTTAAGAAGGGGGCCCAGAGCTGCCACCTTTTCATTCCCACCCTGTACTCTGGATCCTTGTATAGTCTCTAGTAACTCACCTTCCTGCAAGACTACATCAACTCAAAGTCACTCCTCCTCAGTACCCTGTGGCCCTGGGAACATAATAACTTACTGCAAATTCCCATTCCACTCTAGTATATCAGTAGTGGAAGGGCTCCTAACATATTTGGGCCTCTCAAAATACAAGGTTAATATTGGAAGAAGGCAATAGAGTCAGGAAGATAAATATGAATAGGAGAGGAAAGTGAAAGGAGCATAGTAGAATTCTTTGCTATAAAATTGAATTTTCAAACCTAAACCAAAGGCCCTTTGGCTCCCAAGCTTTTAAATATATGGTGCAATCTCAAAGAGAATAAACCTTCAGTCAGAAGTTAGAACCTGCCTTGAACCTGATATCTCTTGGCCTTTTCAAGATGATCAGCTAGATTATTTGAGAAAGAAGCATTGATATACATACATCCATATATAAATGTGTATTTGTATGTGTGTATACACACACATAGATACACACATACATATACATATATAACATATATATATATATACACACACACACATATGTACATATACACACATCTTCTGGCCTAGGAATACAATATCTTGAAAGCATGCTATACCAATTAGATTGGTCTGACCTTTTGAATTTGTCCATTATGTAAATTAGCTTGTGACTTTCAAGTTTTACATATTTTCTTTCAAAAACAAATTTGAACTGTGTAATTTTGTCCTACCATGGAAAAATGTGCACAAAATGTGGATTCTGCCAACAAAAATGGGTCAGGAAATGCTGGATGGCAACATAAATAATCTATTAATATTTCTGACCTGTGGTATGATTTCTGAATTGAATAATCTAAACTGATAATAATTTGTATGTCTGAATACTTCACATCATCAAAACTATTTTGAATACTTCACATCATCAAACTATTTAATCTGATGAGACCAATAGGGATATTTATATATAGGAAGTTATCAAATTAGTAATGGGTTGAGTTCCAAAGTTGATCCAAATTGGGAATAGTTTCTCTTTAGAAACGTATTATATTTGGTGATAGATTTCCAGGCCATACAGAGAAATATATGTAACTGATTGCATAGTATTTCTGGTTTTAAATAACCCAACCACCATGTATAACAATGATTCTATGGAAATATATGCTCAGAGGTCTAATTTGAGATTCTCCACAAATGTCCCCATGCTGCCAGCCCTGGTCATGGTTCCCCCACTTTAAGCTGGTTTCAAGGACAGGAGAAGCTGGGGGTAGCGGTAGTAGGATGGGAGTCAGGAGTTCATGAGCTGGGATGGGATCCTTTGATTGAGTTGTTGGACAGGGAATAGGGGTAATGAGAAACTGGGATAAGGGCAGTAGGAATGTCTGAGGAAGGAAGTACAGGCTAGATGATAGAGGTAAGGGGTCTAACTTCCATATCTCCTCATAAGGTAGAGCCCAGTTCTTGGTTGGAACAGTGGAAGGGTGGAATAGTTCATCAACATTGGGGGTCTTATGGCAGAACTGGGGTACAGAAAACCCTTTCCATTTTTTTCTTTTTTTCTTCCAACCTTTTTTTTTCTTTCCTCCTCCTCCTTCTCTCTCTCTCTCTCTCTCTCTCTCTCTCTCTCTCTCTCTCTCTCTCTCTCTCTCCTTACTTTGTGTTTTGCTTTTAACAGGGTTGTTGTCGTTTAGTTGTTTCAGTCGTGTGTGACTCTTTGTGACCCCATTTGGGGTTTTCTTAGCAAAGAAACTAGAGTGGTTTGCTATTTCTTTCTCCAGCTCATTTTACAGATGAGGAAACTGAGGCAAACAGGGCTATGTGACTTGCTTAGGGTCATACAACTAGTAAGTTTTTGAGGCCAGATTTGAACTCATGAAGATGAGTCTTACTGACTCCAGGTCTGGCACTCTATCCACTGCCACCTAGCTGCCTTTTTAATATGGAGTGGGGGAATAATTGTAATTGGTATAAAATGAAGAAGCTATGGTAGGATAAAGTCTACTTCTTCCAATCTACTCATGGCCCTCTTTCTTCCCTCTCCCTCCTCCTGCTACCATCTTACCTGACCTTGTCCAAGAGGTGAGGTGGAAAAGAGGGTACCAGGACCAACGTGGTTGGTATCCCAGGCAATGGCATAGTCTACAGTGGTTATTAGGAAGAGGAGAAAATCTCCAGCCATGGCTGTGGGGAGAAAAGAATAGTTCCTGGGGTGGTCTGACTAGAGTTTGGGCACTGGCATTTGTGTATGAGGAATGTAAATAAGTGAAGGAATACCTTTTTTCTAGGGTTTTTAGCCTGGGGTTCATGAACCCTGTGAGAGGTCTGTAGATAAATTTTAAGAGGTCTGTGAACTTGGATGGGAAAAAGTTTCCATCTCCACATTTACTAGCCTCTAACAAACTTAGCATTTCCTTCATTTGTGAATTTAAAAAGCAGTATTCTGAAAAGGGTTCAGGCTTCACCAAATTATTAATAGATCTACAAAACAGGAAAAAAAAGGTTAAGAAGCCTTGCTTTATTTCCTTAAAATTTTTGGAATTTTGAGTGATTTCTTTAATGGGGCAAGAAATGAAGTGACCAATAATGGTTCTACTCAGCTCTGCTTTTATTGATGTAGTGATCATCTAAGAAGAAACAAGAAGATATTTCATTTATAAAATAAAGAGAATTCTTAGTGGGGAAAATGCTGCATTTTAATAGTTGATTTACTTGATTAACAATTCTTATGCGTTTTCATGGAAAGCATTAGACTAAAATGAAGTATTACTCCTAGAATATGGTTTTGTTGGTTAGTTCCAGTTGCACCTGCTTTAATTTTTCATTGATATACTTTGATATAAATATCAAATTTGGAAAGAGAATTTTCTGATTAGCCATATTTAATGAAGGCCCAGATCTGTGCCAGACTTATAAAGGCCTTTATGTCCAGTGTCAATTCAGATTTTATATTTGAACCTAGAGAATTAGATTTAATTAAGATTGTGTGAAAATAAGATTATTGGTATGGTCCATTTTATAAAAATGTTGATCGATTAAAAATTTTCTGAGTGTAATATTTTATTTTAGAAAGAACCATCAAAGGTGTTCCCTCTAGTAAAATTCTTTTACTATAGTAACTTCAAATAAGAGGAGTTCTTGAATTAGAATAACTTCAGGGGAAGCTTTGCATGTTTGTTCTATAACCCAACTAAGGATGTAAAATGGCATTGGGGCTCAGTGCTTTTGTTTTAAAAATCATCTGGGATCAGCAAATTACATTATTTTATTTTCTCATAATTTAGACTACTTATGCTAATTTTTGCTGACAGCAGTTTATTAATTGGTATTAATAATAAAAATTGTTACAGGGTTAACTCCTCGAGGAGATGTCAGAGGAACTCTTTTGGGAATGGTGCTTTATGTGAGATTTAGTCCAGATGACCGTATTATTGCAGTGTGTGCTGGAAATAAGATACTCATGCTTAATGCTAAGGTAAGACTTTTAACATTATATAGTGATTAGAATCATTTAAATCTGATGGATTTCTATGGATATAAGATCCTGTATGTTAAAAATTCTATAATGTATTTTAAAGAAGTTTAAACCGAGAGGCTTGGAAATGTATTCTCATCTAACCTTTATAGGACTAGTAGAATCTACTACTACTACTAGTACTCCTACTACCACTACCACTACCACCACCACCACCACTACTACTGTTACTACCACTACAACTACAGTTATTACCTTTACTACTAGAATCTTCCTCCTCCTCTTTCTTCTTGTTCTCCTTCTTCTTCTCATCCTCCTTTTCCTTCTCTTCCTCTTCCTCTTCCCCTCCTACCTCCCAGGGCTATTCCGAGGATAAAATAATTACAAAATTTAAAATAGTTAGATAATATCTATAAAGTGCTTTGCAAACCTTAAAGTGCTCTATCAATCCATCAACATTTATTTAGTACCTACTGTGTGCCAGCCGTCAAGGAGCTCACAGTCTATCAGGGGAGACTGCAAGTAAGCAAATATGTACAAACATTATATACAGGATAAATAGAAAATAATTTTAAAAATTAAAATAATTAAAAGAGGAAAGGCACTCGAATTAAGAAGGGTTGGGAAAGGCTTCTTGTAGAAGATGAATGCTGTGACTGAGCTGCTAAGATGAATTATTATTATTATTGTTGTTACCACAATGTGAGATTCTGAGTTCATTGTTTCCTACTCCATTTTGGGTGCTTCATTTTTTCCCTAGATAGTGGGGTAATATTGGTAAAACACTGGCTTCTTCACTCTGCCACACTAAATAGCTCTTGCTGTGTGACTCTAGACAAATAATTTTAAGTGAACTGCAGTTAAGAGAGATTTGTCAGATGAGGAGTTGGCCCAGATGATCACTAAGTTACCTTCCCATTCTGGCAGGCTATGTAGTCATTGGCTTGAGTCTGAGCTCCTCCACTTGGGCCTTTTTGACCCTGGGCAAATCAGCTGAGCCATCGGATGCTCAGTTTTATCACTTTCCAAATTGGGATAAAAGTCCCCATGCTGTCTGCCGCACAGGGTTGTACCTGGTTACAGGATCACAGGCTTATGGATGAGGGACCTCAGTGGCCATCTAGTACAACCCACTCCTGAAAGAGAATCCCTATTCCACCACAGAGGGAGTGTGGTAAAATGGAAAGCATGCTTGATTTGGAATTAGAGGACCTGGTTTGAATCTTGTCTCCCTTACTTGCTACCTATATGATCCTGGGCAAGTCACTTAGCCTCTCCAGGCCTCAGTTTCCTCACCTGTAAAAGGTTGAGGTTGGGCCAGATAGGCTCTGAACTAATTCCATTACAGCTTTGAAAAATAATTCTGTGATTCTGTAATCCTTACAACCCTACAGAACAGGGACTTTAAAAAAAATGACATTATTATTGTTATAACAAGCCTTCAGCAAAATGCAAATATTGTATTCCTAAGAGATTAATAATCACTATTACTTTTTTATGTACATAAAACAATTATTATCATGGATCTCACTTTTAATTACCCATCGGAAAGGAGTCTTTGGAGGGAATGGGGTATGAGCCAGATATATATTGATGGGTGTTCGGGGAATGGGCAGGAAAGGTTTAGAGAAGAGGTTTGAGAACTGCAGTAGGGAAAGTACCCTGATAATCTAGAAGACAGCAGGAGAAGAGTAGGCAAAAGTAGTGAGGGAGGAGGTCACTTAAGGCAGAGCTGAGATGACAGGTACTTTGTAATTTTCCTAATGTTAGCCTTGTTAGTAGTTTATCATTACTAATAATTTATACCCTATGATCCCTGTTACTTCTTTCTAACTCTGATGTTGATTCATAGACTCTATTCAAATTCTAAAGAATTTGGGGAAGGGAGTTTTGATAGCAGTCAAAGTAGAACAAGAATTTTACTGTAAATGTTTCTTCTGCTACATATATGAGATACAATTAAATAATGAGAATTACAAAAATAAATTATGCTAATGAGGTTTCTCTCATCAATTATTCCAGTTTGAAACTGTATTAGCTGAGCTGAAAGGTCATGTTGGCCCGGTCACTGCAGTTGAATTTTGCACCTGGCAAACAAATATAATAATATCAGTGTCTGAAGACAGAGGCTTTAAGGTAAGGATATGACTCATTAAACTACTTTTTAAATTGATTTTTTAAAGAGTAGAGAGCCTCCCCCTTCCTTCTAGAATCATGAAATAACAAAAAGTTGGTTCACTGGATGTGTCAAATTGAACCTATTTAAACAGATCTGATGTCTGTTTAAAGCAGTCTAGTTTGGGTCAAATTCACTCTCAGACTGGATTAGGTTTCTGGTTAAAGTGTTTGGGCTTGGGCCTTGATCTAAGGGACATTCTGGTGACTGGGTCATTTCTGGAACCTGCTGGGAGTTGGTTTTCTTTGCAGTTCATTCACTGGAAATTTCAGACTAGACTGAATACATTATCTCATACTAGCTGCTACAGTGTCTCTCCTTTGGGTAGGTACACCATGGGAGTGGAGAATAGTTGGAGTCGATTTGGATTACCTGAGAAAGCTAGTTAAGAATGAAGCCCACTCAGAGGGATGAATTTAGATCAGAACCTATCTGAAATCAAAGGTTTCCAATTGGTTTCCTTGGTAACATAATAAAAAGTAGCAAATTGGAGTTAGCATATGTTTACATTTCCTATTTATAATTTGCTATTTAATCTTGGAAATACATTTATACTCTACTTCAAATATAACATAGCTCAGCTAAACTTATTCTGCTTTGGGGAAGTTTCTAGTCTTGTCATCTTGTCCTGTTTCCTGTTACTTTCAAATATACAAGCTACTGTTTCTTGAGGTGTCATTTGCATTTTTCTATATTGATTCTTTGATGTTATTTTTAACAAGTGTTCTTATGATTTTACTATTTCTATCCTGGATTTTCTTACTATTTTTTCATTCTTTCTATCTTTATCCTTAACACCTAGCTCACTGCTTGGTACATTGTAGTCACTTAATAAATATTTGTTGATAAATTCTCTTTATGACTCATATTATTTTTCTACTAGCTAGCAACTGGCTTAAGATATGGTATATGTTGTAAATATTTTCGTATAATTTTATTTTATGAAAGCCTTCCAAGTTCTGATATTTTCTAAAATATATATGTGTATATATATTTCTCTAAAGGTCTGGGATCACTGTACTGGATTATTATTATACAATTCAGCAGTACTAACAGGTAAACTTGTACATTTCAAAACTTACTATATGATTAAGTTTCTGATTAAAAGTATCAAGAATGCTAAGCCAGCTTCAAGGGAAAAATGCCCCTCCTGAGGAAATGGCAGTGGAGGGTAGATAGGGGAAGAGGAAACTTTTTCAGAAACACATATGAGAGTATTGAATGATGTGACTATCTTTTCAGACCACTTTTGAGTGATCAGAATGAAATAATGTATGTGCTTGCCTATACATATTTGTTAAAGGGTGTAGGGTTTTTTTTCCCTAATGGGAGGGAGAAATAGGAGAGAAGGTCAATTTTTGTTAATTAAAAAAATGTTAGAAAATAAAATATCACTTGATTTAATTGAGTTATTGCTTTGATTAGAGATGGAAGTCAAATAGTAGGTATTGATATGCTCAGTCACATGAAGCAATTGACGTTATTTCCTTCCCCAATCATTTCTTTGGTGTATAGGCCAGAACATAGTGTTTGTGAAGGGAAAAATAGGAATTGGCTGAAGTATGGATTGGAGCCTAGTTGTGGAGGGCTTTAAATGCCAGAGTGAAAGTTTGTGTGTTTTCTTAGAGGCAATAGAGAACCTCAGAAGGTTTTCTAGCAAGGCAGTGGCATGGTCCAGAGGAGTGCAGCCTGGTGGGAAATGAAAAGATGGCAGCCTGGGTGCCCTTCTGAATGGAAGTTCTGGAAGGAGCTCTCCACTCTCCAGTTAGAGGGAGGGGCCTGCAGGGCAGAGGGCATTTCCAAAGTGTGATATGTGTGATAATGCTTTTATTAAATTTCTTAGAATTAATGAATTAAAATTATTTTAATATTCATTTATTTAATGAATACTAAGAATCTGTCCCATATAGGGCTTTTTGCTAAGCATTGGGCATGATATAAAGTTTAGGTAAGACAGGGGCACTCTAACCTTTCTAGCTTTGGCATACCTGAATTGATGTGTCATCTTTTTACTTGAGACTTCTCTTACGTCCATGCACTTTTAAAATGAGTAGAATACATGGAAGTGAATGTTGAAAACTAAAACTAAATAAATAAACTTATAACAAAATGAGTAGAATTCATTCCAAGTGTTTTTAAATAACTCCTTTTTGGGGGAAATTTAATTTGCTTTCTTATTCAACCTTATTTAAAAGAAAATAGAGCAAAACCAAAACTATTAATGTTTTTATCTTAAAATATATGTACCTTCAAATACAGGTAATTATCTTCTTTTGAATAGCATATCCTCTTTTAAGTTTATTCATTGATGAAGAAAAGGAACAATTTATTACTGGGAGCGCTGATGGTCAGGTGAGAAAATCATTTAAAAATATTTAAGTATAAACTATTGTTAAGCTCACACAAGATTCTCCATTTCCCAACTTTGTGCATTTTTAATGGCTTTCTCTATGCTTGGAATTTTCTTTCTCTTCATCTCTAGCTCCTGATTTTCCTGGCTCCCTTCAGGTCCCATCTAAAATCCTATCTTCTACAAGAAGAGTTTCCCTCTTCCCTTTATTGCTAGTGCCATGTCTCCATTGATGGTCCCCATTTTATCCTGTATATATCTCATATGTACATAGTTGTTTGCATGTTGACTCCCCTAATAGACTATGAGATCCTTGAAAGCAGGGTCTTCCCTTTGTATCTCCAGCACTCAACATAGTTCCTGCTTAATAACTATTTGTTGACTAACTGACTAACATGAAATTATATATAGAAAAACTGCATGAGGCAAACTTTCCCTGTTGAAAAAGGTGCCTAAAATTGTCCCGTAGGTTATGGTCTTAACCAGACCCAGTTGCTCAAGTCTCTAGGACTGAAATCCTAGTGGAGCCATACTGGCCTGATTTCACTTAGATTTGGGATCTAAATTTAGATAAGAAAAGTAAAATTGTATGATAGGGATTTTGAGACTGACTGAAGAAACTCCCTCAGGGAATATTCAAATATAGTTAATGGAGATGACTGTTCATTCAGCTTTGTATTTTGTACTACACTTTTTATTACTTAAATTACCTATCTCAAGTGAATGCAAGTTGGTGGCTGACAGGAGGAACTATATCAGTCTCATCTCTGGGGATCTGGCAAACTGAACTCAGCGAAATCAAATCTGATACATCTAAAGTTTTTGGGAAGATATGATGTGTCTATTTGCAAAGATAGAATGACATAGGGATGATTTTAGCAATTAGAATGTTATTGGATTGAGTGAAATATACTCTTGAGTTTAAACTGATAGAGAAACCATTTTCATAGACCTTCATAAACCTACTTAACATGTGTTCCTTTGGCAGCTCTCTCCCCTGACCCCCTTCAACTGAAGCCTGAGAGAGCTTAAGTGACTTGTCCCACATCACTCAGCTGGTAGGGGTGCCAGGACTCCTGCCAACATCTTCTGACTATAAGCCTAGTGCTCTTTTCACTACATTTAATGAAAGTGCATCACTTAATAATAATGTCAACAATGACGATGACAATAACAACCACCCCCTCAAAGATCAAACCATTGTCAATGTCATGGAGTGGGAGGATGGCAAAGGAAGGGAATGCCAGTCAAGGCATTGTGCAAGCAGAAACTGTATGTGCCCTGAGACCACTGTGATAGCTCTGAAAGCCTGGCAGGAACCCAGAAACTTTGGTGACCCCATGAATTGGGTTAACAACCTGACCAGCATCCTTCTTTACCTGTTAAAAAATGCTTCTGTGCCTATGACCCTGATTAGAAAAGTAGATAAACCATAAGTGTCCATGAAATGGACTGAAGACATGAATGATATCATTATGTGACGGTACTAATCGTAACAGAATTGGAAATATCTCACCAATTATAGACGAGAGATTCTTATTGTGTTTTTGTTAAGTATGCAGTCAGTTTTCAGATTTACACAATACGTTGCTGACTAATGCATAATCATAAAAATCATAAAAATGGTTTAATAATAAAAAGCAAAACAACCCTCCCCCAAACCAACACTTCATCTTCAAGACTAGATTAGATGAAATAAGCTATGAAATTGAAGGCTCTGAAAAGGGAGAAGATGAAGATCCTAAAGTCATTAAAAATCTTTATCTAGTGCCAATTCAAGAATTATACCTAATAACTAGATGTGGCGGCATATACCTGTGGTCTCTGTGGCTGAGGAGGCTGAGGCTGACAGATCCTTTGCTTGGGAATTCTGAGCTGTTGGGAGCTAAGTCAGTTGGGTGTCTTCATGGTTTATCATTAATGTGGTCAGTCTCTGGGAGTTCATAATCAAATGGAAGGAAACAAACTCACCATCTAAGGGGTGAGACAACATGCATTCAATTATGAACAAACAAGATGTATACAGTGTAAGTTGGAGGTAATCTCAGAGGGAATTCACTAGCCCTGGGAAATATCAGGAAAGACCTCTAGTGGAGTGGTGGGATTTGAGCTGAGTCTTAAAGGAAGCCAGGGACTCATGGGTCAGAGATGAGTAAGGAGAATATTCCATGTGTAGGGTCAGTCACTAAAAAGCCATGGAGCTGGGAGTTGGAGTGTCTGTGAGAGGAACAGCAAAAAGACAAGAATCGCTGGGTTAAAGAGTATGTGGAGATGAGTAAAGTGCCAGAAGACTGAAAGGCCAGGTCACGAAGGACTTGAAAAGCTAAACAATGGTTTTTATATTTGTTCTTGGAGGTAAGAGGGAGCCGCAAGAGTTTATTGAGTAGGGAAATGCACTGCAAGTACCTGTATAAGGTATTAATGCCCCATTGTATTTATTGAATGTGACTGAAAATAGTTCAACCATGAATGGAGTTTGTGAAACTGCTAAAATCCAGTAACATAATAATAATAATAATAATAATAATTTAAAAACCCATCCATGGGGATAGAGAAGCATTGATTAAATGGTTAAGCCATGCCTTTTTATTTGTGGAAATGGAGAGATTTATGATGGTGATTCAGAGCTAGGACATTACCAGCAGAAATTATAGAAGGGTTATTCCTATGGAGCGTAGACTTAGTGATCCATGTAGATTATACAAGGAAAGGGCAGAAACTGTGTAGCACATCACCACAGCCATAGAAGTAGATTAGATACACAATACACAGTAGCAAATGACCATGGTAATCTAGTGTTTAATAATCCCAAAGACCCAAGCTCTTGGGACAGGAACTCACTATTTGACAAAAATTGCAGAGAAAAGTGGAAAGCAGTTTGGCAGAAACTAGGTATAAACCAGCATCTCACACTGTAAACTGAGATGAGGTCATAATGAGGACATGACTTAGACATTAAGAGTAATATCATAAACAATTAGGGGAGCATGGAAAATTTTACCTGTTGCATCTATGGATAAGGGCATAATTTATGGCAATCTAAGAGATAGGGAAGATCATGGGAAGTAAAATAGATAATTTTTACCACATGAAATTAAAAAGTTTTGCACAAACAAAAACAATGCAGCTAAGATTAAAAGGAAAGCAGGAAACTGGGAAAAATTTTTTATAGCAAGTTTCTCTGAAAAAGGCCTCATTTCTCAAATATATAGGGACTGAGCCAAATTTATAAAAATAAGAGCCATTCCCCAGTTGGTAAATCATCAAAAGATATGATCAGGCAGTTTTCAGAAGAAGAAATCAAAGCTATCAATATTCACATGAAAAAATACTCTAAATCACTATTCATTAGAGAATGCAAATTAAAACAACTCTGAGGTACCACTTTACACCTATCAGATTGACTAACATGACAGAAAAGGAAAATGATAAATGCTGGAGGGGATATGATTTTACTCACCTGAGCAATAGTCTCTAAAATGTTGAATATAAAGGGATAATTGCAGCATAGCACCTTGTTCCAGGGCTATTTTTTATCTGAACCTCATTGAAAAAATGAAAATGAGATAATAACAATAGTAAACATAATATTGCAACACCTAAAATAAATATGTCAGGCAGCCTCAGAAGAAACTGAGAAATCTTCTAAGGCTTTGGTTGACTACTAAATAAAGAGAGAATCTTAAAATGAAAGCAAGTGTGGAATAAGAATTTAAAGGAAAATTACACTAAGGAGGTGAAGCAGTATATCTCATGAAGTTATTTGGTCTCGAGTTCTTTATCACATTTAGATAGGAATTTTTTTTTATTAATTTATTTTGAATTAACAACAATCATTTCCATAGGCTAGAAATGTTTTTTCAAATAACTTTGTCCAACATCTTGTGTATCTGTATATGTTTTACCTTTTTAGATTTGGATCTTCAGTCTGATCAATGCACATCATTATCGTTGTGTGGCCCAATTTGACCTAAAGAAAAAACAAGAGATTTTCCTCAGTAAAAGGGTCAAATTAGCACAACGTATCCAAACAGGTAATATTTCTAGAGTACTTATATGTGTCTTGCCTTCGTGCATTTATGAGCAAAACTTATTGAGTGCTTGTTGTGTGCAGAGGTTTAATATGATAAAAAATTAAATAGAAGACACAATGCCATACTTAGGACAAATGTGAAAAATACAAAGAAAACATACAAACATGTATAAATTGATTCTCTTGTGCAACAGCATTTGTGCTGAAGGTTTGCCTGAATGATTAGAGTTAGGTAGGTAGACTTAAGCAGCATAGAGAAAGAGGGTCAGAGCTTAGCAGAGAGAAATTAGGAAAACATTCTAGGGACAGTAACAAATATGAAGTGTTGAGAACATCTGTATAATAAAATGGTGGCTTCAGGAGTCTGTGAGAGTCTGACCCTGATGGTTGTGCTGCATAAAGTCTGCTAAATAGACAAGATCTCTCAAAGAGGACTTTTCAAGCAATAACCTTCAAATAGGTCATGTGAGAGAAGAGGGAATTGGCAGTGTAGTAAGAGAAGCCAATAGAGTGTTGACCTCAACAAATCTGACAAATCAACACTCTGAAATGAAGATGGCATATTCTTCCTTAGATGTAAGGCCTTAATGAAGCATTCATTCCTAATTGAATTTTACTCTGTGCAAGCACTATGGAGAGTACAAAGATCAGTAAGAGAGTACCACTTTCCCCTTGTATTACATTAGGTGAGTTATGGTCTTCGGAAATAACCACAATACAGGGTAATAAGGAGTAAGGCCCATGTGTGCCTTGAAATGAAGTGTTTTTGTAATTTAGAGGAGAGGTGGTTTTTTTTTTTTTTGCTAGAGGTTATAGGAAATTTATCTCTTAAGAAAGATATGGTCTGAGTAATCATCAAGCTCTCTTGACCTCTAATGGGTATGCCTAAGAGACCGGAAGGGCTCAGAAGCTTGATGTCAAAAGGACACAGCTGTTGTTTTCCTGGTGACAAAGTGATTGCTACTCATTCCTTTATATTTCTGGCTCTAAAACCTCAAGCAGCTGATGGTACAGTCCAATGTACATGATGTTTCTTAGATAGAGACTTGCACAACATAGAGGAATGTAAACTTGGATATAAGCAAAGATATATGTTACCAGATTTCCTAAAGCAGCATTGCTATGCTACCAAGAGATTTCACTTTCCTATTTTGCCTTCATTCCTTTTAAAACACAAAGCCTGTTTCATATAGCATAATGGGTCAACCAAGGAACCCAGACACCCAGGCTTTTCTTCCTTTTGCATGCAATAATCAGGCAACCTTTGTGTGGGAGAGGCTGATGCCTTCATTAGGGCGACTGGGTTCTTCCCAAAGAACAGCTGCTCTGCCTCTCTAATTGTCATAATGGTGGTGAATGAAGGAGATAATTTTAGTTGGTGCAGAAGGGTATACTGGTTAAAGTATGAAGGACTGATGACAGACCTAGAAAGAGGGAGATTGGGTTACCACAGACAGGTGAGACGTGATTAGAATATAGACTGAGCTTTAGTTGTGTAAATAAATAGAAGCAGACTGAGTTATTTTTAAAGTAGTAGCAGGATTTCACAAAGAACTAAATGAAGGGTAGTGAGTAGTCGAAGATGAACTTAAGGCTTATTGTTTAGGAGTAGTTTAAATGTTGTTATCTGCTAAAGGAATTCATATGCTTCCCAAAATGTCTAATATAAACCAAGTTTATGTGATCGCAAACATAATATTTGGAAAAGAAAAACATGGTTGAATTGGTTTGCCATAGACTATATTAGTGACCAGTCTAATCTGCCATTTGATTTTGGTTTCTGATCAAGAAAGAGCCATTCATTTGAGAGAAGCAATATTTTGTTTTACTCTGACCACTTAATCATGGTTTGACAAGAGAAACCAAATAATTCCATTCTTGCTTCAGGGAAGTTGATGTGGATGAGGAAAATATACAATTCTCCCTTCTTCACTGTAGGAGCCTGCAATTCTAGGATTTCAATGAATCAGAGTATGACAGTTTCTTCTGTCCCTGCAAGTATAGAAATAGTCATTTTGTATATGTTCAATTTGAATACAAATAGAGTTTTGATGATGCTAATTATATACATTGGATATTAAATCCTGAAGTCACTGATTCATTCCCCCTCGTGCCTCAAACCAAAGCCATAACCAAAAAACCAAACCAAACCAAACTGAACCAAAACTGGGCAGGAGAGGAATTATTGTCTTATCTTTTCCTGGTCCTGGAAGTTAGCTAGCCTGAGAGGTACATGCTGTTTTGAACTTCTAAGAACTTGTAGGGGTGTTATCTTCTACATGCCTTGAGCTCTTTGCATTTTATATTTTAATACAGTCAAGACATTGGAATCTCATTTCATATGATCATTAAAATTTTGCTAATCTTTGAGAATTACTTTTGATTCTGTTTTCTAGAAGAGAGTCAACCCTTCTACAAAAATGACCTGAAAAAAGAAGAAAGGGTAGAAACAGCATATCCTATATTGAGAATCGAACGCTGTGCTCAGTCAATTAATGAAGAGTGTGAATTGTAAGTATGAAGTCCTTTGATAATGTCATGTAAAGGAAGACATTATAATCTCATAGAACATCTACCAAAAACCCTTTTTTTTCAGTGGGTGATATAGAAAGGAGATGATTAAAATAAAATTGGAGTATTTTCTCTTCTGAATAACCATTTATAGTTTTAAGAATGCATTTTTATTTATATAATAGGACTTTTTGCAAAGGGAAAAACAAAGCTATAAATCCTTCTACTAGTTTTCCTTTTGTTGGATTGTGTTTAAATATGAGAAGAGTATTCACTTTGAAAATTTCATATGAAGAAGTCCCTTATTTTAGTGTACTTTTTTTTTTTTGGCTAGGCAGTGAGGTTAAGTGACTTGCCCAGGATCACACAGCTAGTAAGTGTTATATATCTGAAGCCAGATTTGAACTCAGGTCCACTTGACTCCAGGACAGGTGCCCTATCCACTGCGCCATCTAGCTGCCCCTAACAACTCACTCACACACTCTCTCTCCCTCTCCCTCTCCCTGTCCGTCTCCCTCTCTCTCCCTCTCTCCTTTTTCTCCATATAGGGTGACCTTGATGTGGAGGTGTGGGAAAGTCACCTCATTTTCTTTGAGACTTAGACTGCTCCCATGTCAAATGAGGTGGTAAATGTGGGGTTGGACTAAATGACTTAGAAAGTATTTTTCAGTTTTAAAGCCTTAATATCTTTGAGGGAGCTACACAATGGTGTCAGAGAGACAGCATGATACAGGGGAAAGGGGATTGTTTGAGAAATCAGGAAATGTCAATTGTCGTTGACTCCTTTTGCGATTGTGGGCAAATACTTTTATCTGATTGTTATTTTAGAAGTTATATTTTTATAGAAAACATTTAAAAATGTTTAGTAGTATATGGGATACACATTCTGCTATCCATGCCATCAAGAACTTTTCTACATGACTTCCATGCCTACGTTTTCCATGTTGTTTCAAGTTTTGTTGCCATTCATAAAAAAAAATTATGACAATTAGTTTGTAGCAGGTACCTGAGTTGTAGCCATAGTGGCTAGGAAGAATTAACTAGTCTCTCTAAGACTTATATTGACATATATCAAGAATTGAGTGAGGTTGTCAAGTTATTAAGAGACGATATTTTACCTTAAAAGTTTTAACTTAGTGCTTAGAATTGAGGCTTAACTGAAAGTTTCAACCATTGTGGAGAGTTGAAAAAATTGTTCAATGACTTTTATCAAGGCTGGGGTTTATATTTATTTCACAGGCTAGTAACTTTTACTTAGGGTGATCTCCCTCCTGGAGGAGAAAGTAAAGGGATTTGCAAACAGCTGTCCAGACACCTGTGCTAGGGAAAGTATTCCTAAAGGAAAGTGACATGAGGCTTCAATGAGAAAAAAAGAAAGTAATCTAAGGTAGTAGAGAGGACACTTGACCCTTGTCAGAATATTGCAGAGAGAACTAATGTTATAAAGAGGAGAAAAATCAGCTGTACGATAAAAGCTCAAAAACAGACTTGAGGCTCTTCCTGAAGAATGAGAGGGTTGGATGGTCTGAGGAGAAGAAGAAGTTGTTTGTCCTCCAAAGAAGGAGATAATAGAGCCACAGAAGCTGCCAGGTGAAAGGACACCAAATAAGGGCAGGAGGAAGAACAGAAGAGTACTAGTTAATTGTTAATTACTTGATGAGAATTGAGGCAGTTATTTGTTGAGCTGATAAGAACAAAGAGAGGTCTATTATCTTCTTGGAGCATGTATCTGAGATATAACAGAGAACCTCTGAAGACTTGTCAAAACAGATGACAACTTCCTACTTCTGATTCATATGATTGATGTGGGCACAAATGATACTGCCAGAAGAAACTTAGAAAAATATTGCCAATGATTATAAAGTGTTAGACAAGAAACTGAAGATTATATAGGTGCATATTGTGTTTTCCCTATTGATGTCCAATGGAGGAGTGGTAAGTGGAAGAGAAAAAAAAAATTTAGAAGTAAACAACTGACCTAAGAAAGTGATGTCTGAGAATGGCATTTGGACTTTTGGACCATATCTTTAATTATAGAGATGACAGATTATTGGCCAGAGATGGAGTAACAAAGGTTGGTACAATATACGTTTGCTAGGTCTCTTGCAAATATAATCATATGTGCTTTAAACTTAAAAGAATGGGGACTGGAAAAGATTGATCATGTATATCTCTTAAGCTTAATACTATAGAGAGTAGCATAAAAAAAGAAAAGGAACATGAATAGCAATTAAAAATCCCATGAGTTTGAAGGAGACAAAAATCCAAGAAAGGAAATAGTAGTGACACAAAACCAATGGCCTCAAATGACCATATCTGCCAATGCCCAACATTTAGGCAACAAAGAAGAGAGATCAGAGGTCATGACACAGGCAGGCAAATGTAACTTCATAAGTATCACTGAAACTTGGTAGAATGGAACTTGTGACTGAGCAATGTATTATTTGAAAGGTCATGGAAAATGGGAGAGGCACCACTAAATTGGAGAAAGTAAAATGTCGTGTAGTATTGAATTTCAAGAAAGGAGAGACAACAGCGCCTATAAACTATAGATACTGAGTTTCACTCTGATTCTTGAGAAAATTCTAGAATAGATCATTATGGAGATAATTGTCTAGAAAAGAAAGCAGCAATAGCAAAGAGTCAGCCTGACTTCAAAAGCAACCCATGCTAGAGTAACCTCACCTCCTTATTTGACAGGATTATTAAACTAGTAAATAAGATGAATGTCGTGGGTATAGTTTAACTTAGATTTTACCAAAGCTTTTGATAAAGTAATTCATACACTTTATGTGGAGAAGATGGAGAGACAGGGTTTGACCAGGCGTGGGGGACCTGTGAAGCCACATGTGGCCTAAATTTGTTCCGTGAAGTTTGGATTCAGTCAAAGGGCCACACTGGTGGTCCTAAAGGGCCACATGTGGTCTTGAGGCCGCAGGTTCCCCAACCCTGATTTAGACAGTATTGCAATTTAGCACTGGCTAGCCAGACAGACTCAATAGTTGTGAGTGGTTCAATGTCAGTATGGCAAGAGGTCCCCAGTAGAGTATCCCAGGTGTATTTAGTTGGCTCTGTGCTACTAGTTTTGATTTGTACTTACTACCTTATTATAATATTAAGAAGACAAGACAGATAAACTGAATGTTTGCTCTTTTGCTTTATTACCGCATATACGACTACCTTTTTTTTTTTAAGCGTTAGGGGAAATACCCATTTAATAATGTGATGGAATTGTCTGGGGACCAGATGGTAGGCCTTCCTGAGTTGCCTTTCCTCATCTATTACCTAGTGTATGAAAAGAAATATAAAGCAATTTTAATAGCAAAATATAATTAGAAAGGCAAATCTGCTGAAGAAAAGATTGAATTAATTCCAAAAACAAATACAAATGACCTTGGGATTATTTGTGATTATTTTTTATTACCAGCACCACTACTTCCCTACATTACTTTAGATGATGTAGGGTTGGTTGACTATAACATTGTAATCTGAATACCCAAAGGAAATAATTAATCATGGCTTAAGGGGGAAATATATGAATACAGGAAGTTTTTAAGTCTCCTAAACATTATGCTACAAAGTCTACAGGTCCTATTTTTAAAAATTTTACTTTGAAATTAGCTTCCCTGCTGCCAACACCAGATGCTTGTGGATAGGAAGCTCTACTGGTTTATTCATAATTAACTTGGACAACTTGGAATTAGAATCTGTTTTACATTTTAAAGGTAAGGTCATAAGGCATCTTAAATTTGCTTGATAATTTGAATACTTTTTTTTTGATCTGATATGAGTAGAAGGTATATTTTTTCTTATAGAAAATATCCTTCTTCATTATAATTTACTGTATGAAGCATGCAGATCTATGTATTTTGAAATTAAGGTCTCTCCTCTATTCAGCTTATTAGAGATAACTTATTTATTCTGTATTAATCTTAAAAAATGACCAAAAAAAATCCTCCATTGTTTGTAAATTTCACTTTTTTTTTTTCAAATTAAGATTTCAGTAACCTCAGCATTAAAGTTGCTGGCTCATGTGCAATAATGAACAAGGCTGTTAATCATAAGGTGAGTGAAGAAGCATTTAATGGCATTTCTACCAATATTTTAATAGCTTACTTCATCAGTTACCTTTAATTTGAACTTTTTAAAAGAAGGTAGAATTATCTGACAGTTTAAAGGTTAAATAATTAGTGACTTGCAAGTTATTGATATAAATAATTAACATGTAATGTTGTGCCAGTGACTTAACTCCCTACTACTCAGTTTCCTTAACTATAAAATAGGAGAGTTAATCTAGATAATTTGTAATGGCCATTTGGTACTTACTGAATGTTTGTTGAGTTGAATTGGGTGACTGTGCCTCTGTTTGTTGTCATGTTTATGGTAGTAAGTATATACGTATCACTACACTTTGTGTTTGTCAGTGACTCTGATTTCCTGATTTTGCTCCTTCAGGTTTTCTGTTTGCTGACCTCTATGTTTGGAAATCAAATTGCTGTGTTGGAAATCAGTCTTTTCGCACTCATGCTATCACAGTGTCATGATGTGAAAGAAACTCTTTCTGTTATTGCCAGGTACTTTCCAAACAACGCACACTCAGTGGGTGCATCTCAAATGACAGGCTTTTAAATTCTTGTTTCTCATAAAAAATGCAAGTGAACTTTACCAACTGTGACATTTTGCTATATTATTACAGAGATAAATTCTCATCCAGAACACTGAATTGTTTTGTAGCTTCCTAAACTACACAGTTTAATTTAAAATAATGTATGTATGTATGTATGTATGCACATACATACATACAGATATATTTCAGAGGAGAACAGTAATTATTATTGAAAATACGTAATAAACATGACTTGGGAATATCAGGCTGAGGCCAGTCTTGTCCTATTTTTGAAATCACAGCTATATACTATAAGGACTAGCCATTTGTAACTATTCTGAATGATTTGCATGTAGGTGGTACTCAATATCTATTTATTTAAATTTATCTTTATTTTATTAGTCGCTACTTTTGTATTTCATATTTAAAATTTGTTTTTAGTTCCTGTCTCCTGGCAACCTCTCCACTGTATATTAAAACTTTTAAGAAGAAAAATGCAAATTTGGCTAGTCAAAAGAAGTCTGGTTAGTATAAATACTTCTTGATTCTCTGGAATGGAAAATTTATGCTCTAATGGTTCTCTATAAAATTAAAATGTTAAATCAGAGTATTCTCTTAATTAACAAAGATACACAATATATTTATATTATATATATTTAATGTTAGATTTCTTAGTCAACTCACAAATTTAATGTTTTCTTTTTTAAATGTTTCATTGTGTTTTTATTTATTTTGTTAAATATCAACTAATTACATTTTAATCTGGTTCAACCCGTTTGGGAACTTTGCAGCCACTAGGGTTTTTAAAAAATTTAATACAAATGTCATATTTTCAAAGACAAGATTAAATCTTTTATTCATTACTTACCTTTTAAAAAAACTGGAAAGATTTATGATTTTGTAAGGAATAAATGCTCCTGCAATCAGTACAGATCATAGCCCCTCATATTTCCTCGCCGTTGGTGATTCTTGTTCTTTTCCCTATAAATCTATTACAGAGGGTCTTCCTAGTGGAAACTTTTTTCTTCTTTATTATCATAGTGTAAGAGTGTAAGATGGGTCATTCATTCAATTAGTAAACATTTATCAGCACCTTCTATGTTTAATACATTGTAGTCAGTTTTGGGGATTCAGAGAGGAAACAAAAAATAGTCTCCTTCCTTGAAAGGACCTTACCTGTTCTTGAGTGGGTGGGAGATATACCATTTACACAGATAAACAACAGAAAGTATTGAAGGAGAGAACATTAACATCTATGAGGCTTCTCGTAGAAGCTGCCAGTTGAGTTGAGTTTTAAAGGAAACTAAGGATATTACGAGATGGAAATGAGTAGAGAAAATATTCCAGGCAAGCATGACATGTGATGCAAAGCCTTGGAAGGAGGAGATAGAATGCTAAGTTTGGCAAACAGCAGGTAAGTCAATTTGGTTAGATCATTCAACATATGAGGGAGAGAAGTATTAAATAAATATTAAAAAGTAGGCTGGAGGAAGATTTCAAAGGTGCTAAATTGAGAAGTTTTTATTTTATTCAAGAAGCAATAGGCAGCCATTGAAGGTTTTTGAGCCAGGGAGTGGCATGGTCTGACCTGTAGTTTAGAAAGATCATTTTGGCAGCTGTGTGAATAATGGTTTGGAGAGGGGAGAGAGCAGAGGAAAGGAGGCTATTTAGGAAGCTATTTCAATACTCCAGGAATGATTTAGTGAAGATCTGAACTAGGATGATGGCTGTGTGAGTAGAGAAATGGAGATGGAGATGGGGGTGACATATGTTGTGGTAGTAGACTTGTTAGGACATGGCAGCTGATTATAAAGAGAGAGAGAATAAAGAGTCAAGAGTGAATCTGAGGTCGAGGACCTGGATGACTGGAAGGGTGGTGTTGCCTTCAATAGAAATGAACAGACCATCTGTTGTCCCTCAGTCTTTCTTCTTGATCAGCCCACTTTATTTTCTCATCAATAATATTTTTGATAGTGACTTCTAGGTCACTTCATACAAATCATTAATGGTAACATGTTGTCTTTTTGGCCCACTGTGTTTCTTTCTATTTATTCCTTTTGAGTTACTTATAATTTTAATTTTTCTGAGATACTATTGCATGGTTTGTAGGCAAATAGTATAATTTAAAGAATGTTGGTCTTAAAGAGATGGAGGTTTACAGTGGTGAGTAGTTATAGATAATTGAAAATGCCACAATTTCCCATATCAAATTATGCTGGATATCCTCTTTCTGCTGCTGAATCATTGGCCTAGATCATTCTTCACATATAGTTCTTTAAAGTGCTCAAATTGATGACTTAATTTGACAGGTGCTTATTTAGCTGTATACCATAATCTTGGAACTGTGTGTACATTATTTTTTTCTTTTCAAAATATCATTTTAAAATTAACAAGAATTTATCATCTCTCCTTCACATACTCTCCACTCCTCCTTCTCCCCAGCCCCCATCCCTGAAATTAAAGAGAATAACAAAACAAATTCTCACATTGGCCATGTCCAAAAATATATGTATCATTCTGCATATTTAGTCCTTTACCCCTCTGTCAGTAGGTGGGTCTTCTTCTTCTCCTTCTTCTTCCTATTTCTTCTTCTTCCCTTCTTCTTCTTCTTCTTCCTATTTCTTCCTTCCTCCTCCTCCTCCTCTCTCTCCTCCTCCTTCTTCTTCTTCTTCTTCTTCTTCTTCTTCCTCTTCCTATTTCTTCCTTCTTCCTCCTCCTCCTCCTCCTTCTTCTTCTCCCTCCTATTTCTTCCTCCTCCTTCTTCTCCTCCTGCTCCTCCTCCTCCTCCTTCTTCTTCTTCCTCCTATTTCCTCCTCCTGCTCCTCCTCCTCCTCCTTCTCCTCCTCCTTCTTCTTCCTATTTCTTCCTCCTCCTCCTTCTTCCTATTTCTTCCTTCTTCTTCCTATTTCTTCTTCCTCCTCCTCCTCCTCCTCCTTCTTCTTCCTTTTTATTACAATAGTTATTATAAATTGTTCTGATTCTGCTCCCTTTACTCTGTGTCACTTCATACAGATCCACCATATTTCTCTACAATCATCCATTTTATTATTTTTATGGCACAATAGTATTCCATTACATTTACCATAATTTGTTTAGTCATTCCCAATTAGATGGGTATGCCTTTAATTTTCAGTTCCCACTGCAAAAATTGCTGCTGTAAATAATTTTGTACATATGAATTCTTTTCTCTATCTTTAGCCTCCTTGGAGTGTAGGCCTTATAGTGATATTACGGAGTCAGAAGGTAACTGTTCATTAACTTTTGAGGCAAAGATTCAAAATATTTTCCAGGATGGCTGGACCAGTTTACAACTCCACCAATCGTGCATTACTATGCCTGTTTTCCTGAAGGCCTTCCCATAATTGTCCTTTTTCCTTTTTATGTTATCTTTGATAATCTGATTGCTATGAATAGTGAGTCCATAGCCCATTGACTTGGGTCTTTGGGTTTACTAAACATTATGGCTTTCAGTTGTTTCAGACTTGTCCAACTTTTTGTGACCCCATTGGGGGTGTTCTTGGCAAAGATACTAGAGTGGTTTGCCACATTTCCTTCTCCATCTCATTTTGTAGATGAGGAAACTGAGGCAAACAAGGTTAAGGATTAAGTGATTTGCCCAGGGTCATACAGCTAGGAAGTGTCTGAGGCCAGATTTGAAATCAGGAAGATGAGTCTTCCTGACATCAGACCAGCACTTTATCCACTGCATCACCTGGCTGTAAGAACACTATGCTACCTTGTTCATTTCCTTCTGATTGTTGTATACCTAATCCATTCCATTGTTCAATCTATTTCCAATAATACCTTTTTCAAATGCAATTGGTTTATTGGTCACACTATACTTCAGTGGCTTTGAGTGCAGCTCCTTTCTTTCTTAAAAAACATATTCATGTACTTTGATACTCCTCTTCCCTGCTTATAATTCCATTCCACATCCAACCTGAGGATCTGCATTCCTGTATGAAAGGCACTATTCTAGGCACTGAGGACACAAAGATAAAAACGGAATAGGCCCTCACTTCAGGATACTGTTTCTGTCTCATAGTCCAATTAATTCAAAGTGGGTGGTCTTCTTAGTGCAGTGCTGCCCTTTAGGTCTAAATACTTGGGAACTCTCAAAATGAGAACTAATAATTATCTCACGGTCCAGGTAGGAGGCCAAATGAGTGTATGGGTGCTGGCTTATATTATTTTACTTCAGTTCTGTTAGAGAGCTAAGTAAGCCTTATATCAGCTGCTAGCAGCAGCACCTCACGTGAGGACCGTACTGGGAAAAGATATTCTAATTTCATCTGAAAAGCTCTCTCTGGAGAGACCATATTTCATCTTTGCCCATGAAAAGCCTAAAGCTAGTTGTCACTGCTCCTATAATTGGCTATGGAGTATGATAGAGAGTAAAAAGTCAAGGAAAGAGATATAGAAAGACTGGCACATTGTTGGTGGAGCTGTGAATTCTGGAAAGCAATTTGGAATTATACTAAGAAAGTGATTAAAATGTCTATACCCTTTGCTCTAGAGACCCTGTTTATTACGAGACATGTTACAAAGATGATGACAATGAAAGACGAATCCCATATACATCATTCATGATAGAATTTTTTGTAATAACAGAGAACTGGAAACAAAATAGATTCCCATTGATTAGAGGATGATTAGACCAATTGTGGTATATAAATGGGTATTTATGATATTTATTAGGGAAGCTTGGGATAATTTATATAAATTCTTGCAAGGAGAAGAAAACAGAACCAGGAAAACAATGTAAGCAATAACTACAACGATGTAGTTAGCTATGGAGGGTTGGGAACCCTCCATAAGTATGATAGTTGAATTCATGGGTGTTGATGAGACAACCATGAAACAGTGTATATGGAGAGAAGACAGGGCCCAGGATTGAATCTTAGTTACACATTTATAGGAGGCAGCTCCATAGATGATAACTTTTGCAAAGAAGCCTGAGAAAGGCTAGTTTTCTATGTATAGGAAGAGAAACACTATAGTATAATGTCACAAGAAACCCAGGGAGAAGAGAGAATTTGGAAGGTAGTGATCAACAGTGACAAGTCCTACAGAGAGTTTGAGAAGTATGAGAAATATGAGAAGCCCATTAGATCGTCAAATCCAAGAAGGTGTTAGTGACCTCTGAGAGTGCAGTTTCAGCCTAATGGTGGTAATGGAAACTGGATTGCCAAGTGTGGGTGGAAGGTGAGAAGGTAGAGTTAATAGGTATAGATAGATTTTCCCTGAAGTTTGGTGGTGAAAAAGGATGGAGAGATATAAAATGATAGCTTAAGAAGATCATAGCTTAAGAACAGTCAATGATGTATTGACTTTATTTTTAAAGGTTTTTTTTAAAGGTTTAGTGAGATGTGATCATGTTTGAAGGTAGCAGGGAAAGAGTCAGTGCATAATGAAAGGTTGACAATTAGGGAGAGAGAGAGATGATCAAAGAGGCAAGATTGGAAGGGATGGAATCACGAGCACAAGTAGAGGTATTGGTATTGGTAAGAAGGGCCACTTATCATCTGAGATTGAAACAAAGGAGAGGATGGGGGGTGGTGCTGAGGTTATTTGAAATGTGGAATTGAGGATAATAAGGAGCTCTCAATGAATGGCTTCAGTTTTTTCAGTGGAGAATGAGGGGAGTGAACGGTGGCATAGGTGACTTGAGAACAGAGGAAAAAGTTTAGACAAGTAGCTGTGGGGAGTTTGACCAAGAGTCAATCAGGAAAGAATAAAATATTGAAGGGCGGAAGTGAGTGCCTGGTTCAGAATGAATAATATGAATTTATAGTGGACTTAATCTACAAGGTTAAGTGACTTCCTTCAATGGTGTTGAACAACCCATGGGTAGAAGCCAAGAAAACAGGCAGTGGGATTAATCTGGTGTTGAAGCTTGGAAAGGGATAAGCCATGATTGGACAAGGAGACAAAAAACTAAAAGCCAGCATAAACTTGAGCTGGCTGATTAAAGTTTTACCGATTGTGAAGAGGGAGAAGTGAGGCAAAAGCAAGGGTGATACTTGGGAAAGCAAGGAAGTGTGGAGTGAGTGGAAATTTGCATTGCGGATCGAGAATAAGTTTTGGGAGGTTGAAGTTCAAAGAGAACTGCCTTTTACCTCTTTTATTATTATTATTATTATTATTATTATTATTATTATCATTATCATTGTTATTGTTGCTGCTCTTATTTTACTTCAAAGTCTTATTGGGGCTTGTTTTATTAAGATAGACAATTCTTGTTTAATTTCTTTGAATGTGCCATTAGTCCTTATGAGGATGTCTTAGGATATCTTTCCTGTTTTCTTTTCTAAAATCTCCTTTGCTAGTACTTTAGCTGATTCAGTTTCTCCAGAGCATTTAAAATATATTGGCATTTTTGTAGTTTTGTGCATTTTAAATTTAGGTTAGTTTCCATTTTCCATCTTCCTGTGCGTGTGTGTGTGTGTGTGTGTGTGTGTGTGTGTGTTTGAGTGGTGTGTGTGTGTGTGTGTGTGTGTGTGTGTGTGTGTGTGTGTGTGTTATGTGTGTGATAGCTGTTTCTCTTCCCCTTTGGTGTTTTGCTTTTATGTTTTCCAACTCCCACTTCCATGTTTGTTGTTTTTAGTTGCTTGTGTGAAGAGCCTGGGTCTCTTTCACTTTTTTTTACTCTAATAGCTTGAATTTGTTCTCAGTTTATATTATAAACCATTATTCTCCTGCTATGTGGCTTTGAATCATGGAACATCATCAGTTGCAATCTGAGAGGAATAAAATTTTCAGGTGATCCAAATTGCTATGGAAAAATGCAGGATGTTTCCTAAGTAGGCCACAGCCAATGTTGATGTACATGTAAAAAGTAGCATAAAAAAGTAGCATCATTCAGCACAGAAAGTGGTGGACTAGTCATGTAAAAAAATATTAAGAACATTGCTTTGTTATCCATGAGATATTGATAGAACTGAAGAATGGTTTCAATGCAATTCCGGGATTAATGGAAAGACATAGGCAAAAAATTGTATAATATCAAAACTTGGAGGAGTTTGGATTTGTACTGGTTGAGAGGATAACCATACTAATGAAATCATTGATCCATCAAGATATGTGATTAATATTTTATTTTTATTAACTAGATGTGAAAAAGTTGTGTATACCAAATATTAAACAAGATTTGGAGTTAACTTGAATAACAAATAGGTGAATGATACTTCGCCAGAACATCAGATTGTGTCTCAACAAGAATTATTATTAATAAGCATTAATTATATATATTGTCAATTACGAGACATCAAATTATCCTCCTTATATTTTGTTCTTGCACTGTGAAGGGTTTAGTTTTCCTAACAAATCATAATGGGTCAAATTTTTTCTTGTTGGATTCTCTAACTGATAGAGTGTGTATACGCATACATGCAAATACATATGCAAATGTATGATAATATTTGATACATTAGATCTTTAGCTGTTATTATTTGTATTTTGTGATATCTTTACTCTTCCATCTCTATGTGGTATTTCAATTGCAACTTATAGATGGAAACATTTCAATTTTTCCCCATAGGGGGCATCTCATTTAGTAAAATAGCATACTATGCTATGTACTGCATTTTCTTTTCTTTTTTTCAGCCAAAGACATGTACTGCATTTTCACATAAATTACGGTGTTTATGTGCCTTAGAAAAAATGCTGATGTGATAGTATGCATGTAAATACTGAATTTTATTACAAAGATAATAGTTTCTCTGTAGCCAGCTGGTGGTTCATTTCCCAGGATTGGCTTTTGTGATTGTTAAAATATGTATTGCTAAGGACTTTTTTGTTTTGAAAAAGTTCATATGGAAAACAAATGAATGTGCCTGACTTAGTCATGCCATGAACCACAAAAATTGTATCCGTATCTTTACAAAAACACACTGAAGGCAATATGAATGAAACATGTAATTAATAAAGGAATAAAAATATATATTTTATTGCTGAAATTGGTTATGCAAAGACTTTTACCATAGTATTGCTTTCACTTAACTTTCATACATTGACTTCATAAGTGTTCATATGATATTAAAGACATTCTTAGCTTTATTTATTATTATAAAAGTAATTTTTGTTTTCTAAATTTTTTATTGATAACCATTGGTTTTATACCATAGAGATTTCCTGATAATGCTCTTGCCTCTGAAACGTTTTCCTCAATAATTCCCCCAACCGACTTAATCTCCTCCTTCCCAAAACTAAACAAAATAAACCAAAAAAGTGAATCCATTTGATAGAGAATTGGCACTTTTTCCCCTGAAAATCATTCATATCCTTTGACCAATTATTTATTAGACAATGAATCTTGGTCTCATATATTTGTGTCAATTCCTTATATATCCTGAATTTGTTGTTAAGTTGTTTTAGTTGTGTCCAACTCTTCTTGACCTCATTTGGTGTTTTCTTAGCAAAGATACTGGAGTGATTTGCCATTTCCTTCTACAACTAATTTTATAGATGAGGAAACTGAGGCAAAGAGGGCTAAAAGACGTCCCCAGGGTCACACAGCTAGTAAGAGTCTAAGGCCAAATTTGAACTCAGGTCTTCCTGATTCTAGGCTTGGAGCTCTATCCACTGCACCATGCAGCTGCTCGTATATCCTGAATATCATGTTGTTATTAGAAATAGCTATAGGCATTGACCTTTGATTTCATCAGAGATATTTGGTACAAAGATTCCCTCCCCTCATTTGGCAGTTTTTTATTCTAACTGCACTATATCATTTTCATAATGAGATTATAATATTCCCAACATTTGAATGATCCTTTTCAATTATTTTAATATAGCTGTGAAGAGCACCATAAAAGACCAACCACTGGTTTTCCACGATAAAGTTATATCATCCGGTTATGCATCTGCACCACAGTAAGTGGGAATTCTTTGAGTCAATTCACTGAAATATTAAATCTTTTTAACTAATTAGAGAGACAATGTTAAGTAACGTGGATTCCAGTTTTGTCACTGATACTTGTTACTTGTGTTACAATAGATATGAAACTGTCTTGAATAAATCCAATGAAAGCAGACTCAGCAAAATCACTTTATTAACACTGATGCATATAACTGTTAACAAAGTGGGTCAGACTGGTAACCTCAGTAAAGCCAGCGGTCCCAGTGAGAAGAAAGGGACCCTCTTTATTGACACACAGCAAAGAAGGGGTCTTGGCAAGTATGGAACATTATGATTGGATATACTTTTAGATGTAGAATGTACAAATGCAAAAACAATTAAGAACACTATTTGAGATTAAAATAAACATTTTTATCTCATTTTGCATTTTAGATGTGTTTTTGAGCAGCTAGGTAAAGTGAATATCCGCATATTGAATCATTGTATCATTAACATTAATATTCATAGGAATGCTTCAAAGAAAAGTCTTGAGTTTAAAATAACTGAAAGTTACATTTAGCATTCTGGGAAAAGAGACTGGGCCTGTGATTTCCTTGGCACAGACTGCTGCTGTGAGGAAGCTGCTTCTATCAGTGCAGATCAGTACCTTTTCTGGAACTTAAGAGTGTTACTTAAAGCATTGAGAGGTTAAGTAATCTGCGCAGAGTCAAACAGCGAGGCTGTCCAAGAGGCTGGACGTAGATTTGGAACTTCCTGGTTTTAAGGCTGGCTTTGCTATGTCACTATGCTACTATGTCTTTTGACAATACATTATTTTCTTTCTTTTTATTCTTTTGCATACTCTTGCATAATCTCTACAAATTAAAAGGATAATTAATTCATCTTTTTTATGGGGGGGAGGTATGACTATTATTTACTGGCATTTTCCCAAAATAAGTCACAATATTCTAGCAACAAATCCAGTGAAAGAGGCACAGGTGACAGCTGGTCTTCAAGCCAAGAGAAGACCTGAATTCAAGTCCTGCCTCTGGCACCTATTGTCTCTGTGACTTTAGACAAGTATCTTAACTTCTGGGTGCTCTAGGTATCTCCAAGAATAGAAGTCACAAAGAAGGTGCTGATTTGCATTTTTAGAAAGAGTTAGCTCACTGGGGAAGTCCTTGTTTCTATCTGAAAATTGCAGCAAATCAGAGTTTTTGCGAATGTGTAGACACATAATTGAAATTATGAGCCAATAATGAGCTAGAAGTTACAGTGACTAGATGTGCCATTTTAAGTAGGTATAAATTTAATTCACCTAAACATTTATTAGTCACCTTCTTTGTTCAAGGCACTGATACAAAGACAAAAGCAAAATATAGTTGTGGCCTCCCACTATCATGTTCTGCTGGAAAGAATTTTAACTTGTACTCTCATTGCATGACCAATTCGAAGTTTTTGCTTCATTAATAATATTGGAATGAGTGTAGCAAATGGACATTTGACTTTTCTCAGTGTTGTAGTGAATTGTATATGCAATCCATGTTTTTAAAGTAACATTTGAAGGTATTCTTTCCAACAGAGGAACTATGTTTTCACCAAAGACCAACATAAAGACAAATGGTGAAAGATCCTCAGAATCAAAGAGTCATTATAAATGGTATGTAATACCGTTAGTGCAATTAAAAAACTTAAATATAAAATGTGAAACTTCTAAAATGTTTTTATTTTATTCTCTTCAAAATTTTGTTTTATGGAAAGTTCCATTTCCTTGTAAAGTATATGCTAACCATCTATTTTGAGTGAAATTTCAGATCTCTTTTCACTGATATAAAGGTTTTAAAAAATTTTTCTAAATGTCAAATGTGGTGTTTGTTCTTAGTATATCATGAAATGTAGAAATTTATGTGTCCAGAAATATGATTAAAGTATTTTATCACAACATTCATAATAAACTGCTTTAAATGATTATTGATCAGAGCATTAATGTATGCATCATTCCAAGTAATAATTTTAAGTGGTCATTTATTAGTATGGTATTTAAAATGAATACCTCACTTTTAGTATAGTGAAAAGGAAACAAAATGAGGGGTCAGGAGACTTCTGTCTTTTCGCATCAAATTACACATAAAATATAGTCACTTTTACCTTTCTGATATCTCTTGATATATCCTTCTTTCTGTTGCTATTGCCACCACCCAAGCACATCTGTCTGGATGACTGAAACCCCCCTCTTTTTTTTTTTATTTGCTTTTTGGTGAGGCAGTTGGGATTGAGTGACTTGCTCAGGGTCACACAGCTAGTATCGAGTGTCTGAGGTCAGATATGAACTCAGGTCCTCCTGACTTTAGGGCTCGTGCTCTGCACCACCTAGCTGCCCCCTTCCGTCTTACACCTATCTTGCTACTTTCAGTTTCTTCCTGTTTGATTCCATTTGATTTAATTCAAAACCTTTCATTGGCTCCCTATTATCTATTGATTAAATTCAGTTCAGCTTAATGCAGGTTAACTAAGAATTCATTCAGTGCCTACTAGTGCAAACCACTCGAACAGGTGCTGATGGTATGAATGTAGACCCTTCCATAGCTTTCGGAGATCAATGAGATCATTCCCTGGGGAGGGATAGTTGGTGATCATGGAGGGGTGGGGTTTTGAGGACTAGAGAGTATGAGCTTTTGTGGTTTGCATAAAGGAAGGGGGTACTAAGAAATAGGTGGAAAGAGACAGACTCAGCTGAAATTCCTACTTAGAGCATTTCTAGGCTTTTAGAAAAGAACTAGAACCATTGCCATTAGGACCAGTGTTTATTCACTTGGAATCTCAGCTCTGAGGGCTCCTATCTTCTAAGCAAGATCCCCATACCAACAGCCCCATTTTCTCTGTGAACTCTCTACACCCAGAAGGTTGGGGTTCAGAAAGCTACATTCTTGAATTCCCCTCTTAGGCTTTTTGTAAGCACATGTCTGCTAAAGACATGCACTTCTTCCACAATGCACCATTGCTGATTTGGGGATGGGGAGGAGAGAGAGACAGTATCTCGCTACCCAGTTGCACTCTGCAAAGGGTTTGAGTCATCAGAAGCTAAGTCTTTGCTCCAGAGCTGAGTCTCCGGTTCCCTCCTCAACTTGACTCCTCTTGATTGTCTCATAGTGGGGCTAACTTGCTTATTATGTAGGGGTGACTGAACCTCTCAGCCAGTCATTAAAGTTTTCCTGTGCTCCATCAATTATCTTAATACAATTACCAACACTCTATAATTCCATCAGGTTGACTAAGGACATCAATATGATTAGCAGCTAACAATAGTGTATGCTCTAATATGCTATTAAGGAAACTCCTTCACACTCTGTTGCCAGGAGTTTTAGGAAAACTTCCCACTTTGATCAAGGAAACTTATTCATCTCATTTACACTAGCAACTATTAAACAATAAATAATAGCCATTCTTTATGGCTACTGAGAACGAAGAAAATCATCAGGTCAGTATCTTCATCAATTTGCATGAAGCAGGGTAATTTTTGCATTCTTACGCCAGTTATTTTCATGTTGTTGAAAATTATGTATGCAGATTTTAAATGAATAATGTATTTTCAGAGTTATGTTATGGTTTTGGTTTCAAACTGAGTCTACAGAGAAATTAGAGTCTAGCTTCTTTCTTGTATCCTACTCGTTTGATTTAATTTTTGTGTGACTCATTGTTTCTATTATCCCATAAAGTAAAAATTATCCCTTGGAGAATCTGCTGCCCACCAAGCTTAGCAGGCATCTATCTGTAAGCCACACATTAACTGCTATTTGCTGCCTTCAGTATTCAGGTGTGTATAATTAAAGATAAGATTTTAGGTTTTACTTTGTTTTAGTAATAAGATTATTTTAAATAAACCTACATTTAAAAATGTATGCAGTTAAGAAGATTTCCAAACGTGAGGTACAACATGCGTTGTTTGAATAATTAAAAACTCAGCATTCAAATGGATCTGTGATCTCGCTGATTTGGATGCCCTTTCTCCCAGGGATGCAGATCACAGTCCATCCCTGGCTGTCTGTCCTGTGAGGTGGCTTCCAGCAATGTTCTTGAGGTCCTCCTTGCTCTCTTTCCTCTGACGTTGTAAGAATACCAACCTTCTGGCTGTCAGCTTGCCATCCCTTGTTCTCACCATGTGACCCGTCCATATTCTTTTCCATGATGACGTCTTTGACTCTCGTTCATCTTTGAAGTTCCTTATTGGTGTAGGTTGGAGCCTCCTTCTACCCATCATCCACCTCTTTATTGCCCTCTAGGTGATATTCATTTTCAGTTCTTTGGAGTCTGTTGTATTTCATGTCTTGCCAACATACCTTAACACTAGAAGAATACTGTCACTAAATTGGAATTAAATTGGGCCCTTTTTTTCTGGAGAACTTAGTGTCATTAATGAGCTTTCTAGTTCCTGAAGGCAGTCTAACCTGATTTCCTCATGTTCTATTTTGGACCCAAATTATTTTCCATTTATATTGTTTATATGTATGTATGTGTGTATATGTATATGTATATATGTATACATGTATGTATATATGTATATGTATATATGTATACATGTATGTATACACATATAAACATACTCATGTACCCATATGTATACATATTTATGCATTCACACAATAAACATGCAGATATGTACACATTTACATGTATGGGTGTGTGTGTGTATATATATATGTATGTATGCATATATATATATATGTATGTATGTATGCATATATGTATATAAGTACATGCATACCCCCACACGCATGCTTATGGACAAACACTTTAAGTTGTCCATCCAACTACATGTCCTAATCTAGGTGACAGGCATTCTTTATCTCCATGGTCTTTTCTATATGTTTTATCAGGCCAAACTCCTCTTTTAGGCATCTCTGTGATATTTCAAAGACCTGATGTATCCAGCACAGTGTCATCGAGAGATAATTAGATGAAAACAAAACCCCAATTTTTACTTGGCTGCCTGTAATTAAAACCTTTGGTATAGACAGATGGACAAAATGTTTCTCAAGTGCTCACTATGTGTCTATCGCTGTGCTAAGCACAGAGGGCACAAGCATAAGCATATGAGCTTGTCCTTCTCTTTACGTAGCCTACGTTTTAATGGAGGCAGACTATGCATAAAAAGAAGCTGTAAAGGAAGTATGGCAGAGTTACTGATGAGGAGGTCAACAAGTCCAGAGGCTGGGTGAAGCCAGCACTAGAGTAAAGTTTTCTGGGGCCCCTCAAAAAATAGTGGTCTGGGCTCTAGAGAGTCACTAGTCAGGAGAGTACTTCAGAATGGAGGTTCAGGGCAGGAAAGTGACTTGTAAGGAGGTGGAGAAGTCAAGGAGAGAAGGGAGGAAATAAGCCTTTATTAAGCACCTACTATGTACCGGGCACTGTTGGTGCCTTTACAAATATCATCTCATTCAAGTTTCACACAGTAGTTCTGTGAAGGAGGTGCTATTATTATCCTCATTTCAGCATTGAAGAAACTGAGGCAGACAGAGGTTAAATCAGGATCATGCAGTTAGTAAGTGTCTGAGGCCAAATTTGAACTCAGGTCTTTCTGACTCTAGGCCTAGAGCTCTATCCACTATGCCACTTATCCATTGTACAACTTACCCAAGTCAGCTAATGAATTGAACCAAGAATGAAGTATGAATGGGACCTCTCAAGAAATGGAGAACTTTTTCATTTTGATTTAGGAATTAGGCTTTATCTATTCATAGATTGGTGGTGTTGGAAGGAACCTTAGGAAACACCTAGTCTAAGCTCTTTCTTTTATAGGTGAGGAAACTGAGACCCCAGAAAGTGAAATGACTTGTTGTAGGCCATACAACAAGAGTTGTGGGAGAGTTGGACCTTGAGCCCAGGTTGAATGACTCTTAGTGTGGTGTTCTTCGCACCACAGAGAGCTACCAAGCGTGGCCAGTTCAGTATTCTCCCTGTCCTTTGAAGTACCTTACCATGTGAGAACCTTGTTAATTCTCATAATCATGTTACTGTTGGAATGAATTAGAGCAGAATTTTATCCAAAAAGAACTTTCTCTGGAAACAGTCATATTAGCAGTAATATCCTGCTAAACTTAGAATCTCATTCGCTAAGATTCAGTTTTATTAAAAAGTGATTCTCAATATTGTTATGTTTCTTAACTATAAAAGGAAACAGGGGGTTTGAGAAGTCATTTCATCCATTTCAGCTACAAGATGAAAAACTTTGAATATGGCATTTGACAAACAATTCTATACTTTTAGATAATTTGATTGTTATCTACTTCTAGTCCTGACCCTGCAGTCCCATACTCAAGACTAACAAAATGTAGCTTCTCTCTGCTTATGTTCCTTTCTCACACATACTTTTTTTTTTCATTGTGGGGAAAAAAAAAACTATTGGTGAGAGAAGGATGCTATGATCACAGGACTCAGGAAAATAAGGCCGCTAGATTTCTGTGAGAAGCTTTAATTAGTTGACTTAGTCTAATTAGTTTAATTACTCTAGTCGATGAGGGAGGAAAATTGACGATTGGTAGTCTGAAATTTAATTTTAACTCAGAAGAATTATCTGTTTTTTGGAGATGAATCCTCATAGTTTGTTTTTGCTGAAGCATTTCCCTGCTGATTTTAAAATACCTGCCCATCTCCAGCAGCCACTATTCAAAAAATTCCCAAAAGGTATTTTATATTTCATTCCCAAAGTAGATTCCCCTCTTTGTTGATTCCTGTCTTTATTGATTTTAATTGTTATTGGAATAACTAAGATGTAGTTTGCAAAAAATTCAGTTCTGTGGAGCATACCGTCTATTTGAACATTCCCAGGAATGAGAATTGGATTCCATTCTCGAAACTATTTGCATGCACCTCAGACCATATGTTGGCATGTTCCTTGTCCCCATCCTTGGCTTGAAAGAAATTCATCCAACTATTAGTTATAGTTTAAATATTTTGATTCAAGTTTACAAGCATTTATCATTTGCCATGTGCCAGGCACTCTGCTAAACAGTGGAAATACAAACACAAGCAGAAAGACAGCCCTGCCCTCAATGAGCTTACATTCTAGTAGGGGAGGACAACACATAAAAACTGGGCTGTGGGCTGGTAGAGAAAATCCCCAGAGAAGTGGAGCATGAAGACAAAAGAAGTCATGACTAGCCTGGGTGCTTTCTTAAAATGTAGTTTTTGCAAAGAAACAGCCAGTTAGAGGAAAGGAACACAGAGTCCAAACATTTCCAGGGTGAGAAGGACAGGGGTGAAGTTAACTTTGGGGGTGAGGATGCTTCTGGGGCATGGTAGAAAAAGTTGGTAATCAGGAATAAAGCCAGTGGAGGTAAATTACTATTACATATATTTCCATGGTCCTCTCTTCTACTGCCCCTCTCCCCAAAGAATCAAAACTCTTTTATTATTTAAATCAGTTTATCCAAAGCTGCCCCCCACCCTGAAGATTTGGGCTATGTGATATATTCTTCAGGAAAATATACCTGTTTTGTATGTAGTCAACTTTAAGTTTGTGTGTGTGCGTGTGTGTATGAACTGGAATACTTGATCTATACTCTTGGTTCTTAGCTTTGAATATCAAGAAGCTTAGTATCTGGGCAAATATATTTGCTCAGCAAAAAGAATGCATGACTCTTTTAGTCTTTTTTTGGAAAAATATATTAAAACCATCACTGTTTGAAATGTGCTTTTTTAAAATAAGTAAAAATTACCCTAGCAAGTAAATTTTACATCTGAATAGTCAATTTTCGTAATGGACACTGGTTATATTGCATCAGATGTGACTTGGAACTTTTTTTTAATAGGAGATGGACTCCATTTGGCTTGTGGTTTAGCTGACCATTCATTGCTAGTTTTCAATTCCAGTCTTACTAGAGTACCAACTGTTTTTCAAGGTAAATGTCTCTTAATTCTATATTTTATGAATTTAAGTATGGGTTTCAGTCCAGTTTTATATATTAATTTGTAAGTACCAGATTTACTCCCCTCTGTAAATGGTGCTTGAGCTGGTGAGTGGAATGATGAGGTTTACTGACATACATAGTCATTTTGGGTTAACATTTTGTAATGTAAAACTCTAAATTGTGAAGCTGTTTAGTCCAGTAAGCTGACTTGGCATACATTGAGCATATCATCTTGTTTTCAGTTAAAAATGTCTTTTCCTTGGTAGTCCATTATAGTCAACCATGATGGACATGTTTATTCATAACTGAAAGGACAAACATTCAGTATTAAATATGTATGTCTTTGGTTATCCTGATGACTCTCCAAAAATTTTTAAAGAAAAATTTTGTGTTAGATATAAAAATACTTATTTTTTTTATCATTTCCTAATTAAAATAATTAACATGTTTTCTCCTAGTATGAAGGTATTTCAAAATTGATTTTTAATAGAACATTTTATTTAATTTAATAGGATTCTTTATTTTTATCAGAATAATTTTACATTCATAATCAAAGGAACATTATGCTGCTTCTAGTTTGTGATTTTGTAATACAAAAATTAATAGTTTTGTACTATGTTACTCTCCTATTCAATAAACTTCAGTGGCTCACTATTTCCTACAAGATCAAATGGTGAATGAATAAGTTAAGGTTTCCTTTATAGCTTAGGGTTATTGTTATGAAATTTGCCTTATTCTTAATACAAAAGGACTTTAAAGAGCTGTGAGTTTCATGTGCTCTCTAGTCTTGGGAATATTTTCACTCATATGTATAAATGAAAGAGTGTGGCACAGACCTTTTTGGGTGGATATTTCATACCAACTGCTCTTACTACACCATCTTAGTATATGATTGATTGTTATCCTTTGTTCTCCAAGAAGACTGAAATGACATCACTGTGTTGGAATGCAGCATATCAGACTGTGCCTGATCAGACCAATAAGAACTTGGAAGGCTCCACTACAGGTTGGGCACAAATAGTCCGTGTGAACATTTGGGGTGGAGATGTCGATGTCTCTAAACCTGAACATCTCATGTTTCTTTTGCACAGCTCTTTCTTTGATGTGGGCACGTCATGCTGGGTGGTCCTGGGCCGGTGTTATGCAATTGATTCCAAAGTACTTCAGAGAAACCTTGAGAGTGACCTTGTATCGCTTCATCTGACCTCTGTGTGAGCTCTTGCCTTGTGTGAGTCCTCTGTAAAGTAGTCTTTTAGGCAAGTGTACGTTTGGCATTCAAACAATGTGGCCAGCCCATCGGAGTCACGCTCTCTGCAGTGGAGTTTGAATGCTTGGCAGTTTAGCTGAGAAAGGACCTCAGTGTCTGGTACCTTATCTTGCCAGGTAATCTTCAGAATCTTCCTAAACAACTTAAATGGAAGCAATTCAGTTTTCTGACATGTTGCTGGTATACTGTCCAGGTTTCGTAGACCTACAACAATGAGGTCAGCACAGTGGCTCTGTAGACCTTCAGTTTGGTAGGCAGCGTAATACCTCTTCCCTCCCCCACCTTCCTTCAGAGACTCCTAAACACTGAGCTAGCTCTGGCAATGTGTGTGTCAACCTCATCATCTATGTGTACATTTCTGGAAAGTATACTACCAAGGTAAATGAACTTATCCACAGTATTCAAAATTTCTCTATTTGCTGTAACCAATGGTTCCATATATGAGTGGTGTGGTGGCTGGTGGAGAACCTGTGTTTTCTTAGTGTTAATTGTTAGGCCAAAATTAGCACAAGCAATAGAAAATCAGTCCATACTTTGTTACAATGCAGCCTTAGAAGCTGCACTGAGTGCGCAACCAACTGCAAATAAAAAATCATGCCCCAACTCTCCCTCTACTTTAGTCTTGGCTTACAGTCTTTTCAAGTTGAATAATTTTCTGGTGTGGTAGCTGACCTTGATGCCATTTTCATCCTTATAGAAGATGTCTGACTACATTGCTGGAAACATCATGCTAAAAAGCATGAGAGGAAGCACATAGCTTTGTTTTACTCCATTGGTGACTGGGAAAGTGCAAGAGTGTTGTCCATTATCCAGAATCTGGGCAGGCATGCTATCATGAAACTGATGTATAATACCGATGAATTTCTCTGGGCAACCAAATTTTCTCATAATTTTCCACAAGCCTTCATGACTGACTGTTTCAAAGACTTTGGTCAGATTGACAAACATTGTATACAGACCTCTGTTCTGATTCTGGCATTTTTCCTGGAGTTGTTGGGTAGCAAACACCATATCAACCATTCTTTAACTCTCTCTGAAGCCACACTGGCTCTCAGGTAGATGACTGTCTTCCAGGTGAGAGATTAGCCTATTAGAGAAGACTCTGGCAAGAATCTTGCTGGCAATGAGGAAGAGCGAGACAACCCTCCTCTCTCTTCCTGTTCTCCCCTCCCCCTCCCTGTGATTGTCATAGGGCAATCTATTTCTTTTACTTTTATAAAAATGGACAATGGAGGCATGCTTGAACTCCTGGAGTATAATGTCTTTTTACCATATAACATGGAAAATTTCAATCAGCTTTTGTATGAGCAATGGACCCCCTCCCTCATAAATCTCAGCTGAAATAGAATTAGCACCAGGTGCTTTGCCACACAAGAGGAGCCTAATGGCATTCAGATTCTCTTCTTCAGTTGGAAGTTTGTCTAGAGAGGGATACACTTCAACCTGAGGTGTATGGTCAATGGCTTCGGCATCAATTGATGATGGTCTGTTGAGAACACTGTAGAAGTAATTGGTTCATACTCCAGGATCATGTTCTTAATCACTAATCAATGTGGCTCCATCAGCACTGAGTAACTGAGGTGTACCATAGGTCTTTGGCCCATAAATAGCTTTCAGGGTATCATAAAAGTGCTTTGGATCGTTACTATCAGCATAAAATTGAATTTCATCTGCCTTCTTACTGAGACTAGAATTTTGCATCTCTCTAAGCTTCTCTTGTACTTTACTTTTGATGGAGTTAAATGCAGTTTCTGAATTTCTTCATCATTTTTGTCAAACCAATATTGATGTTTGTGAGGGTTCTGACACAGATGAGTAAATGCAGTGCTGAACACCAAATCTGTGAAAGCTGCCCACTCCTTTCCTGCTCCACAGCTGCCAACTATGTGTTGGCTTATTCCCTCCAAGTTAGCAACTAACTGTTCATGGTTGTAGAAGCCACTTTAATCTGTTGACATTAAGTGTCCTGTAATCTCTTGCCTTGGGGTTGTTGCTTTTGTTGAATGTGAAGATAAGTCTGTGATCAGTACAGCACTCCGTACCCCATATCATCTTTGTCATTCACATCCCGTCTGTCTCTTCTCCTTACAATGATATAGTTTGTTAAATGCCAATGTTTGCTGTGAAGGTGCATCCACAAAGTTTATTGTTTTTAGGAAAATGGAAGACAGTTGGTGATGAAAAGGTCATGAGATGTACAGGTCTTAGGTAGTAAGTGACCATTGCTGTTGCTTTTTCTGACTCTGTTACTTTCAAGGAGTCCCTGTCATGTCTGTAGTCTGAGCCTACTCTAGCATTAAAGTCATTCAGAATTATAAGCTTGTCCTCTTTCAGCACACTGATGATGAGGGTCTCCAAGCATTCATAAAATTGTTCTTTGATCTCCTTGGGGTTTGTCATGGTGGGAGCAAACACACTGATGATGGTGGCGTGGAGCTTTCCTGCAACAGGCAATTACATTGTCATAATCCTGTCCTTCACTCCTTTTAGTAGACATACAAGCTTGTTGACTAGATTAGTTTTGATTGTAAAACCTGTGTCAGCTTCACAATGTTCCCCTTCACCGTATCCACTCCAGAAAAATGTGTATCCAATTCCAGCTTCGGTAAACTGGCCTTCAGTTGCCAGCATTGTTTCACTTAGGGCTACTATTTGGATGTGATACCTGCTGAATTCTCTTGCAAGAAGAGCTGTTCATCTTTCAGGTCTACTGGATTTTGTGTTGTCCGTAAGTGTACGCACATTCTAAAAGCTAATTAAGTCTGGTTGAATGATTTATCAAGTGATTGTCATGGGAGTGAGGACCAAACCAGTGGGATTTCTAACTTATACCAGTAAAGATTCCTGCCAACTGCTCAGGGCTACTCCTAGACTGTAAGAGAGATAGAGTAGCCATTCTCTTGGGACCCAGTCTTCCAGTGTAAGTTGGTGTTGGGAGTGTAATTCCTGAGCATTTATCACTTCTTGATTATTTATTTACACAAATCAAGGGCTAAATAAATCTTTGTTGAATGAACATATATCCTTCCCTCTATGTTTTTGTATATCCTTTAAATGAGAATTCCTAATTGCTGCTTCAGAAGCATGGTGGGAGCACCTTGATTATAGATTGCCACCAACATCCCCAGGAACTTCAGGAATAGATGACAATCCACGTGACATATTAAATGGAAAGGGCAGATATGTGCTACTTTACAGTCCCTTCAGCAGAAACTCCCTGGACATTTTTGCTTTGCTTATTTATTTATTTATTTATTTATTTTTGTTTTAGTCAACGTTTATTGGACAACCAGTGAACATTCTACTTGGTAGAGTAAGGGAATACAAGACAGTTAAAGATAATTTCTTGCCCTTGAGTAGCTCATAATTAAGTTGCATGACAAAGAACATGAGATGATACCTTATGTTTACGTAGTAGAGGGCCAATAATATTTTCATTTAACAGCTAAAGAAACTGAGGCATAGAAAATTATATTAAATAACTCATCTAGATAGTTGGTAGCAAAACAGGAACTTTATTGTCTCAATATAGGTTCCTTCTGTCCCAAGCCAGTGTTCATGCTGCTGGATCATACCACTGTATTCATGAAACAACTGAGAAGCACAGAAATCTTAATAGATACTTAGGAGACAAAATTAACTTAATATAAGAAAGCAAATATCACCAAATCCAAATGCAACATGTTTCCATTAAAAGATTTAAAAAACAGTTAACAGGAATTTTACCAAATAATTTCCCTCATTTATCATCATATATATATATATATATATATATATATATATATATATATATATATATATATATATATATATATTTAGAATGACATTTTGAAAGAATAACTTTAAAAGAATTATAAAGGCTTTAATGTTGAGATAAAAATAATATTCTATAATTCCAGTGATTCTAGTATTGTTCTAATGAGATTCCTTATTTTCTAAGAAGTCTCATTTCCTATGCCATGCTAATTTTGTATGATTTTGTTTTTGTATGATTTAGTTTTTACAATTTCATAGGTTCATTTTGTTGATTGCTCTATCGATTTTAGTTTCACAAAATAATAACCTGAAAATTACACAAGAGGGCAGCAGAGGTATTTGAAATATTTTGAAGTTAGGTTAATTTCAGCTTCAGGTTTTCTGAAAAATACTCTTTATGTCCTGAATTATGTACTTGATCCTAATTTCTTCTTTTTCCATTTTGATTTTTATTTTCCTGAAAAATGTGATTGGTTACATTAGGACGCATGAGTAAAATAAGTAATCTCTTTAATGTATTCTTTTTAATTTAATGTCATTTTAAATGTCTTTTAAATTTAATATCATTTAATCAGTCAATAAGCATTTATTAAGTACCACTATTCTAAGTGCTAGGGATACAAAGGCTAACCTTTCCTTCCCAAAACAAACAAAAAAACAAAAACAGTCTCTGCTTGAGAGCAGAGACTCATAGTCTAATGAGGGAGAGAACATGCAAACAACTATATAGATATATGTGTGTGTGTGTGTGTGTGTGTGTGTGTACATATCATATATACATAGATATATAATAAATGAGATAATCTCAAAGGTAAGCTACTAAGATTAAGGAGGACTGGGAAAGTTTCTTGCAGAAAATGAAACTTTACCTGGGACTTGAAGAGAGCCATTTAGATTTTAACCCCCTTAGAGCAGATACAAAGGGAATCTCTAGTTAATTATAAAGTGATGCTGTGGGGAGTAAAATTTATTTTAAATTTAGATATTGGAAAAATAGATTGGAATCTGTTTTTAAAAGTTTTTTTAAAAAATTAAATTAACATTAATTTAAAACTTCCTTTCACCAAATATTAACAAATCAAGATAATATGGAATAACCCCTTCCCCCCAATAAAAAACAAAAACAACCTCCAAACTCTATATTTTATCAAAGAAAAAAAACCAAGAATATTGTGTCATAGAATCTCTGAGTGAGGAAGGCTGTTAGAGACCATCTAATCCACTTGACCTCTAGCCATAGTATCCCAGAGAAGTAATTATTTAGTTCAGGGCCTTCTTAAACTTTTTCCCCCTCGAGACCCCTTCGTCACTTCTTAAACTGTGGGTGGCGGTCTCATATGGAATCTCCAGGCACAAGGAATTCATTAATGTTCCTTTTATTTTTTATAGCCTTAATTATTTTGAAGGCATTGGAAGTGTTGAGTACTTATTGCAATGATGTGGTTGACTTTAAAGTCTATAGGAAATGACTTGGGAGTCATTTATCAGTCATTTATTGGTGTGCAGGCTAGTTAGAGCAATGGTTAAAATCAGCACCAAATTAGAAAAGGAGGTAAGATGATAAGAAGACATTCATATAATTATAACAGCTTTTACATCACATTTAGACAATCTGTTGACTCTAAAAAATGGGACATAAATAAAAAGCAAGGCATTTTTTTTGCCTGTTGTCATTTATGAGAAAAGTTTAACTTCTCTAGGACAGTTGTCACAACAGAGGTTGAAAGGGAGCCTAAGCTACCTCAATAAACAAGCATTAGATCTTTTTGCAAAGTAGAGTCCTGGAAGCTCGCGGCAGCACTGG
Organism: Phascolarctos cinereus; assembly: GCF_003287225.1. NCBI lineage: Eukaryota > Metazoa > Chordata > Mammalia > Diprotodontia > Phascolarctidae > Phascolarctos > Phascolarctos cinereus. The sequence continues at coordinate 79,985,641 of NW_027555958.1, forward strand.
GTTAGAGGGCCAAGTCATTGACGAAACATCTTTGAGGGCCATGGAAATTGTGACCCGGTCTTACCTTGAGATAAAATAAAAATGAGCTTGCAGTAATTCTTGTGTTAGAACCCTCTAGACCAGGTCCTCCAACATTATTTATAGAATCAATGCTTAAAAAAAAAAAAGGCAGCCAGATGGTATGGTAGATAGGCTGCTGGTTCTGAAGTCAGGAAGACTCATCTTCATGACTTCAAATCTGGCCTCAGATACTTACTAACTGTGTGACCCTGGGCAAGTCACTTAATCTTGTTTGCCTATAGGTTACTATAATCATTTACTGCTGTGTGTTGTATGTCTACTCTGTTCCACTGATCCACAATTCTATTATTTAGTCAGTACCAGATAGTTTTGATAATTACCACCTTATAATACAGTTTAAGACCTGGTACTGCTAGACTACTTTCCTTTACATTAAAAAAAATCCATTGATATTCTTGACCTTTTGTTCTTCCAAATGAATTTTGCTGTTATTGTTTCTAGTCTAAAATTTCTTTTTGGTAATTTAATTGGAATGGAATGGAATAAGTAGATTAGTTTAGGTAGAACTCTGATTTTTATTATGTTGGCTCAGCCTACGCATGAACAATTAATATTTCTCCAATTATTTAAATCTGACTTTATTTGTGTAAAAAATGTTCATATTGTTCCTGAGTTTATTTTGGTAGGTATACTGTCAGATATTTTATATTGTCTATAGCTATTTTAAGTGAAATATCTCTTACTATCTCTTCTTACAGGGCTTTGTTGGTGATATATAAAAAGGCTGATGATTTATGCAACTTTATTTTGTATCCTAGTACTTTGCTAAAATTATTAATTTTTTCATTACCTTTTTAGTTTGAATCTCTAGGATTTTCCAAGTATACCATAATATTGTCTGCAAAAAAGAGATAATTTTGTTACCACATTGCCCATTCTGATTCCTTCAATTTCTTTTTCTTCTCTTATTGCTATTGCTAGCATTTCTAGTACAATATTGAATAATATTGGTGATAATGGCCATCCTTGTTTCACTCCTAATCTTATTGGGAAGGCTTCTAGTTTATCCCTGTTATAAATAATACTTGCTGATAGTTTTAGGTAGATGCTTCTTATCATTTTAAGGAAAACATCTATTTATACCTATGCTTTCAAGTACTTTTTTTAAAAAATAGGAATGAGTATTATATTTTGTCAAAAGTTTTTTTCTACATCTATTGATATAATCATATTATTTTTATTGGTTTTATTATTGATATAATCAATTATGTTAATGATTTTCTTTATATTGAACCAGCCCTGCATTTCTGATATAAATCTCTCTTGGTCATAATGTATAATCTTTGTGATATATTGTAATCTTCTAGCTAGAATTTTCTTTAGTATTTTTGCATCCATATTCATTAATGAAATTGGTCTATAATTTTTGCTGGTTTTGCTCTTCCTCATTTAGCTATCAGCACCATATTTGTTTCATAAAAGGAGTTTTGTAGGCCTCCTTCTTTGCCTGTTGTTTCAAATTATTTAGTATTAGGATTAGTTGATCTTTAAACTTGGTAGAATTCACTTGTAAATTCATTTGGTCTGGATACTTTTTTCTTAGGAAGCTCATTTATGGTCTGTTCAATTTCTTTTTTCTAAAATAGGTTTAATTAGATATTCTATTTCCTTTTCTGTTAATTTGGGCAGTTTATATTTTTGTAAGTATTCTTCTATTTCACTTAAATTGTTGTTTATTGGCATATAACTAGACAAAATGACTCCTAATAATTGCGTTAATTTCCTCTTCATTAGTGGTATAGTCACCTTTTTCATTTTTGATAGTAGTGATTTGGTTTTCTTCTCTCTCTTTTTAAATCATACTAGCCAATAGTTTATTTATTTATTGTTTTTTCCCCATAAAGCCAGCTATTAGTTTTATTAATAGAATAGTTTTCTTGTAATCACTTTTATTAATATTTTTAAATTTTCATTTATTTGGCATTTATTTGGGGATTTTTAATTTGTTCTTTTTCTAGTTTTTAAAAATTTCACACCCAATTCATTGATCTATTCTTTCTCTATTTTATTGATTTAAGCATTTAGAGATATAAATTTTCCTCTGGTTACTACTTTTGCTGCATCCCATAAGTTTTGATATGTTATCTCACTATAATTTGCTTTAATAAAATTATTTATTGTTTCTATGACTTGTTTTTTAATTCACTCATTCTTTAAGATTATGTTATTTAATATCCAATTAATTTTTAACTTGTGTTTCCATGGACCTTTATTAAATGTAATTTTTATTGCATTATGATCTTAAAAGTATACATTTAATGTTTCTGCTTTTCTACACTTAACTATAAAGTTTTTATACCCTAATATATGGTCAATTTTTGTAAAGATGCTATGTACCATTCAGAAAAATATATATTCTCTTCTATTCCCATTTAATTCTCTCCAGATGTCTATCATATCTCTCTAATCTACGATTTTATTCATCTTCTTGACTTCTTATTTACTTTTTGGTTATGTTTATCTGGCTCTGAGAGGGGAAGGTTGATAGTTTTTCTGTATGTTTCTACCTCTAATTCATTTACCTTTTTCTTTAAAAATTTGGATGCTATAGCATTTGGTGCATATATGTGTAGAATTGATATCACTTCATTATTTATGGTACCTTTAACATAATGTAGTTTCCTTGCTTATCTCTCTTAAGTCTATTTAAGTTTGAGATTGTGATTGCTTTTTTTTAATGTCAGCTGCAGCATAATAAATTCTGTTCCAGCACTTTATTTTTGCTCTATATGTATATCTCATTTTTCAAATGTGTTTCTTATAAACAATGTGTTGTTGGGTTCTATTTTTTTTAATCCATTCTGCTTTTTCCATTTTATGGGTGATTTCATCCCATTCACATTCAAAGTTATAATTACTAGTTGTATATTTCTCTCTATCCTATTTTTCCTTACTGTTTATCCTTCTCTCTCTCTCTCTCTTCTCACCATATCCCTCCTCAGAATTCTAATTTACTTCTGACCACTGCTTTCCTAATCCACATACCCTTCTTAGAGTCTCCCCTTATTCTATCCCCATTGTCCTCCTATTTCTCTGTAAGTTAAGAAGACTTTTATACTGTACTAGATGCATATATTTTCCCCTCTTTAACCAAGTTCTGATGAGAATAAGGTTCCTGCACTACCATGCTCAATTGACTGAAGAAAACAATTCCTTAAAAAATAGAACTGGCCAAGTGGAAAAAAAACACCCCACTGAATTTAAAAGAAGAATTAGCCAAATGGAAAAGGAAGCACAAAAGCTAACTGAAGAAAATAATTCCTTAAAAATTAAGATTGGGTAAGTGGAATCTAATGACTCTATGAGATGTCAAGAATCAGTCAAACAAAATCAAAAGAATAAAAAAAAATGCAAATTGGAAAAACAGCTGACTTGGAAAATAGATACAGGTGAGATAATTAAAAAATTATTGAACTACCTGAAAGCTGTGATCAAAAAAAGAGCCTGGACAGCATCTTTCAAGAAATTATCAAGGAAAACTTCCCTGATATCCTAGAACCAGAGGGCAAAATAGTCACTGAAAGAATCTGCTGATCACCTCCTGAAAGAGATCCAAAAATGAGAACTCCAAGGAATAGTGTAGCCACGTTCCAGAACTATCAGGTCAAGGAGAAAATACTGAAAGTAGCCAGAAAAGCAATTCAAATATCAAGGAGCCACAGTCAGAATTACACAGGACTTAGCAGCCTCTACATTGAAGGAGCGGAGGACTTAGAATATGATATTCCAGAAGGCAAAAGAGTTTGGATTACAACCAAGAATCTATTACCTAGCAAAATTGAGCGGAATCTTTCAGGGGAAAAAATGGACATTCAATAAAATAGGGGACTTTCAAACTTTCTTGATGAAAAGACCAGAGCTGAACAGAAGAATTTTGTTGTTCAGATACAAGACTTAAAAGAAGCATAAAAAGGTAAACAGGAAAGAAAAAAAACTCGAGTTATTCAATAAGGTTAAACTGTTACATCCCTGTATGGGTGATGATACTTATAGCTCTTAAGAGCTGTATCTCTATTAGGGCAGTTAGAAGGAGTATGCTTAGACAGAGAGTTTGGGTATAAGTTGACTCTGATGTGATGATAAAAAATTGAGGGTAAAAAAAATTATGCTGGGAGAAGAGGAAAGGGGGAGTCAGATTGAGGTATATTATGTCACATGAAGAGGAATGAAAGACCTGTTACAGTAGAAGGAAAGGAGAGAGTGAGCATTGTTTGAACCTTACTGTCATCAGATTTGGTTCAAAGAGGGAATAACATACACACTCAGTTGTGTATAGAAATATATCTTACCCCATAGGGAAGTAGGAGGGGAAGGGGAAAGAAAAGGGGGGGGATTTTTCTTAGTGGTACCTACCCCAAAATTGACCCATGTAGTAGGGCATAAAAACATGATCAAATGCAGAAAGGCAGAAATATTAAGTGCATCATTTTCATATCATGATACAAAAAAGCTTACTTGTAATAAGGGGCCAAGGAAAGATAGGATAAAAACTAATTGGAAACTAAATAATCTGATCCTAAAGAATGAGTGGGCCAACGAACAAATCATAGAAAGAATAATTTCATCAAAGAGAATGGCAATAATGTGACAACATACCAAAACTTATGTAATATATCCCAAGCAGTTCTTAGGAGAAATTTTTTATCTCTAAATGCTTACATGAATAATAGAGAGAAATGAAGAGGTCACTGAATTGTACATGCAACTAAAAAAGCTAGAAAAAGAACAAATTAAAAATCTCCAATTAAATACCAAATTAGAAATTCTGAAAATCAAAGGAGAGATTAATAAAATTGAGAGTAAGAAAACTATTAAACTAATAAATAAAACTAAGAGCTGGTTTTATGGGAAACCCAATAAAATAGATAAACTTTTGGTTAATTTGATTTAAAAAAGGAAGAAAACCAAATTACTAGTATCAAAAATAAAAAGGGTGAATTTACCACCAAATGAAGAGGAAGTTAAAACAATAATTAGGAACTATTTTGCCCAACTGTTTGCCAATAAATCTGACAATATAAGTGAATTGGATGAATATTTACAAAAATATAAATTGACCAGTTTAACAGAAAAGGTAATAAAATGCTTAAATAGCCCCATTTCAGAAAAAAGAAATTGAACAAGCCACCATTGAACTTTGTAAGAATAAAATCTCCAGAGCCGGATGGAATTTCTACCAAACATTTAAACAACAATTAATTCCAATATTATATAAACTATTTGGAAAACTAGGCGAAGAAGGGGTCCTACCAAATTCTTTTTATTACACAAATGTGGTACTGATAATTAAACCAGGAAGAGCAAAAACCGAGAAAGAAAATTATAGACCAAATTCACTAATGAATATTGATACAAAAATTTGAAATAAAATATTAGCAAAGAGAATACAGAAATTTATTTTTTTCCAGTTTTTTTCTTGGCTGGGGAGTGGGGTTAAATGACTTGCCCAGGGTCACACAGCTAGTAAATGTGTCTGAAGCCGAGTTTGGACTCAGGTCCTCCTGACTCCAGGACCGGTGCTCTATCCACTGCGCCACCTAGCTGCCCCAAGAAATTTATTACCAGGATAATACAGTATGACCAGGTGGGATTTATATCAGGAATGAAGGGCTGGTTCAATATTAGAAAACTTTCAGCATAATTGACCATATCAATAACAAACCAATAGAAATCATATGATCCAGTGGTCTAATGATGTGACTGTACAACATTGGCCATTTTCATCTTTTGTCAGTATGAAGTGAAATCTTGGAATTGTTTTGATTTGTATTTCCTTTATTATTAGCAATTTGGAATAATATTCTATATGGTTATTAATAGTTCACAAATATTACTCTCAGTACTGTTTTTAAAAAATCTTTTGACCACTAATTCACTAAATAATGGTAAATATGTTAAATACCTGTAAGTTGGATACCAGGTTATTAAAGAGATTTGCTACAAATATTTTTCCCCACTTGCCATCTTCTTTTCTTATACTTATTGCATTTATTTCATTTCTGTAAAAACATCTCATAAAATTATCTGCTTTATTCCTCTAGCCTTCTTTTTGTTAACAATTTTCCTTCTAGCCATAGTTGTGAAAGATTATTGATCTCCCTGCCTTAAGTCCCTCCTATTCCAATTCATTTTCAGTTGTGAGATTATTTATTTATTTATTTTTTGGTGAGGCAATTGGGGTTAAGTGACTTGCCCAGGGTCACACAGCTAGTAAATATCGAGTGTCTGGTCTGAGACTGGATTTGAACTCAGGTCCTCCTGACTCCAGGGCCAGTGCTCTATCCACTGTGCCACCTAGCTGCCCCTAGATGATTTTTTAAAAAACATAAGTCTGACCATGTCGTCGCCTTGCTCAGTGAACTCCAGTGGCTCCCTATTAACCTCCAGGATCTAATACAAAATCCTTTGTATTTAAAGCCATTCACAAGGGGCCTGTGTCCCTTAACACTGCCAGCAGCTACTGCTGACTTACTGCTCCTACAGGCAGATAAGTACAAGAGCTTGGGAGTGGCAACTCCTTGCAGACCACCAGTCGTACTTCTAGCCCAGCCTTCATACCATCATTTGGGAAAGCAACTCCGGTGGAGAAGGGGCTAGCCATCCTCAACAGCTGTTAAGCAGTTGTTACCCACAAAGGCCAACAAGCCAGCCTTGTGGAGGCAGCAGGGCCCTAAGACAGTGAGATGAGAAATAGCCTGTGCCAGGCAAGTCAAACCATCACCACCAGCAATGTGAATACCATCCCTCTTCAGACACAGGTGGAGACATAGATTGGCAACTACTCTTCCAGGTGCTGTAGCCAAACCTCCTGAAGACCCAGAAGAGAAAGTTCTTGTCAACGAAGACTTTGTTTGGTCCTGTCAAATGGTTCCACAGCAGAAACCGAGATAGAATGGTATCAGTGGAAATGACATTACAGAAGAGGCATTCGTTACCATCTGCTTTGCTGTTGTACCCTAAAAGGAACATGGGAATTTCCATCTGACCTGTAGTTGAAAACCTTCCCTATTGGAAAGTCCCTTGTGAGCAGGGATTGTCTTACTTTTCTATTTGTGTCTCAAGTACTGAGCATAGTGCCGTGTGCAGTTTAAGCACTTACTGAATGTTTTGTACTTATTCATTCACCCACTCACTTACATCCTGGCCCTTTCCTACCTTTCCAGTCTTCTTATACTTTATTCTCTGTCTCTGATCTAGCCACATGGCCTTAATTACTGTTTTTCAAACATGTCCCTCCATCTTGGGTCTCTGCCTTTGTGCTGGCTACTCTCCATTCCTAGAATACTCCAGCTTCTCACCCCCCACCCCGTTTTCCTTTCACCCCAACTCTCAGCTTAAATCCTACGTTCTGCAGGCCTTTCCCAGTCCCACTTGCTGCTAATTCCCTGTCCTTTCAGAGTTCCTTCATCTACTCTGTGTTGTAGCTAGTGGATAGAACACCAGGGCTGGAGTCAGGAAGACTCATCTTTATGCTGAGTTGATGCTGAGCTTCAACTCTAGCCTCAGACACTTACTTAGCTGTGTAATCCTGGGCAAATCGCTTAACTGTGTTTGCCTTAGTTTCTTCATCTGTAAAATGCGCTGGAAAAGGAAATGGAAAACCACTCCACTGTCTTTGCCGAGAAAACTGCAAATGGGGTCATGAAGAGCTGGACATATCATAAATACTTTGGAATTGTTTTGGATCTTTGTATTGCTGAGAATAGCTAAGTCATTCATAGTTGATCATCATATGATATTGCTATTACCATATACGGTGTTCTGGTTCTGCTCACTTTACTTTGCATCAGTTCATGTAAGTCTTTTCCAGGTTTATCTGAAAGCGTCCTGTTTATCACTTCTTGTGGCACAATAGTATTCTATCACAATCATATACCAAAATTTGTTTAGCCGTTCCCCAGTTGATGGATATCGCAATTTTCAATTCTTAGCCACTACAAAAAGAGCTGCTAAGAGTATCCTTGTACAAATAGATCCTTTTCCCTTTTTAAAAGAAATCTCTTTGTGATACACACTTAGTAGTGGCATTGCTGGGTTAAAGGGTATGCAGTTTTATAGCTCTTTGGGCATCATTCCAAGTTGCTCTCCAAAATGGTTAGATCAGTTCACAACTCTACTAGTGTGTCTTATTTCCCCATGTCTTCTCCAACATTTATCATTTTCCTTTTCTGTCATATTAGCCAATCTAATAAGTGTGAGGTGGTACCTCAGAATTGTTTTAATTTTCATTTCTTACTTTTATAAATTTTACTTATTTCTCTATATATTTGTCCACTATTCCAGAGTCAAACCACTAGCTCTCTTTCTCTCTCAAGATTGTAGGGGTACGCTGAGGGATTTTTGTGTATCTGTTCTCTATTGCCATCGGATTGAACGTCCACACATTGAATTTCTCTCCCTCCCTCAAATTCTTATGTGCAGAAACTTCCAGTGCCCCTGTTCCATTTAACCACTTAACATTGATTAGCATTTGCAAAGGGTTATTTACTTCAAACATAAAGCTAGAACAAAAGTACAAATGCTTTCCCAGAACATTTCAGAGACACTGTCTTCCTGATCTTGCCTTACCTTCTGGGAGAGTTCTCAAAATTGGCTTAATTCCTACATAACAAGTTCAAGGCCCGATGCAGCATGACTGTTTGATGAGTCTTCATTTTAGGTTCTTCAGGTCTGGGTCCCAAAGGTCATTCTTTGTTTCCCAGGGTGTTGATGCTGAGCTGGCTACAACGCCTAGAAGCTGCGATTCTGGGATACCAGGGTACCTAGAGGCTCTTTGTCCTGACCTTTTGAAACTCAAGAGGCCCTAATCCCTTCACCTAAAACAAAAAAGCACCAACTTAGAGGCCAAATGGCTTTGGAGGGGAGAAAGCCCAATGTATTTCCTTTTGCAGCATTGTCTCTTGATGGATGAAGTCAGTCAAAGAGTTAAACCAAGGGAGACATCGACCAGAAGAACAACTAAAGACACAAAAATGGCAGAGGATTTGCTTCCTGATGCTTGTTGCAGGCCCTCTCAGTGCTGGCTGTACAGCTCATGGAAGAGATACCTTCTGACTGCAGGGGTCAGCAGACTGGAACCAATTTACAGAATGCTTTTACATGCTTCTTAGTCTCTCCAAGGCATGTCCCTTGCATATTGCCCCCCTTCTCTCCTGGAAGCAGACTATTCAGCCTCACCTCCGACAGGGAGATCCTGTCAGAGGCCCTCTGTACATGTGCTGGTCCCCCAGTCTATTATAGAGTTATACTCTATCCCTGTTAATGGGATAAATGCAGAAACATGGCATGGTACCAAAAGAAGAGTGTCACAAGTTCTGAGGCTCACAGTGAGCTGTGGCTGGCTAGAAAATTAGGGACAACACATTTAACTATAAGGAGGACAAGAGGGAGATTGAAGAAAGAATAGAACAGTTGCTCGAAGTAGATGAGATGATCAGTGACAACAGGCAGAAGACAGAGGTTCTCAAGTTTTATTTAGCCCCTGTTTTCTTTGCCAAGGAGAATAGCCTTTGGACTGGAAAGAAGAGAACAAGCATGGGTAACAGAGATTTGACATCCATTATAAATAGGAACATAACGAGAACTCCTAGATACCCTTAGCAAGTTCAAATCACCTGGCCGAAATGAAATCTATCCTGGGAGATGGAAAGATGTGTTGGCCATCACTGCACTGCTGTTTTATAGATTGTTGAGAATGGGAAGGGTGCTGCTGGACTGAAGAAAGACAAATGACCTGATTTTTCAAAACTGGGAGAAAGGGATGGTCAGCGAACATCTAGACCCAGAAGCGATGATCACAAAAAAGGTTTTGAAAGATTTTATAAGAGTTTCACCAAACTGTAATTTTATATTATCCAGGATCTTAAGAGCACTAGACAATTTTCAGAAAATGCTGCTGATTTCATTATTTATCGCTTGAGAATGCCATTTCTAGTGAATTACACAAAAATATTAGGCAAACTGGGACTCGCTTGTTATAATGTCTGGATGTCAGAAATTGTGTTAAGATGTTTTCATGCTGTGTTTTCCACTTAAGGTCATGATGGAGCAGTGACCTCAGTTGGCTGGAGTCATGACAGGAAATGGTTGGTTTCTGCTTCAGAAGACAGAACGTTAAGGATCTGGTCAGTTAGGACTACAGAGTCTACGGTATTTCTGGTAATGAATAATTCATATCTAATGCATTCTTTCATGTCCAAATGAACAGTTTTGTGACCATAAAACTCTGAGCTATTATAAACACTTGTAAGCTGAAATACTGTTCAATTGTTCTATCATTTTTAATGTATTAGAGGATTAAAAATATGAGTGCACTAGGGGTAGTTTTGTTTGCATGTATTGAAAATTTGTTGTTTATTTTAAATGTTTATGCATTGATTCTTGTGTTCTATACATTGAGGTAGACAGGTCTGTAAATTATTAAGTTATAATCTGAGATAGACAAAATGGTTGAAACAAGTTGAGAAGACAGTTATTTGTGTTATGATAGTATAAGTGAATTTGCTTTCCATGTCTGGTATTGTAATACCATTTTATGGTTGGGGAAATGTTAATAGACCAGAAAAAGTTATATGAATAAAGTACATTATGATGGAGAAAAGTCAGTTACTTAGGGAAAATTGTAGGTAGCCATATAGAATGTAAAAGTATAGAATGAGAAGGAGATGAGATTCATATGCAGGTTTTGAACCAAAATAACAGATTAGTGGATGATGAAGTTTTGTGTACAAGATTAGTGTGGTAGTGATCTTTCAGGGTAATAACAAGAAACTCAGCTCATTTTCATGATGTAAAAAGAGCCAGGGAAGGTGCTACAGGAGGTATATGACATAAAAATGGTACAAATTTAAAGATGATTTGACATTTACTGAATGCAAAAAGAGGAAGAAAGAGGAATAAAGAAGACATTTTATTAGGCAAGATGAGGTGACCGAAGTGAGGATGAGACTTCAAAAGTTAGATGATTTTTTTAAGAGATGCTGGTAATGCTGCAACCCATAAATTGTAGTTATACACATTATGTGGTATACATTTGGTGATAAAAACTTCAGACTAACATTATAAAGTATCAGGAGGATTTGAACAAAAAATAGAACTGATTTTAATGAAACACTTATTTACTAACAAGTACTTTACTGCCTAGTTTCATGTGTTAGAAATTTAAAAAAACTCAAAAATTAAAACATTCACTTTTAGGAGCAGTAGTCAGAATTACATATTTTTTTTCCAAATGAGGATGGTTATTTATAGAAAGATACTATAATTTTTACTCAACAAATCATGTTTGTAACCGTGGATGGATTGCAACTTAGGAGTCAAAATAAAAACATCAAATATTTGTAACAGGGCTTATTGATACTATAATGGTTTGGTTATATTTTAGAAATAATTCCAACTTTTGCATTTCAGGGCAAGGATGTATTAAGTAAACCTGTACGAGTCACACAGTTTTATTATATGGATGCTTTTATATTACTATCCTCTGGCTCTGAATTTCACCTACTAAAATATCATATTGACACAGATAAAGATGAGATCAAAAGGTAGGTGAAATATTCTTTTTGTATTTAAAATATTTGTATTAATCTGTACATTCTTGTAGGATTAAAGAAAATTATATTTCCCAGAAGCATAATATTTGCAAATCTACATTTTTTATATCACAAAATTGAATAGAATTATTCTCAAATTCTAATAAAACTAACACTTGGTAAAACTGGATAATAGAAGAATATTTTTCATATTTATAATACACATTATTTTAAACCTTCCTTCCTTTGTTGAAATATTCGTCACAACAACACAATGGAGATTGGTTGTACAAATATTATCTTCATTTAGCAGATGAGAAAACTGGTGAATAGTAGCCTTTGTAATTATATTAATCAGAGTCAGCTCACTTAAGTCCCAAAGTCCATTGATCTGCTATGGTTTTGACACTGACTAGGGTCTTCTAACAAGTGTTACAGTTGGATTGTCAACCTGTTGATCCTTAGTTTCATTATCTGCCAGTAATACTTCAATCCCAGAATACTGTTTCCACCAGCTTTGTCTTGAAGGAAGGCAGTATGAAATTGTTAAAAACCAAACCAAACTAAGTGCTGGCTTGATAGTTAAATTTGCCACTTAAATACTGTTTGAGTTTCCACAAGTCATTTAGCTTCTCTAAAGCCCAGTTCCATAACTATAAAATGGGATTAGTAAAGTTAGTGTAGGCTATAAAGAGTTTTACAAACCATAATGCATTATACAAGCATGAACAATTATTTTTCTCATTTGTGATGACCTCTTTTTATAGTCCTTAAGCTTTCCCACTTTTTTTTCTTCTCCTCATTGTAGTTCACTTGGGAATCTTCATTTGTTGTGTTCTTAGCCCAAGATAACTCCTCAGTTCTTCCCCAAACCTACATCAGATATAGGCAGCTTATTCTCCCTGTTAGTAGGCACTTGTAATTTATGTATGCATCACTTATTTTTTTTTTAAAAGCCAGTTTACAGCTTCCTGTACAATTTTGTAAGTATCTAAGATTCAGTTTTATATGGAAACATGAATTACTTCTAATCCTGGGGACTGGTGGTGGGTAGGAAAGCAATCCTTATGCATAGTTATTCAATTCTAAATAAATTGAGGAGGGAATTTTCTGTGCCAATGAAGGGTGAATTCCATTCATCTTAGATACACATAATATATACATGTATATAGTTTTCAGAATTTTATCCTTCTCTCCCTTCATTCAACTATTTTCTTTGTGCTATAAATAGGAACTCTATTTTAATTGATATTGCTTTAATTAACCAATATGATAAATCTTAAAACTTGCTTCTGTATTTCATGTAGTATTAGCAGAATAATACATGTGTAACTATTGGGATTTAGGTTTAATGGAAAGATATCAACAGTACAAGTTAACTGGAAACATTATTGTCTTTTGCAGATATAAACAAAAGAACAAAGCCAAACTTGTTAAGAAGTTCTCCATGACATCAGCTGTAGAGATTACCAGTCTTTCAGCCATAAATGATTTCTATTCCTGTATCCTTTCATTATTTATATTTGTGCTTCTATGAAAATTAAGCCTTTTAGGCTTTTTCCTATTAGTGATAAAGACTTAGGTTTTTTTTTTTTTGGCTTCTAGGTTGTAATTGGGTAGGACTAATTTTTAAATCCATTCCACTGACTCCAAAGACTCTACCCAATATTGATCAATGATCATTTTTCATAGCAGTAATGGATTAGTTTCATGACTACCATGGTTGAAAAAGAAAGCCATATGAGAAGTGTTGTAAAATATACTCTTGAAGACACACATGACTGCAAAAGGAAGGAAGCCAACTACATAGAAAGTGGCAGGGATAGAAGATGGGCAGATGCATTTTTGCACTGGTACCCACCAAATACTAAATGGACCAGAGGAAGGCTTGGGGTGTATCAAGAGGATCCTTTATGGATGAGTGAATGAAATAAATAAAATTTATGGAAGCATATAAATAAGAATCCCTAATGAATCCCACCATCTCCAATTTGGACTGGACTCAGAGTCTGTTAAATTCGCTATGTACTTGATTGAGAATTCCTTTATGGGGGCAGCTAGATGGTGCAGTAAATAAAATGCTGGCCCCTGAAGTCAGGAAAACCTGAGTTCAAACCAGCCTTAGACACATAACACTTACCAGCTGTGTGACTCTGGGCAAGTCACTTAACTCCAATTGCCTCATGGAAAAAAAAAAAGAAAGAATTCCATTACAATGGGAGGGAGAGAGGGAAGAACAAGGGAAGGAAGCAAACATTTATTATAGTTAAATAGTATTAAGCATCTGCTATGTGCCAAGCATTGTGCTAAATGCCTTAGAAAGATTATCCCATTTGATCCTCACAACAACCCCGCGAGGTAGGCATTATTTTATCCTTATTTTACAATTGAAGAAACTGAGGCAGAAGCTAAATGACTTGCCCAGGGTTACATAGCTACTAGATTTCTGAGACCAGAATTGAACTCAGATCTTCCAGATTTTAGTCCCAGTGCATTACCCCCAACCCCTCCAACTGCCGCGTATACCTGCAAGTGTTCATTCTGCCTTTGTTTAAAGACTTCTGGTGAGGGGAAGTACGTACACACCAGTGTAGTGCAATCCCACTTTTGGAAAATTTTAATTGTTAAGAAACTTTTCTTTACATTAAGTGTAGGTCTTCCTTAAAGTAGCTTCTACTAATTTCTCCTAGTTAAGCAGAACAAATCTGAATCATCTTCTAAGTGACAACCTTTCAAATACTTGATCTATTATGTCTTCATTAGTCTCTTTTCTGTTCTAAACATCTTCAGTGTAAGATGATGGGATCATAGGGGATGATAGAGGTTACCCATTCCAATTCCCTCATTTTGTAAATGAGAAAATTCCTTCCCTGGCTCCTCTTATGTCATGATATAAGTAAGGCCTTTTTCTGACCTGGCTATTCTTTGAATATTTTCCAGCATTTCACTGTTATCCCTAAAGTGTGATGCCCAAAACTCAATTTAGTATTCCAGATATGGTCTGACTAGGATAGAATACAGCACTGACATATAAGCTTTTTGTTCCCGGAAGTGGTATTTTGCTTAACATAACCCAATGTTTATAATCCTTTTTTTTTGTCAGCTATATCACACTATTAACTCATATTGAATTATTATTAGTTATTAATATTAGTCCTTTAATCCACCTGATCTTTCTCTGATGACCAGCTATATAGCCATACTAACCACTTCTTGTACTTTTGAAGGTGAATTCTTAAACCCAAGTGAATGACCTTATGGTTATCTTTTATAAATGACTTCTTAGTAGATTTGGCCCAGTGATTTAACTCGATATTTACATTTTTGTATCATTATTCTGTCATTCAGTGTGACAAGCCTGACTTATATACCTTTATCTAAGTCATTTATAAAAATATTAAACATCTCAGGACCAAGCATAGATCTCTGGGACATTCCACTAGATATCTTCTAAATTTATAGCCACTTGCTCTGCAGACTTTTAATTTACATATAACACCTCTTTTTCTGGGTAGCCACCTCTGAACTGACATTCATAGGTTACACTAACCAAGGGAACAATTGCCCCAAGTTCAAGGAACTCTGGTTCTCATCTAAAAACTATAATTTATGAGCCTCCACTGGTGATTTATTTTGTTGACATGCTTAGATCAAAAGAAAGCATTTAATGAAATGGTGTTATAGGAAAAGTAGCTATAAGATATCTTTCCCTTAGCCCCCCAAGCCTGGGGTACACTATTCTTGCCACAAATATATGTATATATGTATACACACATACATATGTATATATAGATACACATATATACATATATATACATACACACACACACACACACACATATATATATGCATACATAGAATATGTTGTACTAGTAAAGTGATATATACATAGTGAATGAACGTGACTAAGGCAGTTTACTCCTTTGGCACTATAGGGCCCAGAGGTCATCTCATGGTGGCGTGTTGCTGCTACCATTTTGTGAAGGGTTTCTGCTTGGGCTGTTGCTTCACCAGATTCCTGAAACTTACACTTCTTTTCTTTTCTCCATAACTTACTGCATCTCCTCACATATATTTTGAGGACCTGCTTTCTGCTGGGTGCAGCATTGCCTGCTATACAGGATGTTAACTGCAAGTTGCCATTGCCCCTGAGGGTAGAGGATAGGGAACTCTTGTTTCCCCTACATGTGGCATTCTGTAAGAGGCACAAGGGAAAAGGCATTGTATAATTTATGCTCAAGATCTGGATTCTTCCTTCATAGCTGTCTCACTTTTGATCACCAGGGATTATTCCCTTTCAGCTAACAAAAATGAATCTCTGTTTTCTGAAGAACTTTTTAGCTTGCTTTTTAAAGGCCACCAGGTATGGCAGATCATTCAGCAAACCAACAGTGAGCTTCCCTGTATAGTCAATCTGTCAACTTTTGCAGGGGTAATGCTCCTAGAAGATGATGAAAAGTAAAAAAAAAAATGCAAATGTTGATGCATTTCCTATGGGAAATAGGAAGTTAGGTTCCCATAACCACCAAAAGCTAATTTTTTCGCCAGAGATTGCTTGAAAATGTACTTTTCTGCATATAATTCATTATAACAAAACATTAATTCTGATAATATGCACTTTTCCTAACACAGTAACACCAAATTTGTGGCTGCAGACATTCCAGCACAAAGTCTATCTAACACCTTTATTTTCTCGCTAAGCTACATTGTTGACTTTGAAAGCTTGGCTTAGGGCCCAAAGGACTTGCACTAGGTTTTGGGGGGCATAATTGCAATATAAAACTTAAGTCTTAAAGGCAAACAATGAAAATATGCAACAGATGCACAGGGAGCTCTTTACAACAGTAGGCTAAACAAGACCAGTGAAGCACCTAGGAGGATACCAGTTGCTCCACAAACTTGTATGCATTTTTTCTGTACTTCACCTAGCCGTGAAAGTTCATGGTTGTCAATGCAACAGTGATAATGAGGTTACTAATAAAATCATATGAATGCTAAAAGTCATGAAAGTTAAATAAATGTTAAAGATTTACTGTAGTTCCACTGAGCTGATAGAGGAAGTTTTTCCTACCTCCTAACAGAACAATGAAGTATATACATAGTTCTATATACTTCTTTTATAAACTGTGAACAGATTGCTTCTCCTTTCCCATCTTTTGCTATCTGTAAATAGCTCACTTAAGATGTAAGCTACTTAAGGTCTTGTATGCTTTTCAAAGTGTGAGTGCAGTTATTGTAAGCCTACCTAGGACAAAACATTAACTTCTCATTATTTTTGCTACTGATGCCTTAACATTTGATTAAAGGTCTTTGGGAGAAGGGAGATATGGGCCTCAATTTATTAGTCTATCTTTTTATTAATCTTCCCCACTACACTTGAAATCTTAGTTATCCTTTCAATGAAGCTTTTGAAATCTGCTCTCCTCAAATTTAAGCAGCATCTAAGACTGTGCATAGTTTGACTCTCTCCATCACAAAATCTAAAATGGAGTGGTAACTTATAGCCAGGTTCCTCCTTTTTACTTTAGAAAAAAAAAGTCTTTTCAGGCAGCATAATTTACTAATGTGGTATGTACCAGGCTATGTACCAGACATTGTGTTAGATGTTGGTGTTATATATATTTATATATGTATATCTAGAGAGAGAGAGGGAGAGAGAGAAGATGTCAACAAAAAAAATCACACCTTCACAAAATTCATATGAAAACTAGGTTTATTACAAGAGGAATGAACATACATGTGGAAATCAAAGCCAGAGCAAAGAGTTCACCGTCCTTACAGAAATTTGCATTTTTATAATAACAGGGCAAAGGTAGGAGGGGATACCAGGAGGTAGTGTGGCATGGGAAGGGGAAAGGTACAGCAATGGTGGGAAAAAAGACAAGACCACTCCTCAAGGGGAGGAACAAGGTGATGGCAAAAGCTGCATTCTTTTCCCTTGGGAACTGCTAGACTGTGAAGATAGGAAAGTTGGCTTATCTGCAAAGGACCCCAGCTGCACAAGCATTATCCCAGCCTGGCACAAACCAGCCCACACCTATCTTGCCTCCTTAGGATACACAGGGATTCCAGCTTGGGGTGTGACAACAAATCGTGTCAGCTGGCGGGGGTGGGGAGAGGGCGCTTTGTCCTTGGCACATTCACAGCCTCCTGCATACTCTAGGTCCAGTGCTTCTGGAAAATATGGTGACTGAAGAAGACAGGTTAAGTTGGATTCAGGGCAACAAGGGAGGCAGAGACAGAGGCAAACACAGAGGGGAAAGGAGGGAAGGAGAGAGGAGAAGACAGGTGAGGAGAAGATAAATATGTATATATATATGTACATACATACATACATATATATGTATATATATGTATGTGTATGTGTGTATATATATATCTATCTATATATCTATCTATCTATATATATATATATCTCGTGTATTTTATTATAGGGACAATCTGTTCAGAATCAGCAAGAGAATAGCAGTTTTCCTTCCTTGTTCCTCTTCCCTTTTGAAAGATAATGTCATTAACACAAACTAGGGTTTATTATTTTTCTTGTCATTTCAACCTTTAAAACATCTCTTGGATATGCCTCCTTCTGTCCTCTGATACTGCTACCACCTTAGTGTAGGCATTCATTACCTCCTGCTAGGACTACTGCAATAGCCTGCTGATTTTTCTCTGTGTCTCAAGGCCCTCTTCAGTCTATCCTTAATTCAGCTTTCAAACAGATCTTTCTGAAGCACAGATCTGATGATGTTATTTCTTCCCCCCCCCGCAGTGTTTGTCTTTTACTTACAGAATCAAATATGAAATCCTCAGTTTGGTGTTCAAAACCTTTCACAACCTGATCCCTTCCTATCTTTCCAGTTACTCCTCTCTACATCCTCCAATTGTTTTATATTGTAACTTAGGGGAGAACCTTTGGTGGCCAGAAGAAAAGAGATAACCAGACTTGTTAAATCACTAATCTCAGTTTACACAAATATCTATATATTTGTTTTTATAACCAGTAACAAATAATTATCTTGTTTTATTTCAAATTCACTCATGATTCATTTTTTATTTTGATATAATTTCAAAAAATCTTTATTAAAATGATGATCCACTTTAGTATTCATCTTTGTTTCCAAAAAGAGTTATTTTAAAAATTAGGAACTATTCAGTTTCTATTGATAAGATTTTTTTTTTGGCTAGGCAATGGGGTTAAGTGACTTGCCCAGGGTCACACAGCTAGTAAGTGTTATGTGGCTGAGGCCAGATTTGAACTTAGGTACTCCTGAATTCAGGGCTGGTGCTCTATCCACTGAGCCACCTAGGTGCCCCTCTATTGATAAGATCTTGAGAAACTCCCCTACCTCAAGAACTAGCATCTTATAAATTGATCTTAACTCAGAGTATTGTAGATATTGTTCTCACAACTGGGAGTAACAAAGCTTTGGAAGTTTTCGATCTCAATGTAGATTGCAGTGCAGCAGTGATCCCAGATATCCATTCAAGATCAGCCCATCAGATCTGCCAAAATAAAGTAAGTACTTTTTCAGAAGTTTAGTTTAATTTATGAAGTTGCAGAACTATGTATCTAAAAAAGTATTTCTCAAACACAAATTTATATCAGTTTACCTAATTATGACATATAATTAGTTTTGCATCCATATAATTATCTCATCAGCCAGGATACATTTTTCCATTATTTTTGTAAGACTAACATAATGTCCTTTATTAAAAGTTTTACCAAAATCTAGATAAATTATAACTGCAGCATTTTTCTGATTTATCAGTTCAATTACAGTCAGTTCATCTGAATCAAGTGGCTTGAATTCATCAAAAGTAGCTAACCACTCTTATTATCCCTTGCTTATTTTGAATATCAACTGTATTTGCAATATTCGATGTGTTCTTCCCAGTGCAAAGGTTATTGTCTTTGGCATAGAAAATAGAAACAAAGTAAGATTTGAGAAACTCTGCCTTCTTTCTGTTATCAGTCGTCATTTCCCGATCTACCCCAGCAGGAGTCCTGTCCCTCTTTGATCCTCATCTTTCCCTGATATAACTTTACGTTCCCTTTTATCCGTTTTTTTCTTGCTAGATTCAGAAAATTCTGAAAGTTAGCTCTCCTGATGAGCCTGCTCTTAGAGGATCATCCTATCTTTTGTATTTATTGTCAGATTCAGTCTTCTGTGCATATCTTTTTCAGATCTAAATGGTTGATGTGCATCCACATTAGTCTCTTAAGACAATTCTTTTTTCTTTTTTTTTTTTCTTACTCATGAGAATGCTTTCCCTTTTGGTCTTCAAATTTTCCTTTTTAAGTTTCCCATCCCCCTTTAAGCATACTTCTATAGAATTTTAAGCCATAGGCTCTTACTCATCCTTTCTTCAAACAACTTGTAATTTGCTCTGCCAAAGTCTGGAGCACAAAACACCTGCTCTTAAGACTTTTGAAGTCACATGGGGGAGACACATGCAAACAACTATGTACCTGTAAAATACATACAGTGTAATTACAAGGGACCAGCAGTGGGAAAGGCCTTCCACCCTGTGAAGGAGATGGTGAAGTTGTGATTCTCCTCATTTTACCCCTGAGTACTTACCCTCAACTGACTTACTTCCCCAGGGTCATTCAGCCAGAAGTATCAGATCTCACACTTGAACTCGTGTCTTCTGTATGGTCTGCGGGAAGTATTGCAGAGGTAGAACTGGTAACACTTAGCAAATGCAGAGTCAGAAGGGATATGTGAGACCATCTAATAATAGCTAGCCTTTACATAGTTCTTTAAAGTTTGTAAAGCATTGTGCACATCCTATCTCATTTCATCCTCATGACAACCCAGTGAAGTAAGTGCTGTTATTGTCTTCATTTTACAGATGAAGAAACTGAGGTGGAGAGAGATGAAGTGACTTACCCAGGGTAACAAAGGTAGTAATGTCAGAGGCAGGATTTGAATGTCAGTCTCCCTAACTTCAAGTCCAGCACTATTGCTCCTCAACTTTACTTAAGATGATCTGGGGGAGACACGACATTGGTTGATTTTTATGCTATTCATAAGATTCAGACTACAGGTCATTCTTGCTTATAGGCTTCTCCTGGCAGTGAGATAGCAGGGAATATAGCCATATCATGGGAGTAGGGGCCAGAAATAAGAATACAGATTTGGGCCCACTTGCTTATGACGGTATTCTAGGTTTTGTTTGTCAACTTTGTTGTTTTTTGATGAAGCTATAAGAGTTGTAGAGTAAGTGTTGCTACCTGTTGGTGATTCTGAATGTAGTAGATGTAAAACTGCTCTCCTCTGGTAGTAAGGGAGTAAGGTTAATGGAAGGGGAGGGAAAATAAAAGATTCAGTTGGCTTCAAATATTATAGGTTTCCATTTCATGAATTATTTATTAAAAGTGTTTTCTTTCCCTGGAGAATATCTATATTCTAGTTAAAAATATGTGACTGTAAATTGATGCCTCTTCTTATTCTAATTCTGCTGGTTTTCTGTATTCTGCTGAGTGTAGGGTGTTTCTCTATGCTCCTGCTTCAGCTAGAATCAGAGGAAACTGACTTCTTATGTGGCTCTGGTTTCCTCTAGAAAATACTTATGAAACTTCAGTCATCTAAGCCAGTGCGAAATATAACAGCTTCTAGAGGACCAACAGATCCTACCCTAGAATCATGTTCACTGTCTTATTTCTACTCTTCTTTGCTATATCCTCCATTGATTAACGAAGACTCTGTATTCCTGACTCTTGCTTGCCATAGACTCTGATTTGCTTGCTTTATCTTGATTGATTCCATGTCTTAAGGTTTGTCAATATGCTTCTGACTACCATATTTGAAGACTGCTTGATCTCTGTCCTTAGTCCCTGCTATTCAGACTCTTGGTTTATTATTTATGACTCATTTGATCATTCAGCAGACATTTACCAAGTGCCTATCATCTACAAGGTACTGTGTGGAAAACAAAGATGAATGTGGTAGTCATGGGGTCCTCAGCTCTTGCTCATCTCTTGTTATCTTGGCTCCCAGTCCTGCACCCCAGTGGTCCTTCAGTGTCTTGGCATGACTCTAAAGCAAGGATCAAAAACCTCTTTAACCTTGTAGATATGCATATGTATATGTATATGTATATGTATATGTATATGTATATATGTATGTGTATGCATATGTATGTGTGTGTATACATACACACACACACAGATATAAAGAAAGGAAAATGAAAGAGAGAAGATGAGGGAGAGAATGGGATAAGAGAAAAGTCATGGGAAAGATAAGGAAGAGAGTGAAAAAAAGGTACATTTGGTAGTGCAACTTAAAGTTACTTCAGATGTGGTGTGAGTGTCATAAACTACCTGTCTTTGAATAAAAGTAAATAAAAAGGAAGGCTTTTTTTCCCCCTGTATAATTTGGAAAAAGTTATTAGGGCTAAATACTTCAATATAACTTCAATGGCTCTATTGGAGGGGTGGGGAACCTGAGGCCTCAAGGCCACATGGGGCCCTCTAGGTCCTCAAGTGTTGCCCTTTCACTGAATCCAGAAGTTTGGATTATTAAGTGTTTTCTTTCCCTGGAGAATATTTATATTCTAGTTAAAAATATTTGACTGTGAATTGATGCCTCTTCTTATTCTAATTTGGAACTTAATGCAGAAGGCCACGCATGGCCTCGAGGCTGCAGGTTCCCCACCCCTGATCTATCAGCTTATTGATGTAGGTATTTTTTTCAACTCTTTATGTTGCAGACCAGTAATACCTTCTCATTCATTCTGACTTTTGTCCATGTTCTACTGCTAATCCTCCATGGAGGATTTACCTAACATTCTGGAGGGCTTCCTCTAAAGTCTTTTAACATTAACTGGGAATCAGTATAGTACCTGGGCCAGCCACCTGTTATCCCTCCCTCTTGCTCTAGTATCTTTTTCTGCCATACATTTCCTGGATTTTAACTTTTATACCATTTTTTGCATATAAGCCATCATTAGTATACATGCCCACCATACATCTGTCTACTGCCTTTTTGGGTTACTCACAATTTTTATTTTTCAGAGATTATGCTGATAAATGATTAAGAGCCATCTAACATCACCTGAAAAGTTCTCATGTTAAAAAGATGAATTTTTGTTTCATGAAGCAGTCTGAGATTATTGAAAGCATTGTACAATTTCTCCAAAACAATCCAGCTTGGTGTTTTGATTTAATTTTGGGTTCTGTTCATTGTCTGTACAAGTTATATGTACTGATGGACCAGCCCATATGGATATCCATCCAACTTCATGATCATAATGTAGACTTTATACTTCATAAATCCTCCTGGTTTTCTCATGTTGATTGTTATTCTGAAGTCTTTTTGTGTAGTTGTGGGACTCATTCATGAAGCTATATAGTACCCTAAGGTTTGTTGTAATCAGCACCTCATCATCTGTGGGAAATACCAATTCCATTTGGATTTTTCTCTGTATATCTCCATGACAGTGGCTAACATCTCAAATAAAGACTTTGTTTTTGTTGGATCTGTTAAAGAATTTAATATGATTTTGACTTGTGCATGCGAGGGAAACTTGTTGGAGATGTCTCCCATGAATATGTCAATTTAGGTTATATGCATTTGTCATTTATATTACATTTTACTCTGAATGTACTATGCAGTAAATTTACAATTTCCTAAATCAACTGCTTTAAAAAATAATCAACAAATAGTAAGCATAGTGCAGTTTTGTGTTTTCAGCACTTTTCAGTTAATTGTGTGACTATAAAGATGTGGTTAGTTGAAAAATATTGTTTGTGAAAGCTTACCTGTTCCCTTTCCATATTTTTAGGAAAGATACTCTGTATATGTGTGTACTTTATTCTGATAAAGATTTTTGTAGAGGTGAGAAAATAAGTATATTTCAGTAATTCTTAATGCCTTCTTCATTTCCTTTTTTGGCAATGATATTATGATTTTTTCTAATCAATAATAGGTAATGTTTCTTCTCTTAGATGTCCAGTGGATATATATCTCAATGTCCACCAAATTGTGTTGATTTCTATATAGATTTTTTTCTGTATACAGTTGATCCTGGTCTAGCTACTTTTCCTGTCTTTGACTTCTTTAATGCCATTTTAACTTCCTAGAATCTTTCTAGAACTGAATAGGTTGGTACATATCAAACTGAAGGGGGCGTCTCTTACAGAGTGTCATAGATTTTATCCTTGGCCCCTCTCTGTTCCATCCTTTTTAAAAAAAGTAATTTAGATGAAGGTATAGAAGTCGTGCCATCAAATTTATAGATGATATGAAGCTTATATGGCTATGTAACATAATGGTTCATAGAATAAATTTCCAGAAAGATCCACAAAGGCCAGAATTATGAACTGAATCTGATAAAATTAAATTTAGTAGGGATGAATGCAACTTTTACATAGGTTCAAAAAATCAACCATGCAACTATAGGACTGGGGAAATGTGGCTAAATGCTAGTTCATATGAAAAAGTTTCAGTTTTTATTGGATTTCAAAATCATTATAAGGCAACAGTGTGCATTATAAGGCAACAGTGTGAAATTACAATTCAAACAGGAAATATCATAGACTGCATTAATATAATTTTGAGAGAGATGATTATTCCACTGTATTGTGAGTTTTCAGATCTGGTTGTCACATTTTAATTTAAAAATTTTTACTTTTGTGGATACCTTTTGTTTTTACATCATCTTTATTTTTGAATATAACTTGTTTCCTTCTTAATTAAGTCTCCCCTTAAAACAAGATTAAAAAAAAACAGACAAAATATATCAGCCACGTCTGATAGTACATGCAAAATCCCATACCCATAGTTCCTGTCCCCCATCAAGTGGAGAGGGGAAGTATCTTAACTCTACACCAGAGCCAAGCATTGTCATTATAATTACATAGCCTTCAGTTTTAAGTTTTTGTTGTTCTTTCCAAATACATTGTTTTCTTGGTTCTACTTACGTCTTTGCTTCAGTTCATATATGTCATATTTCACTAGGTAGAGAGCTATCCTTAAAACCAGGAAGATATGAATTCAAGTCCTGCCTTTGATACATATTACCTGTGTGAGCCTGAGAAAGACACTTAACCTCTTAGAGATCTGGGCAAATCTTTACGTACTGAAGGTACCAACCTACATTGTTACAGGACATTTCCTCACCCAGGGAATTGCCTGTATCAGGGAAATCATAGATCCGTTCCGTATCTCTATCTTTATTTGTTTATATAATTCTTCCCATTCTTCTCCAAATTCTTCACAGTTGGTATTCCTTAAGGCACGGTGATATTCTGTTAACATTCTTGTACCACATTTTGTTAAGCCATTTCCCAGTTGATGGGGGTACCACAATTTAAAATCACATAATAGCTTTCTAATTTGTCTATTCATATTCAGGAGTCTGCATTTTATAATCCTATAATTTTAGAAAGGACTTAAGTGATCATGTAGTTCAACCTCATAACTTTATAGATGAGTAAACTGAGTCTTAGAAAGCATAGATGACTTGCCTTCAGTCACAAGAGTTAGTGACACAGTTGGGACTAGAACACACATGCTCTTATTCCCAGGTTAGTCCTTTTCACATCATACAATGATGCCTTTCTCAAGTCTTCTCTTGACTGAGTATCCCAGGAATCTTCACAAAATCGCCAGGTCTTCCAAATCAGTTATCACTGATAATGCTCTTGTGTCATAAACTAAGTGATACCGGTGCATTAAAACCCATAGTAGTCATCCTTTCATTAAATGGAATATGTCTAGTAAATGATATTTATGATAGCTCATTATGTCCTTTTATGGAGGAGTTATGGGTGTGTATGCTTGAGTGACTTTAGTTAAAAAAAATTCTTCCTTATACCTTTGTAACAGCTAGTGTTTCAGTTGTCAGTCTATGAGCCTACCTTCATTCCAAATTTCCTTTCAGTGGTTTTTTGCGAATGTTTTGGGAACCACTGTAGGAGCCTTTTGGATGATGGGTGATATATTAGAAACAATATTATTGAGGTTTCTTATAGGAAAAATGGTTGTTTGACTTCCTGAAAATAAAAGTCTGAATGGTATATAATGGAATGAAAGGAAACATATAAGCTTACAGATGCTGTATTCAGTGTTTTAATAGCTTGTTTTTAACATCTCTTAAATATTTGTCCAGTTACATAGTGGACATCAAAGTTTTCAACTTAACCATAGCCATATGGGAGTTGCTACTCATGTAGTCTCGACTGAACTGAACATGAGAAGCACAAGTTGTAATTGCGCACAAATGTCTTATTTCCAGTAAGATGTAAAATAGGTCATTTTTAATTACTTTTAAATGTAGTAACCATGTTAGTCATGTACCAATAATAGATTTCCTTGAATATGCCAGTATGCCAACTCTAAAATGATCTGTTATTTAATCCTATAAAGTTACCTTAAGTATGTGGGAATAGCAGGATTTATTTTTTCATTTTATTGTATCATTAACTAGAGAACCATATACTTGCACATGCAATAACCATATTTTCCTTTCCCCTCCCCCAATGCAGCAGACACAATGCAGATTTTGG
Organism: Phascolarctos cinereus; assembly: GCF_003287225.1. Taxonomy (NCBI): domain Eukaryota; kingdom Metazoa; phylum Chordata; class Mammalia; order Diprotodontia; family Phascolarctidae; genus Phascolarctos; species Phascolarctos cinereus. Next base: position 80,011,765 of record NW_027555958.1, read on the forward strand.
TCCTTTTGTGTGATGACTCACTCATAAAAAATAATAGGTTTTTTCATGACTAGACAGAAAAGATCAGACTACAGCAACAAAGCTAGCTAAGTAGCTTTTCATTAGCCATTGTTTCTAGGACTAAACAGACTGCTGCTCTTCTCTTCCTCTATAATACAGTATACTCTACAGGTCACTAAGTTTTGCCCGATTTCTATTGTATCCTCTCTGTCCTGATTTTTCCAGGATATCCCCAAATTTGAATATTCTATCCATATTTCATCAAAATATCTTGGAAATTCCAATATTTTTGGCAAATCATAATTAAGGGAATTATCAGTAAGCATTAAAATAAAAAATACAAAAGCTACATAATATATGAATAGCACAATTACATTTTAAAATGTTCATATTTGGCTATAACGTGTATTTCTGTAGTTATTTATGAGATATGCATCTGTTATGTATGTAGTACATATTATAAAGGGGTATATGGGATGTTCATGGAGGATTAACACCTCTGGTATGAGAGCTTGCCAAGCCCTTTTCAGGGCTGCTCATCCACATTTGGTGTCCGCATGTTACTCAGCTCTCACCCATGGCTCCAAGAAGCTGTAGCATGTGCGACAGCCACACCCCAGTAAAACAGTCTTGGCAGACAGGCTAAACCAGGTTAAGGGTAACTGACAGGCCTCAAACCCATTGGTGAGTTAGGGGGATAGCTATCCCAAACACGAGAAGACTTCCCTTGGCAGAATGGTGAATGAGAACAATTTGTTCCTACAGCCGTGAAAGCAGCTAAAGCAGGCACTGTGGGGTGCTTAGGGTTTGGTCAGGCATCAAAGATGGCAAGGTCATCCACTGCATCCCAGGCCATCACCAGTCATCTCGACTTTTGTCTTGCCACTGGACTTTGATGACTCTGGAAGAGACAGTGAGTATGATGACTCTGCAACTCAGACTCACTTAAATCCAATTCACATGCATGTCAAGATATCACCCCGTGATGTCTTCAAAAACAAAGGATAAATAACAACATATTATATAGGTAGATAATGATATATTATATAGGTAGATAACTATTATGTAGGTATATAACAATATATTATATAGGTAGAATGATATGTGCATCAAAGTGATGACAATTGGCGACAGACTTTTTAATCATAAATGCATGAACAGTATCCTGGGGCAGCAAAACAAAATTGGCTGACTATGCATATCAATTTTTGTTTTGGAAAGTAAATAATGAATATAATTTTAATATTTTTCCTATGAATAAAAATATTCTACATTGTTTTATACATGATTTACAATTTGAAATAATTATTTTTAACATTAAATGCTGTGTCAAAAGATTATAGTCTTTTCACAACATATAAATAGTTGGAAGCATACATTTTTACACGAACCCAAGATATAGATCTTTTGTACTTAGTTGAAGAAATAGCTGAAATAACAATTTGAGTACCTGAGAAAATTATTCCACTTGATATTTATAATTACACAAAGAAAACAATGTTGTGGATGGAATAAATAGGAAGTATTTTTATTATTAAGATAAATAATATTCAGCTTTAGGTGCTATATGGGAAGCAGAACAGTAGTACCATGTGATACTAAGGGGGAAAAAAGTTCTGGATCCATTTTACCCAGTAAGACATATGGCTGAATGGAGTAAAAATAGTAAAAATAGAGAAAGAACTATGATAATATTGTTACTACTAATAGTATTCAGATACTTAATAGTTAAATGAATCCATTGTCTCATCAACGTGGCTATTTCCTCCAATAATAAAAATTGTAACCCATTTATGCTTTGTTTTGGGGGTTGCCATGGCTGAAAAATTTGTTCCCATGTGGTAGGCTTATTAGTGATGAACTTTTCTGTTCTTAGCTAGGTTCATTTTCAGAAAGCAGATGCAACTCTGTTCCTGGGATCATGATTGAAACTTTTAGGAGAGTTGCATTGCGTTGGTACAGCTTTTGAGAGCCAAGGGTCACTTCCATGTGATGATAGGGTCTTGGACTAAAGTTGTGGGGAAGAGATACATAAGAAACAATATATATATATATATATAATATATATATATATATATTATATATATATATATATATATAACATATATATATATATATATAACATATATATATATAATATATATAATAAGCAAATAATAAGTTAAGTAAAGATCAGGAATTTAGAGTTAGAAGAGACTTCAAAGGTCATCTATTCTACTCTCCTCATTCTTCAGATAAGCAAACTGGGACCAAGAGGGTTTAAGTGACTTGTTTAAAGACACAGTAGCAGAGCCAGGCTTTGAACTGAGTCTTCTGATTCCAAATCCATCACTGTTTCTACAATATCATACTTTCTTCTAAGGTCATTATTTACATTTCTCAACTCCACATCTCTAGAGTCTTCTATGTTTCCTCCTTAGTTCTTGACTCAAATAAAGATTAGTTCTTGGTAAGGCCAACCCTCTCTACTTGTTCTCTTCATTTCATCCCTTCCTATAGCTCGTGAAGACAAGTCTTCCTTGTATGTAGTGTAGCTACTCCCAGTTCAAAATAAATAAGGGAAAGGAAAGAAGAAGGCCTGGAGAAAGCCAAATTCAAATCTGATTATCTGTCACTATCAAAGATTAGGGTAGACAACTAGGGTTTTTTTTCTTTTGGAGTAAAGGAATAAAAGGTGAAAGATGGAGACAAAAATCGCTGCAGAAAAAGGCGTGCTTTTTGGTCTATGCACTTGTCCCATTTCTTTTTGCGTCTTCAATCTTTTCTTTTCCAGCAATTTCTTACTGTTCCAGACATGTTCAGGTCTCATCTGTCTTAAAGGAATAATAAAAACAAAAAACTCATTTGAACCAAAAAAACCTTCCTCAGATACTACCACCTCTTTCAGTTTTAAGCATTGTTCTTTACTTCTCTTTATTGCCAGATTCCAAGAAAGAGTAATCTAAAAGTGTTTCCTTTACCTCCATCCCTTATCTCTCAACTTCTTGCAATCAGATTACCAGTACCCTGACACTCTACTGAAACTATTCCCTCAAATGATGTTTTAGTTGCTAAATCCAATAACCTTTTAACATTCTTTATCCTTAGAATTTGAACAATGTTGGCCACCTCTTCTTCAGGGCTTCTCCTCCCTTACTCTGAACATGTTCCAACAGCCAAATATAGAAAATAGAAACTAAATAATGAAAAGTAGATTCTTTATTAATTTTGAAACTTATAATATTCTTTTGATTATCGTAATTTAAGATAATGTTGGGTAATGCAGCTTTTATAAAATGTGTCTTGTCTTCATTTTGTTTTCCACATTATAGGGATCAGCATTTGCTGCACAACCATTTGAGAATTACGATCTTTTCCTAACCACAGCTATTGGTGATGCAATAAAACTGTGGGATTTAAGAACATTGAGGTAAGAGCAAATGTTTTAGCTTTTTTTTATCAGTGTATCTCTTAAGCTTTGTCAACTTCAGTCAGCCATGTTTAAAAGTCAACAGCCTCAGATACTTACTAGCTGATTGACTCAGGGCAAGTCACTTAACTCTGTTTGCCTCAGTTTCCGCATGTGCAAAATGAACTGGAGAAGGAAATGGCAAACTACTCTAGTATCTTTGCCAAGAAAACCCCAAGTCGGACAAGACTGAAATGACTGTACAACAACAATAATAAAAAGTTAGTGCTTCATTCAATTATTGCATATACCACCTGATGTTCTTTAAAATGCAGTCGAAAAGGACTGCTTTGGGAGGCAACTAGTCTTTGTATGTTCTGCCTCAAAATTAGAAATTAGGCATTCTATCAGGCTATATGCAAGGCTATTGCCTTAAACTGGTGTTCTCAGAAACCAACTTAAAAGCAAAGCAAAACAAAACAAAACAAAACAAAAACCCAAAACTTGGTTTGCATTAGGTTTACAAAATTATATTTTCTGTCTTTGGAGATTATTTTTTAAAAACTTGAATTAAAAAAAGGCACATTTCTCTGGCTATATTAGATGTTTTGTAAATGTTTGTTGAATTAAAGAAAAAGAAATGCTGGGTTATATAATAAAACCCTGCCATTGCTAATAAGGCACTTTTTAAGGATTATATTCATGCCATTAGACATGGTTGCAGTAATTTAATTTGGGTAAAAAAAGAAACTTATGGTACCTGTAAGTCAATAGGAGCTAAAATGAATCAAGTGAATCTTATGAGGGCATTCTTAGTCACTTTTTTAAAAAGGGGATTTGGTATTTAATAAATCTAAATCCTTTGCTTTAATAAATAGTCTCCATTTTCAGAGAACTGAATGAATTCAGAAGGAAAGGCTCTGAGCAACCTGGAAGCCAGAGTGAAATTATGAAGAATTCTAATAAAAACTTAGAGAACCCTTTTCCTTAAGAAAAAACAACCCAAAACTGTAGAGGAATCTCTTGTAAGATGAAATCCTTCCTAGAATCTGTTGAATACATCTAAGGCTCAAGAACTGTGGTTTCAGAAAAATGCCTGAGCTATATAAAGGATGAAAGGCACACTTGTATATTGAATATGGGAGTGCCAGCAAGTGTGTGCATTTTGGAAGGAAGAAAAGACAAGGCTAAGTCTGCTTTTGAATATTTAATTGGGCAAAGAACTGAGCATTTGGTGGAGAAAAGAACAATCCTCTACTAAGTAAAATATATTAAAATATAAAGTTTATGGTTTGCAATGAGGATATCATCTGTCGCCTGGATGGGGGTGCACCCTCTCCAATAAAAGGACTTGACCCTGGTGTAGGTGGACCTGGATTCAGTTCTGGGGGAGCCTGATCCTAAGGAGGGGAAGCTAAGCTTTTCTCAGACTCCCTGCTTCATGATACTCTCACCCCAGACTTCTGGGAGAAATAGATTAAATAAACTTCAGGTTTGTATGCACTGAAGGGATAACAATATCCCTTCTGGAAAAGTTATTCAGCATGTAAACTAACAGGTATCAGGTACAGGACAGCTATTTGTTTCCTCTATTGCAAAAGAATGGCTAAAATACAAAGACCTTATCAGCTTTGGTTAACACATACTAAAACACAAACTCTAATCTATGATTTTTGCTATACTCTCCTGGAAGGTAAAGACTTCTGGGAGATTTGTGGGACTGTTTGAACAGATATTTTTCATTACTGTCTGGGCAGCTACTCATATCTTCTGGCCAGCCAGGCGTGCATGGCTTATTCTCCTGGTGGTGGCCAAGAATAATAACAGCTAGCATTTATATAGTGCTTTACAAACATCTTAGTTGGTCTGCACAGTAACCCTAGGGGACAGGTGCAATGGTTATCAACATTTTACAGATAAAGAATCTGAGGTGGATAAGTGGTTTGCCCAGAGTTCACATAGCTAAGAAGTGTCTGAAACAGGATATGAACTCAGGTCTTCTGGATTCCAAGTCCCTGGACCCTATCCACTGCGCCACCTAGATGCATTTTCGTCTAGCTTATGATTTTCTTCTCCAAGAAGAACATAGTTACAGGAAATACTTGTTGCTAGTGACCACCCAGGAACTCCAGACCTCTTGAATTCTTAACATAATTGCCAGAGCTGGAAACATGCACCTCTTAGGTTTGCTGTTCAGTTACCTGTACCTAGGGAAAGAAATGGAAAATAGAGGAGGTAGCCATGGACTTGAGATCTAGTCTTATATTCACTTAGGAAGGTAAATGTTCTTCCTGCCATGTGCAAATCAGCACCAGAGCCATCACTGGGGAAAAGGAAAGGAGAAAAAGCCCCTTCCTACCTTTGAGGAGTCCAAGGTAGAGGTGGCACTGCTTCCATCCCAACAAAAAGGACACCTCAAAAAAATTGTAAACCTCCTTTCCTTGTTCCCTCTGGTCCACAGAATGGGCAGATCTTTTTGGTCCATTTGTCATTTCTTGACATAATCCCTCCCCTCTTCCCCTCAACCCTCTACCTTTTACCCATGTGGAACAAATGGCCAACAAGGAACCTCTAGCCAAGCATGACCTTTTGCAGGGGGCTAGAGCATTAAGTGTCCTTTCCCATGGAGCCAAAGTGTGCCTGCCCAGCTTCATGGGAAGTGCTCCAATGCAACCTTTAGCTACAGGTACAAAGTCTGGTAACGTGCCAAAAATAATCATGATATACAATAAAAAGATAATGCTCTGCCAAGCTTAATATTTTCCTTGAAAAAGAAAGATAAAATTATAGAAGTCTTGTCTTTGGGAAAATTAGTTAATACATAATGCCTAAACCTGTGGTATTATGAAACCTTTATGATAAAATAATTAGAATAATAGCATTTAAGATCAGGAAAGGTCCTTAGAGATAATTTAGTTTAACCTCCCCTTTTATAGATGAGGATCCAAGCGACTTGTCCAAAGTCATATAGTAAAGCAAGGCTGTGTCCAAAATTCACATCTCACAATCCAGTTCTTTTCCCACAGTACCTCAGTTGATTATACTTTAAAATTAAAACATCTTTATTCTCAAGTTATATGAGTTTTAAGTAGTCAGTATCCATCAGTTTGAGAGGCAGCATGGTGTATGGAAAAACAAAAAAACAAACAAACTTTTGGCTTGGACTCAGCAGGACCTGGTTTTGAGTCCCTCATCTGACTCTTATTAACTGTCTGACCCTGGACAAGTCACATGACCTCTTTGAGTTTGTTTCCTCATTTGGTTGTGAGGATCAAATGGGATAATGCTTTTAAAGCAATTTGCAAACCTTAAAATTCTATAAAAATGTTAGCTACTATAATTGTTATTAATGCTTTAAACAGTTATGCAGGGATCTTTTGCATTTAAAGAAAAATTAAATTTAAATATTCCATCATCTCTAAATTAGACTTGGCATAATTTCCATCATCTTTATTCAAATCTATCTGCTTCACTTATGGGTCAACTTATTTTAATGTAAGTCATTATCTTTCCTAAGTGCTGGTAATAATACACTGATGATTTTCCCTATATTTGGCACTTTGGGGTATCCACAATTTCATTATTTTGGGTATACTTATCCATGTTTTCCCATAATTCTATAATAGATGTCAGTAGACACTGGGGGGTCTTTCTTTCCTTCTCCTTTCCCCTTTATCTCTTCTTCCTCTTCTTCTTCTTCTTTCTTTCTTCCTTCTTCTTCTTCTTCTTCTTCTTCTTCTTCTTCTTCTTCTTCTCTTCTTCTTCTTCTTCTCCCTTTCCTTCCTTTCTCCCCTTTTAAAAATCAAAAAAACATTTGTTAATGCTCTATTATGTGCCCAGGCACTGTAATACATGCTGGGGACACAATAACAGCCAAGCAGTTCCTGGCCCCAAAGATCTTACATTCTAATAGGGGAGACAACAGGTATTTATTATATCAAGCATAATGTAATATATATCCCAACAAAGAGGCCACCATATATATGTGTATACATATGCATGTATGTTTGTGTGTGTGTGTATGTGTGTATGTGTGTATATATATATGTCTACACACATATAATATGTAAATATGAAATACTTTGAAACACTTGCAAGGTAAGCCTTTAGGGGAAGGCAATCTAGAGGGACTGGAAGAAGCCTCATGCAGAAAGTGACTCTGGAGCTGAGCCTTGAAAGAAACCAGGAATTCTAAAGGTCCCAGATGAGGAAGGAGGTTCAGGCATGAAGTATAGCAAGTGCAAAGACACAGAGATGAAAGACCAAGTGTTGTGTCTGAGGAACAAGCAGCCAGTTCACATTTGTTGCGTGCCTCCTCTGTTCCAGGCATAGTGCTAAGCCCTGGGAACAGTTAGGAGTCTGGTTTGGGCAGCCCATGGAGTGTGTGGAAGTAGTGATATTTAATAAGGATGGAAAGGTAGGATGGGACCAGATGGGGAAGAGCTTTAAATGCCACGTGGAGGAATTCATGTTTGATTCTAGGTTTAATAGGGAGCCACTGGAGTTTATTGAGTGGGAATGGTGGTGATATGGTCAGACCTGTGCAGCTCCTTAGGAAAATCCTTTTGGAAGCCTTGTGGAGAATGGAGTGAGAAAGGATTTGAGACGGGGGATGGATCAGATAAGAAGTTATTGCAGGAGTGCAAGTTGGAGGTAATTACAATCTGGACTAGAGTTGTAGCTGTATGTGGGGAGAGAATGGAACTCATGTGAAAAGTGTTGTGGAGATAGAAACAACATGATGTTGTGAGTGATTAGATAGGAGACAGTATGGTGTAGTGGATAGTGCTGGATTTGGAATCAGAGGATCTTGTTCACATCCTACCTCTGACATACTTTCTGCGGGGTAACCTTTTCTAGGCTCCAGTTTCCTCAACTGTAAAATGAAAGGGTTGAGGTAAATGATATTGAAGGTTTCTTCTATTCCTAGATCTATGATCCTATGTGGGGTAAGGAAATAGTCTAGGAGGACACTGAGTTTGCAAACTTGGGTGTCTAGAAGGATGATGGTATCCTTTAAGGAAAGAGGGAAAGTCAGAAGATTTGGGGAGGAAACATAACTCTTGTTGAATTTGAGATACCTATGTGACATCCAACTTAAACTGTCCAAAAGCCAATGAGTTAGGCAGGATTGGGTTTAGGATAGATGATAGAGCTAGATATATAGATAGGAGAATCAACTGTGTAGAAATGCTAATGTATGGAAGCTGACCAGGTCATTAAGTGAGAGTATAGAGAGAGAAGAGAAGAAAGCCAAGGAGAGACCTTTTGGTACTCAGAGTTAGGGGACATGCTGTGGATTAAGGTCCAGCAAAGGAGAATGAGAAAGAGTAATCAGAAAGGTAGGGGGAAAACCAAGAGAGAGTGAGCAGTATCATGAAGAAAGTATTCAGGAGTGGGTGATTAACAGTGTCAAATGCTGCAGAGAGGTCAAGAAGGATAAAGACTGAAAAGAGGCTATTAAATTTCACAATTAAGAGATCATTGATAACTTTGAGAAGAAAAGTTTCAGTTGAATGATGAGGTTGGAAGCCAGATTGCCAAATGAAGTGGGAGGAAGTGGAGGAACTGAGTGTAGAGGACTTTAAAATGAATTTATCTGAGAAGGGGAAGACAGATATGAATAGCCAGTGTGGATGTTAGGAGCTTGTGAGAGATTTTTAAAGATGGGTATGAGAATAGACAGGAGGAAAGGAACCAGGAGATATGGAAAGAATGGGATGATAATGGGGACATTCTTCAGGAGAATGTGGGGGAGGATGAGATCCAGAGTGCATTAAAGGGATTGGCCTTGATGAAAAGAGGCACCTCTTTATCAGAGATTGGAATAAAGAATATAGTGATAGAGGTCTAGGGGGTGGAAGATGAAGAAAAGGGAAGAAGAGGGAACTCAAGGTGAATGTCCTTGAATTTCTTGGTAAATATGAGACAAAGTCCTTACCTGAGAGTGTGCAGAAGGTAGTGTAGGAGGTTTGAAAGCAGAGAAAGTTTGGAACAGGTGTTAGAATGGCTAAAAAAATTTCCTTGCTGCACTGAGGGGCCATTTGAGATTAGATAACATAAATTTATGGTGTATGTTCATGTATTTGCATGTATATGTATATGTTATAGATGTAACAGAATTAAATGATATGAAGCCACTTTAATTTTTTGTTTACACATGTAATAGGCTTAAAGTGAGTTAAATGTGATTTAGCTGAGTCCTCAGTAATTGGAAGCTGAGAAGGCCTCTCCACTGCTCCTGGTACAATGTCTTATGGTTAATACTGTAATTGTCATTTAGCCTAGAAAAATCGACCAAATGGGCATCAAAGACCTATTTACTGTAGGAGGATGATCTTTGAACTGAGACTGAATTAGAAAAAAAAATGGTCGGATGTGGACTAGGGAGTTAATAAGAAAAAAAAAGGTTGGGATGGTCTCATTCTGCCTTGGTAGAAAATCTGGGGGCAGCAGGAGGTCCTCATAGGGGTAGCCAGTTGGAAGAGAGGGACTGCTCTGAGGACTTGTAGGGGCTGGCCTGTTTGTTCCTCCTGGGCTAGTCAGATATTAGGGACCCTCTAGGTCCATGTAGGCCACTTCTACCCATCCTTCCTATGTATCTTTGTCCTGCTGCTTAAGTAAAGTAGCCGTATGGTGTTCTACTCAGGCTCCTAGTGTTCCATTGCAGCAGAACAGATTTGAGACATAAATACTGCTTATTATCACTGTGTTTGTGCCTGCTTTTTCAGAACATGGCATTGAGTCTTTGTGTCTTCATCGTACAGTGTGCAGAGGCTTTTACTTGCCAACAGCCACCCCAGTAACTTGCCAGGTTATTTGTCATTCTGGTTTACACAGCATGCCACTTAATTTGAAGTCATGTTTTAATGTCTTTAATGTGTTACTACTTTTCATATATTCCTTTTTAAAGCTGAAATAGCCTCTACATGTCCACAAGTCCAGCTCCCTAGTTTGTTTTTTTTTTGTTTTGCAAAAGCAATTGAGTCCCAAGGGGTATGTGTGTATGTGTGTGTGTGTGTGTGTGTGTGTGTGTGTGTGTGTGTGTGTGTGTGTATGTCCCAGGCTATATATCTGGTAGAGCCAGAACTAAAACCCAGGTCTTCTGAATCACAGCCCAGTGTCCTTTTCACTATACCAGTTGCCTTTTACTCCCATTAAAATTGTCCCATGTCACTCCTCCATATAGCCTCTTTGCTATCCTGATGGGGTGTGTGTGTATGTGTGTGTGTGTGTGTGTGTGTGTGTGTGTGTGTGTGTGCGTGTATGTGTGTATATATGTATGTATGTATGTATGTATGTATGTATGTATGTATGTATGTATGTGGCGAGAGGTATTATATAGCAACAAGAATCTCCTCAAACTCGGTAGACTTGGCTTCATTTCAGAATTAAATTGTTGCAAAAGAGCATTGGACTAGGAGTGGAAAACCTGATGACCCATCCCAGCTCTGTGACCCTCAGTAAATAATTTATCTTCTCCGTTCTCTGAGAACTGGCAGATGAGAAGCACAACAAATAGAAGGCTGGCCCTGGAGTTAGGAAGACTGGAGTGCAAATTTGGCCTGAGATACTTAAGTTATGACTCTGGGCAAGTCACTTCATCGCTGCCTGCCTCAGTTTCCTCATTTGTAAAATGAGGATAAGGTATTGTAAATAGTACTTAGCCCAGTGTATTACTGGTAGGTGCTGTGTTGTTTCGTTGTTTCAGTCATGCCCAACTCTTTATGACCCCATTTGGGGCTTTCTTGGGAAAGATACTGGAGTGGTTTGCCGTTTCCTTCTACAGCTCATTTTACATATAAGGAAACTGATGGGGCAAGGCAAACAGGGTTAAATGACTTGCCCAGGGTCACACAGCTAGGAAATGCCTGAGGCCAGATTGAACTCAGGTTCTCCTGACTCCCATGTCAACATTCTGTCCACTGTGTCTATGTCTCTGTCCACTATGTGTATAGTAAGATGCATCCAAGTGGATATTTCCTTTTGTTGGTAGGAATAGAAGTTTTTCATTTTACCTTAGACCTTTTATATATTTTTTTAATTTTAAATTTCCTTCTGTAGAAATCTGCTAACCTTGTGGAAGTCATGTAAATTTTAGCCAAAATACAAGACTTTATTACTTGTTCCAAATATTAAGAAGTAATAAAATTACGGATTTCTGAGCTTGGAAACTTTCACATTCTTATGTTTTTGTACTCAGTTGGTCTAAGTATTATTCTTGAAGGAGAACCAATAAGTTGAATATTTTTCACACATGACTTATCTTTTTCTTCCTTTTAAAATAATAAAATAAGCAAAGCAGCTTACTGGTAAAATAGTTAAAACAAAATTTGGCCAATGTATTGAATGTATGTATCCAGAGAGAGCAGAGAAATAGTATTCATTGTTCCACTTTTTAAACTTGGAAATATTAGACTCTTCCTATTTCTTATGAGTTCACTTTTTTACTATTTGAAAATATATATTCTTGAATATCCATACTTAAAGTAGCATAAGTATGTTTTTAAGAAAAATATATATGCATGTCTTTGAATTGTATATTTACCTTGTTAATTCAAAATCTGAAATATTATATAGATAATTTTAAAGGTAGAATGAATTCCTAGATAAGCAGTGGGTGTTTGAGTTCTCTTTTCCATTGTTTAAGATCCTGTAAATCTAAGAAATATTAAAGATGTAATATTGGCAAAACCTGGTGAATAATTATATATTGGAGGATGAGGAGGGGAAAAGAAAGAAGGAAGAACAGTTGTTTGAAAAGAATCCAAGATGATTCTTAATTCTAAAGAAGTGCCATTGTGTGTTAACAGGTATTTGTTGTTGTTTGGGGGGGATGAGTGATATGTGTAATTAATTTGTTTTTATCAGGATTATTTTCAGTTGTTGGCAGGACATCACATCAATTCAATTCAAAATACAGTCAGTTAAATGCCTGTATTTTTCTGTATGTTACCCACACGTAGCAAGGTGCCTGTCATGTAGCAGACACATAATAAATGTGATTAGTTTGTTGGAATGAAGTCATTGTGCTCAGACTGAGAGGACAAAGTTAAACATGACACACATTTTGTGGTTAAGGAGTTTATAATGGGGGAGAAAACATGCAAATAACTATGAAACAAGGAAAATTGTGGTAGGTAGGTAGGAGTGGTTCAGACAGTGTGCTATGGGAAATTTGAGTAGGGACAGAGAATTTTCTCTGGAGGGAAGGTGTCAGCGAAGGCTTATTGCCCGAGATTACATCTGCATTGGACCTAGAAGGAAGGGAGCAACTTCAACAGATATACTTTAATAGATTGAGAATGGGATGGCTGTTCCAGCATAAGGTTCAGCATAAGCAAAATCATAGAGCCAGAGAATAAATAATAGGAGATTTAGAGTAGACCATATGACTTAAATATCTAAAGCAGAGGTGGGGAGCCTACAGCCTCAAGGCCACATTTGACCCTCTAGGTCTTCAGGTGAAGCCCTTTGAATGAATCCAAACTTCACAGAACAAATCCCCCTCATAAAAGAGTTTGTTCTATAAAATTTGGACTCAGTCAAAAAGCCACACCCAAGATAAAAGAAAGGGGAAGAGTCAAATGTAACTCTAAGGTTAGAAAATGGTAATATCCTGAATTTGAGGGCTTCATTTCAGAATTAGGGAAAGTGGTCAGTCTCTCTTGATCATTTATCAGCATTTAGAAGTATAGGCCTCTAAATGAATGGTTATATTTTAAGTAGGACCATGTTGATCCCAAGATGGCAGAGAAGGGTGCTGAAATGTGACTGCCTCCAGTATTCCTCCAAAGACGTGTGCTGCATGCCCTCTCGTCCTGTGTAATTCTTGTTCATATGTTTATATAAATCTTCCATAAAAGATCTATCCAATATTCTAGAGGCCACCTTCTGGTTCTGATAATATTTCATATATACCAATATGACATGAGGGGCGACTAGGTGGTGCAACAGTGAATATAATGCTTGCTCTGGAGTCAGCAAGACTCATCTTAAATTTAGATCTGGCCTCAGACACTTCCTAGCTATATGACCCTGGGCAAATCACTTAATCCTTTACCTTGTTTGCCTCAGTTTCCTCATCTACAAAATGAGCTGGAAAAGGAAATGTTAAACCACTCCAGTATCTTTGCCAAGAAAACCCCAAATGGGGTCACAAAGAGTCAGACACAACTAAAAATGAGCAAAAACAACAACATATAACATGACTGCGCATCTATTATCTCTTATTGTTGGCTACATGACTGACCCACCACATTTTCTCAACATGCATGTTTTAGATGATGTCATCTGTGCTATTATTTACATGTAATCTGACCTCTAGAAATCCTGCCTTCTCACCCTGTAAGTTTTGTAACTTACCCTGGGATTGCCCTAGGACAGCTTCTCTTTGGTTGTTGATTGTAGAGTGAGTAAATGAAACTTCATCTCAACCTTCTATGTTTGGCCAGCCCAGACAGAGTTTCATCCTATCCAGCCATCCCATTTCCTTGCAATCACAGAAAACTGGCTTTCCGCTAAAGATACTGCATCCATGTTCACCCTCTCTAGTATTGGCTGTCTTCCTATATACTGGGCCAAGAGGAGGTGTAATCAAGCTTTTTGCTCCCTACTGCCATTTCTAGGTCCTTCCCCTGTCTATCACCTTCACTTAACCATCTATCTTCCTTTATGCTTCACTCCGTCCAGATATATTACTCTATCCATCTTCTGATGACTATTATCTACCATCCCCCCAGGTTCTCTATTTCTCCCCTGTTTCATAGCTAAATTCCTAGAAAAAGCTGTCTACTCTCATTGCCTCTAATTTTACACTTGCTATTCACATCTCAGCCTTTTGCAGTGAGGTTTATTCATTCATTAATCATCATCATTGATCATCAAACATTTTATGTGATAGAATACTTTATATAAGAAAGTAACTTATGTATAAGTGAACTCTTTTCATTTGGTTCTCTATCATTTGCCAATTCTAATCTTTATTCAATGAAGTAGAAGAATGATTTGAACACTTTTTTCTTTTTTTATTTTGATTGTGATACCATCTTTATTAGTCTTATTAATACATTTATGAATCTCTAATATTTTGACCATTTTTCTCACTTATTTTATACCATGTTTAATGTACATTAACTTTGCCAAGAAGTATGTTTTATTTCATTCATAGAGTGAATATTCATTGGAAACTTTTGCACTCAGATATTCAGTGTCAAAACAAAACAATGAATTTGACATAGTGTGCCATATAAAGTAGATTTTTTAAAGGCCTAAAATACTTGAGATTTAACTTACATTTTCTAGCTCAATGATTCTCAAAGACAGCCTATATTCCATGGCTCGCTAGAGTGTCAGGAGTTTTACTAAGTGTGCTGTAATTTGTATGAAACTTACACTTGAAATTGTATGTGTATGCAGTTCCATAGACTGTTACTAATTTTTCAGAGCAAAGAATTATATTTCAGTTGGAGCTAAACATTTTGAGAACCATTTCTCTAAATAATTAACATAAATATCTAAATCTCTTTGTCAGTGAAGGCTCATTTATTCCTTATTATGTTATTCTTTTTTGAAGTATATGGTAAAATAATTTCTATGTTGGTAAGAATTAAAAATAGTTATATTTCTCCTCCTTCCCTCCCCAGTTTTCACCAGTATACCTTCTGTCTTTATTTAAATGCTACAATGTATGGATTTTTTTTCAACTTTTGCTTCCTAAGGAATTGCCTTGGATTTCTTTTTTTTTTAAAAGAAATTATTTATTTATTTTTAATTTTAAACATTCACTTCCATAGGATTTTGAGTTTTAAATTTTCTTCCCCTCTTTCTTCTCCCCCCTCCCCAAGACAGCATGCAATCTGATATAGGCTCTACTCATACATTTATATTAAGCATATTTCCCATTAGTCATGATGTAAAGAAGAATTAGAACTGATGGGAAGAACCATGTGAATAAAACAAATCAGCAAAAGAAAAGGAGAGCAAATAGTATGCTTCCATATGCATTCAGACTCCATAGTTCTTTCTCTGGATGTAAATAGCATTTTCCATCGTGAGTCTTTTGGAGTTGTCTTAGATCCTTGTGTTGTTGAGAAGAGCCAAGTGTATCAAAGTCAATCTTTGCTCAATGTGGCTATTACTGTGTACAATGTTCTCCTGGTTCTGCTCACGTCACTCAGCATCAGTTCATATAAGTATTTCCAGATTTTTCTTAAGTCCACCTGCTTATCATTTTTTATAGCATAGTAGTATTCCATTATGTTAATTTTTCTCTGTTTTTAATAGACAATTTTGGTTAAAGTAAATAGGAACTTTTGGAAGAATTGTTGAAATAACAGTGTTTATATTATAAGTGTAAAAAGATTGCTACAGTAAAAGAAATGAACTGAAGTTATGTTTACTCTTTAATTAGAGTCAGTGTTAATATGGTTAAAATAAAATACTTCAAAAGAAAATAATTGAAATTTCCTTGAATTGCCAATTGAAATTTGGTATGTTTAGCTATAAACTGTCAAGAATATTATCACTTGCACCCAGCTCATTCTCTTTATTCATACAGATACCATCTTAGTTTAGGCCCTCATCACTTCTCACCTAGATTATTGCAACTCCTAATTGGTATCCCTGCCTCAAGTTTTTTCCCCACTCCAGTCCATTTTCTGCATAGCTACCTAAATGTTTTTTCTCAAGCTCAGATCTGAGAATGTCACTTCCCTACTTAGTAAACTCTAGCAACTCTCTCTTGCCTCCAGGACAAAATATGAACTTTCTTTTTTTAACTTTTAAAGTCCTTGCAACTTGGCCCCAGCCTATCTTTCTAGACTCATTGTACAGTTATCTCTTTCACATGGCAGGGGTTAGGAGCACAGCACCCCCACAATCTGGAAAATCTGTGTAAAATTTTTGGCCCTCTCTTTGTACCAGAGAAGTCTGATTTTTTTTTCTTTTTCTTTTATGGGGTGTTTACAATCCCTTACTGTAATATTTGGGCTAAGTATTTGTTCATAGGCTCTGTGTCATCTGCTAGCCTTTCATATCATCTGTGGCTTTAGCAAAACTCTCCCCAAATTTCCATTTAATTTCTTATGCTAACCCGCTATATAGCAAAACCACAATGGGGAAATTTGTGATGGGTAAAGCATTACTGTAGATTATTGCCCTTCCTGCTCTCTGCAATCCAGCCAAACTGATCTCTCTGTTCCTCCCCGATAACACTTTTGTCTCCTGTCTCCATTCCTTTCCACTGTCCAGCCCCAGTATCTGGAAACCTCTCCCTCCTTATCTGCACCTCACAGGATTCTTCTCTTCACAGTGCAGTTCACAAACCACCTTTAAAAAAATTGAAGCCGTTTTTGATTCCTCTAAGTACTAGTTCCCCCTCTCCTTAACTATATTCTATTTAAAATACTTTGCATTCATTCTCTTTATATTTCCTCTGTAAAAATTACAAATGCACTCATCTTCCCCATTAGAATGTAAACTCTTTGAGAGCAGGGATTACTTCATTTTTTGTCTTTGTTTCTCCAGCACCTGGCACAGTGTCTGGTATATAGCAGGTGCTTAATAAATGCGTGTTGTTAAAGAATGAGCTAGTGTGGTAAAATGAAGAATATCCTGAGTGCACTAAAAAGAAATCAGGGGCATGAGTTTTAGTCCTCACTCTGCTACCAGTTTAGCTTTGTGATCTTGGCCATGTTGCTTAACATTTCTGAGTTTCACTTTCCTAATCTGGGGATTGGGCTAGAATCTAGCCACTAGGTAATCTCTAATCTCTTTACCAGCCTTAGCAGTCAATGGAATCTCCACTGGCTGGTTTGCCTCTTATATTAATAATATGTTTACTGTCTTCCTAGGACATACAATGGGGTGCAAATGATTTGAAACATTAATTTTGATATAGTTTCATTTTATGACAGTAATGCTCATGTATTTGTGCTTCTTTTAACACTTGGCTGATCCAGAAAGTCTGTCCTTGATCAGATGAAACCACATTGAACTGATTTCTTTGCCTTTAGTTAGTGAACTCAATGCTAAATCCTACAAAAAAGTTATTGCAATAGAGAATATATTGCATATTAAAAGTTTTTTAAGGATGTAAAAATAGTAAGATGTATAGGTCAATAAATTTAGTTATTTTACATTATCTTAAGTAATTCACACATTATTGTATATATAGAGGATATGACAACCCTCAAAGATGGGTCAAACCTGATAACTATTGTACATTTATAGTTTTTCCTATGTACAACTAATATTGGCAGCTAATATTGCCAGAAGGAATCTGAAAACCATTGATGAGAATTTTGAAGTCTTGGGGAAGAGATGGGGCTACCTTTTTAACAATTAAATTTGTCCAAAATGGAATGGGCTGCCTCAAGATGTGGGCAGCCAGGATGGAGAAGGACCTTGAACTTTACAACATATGAATGAAGATTTCTCAAAGGAACTAGGAATGTTTATCCTCGAGAAAAGAAAACTCAGGATGGACTTGATAAATGTGTTCAACTATTTGAAGGGCTATCATATGAAAGAATTAGATTTATTCAATTTGGCCACAGATGGCAGAAGTGGTGGGTTTCTTCTTGGAGGATTTCAATTAGAGACTAGATGACCACTTGTAGGGTTATAATGGGATTCATTTCATGTATAGCTGAAACTATGAGGCTGCTGAGATCCCTTCTAATTCTCAAGTTCTGTGAAAGGCCTCTATGGTACTTCTGCAGATTGAAGGGAAGGGTTACTGAAAATAACATAGTTTTGGAAAGTGAACATCTACTTTGCTAATAAATTGGTGTCTGAGAACAGGATTTATATTTCTGGACTCCAACTTAAAAAGACAGAAAAGATAAGCTTTTAGCCAGATATAAAGTATACCTTCAGTTACACCTTAGTAAAAATGTGTTTTTCTATATCTTTGAAGAGCTTCAAATTGAAAAGGAAGCAAGGAACTCAGTATTTCTAAAACATAATTCATTATCATTTTTACCCTAAAACTTTTTCTCTTCTTAAGTCTTTTTTTTCCTGCTAAATATGCCACCATCCTTCTTTATATTCAGGTTTTTGACCTCAGACTCATCCTCAACTCCTTACTTTTTTCCTTCCTGCCATATCAACTCTTTACCAGATCTATTGATTCTATGTCCACGACATTTCTAGAAGCTGTCCTTTTTTCCACTCAAACAACCACCACCCTAGTTGAGGCTATCATTGACTCTCACTTGTACTATTACAAAAACTTCCTAATTGGTCTGTCTGCAGTCTCTTCTTTCCAATCTCTCCCCCACACAGTTACCAAAGTAATATTTCTATTACACAGCTTTGACTATGTCATTCCCCTGCTCAAAAAGCCCCACTTTTAAAGTTAGTCTCATTAACTTTTGGGTAGCTATAGTTATTGGTTAAGTTTGTTTGTCTTATTGAAAGCAAGCCTAACTGGCCTCTTTGTAGCATTGCTTCTGTTCTTCTCTCTGTGGCCAACAGAACAAGTCTACATGACAGTACTTCAAATGATTGAACATAACCAACATAGACTTCCTTAATTTTCTCTTCTCTAGGGTAAACATCCCCAATTCCTTCAAATGGTTAAATTCCATTATGTCCATGAGTAACTATTAGGAACCTGTCTGCTTAGCTGTTTTTAGAAATGTCATAATCAACTGTTGACATTTTGTTATTTCCCAGCTATTTGGAATGGAGGGGCACAATAAAATACATCACCCTTTCCTCATTTAGCTGTAGCTAGGAAAGTGAATTTCAGCAAGTCATACTGCTTATATTGAGGGGGCAGCTTTCTGCTATAAAAAGGGTTGACCTCAGTCCATTCAAAACTGACCTGTCCCTTAGGAAAGAGGGTAGGGGCAACTGACCATCAGATCTGGCATAATTTGCTTTATTTTTATTATTTTTTTGGGGGGTATGGGCAATGACTTGCCCAGAGTCATACAGCTTAGTAAGTGTTATGTGTCTGAGGCTGGATTTGAACTCAGGTCCTCCTGACTCCAGGGCTGGTGCTCTATCCACTGCACCATCTATCTGCCCCCTGCTTTATTATTAAAATTTTTTTTAATAAGCCAAGATCCATTTTCTTACCCTCTCACCCTAGCCCCACCTTCCCAAATGAGAACACAAGAAAAACAAAATCCATTACACACATGTATAGTCAATCAAAACACATGTCCACATTGACTGTGTCTAAAATTTTTTTTGTCTCATTCTGTACTGAGTTCTTTACCTCTTTCTTCATTAGTCCTCTGGAATTCTGGCTGGTGAGAGTTCAGCAAAATAACATTCCATCACATTTATATGCCATAACTTCTTTATCAATGCCCTAATTTATAGTCATTCCCCAAGCTTCCCATTCTTTGCCACCTCAAAAAGAGATATAATTTTTTTTTCCATCCTCAGAATTTGTTTTGCTTTGGACTCATTTCTCCCTTAACCTACCCTTCCTCTAGTTTTCTTTCCATCCTTCTGCGCTTTCCTATTTCCCTACTGAGTGAAATGTGTTTCTGTACCCAACTTTCTCTGTGTGTAATCTTTCTTTTGAGCAGTTCAGATGAGAGTGACGTTCAAGTGTCAGTGACTCCCCTTAACCCTCTTTCTCTTTGTCTGTATAAATGTCTACTTGTGTATCCTGTTTGTGAAACAATTTCCCCTAATTCTTCCTTTTCCTTCTTTCTCTGCATCCCCCCTCCATTGTATTCCTCTTCCCCTCTCTTTCCTTAAAATCATCAAGACACAATTCAACCACTCCCAAGTCTGGTCTAATAAGACTCCCTCTATAGACTCTGATGATGATGAGGTTCAGAGGGGACACGTAAGTCTCCCCATATTTGGATATAAGTATATTGTTTGGTACACAGTAGGTACTTAATAAATGCTTTTTGATTTGATTATTAGTTACACTTTTTGAAAGCTCTAATTTTTAGAAAGTTTTTCTTTATGTCAAATCTAATTGTGCCTTACTGAAACTTCCAGTGATCTCTCCTATTTCTACCCTCTGGAACTAAGCAGAACAAGTCTGATCTCTCTTCCACATGGCAGCCTTTCCAATATTTGAAGACGTCTATCATGTTCCTTCTAACAAATAATCCTTGTGTTCTATAGTTTTTCAGCTAGTCAGTTTCTTTCCTAAAATGTGGTGCTTCAAACTAAACCTAGTCCTCCAGATGTGGTCTGACTGGGACAGAGTCCAGCAGAACCATCTTCTCTTTCATTCTGAACACTGTTTCAATTAGCACAGCATTAATTAATACTTTTCCTTGGATCGCACTAGCTTTTTTGGCTGTCATGTCACAATTATGACATATGGTGACCTTGCAGTTTTTCCCACACAAAATGTTGTCTAGACATGCCTTCTCCAGCTGGTATTTGTGCAATGGATTTTTTTTCCAAGGGTAGAACTTCACATTTGTCCAAGTCAATTTTTATTTAATTATATTTAGCCCATAATTCTAGCTTTGGGTCTTGACTCTGCCACTGAGTACACTAGGTAGCCTTTTCAGCTTTGTGTCATCAGCATGTTGAATTGCCACCATATATATGCTTTTATACAACTTTTTGATTAAAATTTCAGTAATGGAAATGTTGAATAGTATTAGAACAAGGGCAGATCCATGAGATCCACTCTAAACTCAATAGTCTTCAAGGATTTGGCTGCTTTAAGTAGGACCAGATATTCATACTTGTGTGAGAGAACATTGGCTAAGTTATTCTGAGCTTTGAGACCAACTTACATCGAAGTATAACTGGTGAAATTACAACGGCCAATGGATCTGGTATTTGTCATGTTGGTAAATTATCTGGGGATGCACTCACTACCTTCTGGTGCTCTTTCTATTGTGATGAGATCACTGGCTCCCTGCAGGGAATGCTGCCAAGTTTAGAATGTAGGCCTCCATGGTTAAAAGCTCTATTTTGCATAGGGTCTAATTTGCAGTTCAACAAAGGGAAAATAGTGATGAACTTGGAATCACGTAGCTGGCATCTGAATCCTGGTCCTGCCTCTTACTTCCTATATGACTTCCCTCAAATCACTTAGTTCCTCTATATAAAATGAGTGGTTTGGCTTCTGTGATAGGTACCTTCCAGTTGTAGATCTAAGATGTAGTTTGAGATTTTTTGAGGAGTAGACACTGGATTGCAGCTAGATGACTTTTGAATCAGGCTGAAATATGTTCCCGATTATGACATTTGAAGTATGTGTCATAGCCACTGATGGTCCAAGCAGATCAAGATTGGGACAAGGTAAGCCTCTTTTTTTTTGGTAGTAAGATGATCATTCTCAGGCATGATTCTTTGGTCACATGTTGTAGCCAGGGTGAAGTAGGGCACAAACACCATTAGTATGCCACAAGCTCTAGAAGTCCCTGGAGCTCAGCAATTCTTGAGACATTTTCCCATCTGAAGATTGTGTCAACTTTATGGAGAGACTAAATAACCTTTTGAGAAATCCTATGTCCATGATGCTTCTGCTCTTTGTACCTGACTCAGTATACCATGACTGTCTAAAGGTCCTGGCCTGCCATGGCGATATAGATAATACATCAAGCTGGAGAAGCATATGGTCAGTTTAATGACCAATGAGTTCTTAAGGGTGGAAGGGAGTTGGAGTAGTCCATGATTTTTGTGAACTTATTCCTCACAGTTTTGTAACTGGATACAGCATGTCTTTGAGAGAATAGAGAAAAATTTCAGTTTCTTAAATGGCCTCATGAATTGTAATTGAGGGAAATCCAAACTCTGCCAATATTAGAGCTGTCAGGTATGCTAGGGGGCAACTGCTTTGTAAGTTTCTCATGTTTGCTGTCTGTGCTATTAGCCTTGTTCTCATACATCTATTCTCTCAGGAGTTCTAGTATTTTAACAGAATTCAGCAGATGGCTATTATGTACAAAAGAATTACAATACGATTCCTATGTTTTTAGTGACTGTGACCAGTATGTTTTGGTGTGCAATTTCCTTGAAAGGGCTTTATTGAATTAGATGTTTAGGTATTTGAATGCCTGGCACTAATTGACTAGCTCAGTGTTTATAGTCTATTGAAAGTTGCTGGGTTTCCTTTCAAAAACCTTAATTAATATGTAAAAATTCCTCTGCAGTAATCATAGTTTTGGCATCTACCTCACAGATGATTGTGAGATATTTATAAAGCAATTGATAAATTCTTATTCCTTTTATTTCCCCCTAGTCACATAATAATTAATAATAATGATAGCCAACATTTATACGGCACTTTAAAGTTTGCAGAGAGCTATATGTTTATTATTTTATCTTCACAACAATGTTGGGAGGTAGGTGCTATTATTATTCCCATTTTGTAGATGACAAAACTGAGGCAGACAGAGGTTAAATGACTTGCCCAGGGGCAAACAGAGCTAGCGAGTGTCTGAGAGGCAGGATTTGAACTCATCTTTCTGACTCCAGTTCCAATGCTGTATCCACCATTCAATTTAGCTGTCTAGGTAGTAGATAAGTCAAGCTTGGTTAAATTGTCATGGTTAAATACAAGTCAGGGAAACTTGAGGTCAAAGTTCTTGTCTTGTGCATCTTAAATATCCCCTGTGGTAATGTACTCAGCAGAGTATTAACTTCATAGTAAGCCTTCAGAAAGTAGTTGATTAATTCATTGATTGAAAAGGACCCTAACAGGTCATTACATCCATTGCCTAATGAGTCATTTTCATCCCAATTTTTAAAAGATTTCCTATTGTACTTACCGTTATCCCAAGAATCTCTAGAAGTTTCGAGAACAAAGTTAAATTGATTTCACTAGAATGCTTTAAATAAATAAATAAATAAATGCTATGCAATACTTCAGTGAATAGGGTTGTGAAATGAAACTAATGATATTTCATATTTCATTTAAATGTAGCAGTCCAAAAAGCTTGTAAATCACTTACCACTTATTCAAGATAGACAATTATTTTGTTGTTGTTCATTTGTTTCAGTCATATCTGAATGTGACTCCATTTGGGGCTTTCATGGCAAAGATAATGTAGTGGTTTGTTATTTCCTTTGCCAATTCATTTTACAGAAGAGGAACTAAGGCAAACAGGGTTAAGTAACTTGCCCAGGGTCACATAGCTAGCAAATGTCTGAGGTCAGATTTGAACTCAGGAAGATGAGTCTTCCTGAATCCAGGTCTAATACTCTTATCTACTGCACCACCTAGCTGCCAGAAAACTACTTATCTTATTTTAAAAAAATCTTTAAGGTAACATACTCTTAATCATCCTTATTGTCACAAAGTTCTTCTTTCTCTGTAGAAATGGAAAATAGATGCTTAGTTTCTTTCTTTAATCATAACTTTATTAAACTTTATAATTTTATTATTAAATTTAAATCATCAAACTTTATTATGAACATTATTTTCAGTGTTTCTGTTTCTCTTCATAGGTGTGAACGCCGTTTTGAAGGACATCTTAACCGCTGCCATCCCTGTGCAATTTCTGTAAGCCCTTGTGGGCGATACATAGCCTGTGGATCAGAGGACAAATATGTATGTGCTACAATGAAATGCTATTTAAACTTGAAATCTTTAGGTGGATAAAGTGTTGTTTGAGACTAAAGTGTAAAGACCAATCTGTAGGGAAGGAATTGGGCAAAATCACTTTCCATCCTGAATATTGATTGTGAATATGAGGTTATTTCATAGATATGTAGGGTTTTTTTTTTTTAAACAGACCTATGATTTCTTTAGCTTATCTGCAGCCAATGCACTCTCTTTGTCCTAATATCTTAGAGAGTTGTCTGGATACACAGCAAGGCTAAAAGACTTGGTAAAGATGACATAGCCAGTGTGGTTGGAGGTGAGGCTTGAACTCAGGGCTTCTTAACTCTGAGACCAGCCTTCTATGCCCCATACATAAATATTCGAGTATTTTAACATTAGTCAAGAAAATCCCGTATTTTCTGTTTCTATGAAGCATAATACAAATTTGATACATATTCCATCCCCTCTGAGACCTTGCTCCATTTGTACTGGCTCCTTCACCTTTGCCTGTAAACAGACTGATGTTTCTTCTGTGCTAAGAACAGAAACAATTAAAACAACTTCCCGCGACTGTCCCTTTATGGGACTGCCATTATATCTTTCTTCCCTTTTACTATTACTGCCATCTTGCAAGAGTGCTTCCACCAGTTCACTCATCACCCATCCACTCCTTGAGACAATGCACTCTGACTTCTGTACTGGTCATGCTATTAGAAATGTCCTTTCTAAGGTCATGAAAAGTGACCTTTTCATTTCATTCATTGTCTCAGTCTTCAGCCCCTTTGATCTTTCTGCATTTGACAGTTAACTTCTTTTTGACTTTCCCTTTGGCTTTTACTGCTTTTACTTTTTTTCTGTTTCTCTTCTTACTTGTGTCCCCCCATATCCAAGCTGTTGCCAAGGATTACCAATTTCACTTTTGCAGCATCTCTTGAACATGTCCCTTTCTCTCCTCTGACACTGCCACCACCAGTGAAAGCCCTCATCACCTCCAACCAGGACTATTACAAAAGCCCTCTGGTGGATCTACCTGCTTCAATTCTCTCCCTACTCCATCTGTCCTCCATTCAGCCGCTAAAGTATTTTCCAGCTGTGATCATGTCACCCTTCTACTCAATGAACTCTAGAGACTCTCTATTGCTTCCAGGATCAAATACAAATTCAAAGCCCTTCATGACCTACTTTTCCCCCTCTTGCTTGTCTAGTCTTCTTATATCTTACTCCCTGGCCATGTACTCTGTGATCTAGTGACATTGGCCTCCTGGTTGTTCCATGAACAAGACACTCCATCTCTAAGCACTCTCTGGCTATTTCCCATGCCTGGAATGCTCTTCCTCCTCTGCTCCAACTGCTGACCTCTCCTTTAAGTCCAAGTTAAAATCCTACCTTTTTTTTTTTTTGGCAACTGGGGTTAAGTAACTTGCCCAGGGTCACACAGCTAGTAAGTGTCAAGTGTTTGGTCTGAGGCCAGATTTGAACTCAGGTCCTCCTGACTTCAGGGCAGGTGCTCTATCCACTGTGCCACCTAGCTGCAAAATTCCACCTTCTACAGGAAACCTTCCCTCACGGTTCTTACTTCCAGTGTCGTCCCTTTATTATTTACATCCTATTTATCCTGTCTATAGATTAATTTGTATATATTTGTTTGCATGTTGTCTCCCTTATTAGATTGTAAGCTTCTTAAGGACAGGGACTGTCTTTTGCCTCTTTTTGTATCCCCAGGACTAAACACAGTGTCTGGCACATAGTTGGTGCTTAATAAATGTTTAATGATTGATTGTCTGAACACTCCTCTGCCTCCTTGGCGGGTGAATTTCCCTCTACCCACCTCTTAAGAGTGGATGTCCTGCCAGGCTCTGCCCTTCCCTCTTTTCTGTATATCTATACACTCTCATCTAGCATGTCTGCAACCATGACTTATCCTATGATCTCTTCATAGATGACTCCTAAATCAACCTATCTGGTCTCCATCTCTCCCTAATGTTCTAGTCTCTCCTATGTAATTGTTGTTTTATATCTGAACTTAAAAACACATGCCCTTAGGGTGATGGAGGCAGTTTCAGCATCAGCATTAGCATTATGCCAGAAATGCAAGGGAAGTTATCCCTGAAAGTCATAACAGACTCATAAATGATACTAATTCCCAACACAACACCCCAGACACCTGTTGAAATGACACCCATTGATGTGCTCTGTTGCACAGCTCTTTCTCCATGGGTGAATAAATTGGGAAAAAGATACAAAGGCATGTCAAGACCAGAGTTTTCTTGCTTTTTGAACCATCCAGACTATCAAAAGCACAAAATTGGCTAGCTTAATTAAATTTACCAGACTCAGTAGGCACTTCTTCATCCTTAATTATGCCCAGTTATGCTACCCCTGTGTGTCACAGGGGAATGACGTGGCAGCAATTGCCATTATATTACAAAACCTAGACTCAGTTCTGACCCTAACTAGATTATTAACTTCCCCAGTCATGTCCTAAACTACCCTGCCTCTGATCATTCCTGTGGGCCTTCTTCTGGCCTTGAGCAGAGTTCTTTCACATATGTACCTGGCAAAATCCTTCTTTAAGAACCAGCTCAACTTCCATTTCATCTGTGAAATCTTCCCTGACCTCTACAACTAAAAGTTTTCTCCTTACTCAAATGCTCTTAGTATACATTGTTTGGATTTCTTTTTTATTCCTATTACCTTCTACCACGTATTTGTTTACATATAGCCTCCAGATTAGATTGTCAGCCTCTAATTGGCGGGGCCATTATGAGGACCAAATCAGATCATAAGTTAAATGCTTTATATACCTTAAAGCATTATATTATTATAGTTACATAATATAATGATAGTGATTATTGTTATTATTGTTTTTGTAATCAACTGTCACTTAAACTTCCAATTAACACTTACTAAGTTGCTGCTACATCTACTAAATGTCTTTCATACTGAGAGTCCAATCTCCATTAAAATCTGTTTTTAATTATCAGTATATCCGTTCTGTTATACGTTATAGTATAGATCTTTTTCTTTATAAATTTACCAAAATAACTGCCAATTTGTGATATATATTTTAAAATGTATTATATATGCTTGCACAAAAATTCTCCACAGAAGACCCACTTTGGTGCTTTATCATGATGTGTTGATCTTTTTCACCTATCCATCCATCCATCTATCTATCTATCTATCTGTCTGTCTGTCTGTCTGTCTGTCTGTCTATCTAATTATCTGTCTGTCTCTATCTGTTTGTCTATCTCTCTGTCTACCTATTTTTAAAATTTGCATCAGTAAAAGAAAAACATGTTCCACCTGGTCCCAGAATGAAAAAGTAGGGACACTGGGTGAAAGTTGGAAAGAGGCAAATAATTTGCTTGCTGTTGGGGAGAAATTCCTGAATGTTAGAGCTATCCACAAGGGTAATATTGGCTGCCTCTGAAAGTAGTCATTCAGTTAGTCAACAGAAGTTTATTAAATGCCTACTATGTACCATGCACTGTGCTAAGTGATGGGGATACAGATATGTAAGAGATAGTCCCTTCTCCCAAGGAGTAAGAAGACAATGCACAAAAGGAGGCTGAAAATCCAGGGATGGGGTGGATGGAGAAGTTTGGAAAAGTCTAGAGATTTCCCTTTGCTAGAGGTCTTTAAGCAAGTGCCATCTGAACCCTTGTTTGGTAGACCATAGAAGGAATCTTGTTCGGGTAAAGGTCAATCTATACGACTTCTGCTAGCTCTGAGATTCTGTGAAACCCTTGAAACTTCCTGCAAACTGTATTGTACATATATAAGTATATACAGAATCAAAATAAAAAGAGAATTATTGGTTTACAATATAATCATTATATTATAATGATTTGGAAGTGAAAATATTTTCTATTGATTTAAATTTAAAAAATTTTTAAATCTGAAGTACTGAAAATAAAAATTCCAGGAAGCATGTTTCAAATTGGGCTATAGTCAGTCAGCTGACGTACATAGTTGAACTCCTGTAGCACATCTGATACCTGAAAGTTGCTGCAGGTGATTTCAGTGCCAGGGGACCGCCCTAGATTGCATAGGTTTATTAACTTCCTGCAGGTGGCTGCCTACAGCCAGGGAGAAGATAAGCAGCCAAAAACACATTATCACTCTCTGGATGTAGATCAGGCTTTAAATTTAAATATTTCTTTCGTATTAATGCAGTTTTAATCATTCTCATCACACAGTTCCTGTATCCAAATGAGTATTTGTTTTGTAGATATGGAAACAGAATTGAGATGAAAATTCTGATACATTTTATTGATTGCTTAGTCCATAATGCCATGTTTTCTCTTAGTGACAGGTTCATTTAATTTAGCAAACATTTATGAACCACCTACTCTTGTTACCAGTGATACGAGGAAGAAAGGCAAGGAAAAAGTCCTATGAATAGTTTACAGTCTAATTGGAATTAAGACATGTCATGAAGGATCTAGAAAGTAATTCCTAGGCAACATATAAAGAAATCCTTGATAGAGTGACAGATAATATATTCAAGGTTTGAAGAATTTAAAATAGGAAAGAGTATTGTCAGGTGACTTTTATGAAGGAAGTTTTCATGGAGGTGGTAAGTCTTGGCCTGGACCTTGAAAGAAGTATGGTATTTTGATTTATTATCCTTTTGGCCTTGGTTTCTCCATTTGTAAAATGGGGGTGGGGTTGACCTAGATAATTTCTGATATTCCTTTGAGTTCTAAAATTATTTGACCCTATGTATGTCTGAGAGGAGTGTGAAAAGTATTTTAGAACAAAGTTGAAAAAAAATTCCTAATTCACATATTCATTCTACCAGAAAGCTAGGCAGCATGGTGGGTAGAATGCTGAATTTAGGGAGGGAGAGACATGAGTTCAAATCCTGCCTCAAACCTGTAACTAGCAGTGATTCTGGACAAATCACTTAAATCTCTCTTGGCCTCAGTTTTCTCATTTATAAAATGAGGGAAATAACTCTTACCTCAAAGTATCATGCGGGATCAAATGATACATGTAAAGAATCTTGCAAAGCTTAAAACCATATGTAAGTGATATCTGTTATCATTATTAATATTAATAACAAGACACCTTCTTTGTCTAAGGCATTGTATTGAGTGATGGGGAAATTCAAAATCACATGAGGGTTAGCTCCTGCCCTCCAAAGGCATACAATTGAGTGGGCACACATGCATGCAAACTGAGGCAGTGTAAAAGCCACACAACTGAAATTACTCTCTCCTCAAATTTTCTTAGGGTGTGTTTCCATTTCTTCTTTGCTCATCACCCTTCTACCTTATACTTGAGGCATCCCTCCTATTCTATTTTAAGCTCTTTGAGCTCTCTCTTGCAGGAACAGTGCTGGTTTTCATCTTTGTATCCTTAAAATTTAATATCTTAGGAATACCAGAAGGATCTGGAAAACTCCAAGAATCAAGTTCTAGGAAGCTGGCTGAAACATGTAAAATTAAAAACAAAAACAAACAAAAAACCAAAAACTTTGCCAAGAGTTACATAGCTAGTACTTGTCACAGGTGGGATTTGAACTTAGGCCTTCTTGTCTGCAAGCCAAGAACTAAATTCACTACCTCATTTTGCCTGCCTTGCAGGTAGTGTGTATTTAATAAATGCATTGGGTAAATTGGATGAGTGGAATAAACAAAATACAATAGGTGTTAAGATTAGGGACAATCACTTTCAGGTGATCAGTGATGGTGTCATGGACAGGGGTTGTTGGCATTTGTCTTAAGTCTTGAAGGATGGGTGCTATATAGATAGAGCTGGTGAGGAGGAATGACATTCCAGACAGAATACAAAAATAAAGATGCATACTGAGGAATTTAAAAGGCATTTATGAAATGCCTATCTGGGCACAAAGTCCTACCTTGATATTCAATTGTGGCACAGAGGTGACCCTGACTCCTTGAAGGTTTTCCTAATCTGGTTGGTTTTACCAAGCCAGAAAAACTTTGAATATGGTCCTGGGAATAGACTATATCTGCTCTTTGAATGAGGACCAACTTAAGTAATGAAAGCAAGATATCATCAGAAGGTTTTTTGACCATTGATGGTTTTACTTAATTGAATGTTTCCATGATCCAGAAGCAGATTACAAGTCACCTGTGCCTTCTTATTCTGTGTATTTCTGGTCAGTACTCTCCTATACATCCTTCAGAGAGGAGCTTCCTAATGGGGGCTTTTCTTGAGAACTTTTTAAATTTCATGGGTACCAGGCCAGCACTTAGGGAGCTGGGAATTAAAGAGCAGAGGACAGTGTAGAATTGAAATAGATGACTACTGGGTTACGGTTGGAGAGAAAGAAGGTGTAATCAGAGCACAGACTGTGAAAGTACTGAGAAGTAAGGGGATTGGATTTTGAAGAGGGCAAAAAAGGGCGCAGGTATCAGAAGGTTGAAGAAAAGGGAAAGGTGGAATGTTTGGAGCTTAATGTCAGATAAGTGACTATTACAGTCACTTAATTAGGGAAGTAGAATGCTTATGAACAATGGCAAGGTCTGGTGTGTGATGAAGCTTCAGATCTCTCACCACTGAAGTCTGCCATCGACATCTTTTTTCCCTTAAATACAAATTTAACCATCCCTCTCTTTCCTTTCTCAAACTTCCCTGTTTATATTAAGGACACTACTACCCTTCAGGTCTGTATCCTTAGAGTTTATCTTTGATTCGTCACATTCTACCCCACTCCCACTCTTTCCAATTATTTCCCATTTCTTATCAATTCTATATGCACAGTATCTTTCCCATCCTTCCCCTTCTCACCATTCCCACAGCCATCCCCCTACTTCAGCACCTTTTTCTGCAGGTAACAGCCTAGTCATTGTTCCCCTTTCCTCAGCTATCGCCCCTCATCCATCTGTCCTGCACACAGAAGACAAGAGTTTTAGAAGACTAAAGCACAGATTTGACCATCTCTCTCCTCTACTCCAAAAACTCCAGTAGCTTCTTGCCATGTCTAGGCTAAAATACAGATCTCTTTATTTTCCAGTTCCAGCTCTTCACAATCTTCTTTCAACAAATGTTTCCTGGCTTATTACATGTTGTGTTCCAGCCAAACCAGTCTCCATGCCTCAGCTCGAGCTAAATCCTATATGCAATCTTTTCTTTATCTCTGCTTCTTAAAAACCCTGGCTTCCTTGAAAGGTCAACTTAAATGCTATCTCATTCATGAGGCTTTTCCAGTGCTCTGTTCAAATTACTTTGTAATTAATTTATATATTGTTGTTATTCAGTCATTCAATTGTGTCCTACTCTTTGTGACCCCACAGACTGTAGCACGCCAGTATTGTCCATGGGATTTTCTTGGCAAAGATATTGTAGTAGTTTGTCATATCCTTCTCCAGTGGCAAACAGAGGTTACATGACTTTCTCAGGGTCACACAGTAAGTGTCTGAGGCTAGATTTGAACTCAGGTCTTCCTCACTCCAGGTCAAGTCCTCTATCCACTGATTCACCTACCACATATGTGTGTGTGTGTGTGTGTGTGTGTATTTAGCATTTATTCATATGTGTTGTCCCCCCCCCCCAATAAACATAAAATCCTTGAGGCAGGGACAGTTTCAAGCACAGGGTAGGCACTTAATACATGTTGACTCATTGATAGTACAGTGTAGGCACTTAATACATGTTGATTCATGAATCAATTTGGGTGACTCTTTATATCAGTTAAATTTTTGCAGTAAATGATTAATTCATGGTCAACTCTTTTTACCCCCTTATATTTCCCACAAAACAATCAAAATACAAACTAACTCTCTTTTAAGCAGTTTCCTTCAGTGAAAGTGATGGAGTATTGCAAAAGGAAGAAAGAATGTTAAGGATCACACACTTTTCAGGTCATCTATAAAGATTAATTATCCTGTTGACAAGCTACAGGTGAGATGTTTCTGGCCAGATCAGTGAGTTGCTAACAGTGCTATGGAAACTGAAGCATGAACACATTGACATTCTCACTGTAAATGACACCAGAAGAAGTAAACAATCCGCAGCTCAGTGGGAACAGAGTAAAATAAAGGAACGGGCAGAATTGGTTTCATCACGCACCCAAAGGCCACAAAGAATATAATTTCACAGGAGGGTTGGTCTTTTTGACATACAGTGTTGATGGCGAATATAAATAGACCACCCTGAAGATGATTACAGTTTATGTGCAAACATCTGTTACAGAGGATGAAGAAAGAGAAGAATTTCATGAAGAATTTGATGAGATCCCCCCAGTCCAAGAGGACATATACCTTAGTTCTGAGCATTGGTGGTTGAAGGATACTGAAAAATATGCCAGAAAATGAGGTTTAGGATTAAGAAATGAAAGAGGCCAAAAGCTTGTACATTATCCAGAAGCTTCATATTTGTGTATTATTTCTTCTAGAAGGTAACTGGAAAGTTTAGAAAGTGTTGAGCAATACGCAGCATCACACAAAATAGAAATTGACTATATCTTGACAGATTGGAAATGGAACAGCAGTGTTGTATACTGGAAAAGGCACTAGCTTTGGAGTCAGAAGATCTGGGTTCACATCTCATATCTATTGCTTCCTCCTGTGTGTCTTGGGCAAGTCACTTAAACTGTCTGCTTTCTCAATTTGTTTGTCTATAAAATGAGGAGATTGGGTGGAGTCAAGCATTTATGTGGTACCTACTGTGTGCTGGGCTCTGTGCTAAGTGCTTTACAAATATGATTTCATTTGATCCTCACATCGACCTTGCAAGGGAGGTGCTAATATACTCATTTTACAGATGAGAAAACTAAGGCAAACAGGTTAAATGACTTGCCCAGTGTCACAGAGCTAGTAATTATATGAGACCAGATTTGTTTTGTTTTTGTTTTTGGCTAGGCAATGGGATTAAGCGACTTGCCCAGAGTCACACAGCTAGTTAAGTATTGTGTATCTGAGGCCAGATTTGAACGCAGGTCTTTCTGAATTTAGGCCTGGTACTCTATCCATTGCACCACCTAGCTTTTCTACTAGATGGCTTCTAAGAACCATTCTAATCCTGTGATCATCAATCAGCAAGCATTTAAACACCTGCTATGTGCTAGGCACTTGCTAGGCACTAAGGATACAAAGCCGAAAGCAATGTTTCTGCTTTCAAGTAGTATGTGTTCTATTGGAGGAGACAATATACACATATGTGTATATATGCATATGTACTCTCTCTCTCTCTCTCTCTCTATATATATATACATATATATATATATATGTATATATATATATATAATTTTAATACAATATATATAAAATTAACACAAAGAGGCTTTTGATGGAGAGTATCTCCAGCAGCTGGGAGTGGAGTTGGGGATCAGAAAAGATGTCATGTGGAAAGGTCATACTTGAGCCAAATCTTGAAAGAAATTAGCAATTCCAAGAGACAAAGGTGAGGAGGGCTAACATTCTAGTAATGAGAGACAGTAGCCAGTGCAAAGATGCAGAGATGGAAAATGGATTCACATTTCTGCATGAAGAACAGAATGAAAGCTATCTTGGCTGGACCATACTGCGTGTCAAGGAAACAACTATGTGACTTGGGGTTAAAAAATTCCTCTTATCATGTATTAAATCTCTGACTATAAATCTACCTCTTCCCTCAAACCCACAGGAGCTTTATAGGGAGTGGGGCAACAAGGCCCTGCTTCCAAGGTGATCCTACATTGATTCACAAATAAAGCCAGGGGCAAGAGCAAAATGCTGGGTGAAGTATGCAGAGACATTGTACCTACCTTTATTATACATATTTGATGATTATTTTTGTGCTGTATTTTGTCCAGCATAAATAAATCTCTTTGTTCACGTTAAGTGAGGGAAATCACAACTATAGCATTCTCCTATTCTCTAAGCCTAGTAATCTTGTCAATTAAAAAAAAATTAGGTTATTGTTTATGAAGCCATGCAAGACTCTTTGCTGAGACATTCAGTAACTCTTCCTTAAAATAGTATATCCTAGAATTCAGCCAGGAGTTGAAACTCACTCAGCTGTCAGTCTGAAGATTCTATTCATTTAGGTTTATGGGGAAAATAAAACCTTTTGAGTAATTTAGCCATCTCTTCTGCCAATTCTTTCAGTACCTTAGCATGTAGGTTATCCAGATCTGGTGACTTGAACTCACCAAGGGTGACTAGGTGTTCATTCTCTTACTGTCTCCCTACTTATCTTGGCTATTTTCCATTTTTGTTCTGTCCTTTCCAGTCCACAAATTGTTCTCTTTGGTAGAGAAAACCAAAGCAAAATGAGTTTAGCAGCTATAAATTTTCTCTCTTGTTATCAGTAAAATGTCTTAAAAACATTGTGTTAAGTTCTGAGTTTGCAAACAGATAAACCAGACAATTGCTTCCTCTCTCAGCAAGCAAGCAAGGAGACAATGTAGAGCAGCAAGGTAGATGGAAAGGCCCAGTGGTTCTTAAGGTACAGATATAGGGCTCCTGGCAATGCTGCTGCGCCTTTACTGTCATTTCCATAGATGAAAGCCTATCTATTGCTTATATGTTATCTAGTGCTTATATTGCTATTATATTTCAAAATGCCAGAGACTTTGGTGGTGAGCACTTTCTTTTCAGGATTATCAATAACTGTGGCAGCTGAGGAGGTGGGGACGGCAGCTCCCACAAAGTCGGGTGCTAGGAATCTCCACAAGGGCTTCTCCCTGGACTTTGGCTATGGAACAAGGCTTGGATGGAAGTGGGGCTGGTGGCCTGTGGTTGGGATGTCGCTCTTCCTAGGGCTCAAGTAGTGATGCTACTCCTTCTTTGAAACCTCATTTGCTCTCTTGTATAGGATTTTAAAAATATCATCTCTTTCCACTTTCTGGCCAAGTGACCTAAAGATTGATTGCTTAGACTTTGCTAAAGAATGGAGGTGAGAGCAAAGAAATCTAGGCTACTGGTTGAGAAGGTTGAGATGATTGACTATACAGGCCTGATGGGGAGGGAAGGTTATGATGGCAGGGAGGTACCTAATTGTTTGAAGCGGCTGGGGTTGAGAGCTTGGAGGTCATGGGGGCATGTTGGGTTGGATGGGGGAGTGGAAAGGGAGGAATTTAAAAGGGATTTTTGATCCAAACTCAAGAGTACCAAATTTAAGATTTTGTTGGTAGAATAGTGTTTTGTGATGGCAAATGTATTTCTGTCAGTGGCAGCTGATATGTATAATGGTCTCCACTCTCCTCTCTGTTAGTGTCCACTCATCCTTTGTGATCAAGTTAAATGCCATGTCTTTAGAAAGCATTCCACAGCTACTTTGTACCCTAGTGATTTCTCCCTCTAAACTTTTTATAGAGTTCATTTTCAGTACTATTCATAGACAGATGATATAATGACTATCTATAGATAGCTATAGAAAAAGCATTTATTATACACTTACTATGTACCAGGCAATTTTTAGTTGTTTTTTTTTTAAATCTCTCCAAACCCTAGTTACAAAAATTACTGAAAATAAATTATCAAATTTTTCTTGCTTTGGCAAAGCAGGAAGCATGTGATTTGCAAATGTACTACATTGTTCTGTATTCTGACAGAGCAAATTCTTTGCAGAAATACTGGCTAGTTTTTCCATATTTTGGCAAGTAATCCTTTGTACTCTGTTAGAGAATTGTAAACTCTGATTATGGTTTTAAAAAAATAAAGCTTCACTTTGCCAGTCTATTACCCCATGAATCCTCAGGAAAAAACATATGTCAAGCAATACACAGAGCATATACAAGGCATGATTGTTGTCTTGAAGGAGTCTGTTCAAATATTACTTGTTTTTTTTAATAATAAGAGTATTGTTTTAAACTAATGCTTAAGCTTGCATAATGACAATTATATTAACAGATCTATATTCAGCCTTAGTCTCTCCTCTGAGCTTCAGTGTTGAAACACCAACTACCTATTGGATATTTCCAACTAGATGTCTTATAGACATCTCAAATTCAACATGTCTAAACCAGAGCTCATTATGTTTTTTTTTTTCCACCTCTCTTTTGAACTTCTCCATTTTTTCCTAGGGTACTACCATACCATGTTCTTATCCTCAAACTTATCTTTTGAGTCCTTACTTACACTCACCCCTGCCCCCCATGTCCAATCAGTTGTTAAATTTTACCTTTACAATACCTCATCCACCCATCTATCTACCCATCCATTAATCAAATTTAGTAAGTACCTACTCTGCGCTGGGGATCATGCTGTGTTTAAGGGGATACAAAGACAAAAGGGAAACAATCTTTTCCTTCAGGAAGCTTACAATCTATCTGAATAGAACAGTGCATCATACATATATAAATATAGACAGATTATTTATTATTATTATTTTAGGCAATTGGGGTTAAGTGATTTGCCCAGGGTCACGCAGCTAGGGAGTGAGGCCAGATTTGAACTCAGGTCCTCTTGACTCCAGGGCTGGTGCTCTATCTATTGTGCCACCTAGCTGCCCCTATAGACAGATTACATGGAAACTATATACAAGCTAACTTATGGGAGGAGGGAGATACTAGTAGTTGGGTGGGATCATAAAAAGTTTCATGTAGAAGGTGGCACTTGAAGTTGAATCTTGAAGGGAATTAGGAACTCTGAAAAGTAGAGGCAAGGAAGGAGAGCGTGCCAGGCAAGGGGGAAAGCCAATGTGAAGAAATAGAGACAGGAAATGGAATGCCGTGTGTGCAAGGGCAGTTTGATTGGCTCATAACATGTGTGAGGGAAATGATATGTGGTAAGCCTGCAAAGATGGGAAGGGTCGGTTTGTGTATAGCTTTAAATGCCAGGCATAAGCGTTTATATTTTGTCCTAAAGTTAAAAGGACCTCATTGAATAGGGGAGTAACATGGACAGAGCTACACTTAAGAAAATTGCTTTGATCACTTTGGCAGGAGAATGTGGAATGGATTGGAGGGGGGGAGGCTAGAGTCAGGTAGGGACTATTACAATAGCTTAGGTGAGAGGTAATGAAATCTCGGACTCAAGTGGTTGCCTTGTAAGTAGGAAGAAGGAATATGTGAGAGGTGCTGTAAAGGTAGAAGTGATAAGATTTGGCAATTGACTTGAAATGAGTGGGAAAATATTAATTTTGTCTGATCTGTGAATAAAGATATAAGGGAAGTTCCCATGTCAACTGAATTAGTACTTTCCTTCCAAAAACAGTTTCACATACGGTATTAAAAATGGTTTTGCCTGGAATTTCTAGGTAATTATATGCACATGTAGATTTTGAGTATTTAAAAGAATGTTCTGTAGGTTTCTAGTTTTCATCTTATACTTTCATTTCTCAGTATTCTGGTTCACTTCTGTAGTCAAATCCTTAATTTTTAGCATGATTGATAGTTTGACTATTAGTGTTTGCATATACTAATTAATGCATATACTATCTTTAATACTGGAGTTTTTCTTAGTATGAATATTTTGTTGTTCTTTTGTTTTAGTCACGTCTGACTCTTTGTGACCCCATTTGGAGTTTTCTTGGCAAAGATACTAGTTTGCCATTTCCTTCTCCAGCTCATTTTACAGATGAGGAAACTAAGACAAACTAGGTTAAGTGACTTACTGAGGTTCACACAGCTAAGAAGTGTCTGAGGCCAGATTTGAACTCATGAAGATAAGTCTTTTTGACTCCAGGTCCTGCGGTCTATCCATTGCATTGAATATTTGGCAGTGAGTATTGTAGCAGTTTAGGTGACACAAAAAAGGTAAATGCTAACTCCTTCAACTGTGGATGCTATCTGTAGCATCCAGATGCTATCTCTACTGATATCTATGGAAGTCAAATCTGTTTTTTAATGTAGACTTTGAAAATTTTTGAGGAAAAGGTTAAAAAGAGCTTCACTTACTGGTTCAGTTTTTTCTGGGCACTTTTGAATGTGTTTTTTGTTTTTCAATCAGCATTTACAAAGTTTCAAAATTCCTTCCTTAAAGAAATCTTTATATATGGGCTAACCTTGTTCATTGGTTTAATAGATAACTGCTCATATGGTATGTTTTAAGAGCTCCCCAAATTTCTTTCTGCTACCCACATATCTACTCTAACATTCTGTCATAGAATTTGTATACCTGCTGTTAGAATGGGTAATTTCAGTCAAGTATTATCTCCAGAAGGTTCACCCTATCCCTTATTACCTATGTCATTCATTAAAAAAGCATTTATTAAGAGCTTATTACGTGCCAGTTAATGTGCGAAGCATTGGACATATACAACAAAAGGCAAAAATAATGGTCCTGGTCCTCAAAGAGCTCACCTTCCAATGGGGGAGACAACAGGGAAAAAAAACTATTGTCCATATAAGATCCATGCAATGTAAATAGAAGGTGATCTTAGAGGGAAGGCATGAGCAGTGTGGATTGGGGTAGGGGAGACAGGGAGTGGCCTCTCACAGAAGGCAGTATTTGAGCTGAGTCTTTGAGGAAGCCATGGAAGTCAAAAGGCAGATGTGAGGAATAAGAGGTTTCCAGCTAGTGAAAGTACATGATATTGGGACATGGAGTGTAGTGGGTAAGGAAAAGCAAGCAAGCCAACGTAGCTGAATTGTAGAATATGTGGAGGATAGTAAAGTGGAAGAAGATAGAAAAGGTAAGAAGAGGCCAGTCCTTGAGGAGCATTAAAAGCCAAATAGAATTTTATGTTTGATTTAGGAGGCTCACTGGCAGCCGAGTAAAGGATGGACTGGAATGGGGATACCCTTGACACAAGGGGACTAATCTTCAGGATATTGCATAGTTGTGGTATGAGGTGATGAGAGCCTGTACCAAGGTGGTGGTTTTATAAATGATGAGAAGGGATGTATACTGGTGATGTTGTAAAAGTAGAAAAGACAAGACTTGGTAACCAGTTGCCTTTGTGGGAGGAGGGAGGAGTTGAGGATGAAATGGTGGTTTTGAGTTTGGGTAACTATGACCATGGCAGCATTTTTGACAGTAATGAAAAAGTTAAAAAGAGGGGAGGTCTAGGGTAAGACAATGAGTTCTATTACAGATACATTGAACTTGAGATGTCTAAGGGCATTAAGTTCAAGAGTGAGTCATTTAGCTGCTCTGGGCTTTAGTTTCTTCATTTACAAAATGAATAGGTTGGTGTTCTCTACATGATTGCTAAGGTTCCTTCCAGCTTCAAGTCCTATAATCTCATGATCCTATGAGTTACAACTTAATTATATATTTAAATATTTTAGATGCTGTGATTTCTTTCATGTGGCTACTTCTTCCATCAACAAAAATTGCAACTCTTATTTGACTTCATAAGTCTTTAAGAGTTGCTGTGCCTGAAAAGTTAATCACTTTCAGCCAAAGGTAGCGATGAGACTCTCCCAATTTAGTTAGGCCTCTTCTCATATGATACATATCCTGCGCCATACTCTAAGCCTTGTAGTATCTGTGAAAGCTTATACCTCAGGGTTACCACACCATGCTGAGGTCACAGAAGAGGACTTTAGTGAAGGAAATATGCCTTGGCACATGTTAATTGGGAGGTTGATTGTATTTATTTAGCAGAGAGCAGAGATCTAAGGGAATGTTACAGGTTTGGTTGGTTTTAATTAGAGGAAATGCAAAAGAAAAAGCAAAGGCAGTCTCCAATATGGCACCACAGTTGGGTTCTCTAGGCAGCATCAGGGAACTAGATTCTGAATAAACAGAGGCTAGGCAGAGATGTATTGGAAAGAAGGGAAATGCTAAATGGATAGATGCTAAAAACACCACCATTCCATCACTATCTTGACCAGTCATCTGCCTCGGCCTGCAGGGGAAGGAGGGACAAGCCATTCCATCTCATTGTCCTCCTGCTACCAGTTGCTTGCCCTAGTCTGGATACTACCCCCTCTCTTTCCAGCCATACTCTTCTGCCTAATACCCTGGGAGGTCTCAATCTTGAGGCCAAACCCTTAGAGATGTTGATAACCTGCCTGACCTTTTTTTCTCAGTGATTAAAAAACTCTAATCTTTTTATAACCTCCCTATCTTGGTGATGGTGAAACCTCAGTTATTATTCAAACCTCATCATTCTCTGTCACCCTCTATCCTATCTCTTATTCCCATCCCCCTTTTCCTCTAAGGTTCACTCAATCTGTATTTATCATCCAATCAAGACTCTGGTACCTGTTATCTACTGAAATCCAGGGCATTCTTCTTTCCCTCAGTGAGTTCAGTGCTTTGTTCATGATGTTTCTATCTCCTCTCTAACTCCTGGTCTTATACTAGAGGGCTTCAACATACATATTAATTCTCCTTCAAATACTCTAACTTTTGAATCCCTCAGTTTACTCATTTCTCATGACTTGCTCCTCCTCCACAGTCTTCAATCCCATTTACCACAGTGACTTTTCTGAACTTTTTCATCTTACCCCATCCCTATTGTTTGCTTTCCTCATCCCCATCCTTTTAGCTGAGAACCTTGTTTCATATTTCAATGAAAAAAATTGAGGGTTTTCATTAAGAACTCCATCTTTTCCCCTCCTCTTCATCTCACATCATTCAGATGCCTTCCATTACTATCTTCTCCATCCCACTCACATGAAGAGATGGCCCTTTTACTTGCCAAGGCTAGTCCTTCTACATAACAATGATCCCATTCCATTCCATCCTCTCTAGCAAAATTCCTTTCTATCATCTCTATTCTCTCACTAATTTTCAAACTCTCCCTGTGTACTAGTCCTTTCCTTACTGCCTATGACCATGCTTATGGCTCCTCCATCCTCAGAAAAACCTTCGCTTGATCTGTCTGTCCTAGGTAGCTGTCAGCCCATATTTCTTTTCCTTTTTGTAACTAAATTCCTTAAGAAGGTCTTCTACAGCAGTTACCTTCTCTTCCTTTCTTTTCATTCTCTTTTTAAATCTTTGTAGTCTGGCTTCCAACTTCATTCAATTGAAACTGCTCTTTCCAAAGTTACCAGTAATCTCTTAATCACCAGATCGAATGGCTTTATTTTTTTAATCCTCTTCCTTCAAATATAACCTTAAAAGGTAATAAACCAGGTCATGAAGGATTTTTACGGCCAAAAAGAGGGTTTTTATATTTGATCTTTGGGGTAATAGGGAACCATTGTAGTTTACTGGAAGGGGGGGAGGGGAAATGATATGGCTTGCATTTTAGGAAGATCTCTTCGACATTTGTGGCTAGGCTAGAGTGAAAAGAAACTTGAGGCAAGGAGACCAACCAGAAAGCTCTCACCACAGGCTACTTTTCATCTTCCTGTATCTACTCTTGCATCGTGATGTTGGCCTTCTTGCTGTTCAGTGCACAAGATACTCCATCTCCAGAATTTATGCCTTTTTAATAGTTGTCTCCCCTACCTGGAATTCTCTCTCTCCTCATCTCTGTCTGCTAGCCTCCCTGCCTCCCTTCAAGTCTCAGCTAAAACTACACTTTCTATAAGAATTCCTAATTTCCTCAATAGTAATAATACCTTTGCACTGCTGACTATTTCCAATCTCTCCAGTATACATTTTGTTTGTATATAGTAGTTTTCAAGTTTTCACCCAATTAGCCTAGAGCTTCTTAAAAGAAGGTACTGTTTTTTGACTTTCTTTGAATATTCCTAGAACTTAACAAACGTTTGGTAGATAGTAGGTGCTTAATAAATGCATATTGACTGGTAACTATGGGAAGCTATGATAAGGCAAAGCTGACTCGTGTATCTGGGGACTTCAAAGAATACCTCCTTGAGCTAACTTACAAGGAATGTGATTTTAGAAAATAACGATTTAAACTTAGATTGAACAAATGTTTTTATGGATTCTAGTTCAGTCTCATCAACCGTGCCACGTAAATTTTGAACCCTCACTTTGGAGATGTTGAAACCAATTTAAAAAGGATCTAGCAATTCATCTGATATAATGGAACAAATGAGAAAGAGAAAAGAGAAATTGTGAAGTGTGCCTTTTGGTTTAAAAGCGTAGTTAAACATTCTCTATGCCTTTATTAGCAAATGTTAAAAATGAAAGAGAACTTAATGTGGTATCACTTTACATGCAGAGGACAAAGGGAATTTAAAGAATGGGAGCTTCTTGTCATCCACATTCCAGATGCCTTATTCAATTTTATATGCTTGTTTAAAAGCCTTTTTCATGGGTACAATGTGTGATGTGAAAGCTAAACTTTTGCATTTGCTACTCTCTAATTTATAGAAATATAGCTACAACTTGATCCAGATTCATGTCCTGTGTAACTGTTTGGGAGAATTGTTCTGCAGAGTTTTCCATTGTTCTTAGCTAGGAGACTTT
The DNA here is from genome assembly GCF_003287225.1 of Phascolarctos cinereus. NCBI lineage: Eukaryota > Metazoa > Chordata > Mammalia > Diprotodontia > Phascolarctidae > Phascolarctos > Phascolarctos cinereus. Next base: position 80,053,826 of record NW_027555958.1, read on the forward strand.
ACGTAGGGAGCAGAGCTGTGGTTTATCTTGGGAGCCAGATGACATGTATGCCAATTGGTGGTCAGACACGGAGGAGAGTTAGCCAGGTCACCCCTTAAGTGGCATGCAGAGGTTGCTTGCTACATTTTGCCATACTTCAAGGCTCAGTGAAAGAAAAAGCATCAGACTTTTTTCATCAAAGTTTTTCACAAGTTGATTAAATACTGAATGATGCAGGCAGGATTAGAAAAATATGTTGAAAGGGGGGGAAATGCTGAATAAGTAGATGCTTAAATTAAACATAACTCAATTTCCAGTTTTTCTTAGGATGGCTGTCTTTTGTAGAAACCCTTGCCCTAAGATCCATGTGGTTCTTAAGTACCTTGTAGTACTGGATGACTAAAAGTCAGGCAGGGCAACTAAGGGCAGAGAAATCAACAGCACAGTAAACAGAGAAGGCTTTTGGGACCAGGATCAGTGCACTTGGAGTTGTGTTGGCATCATCTGCCTGTGAAACTGGTCATCTTGGAAAGATGGCATTGCTTGGAGCAATTACCTAGAACAGTTATTCTTGGCTAGTAGGGAGTCAGCTATTTTTCCACAGAAATGTGATAAAGTAACCTAGGAACTATTATTGACTTAAAAATATTCAGATTTCCATAGATAAAGATGAGAGTAATACTTCTTAAGAATTTCACGGTGTCCTTATTTTTGAACCTATTAGATTAGCAGATAAATTACCTTGTCATTTTTAGCCCTGCTTTAAACTATAGAGAAACATGTTGAGACCAACCCCAGATTTTTCAACAATTGAGCTCTTCCTATCCAGATACATGCTTTAGGGAGCTCTACCAGGATGTGTTGAAGTAAGCCAATCATTTGGCAGAATTCTCAGTGGACATTACATATACTTTGGAATAAAGTAAAAATGAATTGTCAAAAGAAAGGATGTTTTGATATAAATAGCTGTATAAATTAGCATGAGTTCACAAACCCTGGAATAAATTAGACTGGGCTTTTAATAATCAGAATGTAACTAAGTAAAGAATAAAAGATGGTGTGGTCTGGTGGAAAGAATGCTGGTTCTGGAGTGAGAGGACCTGGGTTCAAATCCCATCTTTGATTGGGCATATTAGCCTCCATGAACCTTGGCTTCCTTGTCAGTAAAATCAGGGAACAGCCTCTAAGGTCCCTCCCAACTCTTTATAATTCTGCAAAATAAAATATACAATATAATAACATCTTTTCTCTTTCATATTCATTGTATTGATATTTTTCTATTTATTTAGCCTTCATTTAAAAATATATTCTCCCCTTTCCCCTACCCAGAGAGCCATCTTTTATAATGAAAGAAAAAAAAAGAAAGAAAATAATTCAGCAAAACTAACAGATATATCCACAGAGTCTAACAGACTCTGCATTGCTCTACACACATAGCTCCTTACCTGGGCAAAAATGGAGGAAGGCTCAGCCTCGCCTTACCCAGTGAGATTAGATGCAACATCTGGGGTATGGGTTAGAAGGTATTTGTGGGATGATTATATTTTTACTTAAGTTTACTTAAAAGTTTCTATTAGATAGGCTCTGAATTTTAACTACCATTGCAACAGGAATAATAACTCACATTTATAGGTTATGTTCAACTTTGCAAAGCACTTGTAAATGTGCCATTTGAAAGCTGAGAACAACAGGCCTTTAGTGTTTGTAGGAGATGGCATAGTGTAATGTTGGGCTAGAGGGAACTGGCTAGGAGGCAGGAGACTTGTTTGGGTCCTGGCTCTGCCAAGTACTAGCTGTATGCCTTTGGAAACCTCTCCAGGCCTCAGTTTCTTCATCAGTACAATATGGATGGTGATACTTGCACTCCTTACCTCATAGGCTGTGGGGAGGATCAAATAAATTAATGTGCATGTAAAGCATAATGAAAATGCAAGCTGTTTTATTAGCAATAATTTTAGTTAATACAGGCTGAAAATTTCTAACCTTTCAAAATGTAAAACTGGGAGTCAGTAAGTAACCTGAGTTACCGGGAAAGACATTTTTATATCATCACTGGATATATGGCACCCATGGCTAGGGCTTTTATTATTTTAAATCATTGAGTCTTACTAGGTGAAGTTAACCTAATGAAACATATGCAAAGGGAGAGGCTCATGGTATGATTTCAGACACTCTCAGATTCTTGTGTTTTAAACTGCTTTTATTTCTTTATTGTTAGAATGGAAAGAAAAGCAAATTGATTTAATGGTTAGATCAGTCAAGACCTTTTTTGTTTTTGTTTATCTTTTTTTTTTCAATTATGCTTGTTTGTAAAGAGGTGTGAAGGAAAATGGTCATGGTTTACCAGCTCTGTGGGATTAGCAATGATCCTGCATGTCCATTTTATCTACCATTATTCTGTTTATACCAGGGAAAAGGTGGAGGTTAATATTACAAAAGTCTGTGGGCAGTGATGGGGAATCTAGAGCAATGGTAGCAATCCCTATTGGCTGAATAACCCAGAGACCAATTTCATGTTTATTGAGGTTTGCTCTTTCTTATCTTAGTGCTTCCTTTTGGAAGTTAGGAATGGTAGTTTGAATACCAATCTCCATATAACCTTAAGCAAGATTACTTCATCAAGTTACGAAAACCATTTTCTCCTGAGATCGTATTTTTTTTCATGGTCAAAGGTTTAATGTTGGAAAGATAAATGTGCACAATCAAAATGTGTGAAACCAGTTGTTCCTTGATGTATAAGGATCAGAGACACTTTCAGAAAAGCTGACTTTTTATTTTCAGTTGTTTTCCCGTTCCTTCTATGAGGATAATTGGGTAAAAGGGAAATGAAGGACACATGTAGACAGCTATATCAGGAAAAACATCTTCCAGCTTCAGGGATATGGTTCAACAGAATTACAAAATAGGGGTAATGAAGCACTTGAGCTCTCTTTCCAAAGCATTTCTCCTTTTTAGTAGGACATTCAGTCCCTTAGCATTTTTATGAAAATATTTTTGAACCAGTAAAGCATTATTCCAGCATCCATGTGGTCTGTGCCACATCCCATCCATTGCCTGAAAAAATATTTCTTCCTTTTTTTCCTCACTCTTTTCCTCAGTTTTGCTGTATTTAGTTTGTGAGTAAGATTTCTTTTATGTAGGTTATAATTATGGTTGTGTGCTTTGATAATTTATATTTTTTGAGTGATGGCACTAAGGCAGAAAGAGTATGATGAAGAAAAATATTGTATCTGGACTCATGACACCTGATTTATGTGCTGTCTCAACCTCTTAGAAGATGCTGATTTAGGTAGTGAGATAAATATTTAGTCAAAAGAAAACAAGGAAGGTTCCTAACACATTATGTGGACACTGCAGTAAATTTATAGGAGGACAAGGAGAAGAGTCATACAGGTTGGGTAGACATGGATGGGTATGATCCCACTATGGGAGAGAATATCCTTACATATCACAGATTCATTTGAGCATTCTATTATTTATTTTACAATAAGTTTTAAAATTATAATTCAGAAATTATGATAATTTTTTGGTTATATGTATTTCTCAAAATTTGTAATTGTCCTTCCTTTCTTCCTTCTTTTCATTTTATGTCCATTTTATTTCCACACATATAATCCCATCTTTTCCCTGCAACAGAGAATAAGAATGAGATAAAAAGCAGTTTACTAAAACCGATGAATATATTAACCAAGTCTGATAGCATACGCAGTTCTCTGTACTTACAGTCTATCTCTCCAAAGAAGGTAGGGAGGTACATTTTTTCAATTCTTCTTCAGGAACAAAATCGGTCAGTATAAACTCAAACATCCAGAATTTTTTGTTCTTTGTTTGCATTGTTGCCATCATTATGTTTGTTGTTTTCTCCCTTCTGCTTACTTCATGTTTCATCAGTTTGCATATTCCCATACTTCTCTGTATTCTTCGCCTTAAACATTTCTTATGGCCCAGTAAAATGTTCTAGTACATTCACATGTAGCACTTTGTTTAGCCATTTCCCAGTTGGGTGAATGTGAAGCTAGAAAAAAAGATAAAATTAATATTAATTGCTCTCATTATTTGTTTTATGCCTCCTTTGTATTTTCTCCAAACCTGAGGGAGATTTATCCCTTTGGTGTCCACATAATTTTTTTTAATCATGCAATTAATATATTCAACTATGTAAAGCAATTTCTACTTCAAAAGCAAACAGCATATTTATAAAATTAAAAACCTATCCATGCCAGTCTTCAAAGAGACAGGATAGTAATTTAAGTCAGGTTTCTTATTATCATGTAGCAAGAAAAGTTTTATTTTGGGAAACCTCAATTTCATTCCTATTTACTTTTTTTTCTGCATGAAGATAATCTCATGTTAAATTTTTTAGGCAACCATTGACTAAACTGAGTTCTATGCTACATGAGAAGGGAGAGATTCTATGAGGAAATACCAATGTTAGGGATTTTTTTCCTTCAAAAATACTTAATATGAAATTATCTGTATACCAACAATATGTGTTATGTTCTAGAATTTTTGGTCTCTTTTTTTGTTGAAAAGTTTCTCCAATAAAAGGATATTTCATGTCCTCAGATTAGGATTTATATATTTCATCAATATATTTCAATGCCCAAAGTATGGCTAAAGTTTAGAAAATATTTCTGTAACTATTTCTTTGAAGACTATGAGAGTACTCAGTAAGAAGGTGGAGTAGTTGACTACCTGGAGTGCCCTTCCCTCCTCAAAACCATCTCAACCTAGTCTTTCTGTAATTTTCCTACTGACACTTCCACAAAATTCAATAAAATTGTGATATTGGGTCCCTGTTTCAGGATTTTTTTGTGAGGAAATGCAGGACATAGGATGTGTGGACTAACTATACCTTTTCACTGTTTGACCTAAGACTGACCTTTTGGTAAGGATTCAAATCAAGGAGAAATACATTGAATAACAATCTATGATTATATATGTATATTTATGTGTATGTACATGTACAAATGTATATAATAGACAAATAAGTTGAATAAATAATTATAAAAAATTACTAGCTGCCTCAAGTTGTCCATGAAATTGTAACTTTGTCTTGAAACTTATCCCATGAGGTGTTAGTTTTTTTTAAAATAAGAATTATATGAATTAAAGGTCTTAAATATAAGAATATAATTTCTTTTGTAACATGACCTGTCTCTTCCCAATGGACAGGTATAGATATTAATTTTATCTTTTATATAAGTATTCAAGTTTTGATAAAAATGCATACTTTGACTATATGGCGCTATCTAAATGTTATTCTTTTCCACCTTCCCTGAGTGATGTCAGACATTTGGTTGAAACAAAAAAATAGTCAACATTAGAGATGACTGATATTATGTAGACAAATGACCTAAATTCAAGTTTCTTGCTATTACCCAAATATTTTACAGTGTGTTGATGCAGTTGTATTGACAAGATATGTTTATATCCTTTCCCAAATTGTCATGTGCTTGAGGCACCTCATCTGTTCCCAGTGATATCACTCTGTATACTCTATGAAAGTATAGTAGTTGATATTAATAATGACAAAATGAATCATCAAGAAAAGGTTAAAATATATTTAATCCACTTTTTTTTTAACAGTAGAACATATTGTTTTAGAAATATTTTCTTAGGAAATGAATACAATCAAGTCTTTTGGCACTTTAAAGGTTTAACTTCAGGTATTTAGGAATTAATTTATTCAGATCCCTGTTTTCTGTGATCATGCCAGATAAATGAAAGCATGATGAGAATCACACTTGAAATCTGCGCAAATCTCTGAACCTTTTAAAGGGCTTATTAGCTTTCAGCTATGGAATAAGATTCTGAAAGGAAAATATTGGGAAAACTTTTTCTTTAGAGTCTGTTGAAGCTCAGAATTGAAATTTTATTTGATGGTCATTTGTAGAGTTTGTAATTAAAGAAAACTATTTTGTAGGGGCTGCGTGTGTGTGTGTGTGTATGTGTCTAAATGTGTGTCTTAATGCTGACCTGTAGGCGGCCCTTTGTTAATTTATGAGTTTAGTACTGAGAGGAAATGTTAATTACATTCTGACCTTCATTTTTCAGCATAGGCCCCACAGATTGACTTTGTTAACTTTATGAATAAATGGCTAATTCCACCACCCCAAGAAGGATTTTGGTTTTAACCTTTTTTATATCAGTTTAATTGAAGCAAGCAAGAGCATTTCTTGTATGAATGTTGTAAACATATATTTAAATATTTTCTAATTTTTATATTTTAAACCTTTCTTTATAAAACTACATGAAATACAACAACAGTGTTTGCTAATGCAGTGATATTTTTTAGCTAAATATATTAATTTATGTAACTAGTGCCCAGGATCCCCTCAGATATAGGCCCTAGAAAGCTAGATTGGATTTGAAGCATTCTGTGGGTCAGGACCTAGGTAGGTATTTACTAGAATACTCAGAAGGGTCAATTGGTACAAAACAAAAAGCTTTTAATGATTAGTTAGGATTAAATTTAAAAGGTTTTTAATGATTAATAACTGTGCTATTAATCAAATACCATAGCAAATTAAGTGACAAGAAAATATGTTCCACAGGGGTACATTCTTCCAAGGTTGCCATGCTACCAATGGGAGGATTGTACATATGCAGAGATCGCATATGATCAGAGAGTATGAAAGGGATACTTGGAACATGTTTTAACTTGGTCACACTCATTGAGGGCATGCATATGGCTAGCAACCCCCACATTGGATGTTTCAGAGCCCTTGATGTCCTCTGGTCATGTCAGCAGTGTGCTCTGTGTAGGTCTTTGCTAGATATTGCATCTCTGCTGTTTTTTATATCATATTCTCTGGGTACTTCTATTTATTTGTAGCTTTGGTATTCACTGAGTTGCCCTTTGATACCATTGGCTATTTTTCATCTGTTCTACCTTTTCAGACCATCCTTAGATCATTGCTACTATCTGCTGGGGCACAACTGTTAGTGATCTTTTCCTTTGCAAGGGAGGGGCAAGTTCTTTGAGTCTTTATAGCTACAGTTCATAGCTTAAGGGCTATGACAAGCATACTTAGCCAGGAAGCTATCAAAACCCCTAAGGTTTTCCTTTTGACTGGGTTTTTGAAAGATAAATGATTTATTAAAAGGTATTATCTATCTATCTATCTGTCTACCTATCTGTCTATCTTTCTATTTTTCTATCTTTCTATCTGTTTATCTATCTATCTGCCTATTTAATATTATGAACACTCTCCAAATCTTCTATCTTTATTCTAAGAGAAACCTCCTTTGAAAAAAAAGGCAAAAATAAAACCAACACATTACTCATGTCTGACAACATATACCTCATTCTGAGTGTAAATAGCAATTGTTTTCTTTTGTGGCCAGAAACTCTGAGGGTCTTCCCCACCCTCATGGATATCTTTGGGATGGTAAATCAGGCCATCTTTTGTCTCAGTTCTTATGTGTCCCTTAATCATTGGATGGGCGTGGCCTCAGACAAACTGAGACCTGGGAAAGACCTTAAATTAAAAAGGCCAAGATCACCCATTGCATCCTGGGCCATTGCCAGTCATCTTGACTTTGATCTTCCTGCTGGATGCCAATGTCTGGAGGAGAGAGTGAAGTCGATGGTTTTGCATAGCTCTGCCTCACTCAGATCCAACTCATGCACATGGTCTTCTTCAAGAACAAAGGAAGAACAGCCACCTCATTCCACACCTAGAAGGATTTACCTCTCTGCTGGGAGGAGGGGAGTCATGCTTCAACATCAATTCTATGAAATCAAAACTTTTTAATTCATTGATAAGATTTCTGACATCTTTTTGTGTTTTTCCTTCACTTTATTGTGGTTGCAAATTGGTTCTCTAGGTTCCATTTACCTCATTGATTCATACAAGTGTTCCCAGGTTCCCCTGAATTCTTCATATTTGTCACTTATTGTAGCACAATTATATTCCATTGCATTCACAGACCTCAGTTTGCTCTGCAATTCCCTAATCTCTGGGCAACTATTTGGTTTCTCATTTCTTTGCTGTCACAAAAAGTGCCACTATAAATGTTTTTCTATTTGTGGTTTCTTCTCCTGGCTTTGACCTTTTTGGAATATAGGCTGAGAGTCGTAGTATAAAAGTATATGCATGCTTCAGTGGATTTTCTATTATAATCCTCATTGTTTTCCAGAGGAGTTAGACCAATGCATAGCTCTACCAACAGTGCTTTAGCATACCTGTTTTCCAACAACCATTCTAACATTTTCTATTTTCGGCTTTTGTCATCTTCGCAAAGCTGATGGCACGTGTGTCGTGTTGTAATGGAATATTTGTATTTTAGAAGAGTTACTAAACCCAGGTATTAGAATACCACAAATGACTAACTTGATATAAGTAAGAAGTAGGAAAATGTTTACTTGTCATTTAAAGATACAGTTGTCAAACATAGGGCAAAGATATATGCTGATAGTTCTGGATTGGATTCTGATCCTTATGAGCATCTAGATCTTCTGTTCTTCTCTCCATGGAGACAATGCTCTAGGCCTGGCAAGTGCAGCCCACATAGAGTGGAGTATTTGTCAGTTCTGAAAAAGCTGTGGTCACCCAAAAACCAGATTAAAAAAAATATCTCCTTGTGGAACTGTCATTCTTTCAAAGGCTATTGTTTTTCTTGAAACAAAGATACCTTTGTGTTCTAGGTGCCTACGTGACAGGCCTGCTGGTCAGTAGCAGTCCCTTGTTCCCATGTGGCTTGTAATTAAATTTGCTCCAGAGCCTAGCAATTTCTTCCTTGAAATTCTATCCTCACCACAAGGCTACATTCCATAGCTTACCATATCTCTCCTACTGCCAATACATGCTTGACTGGGGTCATTAGAAGCTATCCCATGATTCCAATCATCCTTAGTAATGCAGGACCTGGAGACCTCCCCTCTAGGTTGAAATGCTTTATGCCATGCTAGAATAGGTGGTTTTATTGAAGTAGCTAGCCACAGGGTTAAGCCTGGGTAGGGAGGAAATTGAGGCCAAAAGAGGAGTGATGGATTGGGAGAGTAATAAGTAAGGGATAGTTCATACTTATTACAAAGCATAAATACAGGAAGGTGCAAGATATTGGAAAAGGTAGAAGTAAAGGAGACAGAATTTCAGGTATCAGAATTTTGGAGTAGAGCAGTTTGGTTGGATCTGGATATGACCACTCCAGTGTTTATCGGAAGTAGATTAGAGGTAGGTGTTAAAAAATGGATGAATTCAAGAACCTGTTATGAAATACTGCCATAAGAGCCTTTGGTATAATCTTTCAGTATGTTGGTGGGGAAGGAATACTGCAAATGAGGTGCTGAAGTCATAGAGTAAAATCGGAAAGTGATTTGGTAGATGGCAGTGATTAAAAGATGCTCCTTGGAAGGAAAGCGGTAGCATATTGGGACAACATACTAAAAAGTAGAGATATCAACTTGTCGACAATTTGTATAGACAAAGCTATGGCTTTTCCAGTAGCAATGTATGGTTGTGAGAATTGGACTATAAGGAAACCTGAGCGCCACAGATCTGATGCTTTCAGACTGTGGTGCTAGAGAAGACTTTTGAGAGTCCTTTGGAAAGCAAGGAAATCAAATCAGTCAATGCTTAAAGAAATTAATTCAGACTATTTATTGAAGGGTCAAATAATGAAGCTGAAACTTAAATACTTTGGCTGCATAATGAAAACATGGGACTCATTGGAAAATACCTTGATATTGGGAAAGATTGAAGGCAAAAAGAAAAGGGGAGGGCAGAAGATGAGATGGGTACATAGTGTCATGAAAGCAATGAGCATGAGCTTAGACAGACTTGGGGAGATAGTGGAGGATGGAAGGGCCTTGTATACTGTGCTTCATGGGTCATAAAGAGTTGGACATGACTGCATAACCAACAACAACAGAAACAAGAAGAAGTGACAGTGGTAGGGAGAGGGTATAGTTAGATGGCATGAACTTAAAAGTAATTGAGGAGTTGCAAAGGGGAGCAAGAGGAGAAATTTATGTGGCAATGATACTTGAGGCTCTGTGAGCCAGAGGTGATTGTTGGATGGGGGTTGGAAAGATTTGAGAAATGAGTAGTCATCATTAGAGACTGTTGGTAGAGATATGGAGTCCTTGGGCAAAAGCCAGTTTTCAGTTACGTGAAGGAGGAAGAGATTAGGAAGATTGTTAAAGGTCTTTTTAACATGTGTTCCAAAGGACACCATGGAAAGGGAAGATGAGGAGTTAGTGGAGGGAGTACTAGTGTGAGTAGTTTGATCCTTCCTAGAGGGAAAACCATACTCATATAATTAAATCTAAATACTTTAAAACTATCTTTTATATGAACATTGAACTATTGTCATTAAGCACTTACTGTTTGTCAGGTTAAGCACTGGGGCTGATATTTTAATAGCATTCTAGGAAACTAATTTTATGTAAGTGAAAATGGTGTTGAGTGAGATTATGTTGATTTTTCCATGAAATTTTCATTGTATCTTTTAGGCTTATATATATGAGATGGGCTCAAGTACCTTTTCCCACAAATTGACGGGACACACAGAAACAGTGATCAGTGTGGCTTTTAACCCATCAAGACCCCAGGTAAAAGTGTATACTTGTATAATTTCCAAAATAAAAAAATATATTATGTGTAAGACAACATATTATATATTTATATTACATATGAAAATAATGTATAACATCCTTATACATAAATGTGTGAATATATTTAATGTTTTATTGATGCCATTTTAATAATAATTTATTATTGTCAACCCCTCACTCACACTCAAATCTTCCCTTGTAACAAAGAAAAACAGTTATGTAAATCTGCCTGACAAAATGACCATATCTGACATAATGTATAACTTTCCACATGCCTAGTCTCTACATTGTTTCATAAGCCAAGGGAAATATGTTTTACCATACCTCATCTAGAACTGAAATGAGTGATTACAATGAATCTGAGATTGACTTTCCTTTTGTGCTCTTCATTATTGTAATAATTGTGTGTATTGTTTTCTTGGTTCTGCTCTTTTGTTCTGTAACAGCTATACAGGTCTTGCCAAATTTCTCCGAATTGTTCATGTAGTGGTAGCAATATTGTTATTATTATTACTATTAGTAGTAGTAGTTGCAGTACTCATAGTATTAGTAGTTGTTGCAGTAGTTGTAATATAGTAATTGTTGTTTAGTCATGTTTCAGTTTTGTTCAACTCTCCATCTACATCTGTAGACCTGTATCTAGTCTCTGTCTTGAACTACTTGCTAAAAATCACTACTAAGCGGCATCTAGGTGGTACAGTGGATAGAGTGCTGACCCTGGAGTCAGGAGGACCTGAGATCAAATCTGGCCTCAGACCCTTACTAGCTGTATGACTCTGGGCAAGTCACTTAACCCTGTTTGCCTTAAAACAAAACAAAACACTGAAAGACACCATCGGTGTCTCTATACTCTTTAGGTTTAAAACAGAATACGCCCTTTTCCTCCCTACCCCCTGCTGTCAGCTTGCCCCTCCTTTACACTTTACTCTTTCATCCATCTTTCTAATCATTTAGGTTCACAACCTTGGGGCCATCTTTGTGAAATCCATGCTTTTAAAACACAGCTCTGAACTTGTCATTTCTTTGCTCAAAAATTTTCTATGACTCTGTTGTTGCTTCTAAGATAAAATACATACTCAGAATCATAGAGTGATATAATTTTAGAGTTGTTTTAGAGACCTCATTAGCTATCTAGCTCAATTTATGTCCAAAAGGAATCCCTGCAATCACATACCCAATGAGTGGCCATCCAACGTCCTCTGGAAGGATGAAGAACTCACCACACCCTGAGACAACCATTTGGGATTGCTCTGTCAGAAGGAATTTCAGGACAGCTGAAGCCTAAATGGTTCTCTTAGCTACTTGTACCTGTTGCTCCTAGGTCGGCCTCTTTGGGCCAAACATAAATAAATATAATCTCTCTTCTAGATGAGGTCCTGTAATATGCTTGAACGCTACTATCATGGACACAATTTTCTCTTCTTTGGCCAACATTCCTAATTTTCTAAACTATTCCTCTTTTGACATGGACTCAAGGTTCTTCGTAATCCTGATTGTCCTTTTCTGTTAATCTCCTAATGTCCTTTTTAGATGGTGGGGCCCAGAAATTAACTCAATACTCCAAGTGAGGTCTGATGAGGGCAGAGGATAAAGGGACTATGTCCTTATTTTTAGAAGTAAGTTGCTCTTTATTCCTTAGCCTGACATTCAAAATAGTCCAGAATTATTTATGTTTCCAAACCGATTTCACATTATTCTCTATCATGAGTTCTATGTTTCAACCAGACTGACCCATTTCATGTTACAGATATGAAATCATGTTTCTTTCCTCCACGCTTTCACGTAGATTAAAGCCCTATGTCTAGAATGCTCTACCTCAACACCTCTGTCTCTTAGAAATTTGACTTCCTTTCAAGGTTTAGTTCAAGTGCCATTTCCTGTAAGAGACCTTTGTTGATTGAGAGCCTCCACCCCAAATTGCTTCATAATTATTTTGTATCTATTTTGAATTTATCAGTGTTCCCCCCTCCTCCACTTGTAGAATACAAGTTCCTTGAGGGGAAGGACTTTCATTTTTGCCTTTATATCCCCATAGTTCCTGGCAACTAAAAGTACTTAATAAATGCTTATTGAATTGGGTTGATTTGAATTCTGTCCGGCAGGATCTAGCTTTAACTGTCTCTTTTCAGAGGCAAGGCCAAGTTTTCCCTTCCAAGTTTCTTGTTTATGGCATCTGCTTCCGTTCTCACTGTTGGCAAAGTGGAGAAGAGAAAGACAAAATATCAAGATATGGCTGTGTTTTCTAGTCATTCTGATTCATCCTGAGTAGCTAGCCCATTTCTGGGTAATTGTTAGGCATTTCATGCTATTTAAAATTTACTTAAATTGACCTAAGATTGGAGTTGGCAGTGACCACTTTAACTCATTTTTATGGCACTTAGCCTAAGAGTAAAAGGATAGGACATTCCATAAATATTCTTAATGATCTTTGCCTAAAATAAAATCCTTTTTTAGGAGGTTAATACTTTTGGGTGCCTTATATTTGTATTTTTAATTAAGATGTAAAGGAACTGTTTGCTTTACAAGAAAAGAGAATACTGATAGAATATATCTATCTGCTTATTTCATTGATGTTTGTGCAATCTTTAGTTGTAGCATTTGCTGTACTATAAATCCTAGAGATTAAAAGCTGCGTATGTTCCCCCCTGAGAAAAAGAACTTAGATAAAACAACATGAGACTAATTAAAAGTTTATGTCTTCGTGTTTATATCCATACAAAGTTTTCATTGCATGAAGCATTAAAGGATGTTGTTTATAGTTTATAATCTATGAAAATTTAAAGCAGACCATCCAGATGTGGTTATTGACATTGCTGTTTCTAGGTACTGAATAATAAAAAGAAAAATACAATACAAAACTGTATCAGTGATTCACTAGTGAGTTGTAATCGATTAAAATATTTTCAAATTCTGGTCAGCAAATATAAGCCAAACCTTTGAAGACTGCCTTTAATTTGTTCATCTCAGAAAGCTACATAAAGAACTGGTAAAGATTTTCTGAGTTGACAAAATGACCACAACTTCCTTAGGTAGGCATAGTTTACTTGATGTGTAAGTAAGGAAAAGACAGGAAATGGGAAGATTAGGGGCATACTAATGATATATGCAGGGAATGGGATAAATGAGCTAAAGCTGAATTAAAGGTGTGATGTTATAGGTACTTTTTAGTAGTATATTTTTATTTCACATATAGATTTTTCTAATAGTATTTTGTATTCCTTCAAAGATACGTGTCTACATGTGTATATATATATATATATACATGTTATATATATATCTATATGTAATAGTTATAATATGTTAATATATAACCATATATTAATATATAAGTTATATATAAGTATATATTATTAAACATATAATTACATATTAATGTGTAGATTATATATAAATATAATAGTTATAATAATATATTAATATATAATAATCCATATATAATCTATATAATGTAGATATATTTCAGAGCATGAGAATTAATAGTAATTTGGTGTAAAAATCTGACTTTCTTGATGTAGCCTATAAACATTTTTTGAAGAAATTAAGATAAATGATATCAAAGCAAGAAGGGCAGGATAAGTGAGCTAGTTGTAGGGTCCGGAAAACAGCATCCATTGCTGGTACCATTAATATAGGGGCTTTTGTGGAGCTGCTTGCAGCCAACAGATAAAAACAAGCAGAAGGGCCTGGCTTCTAGGCTGGCTCACCCTAGTACAACTCTCAAGCTAATTATCCTTGAAGGAAGATAAGAGAGAGACAATCAAATGAGACTTCTGTTTGACTAAGTGTTACAGCTTTGTGGTTTCTTGTTTCTGGATGGCCTTCTCTGTGTTTCTTGCGTTCCTCTTTGTTGTGTATGTGTCTCTGAGTAGGCCTCGTATGCTGGGCCATGTTGCAAGCTGCCCAATGTGTTGGAGACACAGATTCTGGAGAGGATTGGCAGTGATGCCTGAGTCACAGGGTCAACAGTAGATGCATTCATTCTCTATTCTCTTGTGTGTATTTGTGGTCATAAGATCTAGACAGAATAAGCCACTTTTAGTTCTAACTATCAAAGAGAAGAAAGCAAAAAAGCAGCAACAATTAAGGGGACTACTTAGAGTCAATATCTTCAACTATTTATTTATTTGTGTTGTAGGATACCATTTATTTATTTATTCACTTATTTATTGGTGTTGTAGAATATTATTAAGGAAATCATGACATAATAAAGTCCTCTGTGTTCTCAAATAACCTTTACTTTTTTGTCATTAGGTAGTTCTAGTGAAATGGAAAGAATATTGGGATTCATTCCAAATTCATTACTGTCCTTATTGTCTTGGCCATCCCTTAACGTTTTTGAATCTCAGTTTTGTCCTAGGTAAAATTCAGCAGGAGCATCTTTCCCTACCTAAGCAATCGGATTGTTCTAATGATATAATAAGTTATCTGTAATGTGGTATTATATTAGCATAAGGATAAAAAGAAGTAGTGGCTAGAGCTACAACACAGACATTCCTATCTTCTACCATTTATTGTCACTAGATTTGCGATAGACTAACCTTGGCACATTAAACAGGACCCCTTTTCAGACTTGGGTTTCAATGATAGGTGCATGAGGAAAACTGTTGTGAAGTAGGGTTTTGAGAACCTGGGAGTCATGAGATTCTTGAACCAACAGTTCTGCTATCTTGTTGGCCCTATCCATGTAGCTGCAATTAAGACAGTTCCTCTTTCTGAGATGCAACCTATTGGGAATTAAATTACTTCTTCCCTATTTGACCTAGATATAGAGCCTGGGATTTAACTAACTGATAATAAAGTGTCTTGGCCAAGAGGAGTCTTCAGGAACTCCACATGTCAAAGTAGGAATTAGCTTGTTACAAATATGAAGAGTAAGAAATGGTAGGACACTTGTCAAAATTTGTGATTCTCTTCTTCCAGATTTAGTCATCAAAACATTGAATTTCATAGTTAGTGTACTTGAAATCAATAGACCTGTATTTGAATCCTACTTTGCAAACCTTAAAATGCTATATAACTGTAAGTCATTATTTACTAAATGTCTCACATCAGAGACATTGTGCTATAACCTGAGGACACTTGGATAAAATAAAACAATCTTTGACCTTCAGGAGTTTCTATTTTGCAAAGGGCCATTGGATGAAGAGATTAGAGCATTATGAGCTAAATGAATATTTGTAGATGGTTTAAAATTATTGTGATTCTTTTTTTTTTAAATACATCTGGTC
Organism: Phascolarctos cinereus; assembly: GCF_003287225.1. Lineage (NCBI taxonomy): Eukaryota > Metazoa > Chordata > Mammalia > Diprotodontia > Phascolarctidae > Phascolarctos > Phascolarctos cinereus. The sequence goes on from NW_027555958.1 coordinate 80,069,597, forward strand.
TTTATTCAATCACTATGTGATTGCAGAGTCAACCCAGGACCAAGGGCCATATTGTATTTTTTCTTGTTTCCACACCAAAAAATTCTTGACTCAACACCTTCTTCAGGCTTAGCTTGGCTGTGGATGGCAGACATTGATAAGTTTCCAGCACAGTAGAATTTACCAGTTTAGATTATGATCTTTAGGAAACCAGCGTCATCTCCTTATCATAAGAAGGCACAGGATCAGGACTTTGGTGAAACCTTCAGGAGGCTCATCAGCTACCCTAATACATTGGAATGAATGGGTTGGGGTTAATTAAGGCGTGGAGAACCAAACAGATGACACTTTTGCTCCTGTCAGAAACTCAGAATCTGTGATCATTAGGGTCTTCCAAAAGCAGTAGGGCAGAGAACAAGCAGGTTCTATATTTGTATCAGACTTAGATTCTGCTTGATGGAATTTCATTTCTCCAGTTGATTATCTGACCCTTAGGATTCTGAACCTGCCTATCTATTCTATTTATTTGCTTCCACGGGTCTTAGTTCACCTCCTTTATTTGTAGGCTGCCTAGAAACCACAGTTCCTGCCTGCTCAACTTTCCCTTTGTTAACTGACCCTTTGTCTGCACAGACCTACAGAAACTGTCAGACCATACTCCTACTTAGTTGGATTTCCAGCCCTGATCCATCCTGTCCTGCCCTGGCCCACTGTAACCCAGTGCCCTAATCTATCAGAGAGAACACTTTCTTGAACAATAAATCCTTGAAATCTAGTTTAAATTACAAAAATTAGTTTTGGATGAACAACGCAAAATAACTTTCAAAACACATAGGAGAGATTGGGCAAAGTAGGAAGGGAAAAGCAAATGTCAAAATCTCATAATAATTTGTAATAAGAAAATATCATCCTCAACTAAATGCTTTAAGTTTTTCAGAATAATGTTATGTATGTACTATAGCTCAGGTGGTATTATTGTCCTTTGTAAAAAAAGACTATTTAAAGTTTTTGATTAAATAGATTTTATATAAAATTGTTTGACTAACACATATGGCTAAGGAAGTGGAGCTAAAATAAAAAAGAAAATTGTAAAACTCATGGGAGAACCTCAGATTCAAAAGGATGGCTTAGGAACTGAGAGAATGCTCTACTACAATTAAGAGTGCTGCCAATGACCTGCAGCTGTACACCACATGAGGGAGGCCAACTGGGATTTCAAGAGATAGGCTGTTGGTTCTTTGTTCATCAGACAGCCAGGGGGATGTGCAGTTAGTCATCTGTTCTGTTTAGGTATTTAACCTTGTAGTGATGGGAGGAGAATAAACTCCAGAAACATTTAGCTTCTTAATGAAATCATACTGGCTGCATGCTTAGCCAAGAAGAGCTGCTGTGTTTTTGGGGAAAGCAGTAAAGCCCAAAGAATTCATAAACCAAGAACTCAAGAGAGAATCCCCAATAGAAAAGGTTGAATTGAAATGGAAGCTGATGAAGAGGTGAGATGGAGGTGCTAACATAAAAGCAGAGGAGATTTTATTTTCTAGAGAAGCAAAAAAAAGTACAAGAAGAAAGAGTAGGAGAAAGAAAGAATGACAATTTCATAGGGAAAGCCAGAAATAAATTTCAAGAGGGGTTCTCAATAAGGAAAAGTGAAAATAATGTGGTAAATTTAAATTGCATACTCATAGGAAAAAAGTAGAAAAAGGACATATCTTTTTAAATTATAAAATGATCTATCATCAATGTATAGCGAGCCCTTTCTTTCTCCACCACATATGTAACAGGTGACTTATTTACATAGTAATTTCCTGTATGTCATGAGTATAGATTTAAAACTGGGAAGAAAACATGATGAATGCAAAAGGAAACTTTATTCTTAACACAAAGGAAAAAACGTATTGGTAGAAGGTAAAATGGCAGAAATATGTCATGTTGTTTTGGAGTTATAATTCTTTTTCTTTTTAAATTTCCATAATTGTTTTTGGTTTAATTGTGAAAGTGATAGGTGGTCTACTTTTAGAGTTAATCTTCAGGATGTTAGGTGAAACCTTAGGTTTTTTATTTGCATTTTTATTATTAGTGATTTGGAGCATTCTTTTTTATGGTTGTTAATAATTTGCACTTCTTTTGAGAACTTTTTGTTCATATCCTTTGGCTACTTAACTTATTGTATAGTAGCTTATAGTCTTATATATTTGTTAGAGTCTAGATGTCTTGAGTATTAGATCCTTTCAGAGATATTTGTTACAAGATTTCCCAGTGGATCTCTTCTTTCTTGTCCCAGTTGCTTTAATTTTGTTCATGTAAAAGCCTTTTAATTTCATGTAGTCAAATAACATCTTCTACCATTTACAATCATCTCTATTTCTTGCTTGGTTGAGAATCCATCTCCCTGCCATGCCTGTGAAAAATGCCTAATTTAATTACCTTCCGATTTTTTGTAGTATGATTTTTAATATTCATATCACATATCTGTTTTGAATTTATTGTAGAATATGATATAAGATGATGTTATAAATCTAGTATCTGCCAGGTTGTTTTTTACATTTCTCAAAAATTCTTAGCAAATAAAGAGTACTTGGTTAGAGTACACAAACCACTGTTTGTGGTTTGCCGAACCAGTCCTGCATTCAGTTTTTTATGATTCTTCTTTGTCTATTCTGTTCTATTGATCTGCTTTTTTTTTTATTTTTTAATTGTACCGACAGTTTTGATTGTTATTGCTTTATAATATAGTTTGAGTTGTGGACATGTTATTTTTCTCTTCATTCATACCTTTATTCATTATTTCCCTTGACATTCTAGATTTTTTTTTGTTTCACCAAATTAATTTTATTACTATTCTGTTTAGCTCTGTAAAGCATACATATGGTAGTTTGATTGGTGTAATACTTAATTTATAAATTAATTTTGATGTTATTGTCAGTTTGTTATACTGGTGATCATTGAACACCCCTCCAGTTATTTAAGTGGTGTTTTGTTTTGAGTTTTTTTTTTTTGGTCCTCAGAACAACCCTTTGAGGTAGGTAATGCAAATATAATTATTTCAATAGTTAATATATTAAATGTCTTTCTCAAGGTCACTAATAAATGGTAGAGCTAGGACTTGGCTGAGATAGATATTACTTATAAGATCTTAATTCAGATGACAAATTTGATGAAAATCCCATTTATCTTAATTGCTTTAAGATATACTAAATCTTTGTCTTAAAACACACTTCAGACAACAAATGCAATGTACATTCCAAAGGGTGTGATTCAAAAGGGTGAACAAAAATAGCTAATAGGGAATTCATACACATGATAAGAAAATACAAAGCACTTTGATTTATGGTTCTAAATGAGTCTTTGCCATGTACGATGTAATGGTACAGGATGACATAGCTCCTGAGGTCATTCCTAACTTAGAGATTCCGTGGTTCTTTAATATACCGAGAATATTATTTAAGGATAATTAGAGGGCATTATTCAGAGAATATGTTTGCTGGTTAGAAGTTTTCCATAGGCTGAGCATTTTTTGGTGCTAAATTAGTCCATAATTTCTCTGTGGTCTCAAAATAGGATTACTACCTTTCTCCGTTGGCCTAGTCCTTTACATCCTTCAGTTTTTCTGCAGCTATTCAAACTCAAATTCCTTAGCTATACTGAGGAAGATATAGACTTGAATCCAGCCCTAGCACAATCAAATATCTCCCCTTACTCGTATTGTATGCTTATTAATTTTATATATAGTTTATGGTCATGCTTCTGTGCATCTCTTTGTTGTGATTTTTTTTACAGGATGTTATGGGCTTGAGAACAGATTTCTTGGCTATATTGAAAGCCACCCAAAAGCAATCTCGATAGACTACGTGGTGTTGTTCAGTTGTTTAATTGTGTGCGACTCTTTGTGACCCTGTGGACCATACCATGCCAGTGCTGTCCATGGGATTTTCTTGGCAAACATGCTAGAGTAGTTTGCCATTTCCTTCTCCAGTGAATTAAGGCAAACAGAGGTTAAGTGACTTGCCTAGGGTCCCACAGCTAGTAAGTATCTGAAGCCATTTTTGAACTTAGGTCTTTCTGACTCCAGGCCCAGCACTCTATTAACTGAGCCACCTAGCTACTTCACTGACTATATACATATGTTCCCTTTAAACTTGAATGACCAATTCTGTGTTTTGGTTCCTTGTGCTGTGTTAGTTGTTTCAAGTTATTTAATGGTTTGCTAATTTAGCTTGTTTAGGCACATCTCGTGGATAATATTAGTATACGGTCCAGGTCAGAATATTTATTGAATTCTGCATACTTAAACATGGGAAACAATTTTGATAACACATAACCCTAGCTGTTTAGATCCCTTTTGCAAAGGAAAGAAGGGGATATATGAGCTGTTAATAATGGAGGACAGATAGCATTAGTACATTTTGATAACACTATGTAGATTAACCCAACTATTGGGATTTTTAGAGTTACCAGACACTTTTTTTTTTCATAGTACAGTAAGAAAGACAGCACATTATAACATCCTATTGAGGACAGAGAAAAGTTAGCTTATACTTAACTGTGAAAAGTTTAGGTTGCATAACAAACTTCACATTTTTTGTGAAATCATGATACACCAAGAATCACTTAAAAGAAAATATGTGGATTGTGAAGAATATTAGTCAATTTTGTTTCCTAGTTTTGTTAATTTGTACAGATTGGTATTACTATTCTAAATATCATTTGAATAGAGCACATATTTATGAAAAGCTTCAAATTTCTTGGAAAACTTAGCAAAGCAATTATGATTTAGTTTAAATGTCAAAGGAAAGAAGTTTGTATGTATTTTAAAAGTATGATACGTAGTTCTTTATGAAGATGTACAGTAAATGAGGATATGGCAACTCAGAGTACAGGGCTACTATCATTTTACCATTTGCTCCCGTAACCTTTAATGAAAATGTCTTCAGGAAGCTATGATCACTTTAAATATTTCACTTAATATGCTTTATAAGGACGTATAGTGTTCCTCTGAGGCTCAGCAACTATCTTGGGCTTCTGAGGTCTCTTCCAGTTCTGAGATCGAGCGACTCTGAATTTCAAAGCCCTTCTCAGTTCTTTACTGTGCTATTTTACTTATATAGGTGGCCAGGGATCAATAAACTCCAATATGCACAGATTTACATTAACTAGGAAGCTCAGAAATAGCAAATTTGGTCTGAGTAATGAATTTAGAAAATTGTGTTTTGCGGTCCCTAAGGTTTGGATTTGTGACATTTAAAATAATTTTCAAATCCATTTTTGACTATCTCTTAAACTTGTAACTACCTCAGGCTGGCTATCCTCTGTTCCCTAGGAGCCTTTGGATTCAGAATATTAGGTTGGTCAGGAGTGGATTCCTTGTTGAAGAGCCTCCTCCTACAGAATGGGGTATCTAGAGGAGATTGTGAATGCCATCCTGAAGCTTCCATAAGTTCAACTGGTTTGTAGATGTTAATGGGCAACCAGAGGACATAATTAGCTCTAAGCCAAGGCATTCATTGGGATTTCATAGCAAGAGCAGTTGATACAAAACATTTTCCCCATTAGCCTGAGAGACCCTTGGAAAGATGGGCACATGGATAGAATCCATGACTGGTAAGGCGCACTCATAAGCAACACATTTGGCCAAGTTGATGTGTATCTCTGGCACTGCAAGGCTCCAGTGTCCTTTCCTGTCTCCTGCTACTCCCCCTGGATGCAGCATTGGTATTGGATTGGTCACTTAGCTGGGCTCCCTGGGACTGTTGTTCACCTTAGCTCAACCCCCAATGGCCACAACTAAGTGTCTTGATACATAGAGCTCCTTCCTTTTTTTTGCTTTATCTAGAGGGTCACTTTTTAAAAGATATCCTTCAGCCAGTCAGTAGCTGTAATGGTAGAGAGGAGAATCTGAAAGACTATTCTGACTACATCCACTGAGACTAATGAGTTGGGGGTGGGGAGATGGTAGGAGGGTGGAGATGGATATGAAAGCAAGTGCAACCAGTACTAGAAAGACCTGTGAGAAATGTAATGTCTGGAGGGCATGTGGTCTTAGTGAGTGCTAGACGATTTAAGTAGCAAGAGAAGGAAGACATTTAAAATGAAAGGAAGTTTGTTAATTTTAGATCAGAACTTCCAGAGACCATAGTGGAAGAGATGGGCAGATCTGGATTGTGACATTGCAAAGGTAGGTGTGATGGTGGATGGGAATTAGGTAGTAGACACCTGGTATTGGGAATGTGGGCTCTAAATACCAAACAGAAGAGTTTGTACTTTATCCCAAAGGCAATAGGGAGCCACTGAAAAATTTTAAGTCACGTAATGCCACAGTCAGATTTGTGCTTTAGGAATATCAATTTGGTAGCTGTGTGGAGAATAGATGGGAGAGGGGAGAGATTGGATGCAAGGAGACCATTTAGGAGGCTTTTGTTTAGGCAAAAGTTAAGAGCCAGAACTAAGGTGGTTGAGGTGTAACTAGAGAGATACTTAGTAAGATATAAACTGCACTCAATGCGCTGTCCAAGAAGCTGGCTATAAAAGGATAATAAAAACCATATTATATTATAGCTTTAGAGTCATACATGACCCAGATGTCATCTGCTAGGCAGGGCTATGTTGGTTGCCTGGTCCTTTAAATCTGTTATCAGCAGGACAAAGGTATGTTCTGGCTACCAGTCACCCAAAGACACTCTGTCTGCTATGGGCTTCCTCTAACTCCTAAAAAATGCTCGGAAAGCTCAGTTGGAAGAAATAGATGGTTTGACTCTTCCATGCTTCTTCCTTTTTGTCTTTTCCACAAGTTCAGCATTCCCAGTTCTCTCTTGACATGACATGTTCCCTCTGTGAAACTGTTGCCCACTTCTGCATTCAAACCAGGTAAGTACAAATTAATATTAGCCCACCAGATGTACTGGTAGAGGAAGCCTTTACATGGATATGGGGAAACAGGTCCCAAGAGGTTAAGTGTCAGAGCAGAGATCTCAACTCAAGCTCTCTAATGTCAAACCCCTTCCTTTTCTGATCACATCAACTGCCTCGTTGATAGAGTACTTGGCCTCAAGGAGCTAACATCTTTGTTTCAAAACTTCACTTCCCCTCACCTCCATCTTTCCAAACCAGTTTTTCAATTCATCTTAATCAATTTTTTAAAAAATTCACAGCCTAATTTTTGATCTAAGCTTTTGTCATCTGTTATGTAGAATGCTGTAACCTTCTCATCATCTTTCTTGCATCTGTCTTCTCACTCCCATCAGATGACAACGATGACGACTACTACTACTACTGTTTTCTCCCCCATAATATTGGAATCATCACTTGCTTATTTATGACTTTATAACTCTTCTAAGTTACCTTCTGAATGAGTATAGTGCAATTAAAAATGTTTTCAAAATCTGGCTTAATACTGTCCTAGATTATATTTCTGTTATTTCCTTTCCCCTTTCTTTTCAGTTCTTTACTTAAACTAACCTCCTGACAGTACCAAACATCTTTCATTTTTGAAGCTTCTAATTACTCTTTCTTACTTTTTGAACTGTTTCTTACTCTACATCTACCATTGTCTTTCTTTGATACTCCAAAGTCCATCTTTAACCTCACTTCTTGCACATAACCTTTTTTTAAAAATAAAATTAAAGTGATAATGTATAATTTATCAGCATAGAAAAGGAGGAAAAAAAATCACTAGTTGATTCATCCCGCCTTGTCAGGATGTGTGTCATTTGTCAGACTATAAATTTCTAGAGACCAAAACTGATCTCTCCTTTTTTTCATCTGTAAAGAGCATAGTATCACAGTAACATATAATTTTAAGACTAAAAGGAAAATGGGAGATCATGTGATCCAAACTCCTTATATATGGGTGAATGTCAGAAAGGTAAAGTGATTTGTCTAAAGTCACACATCTAGTTAGCATATTTTTTTTCTTTCTTTAGAGTAAGGATCAAAATGGGATAATACAGGAACTAGTGCTGAATTTGGAGTCAGAAGACCTGAATTCAGACCCTCTTTCTGACACATATTTCCCATGTAAGCTTGAGGAAATCATTTAATCCCCCTGGAGCCTCAGTTTTCTCATCTATTAGATGAAGGGCTTGGACCAAATGAACTTTTTGGCCTCTTCAAACTTTAAATCTATGATCTAGCCTGTCTGTTTTATAGGAATATCAGGACAACAAATGAAGTAATAGATGGACAGTACTTTGAAACTTTTAAAGGCACTATGCAAATGAAAATCATCCTTAAAGTAAGATTTTATGGCAATCATATTAATATTCATTTATTAAATATTCTAAATACCCATAAATAAATCCCATTTGTTATCATCTCCTTATTTTTTCTCATGAAATCTACACAAAGCCTTCCCTGATGTCTTAGTTATCAGAGATAATAAGAATTCTTCATCAAAATTGCTTTGCATACAGTTTTTATTTACTTGTCTATACACATTTTTTTTCTCTTAGTAGAATAAGTTAGATGGTGCTAAGAAGAAGAACCAAGTTTCCTTGTCTTTGAATTAAGTTAATTTTTTTTTAAAATTAAGTTTTTTTTTTTTAGTGAACATCTGTTTCCTTTCCCTCCTACATCCCCTCCCCATTGGAAAAAAGAAAAAAAGAAATATTTTGTAACAAATATTCACAGTCAAGCAAAACAGATTCTTGCATTGGCCATATCCAAAAAGATGTATCTCATTCTGTACCCTGAGTTCATTAACTTTCTGTGAGGAAGTGGGTATCATGCTTCATCATCAGTCCTCTGGAATTGTGGTTGGTCATGCCATTGATCAGAATTCTTAAGACTTTCTAAGATGTTTGTTTTTAAAATGTTATGGTTATTGTATAAATTGCTCTCATTCTGTTCACGTTTAGTTGATAGAAGTCTAACTAGTTTTCTCTGAACTCATCTCTTTCAACAATTCTTATGATATTATATTCAAATAATTGATTATATTTATATAAAATAATTTGTTCCTTTATTTCTCAATTGATAGGCACCACAGAGTTTCTAGTTTTGCCACAACAAAAAAAGCTACTATGAAGATTTCTTGTACATATGGATTCCTTTTCCTTTTTCTTTGTTCTTTTTAGGATTTTTAGGCCAAGTAGTAGTGATCCTGGGCCAGAAGATAATCGGTTGTTTAGTGAATTTTGGGACACAATCCCCAAATTCATTTTCAGAATAGTTGGACCAATCATAGCTCCACCAACAGTGCTTTTATGTTCTCATTTTCTAGAAGTCCATGTAACATTTTTCCTTTTCCTTTTTCTGTTAGCTTTTCTAATCTGGTGGGTGTGAGGTTGAACCTCAGAGTTGCTTTGTATTTCTCTAATTATTAGTGATTTGCAGCATGTTTTTTTCACACGTTGCTTTTTGATATCTTAGATATTTTTCCTTAGAAAGATGCTTGTTCATCTCTGGCCATTTATCAAGTGAAGAGCCACTCCTAGTCTTACAAAATTTATATATGTTTATATGTAAATTAATTTATATACAAAATATATCAGTTCCTTATTCTTTAGAAATGAGACTTTCATCAGATAAACTTGCAGCAAAGAGTTTTTTCCTAGTTACCTTCTTCCCTTCTAATTTAGCTGTGTTAGTTTTGTTTTATAGAATCAAAGTTACCCATTTAACTTCTATAAGCATATCTATCTTTTGTTTAATCATGAATTGTTCCTCTGTCCATAGATCTGAAAGCCATTTTCATGTTTATGTCACCATTTATACTCATATCATGTATCCATTTGGAGTTTATCATGATATTCAGCATAAAAATATTGATCTATACTCAGATGTTGCTGGACTGCTTTCCAATTTTCCCTGCAGTTTTTGTTAAAGAGTTCTTATCCCAGTAGCAGGGCTCTTTGTTTGTCAAACATCAAACTATTGTGTTCATTTGCATCTGTTTATTGTGTACCCAATCTGTTTCACTGACTGAAATCTTTACTTGTTGTTCTGTTATTTCAGTCCTTTCCAACTCTTTTACCCCATTTAGAGTTTTCTTAGCAAAGATATTGGAGTGGTTTACCATTTCCTTCTCCAGCTCATTTTTTAGATGAAGAAATACACAAACAGGGTTAAGTGACTTGCCCAGGGTCACACAGCTAGTAAGTGTTTGAGGCTAAATTTGAACTCAGGACTTCTTGACTCCATGCCTGCCACTTTAGTCCACTGCTTTTTAGAATAGTTTGAGATCTGGTACTGCTAGTCCACTAGTCCCCCTTCATTGTTGATTTTTAAGAAATTTCCCTTGAGATTTTTGACCTTTTGTTTTTCCTGATGAATTTCAAAATTTAGAGTTACTCTAAATGCTACATCTTTTTATTTTTTCATAGCCATCATGTACGTATATATAAATATGTATGTGTATGTGTGTATATATGTGTGTGTGTGTGTGTACACACACACACTAATATATATTTGTGGTTCTACTTACTTCACTTGTCTTGCCCCCTGCCTTCTTGTTTTTCCTCATGAATGTTCTTCCTCAGGTTCTACTTTGTAATCCCCTTTTTCTCTCTAACACTCCTTAATTCTTTTACATCCTCCTTAATTGTCTCTTGATCCTATTCGTCTTTCTACCTAGAAGTAGAATCTCAACTAGTATCTGGGCTTTGAAATTGTTCCTCAATTATTTTTTTTCTCAATTTCTCCATATTTTGCCTTCCCAACTTTATTAGTCCAAAACTTCCCAAGTCACCAACTTGATTTCCTCCTCCTTATTTTTCTTCTATAACATTCACCCACAGGAGTCTGAAGTCAGTATTTTTTGCATTTCGTAGTTTTCATCATATAGACTTTCTCTTCTTTTTCTTTCTTCCTACTTTTTCTTCATACTGTATAGGGCTGCCTTTTGTTGTTTTCACCAAAGTCCTTTCATCTTCTCTTGTGATGAAAGAGAACAAGTAAGTAAAATTTACCTGCAAACTGAGCCTGATAGCATATGGCATGCTTTCCACTAGTGGTCCCATCTCTAGGCTCAGAAGATACAAAGATGTTTCATTATCCAGACTGCTTATGAAGTTAATCTGAGTACAGTTGGTTTGGATTAATTCAGCTAATTTGGATGAACATTTTTCAGATGTACATAGATGAATTTGAGCTTTTCTCTCTATTATTTAATTATATTATTAATCATTTAAGACCTGAGAATGTATTAGTAAGTGGGTATGATTTTCTATTATTATTATTACATTTTTATAGTATTTTACTAATAACTTTCACATTCTTCTCAATTGAGGCACCCAAATAAACATCGTTAGGTAGTTCATTTTTATTATCGCCGCTGAAAGGAGGAGGATCCAGAGAGTCATAGAGGTTAAATGGCTTCCTAAAATCAAGTAGAGGACACAGGGCAAACTTGAACGTAGGTCTTTTGACAATCAGAGCCTCAAGGGCTATACTTGCAACACTCTCCTTATTCACTCCCAACACTTGGAATCCCTTACTCCATTCAAGGCTCAATTTAAGTGCCACCCACTATTCAAACTCTTTCTTGTCTTCCCCCATCCCCAGTTAGATCACCCCATACCCACTCAGATTACTTTGTACTCTAACTTTGTATTCACTCCTTTGTCCATGTCATGCCTTGCCCCATCAGTAGAGAATAAACTCCTTGAAGACAGAGGTGGTCTTTGTATCTGCACCCCCTAATATGGTGCCCACTATATGTACTTAATAAATGCTTGTGAATCCACATTAAATTAAATAAAATGCTGTTTCTACTACATGATGATGCCTCCTTGTGTGCCTCATAATTCGAGAAGACACTAGTTATGGCCACGTTTAGTAGCTATCGCTGACATGGAGCAAAAGACTAGACTGCCAGACAGAATGGCTCAATGTTGAACTAAAACAGAGCCAGTTCATGCACAGTAGATTATTCTTCTGGACATTATCCAAAAATATAAAGGATAAATAATGTTCATTTAGTTTAATTGTTCACATTTGAGAACTTGTATACGTTCTGTCTTTAAATAACCCAGCTTAATTTTTTTTTGGTGTGCGCTGCAGAACAAGATACAGTTTCTCTTGGGAAGCTCTAGCCCTGACATGCTTAGATGGTTTCTCCCAGTGTTTGTTAAACATGATGAAATTAATAATGTTTGAGTACTATTAGAGTTCTTGTTTCTTTCCTTTTTATATTGAATGAATTATTTCAGCTACCAGGCTTCCCCAATAAGATTCTGTATTAAATACTTCATTGTCTCTTATCATTTGGCTGGGGCTTGTTAACCACACAGATAAATGCTTTGCATCTTGTTCGGATATTCACAGTAGGCATTGGTTGAACATTTAAATCACTAACAGGACAATGGCAGGACACTCTTTCTTCCATAAGCAGTTAGTATATCATTTAGGTTCATGGTTTGGCTGTTGTCTTTGCTAGGATCTGCAGAATATTTTCCAAAAGGACTGTCAATTGCTTGGGAATAGAATTAATTTCATGCTGTGGGTAAGAAAAGAAGTAGGAAAAATTTAAATTTGATACATTCTTTAGTGCTAGAATACTATATATGTGTATATGAATGTACATAATTGCAACTTTTCATTCCCAAAAATATATATAAAAGTATAAAAACAGAGCCACATCATTAACCTCTCCAAATGCCGTATCTATATATACATATGCAGACAGGGTCACAATGTGGTTTCTCACTGAAATTATTTGGTAGAGAAGATGGAATAACCTTGACAACATGAATCCTTTGATTTTCTTGGTGGTTGTCAGGTCCTTAATAAAATATATCAGTTATTTTTTAAAAGGATATAGATAATTCATGAAAATTGTTAAAACAATGGAACATGGATCCTCTTAGTAATGGTAATAGAGTTGTGGTTTACTATACCTGGAAAACAAAAGGGTAAGAATTAATAGTTATATAACAATAATTAAAGCTTAGACTTAATAACTGTCTTCAAGCATATGATTTATAAGTTTTGTTTAACTCCACTGTCATTAAGTCAAAAAGACGTGCTTAAATTATCTGAATGTGAGTCTGATTAGCCATAGGAAGAATTTCTTAACTGTACAGGTAATTAAGCATTTAAGTCGGTTACCAGCTCTAGAGACATTTAAAACAGGACAGATTGTTGGTCACTCCTTTTGAATGGCTTGGTCATTGATCTGCAACCTCAGAGATCATTTAGTTTGTTGTTATTGTTCAGTCGTTTCAGTTTTGTTTGACTCTTCATGAACTCATTTGGGTTTTCTTGGCAGAGATATTGGAGTGGTTTGCTGTTTCCTTCTCCTGCTCATTTTACAGATGAGGAACTGAGGGAAACCAGGTTAAGTGACTTGTTCAGGGTTGCATAGCTATTAAGTGTCTGAGGCCAGATTTGAACTCCAGGATGTACTATGGTGTCTCTTAGCTGCTCCTATTATTTAGTTTAACTCATGCTTAATCAAGCACCTCCTCAATCTTTCCTTACTATACGTTATTCCTTAGTATATATTACTCTTTTGTGAAGTCTACAATATGCTCAACAAGTGATTATTCATCTTAACTTGGACACCTGTAGCAATGAGGGAGTTAGTGCCTTGAAAAAACAGTCCATTCCATTTTTGGACAGCTCTGATTATTAAGAAATTTTCCCTTGCATCAAATTTAAATGTACTTTTCCCTTTAATTTCAACCCATTTTCAAGATAACCAAAAGAGAGAAAGATACTAAACACTTGGAAAAATAACAGGTGCGATTAGTTTTTAAAAGGCAAAGGCAAGTAATTAATAGGAAGCTAGGTAGTGCTGCCAGGCTTGGAGTCAGGAAGACTTGTCTTCCTGAGTTCAAATCTGGCCTCAGACACTTACTAGCTGTATGATCTTGGGCAAGTCACTTAATTCTGTTTGCTTCAGTTTCCTCATTTGTAAAATGAGGTAGAGAAGGAAATGGCAAAGTATTCCAGTATCTTTACCAAGAAAAATATTAAGATAAATTAATACTGTATTAAAGGCTTTTAAAATGTAAAGGTAAAAGGGTTCATATTTTATCCTAGAATCAATAGGGCGTGACTGGAGTTTATTTAGTAGTGTAGTGACATGGCAAGATCTATGCTTCTTGAACAATCGCCTTGGCAGTTGTGGGAAAGATGAGCCCACTCTTTCTATTGAGATAGCTGCCACCTTGGTTTAGACACTCCAGCTCTTCCCAGGAATATTCTATGCCTAATTGGCCTCCTTGCCTCAAGTCTTTCCTCACTCACACAATTGTTAATACTTCTATTCTCATCTCTATTTAAATGTTTGGTTTTTTATTCTATTTTTAATCTCCTCATTATTGAGTATTTTACTTATATAAAATATTTCAATTTGAATATGGTCAAATACTATCTTCTTTTATATTCAGAAAGTTAATTCATGATTAACAACAGCAAGTTAATAAAGGTATAATTAACAAAAGATTTTCCATTTAGAATCTTATGCTATTTATTTATTTTGAACTAATATTGAAAAGTATTGACAAGGCTTACAATAAATATGTTTTAATTGAAGTTGAAATTGGGATGTTGAATAAATCCTGTATTGTTGGATAAATTGAGGCAAAACATCAATACTGTAATTTTATTCAAATTAATAAGATTTTATTTTATTGTGGTAAATTAATTTATAAAAATAGCCACTCTTGTTTTTTTAAGTCTACTAAAATTTTGCTTTTGACTACATTGTGTGATGTGTTTCCATACATTTATGGTTTTTGATTTAAAATAAAAATCCTAGACTAGACATTGTTGAGTAAGTCAGTTTATGGTCTGAAAATAATAAAATTTAAGAGACTGTCTTTAGCAAGCTTCACCAATTTGATCTCTCAGAGTTATATCTTTAATCATTTAATCATACCCCTTGAATGTGGTTAGTTGTTACGTATCAAAGGTCTTAGTTACCTTTATAAGTATGCAGTGGATCCATGGACAATAAAAGAGATTACTCAAATAGTAAATTACTTATGCTAATTTCACAATTTTCTCTGTGCAGGACACATGTATCTTTAAATCACAATGTAAATTGGGAGAGTAGGCCACATAAATGTGGCTTGGTCAAAAGTGCTCTGAGACAAAGTCATCACATAAGAACCTCATTCAATTGAAAGATAAGGAAGGAACCCTTCTAAACCTTTCCTAGCCTCATCAGTGGTCAGCAGTGATCTGCCACATCGATCCTGCTTCACAATAAAAAACAAAGCATTAAAAGTCATTTTGACACAGGTGAGAGGGATCTTAATGTTCCCTAACGGCCTCTTTTAGGGGCTTATCATTGGAAGGTCAAATACTGAAGCTGAAGCTAAAATACCTTGACCATGTAATGAGAAGACAGGACTCATTGGAAAAGGCCCTGATGTTGGGAATGATTGAAGGAAAAAGGAGATGGAGAAGGAAAAAGAGGATGAGATGGATAGATAAGTATCATGGAAGCAATGAACATGAGCTTGGAGAGATTTCAGGAGATACTGGAGGACAGAAGGGCTTGATGTTCGATAGTCCACAGGGTCATGAAGAGTTGGACATGACAACGGCTGAACAACAACAATAACTAATTAAAGCTTGAGGTTACATTGTGATGACACAGCCTACAATGGTAGGCCTTATTATGCATGCTTCAGATTTTTTTTTGATAGTAGCAGTATATGTTCTTAAACACACTTATCATGTAACTTGTTTTAAAGTTATCTGTGTTTGTTGTTGGTGTTAGTCTTTCTTAGATTGAAGCCCTATGACAGTAAGGTTACTCTGCCTATATAGTTAATATGTTAAAAATTTTTTGTTGAACATTGAATAGATGTTTAAATGTTGAGTGCAAAAGTTGAATGAAGCCAAGCATGTATTCTGTGAAATACTTGGTAACTTTTCCCTTGAATGAATGTTTATTTTTGAAGCATTAAAATAATAACTGGTGCTGAGCTTCTCTACCAACATAGTTTTATATGTTTTTGCAAGTGAAGTCTCCCATAAAGCCTTTGAGAAACTCACCACATGCATGTGTGAAATGTAATATTCATGTGTCAGCTGTGTTTGCATGATAGATCTTTGAGGAGAAAATTCCTTATTTAGAGAATAACACAGATGCAGATAGGAAAGTATATTTTAAGTTATTTTTCTGTTAATAGTGTTTTTCAATGCCAGGGACAGCTAAGTGACACAGTAGATAGAACACTGGGCCTGGAATCAGGATGACCTGAGTTCAAATCCAGCCTCAGACACTTAGTAGCTGTGTGATCCTGGGCAAGTCACTTAACCCTGTTTGTCTCAATTTCCTCATCTGTAAAATGAGCTGGAAAAGGAAATGGCAAATCATTCCAGTATCTTTGCCAAGAAAACCCCAAACAGGTGATGAAGAGTCAGCAATGAAACACCTGAATGACAACAACAACAACAACAATATACGTTTTAAAAATTTAGGGGATTGCCTTGACTAATGCCTCTAACATATTTCACTAAGTGTAAGTCTACTAGAAACTTGAAATTATTATTGTATTATCAGAGAAAGAAAAGATTAACATATAGTATTCTATGTATATTGTAATTTGTCTGCATGTTACAGCGTGCTAATTCCTGTGGTTTCAAACTCCTTGCCTGCAAAACTGAACCAGATTAAAATGTAATTGGGAAATGTTTAATAAAATAAATAAAGGTACAATACATCATAGATAATGTTAATTTGTGGTTTTCTAAATCAGTATGCAGCCTATAGGGATCAGTTTCTATTTCAGTTTCACAACACTGGCTTAGATGATAATCTTGAATTTTTATTTTTAATTTAATTTAAAATAGAATTTTAATTCAATGTGCCCCATCTCCATCATGGTTAAAAAATAGTCAATTAGCAAGTATTTATTAAGTGTTTATTATGTGTCAGAAACTGTGCGAGGTGTTGGGGATATGAAGAAAAATCAAAACAGTCCCTGCCCTGAAGGTGCTTGCATTCTAATGAAGGAGACAAAAATGCACATATTCAGATGTATGCAAAGCCCATAACAATCCAATATGAAGTAATCTTGTGTATGAAAACACTAGCATCTAGGGTCTCCTGGGAAGCCTCCGTCTTCTTTTATCCACACAAAAACTTAAATATTTCCAATGATGTTCATGAAAACACTCCTGTTGTTGTAGATTTCTAAATAGTCCATTTTATTTGTATTTATATTTATCACATCATAGATTATATGATGGAAATAAGCCTTAAAGTTTTCCATAAAATTTAATCAACATATGTGGCACATGAACTTTTGTAATTTTTAACATGGTAGACCCTTGGAAACTAAGTGACTTAGTATATGCATGAATTATAGGATGTACTATATAACCTGTCAGGCTTGAAAACATATGGTAAGCTGGAAAGTACAGCTATTTGTACAAGAGCTATCCTCTTGAAGACTGGATGGTACATTTGGTGACCAAAGCAAAGTTGGTGGTGTGTTCATTGTGTGTCTTGAAGCACAGATAATCTGGATAGCCTGAGAAACTATACAGTAGAACGTTTTTTATGTTGATGGTTTCAAGTTATTTTTCTCCAGATTCCAGTGGCTAGAATTTTCAGTAAAGTTTCTTGTTGTCTTAAATGTAATGAACCTAAACATCTAAGATAGATAAATATCCTAAAGATTTCACTGGCTACAAAGCTATGCATTTCATTCAATGTGTTTCCTTCATCTTCTGTATCACTTAAATGGAGAAATTTGCATTTTGCAGGTATTGGTTCATATCAGAAGTAACAGAGCATAACTTATAACAGATGATGAACGTTTCACTGACAGAACTACTGGCAAGCTGTACATCTTTTCTTCATCAGAAGAACTGCCCATTTTAATTGGCACACTAATATTCTTGGTACATAAATCATCAAGCTTTCCTTTCCCATTCTGTATACATATGTATCCATCTGCCATTCCATCCTGCCAAGCCACAAAGTTCTTCCAGACCTTGAGGTTGAAGGGAACATGTGCATTGGACTGTCAGAAGGCAACCACACGTTTCCAGTTATAGTTGTTGTTTAGCTTGGTATTGGAGCTGTTTGATTACCTTAACAGGACAGTAGCTGAATTCCATTTGGTTGTTTTATTGCCTCAAATAATGCTGACTTCTTGCACAGTCCGCATTTGTTTGGGTAAAATTTCAGGAAAGCTATAGAAATAACTGAGTCGATGCCAATGCTTGGTACAGAATAACAGTTTTAATGGTTCTGATTAACTTATTTTGTAGGCTTAACATGTTAAAAATTCTCTTCTTTGGTAATTTATTCTCCATGGCATACTGAAATATTTTTCCATTTGTTCCAGGCTAGATAGAGCTCCGTTTGATTACTGGATATTTCATCACTGTCCCTTGTTCTTAGCTTACTGTTTGACCCTATCTTTATGGACAAAATAAGGCCAAATGAAAATTGCAAAATGAAATATTGATTCCTTAGTATTAAGTGTGGATTTTTAAAATGTTCCAGACTTAAATCCTTTATAGTACTTAAGATTCAAAAAGAAATAAAAGTTTGATTGTCTTCTTCCTAGTCAGAAGAAAGAAGAGACAGATAATTTGAGGAATGAGAACGAAGGCTAGAAAAAAAATAATAGAGTCAGAAGGAGCCAAATCTTATTTGAAGCAAATAAAATTGAAGAATGAAAAGACTGTCTTTGGTTCATTCAAACTTACTCTATGTTTGAGGCAACATTTAGGATATATTTTGACTAAGTATTATGATTATAAGCTATATTTGTTATAATGTGTGAAATGTATTTATAGTCAGTATTTGATCCTAAATTGGATATTATTTAGGTCATACCTATATGGTCTGATGGTTTTCCCTATTTTCAATTTAAGTCTGAATTTTGCAATTAAAAAGCTATGATCTGAGCCACAGTCAGCTCCAGGTCTTGTTTTAACTGACTGTATAGAGCTTCTCCACTTTTGGCTGCAAAATATATAATCAGTCTGATTTCTTTATTGACAATCTGGTGATGTCCATGTGTAAAGTCACTTTTTGGATTGTAAAAAGCATGTTTGGTACAGCCATCAAGTTGTTTTGATTCTAGAGAATAGCAGGGAGAGACAAGACAGTTTACTTAAATGAGCAATGCAAAGAAATAGGAGAAGACAATAGAATGGGAAAGACAAGAGATCTCTTCAAGAAAATTAGAGATATCAATGGAAAGTTTCACGCAAAAATAGGCATGATGAAAGACAAAGATGGCAGGGATTTAACAGAAGCAGAAGAGATTAAAAAGAAGTAGTAAGAATACACAAAAGAATTATACAAGAAAGATCTTAACATCACTGATAACCACAATGGTTTGGTTACTAATCTAGAGTCAGACATCCTGGAGAATGAAGTCATCTGGACCTTAGGAAGCTTTGCTAATGATAAAGCTAGTGGAGGTGTTAGAATTCCAGCTGAGCTATTTAAAAGCCTAAAAGATGATGGTGTTAAAGTGATGCACTCAATGTGTCATCAAATTTGGAAAACACTACAGTGACCACTGGATTTGAAAAAATCGGTATGTGTCCTAGTTCTAAAGAAGTCCATTGCTTACGAGTGTTTTAATTACTGAACAATTGTGCTCATTTTGAATGCCATCAAGGTTATGCTTAAGATTCTGCAAACTAGGCTTCAGTAATATGTGAATTGAGAATTGCCTGAAGAGCAGGCTGATTTTCAAAGAGTCAGAAGAACTAGAGACCAAATTGCCAACATTAGCTGGATTATGGAAAAAGCAAAAGAATTCCAGAAAAGCATCTACTTTTGCTTTATTGACCTCACTAAAGCCTTTGGCTGTGTGGATCACAACATGTGACAAGTTCTCAGAGATGGGAGTACCAGATCATCTTACTTGTCTCCTGAGGAACCTATATGTGGGCCAAGAAGCAACAGTTAGAACCAAACATGGAACAACTGATTGGTTTAAGATTGGAAAAGTATGACAAGGCGGTATATTGTCACCGTATTTAACTTATATGAAGGATATATCATGTGAAAAGCCAGACCGAGTGAATCAAAAGCTGGAATTAAGGTTGTTGGGAGAAATATCAAAAATCTCAGCTATGTAGATGATACCACTCTGATGGCAGAAAGTGAAGAGGAATTAAGAAGCTTCTTGATGAGGATGAAAGAGGAGAGTGTAAAAGCTGGCTTGAAGCTTAACGTAAAAAAAAAAAGTAAGGTCTTGGCAACTGGTTCCATCACTTCTTTGCAAATAGAAGGGGAAGAAATGGAAAGAGAGTCAGATTTTATATTCTTGGGCTCAAAGATCACTGAAGATGGCAACGGTAGCCATGAAATTAAAAGACACTTGCTTCTTGGAAGGAAAGCTATGGCAAATCTAGACAGCATACTAAAAAAGAGAGACATCACCTTGCTGACATATGGTCAACATTATGTAACATACAACTGTGAGAGTTGAACTCTAAGGAAAGCCGAGTGCCACAGAATCAATGCTTTTGAATTGTGGTGTGGGAGAAGATTTTTAGTGGCCCTCGGGCAGCAAGGAGATCAAATCAGAAAATATTTAAAGAAATCAAATCAGGCTGTTCCCTGGAAGGTCAAATACTGAAGCTGAAACTCACATACATTGGCCAAAGCTACAAAGACAGGACTCGCTGGAAAAGACCCTGATGTTGGGAAAGATTGAAGGCAAAAAGAGAAAGGGACAGGTGAGGATGAGATGGATAGATAGTGTCACAGAAACAGGAACTTGGACAGACAGTGGAGGACAGAAGGGCCTAGTGTGCTATAGTTCAATGGAGTTAGATATTACTGAAAGACTGAGCAACAACAGATTTGAAAAGCTTCACCAAAAAATCAGATACAAAGTAATGAAATATAAAGCCCCAAACCGTAAGGCACCTGTAGGAAGTTAATGGGGTTTTTTTTGTTTGTTTTTGTTCTTGTTTTGTCAAAAAGAGGATCCTTTTTTGTTCCTCAGGGAACATAATAAATGGGCTGAAAATATACAGAAATACTTTTGGAATAAACAGACATTGCTTAGCTATTTCCACATACTGCTGAATTTAGTTAATGTAAGTGTGTGGTACAGCTGCGATCCTCTCCAAAATAATACTCAGAGATTCTTTCGGTATGTAGTGAAAGTTTTATTACATTCTCACGAGAAGATGGGAGTCTGCTTCCTTGGGCAGTCCAAGCTAAGCGAGGCAAGGCACAAAGGCCAGGACAAAGGTTATATAGCCCTAAGGCAGAAATACCCATCCACCACCGGCTTTGAATTCCCATTGGACAGGAATTTCAGCCTTACAATCTAAAACGCGAAAATCTACCCCAGAAACAAGAAGCCATATATAATACCACCAATCCTAGCTATTTGTCCTTATTTAGTAATTAGCCATTACCTAATGCTGTACATGTAGCAATACAAATCATGTGATTTCTAGGAACTCGAAACTTAGGCCTATTCAGGTTAGTGTAACCAACCTCGAGTTTTGCAACAGTCTAAGAAATTGTTACACTCAGCCTATCTGAGAGATCTCACATTGTTTACATTGTTTCACTCAGTTAAAAACCAGAGTCTTGACAAAAGTTTGCAAAAATGAGAGATCTCTTTATTGACTTTCTTGAGAAGGGCACCCCCATGCTGCCTAAGCTGCCCTGAGAGTGAGAGTGCTCTCTGTTTAAGACAAGATTATATAGACCCTAAAGTAGCAGCCCACCCTAACCCCCTTCTCTTCGGCTCATTGACTGAGCCTCAGGTATACAATGTATTCGTGTAAAAACTACCCCAGTAACAGAGAGAACAAAGAGGTATAGAAATTATGTTAGCATGTTCCCCTTTTCAGGGCCTCACCGTTTGAGCAGCCTTTTACCCAAGGTCACATAGCTAGCTAGAGGATGAGATAGACAGGATGCTTTTATGGCTCAGGAATTTCTGTTAACACTATCTAAGAGTAGGGGAGGGAGAAGGCTAGGGGAGGGGGTCTTGTATTCTGAGGGGTCTTCACTTAGTGTTGGTATATATGTACCACCCAAAAGCAACAATACCAGAACCATTAACAAGAACTAATGACACTTTGAGGAGGCTTCACTTCTGAGAGATCATCTGTCGCATAAGTAAGAGGATTTATCTCTGAATAGAAGCTAGGCAACATCTAAGCTTCAAGAGCGGAATCAGAAAACCATCCCCAGGTGACATTAGTATGAATTTAACCAACAACATATTAGCCAAGAAGCAGACAAAAATGGCTAACTTTGAAAATTATTTCTAGAAACAGAAAAGGCTTGTGATGGCAATTCAGGACTAGGTCATTGTTCCCCCCAAAACAGATGGTTTATTCTTAATGAGCCTGTATTTATTTATTGATGCGGATTATGCACATATGTATATGTGTGTGAGGGGTAGATTTCCCCCTTTCAATTAATATAATCATAGAAGGTCCAGACATCTCAATTGAGGTAGTCACAGAATCATTCAGAGGATCATTAAGAGTGGGACCAAGTTTTAATTACAAAATGTAGACTAAGTCATTGAGGAATTTTCCTACATTTCTGCTAAAAGTTTTGATCAGTCTCGGATCAGTTTGAAAGAATTATAGGACTTTGTCATTGGATAAAGATAAATGATATCATACAGGAAACATCTTCTGATTAGCCAATGAGACTTAAGTCTATGAGCATAAATATCAAGTCAATCTGAAAGTTCACTAGTCGAGTGGTAGAAGATTTTCAGTTAAGTTTGCTAATTTAAGAGTTGGAGCCGGAAATAAAGGGAAAAAAAAACCTCTATAAGGGCATCACTTGGAGGAGGGAGGCTTTCAGACTTTTTCTTTTTCTTTTTCTCCTCCCCCTCAATCGATGATGTAATTGGAGAGATCTAGCCTGAAGCAGAGATAGACACTGCAGACAGATGGATGCAGAAAGACATTACCCAAGAAAGGAGGCAGCTACAGAGACTATTGACTCCTTTTGGTAGAGAAATTCTGGCTATGGACTCAAGAAGGAAAAAAAAAAAAGGATTTCCAATGCAAAGGATTGTGAGGTGCTCCCTAGCCATACATGTGTCTCTACATGTGTGTTTTACTAAAATTGTACTTTATATTTGAGCCTACTCTTCATATGTAATGTGAAGCTATTTGTAAGAGAAAGAGTCCCAGGTTTTAATAGGGGTGGGAAATTTTTATACCAACTGTTCTTATTCTTCTCTCAGTAAATGCCTTCACTAAAAGCCAATTTGGTTTATCAACTAATTATTAATGGTAAGCACAGGAGCTCATGAGTAATAGTGTTTTTTTTTCTTTTCAATTTTTTTAAAGGCAATTGGGATTAAGTGACTTGCCCAGGGTCACACAGCTAGTAAGTGTGTCAAGTGTTTGGTTTGAGGACGGATTTGAACTCAGGTCCTCCTGACTTCAGGGCCAGTGCTCTATCCACTTCGCCATGTAGCTGTCCCCACATGAGTAATAGTATTAAAAGTATAGTCCCATAAACTTATCCTTAGATCCCAAGGTAGTAGCCATTTTCTGGGAGTAGTGTGAGTATTAGTTCAAGCTGAAGGGAGTATTCATGGGCAGTGTCCAATGCCAGAAAAATAGTATAAATTATGCAGCACATCATTGCAGGCTATAAAACATTAGTACTTGTCAAATAACGTGATGTTATCGATTGTTAGAATTATACATCAGTAACTCTTTCCATTTCATAAACTAACAGAAGCTTCTTGAGAATTGAAGAATAAGTTTGTATTGTAACTGGATCATTATCACAGAGAGAATAGTTGCTCGTGTTGTCGCGTTGTTGTTTTCAGCCACATTCAACTCTTCTTGATCCCTTTTGGGGTTTTCTTGGCAAAGATACTGCAGTGATTTGCCATTTCCTTCTCCAGCTAATTTTTACAGATGAGGAGACTGAGGCAAACAGGGTTAAGTGACTTGCCTGGGGTCATACAGCTAGTAAATATCTAAGGTTGGATTTGAACTTAGGACTTTCTGCCTCCAGGCCTGGTATTCATTGTCACCCACATATAACTTTGATCTATGAAAATTTAAAAAATTTTAATAGATACTCCTGTACTACATATGCATAATATCAGGCTATGTGTAATGACTAGCTTTCAAAATACATACATCTAGCAGAAAAAAATCAAAATCATGTGGGAGCACAAGTCTGTTTCTATCCTGCAGGCTTATACTGTCTGCTTCTAGAACTGTCTCCAAAATGCTTTCAATGAGCCTACTAAAGACAAGTTTATATCCCAATGCTATCATACAATTATTAAAAGTAATTATTTTATCTACCTCTGCAAAATCAGCATAACATTAAATATTAAAAATAGCAGTATACTGTTTTGTCCAAGGACTATTTCTCTCTGAATTCTTGTTCTCCACTTAGCACAGATAAGTACTTAATCTGATAAGTACTTAATAAATCCTGATTTGCTGACTAAAAAATGAGAAAAAATGAGACTATAAAATATACATTTATATACTATTTATAACTACATTTATATATTATCATATGTGAATTTTAGTTTATTCTGGGTAATTAGTGTAGTCATCTCTGAAAAGTTTTAGATATTTGAAAAGACTTAACTGCTGTGGTTCAGTAAGAGAAATCATTTGTTTTTCCCCTACAAAAGTATGTGCTGTCAACTGTATATTGAAGATGATACTACTGACCCAGAATTAACAGGATGTGGATTTTTCTTTTGGCTGTTGCTTTGTATGGAGCTGTTCAAACTTTCCTGCTCAGTGCCCTTAATTAGAGATCCAGGAGTATCACAGACTCTTTTCTGTTTAAAACTTATTGACCAATGAGAAGACTGAAACCACAACCATATCATCTAACCAAGTGATACAGGTATCTAACATTGTGTTTTCAATTTAAAATTCAAATTAAAAATTTAATTATAATTTATAATTTAAAATTTAAAAATTATGCATTAGGAGGGTAAATCATTTATAACAAGCACAAAAATCCATCAGTTTCACCATTATTCTAGACTCACCTTTTAAAGCTTTTCTTCGTTATATGGATAACTAAGCAGCCATGATTAAAAAAAATAACAAGTCACATATCCTCATCTTAACCTGTTAAACTGGATTTGTACCATGGCTATTGTAGTGGAGTTTTAATGTCCTGCAACCTTGACTTTTCTTTCTAAAGAACAAATTTGTACATTAGCTTAAATGTGGAAACACAAAAGAACATTACATTTTAATTAAGCTAATAAGTGCATTTATTTATTACTTTAATGAGTGACCCGACATACTAATATTTCTCATAAGCACCAAGACAATCATAAGTTAGTTCTCAGAATTGTAAGTTTGTTGATTTATTTTCTACCAGAATGGTAAAAAGTAAGGAAGCACAAGGAAACATAACACAGAAAACCCAGTGGTAAAGAGATGTCTTTGTATTAAGTTCTCTACAACCAAAAGCTTTGGCAGATCCTCCACTTTTCTGTTGGAAGCCTCCAAATCACCACATATATTTGAGTTTCTTCCGTATACCACATTGTTCCTCTTTTATTCAATATATAGTAACAGTCAGTTAACCAAGAGCTATAGATTTGTTTATGGACTCCTCCCATATTATGCCAGGTTTTTCTAGAGAGTGTAATGAAGTATTAATCCCTTCAGATGGATGTAGAGTCAAAAGGAAGAGAGTTCCAATGGGAAGTGCCAAGAGCAGAGCAGGTAACTTTTTCCTTCATGGAATTCAATTTGGATTGAGTGGAGGCCTTCTAATTAAGTCAGTAGGTTTTCCACAGAGTAGTACAACATGTAAGTGATTTCCAAAGTTTATGGAGATTTGTTGAAGAATGAAACTTTCCCTTTTAAGTTTTTACGATCATTTGTATGGTTAGCTGCTCAGACAACAGGTTTCCAATGTCTTTTCCATTTTAAGTAGTGTAAAAGGAGGATAAAAATACTGTATACTCATATGATACGTTAAACCTGATAGAACATTTTCATATGTATTCTTTCATTTGGTCTTCAAAACAACCATACAGTAGTTTGGCACAGCAGACATTCTTGGCTTAGTTTATACATGTGGAAATTGAAGTTCAGAGATATAAAGTGACTGGCCCAGAAAGGGTCACACAACTAGTAGGGATCTATTCCAGCCAGAACTGGAACCTGAGACTTCAGACTCCAAGGCCAAGCTTCTTCATACTATTTTACACAGAAAAAAAAACACATGTATGTGCCATCAAGTTACTAATTTTACCAACTTTGGAAGTCTTTGATGAAATATAAAAGTCATTGGTCTTTATAATTTTAGTAGCTTCAAAAGAAGATGGATAGAAGTTTCCTATTTTTCTTTTAAAATAATTATATTGAGGCAGCTAGATGGTACAGTGGATAGAACACTGGGCCTGGAGTCAGGAGGACCCGAGTTCAAATCCAGTCTCAGACCAAACACTGGACACTAGCTGTGTGACCCTGGGCAAATCACTTATCCCCAATTGCCTAAAAATTAAAAAAAAATTTAGAAAAGTGATTACATTTTCTAGTTAAGTAAGGTTTGGATAAATGAGGAGGGATGGAAGTCAATAGCAGAACATATACTGAGCTCAGTTAAATTTATGCATCAGATTTTTAGTTTGGTAGAAAATGTTTTTTGACTATTCTAAATACATCTTAGGGGCAGCTAGGTGGCACAGTGGATAAAGCACTGGGCCTGCAGTCAGGAAGATCTGATTTCAAATATAACCCCAGGCACTTATTAGCTGTGTGACTCCAGGCAAGTCACTTACTCCTGTTTACCTCAGTTTCCTCATCTGTAAAATGAACTGGAGAAGGAGACAGCAAACCATTCTAGTATCTTTGCCAAGAAAATCACAAATAGAGTCATGAAGAGTCGGACATGACTGAAATGACTGAACAGCAGCAGCAGCAACAGCAAGTGTATCTTGAAAAATTCATTGAGGTTAAAATTTCTTTTTCTTGTTTATTGTTACGTTTTGTTTGGACATAACAAACAGCTCACCATGAACTCCCAGATAACTCTTGTGCACGCGCACACACTCACACACACACACACACACACACACACACACACACACACACACTACATCCTCCCAAAATTGTTAAGAAAAAAAGAACTACCCGCATAAAGTGATTGCAAATGATACCACATGTCTTTTTCTACTTTTGTGGTTTACTGTTTGTTAATAGAAAGGAAGCGTGAGTTTTAATTTTAACAAATTGACGCCACATTGTCCACTGCGTTTGACCTAAGTTTTGTTTCTTTTTAGCATTATTTCTTTACATTGTTGCATGTTGTTCTTTTGGCTCTGCTTTTTTCACCATCAACTTCTTAAAGGATGTCCCGAAAGTCTTAGTGAAGTTTTAAGCAATTAAAGCTCAATACTGTACTAAAACTTTTGGGACACCCTGTATAAGTCTTCCCCTGTTTCTCTGAATGTTTCATATTCGTCTTTGCTTATGGCTTGGTAATATTCCATTGGCCTCATAGCTTGTTTCCAGCTTTTTGTTATCACATGTAATACTACTATGAATATTTTCATACATACAGGTCTTTTCCTGCTATTCATTGACCTCTTTGAGCCATAAACCAAGTAAGTTTACCTCTGGCTCAAAAGAAGTGAAATATAGCAATTTTTCTGGCCTAATTCCAAATTATTTTTTCAGACCAATTAACAGTTCCAATAGCAGTGAACTAGCCCATACAGCCTTTCCAATTTTGAGTTTTTATGGTTTTTTTATATCTTTGCTAAAAACTCAGTTTAGAAAAATATACATTTTCCTGATTATTAGTAATACTGAACTGCATGTCTTCTGAAAATAGCTTGCTTATATCTTCTGATTTGTAAATTATAGATTTCAATTCCTTATGGATTTTGGATATTAGACTTTTATCAGATATGCTTAATGTTCAAATATTGCCTTAGGCTTAATTTTTCTTCAGCTGTATTGATTTCATTTGGGCCAAAGTGTTTTAATTTCAGGTAATCAGGTAACCTGGGCCAGATAATCTTGAAGGTAGCATGGCACAGAGCAAGGGGTGTGAAACCTATGGCCTGGAAGTCACATGTGACCCTCTAGGTCCTCAAGTACAGCCCTTTGACTGAATCCAAACTTCACAGAATGAACTTCAGTCAAAGGACTGTACTTGAGGACCTAGAGGGCCACATGTGGCCTCAAGGCCGCAGATTCCCCACCCTGGCATAGAGAATAGTGAGACATCCTTAGGGTCAGGAAGATGTGAGTTAAAGTACCGCCTCTGACATGTACCATATCTGTGACCTTGTAACTTTTTGGTAAAGGGGAAGTTCTTGAGCACCCCAAAAACAAGAGAAAGGGACTCCCAAAGATGTGTTACATGTACTCTCTACATTTGAATATGTAATATTTAGATACTGGGGATAGAATTTATCACAGATTTTGGGGGGGAGTTTTTATTATGCCACTTTAGTAAAAACCTCATTATAACAGCTAATTAAGTCAGACTGGTTAATGAGTGTCAACTGATAATTGCTGGGGGGAAGCACACTGGTGGGGGCCTGGGAACCAACCTTTCAGTGTGAATGAGCGTTGGGTCAGTAGACCCTATATCACAATAAATTTCAAAGAATAAAATTAAATATAAAAACTCATGCCATAAAATAATTAGAATACAATGCACCAAAGGTTAAATCTTTTACAAGCTTTTACAGACTAGGAGACTACTGTCCCAACACTCAAATTTTGTCCCAAACCTCAAAATTTGGTCAGTGAAATTGATTAAGGCAAGTGAATCAAAAGAGAAAATGTGCAACAGTCTAGTGTTTGGTAAAGCCAAGGAACACAAATACCAGAGTTCATTACTGGGATTTAAAAGTCTTTGCAGAAGAATTAAGTGAGCCAGTCACTGATGAAATCAATAGTCCTTTTAAATTTATTTGGGCTATATAAAGGAAAGTCTTAAAGGGAAAGGTTATTTGGTTTAACTGGAGACGTATAAGGGAATTGAAAATAGGGACAAGATGGGCAACTAGGTGGCGCAGTGGATAGAGCACTGGCCCTGGATTCAGGAGGACCTGAGTTCAAATCTGGTCTCAGACACATAACACTTACTAGCTGTGTGACCCTGGGCAAGTCACTTAACCCTTTTGCCTAGCCAAAAGAAAAAAAGAAAAAAAAAGAAAATAGGGACAAGTTAACACAACTAAGGCAATGCTTGATCCCCTCTTTACACTGGAGTCAGGAACAACACCTCTAAATAGAGGAGTCCATCAACTCCTCACAAACAGGGTTATTCACAGACTCACCCAGATCCCAGTACTAGGTCTAGGTCTAACACTTCTAAAGTCATACTAGAAGAAGAAAGGAATGTCAACAAAAAGCCTTGGGAATGGTGATCTTAAGGCCACAGCAGGAAACAAATCAATAATGATGTGGGACTCCTGGGTCCATGTGTCAAGGAAACTCCTGGATCCAACTCAACTGACATGGCTGGTTCTGGAATAGAGCTGTCAAGAGTAGATGGCTTTATATGGGGTAGAGAGATTTTGCTCTCAGTTCCTGGATGCTCTTTTGCTGAGGTCCTCAAGTTGTGCCTCTCTAGATATGGTGCTGTTCTTCTGCTAGTGTCCTTGCACAGCTCTGAATCTCCCTTCCTTATCATATCCAATCCACTTGCTATCCCCAAAACACTAGTTTAGGGACTCTGCCAATTAAAAATGCCAAAGTAAATTAATTCCAATTAAAAAGTTGAAATCTTCTGACTCCTGGAGGGCAAAGTTCTTCAGTGGTCAGTTGCAGAGGGAGTAGAGAAAAGGGAATAGGCCTTTGGATAGCACCTACTATGTGGTAAGCACTGTGCTAAGTGTGTCATAAATGTAATTTTATTACAGATAATATCCCGTTTGTTATTCTCCTTAATGTTAATATCCATTGTTTCCATGATCTCCTTTGATCCATTCATTATTTAGGATATTGTTACTTAGTTTCTTCATAGATATTAATTTTTTATATTTCCTTGTTTACTCTTTTTATTGTTGTATTTTATTTAAAATGTTTTTAATATGTCTGCCTTTTAAAATTTCAGAGTTGTTAGCACCTTCTGATGTTCTACTGGTGTGGAGCTGTGGAGGTCTAGAATTTGTCTGGAATTTACATGGTTGTTTTTTGCTCTAAAAGAGGACCAAAATGACATCACTATGTTGGGGTCATGGTACAGTGTGTCCAACTGTGGCTGATGAGACAAATAAGAGCTCAGAATGCTCTACCACAGGACCAGAACCCTGAGGGTAGTGTCTAGACGGCTTCTGCTGATTCATCTCTTTTTTATCAGGCTGTGATTTTGGTTAATACATGGTACAGTATATAAATTATGCTCCTTTGATCTTTGGAATAGTTTGTATGTGACTTCAGTTTTCCCTTTTGTAATCTTATTTCCTGTTATTGTCCCTTTAAACTGGCTACTTATACACTTACTGTATAGACCAGAAAGGGGAACTGATCGAGGGGAACACAAAAAGATACAATTTTAGCACAGGGTGTATGATGCAAAAAAGTTCTAGAAGCCCTGGCCTAAATACTCTCAGGTGTTGTTTAGTAAGCTACGATTTGCCATACTTTGCAATACATAAAAGGAAACTGCCATTTTGCCTATGTTGCGTGAGCATTTCAAAGATCGTATGTTTTCATTTCTGCTAGGGCCATTAATCAGGTAAATTATAGTTAAAAACCATAGAAGTTTAGTCTAATTTGTTTACATGGAAAAACACTTAGCAATCATGGGTTAGGGAGCTATATAAGGGG
This sequence comes from Phascolarctos cinereus, assembly GCF_003287225.1. Lineage (NCBI taxonomy): Eukaryota > Metazoa > Chordata > Mammalia > Diprotodontia > Phascolarctidae > Phascolarctos > Phascolarctos cinereus. The sequence continues at coordinate 80,100,254 of NW_027555958.1, forward strand.
AACACAATTTTCTACTGCTTATTATATCTAGCTCCATAGATTATGATGGTCTGGAGAAAAATTACAAAAGAAATATTTTTGTGGTATTAACCAAATTGTAGCTTTGTCAGTTCCCAAGTTCTAGTTTTAAGTGAAGGCTTTCTCCTGGTCATGTCACTGAAATGGAATGTCCAATGCATGGGTTATGTTTAGTGCTGCAAAAATATTAGTACAAAATATTTTTAGCCACTTTTGATGATAATTATACTTCTTTCATTTTCCTTCCTCAGCACTGTATAAGGATATTGTGCTAGGCACTGTGCCAGCTCTGATAAAGAGTGAGATTTCTTCTAACTTCAGTGATAATTTGTCATAATAAACATTTATGTAGTCTACCACTAAATGCCAGTTTGGACACTATTGATTTTGAACTTTTTTTTTTTTACATTTTTGAAAGAATTTTGTAACATCAATGTAAGTAATACTATAGTTTTCCTTCTTTCTTAGGCTAGTTAACTGGAATCTTGGAACATCTCCTTTATGATGAGATGCTGAATCTGCAAAACTGAATTTCATAGGGAGGAATGGCCCATACCTATAGGTTAATGTCATAATCTTGAGAGGTTCTGAGATTGTGTTATTTCATCAATATGGTATATTCCAGGGTTTTGTTATAGATTGGAAAACTAATGAACAACATGCATTAGATAGCACTGAGATCAACACTTTTGCAAATGAGCAACATGCCAAATAGACTTCCTTTTCTTTTTTTAAAGCAGCAAACAGAAACCACTGGAACACGTTTGCCATTTCGCTTTAAAAGAAACATGAGGTTTATCCATAGACTAGTTGCATTAAGATGAGTAATTTGTTCAAATAAAGTTTTAAGCTCTGTCCTCAAGAAGTCTGAAGATTTGATCAACTGGAGGTTAACGGCTTATATTTATGTGCTGCAGACAGTCCAGTCCAACTGTGAGTCTCTTTTGGAATAAACACATTGTTATGTCTTAAAGCTTATTTGGCCAAAGGGCAGGCTCTAAGTTGTGAAACTATTTGGTCCCATGTTTTCCATTGGTAAACATTAACATTGAGCTTTCTGAATATTGAAGGTTAATATTGGTGCCTTGCCTTTTTGTTTGGCCATTCCCCAATTGAGGATCACCTGCTTTCGTTCCAATTCTTTGCTCCAAAAGAAAGTGATGATATAAATCCTTTGTATGTCTGAGCCTTTTCCTGCTTTTATTGACTTCCTGGGTGCTGCCCTTAGTGATAGCACTGGGTCACAGGGTTATATATACTCTAGTGACTTAGAGGTTTAGTTCCAAATTGATTTGCCAAATGTTTGAACCAATTCACAGCATCAACAGTGTGTCAGTGTGCTTGTCATCCAACAAGCCCTCCAGCAACTGCTATTTTCTTCTCTAATTTTCAAGATTTTCCTCTTTTGTGTTTATTTTTGATTAGTTACTTTGGTGATTTAGAAGGCTTTAAAATTACGTACTCAATTCATCAATCTATTTCTATGATATTCAGCTATATTATTTTTCAACTTTGTAAAAAAAAAACTTCTGACTTTTGAACTAATTTAATTCCTAATAGCTTCTTTTAACAATGTTATTTATTTTTTGAAGCATTCTGGGGTTTTATGCTGTTGTTCCATGATCTCTGTTGAATCTTTAGGATTCTCTTTTTGATTGAAGAATTTTGCTTCATTTTCCTTTACAGTATAATGCTCATTCATAAAGTTCTGGCTTCTCTTTGGTATTTATTCACATTTTTATGTATTTATTTTGTGTATTTTGTATATTTATTCATCATTTTCCTTCTGTCTTTAGGAGTAACTGTTGATTTATCTTGTGAACTGGATTTTTTTCTTTGGCTTTCTCACTTGGTCTTTGGTCTTCAGTCATTCTCTTATATTCTTAGTCATTTGTCCCTTCTCTCTGCATTCTTTGGCTCCTCTCTTTTCCACTGTTATATACATAGACTGCTTGCCTCAAGTAAGGTGATGGTGATTTTCTCTGGGCCAGATGAACTCATAAAGGCTTGATCTTCCACTCTTCTCTTCTAGTTGCTCCTACTTTCTTTCATGTAACAGTTAGAATCGGTGACTGCTGACATCTTTGGAGTGAGAAAGTATTAGGACTGAATCATGGCTATGGGAGTTACCAGTCAAGGATCCTTACAACAGATTCTACAGCACAAGTCTGGGAGGTTGTTTGCACTCAGATTATAAAGCTTGTTCTGGAGATTACAGAGTTACAGATCTAAATATTTAAATGATTTTGTGTTGTTTTGTGGACTCTTTGCCTTGTGTGTTACTTCTGTCATCTTATGGTATTTCCTTCTTCTTATCTGAATGGATTTAATTACTGGCACCTGTCACAAGTATGATCTGGCTCACTTTTCCAGAGTAAGGCCAGAAATACATTCCCTAGCCCTCAGGGCTAGGGGTTAGGGATGTGTCTTCTCTAATATTTTCTATTTGAGCTCCCACCAATTGTATTCCCCACACTGTTAGCAAAGAGTCCCTACTGTCCCAGTTCTGTTTAACTAATTAACATTAATTAGCTTTTTCAAAGGGATATTTATTTTAAGGATCTATCAAGAACAAGACTACAAATATTTCTCACCAACATGTTGAGGGCACACTTTCCCCTATGCCAATATAGTCTCTGGAGAGCCTTCTCTGTTTCTTACCCAGAGTTCCTAACTTCTTTTAAGGTAAAGCTCAAGCAGCGTCTTCTGCACAAAGATCCCCCCAGCCCTCAACAACTGCTGACTGGTGCCCTCTCTCCCCAAATATCTCATATTGAACTATTTTGCATTTATTTGTATTTATTTATTTTATATTTGTGCTGTACGTATTTGTATATGTATTTGTATTCCCCATTAGCATATTAGCTCTTTGGTAGTAGGGTTGGTTTCATTCTTTGTACTTGTACTTGTATCCCCAATGTCTAGTCCAGCGTCATAGTACACATACCTTGTTGATTGATTGATCTGTCCCAGCTCTTCTTTTATTATGCAGTGCTGCTGCGGCATGGCCAATAGCCACAAGCCTCAAGCAACCAGTAGCCCCATGTAGACCATGTCTGGCCCCATGGAAGAAATTGAATAGCATGCCAGCAGTCTCTTTGCAGGGGGCGCACCCAGGAAAAGTAAAAATGGTCATGATGGGGATAGGGGAAGAGAATGAGTTATATTAGATTCTGCCCTGTAAGTTCTCCACACCAATGAAATTAAATTCTGTACTAAAAAATAAAGATATTTCATCTATCCTATTTCTACCCTAAGTGCCCAGTTCAGCAATATGTTAAAAAAAAAATCAAGTTTTGCAGTGGTCTCCCAAGTTACAGGCAATTCTGAGAAATTTAAATCTCGGTTTATCTTTGCCATGACCCTCATATATTCAGAGCCAGAAAACAACTTTTTGTGGAAGCAGACAGCCTAGTAATGGCAGTTAGGGCCATCCTCCGCGTATTCATTCTATGTTCTGGCCAAAATGGTTGGTTTATGTTCCCTGTATATGATGATCCATATCCTATCTTTTGTGCCTTTTTACCTTTTGTTGCCTTTGTACCAGCTGTCCTCCATGCCTGAAATGTTCTCTGTCCTTGCCTCCGACTTTTGGGCCCCCTACCCCTTTCATGCTTCAGCTCTAGCATTCTCTCTTTCAAGAAACCTCTCCTATTTTTCCTATTGGTTAGTGTCTACCCCTCACACCCATTACAAAAATTGTTACATGTTTTATATTTATTTATCTCTGCATGTCTTGTTATTCACCAGTGGAATATAGGCCCCTTCAGGGTGGGGACTGTTTCATGTTTGTCTTCATATCACTAGCACCTGTCTAGGACAGCATGTGGTACCTTGTAGTCCCTTAAATACTTATGGAATTGAATTTGTGACTGATTTGATCATCCCACAGCCTTGTGCATATTAATAATGCTTAATATGAATTTGATCTGATGTAAGTAAAATGTAAATGTAAATCAGTTCACCTGCAGTAGTGGAATCCAGTCAGGGGAATTGTAGGAGATAGGGCTAGAATGCTAGGGGCCTTGAATTATAGGTTGAAGAGTGTACATTGTCTTATAGGAAGGGGGGAACCAATGAGGATTTCTAATAAGGGAATGATATCACCAAATGTTATTTTATTCAAATAAATTAGGAGATATCACAGAAGCTCATACTTTTTAGTGCCTGAACAACCTTAGGGATCATCTAGCTCATTACTTCTGTAGACCACACATCCCATGATTGAATGGGAGGAAGTGTCGCACAGAGAGGCATTATTGGGAGTGGGGGGAGAGGTTTCCAAATCTGTATGCACACCAAACATTGTTATGTTGCTCTTCATTTAGCTCCAACAAAATACGCAACCAAAAGAATGAGTTTTGTGTAATAGTTTTGTATTATTAACACTTCGTTTATACCTAATAGAAAAAAAATCCAGGATCTAATGCTTAAAATAACAGAATACTAATTTGTTTTGAAGGCTTGCTGATCTGGTAGTAACTTTTTGTTATCATCTATTTTCACAATCAATAGATAATAATGGTATAAGCCACTCAGGTGGAAATGGTTCTCTGACATTAAAATTTTTGTAAAATACTTTCTCGTTTGAGAGCTATTGATCTAGTTCAATTACCTCATTTAACAGATGAAGAAACTAAGTCTCAGCAGGTTCAGTCACTTATTCAAGGGGACACAGCAAGTTAACAACAGAACTGGTAGTAAAATCTAGGGCTCTTAACACTTTTGTTCTTTACACTTTACCACACAAATGCCTTTTCTTGTACTAAAAAATCATCCAAGCAAAATTCTCTAAGTCTTAAAGTCTCACAAACTACTTTTGGATCTGCTTTTTGATTTTTTCTGCTCAGTTAAAGACAATTTTAGAATTTCTATTATTAATAGCACTATTTTGCGACAATTTAAAAATTCAGATGGTTTTTTAATGATTTAAATGGTTTTTTTGCATTTGGCCTTAGGCCTATCAAAACATCTACAGGTAAGACTATTAGGAAATGGGTAGATGTTCTCTGGAGCACTCTAATTTGCATGTTGAGAATGCTTTTAACTTTCCTCATAGCTGGAACTGAAACTGATTGATTCTAAGAAACATTATTTGTATTCTGCTTTTACTGTTACATAACCTGTTTACTTGCGTAAGATATTGCCCCTCTCAGAAAAGGCATTTGGGTTGCTGAAAGGGGCAGAAAAGGACCATTTGTTTAAGGAAAACTGATAAAATGGGTTTGAGAAGAAATAATTCCTCAGCTAAAATTTTGAAGAGAGACAGACTTTTCCTAGCACCTGATAGAGAACTACTTCCACAGTTTTAAGGATATAGGATAAATTATAAATCAAATAGCTATTTGAGTGCTATGTGAATATTATAAGAGGATTACTGGAATCATCTCTGACAGAAAGGTGGGTCTTTTGAGATTCATTTTGTGTTGTGTGGTACAGTGATTCTAAATCAATTAAACTCAGAGACTTCTCAAGGTGGAAGCAAAAGTTACTTTTTATTACAATCTCACCACAAGGGGTGTCTGCTGCCCTGTACACTTCCAGGAGGAGAGAAGCGAGGCACAGAAAGCAAAATGAGATTATATACCTTAACACAAACAAACCTCCACCCACCACTATCCCTTACTCCCATTGGTTGGGAGGTGGGCTTACATTCTAGGCGCAAAAATTCAAAGGCAAAGAACAAGGAAACAGGGCGTAACCAATCCAAACATGCATGTCCTTATTTAGTAAACCTAATGCTGATGTGATAGTGGTGTGGCAATCAGGAGGGGGTTTAGGGCCGAATTCCTGTAGGTTTAGGTAATTTCTAGGAAACCGAAATTTACTGCAATTTCCCCTCCCTAACCCTCTTCTCCTTACCCCAGAGACAAGAAAAGGTGGGAAGCTTTTCAAAGGGCAAGCAGTTCAGGTTGGGGGCAGGACTATTCTTTCTGCTAGGCATTTAAAAAAAACCAGGGTCCTAGCAGGGGGAGGGTTTTGAAAGCAACAGTCAGAAATATTGAAAAGAACTATTGATCAATTCCCTGAGGAGGTTTCACTTTTGAAAGATCATCTCTCACAATTTTGTGAGTTAGAGATAGATCCTGCTTATAAGGAGTCCTCTGTAATAGAACCTATTACAGAGGAAGGAAATGATCAAATGGAGATAAAAATAGGAGAGGAAACTAAAGAAAGGAGGATTTGAGAACATAAGACAAAGGAAGAAATATAGAAATGACCATAGAAGAAAATATGAGTCAACAATATTGAGGTTTAGGGGTACTGGAACCCCAAAATCACCACACATGGGTCCTGTCCAAATGAATTTGACCCAAGCTTTCTTTCAGCCAAAGACAAGGTTTATTAAAGATCTGCCATATTGGCCAGACTCTTAAGGAATCTGAGCACCTGTGAGCTATTGGCTAGATTGTAAAAATCTGAGCTGTGGCTAGATTTTAAGAATCTAAGCACCTTAATGATGACAAGATGGACTTTATATACAGAAAGACTGTGGGAGGGATCTAGGAGTGACCAAGTAGTTTGGGGTGACTGGAGGAGGGGTCTAAGGAGGATCTGGATGGAAGTGGCTAGTAAACTGGAGTGAACAGAATTCCTGGGAGTGGCCAAGGGAAGAATGGAAGACAATAGAGGGGAGATTAGGTGTAGCCACAATGAAAGGCCAGTTGATGGGATTATACCCTCAAGGGAATGCCAGACATTTTTGCCATGTGGGAAAGTCCAGAGTTTTTCCTTTCCAGGGTCCAGATCCCAACCCCATCAAACAAGATCTAATCAAAAGTGATAATGTTGCAGCTATGTTGCTGGGAGCCTTGCTGATTAGAAGAGCAGCATTGTTTTTCTGAGAGCTGATTGGGAAGAGAGAGACAGGATTGATCAGCTCCAATTCCAGTCTGATCAAAGAATTCTTTTAAATATTTGCTTGAGTTGCTTTTTATTGCCTCCCATGGTTTGAGGTTTAAGAGAAAGAAGGGATAGAATGGGAAGGGGATGGGAATGAGGTGGAGATAGACTTTACATCAATAAATCAATAGGTTCTACTATATGTTAGGCAATGTTAGGTATTGTGGATAATAAGTACAAAGAATGAAATTATCCCTACTCTACTCGCAAAAGAACTTTCAATGTAATGAGGGAGGTAGTAGTTACTTATAAAACTACATTCAGTATAAATATAAAGCAAATAAATATGGATATATTAAAAAGTACTTAAATACAAAGTATTTTTAGAGGGAGGGCAGGAAAGATTTCACATAGACTATGATGCTTGAGCTGTGTCTTAAAGAAAGAGAGGGATTCTGAAGTCTGAGCTGTCCTACGCTTTTGAGTTTCTTATTTCTCCCTGCTAGACTTTTGTAAATGTGTGTTCACTTTCCCCTACAGACACTGTCTTGGGGGGTGTCACTCTGGTTTATGAGTAGACATTTAATTATTTCTGCTGTTGCTATCAAGTAAATTTGTAGCTATTGTTGCCTCTGTCTTCTGGTAAGTAAACATTATGATTACTTTTACTTTTGCCTTCTAATGATTAATGTTATCACTCTTATTTTTAAGATTTATAATTTAGTAGATTTTTTATGTGTGAGAATTAGTGATACCATTGGGACTGATTCATTTGTGTAAACGAGTAAGAGTGTACCTCCATACACACTACAGTTAGCTTAGGCCTGGAGTTTCAGTAGTAGTCATGTGATTGCAGCCATGGGTGCCCAGGTGGGGCATGTCACCTTGACCTACTGCAGTAAATGCAGGTTGGGAGTGATTGAGTCAGCCCAGAGAGAGAAGAAAGGTTGTGTGGATACTACATTGCTTATCATATCCATGCATAGTCCACATATATGGGACTTGGTGTCATACTCACATTAAACTTGGATGGAATTGCTTTTCTCTATTTCATCTTCCTTCTCATTCTCCTTTTAACATTTCATGAACCCTTGCAAATAGACAATATTTTAGCACTTGCAACTGTAGCTTTGGTTTATCATATAGCTGAGGAGCTCAGTGCCACAGACATGAAATCATGGTGAAAAAAAACCACACTGAGTGGCTTAATTTTTATTTGTTCAGTCAAATTCATGTTATAACTGTTATAAGGATTCTCTGTCAGATTAGCATATATGATGTAGGGTTTACATAGGCTAGTAGTGCTTTTTTCCCCCTAAATGTAAACATTGTAAATGAACATAATTAGCAAGTTTATTATTTGTAGTCTGGGTAGGTTAAGAATGGATATTTTACTGAATCCAAGGCAGATGGTGAGAATACTGAATATGCCATTGTACTAAGCATTATCTACTGGTGGCTGTTTAACCACCAACCAAAACACTTTCAATATTGTTTAAACTTGAACAGTTTAACATATGTCAGATCATTTAAAAAAATCTGCTTTAGAAATATGTGAAAGTGATAGTACTGACTTTCCTTTTCAAGGACACTGATTTTGAATTATTTTTCTCATAGTGATGATGCTTGTGCTGATTCATCCATAGCCTGTCTTCATATTCCCTTGGCAATCAGTAGAGAATCTTTATTAGGCAGCTGCCCAGACTTGGTGGAACATTATTTTTCTATGAGAGACCTTCTCCATAGCCAGGTAAATCTTTGTTGTTGTTCAGGCATTTTTCATTCATGTCTGACTCTTCATGACCCCATTTGGAATTTTCTTGGCAAAGAGACCTGGAATGGTTTGACATTTCCGCCTCCAGCTCATTTTAAAGATGAGGAAACAAATATAGTTAAGTGACTTGTCAAGGGTCACACAGCTAGGAAGTGTCTGAGGCCAGATTTGAACTCAGTAAGATGAATCTTCCTGACTCCAGGCCTGGCACTCTATCCACTGAGCCACCTAGCTAACCTCAGGTAAATATTATCTAAATATTAAACCCATTGCCATGGCTTCATTAGCTTTACACTCTCATCAACTGCCAGAAATTCTCTAATTGCAGACTTTTAGTGGTAGTGATCCTAAGAGCCAACATACATAATATTTACTAAATTACATTTACTCCACTTAGCTATCAAAATGATCTTTCTAAAACTCGTCTGATCATATCACCTGTTTCTACTCCCCACACACCCAATCCCACATTCAATAAGCGTCAATGGCCAAATATAACATCTTGTGTTTGGCTCTTTAAACTCCTTCCTGCCTTTCTAGTCTGCTTGCACTTTACTCCCCTTCATGGGCTGCAGAGTCCAAAGACACTGGCTTCCTTGCTGTTCCTCAAACAAGACACTCTGTTTCCCACCTCTAGGCATCGTCATTGGCTGTCTTCTGTGCTTAGAATTCCTCCCTCCTCACTTCTTCCTTTTAGCTTTGATTCAAGACTCCTGCAAGACTTAGTTCAAATCTTACCTTCTCCAGTAGGCTTTTCCTAGTACCCCTCAATGCTCATTGCCTCCTTATGAGAGGATCTCCAATTTATCCTTTCTGTGTCTATTTTGTTTGTACCTTAATGTTTGCAAGTTGACTTCCCCATTAGACTGTGAGTCCCTTCAAAGCATGGATTATTATTATTATTTTTTTATGGCTTTTCTTTGTTTGCCTAGCACAGTGCCTGTCACATAGCAGGTGCTTAACTGATGCTTGTTGACTTGACTTGTAGACTTGCAAAGTGCTTTTTACATAAATATAATTTTTGGTCCTTAATTAGTTTTACTCCCATTTTTATAGAAGAGAAAGCAAAGACTTAGGCCAAGGAATCAAAGTGTTTATAACTGAAAGGAACTTGAGACTACTTAGACCCATCATCTTATTTTACATCTAGAGAAAAAGAGATTTAGGGAGATTAAAGTGATTTAGTTAGGATGAGGAAGCTACTAAGTAGTGGAGCTATGGGATTCACACCCACATTCCCTCATCTGTGGAAGTAGTCTGGCACATATTTATTTACTTGTAAATGCTACAGTGAGTGTGCTGGTATGCATTCACACAAAATAATCTTTCACTTTTCCCTAAGGGACTCATTGTATGATGACTTCTGGTGGGAGTATTTAAAAATATTAAAGATTAGTTGTAGCTGAGTGCTCTAAATGTGATCAACCGAATATAGAATATACTAAATATGTAGCTCTGATAGAAGGTCTTATGGTACTCTCAAAGAAAAACCCCCAATAATATTTCTATTTAGAGAATTTTGAAGAAAATATTTCCAATTAGAAACCAGAGAAATTTTCACTTTCTATTAGCAAAACATTTTATTTTTCTTCCTGCTGTGAGTCATTCTTATTGGCAAGGTAGAATCCTTTAATACTTTCCAGAGATTAAGTCCTACAGGAATGCTGGCACCTCCTGGTTTTGTCTCTATTAAGTAGCCTGTCAACATTTGATTTATCTGAATGAAAGACTTTGGGAAAGGGATCAGTTTCACAAAACTAAAACCTGTAATTACTGATTAGAAGTGACATCTTCAGATAGAGACACTACTAAGAAAAACAGCACATTGAATTTCAAAGCTGAAAATTGATTGCCTTTATCCTCATTTATCAGAAGTAATTGATATCATCTCTGAAGTAACCTATACTGTCTGAAGACTATTTCTAACCTTTCCTAGTAATATTCTGTTTTCAATCCTGTCTCTGTCACATTCTGGCTGGCAGGGCAAGTCATTTGCTTGCTCTAAGCAACTCTCTAAGACTCTTAAGTTTCAGGGAAGGTACCAACCTGCATTAGTAGATGGGCTTTCATCATCCAGAGAATTCACTTTATCAATGAAATCACAAGCCCAGTCCAATCTATCCCAATCTTATCCCAATACTATCCCGATCTTTTTCACTATTAGATTATATATACTTTAAGAAAGATTGACTATCTTCCACCATAGGTGTGTTTTTATTTCATCCAGAAAATGCACTGTTAAATTATTATAGCATACTTTAAAAGTGGGGCATAGCTTGGCAACAATTAGTAAGTATTCATTTTTCTGGGGCAAGGTGAACTACTGGAAAATATTTTATCATGTAATTTATTCTCTTGATTCTCTCTCTTTTCTAGATTCTTGTCAGATATTTTTGAAAAATAGAAATGATGTGTTTTTTTCCTCTCTCATCACATACATAGCAAGTATATATTTATTGAATGAAATTGCAGTGATATGTAGAAAATTTAGTGATGCTAATTTGAAATATTTGCTGGTATTCATGGTTAAGAAAAATCAAGATATGATGGCCTTTAATGGACAAATACAGAAAAATGAACAAAACCTCTAGAAAATAAGAGAAGATAGCTAATATATGTATAATATGTGTTCTGAATTGACTTTCTCAGTTTTGTCTTGCACTGCTGAATTGGCTTCTCAAAATGTGGCTACTATTACTTTCTTGGGTTCTACAGGTAGCCTTGAGAGGGTGTGTGTGTGTGTGTGTGTGTGTGTGTGTGTGTTTCTAATGTTGCATGGTTCACAGTTGGTATCAATTGACAATCCCAGTGATTATCAGCTGATATCAGTTAGTTATATAGACTCAAAATTAGCTTTTAGCAAGAGGTATTTAATAAGGAAGTATAATAATAACAGCTGGTACACCTTGTCCCAAGTCTGTGACATGCTCTGTAATTAGAATGTGTAGAGTCTATGGGAAAGTGATTTAATCCTAATTCAGTTTAATTAATTTTACAAAATAATGAGACTTGGGACAGCTAGGTGGCACAGTGGATAGAGCACCAGCCCTGAAGTCAGGAGGACCTGAGCTCAAATCCAGCCTCAGACACATAACACTCACTAGCTGTGTGACTTTGGGCAAGTCACTTAACCCCAATTGCCTCGCTAATAATAATAATAATAATAATAATGATGATGATGATGATGATGATGATGAGACTTAATTAGCTTTCTGAACTTGGTCAAGTGACAATGCTTTTTTTGAACCTCCATTACCACATCCTTAGAATTTTAGAGGGTTGAACTGATTAATCTCTAAGGTTTCTTTCTAATTTCTTATGGCGGTTATATGATATCACTCAACAATATAGTAAGATGGGACTTTCATTTTATGAACAGAAATTCAGAATAATTCAGTATATTCTTAATTTCAAAATAAATACAGGTCTTATGACTTTTAGTTTATTACATTATATTATTTGAATATAGTTTGGGAGTGAATGACATTTTATTTATTTTATTATGAATGATATTTTATTTTCCAGATTTAAATTATTAGCCTTCAAAATTATCTTTTATAAAAGGTTACAAAAGACATCATCTTAACAGTCATATTATCTAATGCCTTAATTTTATGGAGTTATAAACCAAGATCCATAGGAATTAAATGGTATATCCAATGTTACTCAATTAATGAGGGACTGAATAAGGATTCAAATTCACATCTTGTGACTCCAGATCTAGTACCTTTTCTGCAGTGCCAAGCTGTCACTCTCAAAAAATGTAGAAAATATTCTTATAAGTGAAAAGAGTAGATTACAAGAACTGACTGCAAATTTCAAGTGGAAATGAGATAATAACTTCAGTTGTGCAGATAACAAGAATCCCAAGGGAGAGAAGTAATGTATGAGATAGAAATTTTTCTGGATTACTTATAATAGATTTTATTTATACTTTAAAAAAAATACACTGTTACTTCCCAATGCTCAACCTTATCCAATGGAACTCACCATTGTAACAATATATTTAGATAAAGAAAACAGAACAGCACAGTTTGCCATATGTGATAATGTAATGCCACATTCCACACCTAACATCCACTGTTTCTCTGTTCAGGTGAGGCAGGCAGTCTTCCACATTTGTGACTATAGTACTCAGTGACTATAATGCTTATTTCCATTAGCCTTTTAGAAGTCAGAGTTTTGATGCCTTTCATTATTGTTTTCCTTTACATTATTATGCTCATTTTGTGAATTGTTCACTTGGTTCTTCTTACTTCACTCTTTGTCAGTTCATACATGTCTTCCCAAGTTTCTAATTCTTTTCATCTATTGTTTCTTATAGAACAATAGTATTCCTTTCCTGTTTGTCCACTATTTTCAAATAAGGAATTCCTTCCCAGGATTTTTGCTCTTAGATTTATCAAACACTTACTGCTGCTATGTTGAAGTGCATCTGGGTCTGTCTTGACTAGTTTGATTATTGACCAACTTAAAATGTTTTTTAAACTGTAACTTATAATTTTGATGATTTCTCTTTTATAATATGGTAATAAAAGGCCTCTTTTTTGATTATTTCCCTTCAGATTCTTTACTTTTTTTGTAATGGGATTAATTTTGTTATTTTACTTAGTTCTATAAAGCAAACTTTGGTTGTTTGGTTAATGCATTAAGTCTGAAAATCAGTTTGGACAGTATTGTAATTTTTACAATATTAGTGCAGCCTAGCCATGAACAATGAATATCTCCCGAGTTATTTAAGGCTTCCTTTATTTCTATAAAGGAATTTAATTTAAATTAATTTAAATAAGGCCAGCCTAAAATGGACCACTTTGCTTCATATTTTTCTGTCTCTTCCAATTACCTTGTATATATTTGTCTGTATGCACATTGTTTACAGGAATACAACCTAAGTTACTTGAAGAAGGGATTGTTTCATTTCCCCCCCTTTACATTCATCGTATCTGGCATTGTACTCGGCACATAGTAGATACTTAATGCTTGTTAATCAACTGTGAAGTAAATTTACAAATCATATAAAGATGAATTAAAATTTAATATAGAGTTACAAATACATTATAATGAAATACTAACAAAATAATACAATTAATGTGCAACATTGCAATAATATAACACACATGAAAACAAAGTAGTGCATAATACTACATGTGGTTGAACTGAAGGAAATTAATAATTCATTCATTTCAAATAAGAATTAAAATTAATATGTTATACTAATTTATAGTTATATGGGACATTTAGGTTTTTAAGGTGCTTTGCTCATAACAATCCCATGAGGTAGGCAGTACAAATATTTGTATTCCCCTATTTCAGATAAAGTAACTGAGGCCTAGAAAGGTTACATAATTTGTCTGTATTCACATAGGTAGTATCTGTGGTGGTATTTAAAGCTCATTTTTCTGACTTCAAATCCACTGTTCTTTCCACTTAGTTTGAATGCTTTAAAATTCAGACAATAAGAAAAGTCATTTCTGTATTGATTTTTAAGGGTGATAAATTAATGGTTTTGCTTCTCATTCCAAAAATATTAGAAATATTTTATCCAGCAAAATAGAATGAAATATTAAAGTAAATATAGTTTCAACTTAATTTTGTTCACTAATATAAGATTATCTCTTATTTTTCTCACATAGCATTTTAAGCAAAAAATTAGAATTCAAAATATTTTCTTGTGTTTTTATCTACTGATAATATCTAGCCTGGTTTGCATAGTTTCACATGCTCACTAACTGTGGGTGTCCTCTGCCCTGTGTCATCTTCACTTTGCCTTCTCCATACTATTCTAATTATTGATCTCAGTAGCTTCCATAAATTGTCATCTCTATGCTAATGATTTTCAGATCTACTTATCCAATCCTAGTCTCTCTCATGTCAAAAATTGAACTCATTATAATTTTTCTCCTCCTCCTAACTTCCCTATAACCCTAATTCTGAGGGTACCACTACCCTCCCAGTCACCCAGATTCACAACCTAGATGTCATCTTTCAGTCCTTTTCTTTTACTCCCTCCCACATATCTAATCAGTCATCAGTTACTGTCAGTCCTACCTTCATAACATCTGTCACATGTACCCTTTTCTCTCCTCTAACACTGCAGCCACCCTGGTGTAAGACTCTAATCACTTCATTGCAATGACCTGCTAGTTGGTCATCATGCCTCATCTTTTCCCATGACCTAGATGAAGTTCCAGCAAAGGAGACTGAGAAGGAATAGTGACAGAGGAAGGAGGAGGAGGAGGAAAGAGGAGGAAAGATAGAGACACAGAGAGAGAACTTTTTGAGAATGTGGACCAACTTTGGCATGTTTATAGCCATAAATCCGTCAGCTCCTTGGGAGCAGAGACTGTTCTTTGTCTTTCTCTGTATCTCCATCACTTACTTAGCACAGTGCTTGGCACATTATGTTTAGTCGTTTTTCACTCAAGTCCGACTTGGGACCTCTTTTTTGGAGTTTTCTTGTCAAAAATATTGGAGTGGTTTGTCGTTTCTTTCTCCAGCTTATTTTACAGATGAGGAAACTGAATCAAACAGGGTTAAGTGACTTGTCCCAGCTAGTAAGTATCTGAGGCCAGATTTGAACTCAAGTCTTCTTGATTCCTGGCTCAGCACTATCCACTGTGCCACCCAGCTGCTTGGCACATAGTAAGTACTTAGTAAATGCTTGACTATTGACTGACTGATGCCAGTTTTAAACATACATCTCAATGCATAGTTGATGCATTTACAGATCTCAAAGAACTTTGACATCTGTTACCTCACTTGACCTTCATAATCACCATTTGAGGTGAGCAGAACTGCTGTTATTACCCTCATATTGCTATGTAGGAAATTAAAGCTTGGAGAAATTTTCCAAATTTTCAATTAGTAAATGAGGTAGCTGGGGCACGAAATACAGTCTATTGATTAGTCTCCCTTCCTCTTCTGTTCACAATCCATGTCATCCTTCACACACAACTTAGAGAGAATTTTATGTTTTGACCATTTCAGCCCTCCACTCAGTTAACTGCTGTGTCTTATTGCCTCCAAGATAAAATTTGAGGTCCTTTGTTTGATTTTTAGAACCTCTTTAACATAAACTAGCCTCCAAACTAAAGGGCTTTGCAAACCTTAAAGGATTACATAAGTGGTAGTTAGTATTATTATTGAAATTGTTACTACTACTACCACTACTGTTACTACTACTACCACTACTGTTACTACTATTACTACTACTACTATTAGTACTACTACTACTATTACTACTACTACTACTACTACTACTACTACTGCTGCTGCTGCTGCTGCTGCTTTTCCAGTTGCTTATACTTTATTCTTCCTGCCATCTTCAGGATAGCCAAACTGGTCCCTTGCTGTTATTCAAACACAACATTCCATTTCCAATCACTGTGTCTTTGCATTGGCCATCACCAAAACCTGGAATGCATTCTCTCTTCCTACTTTTAGAATATCCTACTTTGTTTATAATTCAACTCAAAACTGCATCAGTCCTGATCCTCCTCCCTGTCCTCCTTCACCCTATCCCCAAGACTGTTTTGTATTTTTCTATGTATACTTCTATATGTTCCTGTTATCTCCCTTGATTGACTTTCGTTTCCATAAGGGCATGGACTGTTCCATTTCTGTCCTTATGTCCACAGGGTCTAGCACGGTACCTGGCACATAGTAGGCACTTAATAAATGCTTGTTGATTGATGGATTGTCTCCAGTTACTAAGTTTGTGCTTAGCATTGTCACAGTGCCTGGCACATAGTAAGTACTTATCAAGTGCTGATTGACTGAGTATTCTTTGCATTGCACAGCTACAAAGGAAGTGTTGTTATCTCTTTTTGTGTCATGCCTTTGTTGGGATACCTTAGGATCTTAGGATGATAGGTTAAGAGCTGGAAGGGCTTTAGAGATCATCTCATACAAACTCCTCTTTCTATAATTGCAAAAACTGAGGCTGAAGGAGGTAGGTTGACTGGCCCAGGGTCATGCAGCCAGTATGTGTCAGAGCTGAGATTTGAACCCTAGGTCCTCTAAGTCTGACTCCATTGTTCTTTTCACTACCCAGATTGGCACAATCATAGAAAAGGTACCATATTTCTTCTTTCTCTAGTTCTACATATTACCAATAAAACAAAATCCAGATTCCTTGTCTTTACTGTGAGCAAGAGGAAGGAATGGGGGCTGGATGAAAGTATAGTTAAGTGGGATTCAGAGCTGCTTGAAAGACTGCCATGGAATGAGTTAAAGTCAACCTGAAGGGTTCTATGTTGTCTCTTGTGACCACCTAAGAGAAACCTCATTGCTTCATGCTTAACCCTTTCTCATTGAGTATTTCTGTCAATGACTTGAAAGAAAGCATCAATGAGATGCTTATTGGATTATGGAGGAAATAGCTAAGATAAAATAAAACCCTTACATTGGACAGCAAAATCGAGGTCCAAAAAAATCTCAATAAATAGGAATAGGCCCAAAATAGCAAGATAAAATAAAAATAGAGAAATGTGAAGTCTTCAATGAAGATTCAGAAAATTAACTACAAAAATATAGAATACAGCATACAAGGAAGAACAATAGTTTATCTGAAAAAGATTTAGGAATACTTGTGGATCAGAAGCTCAGAATAAGTGCTGTGATATGGCCGCTAAAAAGGGACGAGGAAGGAAAGGAATAAACATTTACGTAACACCTGTTGTTCAGTTGTTTCAGTTGTGTCCACTCTTTGTGAACCCATTTTGGCAAAGATGCTGGAGTGGTTTTCCATTTCCTTCTCCAACTCATTTTACAAATGAGGAAACTGAGGCAAACAGGGCTAAGTGACTTGAGGCAGATGATATTGTTATCTCCATTTTACAATTGAGGAAACTGAGGCAAACAGTTTAAGTGTTCTGCCCAGGGTTACATAACTAGTAAGTGTTTGTGACTAGATTTGAATTCAGGTCTTCCTGACTCTAGACCCAGCCCTGGATCAACTATGCCACCAACCTGTGTAATCTTAGACCGCATTAGTGAAGCAGAGTGGTGATTGTCTACTAGCTTCTATGAGAATTAGTGTCCATCTGAAGCATTGCATTGAATTCAGAATCACAGATATTAGATCTGCACAGTCCATGAACAGATCCAGAACTTGCCTTCAGAGAGGTAAGATGTTGTGATACTCTTTACAGATAAAGCATTTGGGTTGCATAGAGGCTAAATAACTTACTCAGAGTTACAGAGGAAGGAGTGCAGTCATCTGCTTGTACCACAATGTATGCAGCAGAGCTTACATCTAGCAGGAAAGCCATAACAAGCTTTTCCATCTAGGGCAAAGGATAATGCTCGCTGGGAGTGTAGCTGCCCAGGATGGAGGGTTTCTATGCTACTGAAGGACTTCACTACAGGTGAAATAGGAGAATGGAGTGGGTCCAAGGGCTGGGTGTGTAGCCGGGGTCAAAAGTACACCCTAATATGATGTTTCCACTCTCTATATTTCAACATTCCGGAGTAAAGTCTGAGTTACCCTACTTTAATGATGATTCTAACAGGAGTTTACATTGCAATGGACCAGAATTCAGGGGTGGGAACCTGTAGCCTTGAGGCCACATGGGGCCTTCTAGGTCCTTAAGTGTGGCCCTTTGGCTGAGTTCAAGTGTTATGGAACAAATCCTTTTATTATGGGGATTTTGTCTGTGAAGTTTGGATTCAGTCAAAGGGCTGCGCTTGAGGACTTAGAGGGCCACACGTGGCCTCTAGGCCACAGGTTCCCCAACCCTGGACCAGATTTTTTCTTTTTTTAAAAAAAATTTAATTAATTAATTTATTTTTAGTTTTCAACATTCATTTCCAAAAGATTTTGAGTTCCAAATTTTCTCCCCATCTCTCCCCTCCCTTACCCCAACACAGCATGCAGTTGGACCAGATATTTTGAGTAAGCAAATAAAGTCATAAAATAACAACATGTAGACTGTGATTTCAGAAATCAGATGCACATTATTATGGATGTTATGGGCCTAGAAGCAAGTCCCAGCTTTCACTAGCATTTTGATAGAGGTGTTTGAAGTTTATTATGGTTTTGATGCCAAATATAGGAAATTAGTAACATAAAGGAAAAACAGAGAAAGGAATAGTCTGAAGTGAGTGTGTAAGGAATTGTTATTTTTTCACTTTTTTTTGAAGAACAAAAGGTTATTTCCAAAGTCAAAACTAAGGTGTTATACAGAGTCAGCCAAGTGTCCAGTATGATAGAAATCATTCAGTTTTTAACAACACATTAGCAACTGTTTATATTTGCAAATTTTATGCTATGGCTGTGGAAGAAGATGGTTCATATTATATTTAATGATTGTTGATCTAATATCTGGCTAGTGGAAGCTGTTTGTTCCTAATAGTCTGGCAAGCCATTTGTCTCTTCAAATACTCCCTATGAAGGCCTCCAGGCCAGAGCACATTGTGGTCACATTGGAGGAATGTGACAGTTGGGTCCTGGCTTTACTTTGCCTCCATCTCTTTGTATGATTTATAAACCCAACTTGCAAAATGTTTCTGAATCTCAAAAAAAAAAAGGGGGGGGAGAAAAACAGAACTTTAGTTATACTCAAAGCATGGCATTCTTACTTATGTACTCTCTCCTCTTGTTGCTGGTTATTGGACAGTGGTAATGAAATATGCCAATTATTATAACATGGGAACATGTTTACTATATCACAAAGCCAATTGTAAAGCAAAGCTAACTCAGACCCAGGGCAGTGACACAATATCACATTTTTCCACAGAGAGGACAAAAAAGCATGAGAAATTATTTGCAGCACAGTTATTATTTTAAAAGTTTTATTTAATGTTCCAAAGTATGCAAACAATTCAAAAAGCATTTTTAAAAGAGTGGACCTGATTTAAATGACCTGCCAAAAGTTTGCTGTTTAAATGGGTTCATTCACTTTGTTTAGATATACGTCAATGGCAAACTTGAATTTTCAGTAATAAAATGCAATTGAAATCACACAGTAGTAAGTAAAATATGAACACTGTAACAGATGTCTCCTTAGGAAAACCTATATGAGTTGAGTGGAGAGTTGGGGGGGGGATTAATATTGAGCACCATCAAGTAGACACACTAAGAAAAACCGTCAGCTGAATAATTTTTCTTAACCTCCCTTGCTTAGATAAGATTTGATTTTTGGTAATGCAAGTTGTATTTTTCATGATTCAGTTTTCTTCACTTGAAGGGTGGGGAGGAAGAAAGAAGGGAAGATTAGGGAAACTACTAACAGGAAAGAGGTTTATGTCCAAAATCCTTGCTAGACTATTATTCTTTGATTGTCAATTCATGATTCAGAAGCTGACAGCTGGAAGCAGAAGCACTAGTCTTATTTCTTCAGTTCAACAAATATTTGTCCAATTGAATTCTCAAAGGAACTGGAACAAAACCCTAAGACGAAGGTGAAACAAGCTATTATGTGGAATGACTCTGAAGAAGTAAAGATAGATAATCCAAGGTATATCACATTTGGACATCACTCCAGAAGGCTTTTGGCACAATTTTTTTTAAACTAAAAACCAATAAGGACTTTTAAGGTAGCATATACTCTCTTTTATGGGCAGTTAGGTGGTACAGTGAATACAGTGCCAGATTAGGAGTCAGGAAGACCTGAGTTCAAATCTGTCCTCAGATACTTACCAGCTGGTTGACCCTGGGCAAGTCACTTAACCCCATTTGCCTCAGTTTCCTCATCTGTAAAATGAGTTAGAGAAGGAAATGGCAAATCATTCCAGCATCTTTGCCAAGAAAACCACAAATGGGGTCACAAAGATTTGGTCACAACTGAAAATTACTGAACAACAACCACATTCTCTTTGGTACACGTTAGCATGAGCTGTGCAGCCAAGCCGAAGGATAACAAGACAATGTCAAAGCCACCAGAAATTTCATGGCTGCGCCTGTACAGAGGTAGTGTAAATATCATGTGTGAATTATTCATTCTTTATTATAACTCACCTGGAATATGTTGTTATTCTCCCAGAATGTATGGGTGGTTGTTTTTTTGGGCTGTGAGGTAGATTTCTCTTCTCAGAGAATGTTTTCTCATCTTTCAAATGATAGGTAGAACTTTCAAAGTTCAGAAAACAGAAAATTTCTTTTTCAGCTTTACTTTGGGCAAGAATAAGTGTTTTACTCTCAGCTTTCCTCTAGATGTACATATGGCTACAAAGTCTCTCACTAAATTTGTCATGTGTCCTGTGAGCTTGATTGATTCCAGACTTGCTTGTTATGAAGAGAAGTCTTAGGTTATTAAGCTTTGTACCTAGAGGTACTTCTCTCCAAAGTGAAAATCACCTCTCTAAAGAAAAGGTGGAGATTCTTTTGTTCCCCCCACAGGAAAGCAGGAAGTCTCTTCAAAGAGTCCCCATAAAATTGTAGACTATCATAGACACCAGGAATTCTATGCACCTTGTGAGAAAGTGATGGCATTTCCCCACTGGTTTTCATTGAGAGTCACTAAGGCGTAATAGACAGAGAAGATGTAGATTTGAATTCTGTTGGACATACCAGCTGTGTGATCTTGGCTAAGTATCTTCTCCTCTCAGATCACGTTTTGTCATCTTTCCAATGATGATAATGATTGATCATTAATAATTATCTGTATTTTTAATAATTGGAGCATACATAGTTTAATGATACAAGTATATTAATTATAAAATATGATATATTAAATGTTATAATATTATCATAATAAATATTATGAAGTATTTATTACATAAGAATAATAGGCACAATAAGTAGAAAATAAAATATTATGTTATAGCAATCATTTAAAATATTTGTTAATTGCTATAAATATTATTAATAATAAATTAATGATAATACTTGCTAATCATCTTTCTGCAGCCTCCCCTAAAGAGTCATCAAAGATGAAAGTGTTGCATAAATATTATTGTTATGTACAAAAGTTGTTTAAAAGGCATATTTTTTGCCTATTTACCATTCTTAAAAAAGTGTGGAGAACTAAAAGTTCACGCCCTTTCTGTGACTACTTCTAAACTAAGAATGTGATGTTTGGGTCCAACCTTTAGTTTCATTTGGTTTTGCACATGAGCATCAATCCTTTGCTCTCACAGGGATATTTTGAATGGAATCATTTCAGTATTGATTCACAGCAAGGCTTCCAAATCCATGATATCCACTTGATACTGCGCAGCAGTGTCCTGCTACTGTCCTTTACTAGTTGGATGAACACGGCTAGTCACTTAACCTTTTTTTACCTCAACCTCCTCATTTTGCCGAAAAAGTCAGCTTTGATAGCCTCTACGATCCCTTCCAGATTCAAATCTATTACTCTCTGATCTTACTGTTGACTTCGATGTAATTGTGTAGCAAGTAAGAACCAGTTTACTCCTCTGTCTCCCAGCTCCTTTGCCCCCTTTCACTATTTTATCAAAATCACATTCAAGTAAGCAAAGAGAGTACACTAACAGGCACAAAAGGACATGTGTGGCCTGTTACAGTTTTTCCATCATGATGAATGTTTGAGAGCCACAAACTTTGAAATAATAGTCTTGGCCTAATTGATGCCATTCATAAAAGGGCATTTTATATAAAATTATGACAAAGCATTTTGTCTTTTTTGGTGTTTTAAAAAATTTTTTAAAGTTGTGTTTGAGTAAGCTTGTCAAAATTTAATTTGAATGGCATTTCTGAGGCCCTGCTTTGTCAAGATGAGGACAGATTGGCTCATTTGGAAATAGTATCAAAGCTGAACACAATCCCTTGAATTGTGCTTGCCTTAAGGGAGGTGGTAAGATTCCTGTCTCTGGTAACCTGTAAGATCTTTAAATGAACATTGATCAAATGGCTGTATATACAGTCCTATCTGAAATCAAGAGAATGAAATGTTTTGCATTTGAATCTGGAGGCCCTTTTTAACATTTTGCAGAATAGACTTATTAAAATTTTTTTCTTAGTCCAAATTGTGAATAGATTATATCAAGCCTTTTGCCCTTTAAGCTAATCATAAAATTCATTCTTCATTATTTTATAATCTAAATTTCTAAATTAATAAACTATAGGCCAAGAGAAATGATACACATTTTTCATTATTGGTCTTTTATAAGTAGGTATTGAATATGAGCACAATCAGAGCTACTGTTTTTCTTAACCATCAAGAGGTAATTTTATTAAAATTCTGGTTTTGAAAAGGTACTATAACTTGTTTCCAGAGAATGTTTCCTGTTTTCATTAACTCTACTTGAAACTTCGCTTCTATTTAAAAGGCCTCTTGAAACTTGTATGTATACTACTAAAGACCGGTAATATTTAGTATTTTTCTGCTCGGGTAAAACAGGAAGCCAGGAAAAGTAGATTTAGTGTTGTATCATTTCATAATTTTGAATGGTTAAAGCATTGATTAAAGAATCTTCTTCTGTATGTCAGCTTAGGAGAACGAAAGGACAAGAGACATCATTTGTTGAAAATTATTTTGAAACTTAGAATCTTGATAATTGGTTTCAAGTTTTCTATAAATTGTCAATTTTTTTCATTTATTTTTATGTTAATATCTTCTAAAAATAACAGTAAAGCTAAAATCCCTTCAGTAGCTATACTTATTAAATTCTTAATAATTTCATGTTTAAAAATTTCTTGAAATTAATAAGTACAATTAAAATTTTATTTAGGGTTTTTACTCCAGACAGAATTATGCATAAGTTAGAAATATAATATAATTATTGAAATTCATAACACTAAAGTTAAAGGACAGCTGGAATAGTTCTTGAGAAGTCATCTGGTCCAGGTTACTTAGGTGCCTAAACAAGACTAATTGGCTATTGATTTTATTTCATAAACCCTTTGTGGATAAAGTATGCTTTCAAAAATAAAGCCAACTGAAACATAACATCATCGCTAGAGTGTATTGCCAGTTTTACCCCAATTAACCAACCTGAAGAATTTTATATGTATAATTACAGTCATCATGTGGTCAAACATTTAAGCTCTTCTGACTTGACTTAGACCTTAAGAAAAACAAATGGAAATTACAAACTATATAAGTTTCTGTAAATGTCCATATTTTAGGTATCTAAGATGGAGAAAATGGCCTTAACCTTTGATTTCATTGTCTGAACACTACCCCTACCAATACAGATTAGCAACTCAGTAACTCAGTTGTAATCTATAGTTGCAGAGTGTTGCCTGGGGATGTTGATATTTTAAATCATATATCCATGGTCACCCAATTAGTGTCAAGGACAGGACTTAAACACTAATTCCTGCCTCCAAAGCTGGCCTAACCACTGTAACTTTGGGCACTGCCTTTCAGTGAAGTCCTTATTAATAAAAAAAAAAGATTTCTTTTGTATAAAAGTAATATATTTGTTGAGTAACCACTGGAAGCAGATTAGTGGTGTCCTTATCAATTTTGCTTATTACAAAATGAGGAAACTGTACTTGAAATATTGCTATAAAATAAAAATAGTAGCATATAAAGCCATTGCTGAATAGTTGAAATAAACAAAGAACTGAAATACGCATTATTACAAGTTGGACTCCAAATACAAACTTTTAATTACATAAAATTACCACTGTTAGCAAGTGTTATAAAGGTCACAGACAAAAACATTAAATGCTTTTATCTTAGTTCACATGCTGGTTGTAATTCTAGTAAAGTTAGCATATAAATTGTTGTTCCTAGATCTAATCATTACTTTAATAGGTTTTTTACTCTAATTTTATTAAGTTAGAATTTTTACACATTTTTTAAAGTGAAGGAACCATATCAATGCAGGAATTGAATAAGTAATGTGTAAGTCTAAGTGTTTACATAACAAATTCTTAAATTTTTCTTCATTTTTAATCCTTTCATATCTTTGTATGTTTACATGAATTACAAAGTTGTATTAATATATTTTTAGATAGGATATTTGTCTGGAAATCTCAAATTTGTGAATCCTAAACTGCTGGAGCAGCTAGTTGGCCCAGTGGATAGAGTCCAGGGCCTGAAGTCAGGAAGACTCATCTTCTGGAATTCAAACCTGGCCTCAGACACTTATTAGGTATGTTGACCCTGGGCAAGTCACTTAACTCTGTTTGCCTCAGCAATTCATGTGTAAAATGACTGGAGAAGGAAATGTCAAAACAACTCCAGTATCTCTACCAAGAAAACCCCAAATGGCATCACAAAGAGTCAGATGTGATTGAAACACCTGAAACAAAAATATGAAGAAAATGCAGAAGTTCTCCTTACTCAGTTCATAGATGGCCTCTACTAATTATAATTAAAAAAATCTACAGAAACAAAAACTTTAGTTCAACTTTTGGTTCAATACCAAGTCATATTAAACTTCATCTTCTCTCTCTCTCTCCCCTATTTCTCTATATGCAGAAGGATGTGCATGTAGAGAAATTGTGGTCCACAGCAGTATTTTAAGCTTTACTAGCTTAAAATTATTTTAAGTTTTATTAGCTTATCAGACTTTTGAAGCACCTTGCATATATATGCGTGTGTATATATATATATATATATATATATATATATATGGCAAGTATCTATATCTATTTCTATGTCTATATATAGATCTCAATCTCTATATTATTATATCTCTACCTTTAACATCTCTATATCTGTATGATTCATCTATCTCTGTCTCTTTCTATATATATCGATCTCGATCTCTGTATTATTATATCGCTGTCTTTAACATCTCTATATCTGTATAATTGATCTATCTCTGTTTCCTATTTCTATATCTATAGAGAAAATGAATAAATGAATGAATGAGTCAGAGTAAAATGTCCCAAAGCTGAAGGATATGCATCTAAAGGTATATAGGGTGCACACACACATATATATGTATATATATTTAATTTTTCCTATTAATTTCACATTATTTAAATGAGCCAACTTCTTATCACCCATAAAAACAAAGATTTCTCTATAGCTTAGTTTAGAGAAATGGAATTTTTCTAAAAATGATATGTAACTATGCAACTGATTTTTCTATCTCTGATATATGATTTGTGTAAAAAGTTTTATTTTACATTTCATATACCATATTCTTTCTTTTGGTCCTTGGCATCAGCATGTTCTCTTCTGCCTTGTTCAATGAAACTTGCTCTTCATTTGGCATAGTGTAGTGTTTCCAAGTACTTTCAGACAATACTTAATCAGGAAGACCACATTTGGAGATTTCAGCCCTAGACATTTGGACAGAGATACCTTCTCTATTAAGATAAGTACCAACAAGATCTTTGAGGATCTCTTTTTAATCACTTTCTTTACAAGTCATGTCAGCATGTAAAGGGATTTAAAATTGTAGTTGCTCAACATTTATTAAATAGAACGGTATTTAATTTTGCCTTGTTTGTAGGGCATTCCATTTGTTACACAAATGTTGATTATTATTTCCATTTGGTTCCATATGAATAAGACATATCTTGCTTCTGTGTCATTAAGCCAAAGCGAGATTAAAAATTGATAATGAGTGGACACACATGCTTGGACACCTTCCAAGAACTGCTATTAAAGTGATGAAAGGTTAACACCCATCATAAAGTAGATGGATGCTTTCAATGCAACCAAATGGCAATTTCCTCTAAAACAACAGGAATAGCACAGATAATTTAAATGTTCTTTATGAATTCAGACATTTGCATAGTTAATTTTGTGACTTTCCTGCCCACCAAGTTATTGAGTAGCGCAATGTAGTTTGTGAGTATGTAGTCAATACAAATTAGTTATAATTGACTGTCCTGTGTTCTGTAGAAGAACACATTTCTTCTGGCAAATGAGTCTCCTTCTCTAGACCCCAAATTAAATTTATTGTGGTGTTCATAATTTCAAAATAGAAAAATAAGATGGGAATAAGACAAAAGGCATACTTCAAGAAGCAATAAAATAATGACAGGGAAATCACTCAACATTAAGCTAGCAAACTTCTTTGATCGCTTTTCTTGGAGTTGTTATTAGATGACCAAGGTTAATCTGTTACTGACATTGTTCCTCTTTCTAACTGGAGGTGGAAGGATTATAGTGCGGTTTACATGATCTCATGTCCTCTGCTAGAAGGAGGTTATGGCAACATTTGACTGTAAATTATGGCCAGTGAGAGATTGTTGTTATTTGACTGTTTGTTTTCTAGATCTCCCCAAACCCTTGTCCAAAAATACAGCATAAGGAGGTCTTATGATGGTGTTGAGATATTGTCAGTGGAAGATTTGCAAGAGCCAAGATGTTTTGAGTGTAGAATAGATCCAGAGCTCTTTCAGGTTTGCTCACTTGAAGAGCAGAGAGAAAAACGAAATTATAAATCAAGACAGCAATTTGTTGTTCAAGCAAATTTAAATCATATGATAGACTTTTTTTTTTGGCAAGGAATTTGCAGGGCCCAATGTTTTAATGTCCCAGAGCTGAATATTCAAAGCTAAGCAGTTTGGTGGATCCAAAGCAAAATTGAATAGGCCTTGGTAGGAACATTAGGTTAGGCTAATAATTTGCAGCAAAAGTTGAAAAGATTAGGCAGCTACAAGTGCTGAAAAGTCCTTAAAATGCATAGCTGGCACTTAAATTTTCTTCAGTTAAGTTCTGTCATTTTTCCTTCCAAAATAAAAAAAAAAAGATCAATGTATAATGAACCACTGGTTGACAGGCTGAAGTGTCTAGGGATAACTCTTGGAAGTTTAGAAAGAAAGTCCTATTCCCTGAACTATTTTACTCTTATTTCTTCCTAGAAATGTTTACACATTGTACGGGTGAAAGATAGGTCATCTTGTCATTACAATGGACAAAAATAATTTTAGTGATTGAAATATCAATGTAAGTATTTCCACCTTCGATCCAAGTGCACCATAATAATTTGCATGTTTACAATAATATTTTCTACAAAGATAAAATACAGCACAGTCATCTATGAATTTCCTCTTTCCCTTGCCCCTCCATTCAGTTGTCAAGTTCTGCCAATGCTACTTCCACAGTAACTAACCATCATAGAATCTCAGAATTGGAGAGCTGGAAGATTTCGGAAGCCATCTAGTCCAACTTATGCTTGAAAGAAGTCCCCAGTACAACAGACTTGACACGTGGTCAATGCTGCCTCAGCCACAGTCTTTGGAGGGAGCCTTTGCACTTTTGATTATCTCGAAGAGTTACAGAGAGTTTTTCTGACATCAAACCAACACTGCCCCCTTTGTAACACTCATCCATTGTCCCTGGCTCTGCCCTCTAGAGACAACCAGATTTGTTAGTCTAATCCTTCTTCCATGTGACAACTTGAGGACTTGAAATATTTGAAGAAAAATATTATGTTCCCCCTGAGTATTATCTTCAGGTTAAACATGCTCATCTCTTTCAAGTCCCTTCATCTGGTTGACTTCCTCTGGACACGCTGTCACTTTTCATGTCCTTCTTCAACCGTGGTTCCCATAACTGAACATAACACTCTAGATGGAGTTGGATGAGTGCAAAGTACAGTGCTGTGATCAGGTCAACAAGTCAAGCCACCAAGCACTTTTTAACTACCTGTTGTGTGCCAAAGGAGAGGTAACATACAAACAATCATCGCTTCCTTATTTCTTGGACCTTGCCCCTTTTTTATGAAGCCCCAAAATCTCATTAGCTTTTTTAGGTGCTTCTGATACATGCCAGTTGTGAGCACAGACACACCAGTTAACCTTTCAGTGGCCCAGGCAACTCCGAGGGATTTATAGAACAGTTGTACTGGCAGTGAAGTTCCCCAAACCAGTGAAATCATAGGTCCAGATAAAATGTTTAAAAAGTCATTGAATACTCGAAAAAATTGCCACAAAGCAGATATTTATGCAGCAGATTGAGCACTACTGAAATATACTTGAACCTCAACCTCAGCAGAGTTCTCAAATACCAACAAGCACATTAACTGCTCTTAAAATCCTCTTTTCCCCTATATTCCTTGATATTTTGTCAGTGAAAGTGACCCAGCTACTAGGCATTGTTAAATGATTCAAAGCTTCCTCGCTTCCATGTTCAACTGCTACGAATAGTTGAGTGTTGGAAACCCAGTGGTAGCAGAATACATGTGATAAGAATGTATAGAATCACATAGCCTTTCAGTTCATTTTTCTAATGCATCTGCCCATTCACTTATCACACCTCAAACAATATAGCTTATTGCATTATATTATTATATTACATTAGGTTAGATCCATTATAAATATGATAAATTACAATAGTATAAACAACATGTTATGATCATACGTACATCAATTCCAGTCCTCTCTCACCCAACTTCTCCACTTTAACCCCACTCCCTCGTTCCCTTGTCACTACTGTTTGTTTGTTGTTGTTGTTCAATCATTTCAGTCATGTCTGATTCTTTGTGACCCCATTTGGGGCGTTCTTGGCAAAGATATTGGAGTGGTTTGCCATTTCCTTCTCCAGCTCATTTTACAGATGAGGAAACTGAGACAAACAGAGTTAAGTGATTTATACAGGGCCACACTGCTAGTAAGTGTCTGAGGACAGACTTGAACTCAGGAAGATGAGTCTTCCTGACTTCAGGCCCAGTACTCCATCCACTGTGTCACCTAACTGCCCTAGATGGTGGTTAGATGATTGCTTTGCATATCTGGGGGCTTAGCTAATTCCCAGGTTATCTTTTAGTTCTATTATCATGATTTGTAAAGGTTTTTTTTTATTCTTTTACCAGGTTAGTATTGACTTTTTTTTGACCTTAGACCTTATTTTGCTGTACTATCTGACATTTCTGCTGATTAACTTTTCTAGCCTGAGAATTTTATTTCTTATTGATTCCATTTATTTATTCCAATTTTCCAATGTATTCTCCATGTCATTGACTTTTAAAAATCATTTTTTCTTGTTCTACTTTTACAGATAGATCTCTCAGTATAGATGCCAGCCCTTCATCCTTATTGATTTCCTTTAATATATTTATTATCCTATTTGATATAGCTTGTCCCACTTTATTTCTTAGCCTGCTGTTAATTAATTTGTAATTTTTTCCCCTTATGGTTCCTTGTTTTCAGAATCTTTTAATCTATAGTATTTGTTATATTGGAGTTTATTTTTCTTGCTCATTTTTTTGTCTTAATCTTTTTTTCTTTTAATTTGAAATACTAATTTCTTTTGAAATTCTGTAGTGATTCCTCCTCTCTCTCTCTCTCTCTCTCTCTCTCTCTCTCTCTCTCTCTCTCTCTCTCTCTCTCTCCTTCTCTTTACTTATTTCTTTCTCTGAAGGAGTATATGGATTTTTATTTATTCCTATACAGGATCGGGGTTCTTTGAGAACTCCCATTCCACTCTTTTGCAGGAACACTGAGATTTTTAATTTTGGAACTTACAATTTATAAACTTCACTCATCACCACTCCCTGAAAAAACATAGTTACACTAATGATTGACAACGATGTCGAATGCTAATGTAAATGTGTATTTGTCAGTATGATTTTATATATACATCCTTCAGCATTATTTGTTTTATAATTAGAAGGAATAGGTTACATTTGTACAATTATAGAGCTGTGCATTCTGTGGTGGATACAACAAAAAGCTTTTTGGAGCATGTTTTGGCAAGTCCCCTGATAGCTGAACTTCACAATCACATCCTAATGAAACAAAGTATCTCAAAAGTGAGTTGAATTTTGGCCAATTGGAAGTCAAATGCTAGAACAAATCGGTCCATCACCAACATTTCCTATTCAGTGCTACACTTAAGTGTTTAGCTTGCTAGGACTTGAACAAACAGCATAGCTGTGCTTGCTAAGCAACTGCTTTAATAGGAATTCTTTCTGCTAAAGTAGGAAGTGCTAAAAGCAGCCGCATTCCAAACCCACTGGTTTCCCCCCTAGGGTTTTCCTCCTAGATTTATGAAATTTCTATTCTAGAAGAAAACTAAAAAAATACATTCAACTTCTGATTCTTTCTTTCCTTTTTTCCTTCTTTCCTTCCTTCCTTCCTTCCTTCCTTCCTTCCTTCCTTCCTTCCTTCCTTCCTTCCTTCCTTCCTTCCTTCCTTCCCTTCCTTCCTTCCTTCCTTCCTTCCTTCCTTCCTTCCTTCCTTCCTTCCTTCCTTCCTTCCTCTTCTTCTTTCTTTCTTTCTTTCTTTCTTTCTTTCTTTCTTTCTTTCCTCTCTCTCTCTCTCTCTCTCTCTCTCTCTCTCTCTCATCTATCTGTGTGTGAATAAATACATAACATTTATACATTTACATACATAATTTTATTCATGGTAAATTTTAATCCATGGCTGTCTTTTCTGTTACTCTTGCCAATTAGTTGCTAGGTGTTTAGAAAATGAAAACCAACTAGAATACTAGCCTAAGCCAATCACTATTAGAAAGGGAGTTCTGCTATTAAAATTTACATGAGATACGTGTATTTCCATGTATGATATATGTGTCCAAATAGGTTATCTAACTTGTATAG
Source organism: Phascolarctos cinereus (assembly GCF_003287225.1). Taxonomy (NCBI): domain Eukaryota; kingdom Metazoa; phylum Chordata; class Mammalia; order Diprotodontia; family Phascolarctidae; genus Phascolarctos; species Phascolarctos cinereus. The sequence goes on from NW_027555958.1 coordinate 80,131,254, forward strand.
ATGTGGATCATAAGCAGGTTTGAATAGATGTGATCTGTGGTCTAACCAACCTCTCTCCAAGGGATATTATGATTTTTACTTTAAAGGGAGGAAGAGAAGAGCTGAGACAAAATGATATTTTCTCCAAGTTCTGTGAGGATTACTAGATTAAAAGTATGTAACTAGATATACATATATGTATGTATGTGTACACACATTTCTATGTACATATATGCCCCTTCTCCCTCAATTATTGATAGTCTAGGCACCAGATCCTAAACTATTTCCCAGGTAACTAACCAGTTTAATGTGGGGAGGCTGAGCCCAAGCTTGCACAAAGATCATTACAAATATTGAATAGTGAGCAAATATGTTTATATAAGTAAATAGCAAATGAAAATAGGAGATTATATATATATATACCTATATATATACATACATGCACATATAAGTATAAATATATATACATACAATACACATACATTAGAATATATGACAAAATACAAAAAAAGTGAATGAGCTCTTTGCTGGGAGCAAGATGAGATCTCAACTAAAACCAAGAGGTAGGTCCTGATTCTACTCAAGGATATATTTTATCTCCAAATAAAATTGTAAAAAAACTAAAAATAGAAGAATATGTAAGATATCTCATATAAATAGCTATTGGCCTGAAAAAAAAAAGATCAAGGACAGATAGTTTAAGAATCATTGGACTACCTGAAAACCACGACAAAAAAAAGAACTTGTATATCAAAAAGAACTTGTGTATCATATTCCCCCCAAAAAATATGAAAGACAAACTGCCCACCCCAATTATAGTCAGAGGGCAAAGTGGATAGTGAGTATTATGTTCTTCAGACATTTCAAGGGTGTGTCAAGCTGGGGAGCTGCCAACAAATCCCTGTCTTTCTTGACTTCCAGGCTCCAGACCCATTTGGGTCTATGCAACACAGTTGCACACTTGACCCTGAGTGAAGCTCCAATAGATAATCACTAGCTCCTGCCCCAACCTGCTAGCTGGAAGCTTGTACAGTTTCAGATAGAGCTATAGGCAGACCCCTGGTCCTACAGCCCATCCTCAGTCCATTCACACCTGGGGCAAATCCAAGTAGAGCTCTCAAGTTGGAACAACAGAGGTACTTGCCTAATGCTGGCCTACACTTCTGTAGGCCCATATCTCATATGGGCCCAGGTCCTCCATCAAATGTACAGAGCTGTACACTGCCCCTATTCCACAAATCTCGCTCTGATCACTTGCCAGTGGGTTGAATTTGTATATTCTTCCTCTTTGATTTCCCAGCTACTGCTTGGTTTGGAATTCCTCTCAGCTCTTTGTTTTAGCAGCTATGAGGAAAGCTAGGCTGTGCTGCTTTCTCCTATTTCATCTTTGCTGATCTCCTTAATAAGTGCTTTTTCAGATGAATCATGCATAATTTTGTCATGGTATGGGAATTACATTGTTGGAGAAGAGTCTTAAAGTTAATATTTACTTTATCAGATAAAATTCTTTTTGTAGTCAACAGGTAGTGAGGAAATAGCATCTTGTATTCTCTAGGTCTTTTAGATAATTGTGTGATGGTAAAGATTTGTTTGGCTGCTAGATGGCACAGTGGATAGAGCACCAGGCCTGGAGTCAGAAAGACTTATTTTTGAGTTCAAATCTGGGTTCAGACACATATTAGCTGTGTGACCCTGGGTAAATCACCTGACCCTATTTGCCTTAGGTCCTTATCTGTCAAATGAATTGGAAAAGGAAATGGCAAATCACTCTAGTAACTTTGCCAAGAAAACTCTAAATGGGGCCATGAAGAGTTGGACATGAGTGAAATGACTGAACAACAACAACAAAAGATGTAGTCTACTGTGGAATACCATTTGCAAAAGTCTGCTTGTTCCACTTAGTCAATAAACATTTATTAAGTGTTTACTGTGTGCCAGTCCCTGTGCTAAATATTGATTGTATATTATTATTGGATAATATAATAATAATTGGACAGTATATAAATATGAAAAGGAATGACAGATACTTCCTTCAAGAAGCTTACAGTCTTTTTTTGTATATTTTTAATTTTAAGCTTAAATGGAAAATAAGAAAAGAGAAACAAACTTAAATCCTAAAACTAAAATAATAAAAAATAAGAAAAGAAAAAAAAGCATCACTATGTGCACTAGAGAACGTGAAAAAGGATTCAAAATATACAGCAATAAAGTTCAATTTCAAGAAAGCCTATATAATAAATACTATGCATTGTGTTGAAAGTTGTCCATCTTTTCTTTGCTTCCCTGTAAGTTTTCTTTTGTTCTTTGCAGTGCACTTTTTACTTTGTTCTTTTTCCTCCCTTCCTACTCCCCCAGGCTACAATTAAGCATGGATATATAGGCACATATATACACATACATATATAGACATGTACACAAAATATACATATATACATAAACACCCATACATACATATACTTAGATATAGATAATTATAGTCTTATGTAGACACATATATTCAAATGCATCTATGTAAGACTGTACTATACTTATTTATCCTCTGTTTCTCTGAGGGTAGATAGCCTCTTCCTTCCCAAGTCCAAATCTTTCCATATTTTTCCAAGTCTACCAACTCATTATTTCCTATACCACAGCAATATTCCAACCTTATATTGTCTAGTTCTAAATAGTCCAAAACAACATTGAAAAGTATGTTTTTTTTTTTTAGGCAATTGGGGTTTAGTGACTTGCCCAGGGTCACACAGCTAGTAAGTGTCAAATGTTTGGTTTGAGGACAGATTTGAACTCAGGCCCTCCTAATTTCAGGGTCGGTGCTCTATCCACTATGCCACCTAGCTGCCCCAACATTGATAAACATGGCTGAAACATAGTGTAGTTTCCCTATTTTTCTCTTTTGATTAAGTCTATTTAAGCCTTAACTTCATCTGAGATCATGATTACCACCTCTGCTCCTTTTTCCCTAACAAGTTCTACTCCAGATCTTTGTTTTATGTTTGTCCTTATCTCTTATTTCCTCTCCTTCCTGATTCTTCTACTTCATTTCTACCTGCTACCTTCCTCTTAACTTAAACTTCCTCTCCCTAGGATCCCTCTTATCCTCCCATTCCCATTAATCTAAACCCCCATATCTACCCCCTTTTAACTTATTTCCTCACTTTCCCCTCTAGAGATCCCTCCCTTATCCTCTCTACCCTCTCTATCCCATTAGCATTTTATTTCTTTCTGAATTTAGAAGACTTTTGTAGTCTCCTAGATATATATGTATTGCTCCTTCTCGAACCCATTCCCGATGAAACTAGGTTTCCAGAACTACCAGTCCTTCTCCCCCCCTAATTTGTCTGTGTCACACCTCGCTTGTATAAGCTAATTATTCTTTTTAGCTATTCCTAAATGGTTTTACTTTTTAAAATCATTTCATACTCAGGTCTACCTCAATCTTTCTTATGAACTACCTAATAACTAAAACAACAATCTTAGATATATGTTTTATATTTTACATACATAAAAGGTAAACAGTTTATCCTCATTGAGTCCCTTGTAATTAGTCTTTGGTATGTTCCTTATATTTCTCTTAGCTCTTGTATGTCAAATCTTCTATTAAGTTCAGCTTTTTTTAAAACAAAATCCTGAAAGTCTGACAATTTGTTAAATATCCATTTTCTTTTCATTCAGGATTATGCTTAGCTTTTCTGGGCATGATATTCTTAGCTGGAACCCCGGTTCTTTTGCTCTTTGACACATAGTGTTCCAAGACCTGCAGTCTTTCAGTGTTGTCACTGCTAAGTCCTGTTTGATTTTAATTGTAGCACCACCATATTTGAATAGGTTTCTTTTTTGTTGCTGTTGTTGTTGCTCAATATTTTATCCTTGAGCTGGGAATTTTGGAATTTGACTATGATATTCCTGTGGATTTCCTTGTAGGATCTCTTTCAGGTAGTGATGTGGTTTTTCTATTTCTACTTTCCTCTCTTGTTCTAATGCTTCAGGACAATTTTCTTTAATTATTTCTTATATTATTATATCAAGATTATTTTTTTTGATCATAGTTTTCAGGTAGTACAATTATTTTTATGTTTTCTTTTCTTGATCTGTTCCCCAGATCAGTTATTTTTCTTATGAGCACATTCTCTTCCATTTTTGTATTATTTATATTTTGTTTTATTATTTCTTGGTTGCTTGCAACTTTGCTAGCTTTCCCTTGCCCAATTCTGATTTTCAAGAAGTTGTTTTTTTACTTAAGATTCTGGATCTCCTTTTCTTATCAGTTAACTCCTTTTCATAATCTTCTTGTTTTTCTTGGATTGTTCATATACACACACACACACACACACACACATATACATATACATATACATACACACATATACATATACATATATACACATACATACATATATATGTATATATATACACATACATATATAATATGTATATATGTGTGTGTATGTATACACACACACACACACACACACACACATATATATATATATATATATTAGTTTTTCTTTATTTTTATCAGCTTATATTTTTGTAATCACCTCTAGTCCCAGGGTATGGGGATGGTGACTTTGGACTCAGATCCTCCTTCAGTTCTCTCCTTTGACCTGGAACTCAAATCAAGACCACCAGTCTCCTATAAGTGTCCACAGCCAGTGGCATTCTGCCACACTGCTTCTACACTCACCAGATTGGTGTATGCTGGTTCCTTCTCACCACTGGCCTTGTCTCCACAGCATAGCTGGGTTTGGCAGTTCTTGTCATCAGAGGTTCCCTAGATCTTCCCAGGCTCAGATGCCTACTCCCCTCACTGTCCTTGGGGTAAGAGTTCCTGTGGCTGGGGCTGAGGCAGCCTCTCAACCCAGCTAACCCCAGGGCTAGCTTGTTATTTAAGTGGACCTAGTGTTTACTCTTCGTAGGAACTAAACCTCTTCCTGGGCTTTTTCTTTAGATCTTCTCTGATTGTCCCAGGAAGATCACTGTTCTGCCCCTACGCTTATTTATTTTTACCACTCTATGTTTGCCCTGAGGCACTATTATTACCTTGTTTGTGGGGGAAATCTAGAAAGCTTGGAAGTATCTGACCTACTCTGCCATCTTCCTAAAATTCTCTCCAAGAAGCTTACAATCTAATGAGGGTAAGACAACACCCAAAAAGAAGCTTTAAAAAAGGGTGTTGGTGAGGAGAATGACATGATGGAGAAATCCAAAGGAATGAAGTGGGATGGGAAATGAAGAAACGGTTGGCTCAGGTGCCCTCTTAAAACTGAAGTTTTAGGAGGAGCTCTTTACTACTCCTCCAATAAGAAAGGCAGAGGGTAGTGATGAAGTATGAGTACCCGGGCTGATGTAATCTTACAATATGCTGAGATTCCTGGAGGCGTGACGGAGTAATCCAAGGATTACTACCCACTTTGATAGGAAATGTTCTCTTCTAGTTACAAATGGCCTCAATGTTTCTGTTATTTTCACAAAAAATTATAGGAAATGGGAAAGTAAGCATATGGTATGATAATTATTGATGTTTCTTTCATCATCTCATGTGGTAATTCAAGGCCTCTGAGATTAATTCCCTCTCCCCCTCCCCCATCTTCCCCCTCGAATTTTTGGCATGTTTTGTTACCTTGAGAATCCATCCATAAGTACACTTAAAACGGTGTTACCTACAACACGGACCTCTTCTTTGTCTTTTTTTGGTCCAGCCCAAATGTTTTTCTCATCTTCATTTTCTTCATTACCATCCCATTTACCTTTCTAAACACATCTGAGAATGTGAGGTTAGAGCCCTAATGTGGTGGCTCCACAATGCTTGCTGATGAAAAGAACCTATTATAAACATCCTTTCAGCTTTCTTCTGTTTACCGTCAGCCTTCCAGTGTCATCCTTGAATGTCTTGGGGATGACTTTTCCTAAATCAGTCTCTCATCACACTTTCTTTCAACTTGTGTTTTCCTCCGCTGTTTCTTATTCTGTTAGGTAATGTTGATCATGTTCTTCCACTATCCCCCGTAAAACTTTTATAAACCAGCTTATATTTGAAACCATTATTGCCACTGGCAGTTACATCTGCCTTCTTGGAAAGGAGATAAGTATTTACTGAAGGCAGTTTTGGGGATATTTTAGTCTAATTATGTAAATTATTTATACCATTTATCTCGGGCTTTCTTTATTTTTATCCGGACCTCTAGCAGTTAGGAGTTTATCAAGTGTTGCAGTGTTCATAATATAAAGAATTTGTGTCACCCTTAGCTATGGAGACCCCAAATTGGGATAGGCTCACTGCACTAAGTCACTCTCTTTGGGGAATTTATATCAAGAAGGAGAAGCTTTCTTAGGATCTGAAGGAAATATTTATTTTTATTTAGGTTATTATTATTGTTCACTTGTGAGTCTCTGTTCAGTGGGAATCTGGAGAGAGCTGCACTTTGTATATCCTTATATACATATGTAAACATATATGCATATATTATATATATAAATATATATAATTTAAAAATTATCTGCATCATTGAATTACTCTCTCCAGATTGTAAATTTGCATTTTAGGGCCAATCTTTCCCTGACCTAAGACTTTTGGTACAGTTGGCAGATATGGTGAGATTGACAATGTATGTGTGTGTGTGTGTGTGTGTGTGTGTGTGTGTGTGTGTGTGTGTGTGTGTGTGTGTGTGTCTTGCTCAGAGAAGGGATGGTAATGGCAAATGGGGAAAAAAAGGATAGAATGCTTCCATTATGAGGTAGCCCTGTAATGCAGAACATTATTTTACCATTTAGGTAGTAGAACCCTTTAGGCCATGGAAAACTCCAAATTCCTTAGCAAGACCCTTATCTGGCTGCTCAGGCTCCAGCCCTCAGATCATATCTCTGGAAACCTCTAGATTCCTTAGCAAGACCCTTATCTGGCTGCTCAGGCCACAGCCCTCAGATCATATCTCTGGAAGCCTCCATTGTGAGAAAGTTTGCACAGCATTATCATATCTACACAGAGGGAGAAGGGTGTCCTTGACCAGCCCCCAAAAAAACCTCTTCCTCTTGCCAGACTTCAAAGATCCATCCCCCTCCCTGTCCTGTATACTCCCTATATAAACCCTAGCTCAACCCCTGATGGGGGCTGCTTGATTTGGATGTGAATATCCCTGGCAGCCGAGCGCTAATAGCTAATAAAGTCCACAATTTAAAATTAGCTTGGGTCGTCAACTCGCTCATTTCTCGGTATAACAGCCCTACATTTGTCCATATTATTTGGTATCACAGGAAATATTTTTTGGGATGAGTTCTATCAGAGGGATAAGCTAAGGTCCCCGGCAGAAGCAGAGAGATTATATTATTTGTTCCAGAGCTAGAAGGAGCAAGGAAATTAAAAAAAAAAGCATTGTATACACTGTATCATTTTTTGGATGTTGCTAATTGTTATTGAAAAGCTAGTCATAGAATTAATAAAAGTAAAATTAAATAAGGCCCAGCAAGTTATATGTGCAAGAAAGTTGGAGGGTGGATTGATGGACTTGATGATTACCCATTTAAAGGTGGGAGGGGCTCCATTCTTCTGCTTGGGGCTGTTGGATCAAGACCTTTAACTTGCTTGCTTTTTGCTAGTAGAACTTCTCTCTTGTCTCCCCCATTAGATCGAGAGCTCCTTGAAGATAGGGACTATCTTTTTAATTTGTATCTTCTTTGCTTAGCATGGTGCTTGGCACATAGAATGCACTTAATAAATGTTTATTGACTGACATTTCAGCATATCAATACAGATAACACATTTATATGGGACTTTAAAGGCTTCCAAAATGTTTACTTCCTAACAACCCTTTTGGGGAATTTTCTAGGAAAACAAAGCACCATACATATTTATGTCTATAGGATAAGAAAGAGATACATCCTCTACTTCCATTTAACTTGGAGAAATACTGTCTGGTTTCTCCCCCTCTCCATTTGAATTGGAGACCTGGGGAAGTCAATTGTAATGATCTGAATGAAAATTCAGAGTTATCACTTGTCTGGTTTTCCACCTCAATGTAGCAAACACTGTGGTCATAATGTTATCCAACAACTGTGCTTTTAATCCACAGATAACTTAAAAATATTTATAGCCCCCAAAGACTAGGTTTTGGCAGCTTGGCTTATGCCTGCCTCTCAAAAACAGAAGCAAATATATGTTCAACATCTAACCGAGGCAGACAGTCACGGGAAGTATGCTCTTAATAAAGCATGAGCCACTGTCATCATTTCCCACACATACCCAAACCATTACAAGCCAAACATTTAGCAATAATAATTTATATTGTATTTGAATTGTTACAAGTATAGTGCATCCTGTAGGATCCCAGAGCACCCCCAGAACCAAATGGACTTACCGTATAAGGTTCACACTGGGTTTGCTTCCCCTGCAATTGAAAAACAGCCAATTCTCAGGGAAGGGTTTTAACTGAATAATAGTGCTGCACAAATGCATAGGTTAAAACTGGCCCCATAGAAACGAGAGGAGTTTTAAGGCCCAGCGAAACACAATTACTCTGGCTTGTTTTTTGCCAGAACACCTGGGCTCAACCTTTTGTTCTTAGGAAATGCATCATAGGGTACTTAATGACTACCAGTGTTCTTGACCCCTGTTCTCCCCATTCATCTGCGAGATGGTTCATCCGACTGTATAGTTAACACCTCATTGGGTCATCGGTTCAGCATTGACTCATTGGGAAGAGTCCTGCCCCCAGACATTCCTTATGTTTTCCCACCCAAATGTGAACTGGATCCAGGCCTGCTTAGCTATCTGGATTGAAGAACAAAGTAAAGTGGCTTTGTGCCATATTTTGAAATCTTATTCCTGGAACATCCTATGGGGGCAGAGCCAAAAAGACCACCACAAAATATTCCTACCAGCAGGACTACCGCAAACTTAAATGAAATGAGAGATATTTATCTTGGATAAAAGAACTCTAGAGAGTGACTAAGTAATGGTCTTCAAGTGATGGAGGACTATTATACAGAGAACAATGGTCAGCTGTGCTCTATCTCGAGGGAATAAAAAGAAATGGACTTAAAGAGACACAGGAAATATTTGGATCAGTTTTTTTTGGGGGGGTGGGAGAAGGAGTGGGGGTGGTGTTATGTAAGGAATACCAGACGTAAAGTGAGTTATGGTGAGAAGTTAATAAATTTCCCTCAAATTCTCAAAAGTAAAATAGAAGTGTGTCTGGGTTGTCTAGCTGCATGAATTTGGGAAGTGAAGTAAATGAAATCGCCAAGTTCCTAGCACTTTTAACATGATGAGTCGTTGAAATTAAGAGAAGTTAGAAACATACTACTTACAAACACAGGAATCAACATTACACACACACACACACACACACACACACACCCATGGTATCTTATCAGAAGTTTAGATATCTTTACAAAACTCTCACAGTAAGTTTTCAATTACCACCAGGTCTTCTAAAATTATACTATTCTTATTTTGTTTATAATTGCTACCCTTTTCCCTTCATTAGCTTCCATGACTACTAGAAAACATAAGCCCCGCAACTAATATATAGATTTCTTACATTCCTCATTTTTATGAAAGATAAACCCAAAAAATGAAGTTGAAGGGGTTGAATAAATTTCATTTCTTTTAGACCCCCTTCCTGGTTCTCATGGACTCATTCTCTGCCTGTTTTCCTTTAGATTTGCTCTCCCTTTTTTTTTTTTTTGCTTTTGAAGACATGACCACAAGCTTAATTTCAGGGCTACTTTTTAATCTGATAATAACTAAGATTTATGCAGAACTGTAAAATTCATCAAACTGTTGCCTTCCCTTCCACTTAGACCCCTGTGACCCTGAGAAATGGGCTTAGGATTTTGGTCTTAACTTTCCCCATCCTTTTCAGTTTTGAGTATGGAGTCTAAGTAGAGTCCCAGAACTGGGAGCCCAGGATGCCATGGCCAGGTATTACATTCAGCCTGTCAGGGGATCCACAATTCCAGGATGGAAGGGTAAGGGAGAGGAACTTTGGGGTGGCACTAATGCTATGTAGAAAATGAACTAAAATATGAACCTAATCTCCCCTGCCTTTCCCAGAGACTGAGATGGTGTTGGGGGGGATTATACAGCCCTCCCCACTTATGTTGGTGAAGATGTTTATATATTTTTTCTTGCTGTGAACTTTGAAGAAATGATACCTTTATGAAAGCTTATCTCGACTGTTAAATGATTTAATGGAATTTGGGTACCCGGCCCCCTAAAATTGGTGGAACACAATCAGTGAATATTTGAGTCAATGGCAGAGGCAAAAGATCTACCGATCCCCTAAGGGTGCTGGAGAAACCTGGGGAATGGATGAAATGTAACTTACCTGGCCTTCAGACTAGGGAGGGAGGCAGAGTAAGCAATGTGACATATAAATAATTGCTTAGAATGTAAGCTGAGGAGCAAAAGATAGAGGAAGTTAGTGGTAGCAGAATTACTCAGCCAGTACTAAATTAAGCCAGTTTTCCTTGAATATACAATATAATTCTTGGGCACTAATTTTTTCACATTATGTATGCCTAAGGTCTCCCACAATGTGCCATGCCCAATAAAAACTCTATCACAATTTTAAAAAAAATCAGTATTTTAAAATCATCAGTAATAAAGAGATAAACTGTAGGTTTCTCTGTACAATAGAAAACCTTATAGAATTTAATCTTAGAATTGGAAGGGAATTAAGAGGGCATCTAGTCCAACCCATATACAGGCAGGAATTTATCTCCAATATACTCAATAATCTGTCATGTTCCTAAGCCTTCTCTTCTCCAAATTGAATATCACTACTTCCTTAAACTACTTTTTTTTTTCTTTTGGGCTAGGCAGTGGGATTAAGTGACTTGCCCAGGGTCACACAGCTAGAACTCAGGTACTACTGAATTCAGGGTCAGTGCTCTATCCACTGTGCCACCTAGCTGCCCCCCTTAGACTACTTCTTATATGATATGGTTTTGAATCATTTCACCATCTTTTTCACCTTTTCTTAGGTGCACTTGTATTCACCAAAAATACAGTGCCCAGAATTGACCACTTCATTCTATTTCCCTGGTTCTTAATGGCATACTTCTATTAATGTAGCCTAAGATCACTGTCATTTTGTGTTATTAGCTCATATTAAAATTATAGTCCAATAAAATCCCAAATCTTGTACACATGAATTGTTATCCAGACATGATGCCCATTGCATAAAGTAGCATTGATTACCATAAAACATATACAAGACTTGTCCTTGAAGACATTGCAGGCTATTTTCTCCAGGTAACATGAAGATTTCTTAGAGATTGGAAAGCAGCTTCTGACAATTTAAGAGGCTGTGCCAGGGGACTTATTACCACTATGTTTCTATGGACACAATTATGTGCCGGTAGTTTGACTAGGTTAGGACCAATGTCTGCAATAATAAAACAATTTAATGAATTTTTTTCTCTTTTTTCCTAAATCATATGTAATTCTTTTTCATTCCTCATGCTTAGGCTATGGAATGCAATGCTAATTAACCAGGATGGTGATGAGTCATAGAAATTATAAAAATGGCATTTCTCCATCATCCATAATTAATCTTACTTCAGTGTCACTGTGATCTCTTCATTAACTCCAGCTGGGAGAGACAGAAACAAGGATTTTCAGGCTAGAACTAGGAGACAGATTGACATTTGTAAATGGGAGAATCTTGGTGACACAGTGGATAGAGTATTGGGCCTAGAGTCAGGAAGACCTGAGTTTAAATTTGGCCTCAGACACTAGCTATGTGACCCTGGGCAATCACTTTACCCTCTTTGCCTCAGTTTTCTCATTGGCAAGATGAGCTGGAGAAGGAAATGGTAAACTACTCCAATATCTTTGCCAAGAAAACCCCAAATGGGGTCACGAAGCGTCAGATACAACTCAAAAACAACACAAAATGGTCTTATTAGTAGCAGCTACCGTTATTATCATCATCATTTAGGGGCAGCTAGGCAGTGCAGTGGATAGAACACTGGGCCTGGAATAGGAAGACTCATTGTCCTGAGTTCAAATCTGGCCTCAGACACTTACTAGCTGTGTGACTCTGGGCAAGTCACTTAACCCTGTTTGCCTCAGTTCTTTATCTGTAAAAATGAGCTGGAGAAGGAAAAGGCAAACCACTCCAGTCCCTTTGCCAAGAAAACCCAAAATGAGGTCATGAAGAATCAGACACTTCTGAAATGACTGAACAACACAAGGCTTCAACAGCAGAGTTCCTATCAAATAGTATCTGAGTGCTTTAGACTTAACATACTTTGTATGTGCAGTTTTCATCAGTAGCTCTCACTATGAACTTATGCATTGGGAATATTTGGACTGAGCACAGCTACTTGTCTATATTCTAGAACAGTTAATCTGAGTTTAGGGAGTCATTGTCAGATAGGGAAGATTGTAAAAGACAAGGTGTCTGTTGATAGTTACAAATGCCAGATTATTTCTGAGCTTTCTGCAACTACTTTTTCTGAACAAATATAGCCAATGATTGAAACTCCCAGGCTTTTTAAAAAAAACTTTTACTTTTTAGAACTCAGTAGGGCTTCTTTCTCCAGTAGGGTGCCTATGGCTCACCTGTTTGTCATAGGAGACAGCTTGGTTTAATCTCCCTACTCCTCAGTGTCCTCATCTGTGAAACACAACAGTTTTATTAAATAATCTATATGGTCCCTTCCAGCTCTGACATCTGTTGATATGTCCTGGAATAGGTTTGATTGTCCTTTTCCAAGAATCAGAGGATTTCAGAATTAGAAGGAAACTGCAGAGGCCCAGCAGAATCCTATTTTAGAGAATCAAATAGTCTTTGAACTTGAAGGGAAGTTAGGAATCATTTAGTTGAATCCCCTTATTTTTTAAAATGTAGAAACTGAGACTGGAAATGTTTAATTGAATTCTTAATGGTCATAGAGTTAGCAAGTAGCAGAACTGGAGAGAGAGCTCAGATTTCCTGCCTCCTAGGCAAATGCTTTTTTCTCCAAGTTAACCTTGTCTGTCTGGTTCTGTCAAATACATACCAAGGTTAGGGAGGCACACAGGTAAATTATGTGCTAGAATTAATGACATCTACCCTGAAACCCCTATCTGGTACTTCAGCATAGAGCTGTGATGATCTTGGATTTTTGAAGGATGGGAATAGAATAAGTTATGGTAGATTGTTGCCAAATTGGCAAGGCTTTCTGCATGGATCCAGTGATATGTGTATGTGTATGCATACACATACCCGCACATGTATTCGCCGTTTGTGATCGCTGTGATCTCTTCATTTATTCCAACTGGGAAAGACAGAAACAGAAAAATAGGAATTATATTATAATATATGAATATACATATATGTATATGTGTATGTACATAGATGTATGTACTTATACACACATAGTTATGTATTACCTAGATGTATGTGTATATATATCTGTAACACTGACTACCGTGGTTGCACTGACCGAAGATCAAATATGTTACATCTCACTCATCCTGTAAGATTCTTTGGTACCATTAAGGGGATTTTGAGGTGCCTAGGCTCTCTGCCAGTGACTACAGCTCCCACTGATGGTGTTCCCCAAAATGGATGTGCCCGCCTTATCCCTACTTCCATTTAACCATTAAGAAATTGCCTTTTACAAAGGAATATTTGCTTCAAAAGGTAATCACAAATATACAAACTTACTCCCCAATACATGAGGCTTAATCTTTCTCCTTTTCATCACCTAATTTTCTGGGGAATGTGTGAGTTAGGTTTATTAGGTATATTAGGTACATATGCCTATAGAACACAAAGTCCTAGTTCATGATGCAGGGTGCCTTCATGTCAGGCAATACTTTACACAAGTACACACACAGCTCTAAACAGATATACATATACATATACACATACACATACACACATTTCGTATTGTTTGTTCAAGTTACTTCAGTCATGTCTGACTCTTTATGACCCCATTTTAGGGTTTTCTTGGCAAAGATACTGTAGTGGTTTGCCATTTCCTTCTGCTCATTTTGCAGTGAGGAAACTGAGGCAACAGGTTTAAGTGACTTGACCAGGGTCAGACAGCTAGTAAATGTCTGAGGACAGATTTGAATTGAAGAAGATGAGTCTTCTTGACTTTGAGCCTGGCCTTCTATCTACCACACTACCTAGCTGCCCTATATACATACAAATATATGCAGATGTATGTATGTATGCAATTCAAAGACCTTTTCTGGTACTGGGGTTTTTTTTGTCCCCAGAAACTCAAGGTTATAGTTTGCAGCAGAGTAGCCACTCTGAAGAAATGACAGCTATTTCAAATGATCACAGTGAAGTATTGATACCTACAGAAGGACCATGAATACCATCCCACAGCAATGCAGTTGCTTTCCATACTTATTCCAATTGTCATACAGATGGGTGCTATTTAGAAAGGTTATATGTTGATGTAAGAAAGATAAGCTGGAGTAGTGGATGAAGTACCAGCCTTAGGGTCAGGAAAACCTGTTTGAAGTCCTTTCTCTGCTAAATTCTGGCTACATGACCATGTGCAAAAATTATTTACCTCCTTGGGACCTCAGTCAACTCCCCAAGTATCAATTATAGACAACTTGCCAGTCTGCATCTGTAGGGGAAGCCTTTCACACTGGGATTTCCAACATATAGTTCAAATCACATGTCTAAACTTCCTATACATATTTCATGTATCATTTATAGTTGTGGTCAAAGAAATATATGGACTCAGGTTAGTGTGTTGGAACACATATAAATAAGAGATATGATAGAGATGTGTAAGATTTGTTTACATCATAAAGAATAGAAGAGAATGAAATAAGAATTAGAAAAGAATAGAATGTTAATGCTGAAGAACCTTGTCAGGGGCCAGCCTCTTGATTTTATATATGAGGAAACTGAGGCCAGAGATGTGCAATGATTGTCTCAAGAGAATAGTGATGTGCCAAAGAGAATAATGATGCTATTTTGGACACTTGTGAGAATCAAAAAGAAAATGGGAAACTTGTGATAATATTTTCCTGACAGAAAAATATAAAAGGCAGGGGAGTAGAATTCTTTAAGGAAGATTAGGAATATTGTATACAGATAAAAAAGATAAATCTATGTAATTTTTCTATATAGATTTACAACTTAGAGCAATAGTTTCACGAGAATATTGAGAAAATTTTAGCTAGATAAGTTTGAATATCTTTTTAATTTTGTTTTTCCTAAGATTGGGCTTCTCTATTTTGCTTAAGCTAGAAGTAACCCCACACCTGATCAACACAAAAGTGTTGCCCTGCTCCATTTCTGACCTAGGGTGGTTTGTTCCTCCTTAGGCATCCTGGTGGTCGTCATCTCCCAGGAGATCGCCGTCTTGATGCCATGCTCAGCACAGGCACCCTGCTGCAGCTCAGAACTCCCAAGCTTAAGTGATCCACTAGCCTATGCCTCCCCAGATGGAGGGATTGCAGGCATGGTCACTTTGCCTTTTCCCTAAAATATTAAAAATTGTTAGAACCTGAAATTAGTATTTTTTCTCATCTTTTTCCAAAGCTATTTTTTGAATGTGCACATAGTAAGCATAATAGGTATGTCATATTGAAGACTATATTTTTCTATTTTTGGCCACAGGAAGCCAAACATCTGGAATTTTGCAAAACCATGAAAACATATATTTAATTTAAGGTAGATTATCACTAGTAAGCCTCCATTCATATCAAGGCTTTAGGAAAATATTTAGAGTCCACTGTATGAAAAGTGTTAACAATGAAGGCATTGTTAACATAAGTGATCAAACTTAAAACTTAAATTCCCAAACTTCAAATAAATGAAGAGTGAACATTTCTTTGGAATAATACTTTGTTATCTCCCAATATCATCCAGATGACACATTCTAGGATACAGCAGCTTTTTAACTGATAATAATAATGAAAAAAGTGTTACTTGAACTTTTGTATTCAGTAAAGGAAAAGGAAGAATTTTGCCTCCATAACACCTTACACATTTTTACTGTATCATGATTGATATATAGTTAATCTAAGTTAATCCAACTTTATAAATATTTAGATACAGGGAATAAAGCACTGGACCTGGAGTCAAGAAGACCTCAGTTGAAATCTGGTCTCAGACTTTAATTAGCTGTGGTTTCACATTTATTAGCTCTGGACTCCTTGGCAAGTCACTTAATTGCTACCTGCCTCAATTTCCTCAACTGTAATGTGGGGAAATAACACCTATCTCCCAAGGTGGTTGTGAGGATCAAATGATATCAAATATTTATAAAATGCTTTGCAAACAATATATATATATATATATATATATATATATATTTATAGTTGTGGTCAAAGAAATATATGGACTCAGGTTAGTGTGTTGGAACACATATAAATAAGAGATATGATAGAGATGTGTAGGATATATATATATATATATATATATATATATATATATATATATATATACACATACATATGTATGTATTAGCCATTGTTATTTTTATGCTAGATACAATTGTGAACTAAAACAGAAATACATCATGGATTTTTTTTAATTGAGTATTTGTGTTGATGGAAAAAGATACTAAGACACCTCCTTCAAGAAGTATTTCTTTCCATTCCATTTAAATAAACATTTATTAGGCATTTGTTGTATAGAGAATGCTGTTCTAGACACCGGATATGGTACAAAGTCCAGATAAGAAAATTCCTGCTTGGGAGGGATTACTTGGAGCCTATAGTCCAGAATACTATACGTGTACATATACATATGTACATACATATATATATATATACATGTGTATATGTGTGTATGTATATGTAGATATATTAAAAACAGCTATAATGTAAAATAATGCATTATAAGGGCAAAAGAGAAGAGATAAATTCCATTTGATACTGGAGGGTAAATTCCTTTAGGGCAGGGACTTTCATTTTAGTTTTTTTATTCTCAGAGCCTCATACAGTGCCTGATACATAGTAGGTACTTAATAAATACTTGTTATTTGATTGATCAGGAAAAAAAATTTCCTAAAGGAAATGGCTTTTGAGTTAAACTTTAAAGAATGAATAGGAATTCAACAGGCAGAGAAGCAGGTCATTTCAGCTGAGATCCAGAGACAAGGAAGTGGGGTGTGAATGGGTAATGAGGAGTAGTTCAGTTTTCCTGGACCGTAAAGTAAAGGAAAGTAGCATGAGATAAATCCAGAAAATCTGGAGAAGCAAGGCAGTTCCAGGTGGTGGAGGAAAAGGACTTTGGACTTTACTTAGGAATTATTCAAAAAGTATTTCTTCAGTACCTTCTGCATTGGCTCTAGGCATACAAAGAAATAAATTAAACAGTCTGTGCCCTCAATCTATAAGAGTTGATAATGCATACTCATATAATTATGTACAAAATAAGCACAAGGTAATTTGGGAGGGAAGCAGTAGTAGCAGAAAGGGTTCAAGGATTTCAAATAAGAAGTAGTGGTTAAGCTGAGCCTTCTGGGAATCTAGTAGGCAGTTGGGGCCATGGAAAAGTTTTGTGCAGTGTAATGACATGAACAAAATTATACATAGTGAAGATGAGTGGCCGCTGTGTGAAAGGTAGGAGAGAAGCAATGGAAGTGAGAATGTTCATTAGAAGGCTATTGCAGTAGTTTAAGCTGGTGATGAGAGCTTGCAGGAGGTGATGGTAGTTGGGAGGAGGAGGAGAGCAGGAAGAAGAAGAAGAAGAAGAAGAAGAAGAAGAAGAAGAGGAAGAAGAAGAAGAAGAAGAAGAAGAAGAAGAAGTAGTAGAAGTAGAAGTAGTAGAGGAAGAAGAAGTAGAAGTAGAAGTAGAAGTAGTAGAAGAAGAAGTAGAAGTAGTAGAAGAAGAAGTAGAAGTAGTAGCAGAAGTAGTAGTAGTAGTAGAAGAAGTGGAAGTAAAAGTAGTAGAAAAACTAGAAGTAGAAGTAGTAGAAAAAGAAGTAGAAGTAGTAGAAGAAGAAGAAGTAGAAGTAGTAGAAGAAGAAGAAGTAATAGTAGTAGAAGAAGAAGAAGTAGAAGTAGTAGAAGTAGAAGAAGTAGAAGTAGAAGAAGAAGTAGAAATAGAAGAAGTAGAAGAGAAAGTAGAAGAAGAAGAAGTAGTAGAAGAAGGAGAAGTAGAAGGAGAAGTAGAAGTAGTAGAAGTAGAAATAGTAGAAGAAGTAGTAGTAGTAGAAGAAGAAGAAGAAGAAGAAGGAGAAGAAGAAGAAGAAGGAGAAGAAGAAGAAGAAGTAGGAGTAGGAGTAGAAGAAAAAGAAGTAGAAGAAAAAGTAGAAGTAGAAGAAGTAGAAGTAGAAGTAGAAGAAGTAGATGATGATGAAGATGATGATGATGCCAAGAATATTGATAAATGGAATCATTATGATTTGGTAATTGTTTGAAAGAGAAACGAAATTTTAGGAGAGAGAAAATAAACTCAGCTTTGAATATGTTAAATTTGAAATGTCCATGTAGAGCCAAATAAAGATGTCCTGTGGAGTTATTTGGAGATGCAGGTCTGGAGGCCAGAAAGACAGGCTAGGGCCATATAGTTTTCATAGAACCACAGAACCTTAGAATTGGAAGGGACTTCAGAAGCTGTCTAGTTTAACTCACATGCAAAAGAAATCTCCCCAACCCTGTGCCAGAGCCAAAAAGTGGTCATCCAGCTTCCAAATGAAGACCTTGAAGGAGGGGGAATCCATGATCTCTCGAGTCAGACCATTCTACTTTTGGACAACTCCAGTTGGTAGGAAGCTTTTTTTCCTCCTTCCTGATATCAAACCTAAATCTGTCTCCTCATAACTTTTACCCACTCCTCCTACCCTCTTCTACATGAAAGCCCTTCAAATATTTGAGGCCCACGATTGTTTCCACTGAATCTTCTCTTCTTCAGGTAAACATGCCCATCTCCTTTGAATGATCTTACTATGACATAGATTTAAGGCTATTCATCAACTAGGTTACTTTCCTTTGTATACTCTTTAGCTTCTCAATATCTTTCTTAAACAGTGGTGCTTAAAACTGAACATGACACTCCAAATGAGGTTTAATTCAGTCTAAATAGAGGTAGTAGATCAAACCATAGATATGAATGAGATTAGCAGAGCAGAGAACACACACTTGGAAGAGGGACGTTTAAAGAGCTAGAAAGAGGGGAATGTATTGTCTCAAGCCAAGGAAACTGCAGCTTCTGAAACACTTAGATTTCTGGAGTAAATCTGAAATGATTTGTAGATGTGTTCTTATTTCTGCTATATTGATTTCTTACATATTTTCTTTTACTCTTCTTACTTCTCCACTTGAACTAGATTAGAAGGGTCTCATGGGCAGAATGTGTGCTTCTTATTTCCTTCATGTTTCTCTGCACACCTAAGAAAGTGTTGCACATAGAATTCTGCATGCTAAGTATTTTGAGTAATCAGTAGGGACTTGTTTTATAAAGAAAAGAATCATATTACAGAGGTGGAAATGACACCTTATTAGTATAGGGGAAAGAGACTTGGACTTGGAGACAAGGACTGGATTGAGCTTCTTCCTATTAGATATACTACTTATGTTACTGTGGAATTGCCATTTAATCTTTTGGAGTCTTAGTTTTTTCCTCTATAAAATGACACTAATAAGGTTTTATATACCTTACGTGGTTTTTTTTTCTTGTCAGAAAAGTGCTTTGTAATTATAGCATACTATTTAAATGTAATATAGAATCACATTTTTGTTATTACTCAATCATTGGACCTCAAATCTTCTGTGCCACAGGCATTCCCATAGAATTAGAAAATGGCACCATTACGGGGACCTGGGACTTGGAAGTTCTATCCCATAAACTCTAGGATATATTGCAAATAGGGCAAAATGCACTGAAGATGGAAAGGATTTTTTTTAAAGGATATGTTGACCTTCCTGACTCCAGGCCTGGCACTCTTCTCTATCCACTGCACTACCTAACTGTCCTAAAAAGAAATAGTATACAGTTATCCCTTCCACATTGGAGGGGTTAGGGGTGTAGTGCCTCTGTAATCTGGAAAATCCATGCAAAATATTTTGGCCTTCCCTTCATACCAGAGAGGTCTGAATCTTTTTTTTTTTCAAGTGGGTGTTTATAGTACCTTGTTATAAAATTTGGTTTGTTATTATATAATACTGCACACATATTTTATGCATTTCTGAGTTTCATAACTTTCTGTGTTGTTTGCTGGCCTTTGTGTGTTGTCTGTGGCTTCTGAAAAACTCCCCCCAAATTCTCATTTAATTTCTTATGCTGCCCCATGATATATTGAAACTAGGATGGGGAAAGTCATGATGTGGAAAGGATAACTGTACTTTAATAGGGAAAGGAAAACCAAGGCCCTAAATTTATTACTTCTAATAGATACTATCCTGGGTTGGTATAAAATCTGGAAACATGATTTCTTATCTCATGCTCCACTTTCAAACCATCAAAAGACTGTGGAAATGCCAGACTCCCAATGCATCTATTTATAAAAAGAGGCTTTTACTCAACACTTTATGTGAATGAGGTAGTCTTCATAACATGTGTTTAAATTTTGGAGAAGAAGATGTGATGAAAGAAATTGTGGGGAAGAAAATTTCAAGCTTTTTTTACAGAATATCTTGGACTCCAGTGGAGTGGTTTTGATACTGTGGAACCTATTCCTTCACTAAGTACTCATCTGAAACAGTAAAAATATTAAGCAGATAAATTCAAGACATTAGCAAGTTAGAGTATCATTTTTGTTTTTAATAGGACAAAATCCTTAATCTGTTTCTATGGCTATTATAAAGAAGTATGTCACTCAAGATTGATGTTATAGCATACACTTATCACCTTGTCATTTATTTTTTAAAATTGTGGTTCACGTGTTTCTGGGATTTACCTATTTAGAGCTTTTAAAGTATGATTTAGTTTTTGACAATAATGTTCAAGAAATTGGTATTTTCTATTTGCATTTTTGTAGCAGAGACATAGTTGTGTCACTGCCCTTGGTAACAGGAATGTGAGTTTTCACTCAACTTCAAGGTTTTTTCTTTCTCTAGAACTTTATTCCTCCCATTGTTATTTTAACTTATTTTTATATATTCTTCTATATTTGTTAAGGGAACCTTAGGTATCATTTTAGCTAACTCTAATTTCAGATCGATCAAGTGACTTTTTAATTAAATAGGCAGTACCAAATTGGATCGAAGTTCCGATCTCTTGACTGTAAGTCCAACACCTTTTGGTCAGTACCCTTTGTGCTATTTCATTCTTCCTCCCTAGTTATATCAGGACTTACATGTATACTCTGGGACCTGACAGAGCAAAGGAGAAATTTGGGTGGATTTATTTCCATGATAGGATATTGTCTTATATAATGATGTTTGTGGAAAACTTGGGAATACTACTGTGTCATGTTTCAGTATCCAAAAGAAAATATCTTAATGTGGTAATAGTGCCCCAGGTAGAACTAAATGGCATTATAACTTTTTTCAGTGCTGACTACAGTTAACCTAGGTACACACCTAGTGAACCAGATATGGGGAATGGAAGACTTCTTTATTTTAAAAGTTGTATCAAGAGCAACTGAGGCCATGTGTCATTAACAAATCATTATTTACTTGACTTAGCTCTAAAAGACCATGAAAACTCAATCTTGTTTTGGGGAAGATAAAATTGAAATTTTAAACTCTGTTTCCATCATTTCCATCTCTTCTAATGTTGCTTCAGAATGATTAAGGCCAGGGCAACCTCAAACATGGGAGCTGAAGGGTCCCGATTTAGTGCCAGTCTACATCTGGTATTGAACATGTGAAATTATTGGTTTATGGGGATGAGAAAGGAGGTAAGGGAAAGGAAATGCTTCTGGTTATCAATCAGTCAATCAACAGGTGTTCATTAAATATCTATTCTGTCCCAGTATCTGGCCTGTCCCTATACTAGGCACTGGTCATAGAAATGCAGCTTTCAAGGAGCATACATTCTAATGGAAAAGAAAACAAATGCCTATATAAACACATGTATGGGCATATGTGTGCATATATTATATTGGTGAAGATAATATAAAACAGTTTATATTTTCTGAATTTTTGAATCTTTCCTGAAATTGAATTAAACTATCTCTCTTAAGTTTTACCACTGACACCAGGGGTGGATATACATTGTTCTTCATGCCTTTGTGTTATATTGAAGTACATTAGAACTTGTATGACCTCAGTCTATAACCTTTCTAAATTTATTTTCATGGAAAAGGATAAAGATCCAGAATGGCATATATAAGGAGAGAGCTGTATCCTGAAAGGACAAGAGAGGAGAGTATATAAGAGGGCAATGTGGTTTATGGTGTCAAGTGCAGCAGATAGGTTGAGAAAGAGTTTTTTTAAAAAAAATAGCAAATGTAGTAATTAAGAAATCATTGGCAACTTTGGAAAGAACATTTTCAGCTAAATGAAGAAGTCTAGAAGCAATCCAAGAATTAATTTCCTTCAGCTCCATTCAGTAGCGCCTGATTCTGGTGGAGGAGGCAGATGGTGGGAATAATCCAGGGCTAAATTTGGCAAGGGATGAGCAAGAATGGGACAAAGAAAAGAAGGATTCTAGAGGAGATGACAGTGGAGAATTGAATTGATTAATAGGAGTCTTGAGGTTGGGGATGGAAGAAGGTTTAATCAGAGCAGAGGTAATGCCTAAGGATGTAATGAAAAGTGGAAGTATTGGACATGGCGATGAGAATACAGAATAGGTTTACAAAGAGGCTAAGAATTGGAAATTGAGGGGATGCCGATCAATTGGGGAATGACTGAACAAGTTGTGGTATATGATTGTGATGGGATATTATTGTGCTATAAGAAATGACAAATGGGATGATTTCAGAATAATCTGGAAAGACTTACATGAACTGATATACAGTGAAGTGAGTAGAACCAGGAGAACATTATACACAGTAACAGCAATATTGTATGATGAAGAATTGTGAATGACTTAACTATTCTCAGCAATACAATGATCCAAGGCAATGCCGAAGGACTAATAATGAAACATGATATCTGCCTCCAGAGAAGGAACTGATATCTGAATACAGACTAAAGCATACTATTTTTCACTTTCTTTCTTTTGTTCTTTTTTTTTGTTAGAGTCTTCTTATACAAAATGACTAATATGAAAATATTTTACATGATTGAACATGTATAACCTATATCAGATTGCTTATTGTCTCTGGGAGGGGGTAGTGTCAGAAGGGAGGGAGGGATAGAATTTGGAACTCAAAACTTAAAAAAAAAGTTAAAAGGTTTTTAAAAATATATATAATTGGTGAAAAGTAAAATATTATAAAAACAGTAAGGCACAGAGAGTGATGGAATGATAGGAAGTTATGGTCAGAGGATTGTCAGAGTTTGGAATTAAGGAATGAAGAACTCTATTCTCCACCCTGGAACTCTTCACTTATCTTCACTTATAAAATCATGGAATCAAAGACCTCCATAGACATTCTGATCTGCTGCTTCATCATGGCAATGGCATAATCCTGGGTTCTTGAAGGTTTTATCTATAAGGTTATGCCAAGCAAAGTGCAAACCTTGTCAGGGTCTACCAACCTTATGTACCTACTATCCAATAAAATATCTAGGTGGTGCCGAAGGTGGGGAACCTGTGGCCTCAAGGTCACATGTGGCCCTCTGCATCCTCAAGTGTGGCCCTTTGACTGAATCCAAACTTCACAGAACAAATCCTCTTAACAAAAGGATTTGTTCTGTAAAATTTGGACTTAGTCAAAAAGCCTCACCCGAGAACCTAGAAGACCTCATGTGGCCTCAAGGCCACAGTTCCCCACCCCTGGTAGCTTAAGTACAAATTGACTCATGCATCTAGGTGGCATAGTGGATAAAGCACTGAACCTAGAGTCAAGAATCCCTGAATTCAAATGTGGACTCAGACACTTACTCGCTTATGTGACCCTGGGCAACTCATTTAACTCCTGTTTCCTCAATTGTGAAATGGGGATTACAACAGCAGCTACCTAGCAGGGTTGTTGTGAGAATCAAATGGGATAAAAACTATGAAAGACTTAATAGCGTCTGGCACATAGTAGGTGCTATATAAATGCTTATTCCCTGTTCTCTCCCAGTTTCATGACAGAAGATTGATCATTAGATGGTGAATCTTTGAATATGATAAACCATGAAAAAGATAAAAAGGCAAAATAGCCCGAAGTCCTATGCAGATGCTTTTAACTCTTGAAGTAGCATTAGTAGAGTCACAGAAAAGCAGCGACTACGGTATTAAGAATCACATAGATTTTAGACCTCTTATAAACATTTATTTAGCTGTTGCTCTAAATAATATTTAAGGTGTATCGAATTAATGGATATAATTTATTTTAGGGATACAAGATATGTATCCAATAACCAACAAGTTGTCCACAGGATAACAATTGTTTCTGCTGAAATATTTTGTCTCTCTAAGAAAAACTTGTAATTCTTCTACTTGATTGCAACTTCTTTATGTTTTCTTGTTATATTTATATTAAGAATACATACATGGATATGATTCAGTTCTGAGTTAACTGATTTGATCTTGCTGCCCAAGGGACATTCAAAAGTCTTCTCCAGCTTCACAATTCAAAAGCGTTAAATCTGCAGCACTCAGCTTTCCTTCTAGTTCAACTCTCATAGCCATACACTGCTACTGGAAAAAGCATAGCATTTACTACATGCATCTTTATCGGAAGGCAATGCCCCTGCTTCTTAGTATGTTGTCCAGATTTGCTGTAGCTTTCCTTCCAAGTCATAAGTGTCTTTTAATTTCATGGCTGTAGTCACCATCTGTAGTGGTCTTTGAGTCCAAGCATATAAAATCTGACACTGCTTCATTTCTTTTCTCTCTATTTGCCAGAAAATGATGGGACCAGTTGCCAAGATCTTAGTTTTTTTGATGTTAAGCTTCAAGACATCTTTTACACTCTCTTTCACAGAAAAGCCATAAGGCATAGTTGCAATAATATTCTGTGATAGAAAGAATCTCAAATAATATCCAGTCCCTCCTTTTTCTGGACAGGAATACATTGAATACAACTTTCTCCTAGTTATCGTCTATCTTTTTCTCTAACATCTCCAGAGAAGGAAAATCAGTGTCATCCATTGATAATGCCATACAAACATTTTGGTCAAGAAGATTTCCCTAAGGACTAAATTAAATAATTCTTGTTACAAGTGCGTCTCTTTATTCTTACCCAGAATTAATTTAATGTGCATGAATATCATCTTGTGATGGTGTATTAGTGCCAAGGGCATTAAACATCCAATTCTAACTACAATAGATCCCATGCTATGGATGAGAAATCATCCTCTACTTTGTAGCCCTTCAAGTTCTTTTTTAAAGAGCTCCAAGTGTCCATAGAGATATATTTCTATAGAAAAGGAAATCAAGTACTGAAGGGAAATGAGTAGCAGAGCTGAGATTAGAACCCTGGTCTTCTGAGTCCCATTGCAGTCATTCTAATATATCATATTTGTCAGTTAAATACAGCTATCATAGGAAGAGGGTCCTTTTTAGCCTTTGCATCCCAAATTATAGAACTATTCTTCATGTGATAGTTTCCAATACCCTCACCATACCTGTAATTCTTATTTGGACCTATCTATATTATTTTTTCACTGCCCCCTTTAAAGTATAGTACCAACTAAATATGTTATGGCCATCATAGTACACAGAGTAAATCAAGTTCTAGGATAATCATGCTTAGGTATTAGATCCTACATTGGCTAACCAAGAAAACTATTTCAGCTTAGTGTGGATAGAAGAGCTGCTTTTATTAAAATTTTCCTTGATTTTAATGCCATGACTCTTCTCCCTTATTCCCGTGATTCTGTATTCTCTGCCTAACCCCTGGATTCTATTTCCCATGTGGCTTTCAATGTTTAATTTATTTTAGTTCAACAAACATTTTTGATGCTCCCTATATGTCAGCCACTGTGCTTTCTACTAGAGATACAGAAAGGAAAATGTCTACTTATTTTTTTCCTCTTAGCTATACTTCCATTTTGTAGTCATGCTTTTAAAGTCTCCATTTTTTTCCCCTTCAGAAACATTGTGTAATTTTGGCTTAGCCTCTTTACACCAGTGTATTTTTCATGAGTCTATTTGTGGTGAGGAGGCATGGTACGTGACTCCAGGCTCTTTGGACAAAATTTAGCGATAAAATCATTGGGATTTCCACAACTGCAAGGGAGAATTATAGACAAGTAAGTAATGACTTATTGAAGAAGGAAATGATAAGGTCACTGGGCTTGGGTCAATAAGTCTCAACTAGCTCATAATGAATGGCAACAGTGATTCCTGGCTATCATGAAAAACCTGTTAAATAGATCACAATTGTGTAGTCATCAAAAATGTCATTTGGAACCATTTGATAAAATGCCTTGAATGCATGTAGACAGTAAAGATGTAATAGACTGAGCATATCAGAATCCTACTGGAAAACATAATTCCATTTACATTAACGAAGCCTGGGCACAAAGAGATTAAATTCTTAGCCAAAGTTCAAATTGAGGCCACTGGTGAATGGGAACTTAATGTTTATATAATAGACTTTGTTACTTCTCTACTTCCTGGTGGCTTCCTCCCATATTCCCTCCTCATCCCTCCTCAGCCCCCTGCAAAATAAAAGTGCTCCAAGAAAAAGTAGAAAATGATCCAAAAGACTGTTTTTGTGATGCTTCCAAACCTGCTATAAGCAATATTTATCATTCTTTCCAGGAAGCCATTAGTGTAATATCTTCAGCAGAGTCTTTCAGACTGAGTTATTTAAAACTAGATAAGCCTCACAGTTTATGCAAAATGTGTGTGGTTCACCATTGCTATTCCTGATATATACCAGATAACAGGGAAAATGCTAGAATTGATTTTACTCGTGTCTCTGGGTTTGAGATGTATTTGGAACCCTTAGGTAAGCATAATTCTGTTCCAACAAAGAATCAGATTTTATTCAGTGTTGTCTTCTGAAGGAAGAATTAAAATCTCCTAGCATATTATGTGTTGACCTACATTCACCATAAAATCTGCTTATCCCTCCAATATATTACTAATGTCCTTTATTTTTTAACTTCTAGGATTAAATACATAGTGCATTCAGCCTGGAAAACCTCAACATTTTATTGATGTATAAAAATGCCTGATACCATGACAAACATGAAAGAAATATGGACCAAATAGTAACATGTTTGTGCTTCTTGTCAAAGCTGCACAAATTTAATCCGACCTAGTAGGTTTTCCCCCTTTCAGTCTTGTCTTTTGAAGGTAGTGTGATGACAGAGACAAGTAGCTTTATACATACATACATACATATATATATCTTTTGTTCACTGATTTTAAGTAAACTATTTTATTGATTAACATTCTAGTAAGTTTTAGGAAAAAAAATTGTTTTTGTCATAGATCCACAATCTCATTTGTGCTGACACTTTCTCTGCTGACATCCAGTGAGTCTTCTGTTGCTGTTGTTCAGTCATTTCAGTTATGTCCAACTCTGTGATCTCATTTGAAGTTTTCTTGGCAAAGATACTGGAGTGGTATGTCATTTCCTTCTCCAGCTCATTTTACAGATGAGGAAACTGAGGCAAATAGGATTAAGTTGGGGTCACACAACTAGTAAATATATGGGGCCAGATTTGAACTCGGGAAGATGAATCTTCCTGACTCCACGCCCAGCCCTCTATCTGTTCAGACATCTAGCTGCCCTGTGAGTTTTCTAGCTCCCTGGAAATTCTTATCCCCCCTACCTCACCCCGGAAAAGAAATGGGGTATCCAAGCCCTGGCATTTCTGATCTTTGCCCTGTAACACCACCTCATCGTAGCTGGGACCATTACAACTCATCTGTCACCACTAACACCTTCTATGGTTAGCAAACTCCTACTACCTGTTATTCTCCTTTTTTTCCTGTGTTTACTTAATTAACAGATACTTAAGAGCAATTGATCCTTAATTTGTACCTCCTATTCTCATCTCCACCCAACTCAACCTTGCCTGGCCCCACTCATTTCCCACTCCAACTTTGCCTACTCCTTTCTGTTACACCCTCTGGAATTCCCACTCCACGCAAATAAACTTTCTTTCATTCTGAACCTCTTCCTCTCATATTCCTTCAATCTATTTGCTCTCGCTGACAGCTGGCTTTCCCCAGATTTCCCCAGCAGTCCAGGCTATCTTCTCTAGTACTAGATATATCTTCACTTTTGCCACCGATACATTTGTCCTGTGGAGGGGTAGTTGGAATATTCTTTGCTGTCAACTGCCATTTCCTTTACTGCCACAACTCAGAAACCTCTACCCCTTTAGAGTTCAGTTATTAGTTATTTTCTCATGTACAGGTCAAGATGACTGTTATCAATCAATCCTCATATTCTTCATTTTTTTTTTCTCAAGGAGTTCAGTGCCTGGATCACTCTCTTCTTCTTCCCAATCCTTGCCCTTCTACTAGGGGACCTCAGCATTCATACTGAAGACTGCCCAAACACCTTAGACTCTTAGTTCCCAATAATCTCATATAATATCTCTTCTATTCCACCTCAACCACATACAGGGATGCTAACACCTTGGATATCAACATTACCCCCCAATTTTCTACTTCTTTTATAAACAACAAAACATTCCTTTATCTGATCAAAATCTGCTATTGTATCATTTCTCCCTATGCCTCATCCCTCATAATCTTATTCTGTATCTTCATCACCACCTGATTCCCCCATCCCTCACTGCATTCGTAGACCATTAGGCCTGCTCTGCCCTTATTCTCCTCCTTCCCCAGTCTTCACTCTTTGGTTAGACCAGCTGAAGTCAACACTGTTTTTCACTGAACCAAGGGCTGCCCTCCCGCTTATGAGGGATACCAACAGAGAAGCTATCAGCTCTTGTTTTAAACCTAAAAACCTTTCCCCTAGGCTAACAGTATTTAGGGCATCACATATAATTCTAGTTCAGTCCTCTTTCCAGAGACTGGAGAACAAAGTAGTTAATTGGGTAGCCCCTTCTGCTCCCCTCAATGTAGGAATTGAAGTCTTCAATGCCTCCCTTCATCAAGCTGTATTTAGACAGCCCATGTGGACATATGTGCCCTACACAGATTGCACATGCCTTATCACAAAATTACCCAGACATTTTCTCAGCTCTGCTTTGCCTTGACTCTCTGTTAGGAAGTATCCTCACTTGCTCTATTTGAGCTCTTAGGATAGAGCCTAACTCAGTGCTTAGCTCAGTGCCTTGGCACATAATAAATGCTTAATAAATCCTTGTTGACTGGACCTTCTAGCCCTGCTTATATTCTGGTCTATGTGAATCTGTAGTTGCGTTCTATTCAAGCAGGTCGAGTTAGAGCTGCTGCAATCATTTACAGTGTTTTTATTTCCTTCTCATCTTCAGGCATCTCATTTTCATTTTCCTTCTCATCTTCATCTAGCCTGGTATGTTAGATGTCCAATTCCGAAATTAAGGCTTTGCCTGTAACCAGTTACTTTCTCTCTATTAATAGAGTATATTTCATTTCTTCTGCCATTTAGTATGGCATTCTGAAATATGAAATTGAAACACAAATGAAATGTCAGGCCTAAAGATTTAGGAATAATTTGCATGTAAGTAATAAGTAGAAGCATAGGGTGGTTAGAAGAATTAGTATAATTTTTTTTGCATGAAATTTTTGAAGAGAGAATAATCATTCATTAATTAAATAAATGGCTAAGTAACCTTTATTATAAATCTACATTTTCATACACTGAATTTTCTTAAAGGGGCAGATACAGTTAATTGCTTTATCTGTTATCACAAGAGAGAACAGAATTATAATCACCATAAGAATTTTCTTTTAGATAGCCTCTTATGTAATTGAGTTTGTTTGCATCACATCTACTTAGAAGAATTATGGTGAACGATGTAAGACAAAATAAAATTTACTTATCCAATTTCAGTTGAAAATGTTTTATATGCTTATGTTTTATTAAAGAAATAATCAATTTTGCAATTGAATGGATCATTATCAGAACACATTCCAATGAGCATTGGAAATTGAAATATTGAGATTTTTGGTGAATCAATTAAGTTTCTTTACCAAATCAACAGCTTTTTTTGTTGTCTCTTCCAGGTTGAAAGTAAAAATAGAGAAATCAAATACTTGTGTTCAGACTCAAAGTAATTAATTAACAGCAGAGGTATTTAACAGAGCTTACTACTGATGTGATGGAGATAGCACTGCATTTGAAGTCAGAGGATCTGGGGGCCAATCCTGGCCCTTCAACTTACTATTTCACTTCATTTTCATTAAGCGTCAGTTTCCCCATCTGTAAAATGAAGGGCTTAAAATAGATAAAACTTAATAACTTTCAGCATTAAATTTGTGATTCTATGGGATATTCCTGTGGCATTATTTAGATGGAGTCTGAACCAAGATTTAAAATGTCAAAATAATATTGGGATGCTAAATAAGTAATAATAATAATAATAATAATAATAATAATAGTTAGCCTTTATGTAGTGATTTAAGGTATATTAATCACTTTATAAATATTATCTGATTTGATCCTTACAACAAGCCTGAGAGGTAGATATTTTTATTATCCTAGTTTTACAGATGAGGAAACTGAAATAGACAGATATTAAGTGACTTGTCCAGGGTTACATAGCTGGTCTGAGACCAGATTTAAATTCAGGTTTCTAAAAATTTACTGGTAAATAATAGCAATTAAATGGCACATTGAATAGAACACTGGGCCTACAGTCAGAAATAGCTAAGTTTAAATCCAGCTTCAGACACTTACTAGATATGTGATCTTGGGCATTCCATTTAAGCTCTATTTACTTCAGTTTCCTGAACTGGAAATGGGGAAAATAATAGCACCTACCTCCCAATGTTGTGAGGATCAAATGAAATAATATTTACAAAAGCCCTTATAATAGTGCCTGGCACATTGTAGGCACCATAGAAATGCTAGCCATTATTAATCAATCAATAAACATTTTAAAGTGCACACTATGTGGCAGCACTGTGCTAAGCACTGGCATTACAAAAGGAGGCATAAGAAAGTCCTTGCCTTCAAGGAGCTCATGGTGTGATGGAAAAGAGAACATGCAACAAATACATACAAACAAGCTAGATACAGAAAAAAATAGGAGACAATCAACAGAGGAAAGGCACAAAATTAAGAGGGGTTGGAAAGACTTTTTGAGGAAGATGAGATTTTAGCTGAGACTATTATTATTGTGGATTTTTACTCCACAATAGTGGATTTTTGGTTAAGTGAGAACAATATTGAAACTGTTTTTTTCCCCCTCTTTTTCTTCAATCACAGCTTGCCACAGCCACATTGGATGGTAAACTACAGTTGTTTCTAGCTGAATGATTGCTGACCTATGGAAGATCAACCAGCGTTTTTGGAAAGTAATGATTTGTTGAAAGAAAAAAGCTGCTCATTCACCAGAAATAGGGCAAGAAGCAGAAAGTTCTTTTTTCAAGCTACAGCCTCTTTTTTCAGATTTCCCTCCCTACAGGTCACATACTGTATTTATAATATACTTATTTTGGACTTTCCTGATTCTCAAAAGTGATTCCCTCCCCACTGCCCAACCTGGAAGAATAGAAGCAGCAGCATACCCTGAGCAATCTGCAGGGGCATTATTTGGTAATAATTGAAGCAGAAATTTTCCCACAAAAATAATCCAGTGTTTATTATTAAACTATGGAAAAGAGAAAGACAGTGACTATCATCGAGTGAATTGTATTAAGTAGTGCAGGACCTCAGAGAAACTTAGAACTTCCCAAGGACAACTAATGGCTATCCTAAATGGAGTCATGAATTGTTGAGGCACCCAATGACCAAGGTGCTCTTGTTACCAGGTACATGGTAGCAAAAAGGCATTTAATTACAGGCTGTGTCACACAAACTTTGGGCAACTTTCAGGTTCCTGCACCATTCTTAGTTACACAGGCCTAGGACAAGTGGGAAGGAGTTACCCAGTGGTCTTAAACTAACCCAGAGAATTGACTAGTCCCCAAAACAGAGGTTTTGACAATAACATTACCTTTAAAACAATGGGAATTTCCTCTGGAGCTCCTGCTGAGTGGTGAAGAACTGCAAAGACTTAGATGTGATCTCATTTCTTGGAGGTCCCCTACATTAGAAATTGGTCCCCATTCATAGAAGACCCTGAATGACACTGGCCATAGGACAATGTGTAGCAAACACTGTGGTCTCACTGCTGAACATGCCCCCATGATACTTCCTAGGAGTTAATGTCCTATTGACTCCTGATGGAATATTCATGGTATTTTCCAAACATTAGGTGTAGAACCACATTGTCTTTTCTTGCAGTGTTGCTGAAGAGTGTAGGATGTTTTCATTACCCATTCTTTTACTTTCATATATTATAATGTCCCTTTTAAAAAATTAATATGCTGATAGTAGGAAAATAAAACAATTTCAGGAAGAACAAGCTGGCATACTTATATTTGATAATCACATTCTTTTAGTATCTTCCAATATCTAGTGTAAGGTATGGTCTTCATAAATACATTTTAGATCCCCATTATCACTATTTGTTTCCTTTTCTTTCTGATAAGAAACAAGGCAATATCAAACCCTTTTGTCCTCTCATCCTTCTACTTTTTTCCTTACCTTTTCATATCCTAATATTCATATAATAATATATAGCTGTTTTGAGTTTTGCAAAGTGCTTTACTTATATATTCTTACTTGATCCTCACAACAACCCTGTGAGGTTGATGTATTATTTTCGCCATTTTATAGATGCAGAAACAGACAAAGTTCAAGTAACTTGCCTAGGATCACCCAGCTAGTAGGTATCTGATGCAGGATTCAAATCTAGGTCTTCCTGATACCAAGCCCAACACCCTTCACTCTGTGTCCACTACCCCATGTGTCCACTCTCAGTAGACACACATGTCTCTATACAGTTAATTCACTTTGCTTTCCTAGTATCATAGATGTAGAGATGGAAGGGATCTGAAACATATTCACCAAATCCCTCACTTACAGTAAGAGGAGAAAACCGAGCCCCAAAGGGGTTCTTAAATGCCCCAAGTCATGCAGTAGGTGACAAAGTCAACATTTGAACTCCAGGTCCAGGGCCTCCAGCTGCACATCCAGTATTCTCTCACTTTAGTGTCCCACTATTTTCTCTAGTTTCCATTCCCTTTACAGGGGGAAGGAATTGATAAATGATTTAAAACAGGTATGCAGGGATTTGGTAGAAGACCTAGGTAAACCAATTACTCGATCAGACATGGATTTGAATCTGGGATCTGGAGGTTAGTTTCCCATTTTGTACCTCTTTTGTAAAATGAGGTGGTTGAATTAAATAATCTCTAAGGTCCCTTTTGATAAAATTCTATGTTCTTTTTAGGACTGATTATTTGTCACTTCTAATCTTCATGATCACACTGTAGTTGGAAGTCATTTTTTTTCCCCAACTGATCCTTATTAAGGAACTAAGTGCTAGACCATCAGAGCAAAAGCCTTGCTTTATCCTACTTTACCAGGATCTTAAAGAAAAAAAGAGATTGGGGGAAATAATGACTGACGGGCGGCAGGGCTTTGGAAGCGGTACTTTTGTTGTTTAAGCTGGGTTGTGGCAAGGCCCTGGATGGAAAAGAGGTCTGTGGATCATCCTACCCAATGGAGAATGTTGCCTGACGATGGGAACTTGAATTATATCTTGGTGTAACTTTTTGTTTCAGTCCCTATAATTATCTAGTTCTTAAGATTCCCATATTTGGCATTTTAATAATAAAATGATTCATGTTATACTTTAGATATTATAGGGTTTGCACAACCTTTGGCACACAGGAAAAAATCTTGATAATGTTTTCATAGACAACAAAGCAGGAATGAAAGTGGTTGACCAAAGTTATGCTTTAGGGTGGTGGTCTAAAGAATTTTTGTTAAGAAACACTTTCCATTCACTCTGGAAATCCCATTTAGAGGGATTTCTTTGAGGGATAAGAATGCATTCTTTCTCTTTAGCAGATCACTCCATCAAGGGTCACTCCCCACTTGCTATTGCTATTTACTCCCCTAAGGCTGGAGGGGTAATCCTGAGGGGCTTCGGTGTTTGTTCCTCATGAACTCTTACCAGTGCCTGCCATTGAGTATCAGCCAGTAGTCTCAACTGGCATTTAATAAGGGTATTTATTAAGATGGTATAATAAGAACAGTAGAAAACATTCTTCAACAACCAGCCCACCTCCCAGTGGCGCATTCTCCCTACATGCGCATGTGCGCACACACACACACACACACACACACACACACACACACACACGCACTCAGGCCTCTGGGGAAAGTGAGTTCAA
The DNA here is from genome assembly GCF_003287225.1 of Phascolarctos cinereus. NCBI lineage: Eukaryota > Metazoa > Chordata > Mammalia > Diprotodontia > Phascolarctidae > Phascolarctos > Phascolarctos cinereus. Next base: position 80,165,504 of record NW_027555958.1, read on the forward strand.
AGTGAATACAAGGATGTCAAGGCACCTAGCTCCTGGTTAGTAGAAGTCCTTTCCTCGGTCCATAGCTGAGATTCTTCTCTGGCTCAATGGTCACACTCCTTGAAGCTGCTTATTTCCTAGGATGACTATTTTCACATTTGTGTCTTTTTTATCTTTGCTTGTCTTTAGTGTTAGAGATGTGTTGTCTCTTTTGGTCCAGTCTCTCCAATAACAGGGTCAGTGGGAGGTGGAAAATGTAATGGTCCCTTGGAGATTGTTCATTTCCTCTCCTCCCCTGTGACCTGAACCGGTACAGGTGCAAGAGTCTATCTCTTCAAGGCCCTCACAGGCCTGGAGTCCTTCAGGATCATTAAATCCACTGCTAAACTGAGCTCACAGCTGGACTAATTGTATCTCCAGAGGTGTAACTGGATTTTTTCAACTGGGAAACCAACTGTTTCCTGTGTGTCCTCCTTTGTCTTTCATCCAATGGCCAAACCTCCTGGAATCCTTTCAAATTAAGGGCTTGTCCAAACATAGAGGCTAGGTTATAGAATACCTAATACCTACTTTGCTCTGTTGATTGAATAATTGGTTGATTGTAGTGAGGGTCGAATCCCACCTTCACATTAGAATAAGAACTAGCTATATTTGTATAGTGTTGGCAGAAATAATGAACTGATTTACAAACTAGTTGAGTATCTCAGATAATCTAACTCCACCTCCACCTAAGAGATATGCTGTAGAAATTTTGCTAGTGTAATCTAGCCTTATCTGTGTTAATGAAGGAGAGAACAGCTAATCAAAACCAGTAGATAAGAAATACATTATTTTACATTTAAAATGAATTAAAATATTTTTCTCAGCTGATTTCCCTTCCATTATTTTAATTCTGCTACTATTAAAATAAGCATGACATTATCCCTATTTTTCCCTTTGGGAACCAAACCAAACAAGACTAGTCTCTTTTCCGTATGATGGGCCCCATAAGTCTCTTCTTGCTAAAAGTCCTTAGCTTCTTCAGTTGATCTCAGGTATCATTAACTTTTACATATAAAAGGATGTGAAGAAATCTTTGAAAGGGAAGTAAAAATGAATCTCTACAATTCAGTTTGTTTATGGATGCAATTTTATGAAGTGTCCAAGAAGAAGATTTTCCTTCCAGAAAGACAGGAGGACTGACTGACTGAAAAACAAGTAGTTTTCATTCCTGAATGGAGACAATCCAAGTGACCAAGAATTAGGGTAGATAGAAACAATGGGGAAAAAATAGCATTTTATATGGAAAAAAGAGGAACACATGCAGAGGTTTCAAAGGGAACAGAACAGCCAAAGGAAGATCAATAGAATTTTTGATTTTGGAAATAGAAACATTATGTCCTAGTCACAGTGTGAGGTGCTGGCTATAGAAACCTAAAGTCTGTTATATGTAATAACAGGAAAAAAAACACTTCAAGGAAGTCTCGTGATAAGATTAAACATTTAAAATTTAAAATATTTTTTTTCTGTCAAAATATGACATGGACATTATTTTCAAAATTTGTATTTGTAGGAAATTATATATTTAACTCAAATGGACTTATCCTTTCTGATCTGGAAAACTAGACCAAAATAACTCTCTCCGTGTGTATGCTCTAGGGATATTGATCCTTATTGAATTCAATCTCAGACTACTAAAAATGTCTTTCTAGATTACCAGAGCTAAGTTTATGAAGTCCTATATAAAGGAATTGTTCACCACTGGTGCTAGCTATATTAAAATGCCAATAAAATTACACATTGGTAATGGGTGTGTGTGTGTATATGCATATATATGTATATGTGTATATATATGCATAATGTATGTATATATATACATATACACACAAATATACATACATATATATGTGTGTGTTTGTGTATACATCCTTCCCTACTATGGTTTAAAAAATTTTTTGAGTAGGGACAGCCATGTGGTGCAGTGGATAGAGCTCTGGCTTTGGAGTCAGGAGGACCTGAGTTCAAATCTGGATTTAGACACTTGATACTTACTAGCTGTGTGACCCTGGGCAAGTCACTTAATCCTGATTGACTCACCAAAAAAGGAAAAAAAATTTTTTAGTTAAGTGGGAGTTCAAGTTGACTATATCCTTATGGTGATAATAGTATTAATTGATTTTCTCTCTCTCTCTCTCTCTCTCTCTCTCTCTCTCTCTCCTCTCTCTCTCTCTCTTTCTCTCTCCTCTCTTCTCTTCTCCTCTCTCTTTCTGTCTCTGTTCCTTTTTCTCTCTCTACTACCCTGCCTTCTTTCCACTAAATCTTCAAGGTTTACAAAGTACTTTACATTAATTTATCCTCACAAAACCCTTTTCGAGAAGTATAATAAGAGCCATTTTATAATGAGGAAACTGAGGCTCAAAGAAATATTATGATTTGCCTAGATTCACAGGACATATAAGCAACTGATATGGTGGTTTGAATCTAGGTGTTTCGACCCCATGTACACTGTTATTTTCACTACATTACTGTTAACATATATTTTCTGATCAATTTACCTAGTGATAGGATTCATTTCTAAATGTGCCTATATATATAGTTTGAGGGACCTAAAGCTTGTCTTCACTTGTATAGATGTAGCAATGTGCTTATAGAAAGAAAGCTCCAAATTGGCTCCTAGCACACTTAAACTGTGGTTACCCCATCTGGATACCAAAACAAGCTATTGGCAGGGGGGAAAGGAAAATTACAAAGTTTAAACAAGGCAAGTCTGAATGCCATATTGTCTTTGCTCTCTGAAATGTAAGACTCACTAAAGATAATTTCCACATTTAGACCTTGGCTTGTCTTGATTTGATGTCATCCTCCTCTGTCACGGTACTCATAGGTGGCTCTTCATTCTTCAATCTTTGAACTCTCATAGTTTGTTCTGTCTGAGGAAATCTTCTTTTGTTGTATCATAGCATTGCCCCATTACGCTTGTGTTATGAGTCAAGCTTCCAGGATGTTGCTTTCCTTTGGTACCTTCCCACTTCATTCCCTTTTCCCTCACAGAACAGTGTTTTTTGGTTTTCTTTCAGTAATGGAAAATTATATGCCCTCACTAATGGACTACATTTCTTGAACTTTTAGCTACAGCCTCACTCCCCAGAAATAAAGCAGGATTTCCACTAAGAAACTGAAATTTTCCTTCAGAACCTGGAGGACCACATGCAGGCCTCTGTGACAGCAGAATCAAGGCCTGTCAGATCACATTCCATTTGCACTGAATAAGCTCTGAGTGATTTAAATACATTGCAGATGGATGAGAAAATACAAAAAAAAGGGAAAAATAACCCATCTTAAGTGAAACCATACTGAATTACCGTCCACTATGAAATAAACCATACAAATAATCTGAACAACTTGTCTTTCAAAGATATGGAATGGATCCAAACAGTTTGTAATGGTTGCTTTTAGGAAAACAATACTTGTTTTGTAACGTGGGAATGGCCAAGTTAGAATCCTTTCTCACTGAAGAGGGAAATAGAAAAATGGACAGAATCCACACTCAGGGAAATTTAATTAGAAAAAGTTCATGGAAAAACTTGTTTCAGGTAAACGTTAACTCTTAGAGTTTGGACAAGATGTGTCCAAGGAGCATATATGTTCAATGTAGCTGAAATCTTAAGGTTGTCAGAAATGAGCTAAGCATAGTGGTGAAACAATTTAAGTAAAATGCTTTGTACTATATGAATGTCAGCTATCATGCTTTTTAGGTTTTATAACTCATCAAAATTTGATTAGTTAAAACTTTAAATCTGTTAAAAACCTTATTATTTAAAACTTTAGATCCATTAAAAATCTCATTGGCTAGGGTTATCAGACTTAGAAGAAATTTCATAGATTCATGGATCACACCTATTAGACTTGTAAAGGACCTTACAGATATTATAGTTCAACATCTTCTTTCTAGAGATTAGAAAATTAGTGCCCCCAATTTTCTCAAAGATTATCTATGCCAGGAGTTCATGCATAGATTTCAGGGTGGTTCATGAACTTAGATGGGAGAACCTACTCACCTGCACCCTCTGCCTCAATCACACAAATATCTTTATTTTCACTAACCTTTAATGGAAATTTAGCATTTCTTCAATGATGAATGTAGGGGACAATCATTATTCTGGGAATAGGTCTATAGGCTTCATCAGACTGCTGAAGGGGCCTGTGAAACACACGCACAAAAGTTGAAGAATCTCTGCTTTAGTCTACCCAGAAATCTCATACCTCAAATCCCTAAATAATAACAAGAACCAGAAATTTTTTCATGATCCAATAATTCTACACCAGTTAGGACAGCTGGTTACTAGATTGAGGACTTGTATCTGGGAATGCTGACAGTGTCATTTTTGGGAACTGTTTGGTGAGCTTCAGTCATGTTTCTCTCTACAGTTATCTTCTCACCAGCCCTCTTGCCCTCTAGAACCACAAACCATGCTTTAGAGGACTTAACCCTTTTACCACCAGAAACTACTGGCTCAGGGTTCCTCTATTTTCCTTTGTGCTTGCCTAGGTCACCTGCTTCATCAAGGCCTGGTTTTAGCTATGTTTCAATTCACTCCCCAGACAGCTTTTTACCAGCTTCCTTGCCAATCATATCCTAGATGAATTAACTCTTTAAGAAGAGTAATTAATTCATTTAGTGTGGCCTCAAAAGTCAGAACTACGAGCAATGAATAAAAGTTGCAAAGAGGTGAATGAGTCTTAATGTCAGAAAAATCTTTGGAGAAGTCAAAGTGAATGTGCTGCCTTGAGAGTTTCTTCCCTTCTTTGGAGGTCTCTAAGAAAAGGATAGTTGACTAACTTGTGGGTTTGTTGTAGTAGAGATTCTTTTTCAGGCATGAGTTGAACAAGAGGGCTGCTGAAATCCCTTCTGATTAGGAAATTCTGTGATTCTAAATGACCAAAAAAGAATGCATAGCAGTCACATATAGATGATAAATTAACAGTGGGCAGCCTGAGTGTTGCACTGGTAGCCTTGAAATCTTTAAAAATCAGGAGAAGACATTTGACAAAAATTGTTAGGCAAATTGGAAAGCAGTTTGGTAGAAACTAAGCATAGACCAGCATCTCACACCTTAGGTCAAAATGGATAAATGATTTAGATATAAAGCTCCTCTATTAAAGCATGGAAAAATGTACTTGTCAAATTATAGATAAGGGAATAATTTATGATAAAATGAGATAAAGAGAATCAAGGGAAGTAAAAGAGTTAACTTTGGTTATTGTTGTTCAATCATTTCAGTCATGTCTGACTCTTTGTGACTCCATTTGGGATGTTCTTGGCAAAGACACTGGGGTGGTTTCCCGTTTCCTTCTCCAGCTCATTGTACAGAAGAGAAAATTGAGGCAAATAGGATTAAATGACTTGTCTAAGGTCACACAACTAGTAAATATCTGAGGCCAGATTTTTTCTAATGAAGATGAGTCATTCTGACTCCAGGACCAGCATTCTATCCACTGCACCACAACTAATGCAGCTGAAATTAGAAGGAAAACCGGAAACTGGAGAAAAAAAAATTATAGCAAGTTTCTCTGATATAGGCCTCATTTCTCAAATATATGTATGAAACTGAGCCAAAATGACACAAAAAAGAGTCAGTCCTCAGTTGATAAATGGTCAAAGGATATGAAAAGTCAGTTTTCAGAAGAAATCAAAGCTATCAATACTCGCATGAAAAATGTGCTAAATCACTATTGATTAGAGAAATGCAAATTAAAGCAACTCTGAAATATCACCTCACACCTATCAGATTGGCTAACATGACAGAAAAGGAAAACTGCAAATACTAGAGATGTCAAAAAATTGGGATGCTAATGGGTTCTTGGTGGTGGATTTTAACTAGTTCAACCATTCTGGAGAACAATAGGGAACTACACTCAAAGACCAATAAAATTGTGCGTAACCTTTGACCCACTTCTATGTTTGTATCCTAAAGACACCACAGAAAAGGGGAAAAGACCTATTTGTACAAAAGTGTTTATAGTAACTCTTTTTTGTGGTGGCAAAAATTGGAAATCAAGGGAATGCCCATCAGTTGGGGGATGGCTGCACAAGTTGTAATGTAGGATTGTGATGGAATGCTTTCATTCTATAAGAAATATCAAGCAGGATGGCTTCAGAAAAACCTGGGAAGACTTATATAAATCATGCAAAATGAAGTGAGCAGAACCAGGATAACACTGTACACAACAACAGCAATATTAGAAGAATGATCAATTGTGAAAGACTTGGCTACTCTGATCAAGACAATGATCCAAGACAATTCCAAAGAACCCATGATGAAAAATGCTATTCACCTCCAGAGAGAGAACTGATGCACTCTGAATGCAAATTAAAGCATACTATTTTTACTTAATTTTTATTTTTTAATTTTGTGTTTTCTTCTGAAACATGGCTGATAAGGAAAAATGTTTTATCTGACTTCACATGTATAATTGATATCAAATTGCTTGCCTTCTCAAGGAAGGTGGTGGGGTGGGATAGAAGAACTTGAAACTCAATATTTTAAAAAATGATTGTTAAAATTATTTTACATGTAACTGGGAAATATTTAACAAAATAAAATATATTAAGGAGAAAAAAAACCCCCAAAGCAGAGGAAGACATAGCACATTGTATAGGTCTTTTCATGTGGCTACATGAACAGAATCATACATATTAGAGGGCACATATATCTTGTGATCTGTGTCAATGAATGGAGTTTAATAAAAGGAAAGAAAATGAAAAAATGGATAAGAAAAATCTAATAAACTGCTATATACATGAAACATCTGAAAAATAGAGACAGAATGAAAATTAGATTAAAGCAAAATTTGCCATTCATAAAATATTTTCAAAAGAACAGGCATTCCAACCATGCCATCTGACAAACCAGAAATAAACATACACAGTATCAAGAGAGAGAAACAGAAAACTACATTGTACATAAAGGAATGGTAAGCAATCATAATACTAAACAAATATACATAAAATAGTATGACAGTTAAATTCATAAAAGTTAACTGAACTGTAAAAAGACAGATGCTAACAAAAATTGTTGGAGATTATAGTGTTCTACAGAATAGGACACATTAAATATCAAGATCAACAGAACAGAAAACAAAGAACTGAATAAACTGTTGGAAACTCTAGAGATGAAATATTTTGGAGATCTTCTGAATAGGAAGGTTAAAATACTCATTGTTCCTAGTACTCTTCACCCCCACAAACATATACACATACATTTCTTGGTAATATATGGTACCTTCATAAAAATAAACCATGGTCTTTGTCACAGAGATCACTCGCCAATAGTAATGTAGAAATACTAAACACATCCTTTAAAGACCATGCTACAGTTAAATAGTAATTAAAATTTGTAGTAATTAAATAGCAATTAATAGAGTGTTCAAGGGTCTTAGTGCTGTTAAAGTTAAGAACTGCACTAAGACTTTTGAAACACCCTGTATAGGGAACATAAGCAAAAGATTCAAACCTAAGAGATTTTAACAATGACATCCAGAATGAGTGGGTCACAAAATAAATCATAGGAACAATAACTTATAAAAGAGAATGATGACAAAGAGACACTGTATCAGAAAGATAAAGCAGTCTACATGTCTGAAAAGAGACATTAGCAAAATAGAGAAAGTAATAATGACTTGAATATACAAATGATCACTGGGCTGTCATGAAAAAAGAAGGGTCTGTAAAAACATGACTGTTCGTAGTTGCTGACTCAGAGATCACTGCTGAGCCTATGTCCCAAGGGATTTATTTTATACCAAAATAGTCATAGCAGGATATTTTATGGTAGCAAAGAACTGCAAATAAAGTAGGTGTCCATTGATTGTGGAATGGCCGAATAAATCTTACCATGAGAATAGCATGGAATGCAATTATATCATAAGAAACAATGAATAGGGGCAGCGAGGTGGCACAATGTATGGAACACTGGCCTGAAAGTGAGGAGGAGCTGAGTTCAAATCAGGCCTCAGATCCTAGCTGTGTGACCCTGGGTAACTCACTTAACCTCATTGTCTAGATTGAAAAAAACAAACAAACAAAAGAAACAATGAATATAATGAATTTAGAGAAACATGGAAAGACTTGAACTGATAAGAGTGAAGTAAGCAGAACCAGGCAAACACTATATGAAATGTTACAATAGTTCAAACAAAAAAAATCAACAAAACAAAACTGAGTATTATGAGATTATAATCACCAAGTTTGGTATCAGAAAAAGATCTGAGAAAATGCACTTCCCAAGTTTCACTGAAGACATTGGGGATTGGGATGCTGCTATGCATGAGCCATAGTAGATGTGTAGTTTGGTTTTGCTGAATATTTAAAATAAATCTTTGTACAAAGAAGCATGCCATAGGTGGGGGAAGGAGGAGAGATAGGTTTAAAAAGAAATGTGATTTCAAATCATCGAGCTCATCATTTCTTATAATACAGTAGCATCCATCACAATAGAAAGACTTAGACAAAATAATGAAGAGCAAAATGAATAGAACCAACAGAACATTGTACACAGTAATAGAAATATTGTTTTAAGAATGACTTTGAGTGAATAAGTTATTTTGTCTATTATAAATACCCAAATTAACCATAAAGGACATATGCAGAAAGATGCTATCTGAATCTACAGAGAGAATTGATAAATACAAGCACATATAGAATAGTTTTACATATATATATATATACATACATGTATAGCCATTTCTAGGGCAGGGTGGAGGAAGGAAGAAAAAAAATTATGTGGTAATTTTGTTGTATATTTGAAAAGAAATAGCAAGCTGTGCAGAGTAAATTTGAAGTTTCATGTGCAATCATCCTTTTTATTGTGCTATTATAGAAATGCTTGTTTTATTCCATAAATTAAAAATAAAAAAAAATTTGACTGAAAAGCAAAAATCATCCATAAGATGTGAAAACAAAACAAACAAACAAACAAAAAAAACCCAAGGAGGCAGCTAGGTGGCACAGTGATAGAACTCTGGCCTTGGAGTCAGGAGGACCTGAGTTCAAATCCAGCCTCAGACACTTAACACTTACTAGCTGTTTGACCCTGGGCAAATCACTTAACCTCAATTACCTTACCAAAAAGCAAAAAAACCAAAAAAGAAACAATTTATTCAGGGATATATTTGAAGAAACTTCTAATGGCATACTTATTAAATTGCCCACTAGGCCATGGTTACCTATGGAAAGAAACTAAGAAAACCACCTCTAGATGTCCAATCCTTTGTAGGCACAAGGTGTTCACCCTTCTCTACAATCATGCTGTCCAGAATCCAAAATGATCCAACGAGGTGGGTAACTTCAATAACTTAAACTGTGTCAGACTTCCACTTCCAATGCCACCTACATCCTGGTGTAAATAGTTTCCTCATTAGCCTCACCAGGCATTGGACACTTGTACCATATTTGCACAGCTCGTCTTGAAGCTGTCAAATGGAAGAAAACTATTTGACATTTGCCCACTTTTTAAGGTGTGAGAAATTCAATGGTTTCCCGTGCCTGGGGCATTGAGTGAACACTAGTCCTTTTGTCTAGTGTGCTTCAAAAGACACTCGAAATTGAGGGAACTTAAGTATTTGAAACTTCATTGCATTCTGTACTTGATTATTTTTAATTAAACCAAGAATTCTGAACATCATTCAAGTCAAAATATTACTAAGTTATTTAACATTTAAAAAATATTATCTAATCTTCTTAACCTGGCTTGCACAACACTTTGCACGCAAACCCTTCTCTTATGCTTCTTACACTATACTCTTCCAAATGAAGAAATTATGGCATATGAATATAATGAAAGATGATTGTACATATGATCATGACTATGAACAATTGTACGGTGGAAATATTTGCAGAATGATGCACAATTAAGTAAGAATGGGGAAAACAGAATAGCCTTTTAATGTATCAATCAATCAATTAATCAATCAACAAGAATTTTTGAAACCTGTGTCAGACACTATGCTTAGTTGTTGTTAAGTCATTTTTCACTCTTGGCGGTGATACTGCAGTGGTTTGCCATTTCCTTCTCTAGTTCGTGAGGAACTGAAGCAAACAGGGTCACACAGCTAGTAAGTGTCTGAGGCCAGATTTGAACTCGTGAAGAGAAGTTTTCCTGGCTGCAGGACTGGCACTCAATCCTGGCACTGCACCACTTAGCTGCCCACTGTGCTAAGCATTAGGGTAAAAAAGAGAGGCAAAACAGTTCCTATGATCAGAGAATTTACATTCAAATGGGGGAGACAGAATATGTGTGTGTGTGTGTGTGTGTGTGTGTGTATGTGTGTATAAATGATATTTATCACACACATGTTATCTCTTGCATATATTTTCTTGTAATGACAATTCATGTGTGTGTATGTAACACAAATATATACATATGTATGTATATTTAGAATCCAATTTTGCTCTTTTGTATCAAGCTAATAAAATAGTGTTGAAAAAGTGCAAGAGTAAAAAATAGAGTAGTAAATATCCAAGCAAAATTGTCCAAAGCTGTCTAAAAATATCATGAGTAAAAATCTATTTTTTTTTACACAGAATAAATGATTGGTGGAACCCCTTTATGGACTCCTCAACCACCTTTAGTTGACCACAGTTATACTAAGGATGCAGTTTTCAGGAACTGATTGATGATCCTGGGATGTGATACTAAATTGGATTTCTTTCTTTTTTTAGGGGGGGGAATGGGGTGGGAATTAGAATATTCAGTGTCTTCTCCAAGTTTGCTGATTTTCCTTGGAATTATTCTTCTCATGACAAAGTTTGTATAGAGGTCACTTAGTTATGTCATTTCCCCTATTAGAATATAAACTCTTTGAGTCAAGAGTGTTTTATATACATATGATATGTATCTATATGCAAATATGTTCATACACATATGCATACATACAGATACTTACATAGATGGAAGCTTGAAGAACTGGGAAATGCCTTCTTTACAAAGTGGCATTTGAGCTGAGTCTTGAAGGAAGTCAAGGATTCTAAGAGAAAGAAGATTGTAGGCATGAGCGACAATCAGTGCAAAGGTGTGGAGATGAGAGATGGAGTGCTGTGTCCAAGAAATAGAGACTAGGCCAATGGCTGGATAAGACAACATGGGGAGGGGAGTAAAGTGTGAGAAGGCTGAAGAGGTAGGAAGGAGTCAGGTTTGAAGAACTTTAAGTGACACACAAAAGACTTTATATTTGATCCCAGAAGTAATAGGGAGACACTGGATTTTATTGAGTAGTTGGATGACATGGTCAAATACATACTCTAGGAATATCATTTTGGCAACAGTATGAAAGACTGATTGGAGTGGAGAAAGATTTGACTCAGGGAAAGTCATTAAAAGGCTATTGTAATATTGCCAGTGAGTGGTAATGAGGACCTGAAGTGGAGCGGTGGCTGTATGAATGGAGAAATATTCCTTCTCTGTTCCAGAATCTACAGTAACTCTCACTGACTATTGAATTAAGCCCAAACTGCTGTGATTCAGGGCCCCATTTTCTCACCAGCCTCCCTGCCACACCACCGTCCAAACAAAGAATGCACTGGGGAACTTAACCCTTTTACCTCTGAGACCCCATTGTCCTGATTGGTGAATATCACATACCAGCCAGTCTTCCTAGGTGGCTTTGATGTGATCTACCTTATGCATTAGCCCATCTTGTGTCCAGTCATCCTGCTAGCTCATAAATCCCCTTGCAAAGCCCTCCTCATCACTCACTTTCAGTTTTTGAACCTTTATTTATACTGATATTACTGCTGGAAAGGATATATCTATCTATTTCCTAATGGCTACTCCCAGAGTACTGAATTCCTGTGACTTGCAGAACCAAAATACCCATTCCTAGCTACCACTTTAATCATTGATTCATTCATCTATGTCAGTGACAAAGAAATGGTCTTTTCCCAGAAACTTAAAATCTAAGTTTAGAGATGTGATATTAGAACACCTTTGATTGATTTGGTTCAAGTGGATATAGCATTTTATCACTTATTTTATGAATTGGGACAATTTGATTGATTTACTCAGTTGACCTTAGACTAGCCATATGACCTGAATCCTACTAGATATAGTAGGTTTTTAATATATCTATATATATTTATTGATTGATCAATCAATCAATAGATAAATAGATAAAGGTGTGAGGTGGAGAGTGGCCATGGAACATCACTGCTGAATGGAAACCTCAAGGCAGTGGTACAGACATATATTTCAAAATGGACCTTATGAGATGGTTGTGCCTTAGAGTACACTGGACACACATAGATATCCTTTTTTTTTTTATTAAGAATTCATATGTAGAGGTGTCCATTTTTTCTTCTACTTCTACTCTCTCCTCTCCTTCTCACTTTCCCTCTCCCTTTCCTGTCTTCATCTTCCCTTTACTTCCCCTTCCCTTTTCACCTTCCATTTCCTCCAGTTAATTCTCAAAGAAGTTAGGGTTGATATATTGGAAAGTATTTTGGTTTAATCAGTCCAGAGAAGACAAATACTGTTAGTTGCATGATCTCTAACTGCTTTTCTACTTTGATGTCATCTGGCTTCCAGTTCTGCCATTAACTCGCCATGTCACATTGGGAAGCTTATCCTTTTTGTTTTGGCTTTGTTCCCTCATTTATAAAATTGGAAGGTTAGATTAGATGGTTTCTAAACCCCCTTTAAGTTCTAAGATGTGATTATAGGAAGTCATTAATTTCCAGTGGAACTAACTAGTCAAGTATCGAAAGAGCGGCTAAATAGTTCTAGCTTTGAGAAGCCTTGATATGGTAGCAATGGAGAGAGCGCCTGGTAGGGGCCAATCCTTCCACTTGAGTCCTACAAACTCCATGATCTTCAGCCTTTGCATGATTTTGGACCCAAACTACTTAACTATAGTTGGCGTGACTGAGAGGAACAGAAACAACAGATAGACTACAGCAATCACAATTGCATATTCGCTTCAATCAAATCTTCCAGAAGAGTACTATTAAAAAAAAAAGGTGTTGGAACAGACAATAACTACCTCATTCAGAGGAACAGGAAAGGCTGAAGATTGTGAAATTCTTTAACACTAGCCTGGCTAATGCCATCGACTTTAAGTTCCTCAAAGTTCAGTTATTATGGTGCTATAGTATCCTTCCTGCTCACATTCCCTTGTCTAAATGTAATAATATTTTGGTCACAGGGAAGTTCTGTCTTGCTTCCCTATTTTTCAGATATGCAGTATTTAAACCAAGGGTTCTTAATCTTTTTTTGTGTGTACATCATGGACACAAAAAAGTCTGATGAAACCTACAGACTGCTTCTCAGAATAATTTTTTTAAAAAAATTCATAATTGGAGAAAATACTAAATTTAAGCTAAAGGGTAGTGAAAATAAACATGTAATCTTTTTTCCATCCAAGTTTATGGTGTCAGTCTTTTTCCTCCAAGTTCACAGTGTCAAATCCAAACCTACCTTGGGGTAATCCACAGCTGATTTATATTCTAAAAAGGTAATGGTCAGATACATCTATTATTACATTTCCTTTCTCAGCAGCACTCCCCCCACATTGTGAATGCTAGCCTCTTGTGCTCCATACTCTTGATGCTTCCTCACTGCAATACTTAAATGTGTGCAGTTTTTCACATGCCTATTCTTTTCTTCTCTGGCACTAGTCTTTGGCACTAACTGGTAGGCTGGTTAACTGGCATTTAGAAAAAAACAAGAAAAAGTCTTGACAAGTAAAAGCAAACTCACGTACAAAGTCTACTTCAGAAGGAAATTCTCTCCAAATGGTCAATTTGTCTGTGGCAAGCTGGCCAGATAGGCTCTGTGTCTATATTGTCTAAGTGTTAAATTAAATTCCTTCCCACATCTTATGTCATGTCTGCTGTACTGGGTTATGTAAAACTACCATTCATTATACATTTTGTTGTTTCTTGACCCACTTCAAATCCCTAAAATTTAATTCTAACTTGATGAGCCTCTGTTTATATATTTTCCTTAATTGAGTCTTTTAACACTTAAATAAATCTTTTTTGAAATCAACTGCTTAAGGAACAAGAACACAGAAACCAGAAGTAATAGGGTGGTGCATAGTTACACCTGGTGTAACTAAGTTAATAGACTTTAAGCTGTAACACAATTTCCATTGAATCCTCTTGGTGTGGATCACTGTACCTACGTATACATATAAACTCAAATAAATCATAAAAATAGATCACTAAAAGTACAAATTCAGGACCCAAGAGGAGTCCTGAAATGAGCCAGGCAATAGAGGAGCATTTGAATAGTAATGGAAAATCTGATCCAGAGCCCTAATTCTTGTTCTCCTATGTTCACCAACTTTGGTTCCAAACTTATTAGAAAACTTGAAAGGGTTATAGGATTTGAGAGAAGAGAGTTAACATTTTAAACATACAGATTGGAGAAGGCAACCCTTTTTGTGTACCCTTCCACTTTGAGGTAGTGTATGCAGTGAAAAGTCACTAAACTGAGAGTCAGAGGACCTATCCTGAAATCCTGATTCATATAATAAGTCATTTGGCCTCAGTTTCATCATCTACTAAATAGGAATAATAATGTTTACACTATCTATCTGACAAAGATCCTGTGACAAAAGCGATTTATCAATGTTTTTACTTTAATTCACTCTGGAAATACACATTATTATTATTTGAAATAAGGGCCACTTAGGTTTCCAAATGTTCCAGTTGTGTCTCCTTATTTGCTTTTTGTTGTTTTTTTATAAAGATATTGACAGTGAAAAAGAAATCTTATTATCTGGAATAAAATTAATTATAAGCTGATAATAAGAATTGCTATCATTATAGAGAATTTTAAGATGTACAAAGTACTTTAGATGTTTTATCTAATTTAATCCTTACTGTAATCCCAAGAGGTAGGTGCTATTATTATTCTGATTTTACAGGTGGGGAAATTGAGTCTGAGAGGTTAGATAACTAGTACAGGTTCACACAGCTAATAACTGTCTGAGACAGAATTTCTCATTTCTTTCTGACTCTAAGTCCAACACTCCATCCACTCTACAACTGCCAAATCATAATTTACAAAACCAAATTCCCGGCAGTGTTATGGAAAAAAAAATAACAGTCTCAAATTTGTTCTCGTTTTTAGTTGTTGTTCAGTAATTTCAGTTGTGTCTGACTCTTCATGACCCCATTTTGGATTTTCTGGGCAAAGGAAACTGAGGCAAACAAGGTTAAGTGACTTGCCCAGGATCATACAGCTAATAAGTGTCTGAAACTAGATTTGAACTCAGGAAGATAGATGAGTCATCCTGCATTCAGGACTGGCACATTATTACTAGCTGCCCCTAGTTTTTAGTTTTTAATACTTTGGAGTAGTTCTCCAATGCTTTGAGAAGGCTGATTTTCAATCTAGTTTTGATTCTGCTATCTTCTTTCAAATTTTCATTTTGGGTTTAAAGCAGCTGGAGGTTAGGTTTTTTTGTTTGTTTTTTGCCGTTGTGCCGTGATCTTTGGAGAAACATGGTGAATTCTCTTTTTGGCGATGTTGGGGTCTCTTATAAGATATAATGTCTATTTATTATGTTGTAGTCATTTAAAATCTTCTTGTTAATTTCTCCTCTATGAAGCTCACAATTAAATTCCTCAGGAACAAGGCTGATATACAATGTTACTCTCTCATGCATAGGAAGATAAGGATATTCAACAGGAATATCTCAAGTTGATTTAACTAAGCTCTACCGTGCCATAGAAGCTTCTGTGTCCTAGAAATTCATGCCATCCCTGGGTTTTTCATACTGAAAGTAAACTCTGCCCCTTTGGTCCCTTCTTCAGATGAAGTCATTGAGACCTACGTGTTTTGTCCAAGATCCCATTGTAAGTGGCAGAGGAGGGACCTAAGATCCAATTGTTCTGATCACAGGAGAGAATACTAATGGATAGCATCTAGCCTTCCCAGCATTATAGTATTAAAGAATCCGCTGTATCAACAATGTGGATCTTCCTGTTAATGATGTAAGTTGCAATCCATATGACCCTTGTCCCTCTTCACTCATCAGTTTGGCATGGGGGCCCTACACAATATGCTAGGGACCTTCCTCTCTTCCTCGGGCCATCGTGTGAGTATGGAGCCATGGAGTACACCAGCTGTCCACTAGTTATCTTTGGCTCTTGCCTAATTGTTATCGTTGAGTTGTTTCAGTCATGTCTGACTCTTCATGACTCCATTTGGGGTTCTCTTGGCAAAGATTCTGGAGTGGTTTGCCATTTCCTGCTCCAGCTCATTTTACAGATGAGGAAACTGAGGTAAACAGGGCTAAGTGACTTGCTCAGGGTCACACAGTTAGTAAGTGTTTGAGGCAGGATTTGAACTCAGGTCTTCCTCACTCCAGGCTCCTAATTGCTCTGTGTGCCTAGTACAGTTGAATTTTCTGGCCGGTCCCAGCTTAATATTTCTAAGAACTTTGAATGGAACTTGGTTGATTTTTATGAAACTTGAATCTTAGTCATAAAAAAAAATGGACTTCAACATAATTGGGATCATTTGTATAGAATGTTGAATGAGCACCTTTATTTTCCATAAATCAGATCAGGACATGGGCAGAAATGACACCTTTATTGTTCAAATCCTCTGGGGAATCTGGAAGTCTGTGGGAAAATAAGTTGTCCTGCCTTGCAGCTGCAGTCAGTATCGTCTGCTGCCAAAGCAGCATTCTGTTTTAGACGGTAGATGCAAGGCAGGTGCTTAAGGCTTGGTGGTGGCATTCTGAATATGCCCTTTGGTTCTGGGTGTGTCAGAGGAGGGACGGCCCTCCCAAATCCTGCTGCTGCTTGCATCTGTTTTACAATCATTTCACAACCATATTTCCCCACAGAGTTTCCAAATTACCACCTGGAATAGTTCCAAAGCAATTACTAATCTAATTTTTAAATTTTATTTGTAAAAGCAGGGACTTAGAGAATACCAGATTGACTGCCAAGCATCCGCTAGGCAGTCACACATTAATTCCAGAATGTTCCTGAGCTGTGGGACAGGAACAAGAGGCCTCACCTCAGGTAAGCAAGTAAACTGGCCCAGAATCACACAGGCATCCAAAGGATGACGGGTTTGAGGATCAAATCTATGCTCTCTAGTCATTAATCAATGGAATCAAGCTTTTCTTCTGTAGCATTAGAGTCTATCGTGGGGGCAGCTGGGTGATGCAGTGGAGAGAATTCTGGGCCTGGAGTCAGGAAGACCTGAGTTTAAATCTGACCTCATACACTTCCTAGCTATGTGGTCTTGGGCGAGTCACTTTACCCTGTTTTCCTCAGTTCTTCATCTGTAAAATGGGCTGGAGAAGGAAATTGTATTCGGTATCTTTGCCAAAGAAAACAAAACAGCAATAAACAACAGCTCCCAAATGTGATCATGAAGAATCAGATATGACTGAACAATGACTGAACAACAACCAATTAGCATTCGCATAGAGCAGGAAGGGACTGCTTGGAAGATCACATGTGAAGTGCCCCAGAATGTCAGACATGGAAGGATACCTAAAGATCACATAGTCTAACCCCAACCCTCATTATTTTGGAGAAAGAAACTGAGGCCCTTAGAGTTAAAGTAACTGGTTCAAGATCAAAAAATGATTTGCTTTTCTGTACTACTACAAATAAAGCCTATGAGGAAAATGGTGCATTAGATAAACAAATCCTAAAGGGAACCTCCAGAGACAGCACTCAGGCAAGGCTATTTATTATTCCCATTTTACAGGGAAGGTCCAGAGAGATAAAAGGTAGTGAATTATATTTGGAAAAAGCACTAGCATGTAACCAATTAGAACTATAAATAATAAGTTAAAATACCAAGATTGTGGTTACAAGGCACTTTCTCACAAAAGGATGGGCTAAACCTTTTCGCTTGACTCTAGCTGATGATTAAATTAATTCAAACCAATTAATTAAATTAAATGAAATAATTAAATACATTAAAATAAATTAAAATCCTGAAGCAAAGTAAAAAAGAAATTGATTTGTCATCTTAAGCCTTACCAGGGAGTCATTCAGAAATCTGATAAAATTTATTTCATTGTTCAGTTCAATCACAGTTTATTCTTTATGACCCCATTTGAGGTTTCCTGTCAAAGCGGTTTGCCATTTCCTTCTTCAACTCATTTTTTTACAGATGAGGAACTGGGGCAAAAAGGGTTAAGTGACTTGCCCAGGGTCATAATACCTAGTTAGTGTCTGAGGCTGGATTTGAACCAAGGAAGTAAGTCTTACCAACTCCTGGCCTAGTGCTCTATCCATTGCACCACCTTGCTATTTCATTAGGAGTAGTCAAAGTATCTAAACTCAGAGAGGAGTGAATGGAAAATGGAAAGTAACCCAGAGTCCAAGATCAAACTAGAGGTAAAGTTCCCATTTGAGGTTTAACTGGAGCTTGTAGTTGGAAAATGGACCTGAATGGTCACCTCAAATTGATTTCTTTCCTCTCCTCTCCAACCTGTTCCCCACTCCCCCTTTTATTGATTTAGGTATTAGAATAAAAGATTTATAGCTAGAGGGGTCCTTAGAGGCAGTCTTGCCCAATCTTCTCATTTTGTAGATGAAGAAACTCAAGTGACTTGCCCCAGTTCACAAACAAAGAAGGTAACAGATCCAGGTTCTCTGACTTGAAATCTAGGAGGTGAAGAAGACAAGAGAATGCTCATTGTAATCAAAGGAGTAGATTGAGGAAAGGAATTTGAGGCTATCCAGCCCAACCCTTTCATTTTACAGGTGAAGAAACCAAGATGCAAAGAGCTTAATTGATTTTCTCAAGTTCACACAGGAAATAAATGTTGGAGATGGGGTTTGAACCTGGTTCTATTGAATCTAAAACTAGTGCTTTTTCTAATGTATCATACTACTTTTCTTTAGTGAGGTAATGAAGTTAAGACTGACCAAAGAAGAAAAGGAGTGCATTCACTCATAGTTCCTCCAACCTTAAGCACTGTTTTTTAGCTGGATTAAGTAGTGCAACCTACCTTTGCAATTCTGCATATAACCTTTCCAAACCATATGCAGATACGTATTGCATATCACCTCCTGGTTATTGCCCTGACCACTGCCTGTAACTATCCAGTCCCTATTTTACTGACTCTACATTTTTGCCTCAATAAAATGTTTTTTTCTCTCAAAAAGAGGTAGTCCTTATCCAGCCATCTTATAAATCATTGTCTCTTCTTCACATTATAACAGCAGTCCATTTGTAAGCCTTTGGATATTATAGAATTTGAGTGAGAAAACACTTTCAAAAATGAAATGATACAAACCCAGCATTGCACCTTAAATCAAGGGATCTTTCAAGTGGCAATATCCATAGTAGCTATGTTGGAATTCTTTAGAGTGTAGATCCAGGGGACATCAGATATGAGTAATTACAAAAGTGACTGTGCTACTCAGAAATTTTTTTCTGGATGCAATAATCAAAGGATCCAACTTAAGGCAGGTCCATAATTTGGTGGTACTGAAGTCATTTAACATGTGGGAGGCTCATGATTCAAATGACCTTGGTTATAGTAGTCAGCCAATGAAAAACAAATACATCATAAAATAGAGTCCCCCAAAATGCTTTTCATAAGAGCTCATCATTGGGTGATGCATGGAACAGCAGAACATGAGATTTTGGGGGCCTGAGGGAAGAACAAGCCCACAACAGTAACATGGCCTGTGAAGTTTGACATGAAATTGGATTAAAGAAATTAGCAATTTGGAAATTACCACAGAAACAGCTGGAAAAGAAAATACTCATAGTTTTTATGTCAGATACTGGTCTAAAAGTCAGCACCTTTAGCAGCCTCCCCTCTTAAACGATTGAGTAATCTTTCTTCCTAATTCTCAAATAACACAAGATTATGTATGAATGGGGACTTAAATGTTTTTCATCCCAGGAAGTCATAGAATTTTATTGATGAACCCAATGTTATGACATATTTAAATTGCATGCACATAACGGGAAAATTCCTTCTACAAAGTGAATTTTTGCTTTTATTAAAACCAGCAAAAATGAATATATCTTGGATTGGAACCCCAACTTCTAAAATATAGAACACATAACAATAAAAGCAACTGGAGTAGCTGAGCCCTTTCACTATGAGCCTGATCCTGACTTTTAAAACCTATTTTCTAAGTAAATTTTCCAATTTAAAGCAATTTATATGGGAAAAGAGGAAATAAAATCCAGTAAGAAAGGCCTGTTGTTGTTTACTTATGTCTGACTCTTTATGACCCCATTTGGGGTTTTCTTGGCAAAAATATTGGAGATTTGCCATTCTCTTCTTCAGCTCATTTTATTGATGCAGAAACTGAGTCAAACAGGATTAAGTGACTTGCCCAGGGTCACATAGCCAGTAGGTGTCTGAGGCTGGATTTGAACTCAGGTCTTCCTGACTTCAAGCCCTGCAGTCTACCTACTGCACTACCTAGCTACCCAAGAGAGGTCTGAGGACCACTGGTTGTCTTTGAGTACCTGCAGGCTGGTATCTTATAGTGTTATAGTGTTATATTGAAGAAGGTCTATTTCTTTTATTAATCAGTATTTTTTTTTGATATTTCATTAAAAATATCATTTTGTTAGTGAAGGACAAGGTAGAATTTAATTCAATAAAAGCAATCTTTCTATGCCTCATCTGTATTAGAAAAGATGATTTCTGAGGTCCTTTTCATCACTAAATCCATTCACAACCTCCAAATGCCTGTGTCCAGCACTAGAGATGCAAAGAGAAAAAGGAGATAGCTCTTCACTCAAGGAGCTTGCCTTCTTTTGGGAGTCCAGGGTGAGAAACACCCAAGGAGTCTTTCTTCCTACCAGAGTAGTTGAGAAACCATAAAAGTTTGAGGCCACTGAGCTTAGTGGTAGTAAGGGCATGAATGAAGGTGACAGGACCTGCCTTAAGAAGGATTGTAAATCTAAATTTTCCTTAAAGGAGGAAAGGAAAATGGAAAGATGATCTTTTTTCCTGCTTCAATATATTTAAAATGTTTCTCAGAGATCAATGAGGAGTAATAATTGACTTATTAGACCATCAATCTCATTGTTTCTTCATGCATGTTCCATGCACATATTTTTATGGCAAGAAACAACTGGGTCTTTGGGCTTGGTTATGGTGAATTGAGATCATGGATGTAAAAGTATCTTGGAAATAGACAACCACTATACAAAGGTGAGTGGGTTTTGTTAATGCTAGCTACCTAGAGAATCATTATGGAAGTGTTGATGAAAATATGTATTAAGCCTTGAAACATTAGCAACAGGGATAACATGGTGTTGTGAAAATGGCACTGGATTTGGGCAAGTCTCTTGGACTTAGTTTCCTCATCAGTAAAATGAGGGGGGGTTGAATTAATAACATTAATAATGTTGATGATGATAGCATTTATTGAGTGCTTTAAGATTTGCAAAGTGCTTTACAAATGTCATCTTACTTGATCATCACAACAACCCTTGGAGATAGGTGCAATGATTATCCCCATTTTACAGATGAGGAAACTGAGGCAGGCAGCAGTTAAGTGACTTGTCCAGGGTTACACAAGTAGGAAGTGTCTGAGGCAGGATTTGAATTAAGATCTTCCCAATTCCAAGTCTACTGCTTTGTCTACTGTGCCACCCAGATGAACTTTGAAGTCTTTTCAAACTCTAAGCCTGTGATCTTGGAATCAGAGTAGGCTCTGTTGTTTTTTAACTTTTGTGACCTTGGGTAAGTCCTTTCATTTCTGAACCTCCATTTCTTCATCCATGTGAGACAGATGGGGAGGTGGATTAACTTTCTATGGTCCCTTCCATTATAAATATTACATTTCTAATTATGGATTCTAACTTCAGTTTTTCTCCCCTACCATAAAGGGTGACATATTTTTTCCTTTGAGATAATAAATGACTTATTTTCCAAATGCTTCTCTTTTGCTTTGACTAAGTTGGATCTCTGCACACTTTCTCAGTTGTCTGGGATTATAACTCCACAGGATCAAGGACTGAACACTGACGATCTTAAGATAACAGAGAAGAAGAAACATGGCTCCAGCTACCAAACATGAGAGAGTCCATGGTTCTCACAGACCCAGAATACATGTGTGGGTGGGTATTTGTGGGAGGCTCTCTTCAGATGTGAAGAATCAGCAGTCAAGTGTCCTTGTAGTTTATTACTTCCAGTAACCTTGGCAGTCACAAGAGTCTAAATTATTAGCCTCAGAAGACTATATATATTGAGGACTATGAACCAGTTTTTTGAATACTATCACTGCAGATGTGATTAATACCATTCAAAGGGAGCGAAAGTTTTTTTTTTATTAGTTCCAAATACAACAGGGAAAAAATACAGATGAAAGCAAATATAACTATTCATTTCCAAATATTTCTAGATGAATGTTTAGGCTAGGTAACCCCAGGACAGCTTTTCTGATGTTTGTGTGGAGCATCTGTGCTAGGTTATATAGACTCTTTTGTAATCTTACCTGTAAATCATTGCTGAATACCCAGATGCACATCAAAACCACGACTTGATATTCTGCCCATGACAGGCCCCACTTCTAAAATAAACAAAACACTTTGGATTTCTGAGTCACTGTTTTTCGGGAATAATTTCTAATTTACTGGTCTCATGGGAATGTAGATTAGGTGCTGCCTGTATAGTGTTATTTGAGAGCCATGGCCTCCAATATTTCCTTACTTTTTCATAGAAAGCCAAACAAGCCAGTTCAATTTCACACACATTTATTAAGCAAGTGCTCCATATTAGGCTCTGGGAATACAAAGATCAAACCAAAACTCAATGTCAAAACAGTCCCTGGCCTCAAGGAGGTTGCTTTCAGTCACCTAAAGCAATAAAGCTTAAGATGTTATTCCTCTACAGACATAAAGATTTTAAAAGGGAACCTGAAGATAGAATGTCCTTTGCCACTTTTTCTTTTTAAATTTCTTTTTTTTCCCCTTCTTTCTTTTTTAGGCAATTGGGGTTAAGTGACTTGCCCAGGGTCACACAGCTGGTAAGTGTCAGGTGTTTGGTCTGAGGCCAAATTTGAACTCAGGTCCTCCTGACTTCAGGGCCAGTGTTCTATCCACTGCACCACCTAGCTGTCCCATAACTTTCCTTTTTAAATATGAGTTTAGATTATTCATACCCTTTGATCCAGCAATACCACTTGTAGGTCTATATGCCAAAGACATAAAAAAGGGAAAAGACCTATTTGTACAAAATTTTTATTTACTTGTTTATTCTAAATTAATTTAGTTTTAGTTTTCAACAATCACTTCCATAAGTTTTTGAGTTTTACATTTTCTCCTCCTCCCTTCCCACCTCTTTCCTCAAGATGGCATGCAATCTGATATAGGCTCTACATATACATTCCTATTAAACATTTTTTCACATTAGTCATGTATGTGTACAAAAATATTTATAGCAATTCTTTTTGTGGTGGCTGAGAATTGGAAATAGGGGAATGGCTAAGGGAAATTTGGGGAATGGCTAAGCAAGCTGTGGTATATGGTTGTGATGGAATATTATTGTGGTTTAAGAAATGATGGGTAGGATGATTTCAGAAAACCCTAGAAAGACTTACATGAACTGATGAAAAGCGAAATGAACAGAACCAGGAGAACATTGTACACAGTAACAGCAACATTGTGTGATGAAGAACTGTGAATGACTTAGCTATTCTCAGCAATACAATGATCCAAGACAATCCCAAAGCACTCATGATGAAGTATGCTATCTGCCTCCAGAGAAAGAACTGATGTTAAGTACAGACTGAAGCATGCTAGTTTTCGCTTTCTTTCATTCTTTTTCTTTTACTTTAGCCTTCTTGTACAAAATGACTAACACGGAATGCTTTACATGATTGCACATGTATATCCTATATCTGATTGCTTACTGGCTTGGGGAGGGGAGAGAGAAGGGAGGAAAGGAGAGATAGAATCTGAAACTCAAAGCTTTAAAAAACCAAATATTAAATATTGTTTTAACATATAATTGGGGAAAATAACATATATTAAATTAAAAATATGAGTTTAGACATCAAACCTTTTAACATAAAAAGAATAAGAAAAATAATCGTATAAGCAACTGTGAAAGAAATTACATCTTTGCCTTTTGAGTAATCAATTAAAAAAGCATTTATTAAGTGCCTTCTACATACTGGGTATTGTACTAAGCACTGAGGTTACAAAGAAGAAAAATATGAAACAGTTCCTACCTTCAAGAATCTGATGTTAGAACAGGGGAGACAACATGTCTATATGTAAGTATAATCGTGTGTGTGTATGTGTGTGTGTGTGTGTGTGTGTGTGTGTGTGTGTGTAAGTAGTTTGGGGAAGAAATAAATGGAGAGCTTCAGGAAAGGCTTAATCTCAATTTTGCATAAAACCTAGGCTTCTAAGAGATGGAGGTTAAGAGAGAATAAATTCCAAGCATAAATAACAACTAATGTAAAGGCATGGAAATGAAAGACATAACATTGTATATGTGTGTGTATATATACACGTATATATATACATGTGTGTATATATACACATATGTATATGTGTATACACACATGTATATATACATACATATATGTGTATACACACATGCGTATATATGTATATATACATGTGTGTATATATACACATATGTATATGTGTATACACACATGTATATATACATACATATATGTGTATACACACATGTGTATATATGCATACATATGTATATATCAATCTGAAGCATTTAAGTGTCTACATTGCACCAAGTACTTAAAATTTTTTTAAAATTTTACCTTCACGATAACCCTGGGAAATAAGTGTTGTTATTATCCAAACAGAGGTTAAATGACTTACTCAGGTTGATACAGGTAATAAGTATCTAAGCCTTGATTTGAACTCAGAATTTCTTGATTCCAGGCTTAGCATTCTATGCATTGTGTGACATAGCTGCTTCTAGAAAGAACAAGAGCAAGTAGGCCAGTAAGGCTGGAAGATAACATTAGATGTGTTAATTAAGATATAATTGGTAACTCTGGAGAAAGCTTTTTCAGTTGAGTGATGAGATCAGTAGCCAGATTGCTAGGGGTGCAGAAGGTAGTGAGAGGAGAGGAAATGAAGACACTGAGTGTAGAGAGCTTCCTCAAGGCATTTGCCTGAGAAAGGTAGAAGAGTTATAGAGTGGTATTTAGCAAGGATGGTAGGATCTTTCGAGAATTTTTTGAGGATGGAGACAACTTGGCAGTATTTGTAGGTAGCAGAGAAGCAACCCAGTAGATATGGAAAGTGTGAAGATGAGAAAGCAAAGGAGGCAAGGAGAGAGAAAGAGAGAAAGAAAGAATTTGTAATGTGAGGGACCAGATAAGCTTACTGTATGTCATTTTATCTATCCTACCTCCTATGCTCTTTTTGATGTGCTTTCCTCTCTAAAACAAAATTTTAGTCATTATAGGTTGTTTCTTTTTCTTTAGTACTTCCAAGTTTTGGAGTTTAGGTTTTATTTTGTTTTGTTTTGGTTTTTTTCACCCTGTCAATCTGCACAGCCAGCTTCCTCTCTGAGAGACAGTATGATGAAAAGGAACAGGCTTTAGATGTGGAGTTAGAGGGCCTCATTTCAAATTCTGGCTTTGCCACTTACTCACTATGTGAATTTAGGCAAGTCATTTTTAGGTTTTTGAGATGGATGGTAGAGATTGGAGATGAGCTTGTTCAATATGGAAAAGGATTACAGGATCACAGATCTATTGCTAGAAGAAACTGTTAAGGCCATCAAGACCAACCCCATGGTATCATAGATGGGGAAAGTTGGGATCAGAGACTTGAAGTAATTTTTCATGTAGTTAGTAAGTGGCAAAGCCAGAATTTGAACCTGAATTTCTTATCTACAGGTCTAGAGCTCCTTGCATTATTCTATACTGGCTTCTGGTTCTCTTTTTACTCATCTCTGAAATGAAGGTATGGCACTAGATGACCTCTGAGGATACATTCAGTTTCTAATCTATGATCTTATGATTCTTGTGTGACAGTCTGTGTGACGTGAACCTTAACCCTGGAGTGTTTTTGGATGAAGATGTTCTTCATCTGTTTCTCCACATTGGGTCTACTGGAACTTTTCTCCATTCAACTTCTCCATATCACCTTCTCTACCATCTACCAACATCAAAATGCTGTTTCTCAAATTTAATACTTTTCCTGTCACTAACCACTTTTCCTTCTCTTACAAACTTTCTGTTATATTATCCAGGTTTTCTTTCTGGGTTGATTACACGTCACTCTCCCTCATATACTTGACATTCTAGCCAAATATGTTTGCTGTTCTGAAGACATGACAATATATCTTCTGCCTCCTTGACTTTTCACAGACTCTCCCACATGTTTAGAAAGCTCTTCCTCCTTGCCTCTACCTCTTCTCACCCCTAGTTCTTTTCAAGGCTTAGCTCAAGTGCTGCTGCTTTCAGGGGACCTTTCCTTATCTTTTTAATTGTTAGCACCCCTCTTCCTGAAATAATTTTGTATTCATTTTGTATATATCCTGTATTTACTCATCTATGAGCACCCAATATCCCACCCCATCCCAAATAGAATATAAGTTCCTGGAGGGCAGGCATCATCCTTCTTTTGTACTTGCATTTTCAGGTCTAGCACAGTGATTGGCACATAAATGCTTAATAGATGGTTTTTGATCGATTTTCTCTTCTTAGCAGATTCACCCTACAGAGTTGGCTAGTTGGCTAGAAGACCCATCCCCAATTCATCCCTCCTAGCATTACCTTTCTGATTCATGCTGTTACTTCAGGGGAGTTTTGTTCTCTTATAGAGGATATGAATCATACTACTTATGGATTTTCAGCCCTCACCCACTTTTTTTCCACAGCAGCATTCACACTCCCTCTTAATGCCTTTGGAATCTGAGTGAGAATGATGGGTGGTACCTGGTAAAGAGGTTTGATTAAGGATAAATTAAAGGAAGAAGCCTGTAACAGACAGGCTCACAGTATGAGTCAGGGGTTCTTTAAACCATTTCTCCTTTCCCAGACTTGGCCTGATAGAACAGCCCTAGAGGGAAAAGGAATAAATACTAAATGTTAAAGAAAAGAGTTCTAGTAAGAGCTTGCTGACTTCTCTCAGGGGGATGTTGGACAGTAATTTTCTATTAAAAATATAAAGGGTGGAGAGGAGTCCTCGAGTCCAATTTCTTCCAGCCTAACCACACAACATCATTTTCAAATGGAAATTGGAAGCAAGTAGTTGTTTCTACAACAAGGGATGGATTTCTGAACTTGTTCTTAAGAAATCAAGCTCTTTCCTGGGTAATCAAATGTGGGGCTACTCTAAAGGATGCCTGAGGTTGGCAGGTGTTTGCCTTTAGGGGCTGATGGAAAGATTGTGCAAGTCCAAGCAAGCCCATCACTCTCCAGAAAAATCAACCTTCAAGAACCCTTCTCAAGGGTTGGTTTGTTTCCTGACAACTGTATTGTATACAGAGCTGATGCTGGAACCAGTGTTCCCTGGATAATAGTGTCATCAATGAATGGAAACTTCCTTGTTGGAGTAGCACATCCCTCTGAGTGGCTTTCCTTTTTTTTTTTTTTAATTAAGTAGCAATTACTACTTAATGAAAAAGGATATGATGAATTGGCTTGAGCTGTGGACTTAGAATCAGGAAGACCTAGGTTCAAATTCCACCTCAGGCTCTTCCTGGCTGGGTGTGACCTTTGGTAAGCATTTAATCTCTTTGTGTCTCAGTTTCTCCGTTTCTAAAATAAGGGGATTGGATTTAACCTCTAAAATATCTACTGGCTCTGTGATGATTCTGTGTTATAGAAGGAGCCCACAGCATCATTTGTTGTTCCATATACCATAGGGGCTAAGCCAGAATTCACTGTCACAATCTCCTACCTGTTGATGTTTTGTCTAATTCAGTACTTCAATACATTAAAAGCATATTTCACCAGCATGGGTACTTTCTGAAAGAAGCACATACTCTTAAAAGTGGAAGAGGCCTCAGAGACCATCTATTGTAACCTGTACCTGAACAAGAATTCCCTCTATAAACTACTCAACAAGTGGTCATCCAATGTTTTCCTGAAGACCTCGAGGGGACTTGGAAACCCAATCTCCTGAGGCAGCTTATTCTGCTTTGAGATATCTTTAATTGTTTGGAGGTTTCTCCTTCCTTGAAGTCTTTTTGCTTCTTTTCAACTTCTATTCATTGCTCTTAGTTCTGCCTTCTGGGGCCAAATGAAATGAGTATAATTCCTCTTCCACTTGCCAGTTCTTCTACTGTGCTCTTTGGAGCACCTATGTTCTTCTTAAAGAAAGTCTCCCACACCCTCTAACTCTTCCCATACTTTGGCAGCACCAGTCTTGGAGAAGGAGTCAAAAGAATGAGATTTGTCTATTATAGCTCTGCTACTTTCTATTGGTATGACTTTGGGCAGGTCACTCTATCACCTTGGATCTCTGCCTCCTCATCTATAAAATGAGGGGCTTCATCTAAACCAAGAGCTCTTATCCTTTTTTTTTTATCATGGACCCCCTTTAACAGCCTGGTGAATCCTATGAACTCCTCAGAATAATGTTCTTAAATGTATATAGTTGAATGAATGTTACCAAGGAAATAAATTACCTTGAAATAATTATCTACATGTATTTTTATATCAATATATTTATCAGTCTATTTATTTATCTATCTAACCATCAATTCATGGACACCAAGTTAAGAACCCCTTATCTAGATCAATAGTGTTAAACTCAAGTAGAAATAGGAGCTGCCTGTATATAAAGATACCTGAAGATAGCACGTTAACTTAAGAAACCCACACATTAACGTTATCTGCATTTTATTATATTTTTAAATTAAATGTTTCTCAATTACATTTTAATTTTGCTCTACTTTACTCAGGAATGTTGACTCTCATAGCCATTCATGTTTGAGACCTCTGTTCTAGATAATCTCCAAAATTCCAACTCTGTTATTGTGATATGATGACAAAATAAGACTGATCCATAGTTTAAAAAAAGACTTTTCTACCAACACAAATTACAGCCTTCTCTTACCTAATAGATGGTCTATGAGAGTTACTGTTACCAAAAAATTCGTTGCCCTATAGCCAACTAAGTGGTAAGCTTCTCTGAACTCAACTAGGCTGATCTTCAGATGACAAGTCTGCCATCTACCCTAGTTGCCATTTTGGTAGACCTTTCTTGAAGCTTTGGTAGAACTTTGCTTTCTACTCACAAATATTTGAAAAACGAGGATCATTTTCAGATCATGATGAGACATTGGAGGATTACCCTATTTAGCAGAGGATCTATTTCAACCATCCCCTCCTCCCTATTTTATATTTTCCTACATATTGTGCTTTCACAGAAAATTGCATTTAAATACCTATGGGATTAGTGTGCTCTTTAAGGAGCAAGTGGTGGTAGCTTAGAACCTGAAAAGGAGTTTGGTGAACTGTGACTTCCTGGTTAGCCCCTCTCCCCCAAATCTCCCCCCAAAATTGTGGGATTAGGGGCTCACAGACATATTACCTAAATGAAGTTAGCCTAGAACCACAGAAAACCAGGTACTAGGTAAGCAAAAACTTCAATAAGAAAATTAGACAACAACCTAAATACCTTGCATCATATTGTCATCCACATGGAACTAACATAGAGACATCCTGGTAGAAGGATTGGCAACCTTATAGATAAATTCAAAATGTCTGACCCTTTAGGGTTGAGACACAAATGTAAGAGCATGTAGAAATCATGCATTACTTTTCTCTTGCCCTACCCTTCCTAGATAAATGAAAATGCATCAGATACAGAAAGATAATCTCCAGGGAATAGAGCCAGACATTTCCTGCAAACCACACATCCTGACATGAACTCAGGCTAAGGCCACACTGCCAGGATTTATTTTTTATAGTTTCATTTCATTTATAAGAGTCTGGGGAAGAGGGGGGCGGAGGCAGGGAAGAAAACAATGAAGATGAAATAATTAAAACATTTTTAATGACAGGAGAGCAATCATATAATTATAGGTTTGTACAGTTATGTATGCATTCATCTATAAATACAACATATCTATCTATCTATCTAAATGATTCATCAGGCTTTTGATTTAATTGGAGTAGGGAGCTTCTGGTGAGGAGCTTCTTCTATCAATCAAGGATGGCACTTTCTTTTCATTTTATAATCTTAGAGAGTTGCTGGGGACACAGATGTTGTGACTTGCCCAGGATGACACAGCCAGTATGTGTCAGAGATGAAACTTGAACCCAGGTCTTCCTGACTCCAAGGAAAACTTTCTTTCCATTACACCATAATTCCCCTCACCTAGCACCAGCAGTAGTTAATAAATAGTTCTTGATTGATTTTTTGATTTTTCTGAACTATAAAATGGAGAAATCATCAGTTGTACTGACTCCTTTGCAAAATGGTTCTGAAGAAAGTGTTTCAGAAATTGAAAAGTGCTAAATGTGTGAATAATAATAATAATAATCAGAATATGGAATATTTATTTTTATAGAATGGTAAATGAGAACTCTGTTGCTAGGATAGTGATAGACATTTATAAAGTGAAGTCAGATGACCCAGGCTTGGGTTCACTATCAACTGAGAACACTTTTTCCTATAAAAATCATAAATGCTTGGAGATGATTCAGATTGACCCAATCTCATGATTTCTACATAACAGATGAATTGAAATTGACGCACACTGTATGTGAAAGGTTACTCAGGGCTCAGCTACTGCCTCTTTTCCTGCATACCATCTTCAGGACTCATTACTCTGGTTCTCATTCTTGTTAACTCAGTGGGTGGTTGATCATAATTTGCTTGAATACTAGTTTAAATTATTACTATTCTTTTAAATAGTTTTTGTTTAGAAATGTGAAGCCACATTTTTATTTGCTATAATGGGAATAATTTACCCTTAGTTATACATCTAATTAATTAATGCTATTTCTTCTCACAGCAACTCAGAATTTTAGTGACTTCAGTGGTCTTCTGCTCTAATCCATTCCTGAAAAGAAAAACCACTTGACAAGTGGTCATTCAGCCATTGCTTGAAGACCTCCTATGAGGAAGAGTCCACCATCTCCCCAGGCAGCCATTCCATATATGGACAGCTTTAATTGTTAGGAGTTTTTTTCCCCCTGACATCAAGTTTAGATTTTCTCCTTTTAGCTTTCACTAATTGCTCCTAGTTCTGCCCTATGTGACTAAAGAGAAGTATAATCTGTTTCCCACATTCCCAGCCCTTAAATACTGATGCACAGCTACCTATGAGTCTTCTCTCCAGCTTATACAACCACATGTGACAGTCTGATTACCCTGCCTTTGAACAATCTTCTGTTTGTAAGTGTCCTTAAACTGTGGTTTCCATACGTGAATGCAATAACTCAAATGTGGTCTGACATTCTCAGAATGGAACAGTGGAAAGAATGCTAGACTCTGAGTGAGGAGACCTGGGTTTGAGTCCCAACTCTGCCACTTTCTGGTTATGTAACTGTTATTTTTCTAAGGCTCCATTTTCTCATCCGGAAAATGGGAACAATGATACTTATGGTACCTACCTCACTGGACTATTGAACGCATTCTCCCTCTGCATCTTTGGTGGCTCACAATACTTCTCATAGATCAGCCTGAGGTGCTTTCTATCTTTCCCCAGGTAGTCAGTTCCCCTGGGTCTTCAGTGTTGGAGCTGAAGATGGTTTAAAAAAAAAAGAATAAGAAAAGAAAAAAAAAGGAGGGAACAATAATTAATATGGAAAACACTGCTTAATGTGGAGGAAGGCATAACCTTAGTATAACAAAATATGACTGTTGGCAGGAGGGTGGCCTGGATATCCAGGTGATAGAAAGTAATGAAGTAGATACTTTTCTCCAGTGTTGGGTGGGTTGTCTCTAAATGACTATTAGCTTTTAAGTGATAGGGTAGGTTTTTATCTGGAGAGCAGTGAACACATACCAAAACCACAACACAAACTTGAGCTCCCCATGAATATTTAGATAGCACTTTGAGGTTTGAAAAGCCCTTCATATATATAAAGCCCTTCATATATGCATATGTATATGTGTGTATATGGAACAAGCATTTAAGTGCCTAATATGTGCCAAGCACTATGTTAAGTGCTTTACAAATGTTTGCAAATATCTCATTTGATACCTACAACATTGTGAAGTAGGCAATATCATTATTCCTATTTTACAGTTGAAGAAACTGAGGCAGACAGGGTCAAGTGACTTGCCCAAGGTCATATAGCTAGTGTCTGAAGTCAAATTTTACTTCAGGTCTTTCTGATTCCAGGCCTAGCACTTTACGGCCTGTCACCTAGCTGCCTCTTATATTGCATTTGGACTGATTTGAAGTTTCAAGGAAGAGTGTAGAACTGGAAAAGCCATTGAGGACTAGTCATGCAGCGGTACCATCCAGCAGGGGATAAACTGAGTCATTTTAATAAGAACATTTACTACCGAAAGGATGGAGTCATAGCCCTGGGACAGTGGCATTAATATGAGGAAGTCCTTTGTCTTGTCTATGCAGGAATGCTGAAAGGTTTGCACATGACCCAGGATTTTCTCCACTGGGTCCTATGATTGGAAACAGACTTCCCAATACCACATGGACTGATTGGTATTATCCAAGAGTCATAGACATCAACATTCTTGAGCCACTGCATGGAATATCTTGAATCTTCCTACACACTCTGTTGCTGAGTTATGATACCATTGCTCTAGCCCTGGCCATCCTGCTCCAGTAGGAGTATGTGAGTGCATGAGTAGAAGATATGTGTGTGTGGGAGGGGCATGGGACACATAGTCTGCCATAGGAGTAGAGAAACCCATTTGATATTACTCTTTCCTCTGCTGTTTAAAGCCTTCACACCTAAATGATGACCACGTAAGCCTATCCATGTTTCCTCAAAACAAATGACATTTTTTCAATTAACAAAAAGCCCTCTTAACCCTCCTCTCACCATTAAGAAAGAAAGAAAAACAAGGCCCTTGTAATGAAGGTGCATAGTCAATCAAAACAAATTCTCTCATGCACATTTCTTAAAAGTACTGTTATGAGGTCAGATCTAAGAGGTATAACTGGGGATGGGTTGTTGTAAAATTCATCGGCCCTAGCAAAGCTTGGTGGAGTCAAGCTCTGACTTGTGGGATAGGGCACTTGTGTATTGATTTCCGCATTCAGGGACATAGACGGCGGCGTTAAAAGTGGTGTTCTTCCCCGCCCCCATCTGTCTCTGAATTCATTTTACATTTACCTAGGAGATGTTCCAGGTTCTTGAGACCTGACGAGGCTGGGCTCCATCTGAGTGATGGCTAATAGGACCTCTCATCTTTTGAGCTCAGAAGGGCCTTTTAGTGTACCTAATAGAAACTTCACACATAACAAAGGCCAAAGTGAATTGCTTTTTGGCATGTTTTTGAAGGCAGTTTTGGTTGTAGGAGCCCATAGAAATGTCTGCGGGTGTTTGAACAAGTCTAAAAGTGCATGATCTGGGCCAATCACCCTGGGATACAGCGATGATAGTTTGCTCGTGAGGCGTAAGAACTGCCTTAGGTCTTCGGTTGTTGTGACTGCATCCCACCGCAGGCTGGCCTCTACCTTCTACAGACCTATTCCTTCCCCTGAGTCAGTCTACGACATTTACCAAAACTTCTATGTCTTCCTGCCCAAATAGACATCGCTTTAACTTTACCAATAGGTGGTTCTGGGGCTTCTCTTTAAGGACCCTTGTTATCCAGGTGTCATTCTGACCAGAGTCCCAGAAAAAAATTGTCAACCAGTTAGATAATAGCTGCTTACTACTCTGGCAAAACTCTGAAATACGGAATTCATGAATCTTTGAAAGACCATAGGGGCATTACTTAATCTAAAAGATATCACAGACATGGCATTTGAATTGTCAGTTTTATTTGAAATTCTTTTCTCTATTCATCCTTCTAACAGATTTGAATGAGATTTGGAGTGCAACATGGCTCAGTACATACTTTAAAACCATGAAGATTTGACATCAAATTTTGCCCCTGGCAGTTACTAGCTGTCTAATCCTATGAGAACTACTCTCTCAACCACACAGGGTTGCTGTGAAGCTCAAGTGAGATAACAGGTGTGAATAAAGTGCTTTGAAAACCATAAAGTATTTTTTAGATGCTAATTACAATTATTTAGGTCTGGTTTGTTGAAAATGCTCATTGTGGCTGGCCCCAAAAGGGCAGGGGGAATTGTTCTTATAGTGAGGTGGCATTGAGAGCTCAATATTGGCTTATCACAGTGGAAGGAAAGATGAGTGTAGTGTTTGAACCTTACTCTCAGAATTATCTCAAAGAGAGAATAACATATGCACTCACTTGTGAATAGAAATCTATCTTACCCTATAGGGAAGTAGGAGAAGAGGAGGACAAGACATGGGGTGGGGGATGCGTAGAAAAGAGAATGGATTGGGGGGAGACAGTGGTCAGAAGCAAACCATTGCTGAGGAGAGCCATGTGAAATTTTTCCTCTCTCTCTCTCTCTCTCTCTCTCTCTCTCTCTCTCTCTCTCTCTCTCTCTCTCTCTCTCTCTCTCTCTCCTGTCACCAAAAATAAAATTCCCTCTAAAATTTCTTAATTTTTTTGGTGAAAGGAAAGAGTGGGAGGGAGAGACAGAGAGAGAGAGACACACACACACACACACACACACACACACACACAGAGAGAACAAAAAATGGATAATAGGATGAAGGGAAATATATAGTAATCATAACTATGAATGTGAATGAGATGAACTCACAAATAAAATGGAAGTTGATAGCAACGTGGATTAAAAACTGGAATCCTACAATATGTTGTTTATAAGAAACACAAGGTAAGGGGCTGAAGCAGAATTTATTATACTTCAGCTAAAGTAAAAAAAAAAAAGAGGTAGCAATCATGATCCCAGAGAAAGCAAAAGCAAAAACAGATCTAATTAAAAGAGATAATGAAAGAAAAAACATCTTGCTAAAAGGTACTATAGGCATTGAAGTAATGTCAACACTAAACATATATATGCCAAATGGGATAGCACTCAAAATTTTAAAGAACTTAAAGTTACAGGAGGAAATAGACAGTAAAACTATACTAGTGGGGGACCTCACGTTTCCCCTCTCAGAATTAAATAAATCTAGCAAAAAATAAGCAAGAAAGAAGTTAAACAGGTGAATAGAGTTTTAGAAAAAGTTAGATATGGTAGAACTCTGGAGAAAATTGAATGGAGATAAAAAGGGATATATCTTTCTCTCAGGGGTACATGATGCCTACACGAAAACTGATTATCACAATCAAATGCAGAAAAGCAGACATATTAAATGCATCCTTTTCAGATCACAATGCAATAAAAATTGCTTTCAATAAAGGGCCATGGAAGGATAGAATTTAGAAAATCTACTCCAAATGTTCACATGGACTATTTGTGCCTGACTTGTGGTAGAGCATTCTGAGCTCCTGTTGGTCTGGTCAGCCACAGTCGAACACTTAACTCCAACATAGCAGTGCCATTTTGGGCCTCTTTGAGAATAAAGGACAACAATAACAAAAGGACACACACACACACACACACACACACACACACACACCACACACACGAAGCCATGGAAGCAGAATGAAATCAATAGCTTTCGCCTAATCAATCAAAGCAACATAAATGTAATAGTGCTTTTTTGGTGACTTATTAGGTAATGACTGAGTCAGTAATGATATGCTCATTTCACCTCTGGGGATGCACTAAAACTTTCCCAAGTAATGCAAGAGTAAAGTAAAGATGTCTACTCTCGCCACTATTATTATATTCTGAAAATGGTGGAAACAGGCGGCCCTTGCCTCATGTTTAAGGAGACCCCGGCGGCGGCTTTCCGGCCTCTTTCTGTCCGTTTGTCCGAGGGAAGAAGAGCGAGAGACGCGCGAAGCGGCGGCATGGCGGACATCCAGACAGAACGAGCCTACCAGAAGCAGCCGACCATCTTCCAGAGCAAAAAGCGGGTGCTGCTCAGGGACACGGCCAAGGAGAAGCTGCCCAGATATTACAAGAACATCGGGCCGGGCTTCGAGACCCCCTGGAGGCCATCGAGGGCACCTACATTGACAAGAAGTGTCCCTTCAACGGCAATGTCTCCATCAGAGGCAGGATCTTGTCTGGTGTGGTGACCAAGAGGAAGATGCAAAGGACCATTGTCATCCGCCGGGACTACCTGCATTACATCCGCAAATACAACCGATTCGAGAAACTCCACAAGAACATGTCTGTGCACCTGTCACCCTGCTTCGGAGACGTCCAGATTGGAGACATTGTGACTGTGGGTGAGTGCAGGCCCCTCAGCAAGACGGTGAGGTTCAACGTTCTGAAGGTCACCAAGGCAGCTGGCACCAAGAAGCAATTCCAGAAGTTCTGAGCCCTCTGCGCTGGTGGCGGGTGGGTGTGGTGCGGGTTTGAGTGCTGGCACCAGCTGTTCTGCTGGGGCTGAGCCAGCCGTTGTGCTAATAAAGGCATCCTTCCCCCATAAAAAAAAATGGTAGAAATAGCATTAAGGGAGGTCACCACCTGGGATGAGTCAGATGCTTGACTTCAGCCTCCTATTGGTAGCCAAGCAGCAACCACTAAGAGGATACTTTTGGGGTCTGGCAGTTGGGGTTTTCTCCTCTGGCAACTTTAGGGCATCTCCTGATTTGGAAAATTTCTTTATGTTGGTCTGCTACCCTTAACCAAAGTTGCATCCAGACATCTCCACACTTGCACACTGAGGAACATAATGTCTTATTTAACCTATTAAAAGAGTGCCACACAAAACACAGTGTCCTGAAATTTTATGGTCACTGGAATGATTTTGATCATGAGATGCAGAAATGGCTGAAAAAGGGGTATGGAGAAAGGAGGGCCAAGAGCAGGGCATTTGGAGAAGCTGAGTGACAGAAATTTTCTAGTATTTCAGAAGTTGGAGAACTGAGTTCTGTTTTCACTGGACATGTCTGAGAGATGAATGAACATCTGGCCATTTAGCTAGTAGCTGAAAGAATGTCATCATGTTTGAACTATTGTTCTTTATCAATGAACCCTTTTATAAGCTGTAAAGAAATTTGGAAATTGATAATACAAGACTCCCGTAATTGCAAGACTACAAGACTGAACCATTCCTGCCATTAACAAAATATCAACATTTGAATAATTACTATCTGGTTATTGCCTCCTGTAAAAAAACCAATATTTTCCTTATGCCTATTAATATGGAGGAGTTAGGAAGATTGAAGGAAGGATATTGCTAACAGCCTTCCCTTCATAACAATATAAAAAATATTGCTACTTCACTTAAGCACCTTAAGGTTTCAGCGTTTCTTCCATGAGACCTCAGCCATCTTCCACACCTTTCTAGGCAGTCTTCATGAGTTGTTATGGCTGAAAAAATACTTTTAAAAAAGGTACTGGAATAAATTGAAACATAGAGAGTTC
Organism: Phascolarctos cinereus; assembly: GCF_003287225.1. Classification (NCBI taxonomy): domain Eukaryota; kingdom Metazoa; phylum Chordata; class Mammalia; order Diprotodontia; family Phascolarctidae; genus Phascolarctos; species Phascolarctos cinereus. Next base: position 80,202,887 of record NW_027555958.1, read on the forward strand.
TGGGAATCTTTAGCCCAAGAAAAAAAAAGTTACATCTTCTCACTTATACATGGAAATATATTTTCCACAATGGTTAAACATTTGTAATGCAAAAAAATAGCATTAAGATGAAAGAAATTGAAGGTGTAAAGACAAGCAGAGATAAAACTATCTCTATTTGCTCATAAGAAGGTGAGTAATTTAGACAATCCTAGGAAACAAGCAAAGGAAGTACTTGAAAAAATTAATAGCTTCGGCAAAGTTGTGAGCTTCAAAAATAACATGAGAAACACCAACAGTGTTTCTATATAATAAATGAAAAGCTAAGAGTAGTAAAAAAGAAAATTCTATTCAACATGACTACAAGTGATATAAAAATTTATGAGTCAATCAACCAAAGAATGCTCAGTCCCCATATAGATTCAATGACAAAATGCTCTTTAAGGGAATGAAGAACAACACAATTAGCTGACAGGATATTCAGTTCTCATGGGTACACTGGACAAATGGAATGAAAATGATAATACTATTCAAATAATATGATAATTCAAAGATTTATTATTTTATCAACTAAACTACTGAAGTGCTACTTTATGGTGCTAGGTAACAATATTTAGAGGGACAAAAAAATCAGGTATATACAGAAAAATAACTTTTAAATGGTAGGAATGAGTGGTGAATGGCACTTTCAGACTTCAAACTATAATAAAGCAGCAATAATGAAAACCATTTGGTACTAGTTAAACAATTTAAAAAGTAGCTTAATGGAACAGATAATATAAAGCAGAATAAGAAATAATGAAACCCCTTGTTAAGAAACAAACAACCTGGACATATTAACTACATAGGAAAGAACTCTCTATTTGATAGGAACTCCTGAGAAAACTGGACAGCAAATTGGCAGAAATTAGGATTAGCTCAACAATTTATACCATATACTATAATAAATTCAAGATGGTATACATCAGTGGTGTCTAACTCAAATAGAAACAGGAACCACTAAACTGTACATAAGGACACCTGCAGGTGGGTATTGACTGAGAAAACCACATGTCAATATCATCTATCTTTTATTGTATTTTTATTTATTTTGTTGAATATTTCCCAATTATATTTTAATCTGGTTTAGGCCACACTTAAGAGTGTTGTGGCCCTCAGGCTTGATACCTTTAATGCATATGACTTGAATGTTAAATATCATACCAAAAAATAAGAAGAAAAGCAGATCATAAATCATTCTAAAGAAATGGGTGTGGGGTGAATTCCTAACCAAACAGATAAACTTTCTGAGTTCAAATATGGCCTCAGACACTTATTAGCTATGTGATCCTAAGCAAGTCACTTAATTCTCAGTTTCCTCAGCTTTAAAATGAACTGGAAAAGTAAATGGCAAACTCCTCCAGTATCTTTGCCAAGAAAACCCCAAATAGAGTGACAGAGTCAGATATGACTGAAAAATGACTGAACAACAAACAAAAGATAAAATAGAGAATTTCGATTACATGAAATTGAAAAGCTTTTGCACAAAACAGTACATGTAAGAGAAGTGAAATATCTGGGTTAACAAAAAATCTTTGTAGCAAATGTATCCAAGATATAAAAATTAGTAGCAGAATATCTAAGACCAAGAGCCATTCATCAATAAATGTTCAGTGGTTATGAAGAACAGTTTTCAGAAGAATTGCAAATTATTAAAAACTATATGAAAGAATGCTCCAAATCACTTAATAAGAGAAATGAAAATCAAAATAACCCTGATGTTCCACCTTAGCCAACCCAGAAAATTGGCAAAGATGACAAAAAATATGAATAGTCAGTTTTGGATGCATTGCAGTAAGACAGGAACACCAATGTACTAATGGTAGAGCTATGAGGTGTTACAACCACTCTGGGAACTAATTTGGAATTATGTAAAATGACTAAAATGTCCATACCCTTTGACTCAGATATTCCATCACTAGGCATATACCTCAAGGAGGTCATTGGCAAAAAGTAAGTCTCCATGCACATCAACATATTTCTATATGTTGCACTTTTTAGTGCATAGCAGCACTCTTTATGGTAGAAAAGACCTGGAAACAAAGTAGATGCTCATTGGTTAAGTTGATTGGGGAACAGCTGAACAAATTGTTGTACGTGTGCAAGGGTGAAGTTGAAATCACCTGAACATTTAGCCTTGATACATTTATCATGTGAAAACATACCTCAATAAATAGTTTAATCAAATACTTAAGCTTAAGTGTGAAAAGGTTCTTAAAAGCCATTAGATGGATTGTAGTGAATTTTCACAGGAAGTCTATTATTATGATAGGAACTTTTGTGATGCTCTGCGATGTCCATGTAAAATATGGAAGCTACCTCAGAATCTAACACAGTAAAGCAAATTGAGAAGAAAAAGCACTACAGCTCATCCCCTGAGAAGGCCTTGATTTGCAAGGGAGCAGAGCCCTTGGTCTTATCTTTGGTCTCAATCTACGTACTCAGTTGGACAGAGGAGGACCTTCCAAGGTTCAAAGGGTCCGGAGGATTTTGGACACATATCCTTCAATGAGCATTCAAATAACATCCCCACAAGAAGTGACAACAGTGTTTGCATCAGGGACCAAAGGCCAAATGGAAGCAGATTCAAGACTCTACAAAGAGCCCACCAGAAAAAAACCCAAAAAAACCAAAAATCAAAACTATTCTGTATCTAACGGGAACATTCTGAGAAGGCACACATATGAACTCATCTAGAACGAAGTAAGCAGAGCCAAGAAAATAATATGCACAACCATGTAGATGGAGTAAAACAGCTACGAAAACAATAAAAATGAATAAAAAAAAGATCACTCTTAACTCCTTTGTAGAGGTGTGTGTGTGTGGGGGGGGTCCATGTGTATATGACATTGCATATAATATCAGACTTTTCAGCGTTTTACTGATTTTTTCCTCTTCTTCCTCTTTTAAAACTATTCTCTGTTATAAAGGATTCCTATCTTAGATCATAGGAGGTGAGGGGGATTCAGGAGAAAATGTAGTAAATGCAAAAATGAAATATATCAAGAAAGACCTATTTAAAAATAAATAAAAGCTTTTAAAAATCATTGTTAGGTTTTTATGAATCAATATTACATTTGGGTGATCTAGGGCAACAACTCACTCTGTAGTAATGGTTTAGTTCTTGTACAACTTCTTGGTTGAGTTCTCCATCGTATTCCAGGATTCATATTTATAGTACGGGAACTTGTCATGTATCAGTCAATAAAGGATAACAGTCTTCTGATTTATAATTCTAGCTACCAGGCTGTGTTTTGCTAGGTATTTGATAGGTACTAAGTGTTTATGGTCTGCAATGATGTGTTGCACAGTTTTTTTTTTTTTACCATTTCCTCACATAATTTATATTGATTATTAATTCCAGGTTCCTTCAGGATAGAATGAGAACGCCTGTAAAATTGTGGCTTCCATAATCTAGTCCTCAATTGTCATCATAAACCCTTACATTTCCACAAAAAAATCCCCTTGATGTAGTCATTTGTTCAACATTTCATTGTTGACATGTTGTTGGCCAATTTTAAGTGGATGTCACCCATGAAGACTCTTTTGTTTCCCATCTTAGATGTCATTGAAGATATTGTTTCCATCTGGAGATAAACCACTCTTGGTTATATTTAACAAATATAATGACATGTACCTTTACTATTATTGCTCGATGAAGTAATGTCTGCTTCTTCCAAAAGTATTTCTGTCGGTGTTTGATCTGTTTGATCTGTTTAACCTGTGCTCTAAAAATGCTGTAAGATCTATCTTTTTCCTCCTTATGAGTATGGAAATGTAAGTTTCTCTACAGCTTCCCTAGATGATGAGCCCTGTGTTTTGCCATTATTGTCTGGATTTATGCCAGGATTTTTTTTTTAGATCTCTTATGGTCTATTTTACAGTTACAAAAACACATATTAAGATGAGTATTGTGTAGATGTTAATCCACTAATTTTTTTTCCTTCTCATTAAGTTTTATTATAGGATATCAGAACTTTTTTGTTTACATATTTGGTCACAGCCTTTTCTTTGATATCTTCTGACTTGCACAGAGAAAACCAATGTATTTGGATGTATTGCCTTCATCCAATGATTTAATAGGACTTCTGGATTCAAGTTTGAAAGCTTCAGTCTATCTTTCCTTGGCACAGGTTAAGAATTTTACACTTAACAAATCCAAATGACATTCTGATATCATTAGAGAAAGATTCCATGAGATGAAAGAGTTGTTTAATATGTTTTTTGGTGGAGCCATGTAGCTTGTCATACATGTTTATCAAGTGATTAATAAGGTATTTTGTGTTGACTCCCTCTTTAATTTGGAAATCATACTTAGTGCTCTTTAGGAAAGATATGATGGATAAGGCTGAGCAGAACCATAGGGCTCTCTGTCTCTCTGAACAAGAGAACATTTTATATCTCTTATTTGACATTATTGTGTCACTGACATGTTATAAGGAGAGAAAAGTGGACACTAACTTATTCAACCATAAAACTAGAGAATTTGAGAATTGGAAGGGACCTCCGTCACCAGGTAGTCTAACCCATACGTGAAAGGAATCTAGAACAGTGAACAAGAGGTTGTCCAGCCTCTGACAGAATCCCCTACAATGAGGAACTGGGATCCCATCACTATTCAAGGCTGTCCATTTCACTGCCTTGATAGCTCTAATTGTTAGGGAATTTTTCCTGACATTAAGCCTAAATTTGCCTCTTTGCAATTTCTACCCATAAGTCTTGATTCTGTCTTTTGGAGTCTAACAGGAGACTAATATCTCCTCCATAGGACAGCCCTTCAAATACTTGAGTACAGCTATGATGTCTTTCTTGAGTCTTGTTTTCTTCAGCCTAAAAATGACCAGGTCTTTCAAATGATCTATCATACTCTAGCATTCTCATGAGACTCGGGTCTATTACATATATATATATATGTAATATATACATATATATATATATTTGTGATACAAAAATAAGCAGTGAGTGATGAACTGAGTTTCAAAGGGTTTGCAGTAATCACCAAATACAATATAAATGCCCATAGCTTTATTTTTTTGGCAGTTGGTTTAGTAATTGCTGAATTCATAATGAATTGCTTTTTACATCCTTGTTACTATTTGGTATATTCTTTTCCCTCCTCAACCTACATATTGTTTTCTTGTATTTGCCAATTATTTTTAGTAAAATAAAATAAACTATGAATGAATTGTATAAAGGACATAAACAACTTATTGACCAATTTTTGGAAGTGTTGCTGGTGTTCTGATCTTTTAGTAATAGATATATCCTAATAATTATGTATGATAGATAACTAGATATGTTATGTAAAAACATTGGAATCAGGGCTGCATTTGAGAGGAAGCTGATAGAGGGCTTTATTAGTAATACATGTAGCATTGTGGAACATTTTAGCCAATAATTATGGAGTTTATATATTCCTTCTGACTTCGGGTTTTTGCAGAGAAGTAACACGTGTCAGTAACAATTGATGCTGTCATTTGTTGTATTAATGACATACAAATTTCCTGTTTCTCATTTGATGAAACTTGCATATTTGTTACCCTGGGCTTTTCCCTCTCAACTAGATAGATGATGAGAAATTTCCCCCATCCTTCTCATTTGGGAGTTCTCTCTTGCCTTTAATTTCCTTACTTCTAAAGCCTCTGTGGTAAAATTTTTGATTGCTATTCAGTTCATTTTGGTTTTGTGATTGGCTTTAAGCCATATTTTTCACCTCTTATTTTTTAGGAAATTACATTTTATGGTTATCCCTCATTGATTTGTAATGTATATTACTGTGTGGTTTGGAATTAAGGGCACCGTTGACAAAAAGCCCTTCCTTGTAACTGGTGAGATCTCTTTCCCATTTTATTATGTTATAATATTGAAAGTATTTATGTCTTCCATTCATTTCATGAACATAGGTAGTTTGCCTACTTTAGTGGTCATCATCATCATCTACACACAAATTTCCAGCAAGTAGAGTACTGGTATTTCTAATTTGTTCCTGATGTGGAGTTGATAACCTATAATCCTATGTAACCCCATATATTTCTTAGTGATGGTGGGGAAGTTTCATCACATTGACTTATTTCTTAACCTAACTAGTGTTATTGTAGAGCTCAGTTGGCCATGATTTCAGTGTTCTTGCCAGTCAGGACACAGAGAGTACTCTGGTGTAAATGAACCTGGCTGACATTCCTTTATTTTGTCATTGTCCCATTTCTCCTGATGATGCAGCCAATGGGTTGGGTTTTGAGGAAGTTGTTATTTACTATAAAAAACTCAGAAGAGAAACAGATCATATACCTCTCACACCTGTGAATAGCAGATGTATTCTTAACCAAATAAGAGACGGGAGCAATTACAAAAGATAAAATAGATAACTTTGGTTATATAAAAGTGAGGAGCTTCTATACAACTAAATTTAATAAACTCAGGATAAGAAAGGAAGCAAATAGAAAAAAATCTTTTAGTCAAACTTCTTAATTTTGATATTTAAGATATATAAACAATTAACAGATATCTATCCATATCATCTATCTATATTCATCTCTCTCTCTCTCTTTGTCACTCACAAACACACACACACACACACACACACACACACACACACACACACACACACATACACCTATCTCTCCTCCAAAAGCCATTCCACAATAACGAAGTGGTCAAAGGGTATGAAAAAATAGTTCTTAAAAAGAAAGAATGGCAAACTATTAACAACCAACTGAAAGAATGATCCAAATCACTAATAATCAGAGAAATGCAAATCCAAACAACCCTAAGTTTTCACTTCAAAACCTGCAAATAGGCAAAAATGAGAAAATATGGCCACAGTCAATGTTGGAGGGGTTGCATGAAGATAAGTCCGCTGGCACATTATTGGTGGAGCTGTGAAATGGTGTAACCATTTTGGAAAGCAATTTGGAATTATGTAAATAAAGTGATAAAATTGTCAGTACTTTTGACCCAGAGATTCTTTTATAAGCTTATACACCAAGGGGATCATTGATAAGAAGAATGTTCCCATGTATTTGAAAATATTTACAGTAGCACTTCTTGTAATGGCCAAGAATTGGAAACAAAGAAGATGGCCATCAATTTGGCAATGGCTTAAGAAATTGTGGTAAATGTAATAGAATGTTACTGTGTAATATAAGATATATTGAATATAATTAATACAGAGAAGCGTGGAAAGAGTTACATGAGTTGAGACAGATTAAAGCATGCTGAGACAAGAAAGCAATAAACACAATTTTTGCAACAATGTAAATGGAAAGAATAGCTATATACATACACAAAATCAAAAATTAATGTTGTGAGATCATAAAGAACAAATATGGTTAGAAAGAATAGATATGAGAAGAGATTCTCAATCTATTCCTTTTCAGAAACGAGAAGGGAAGGGAATAAGCATTTAAGCACCTACTATGTACCAAACACTGTGTTTGATGCTTTTATACAGATTATCTCATTTGTTCCTGTGAGGTAGGTGCTGTTTTATCCTGATAAATTACTTGCCCAGGCTCACAAGCTTGCTGGATCTATGCTTTAGTTTTGAACGTAAGTCTTCCTGACTCCAAGCCCAGCACTTCATCCACTACTTCACTAGAAGCCTCTTCAAATTTATTTTTGGTGGTGAGAGGTCCTCAAGTGTTGTACACTGCACATATTTTCAGACTTTTTCAATGTACATATTGATCTGTTATGCTGATTTTTACTCTTTTTCATCTTTAAAAATTCCTTTTTTTGGCAAGGAATTCCTCTCTGGGAGGGTCAAAGAGAGGAATATTATGTAGATATTAAAAAAAAGACATCAATTAAAACTTATACAAATTATGTCATATCCAGCATGGAATTCTTATGTGGGATTTTGGCCATTAGAACTTCCACAGAGAACACTGTAGGGAAAAAAAAAACCCAAAATGATGAGGTGTTTGGAATTCTAAAACATGTTCAACTCTCAGTTCTTCTCCTTACTGCCTGTGTGACTGATCAGTTCACTTCTCTGTTCTGGGGCTTGGTATTCTTACCTGAAAAATGAGTGATTGAAATAAGCGATATTCAAAGTATATTCTAGTTTTCAATAGGGTCAGCTAGGTGTCACAGCGGATGGATTTCCGGTCTGAAGTCAGGAACACTCATCTTCCTGAATTCAAATCTGTTCTCAGATGTTTACTAGCTGTGTGACTCTGGGCAAGTCACTTAACCCCATTTGCCTCAGTTTCCTCATCTGTAAAATGAGCTAGATAAGGAAATGGCAAACCATTCCATTATCTCCACCAAAGAAAACCCCAAATGGGATCATGAATAGTAAAACACAGCTGGACAACAATTACTTTTCAATACTAGCATCCCATGGCATACTATAAATTAGGTGCTCAGTTGATAAGGTCCAAATGGGGAGGTTCCATTATCATCCCCAGTGAGAATGTCACTTCAGAAACATTGGTAAGATTTGTTCAATTTCTGTTGGTGCCTTTTTTTAGGCACCATCAACAAATGTTCTTAGTATTGCATAGTTTAGTTGGATTTCAAACCAAGCCCTCTCCAGACTTATATTCTCAATGACTGCTTTATATTGTTTTCTAATCTTCTGTCATTTTCTTTCACATGTAATGTTTTGAAAATCAGGTTGTTCCTGGTTGCCACTTGTCTCCCTGGTTGGCAAGAAGATTGAGCCTACTATGTGAAACAGTTTCTGGGCTCTTGTGACCCTCATCATGGTGGCAACTGTTTTGCATATCTTAAACTTCTTTAAGAAATGCCCATAGAATAAATACATTCACCTTTGTCCATTTCCCTTTTTAAAGCATTAACTACTTGTTTAGACAGATCAAGTTGGAGCCTCTCTAATCACAGCTAGGGTTTTCTTATTTTTATTTATTTTAGTCTAGTTTTGCATTTACTTTTATTTTCACTTCAAGGGGTCAAAATCTGACTGCATGCAAACCATTGTTCAGAAATGACTGCTGCCAGTTGCAAGTCATTTCCTGTCTGTTAAGATATAATGAATTATATAAATTTGATCTAATTAATTAATGCTGATATACACTGGTTGTGTGAATCTGGGCAAATTACTTAACCTCTAAGTGCCCCCAGGCAACTCTCTAAGACTGTGATCTGCAGAAAATTGCTGATCTGAATTGGTGGAGGTAGCTTCCTTACTGGAAATTCCCTATACCAGTGAAATCACAAGCCTTGGCGAAACCAAGCCAAAGAAAAATCACTACATCTACTGCCTTCTATTTTCTTCTTAAAGAAAGTACTCATGATCTCTCAGTTCTGTTGTGTCCAACTCTTTGTGACCCCAGTTGGGGTTTTCTTGGCAAAGAAACTGAAAGTGGTTTGCCAATTCCATCTCATTTAACAGATGAGGAAACTGAAGCAAACTGGATTAAATGATTTGCCCAGGGTCATACAGCTAGTAAGTGTTTGAAGCTGGATTTGAACTCATGAAGATAAGTTTTTCTGATTCTAGGTCTGGTACTCTATCCACTGAGCCACCCAGCATTAGGTTTCTGTGTAATCTACACTTTGATTCAGTGGGAAAGGTGCAAGATTTGTTGTTAGAGGACCTTGGTTCAAATCCCATCTCTACCTTTTTCGAGAAATTATGAAAATCCTTGGAATTTGGGCCATTCATCTGTAAAATTAGAGGCTTGCACTGGATGATCTCTAATGCCCTTTCCAGCTTTAAACCTTTGATCCTATGATCAATATTTTCTAACACAATTTTGATTTTCTTTTTCAGTACCCATTTTTACATTACTGCCTGCAATGATCAATGTACATGTTGACATTTTATAGTAGCTTGTCAAATTTTCCATAGAATTTCTATATTTTTTCATTCTCTGCAATCACTATTTGTGCATAAACCATATTACTCTTTGTTTTATTATAGGCATCAGGAGAATGTCAAGGCAAGATAATCAAATCTTTCCTGAAATTATCTTTTTTGTTGCCTTGGCTAAATGATGACAGTTACTGGACCAACTACTTTATTTCCCTCTTTGAGGAAAACAGAAGAAACTTATCTTATTTGTTAGTGGGGAATAAAGTTAAATACAACTCAGAAATATTCCACTGTTGTCAGGTTGAGAACAAAACTGAAATTAATTCCTAAATAGCATGTTGAAACTAAGGGAGAATACTTCAGGTGTGCTATACGTTTATTCAAGTATTAAATTGTAAATCTCAAACTGAAAATATTTCCTTTTTTCTACTCCCTTTAATCATCATTTCTTGGTCAGACTTTGCATATTTTGGTGCTTTTTATATTTTCTTGTAAATGACTCTCCTATAGTGACCCCAGAACTTAACAAAGCCTCTTTCCATTCCAGAAGGTTGACATTGAGCAAGACATTGAAAAGGGACTGAAAGTTCGCCTATTAACAATGCCATAATCCCAGAAGAAAAACTTCCGTTTTTCCAGGAAGAGAAGGGAGATGGAATGAACCACTTGATCCCTGCCATAATACAGACATTGATAGTTGTGAGAATGGTGCTGTAATTTACGTGTGTTTCTCATCAGCTGTGGCATAGCAATTGTCAGTGTCTATTTTGCAAAATTAATCCCCTCACTTATGAACTTTCCATTAGTCAATTCTCCTATAGTTTTCATGAAGAGAATTCCATATTTTTTCTGCTACTGTATGTATTCATAGGGTGTGGGAAGACAATTCAAACAACTCAATGCACCAAAAGGACAAAGATCATTTTCTTGTCCTTAGCATAGGAAATGGCTGCTGTTCTAAGTCTACTCACCACTTTGGATGAATTGATACCATTCTGGCTCAAACAGAATAGTCATACTAACCCTGGTTGATCATAGGTGGTTTGACATAATGGATGAAGGGGAAGTCAGAGTCGGGAAAACCTTGGTCAAGTCATGTATCTGGCATTTGACCTTTGAACCCCAGTCAGTTAAACAAGCACTTGTTAAGCATTTCCTTCTTAAGTATTAGGCACTGTCCTAAGTGCTAGGGTTAAAAAGAAAGGCAAAAACAATATCCACTACTTCAATTTAATTGGTATAGCATTAAAAGTGTAAATTTACTTTGGTAGCATTATCATTTTTATTGTATTGGCATGGCCTAGTCATGAGTCTTTTAGCTCTAATTGCTCTAGCAATTTGTTCAGTTTGATATTTTCCCTATAATAACACTTTTGCGATACTGCCTACATCTTCTTGTAGCTCAGTTAATACTTCTTTTATGAATTTAGATGGTAAGGCATTTACAACATATAAGTTAATTACTGAAATTGATTATCTGTGATTCCTTTCAACATAATGTAATGATGCTTTCTTGTTTATCCTTTTTCAGTTTTTGAATGTTTGTTTTTGTTTCGTCATATATCATGATTGTAACCTCTGACTTCTAAAATATACTTAATGCATAGTAATTTTTCCCCATCCTCTCACTTTTTTTTGTATATGTCTTTGATTTTTAAATATGTTTTTCCTAAACAACAGATAGTAGGGTTTTATTGTCTTATCCAATCTTTCCTTCTTCTTTTGGTTTTATTTGATTGTTTAATCCACTCACATTTAAAGTGATGAGCATTAGTTTTATATTTTCCTCCATTTGTTTCTAATATTGATTTTTTTCAAGTTATCATTTCCCCCCTCTTTTGCTGTAAACACAGTACTATGTTCCATCAATTTCTTTTTTAAGGTGGCTCTGATCCCACTGGCTTTCTTTACCTTACCTCTGATCCCCCTCCCATTTGTTACCTCTCCTCCTTTTCCTAGTGACTTTTTCTTTCCTGTTCTTATCTGGTATTTCATTCTTAATTCTCTTTTTTCATCTCAGTTAGTCAACTAGATTACCCCTTCCTCTGCTTCCCTTCAAATTATCCTGTTCATTCATTTTTTTTTGTTCTCCTTTCCAGATAGGTTTTCTCTCACTCTCTTCATTATCTATCCTCTCTTTCTGTCTACTCTAGACTCTCATTCTCTGGTTTATAACCCTTATATTTATCTAGTCTTTATTTTCTGTATTCCTCGTGGAAGCAAGACTTCTGAGGTGTCCATTCTGGGCTGTACCCTCTATGCAGTTTCTGCCACTGCCTCATAGAGCTTGCACAATGGATTCCCTTCTTCCCTTGTACCTCACTCCCAGAACAATGCCAATTCCTTTGGGTGAGAGAGAAGACACCATCCTGTGTAGAACATCCTCCCCGCCCCCCTACCACAATCATATGCCTGATTATGCAGCCCACGACTTATCTATACCCTCTCCTGGTTACCTTCTTTCCCTTATTTGCCTCAAAATCTCCCCCATAGGTCCATGCCCTCACACTCCCCCAGCTGCCATTTGCCCCCAGGAATTTTAACTCTTCCCCAACAAAAGTAGAAGGAATGGTCTTTTCAAGGCCCAGTCCCCTAGACCACACTCAGCAGAAGGTTCCCAACCCTCTTTGTAGACCATCTTTCTTCACTTACAGAAGCAACCATTATTGGAATGCCCTTCTACCATCAAAGCTCACCCTCCCTTCTTTCCCTAATCTTCCCCCTTCTTCTTCACCCACTCTGCTATGGACTCTTTTCTTCCTGAGAGAACACAGGTCTCATATTCCTCAAATCCTAGCCCTAGATTTGACCTGGGCATATAATATACTATCTTCCATCACTGACCCTTTCCCCTTTTCATGCACCACCCTATTTTTGTAACATAGTCCCACAAAAACAAAAAGAAAACCCATTGATTCATCTGTAATCAAGGTGTCACCAGTTTTGGTCCATAATGTCTAGCCTCTTCAATGTTTCCTCCACTGGACTTCCACCTTCATCCCTGTCTCCTTGCATTCAAATGTAAAAGAAGTCTCTTACTGGTCTCCAGGGTCTCTCTGTTGCTGTTGCTGTTGCTGGCTACTGAATTTGTTAACCTCTTCTGCATTTCTGTTGTCTGAGGTGCTTGAGAAGCAAAGGATCTCTTCAGGACTGGTTTTCTTTCTAAAAATGTTTCGAATGCCTTTTTATTATTGAATGTCCATTTTTTTCATTTACAGTTAAGCTCAGATTTGTAGGGTAGGTCACCCTGAGGTGCATCCTGAACTTCATTGTTCTGCAGAATTATTCCATTCCTTCCTGTGTTTTCAAGGAGATGAATTTCTTGTGTTATTTGAATTTCCTTTCCTTTATATTCGAAGGTCTTTCTCTTGACTGCTTTTAGAATGTGTTTCTGAGCTGAATTGTTATATTTGACCACTATATATCTGGAGTTTGTAGCCTTGGATTTCCCTTCCCCACCACGTAACCTATGAATTCTTTCAATTGGCATTTCACTTTCTGGGTTCAGAAGTTCTGGGCAGTTCTCTTCTGTTATTTCCTGCATTCTGTTTATTTTTTTCAAAACTTTCCAGTAACTCTCCACTTGCTATCAGCAGCACGGCTTGGTTTGAACTCCTACCAAAACGGCTACAGAGCTATCTGTGAAATTCTTGTCATTTTCTATATTTTGTAAGGAGCTTCTTCCATTGCCTTCTGTGTCTTCTGCTCCTGAATCTTCTTGAACTAAGAGTCCTCTCCCACTTCTATCTTCATCTAGTCATCTCTTTCCTGCTTTCTAATGCCTAGAACAGCCATGTGGCACGAGGCACAGAGTGCCATGCCTCGAGCCTTATATACTAGCTATGAGGTGCTGGGCAAATCACTTAACTCTGTTTGCCTTAGTTTCCTCATATGTAAAATGAGCTGGAGAAGGAAATGTATCTCCACTCCAGTATCTTTGCCAAGAAAATTCCAAAGAATCATGAAGAGTCAGACGTGACTGAACAACAGTGCCTCAAATAATGCTCTTGACATGAAATTTTTAAAAATCCACCTTTATGTCAGGTATGATCTCAACAGGTCTTATATTTGCCAAAGTTATTTGACATATAGTTTATTAAGTGAGAAAAACCATATGAAAATTTAGATTAGTTATATGAGAGGCAGTGTGGCTTAAGGGCTAGGAGAGATTGTCTCAAAGCTTGGAGGACCTGGATTGAAGCCCTCCCTTGTATAGGCTGTGTGATCCTTTTCAAGTTACTTTTTGCCCTAGTCAACTCTCTAAGTTTCAGAGGAGTTATTGACTAGTGTTGCTAGTTTTCTCATCTGGGAGTTCTCTGTACCAATGAAATCACAACCCCAGTACTTATCCCTTATCATCTACATTCTTCAAAACTTTGAACACAGCTATATGTAAATGGACTGATAGACCTAAATGCATTGTATAATGGGTGATTTGGCTTCAGACAGGTTTTCTTCATACATCTTTCTGAGCAACAGTTTTCTCAAACGTCCTCAGAATAGTTTGTCTTTCTTCTAGTATTTTTCAAATAAAAAATACTAGGAGAAAGACAAACAGTAGTTCTTCTCAAGCTGATTTTATCTGTTTTCTTGCACAAATGTTCTTTGTCTTCTCCATCCAGTTACCAACATGTTCACATAACAAAGGGGAAGTACCTACCAGTAGATGTTATCTCTCTCCTGGTACAATATCATTTCCTTCACTGTCATTTTTGTCTGTGTATCTCCCTCAAGTGCCTAATATACTACCCAGAACATATGATGTGACTGATAAAGTCTGGCTGTAGATGGGATGGTGAGAATCATTTTGATAGATTATGTCTGAGTCATTTTTTTTTTGTACTATGGAGATTACACACCTAAGGAAATTAACAGCTCCTTTGCATTCAAGTGTATCACCTCCATTGGCAAGTTTTTCACTCTTCCTAGAGGTCTTGGGAGTACTTCATCTGGAAAGAGTATTTTCTGTCTTTTTTCTGTCCATGTCTCTGTCTCTCTGTGTCTGTCTGTCTCCTTCTGTTTCTGTCTCTTTCTGCCTCCGTCTCCCTATGTCTCTGACTGTTTTCTTTCTCTTCCTCTCTTCTCTATCTCTGTATCTGTCTCTCTGCTTTCTGTGCTTAAAGTTAGCTATATCGCTCTGAAGTTTTGGACTAGAATCTGATTCCTTCCTCTCCAGAAAGCCACAGAGGCTTGTCTCCAACCACTTTCCCCCCTGTACCATACTGCCATCAACAGGGCATTCTATCCCCACTGCCCTTCTTTGCCCTTCTTTCCCCTTCATAGCCATATGTTCTTATTTCTTCTACCAGATTTCCTGTTTCTAGTTTCCTTGTAAATATCTCACAAGTAATACTTTGCTAACTGGAGTGCCCTGGGCACAAAACCCCACCAGATAGCTTTCATATCCTGTCTTCTATCTCCATGACCACATCTAAGCACCAGGCCCCTCCATCAAGGCCGAGGTTTTCTAGACTTTGGGTTTCACATTAATTATAAACAAATGCTTGGGAAATGCAATGTGTGACACACATATTCTCTCTACCCACCTCTACTTCTTCCTCCCCTCCCCCAACAATAAGGGAACAGCCACATGGCTACATTGTGTTAATCTGATCTTTCCCAAGGGACAAATCAGCTATAATACACAATTGCATGAAGAAGAAGACAAAAGGCTGATTGAAGAATGTAGACTTAAAGATACTTTGGTAAATTCCAAGCTTGTCATGCTCTATCAATTAAGAAAACATTTAGCAGTTTGTGAAATTAAAATTTAAAAATCGTGATAGAATTGAGCAGAAAGTTTTATTCTGTTTGTGTCAGAGCATATAAAGCCTGGAGTATATTACCTGAGCTCAAAGGATCGTTGGCTTACAACAGTGAGCTTCCAATCTTGTCTGGCCTCCACTCTGCAGGGGCAGCCACCAAAAACAGCCAAAATCTGGACTTCAATGGAGGATCTACTGCTTTATCTCACAGTAACACATCAGTGAGTTGCTGTCTTTGGAATCTCACTCAAATCCTTATTTGGAATCTCTATTAGTAAAAACATATTGCTAAAAAAACCATTTCTCTGTTGAATTTATGACTTGTGTGGCTTTGTTGGATCAAACTGTCCCCATGGGTCAAATGATTTAGTTTTCATCCTAATTTGTGCTTTTATATCTGCTTTTTCTTTCTTCCTTTCCCCCCCTACTAATCATTTACAAATGGCAGTGTGGTTATTAACAGGTGACTCTCTCTCTCTCTCTCTCTCTCTCTCTCTCTCTCTCTCTCTCTCTCTCTCTCTCTCTCTCTCTTTCTCTCTCTCTAAGGGGCTCTGCCTATGTGAAGTAGCCTTCCCCCCCTCCCCCCCGATTTGTTTAAAAACCACTGGCATTCAGAATTGGTAACAATAGCTAGCAGTTATATATATTTTCAGATTTCCAATGCACTTTACAAATGGCATGCATATTAGTTCAGTCTCTCAACAACCCTTTGAGGTAGGTATTAAAGGTATTAGTAACCCCATTTTAAAGATGTGGAAACTGAAACTGAGTGAGATTAAGGAACTTATCCATGAGCAAGGCAGGATTTAAACTCTGGTCTTCCAAAATAAAATTTCAGCCACCATACCATGCTGTCTTCTTCTAAATAGTAACAAAAAGCCTTGAATCTGTGATAACTGATTAAACAACTTTTGATGATGCTTTTGGATTTCCTTTTCTGTTTGTCCAGTTCTGCTTTTTAAAGCACTCTTTTACTCATTGGCTTTTTGTACCTCTTTTACCATTTGGTCTAGTCTGCTTTTAAGGTGTTATTTTCTTTGGTGTTTTTTTGTGTCTACTTTACCAAGTTGTTGACTCATTTTTCATGATTTTCTTGCATCACTCTCATTCCTCTTCCCAATTTTTCCTCTATCTCTCTTACTTTATTTTCAAAATCCTTTTTGAGCCCTTCCATGGCCTGAGACCAATTCAGATTTTTCTTGGAGGCTTTGGATGTAGGAGCTTTGACGTTGTCGTCTACTTCTGAGTATGTTTTGATCTTCCTTGTCACCATAGTAACTCAATAGTCAAGAGATTTTTTTCCCCCATTGTTCACTCATTTCCCTGGTCTATTAGTTGACTTTTAACTCTTTGTTAAAGTAGGGCTCTGCTTCTAGGGTAGAGGGTGCACTGTCCCAAGCTTTGGGGAGTTTTGTGCAACTGTTTTCAGAGATACTTCTGGGACCTGTAAGTTTGCAGTTCTTCTGAGGTGTTTACTATTCTCCTGGCCTGTGCTCTGGTCTATGAGCAACCACAAGCACTCTTTTCTGCCCTGGAGCTTCGAGGAAAGTTTCTCCTCCTCTGTGGCCACAAGATCTGCTATGCTAGTGCTCTTTTTCTCCCTGGGACTACCACCTAGGACTGTGATTTGGATCTGAGTATGGGCAAAGCAACAGATTCCTGCTTAGTGCTAGCAAAAGAGACCCCTTTAATCTCCTTCTGACCACTTTGACTCCAGAAGCATCTGCTGCCACTGCCACTGCTGATTCAGTCACTCCCAAGGCCTGCTCCTGGTTTACTGGGGCTGAGGCTGTGCTGGCATGGCCTGTGCTGAACTACATTCCACTGTCACCCAGGTGAGACAGACTTTGCACCTGCTGACCTTCTAAGTTGTCTTTGGTGTCTTTGTGTTGAGAGGTATGGAAACCACCACTGCTGCCAATGACTCAGTTGCCCCAAGGCCTGCTTTGGATTTACTAGGGCCCAGTCTATGCTGGGCTATGTGCTCCTCTTTCACCCTGATGCAACAGACATTTCCTGCTCACCTTCCAAATTATCTTGGCCTGGAAATTTTTGTGGGTTCTGTTTGTGGGTTCTGCTGCTCTAGAATTTGTTTAGAATCATTTTTAATGGTATTTTGAGGGGTTGGGGGGCTTGGCTCCACCTCCCAAGGAGTCTCCAATCTATATTCTTGAAAAGTGGTCAACCATCTTCTGCTAGTTTAGGCTTCCAGAGACAGGAAATTCACAACCAGCCATGGCAGTGCGTTTTAGAATATGAGCTGTGGTAGCAGCAATATTCTAACCACTTTTTCCATGCAAGTTAGGCTAGTTCTTCCTTGTCACCAGATTTAAGCCTTGGTTGGCTCAGGATACTAACAGTATTGATATTACGTCTTACTCCCTTGAGTATAGAAAAGCCATTAGGAGTTCCAGGTACTCTCCTTGGTGCTTGACTGGTAGATTGTTGTACAGCTGCTTTTCAGTCATGTCTGACTCTTTGTAACCCTATTTGGAGTTTTCTTGGCAAAGATACTGATGTGATTTGCCATTTCCTTCTCCAACTTATGTTATAAATGTTTGTTTGCTAATTGATACAAAAGAGTGTCAGTTCTCCACACCATGTTATTCTTATTAATACAGTGACTTTGTATTAATGTTGACCCACTCTTCCAGCCCAAAGTATTTTGTGAATAATATCAAATACATTCTTACCTCTTCTTTTTGAGGAAGGTATTGTAGACAAAAGACTGAAGTTTATTAACTTGCTTCTTAACAAAGATATCAGAGAATCAGGGGCTCCTAAATCTCATCCAATCTGCCATACCTTTCAAGAGAATTACTTGGAAAGTTCACTGACAACTTTACTTCTATCTACTCTTGGTTGTGTTAGCTATGGCAATTTTCATAGACTTGTCAAATTGGAAGAAACCCCAGAGCACTTATAGTCTAAGCCTAAGTCCCTATTAATCCCATGTGCCACATCTTCCAACAAAGTGTTTTCCAGGTTCCACAGAACCATCTTAAGTGATGGGAAGTCACTGCTCCTTGAAGCAGCCCATTTAATCTTGGAACAGTTCTAAATGTTTTGCAGTTTTGTTTATGTTGAGTCAAAAATCTCCTTCCCTGTGATTTTTATCCACTGCTCCTAGTTCTTGCCACTGGGGTCAACCCTAGACCAAGTTTAATGCTCCTTCTGCATATTAATCCTGCAATTTGATTGCAGTAATGCTATTCCTTCTGTATCCTCCTTTCTGCAGGCTAAACCTCAGTTCCTTCAACTGATCCTTGTATCACATGATTTTGAGTCTCCTCCCCATTCTACTCATGTTTCTTTGTGCTTAGAGTTAGGCCTCAATTGTGCCAGATAATGACATTCTCAGCATCTTTCTACCTGTTTATGTATTCTCCCCCCTCGCCTCCCAAGGGGATTCCAGTTATGTGGGTGGCAGCTCTTCCTACTCCTCTCAATTCAGTACAGTGAGCTCTGACTTCATTGTGTTTGCTTAGTGTATGTTTTTAGTCATGCATAATTTCATTTGTCATTTGGAAATGTTCTTTGTTTTCATCGACAGTGACAAGACATGGTGCTCATCATGGCCTTCCTCATCTTTCTTTTCTTGGCTGGGGCCAGTCTGATTGCAGTTGCATGCTTTCTTTAATAAGATCTCCTTTTACCCTTCCTTCCCATGATTCAAAGCATGTGCAGATCTCTTTGAATATGGCTCCCATATGCCATGGCATCCTCAAGGAGCTTAAAATACTTAAAGCTCGTGGAATCTGGGTTATGAAAAGCACAATGCTGATTCACTCTTCCATTTGATTTGCTTTTCAAGCACTTTTATAGCAATTTAACAGGTATTCCACATTAGAGAGAGGAAGAAAAAAAACAAGGATGAGGCTGACTACCCCCTTTCTCCATTTTTTGGCTTCTTTTATGAACTCCCCTGCCCTGACTTGTATTATATTTTTTGTATATATTTTATCTTCCCTAACAAATCATAGCTTCTTGAGGATTGGTACCATGTCATACGTGTGTATATGTACGTGTGTACATACACACATGTGTCATGTATGTGTGTTTGTTCATACGCACAATATCCTTTTTTGTACTAAAATGCCTGTCATTTATGTAGTAGAAACAATTAATTTCTTGAACAAATGAATGAACAAATATATGCACAGTCTTAAATTTATTGTTCATTTGACTCTAACTTTCCTTCTTTATAGGTTTGAAGTAGCTTCCTTTTTAGTTTACAACTTGGCTTAGTGAAAAAGTGCAAGATCTCATTGGACTCTGTGTTTATGTGATGTAGTATTGGCATGTCCAAATCACACCCCAGGGTCGAGATCAAGAAAGTCCCTTCCAGCTCTCCACCTATAATCCTGTGAAAGAACCTGCATCTTTACATTATGATGAATGAAAAGTCCAAGAGATATAGTTTTGGGTAATTAATAATCAATTTATTAATTATGGCTAGCAAGTAATTAATAAAATGAGGTTAATGGCACTCTTGGAAACCAAAGAGGAATCATGAAGACTGCAGGACATTTAAATACCCTTGGAAGAGAGGGCATTTCCAACAGGAACAAATCTATTTGATTGATTAACAATTAATGAGAGAATAAATATTATAATGAGAGGTAGGGATATTTTAATAAGTGGCAGATGGATGTAACTGATTATGTCACTCTTGAACAAAGAGACTCATTTCTACCCAGACCACCCCCACCTCCTGTAATGTAGACAAAAAGATCTATTCTCTACCCACCATTATAGAATAATAATGGGGTTAAGGTAAGAATTCTACCTAGATAAGATGGTCTTTACCCTTTGATCAGAACTAAGCTTTCCCAGTTGGATGGGGTCCCACCCAAGATTGAACCCAGTCTCATCACCACCCTGTCCACTCCCTGTCTCCCTTGATCTAGTAATTAAATGAGGAAATAGAAAAAGAAAAAAACCCTGAAACCACCCCCCCAACACATTATTAGTTAATTGGTTATTAATAATTATTTCTCTCAACATGATAGGGACAGTGATGAAAATGGCAAGGATAGGGTGAGAAGTGGCACATATGGGCAATGCCAAGCATTGGTGATCTGCATGTTTATCCACTGCTAAGAATAAACCTCTGATGAATAACTAGTGTGATTGGCATGATGAGGAAGATAATTAACTGATTAATAAACATTTATTGGGGCAGCTGGGTGGCGTAGTGGATAAAGTACCAGCCCTGAAGTCAGGAGGATCTGAGTTCAAATATGACCTCAGACCAAACACTTGACACTTACTAGCTGTGTGATCCTGGGCAAGTCACTTAACCCCAATTGCCTAAAAACAAAACAAAACAAAACAAAACAATACAAACATTTATTAAGTGTCTACTACCTGTTAGACATTGTGCTAAGCACTGGGGATATGAAGCAGTACTGTCTCTGAAGAACAGGATATAGTATGTAGAATATCTTATATGTACATGGGATCCTCTGTGTGTGTGTATGTATATACATATAGTATATCCTTTATCTATCTATCTATCTATCTATCTATCTATCTATCTATCTATCTATCTATCTATCATCTATCTATCTATCTATGCAAGATCTAATGCATGTAGGCATATACACACAAAGCAAGGTCATTTTGATAGGGCACAAAGAACTGGGGTGGGGAGTGGATCATGAAAAGTGTCATTCAGGAAATGGAACATGAGTTGTTTTGAAGGAAACTAGGGATTCAAAGAGGCAGTGCTGATAAGTACAGTTTTGGCATGAGAGCTAGCTAATGCCAAGGTAAGGAGATGGGAGATGTAATGTCATATGTGAGGAACAGTAGAAAGCCCATGGTGGCTAGACTACTTCTACCTGCTACTTTGCCCTCCTATTCCTTAACCTACCCACCCCTCCAAGAATTCTTCCCTTATCCTTCTCCCCTACCCTATCCTCTTGCTCTTTTATTTCTTTCTGAATTTAGAAGTCTTTTATTCCTATATATATATATATGTTGTTCCCACTTTAACCCATTCTCGATGAGAGTAGGTTTCCAGCATTACCCACCCTCCCCAGTTCTAGCTTCTTCTGTATCAATTTTTCTTTTTATGCCTCATTTGTATGAGATAAATCCTCCTTTTTATCACTCCCTATACTTTAACATTTTTAGAATCACCCAATCATACTCAGCTCAGCCCAAGTCTTTCTTTCAAACTACCCAAATAATAATGACAGTCATAAGAGAACTGATAATATTTTCACACATAAAAAGTAAACAGTTTGACCTTATTGGTCCCTTATAATTGGTCTCTAATATTTGCCTTATATTTCTCCTAGGTGTTATATATCAAATTTTCCCTTAAGTTCAGCTGTTTTTGTTACAAACACCCGAAAGTTTTTCAGTTTGTTGAATGTCCACTTTTTTTTTACTTATTATTATACTTAACTTTTCTGGGTAAGTTATCCTTGGCCAGACCTCAGCTCTTTTGCTCTTTGAAATATGGTATTTCAATGCCTACTATCCTTCAGTGTAGTAGCTGCGAGGTCTTGTGTAATCCTTATTGTAGCTCTATGATATTTAAATTTTTTTTTTCTTGGTTGCTTCTCAAGTTATCTTAGGAGAACAACTGACTTATGTCTGACTTTACCCTGACTTATGTTTATTTCTGCTGCTCTCCATTCCCTCTGAGACAATGTTTTGTCATTTTTTTACGGAGGAAATTTGGAGAGCCAAAAGTTTTCTGACCTACTCTGCTCATCTTCCCAGAATCCTCTCCACAGTTTAAGTTTGACTTTGAGATGAAATGAGACACTTATAAGTCACTGAATAGGTTATAAAAGGGGGTTTACTTTGATTTAACACAGTAAGTTTACTTTCTTTCTTTCTTTTTTTTTAGGTAGTTGGGGTTAAGTGACTTCCCCAGGGTCACACAGCTAGTAAGTGTCAAGTGTTTGGTCTGAGGCCAAATTTCAACTTAGGTCTTCCTAATTGCAGGGCCGGTGCTCTATCCACTGCAGCACTTAACAGCCCCATAAGTTTACTTTCTCTGAATGAGTTCTTGTATCTCTTGTCTCACTAGGGTGTATATAATGACTCATGTGATCTTCAGAAATCCACCAAGTTGGAGGGGCCAAAATTCTACATGGGTGGAACTTTTTATCTCCTTAGGTGGATCAAGAAGTGTCAAAGGAGGTTGGGATCAATGAAGGTCAAGAGATAGCTTTGTTGCCTTTGGGAATCCCTATCATAGAAGGAAAGCAGGATGGGTACCATGTTCTAGAGGTTTTTTTGGGGGAGGGAGGCAAGGGTCTCACTCATGTTGTGAGGAAACACTGATTGATATTAGTCATATCACAAACCACCCCTTGGTGGCAAGGCCTTAATGATCTTCTAAAGAACTTCTACCATTTACATGCTTTTAGGGCTTTTATTGGATAGTCCTGACATGGGCAATTTTAAGGAGGAAAGGGGAAAATGAGAAAAAAATCAAGCAAAACAAAAATTTATACCACTCTCCCTGAAACTCCTTCTAATTAATGAGAGA
Organism: Phascolarctos cinereus; assembly: GCF_003287225.1. Classification (NCBI taxonomy): domain Eukaryota; kingdom Metazoa; phylum Chordata; class Mammalia; order Diprotodontia; family Phascolarctidae; genus Phascolarctos; species Phascolarctos cinereus. The sequence continues at coordinate 80,225,967 of NW_027555958.1, forward strand.
AAAAGAATTATAAAAAGAAGAAGAAAATGTGGAAGAGAATAAAAGCCAGAGATCCTAGGCATTCCTTCCCTTCTCTTCTTCCCCAATCAGAATCAAGACTAAGCAACTGGACCCTGGATTTTCTTAGAGTTGGTTTTCCAGCCCTTTTCCCACTTATGTATCATTGTCTGATCTAGGTGCTCTGCCACTGTGGTCTCATCTGGACCAGTCAAAATTACATCATCAGTTTGGTAGCATACCTCAGTGCCATAAGGATGGGGGGCCTCTTTCCAGTCTCTATGACAATATGAGAGAGAGGCCAGGTAGCTCTGAAGAATGATGACTAAGGTGTGTTGGACTTCAGGGTGAAAGAAAAGTGCTCCAGACTTATGTTATCCATAGGAATTGAGGGGAAAAAACACATTGAGAAGCTTAATAACTCTATATCACTTATCCTGGGCCTGGACTACCTGGTCTACAATGTTGTGATGTGGAACAGTGATAGAGATATGTATGATAATTTTATCCAGTCCTCCGTAGTCCACTGTAAGCTGCTAGATGACATCTGCTTTCCTTGTAGGTAACAGAGATTTGTGTTAAGAGGAATTGTTATAACAAAGTCCTCTAGATTCCTTCACTTCCATCACTTGATATATTTCATATATTTATCCTCCCTGGAGACTGATAAACATCATATAAAATTATGGTGTTGACTATACAGAATGGTTCAGGTAATTCCAATGGTTTCCATTTGGCCCTCCCCACAATAATAGCCAAAGGTTCTTGAAAGGCCCTGCACAGATACCGTACTCATAATACTCTCCCTTCATAGTCTGTCCTCTCTATAGCTTCACTTGAATGTTCAAAATCAGGCAGGGTCTTTAAAGGATATTTTAAATTTTGAAGGGGCTGAAGGCCCCAGGTGGCTCAGCACTGCTTTTCACTGTTACACTTTTATTAGCACCACCACCGTCTGGCTGTCAATTGCTTTCTTATCTATGCCATATTTCAGGAGCCATATCCAAAGCTTCCTTACAGAGAGAGTATCTTTATCCCTTGCCTGGCTAGCATGACACCTTGTTTTATGACTCCTTCCAAGACAGCTTATTTGTACTGACAACAGTACTTGTCTAACCCATAACTGTGCTGCACCCACTTCCTGCTCAATTTTCATTAAGTGATGGGTTTATATCAGTATAGCTGCAAATGTGGGGAGATTCATAGCTTAAGTCCAAAGCCATTCTGATGGGGCTCCACCAAAAATATGGGATCTAATTGCCCCTGGGGCAGACTGGACATAGGATGGGGTAGGTCATGGGACTGGGGGCAGAATGAATTCAATTTATCTTTATAAATTTCATTCTCTCTTCCCCCCCCAACCCCCATAAGAGGGATTGGTTGCAATGGAAATTCTTCTTTACTAGTGCAGGTGTGAATAATTCCCCATCTCAGCCTCTTTAAAAGGGACACAGAGCATTTACCATCTGGAGACTTTAATAAATTTGGTTGACTCTATAAAAATGTATCCTAAGAGAGCTTCCTCAGCCTATGGGAGTCAGTTTTGCAGAGCCTCTTACCTCTTAGACCACACCCTCAGGAGCCATTGCTCCAAGGACTTTTCTGGTTTCTGTTTAACTTCCCCTAGAACAATTTCAGTTCCATTAGGGCAAGGAGTTGCCCTACCAGGAAGATTTTATATGATTTTGAAGATGCTGATTTGACAGAATGTTAATTTCATCACCACAAAACATCAAAAAGATAGCATCTGATATTTATATAATAAAGAAAATAAAAATTAACCTTGGAAATTGCCAACCGTGAAAACCCACCCCTCAAATATAGAGGTATTCTGGTTGAGCTGGAACAAAATTATTTATTAAAAAAAGAAAGAGGTTACACATGCATGCCAGGATAAAAGGCCACACTGTAGAAGAGGCAGAGGTAATTTTTGCTTGCAAACCATGAAGGGGAGGTCAAGAGAGAGATTAGGGTGGAGAATGGACAGTCTATTCCAGGAACAGGTGGGACACAAAAGCAGGATGTTTTACAGTCAGGGTTGGGAGTCAACATTTCTATGCAGAGGAATTGTCTGCCAAAGCTATCTTGTACACGTATAACACCCTTTGTTTCATTCATATTTCCTCCCTACTTTTTATCATGGAATCACTGCTAAAGATTTGTCTTACTGTGGCTTCGTAGTCTCACTCACTGTCTAGCTCTATCTCTGGGCCAAGTCACTCTTCTGCCGACCCAGGCCTCTTGGCCGCCAGAGTGTTGCTTTACTCTTTCACAGAGAACTGAAACTTGGCATTACAGTAGCTTCATGTGCAGTAGATAGAGCACTGGGCTTAGAGTCAGGAGTTCAAATCTGGCCTCAGATACTTACGAGCTGCATGATCCTGGGCAAGTCAGTTAATCTTTATTTGCCTCAGTTCCTCATCTGTAAAATGAACTAGAGAAGGAAATGACAAACCAATCCAGTATCCTTGCAAGAAAACCCCAAATGGGGTCACAAAGTCAGATTATGACTGAAAAAAACTAAACAGCCCTCCACCTCTGCTCCCTTAGATAGGTTCTGAGCAGTTTCTACCTTCCAGGTAGTGAATGGCAGTGCACAGAGATATAGCCTCTCTTTTTCCAGGCTATTAGGTTTTAGATCAGTTCTGGGCTGGGTACCTTCAGTGAAAAGATAATGGTGATTAAGTAGGACATTTACCAAATCCTTATCTCTTCAGGCTAAGTCACAACTAGACAATATACACCCATCCAACAATCACAAAATAGCTCTGGGCTCAAAGTCTCCCAGTTAATTCCATAGGTTTCCTGCTGGTCAAACGCAAATGAATATCTGGAAAGTATCACATTATCTTCTTTGTCCCTTTCAAATAACAAAATTGGCAGTCTGATAAAAGCACTTTCATATATCTATTATTTTTAATTTTCCTCAGCCCTATGAAAAGTCATTTACAAAATTTAGTTGGATCTGTTTCCAAAACATATCTTGCATCTTTTTTCTCATGGCCACAACCTTGTTCAGCTCCTTATCATGTCTTCCTCTGGTGATTGCAACACTTTCCTCATTTGAAGTCAGGAAGCCTCTAGTTCAAATTCCTTCTCAGATACTTACCAGCTGGGTGACCCTAAGCAAGTTACTTAACCTTTGTTTGCTTCAGTTTTCTCAATCATAAAAATGGGAATGATAATAGTACCTGTCTCACAGGTACCGTGGCTTTTCCTTGCAGTTATTCTGGACCGGGACCCAACCATGTCCTCACAGTCCCCAAATTGAGGAGTCTAAAATATCGTAGCCTTTGGAGACTATGCAAGGAAAAATGATGACAGCCATGATAGAGGAAGGAGGAAGCACTAAATTAGGGGTGGAGAACCTATGGCCTCTAGGCCACATGTGGCCTTCTAGGTCCTTGGGCACAGCCTTTTCACTGAATCCAAGTTTTACAGAACAAATCCTTTTATTAAAGGGATTTGTTCCATGAAGTTTGGATTCAGTCTAAGGGCCACACTTGAGGACCTAAAGGGCCATGTGTGGCCTAGAGGCCCCAGGTTCTCCACTCCAGCAACTAAATAGTAGGAATGGATGCTAGGACAAACTATTAGAAATTAAAAAAAAAAAGAGGTTGAAAGACCAAAAGTCCAAAAGAGAACAATAAAGTTTAAGCCCAATACCCAATTTAAACCAACATAAAAGCTCATAAGGAGAAAATAAATTGAAATTGAACAAAAGCCATAACTTCAATCCCACAGTTAAAAAGTAGAATCCCCAAAGATTGCAGAAGAGCAAAACAAAACTTCAGATTAGTTGAAAAGGAAATAAACCAATTTTTGGACGACAATGAAGTCACAAATAAACAAGATGAATAATAGTACAGATAGACCACATGGCAGAGAATATCTCAGAAGTAGTGGAGTCTCTAAGAAAGAAAATGCCAGATTTAGTATTCAAAAATATAGAATTGAAAGAAAAATTTTGCAGGAGTGAGGCAAAAGAAAACTTTAAAAGAGAATACCTGAATTCTATGCAACCCAAAGCTGCCTTTAAGACAGGATGTGCAAAATAACTTAAATGTCATAACGTTTTAAGAAAAACATGATAAATTAAAAAAAACTATCTGCATTGACTGTCTAGGTCATAGAACATTAAAAAAAATTCTTCAGTAACTTTGGATGCATAGCCTTGCTCTTTATCAAAAATTCATTTTGGAAATTTCAAATAAATTTCTTTTGGAAAGAGAGCATTCTTCATTTTACTACACTTGAGAGTTGTTGCTATATTTTTAAAAAAGGAGTTCCAGTTTTAAAGAATACTTTAGGAGAACCAGGAACTGACAACATTTCCCTTTCTTAACCCAATGACCCTTCTCCATCGATAAATATATACATATACACTTTGCATAATAATTACTCAGAGTTGAAATCCAACGATTTATGTAATTACCTAGTCTCTGTAGTCTAGTATTTCCCCAATGATCTAAAATTTCTAACTTGACTTGGTCTCCATTTCCACTACTCTCTTTAATTTAAAATCCTTCCACAGCGAACCTCCATGTCAACTAAGCCAAGTAAAGGAGTGAGTGACCTCTTGCCAATTTTTTTTGAGAACATCCAGTGGCAGAAAAACTAAGGGCTTAACTTTATACCCATTTTCAGTTATTTTACCAAGTTTTATTTTCATTGGAAGGGTACTTGAAAACTGCCTCATACCAACACCCAAACTAGATTTCAAGCCAGTGTTCTGGTTGATGAATAGATGGGGAGGTTCAGCCCACCATTTTATTGACTGCTTAGCAACATGCTGTTGAACTATTTGGGGTGAATGTAATATGTGTGTGAAGAAAGCTGACATGATAAGATGACTTTTAAAAAATACATTACTTCCTACTCAAAAAGAAGTGTCATGGATGTAGTCATGGGCCACCTTTGAAACTGTAGTAAATTGGGATTCAGATGAGTATTTCCAGTGGGTCCAGATGCTTTTTGAAAGAAAGAAAGCACCTTCTGTTTCTTTTGGGGGGAGGGGGGAAGAAAAAAGTTACTTTTCCTATTTTTTTCACTTTTGAAGACTTAGCAAGTTTTTTCAACTTTGAGGTAAAAAAAATTGTTTGAAACTTTAGATAAAGTAATTAAAATTAAAGGTGCAAATAAATTGGTGTAAAGGATTGAAATTGCACAAACTGTAACTAAATAAACACATAAGCATTTTATGCAGGTAAATCCCATAAGCTCCCATCCACTGTGAAGGAGTGCTATATCTGTAAAAACCCAACAGCTCCCCAGCCTTCCCAGCAGCATCTTTCATCGATTGATTCTGGGCTTGCAGAATCCAAGCCAGCAAAATACTTTCCACTTTATAAAATCTTTAAAACCGCCAGGGGAGATGTCCTGGCCTTCCCAGTCTTGGAGCAGAAAGGGCTCCGGCAGACCACATGGAAAAAACATAAGGGGACCAGATTTTCCACGCTGTAATTTAGCACGAGAGAGGGTCTCCCTTCCAGCACCAGAAGTCTTAAGAGGTGAATGGTATTCTGACACATATTACTAAGTTTTCAAAGGTGGATAAAGGAGGAATTTTAGAAAGGATTTCTGAATATCCACATACAAAGAGGATTGTGTTTGGTCCCTCCTCTTCTTTATGTTCTTGCTCATTTGATTTGATTTTGACAGGGAAAAATGATCCGGCTTCTCTGACTGGGCTTTTTGCTATTGGCTCCATTACGTATTTAGCTTAAAAAAAAGGAAGAGAGAAAAAGAAACAATCTTTTCACTGCATACCTTTCTCATATATTTTGATTCAAATTTTATTAATAAAAGATAAGTCTAGATTACTTCATTCATTCAATCAGTATATATTTATTGAGAACAGATGTGTGAAGTACTACCTGGGATCTTTTAACAATTATTTGCACTAATAACTGTATCTAATGAGATTTTTTAAAAAAGGAATTAATTTGCTCATACATTCATATAACTCACATTTGTTGAACAAACTCCCTTGCATAAAGTACTGTGCTAAACACTACATCTTTATTTTGGGGGGAGGGGTCTGGATTTGTAATTTCTTAGGTGTAAGGAGTTCCCTGGTGAAAAAATTCCCTCCACCAATGCAGTTGATAATTGCTCTGCCATTACTTATAGAGTATCCTTATTTAGAAACCCTAAATTCTTGAAGTGTTATTATTTAAGCCCAGTTGAACTAACTTTTATTCAACAAACATTTAATAAACACCTTCTATGTTCAAGGCAACATGCTTTATTTTCTGTTCTCACAATGCTTTCCTATAATTTCATGAAATGAATATCATCTCTTTCACAAATTCCTAGCTAATTGATACTTTTCTCAAATTCAGCTAAATCCTTTTGGTGGGACTCTACATATGTTATTATTGAAAAGATAATATTTTATCAGCTTCGAAGTTCATATGTATATGCACATGTACAAATATACATAGAAAATTCTAAATCTGATAAAATATTTTCATATACGTACATATATGCATGCCAAATTACTGCAAATTCTTAGAACCAAATTATTCTTTATGGCTTGTATTCAATCTTTAAACTTATGTGCCCTAATTTAGATAAGGCTTTGGGTAGATCAGACATTACACAAACAAATATTTTGCTTATATGTAGAATTCTGATTTTGTGTATTTTTTCAGGAGATGCTTTTCAAAGGCCTTTTTTTTTTTTACTGGAAATGAACTCCTTAAGTAGTCAAATAAGGGCAGTGAGAATGAATAAATTATAGGAGAACAGTTCAGTTTTTCTCCTATAAACTTTTGAAATGTGGATCTCACAATTTATTAGTCAGGCAAGGGAGAGCTCAGTCTGGCTTCATGCATATGATTAGATAATTCTCAGGAGAAAATATATGGATGTGTTTGATTCAGACTTGAGTGGTCTTGAATATGTTCTCTACGTATGATCATTCATTTTCATTTCAGCCAAACAATTTATTTTTGGTCATCTTCCTTAAAGAATGTTACATTTGGAGGTTCAACGAAAACTGAGTATTGATCAAGATCTTTGGTTAATCATAGTCTCTGACCTTTGTGTGATACTTTGAGGTTTCTAAAGCATTGCCCTCATCACAATCCTATGAAGTGGATAGGTGATACGAACATTATCATCTCCATTTTACAGATGAGGAAACTGAAGCTCAGATAGGTTAAATACTTGAACATGATCACCTAACTCCCAAGTTTCAGAGTGTTGTTGTTGTTTAATCAATTAGTCATGTCTGACTGTAACTCCACTTGGGATTTTCTTGGCAAAGACACTGGAGTGGTTTGTCATTTCCTTCTCCAGCTCATTTTACAGATGAGGAAACTGAGGCAAACAGGATTAAGTGACTTCCCTAGAATCACACAGCTAGTAAATGTCTGAGACAGGATTTGAATTCAGGTACTCTGGACTCCAGGGCTAGTGATCTATCCCACTGTGCCACCTCAGATGTGGACTTTAAATATATATCCCGAGGCTCTATCCAAATCTAGCATTCTTGTCACTTCTTGGCCATCAGTTGGGATGAAAGTAGAGGCACAGACTTCATCAATTTCACTGTCATTCTGCCTACCACTGACCAAGTTTTTGGGACTCTTTTCTCTGGGTATGGTCTTGGGAACATAACCCTCTTCTTCATCTCCTGAATCCTTCCTCAGCAGTAAGTCTGAGACATCAAAGTACTTCTAGGCCAGCTGTCCAGGCAAACAAAAGTCCCTCGCTTACTGCTTCTGGGGGTCTAGATTTGTTTAGCTTAGGAATAAAGTCTTGGATTTCCTATAAACTTTTCTTCACTCATGCAAATATAATTTGTTCAAGACTCAGTTGCTTTTTCCCTTGACTGTTCTAAGGTATCAATATATCTTTCCTGGTTTATCTTTTTGAGCTTCCTGGCCACTGAGGAAGTCCTGGCTCCATTTGCCTTGTTGTCTCACAACTGAAAACTTCTCTATCTGTTGTCTCCCCAATTAGAATGTGAGCTGCTTCTTCTTCTCTTCTTCTTCTTCTTCTTCTTCTTCTTCTTCTTCTTCTTCTTCTTCTTCTTCTTCTGCTAAGCAATGGGGTTAGGTGACTTGCCCAGGGTCACACAGCTAGTAAGTATTATATGTCTGAGGCTGGATTTGAACTCAGGTTCTCCTGAATCCAGGGCTGGTGCTTTATCCACTGTGCCACCTAGCTGCCCCCAGAATGTGAGCTTCTTGACAGCTCTCTACTTTCTTTTTTGTACCCTGAGTACTTTCCACATAGTAAAGGCTTAATGAATGGTTTTTCATTTATCCCTACCCCTTTAGCCCTGGTAGGCTATCATGGTAGACCTCATTCATTGGAATCATAGACTCTTGGAGTAGCAAGAGTCAATAAGGTCAATTATAAGATATCTTCTATGTGTAGGATACTGATCTAGATGCTGAAGTAGACACGAAGATGATAAACATGCACTCTTATGCCAGTGTGTTAAAGAAGATGAGAACCCACTGGGAGTAGAGGTGGAGAGGAATACTGAGCCTCAGAGTTGCCCTTGGGTCATAGTTTCTGGTGTGTGATAAATAGTTGGATTCAGTGGTAGATGAGTGAGGGCTGCTGGTGGGTCATTTAAGGGAGTCAGAGAGTGGAAGTATTGCTGGCACATATTTCAATTCCACAAGCATATATTGGGTCGTCAGAAAACATTTGGTGAGAGCCAGTGGAGGTGATGGTGATAAATTGTGTCAGGATGAGAGTGAATAAATTCTGTGCTTGGGAGAGACTTGGTTGAAACTTGCAGGCTTGTGGTATCTTCAGTATTTGGTCCTGCATCTCCCTACGTGTTGTTATCAAAGTACATGTGGATATTCACAGGTGCCTGTCATTTCTACCTCAAGACTTCTATTCCAGAGCCCATGCAAAATATGCACCCAGATTGGGGGAAAATTTCCCCAGTCCTTTCCTAGGATGCTTTATTATTTTTTTAATTAAATTTATTTTTACTACATATATATATATATATATATATATATATATATATATATATATATATATATATATATATATGTGTGTGTGTGTGTGTGTGTGTGTATACATATAATATTAAATCTCTCTAGCTCTTCTTCCTTGGGGTGGGGGTAGAGAAACCCTTGTAACAAATATCTACAATTAACAATTCCTACATTGGACAAATCTAAAAAGTGTCTCATTTTGTACCCGAAATCTGTCTCTTCTCTCTCAGGATATGGATCATATGCTTCATCAGTGGTCCTCTGGAATCATGGTTGGTCATTAATTTGATCAGAGTTCTTCAATGATTCAAAGTAATTTGTTCTTATAGAGTGCTATTATTATCCCCATTTCATAGATGAGGAAACTGAGTCACAAAGTGATTAAGTGACTTGCTCAGGGTTACACAGCTAGTAAGTGTCCGAGACAGAATTCAAAATCTGGTCTTCTTGGCTTCAAGTCTACCACTCTAAGAATTGTGCCATCTTAGCTCTTTTCTAGAATATTCTGAAGAGAATTTCCAGACTTCCCCCAAACTATAATGATCTTGCTTCCTTCAGACATCTGAGGATGTCTGGCACTTCATTATGCACTTTTCTAATGTATTTTTGTGATATCGCATGTTAGAATTATTTGTGTTCATTTCCTTGCTCCTCTCTGTAATTCCTACCCCTACTTCATATAATGAGGACAGGGACCATATCTTATCTAAACTTTAAATTTGATCAACATTTAGCACAGTGCTTTCTGTGCACTATAGGGAATTAGTATGTGTTTATTGAATTAAATTGAATGAAAATAGACCATAATCACAGTGATGGAATCTCTGTCTTCCAACTCCTGACTGTTTTAGGGAGATCATAAACATAGACATGGATCTAGTCATTAGACACATGACCCAATGAGCTGCTTAGTTTTTCTTTTTTTAAAGAACCCAATAGAGATGATCAATTCCTACCAATTTAGAGAATTAATCAATGAAAAGAATGTAAGTTTCAGTGCTCCAGTACAGAACTGTCCAGGCTTAGAATGACACATATTGATTCTTTCACACTTTAGCCATTGCTTGCAGGGTCAGTATTAGGTAAAATTGGAAGCAGGTACAATTGATCATTGGTGTCTTCCCAGCATCATTTTCAGTTCTTCCTCTTTTTCCTCACTCTGTTGTTTCCTTACTTCCTCCTCAGTGCTCATAGGATCATATGTAAAAAAGTTTGTAATGGTCTTTTGAGATCATTTGATCCAACTCCTTTGTACAGGTGATTAAGTGAAGGCCTATTGAGGTTGTGACTTGTCCAGAATCACATAATCAGGACAGATCCAGCATTCAAATCCAGGACCTCTGATTCCAAATCCCATTCTTTTGCCACCAAAACACTCTTCTGGACCCCCATTTCCAGAGAGAGTCTTTCTTTCACCATGCTATAATGCCTCTAAAGTCTAAGTCAGCAAAAACCTGCAAGGAGATTGAAAAGATATTTATATTTTAAAAGGAAACAATTGAAGAACAAAAAGACCTCCAAAGGGATAATTCTCTAATTGGGGAACTCCAGGCACTGTGATGATTAGTAGAGGAGCTATTTTCATACGGCAGCTTACCTCAGACTTCTCGTATCACACGGGATTTGGCAATTCCCTTCTCTATTAAATTAAGGAGTTAAATCTGATCATCTTTAAAATGGCTTTCAGCTGTAAATCTTGAATTATTTAAATAAAATTATTTAAAAATCAAATCACAATAATTTAAGATTCAGAGCTGGAAGAGATTTCAGTTTGTTAAATCAATTATGCCATTTACTTTGGAATTAAAAAAAAGAATAAAAAATTCTCCATGAACGTACTTTATTTTTTTTACTATTAACAATAATTTTAGACATCACACACTTTATTTAACAATTATTATGCCATAATGATGTCTCATTCATTTGCATTGTTTAGAAGAAATGGGTTTTCCACATAATGAAAGCTTACCTTTAAGTTCTGACATCAAAATAGAATTTCACCATTTTTGTGGGAATCTTTTAAAAATGTGTTATATACTTCTCTGTCTTCTTAAACAGAATATGTTGAGTATAATTTAATATTGCTTTTTATGACTCAGAGTCAACACTATATGCTATGTTATAATATCTATTTGCCCCCTACATTAAATGGCACCATATTCCTGTGCTTTTAAAAATTCTTCCATCTGCTTTTTATAGTTTTTCAGTCTCTTCCCCTCCTGGCTGGCTGTCAGCTGTCACTTTTCACTTCCTTTAGGATCCTTGCCTCCAACCATTTGTACTACTCCTTGTATTTTTCTTCTTCTGAGATGCTATGGACTGGGAAATCATAACCAGCGCTGTTAAAATTGTGTATAAAGTAAGGGTTAATAGGCATCTAAATTGGAGCCTTAGTTTCTTTTTGTTAGGTGTAAAGTAAATGGACTTCATGAGCTTTATTTTAGCTTTTTATTTTTATTAAAAAGGTTCCAGACTGTATTTTGAATACTTAAAGATGGAATATGTATGTATGTATATACACACATATGTGTAGATATATATATAGATATATATATATATCTATATATATATACACACATAGAGACATATATGTGTATATTTATTAGATATATAGGATAAGCAAGAGAGGAGATAAGGTTATTAACCTTAGCAACTGGAAGGATGGTGGTATCTTCAACAATAATTACGAAATACTGAAGATGAGAGAGTTTTGGAGGAAAGACAATGAGTTCTGTTTCATACATGTTGAATTTGAGGAGCCTGTGGGACAACCAGTTTGAAATGTATTAGTATGAAATACTTCAGAACTAGTGTGAGATTCTTAGAGTTGTTGTTATTTCTAATTCACTTTGCTGCCACTTATTGTGAATACTTACTCTGTGATTCTAGTTATGCACTACTCACCCCATATCCTAGTAGATGGTTTCATGAATTGTCATGAATTGGCCAAAAATATTCATCACTACCAAAATAATCCAATAAGCATATTCTAGGTAAGACATAGTGGTACACCTTAGGAATGAATATACAAGACAAAACACAGTTCCTATCTCCAGGAATTTATATTCTAGTGGGAGAATACAATTGACTATTTTAAATACAATTTGCACGCTTAAATAAAATTCTAATTCTTATTGCAGCTGTTATTGCCTCCCTCCCCACCCCCTTGTATTAATTTTGTATATATTTACATATGTTATATATTATCTCTCCCTGTAGAATGTAAGCTCCTTATTATTTAATTTCTATCTTTGTATTTCTGGTATCTAGGGCAATGCCTGGCACATAGTAAAGTAGTTGATTAATAAATGTGTATTGGTTGACTGACTAGTTGATTGATTCATGTTGGCTTGGGTATTAATTAAGCAAACTTCCAAATGCCCATTTATAAAATTTTATTATCTTAATTCAACTACCAGGAAATTCTTATTCTGATCCATCAGCACGGAATGGAAGTGAGCCCAGGTTCTCAAAGTCTGTGCCAGCAGATCTCTTTCACTGGTAGGTTCTGATGTTCTGGAGAGAAGTCAGCTAGGAGCCTGGCAATGGAATTAAGTCTGAAGAGCATTGTAGTTAAATTTAGAGAGGCTCATGGGAAGGTTGACTTCCTCATCTCCTACTTATTTCTCAACTCTTCAAAAAGGGGCTCCTGATCTTAATGCTTGACCAAAATGTCTCTCTCCAAGGTTATCTTTCCTCAGGGCATAGTATCATAGGGCTGGCACTGAAAAATATCAAGTAAGTTCATAATTACCAAATCTAATGACCTTTTATCAGTCTACATCCTTCCAGATCTCTTAAAAAAAAACTGTTGATAATCTTTTTTTCCTCCGATCTGTCATTACTCTGTCCTGGTCATGTTATCCTGGCTATTTCTCTGTTTCTTCCTCTCCTTTGCCAGGTTATCATCCTGCTCCTGGTTCCTAAAGATAAGTGCCTCTCAAGATTGTATTTGTATTCCCATTCTGGGCTCAGTCATCATCTCTATGATTAGGCCTCACAAACCTACGTAGCTCCAGTCTTTCTCCTGATTTCTGGTATTACCTACCAGCTATTTGCTGGACATTTCTACCTGTATATCCTCAGAGCATCTTAAATTCAACATGTCCAAACTGGAAATTCAGTGGTTCCCTGTTGCTTCTAGGAAAAATTCCAAATTCCTCAGCTTATAATTTAAAGCTCTTCACTGTCTGGCTTCAGACTCCTTTGCCAGACTTATACAGCCTTTGTGCATTCGTAATTGCAGCCAAATTGGCCAACCTCCTATTTCCCAAATCTAACATTCAATTTCTTACCTTTGAATCTTTGTGCAGGCTGTACCCCCTGCCTGCAATGCACTCTTTCATTGCCTGCATGACTAAGTATCCTTATGTTTTTTTTTTAAGGCTAGTCTTAGGTGACAATCCTTATGGGAAACCTTTTCTGATTATCCTAGTTGCTAATATTCTATTCTTCCTCAAATTAAATTGTATTTATTTTGTTTAAGCATGTAAATTGTATTTAAAATACAGTAAATTGTATCCTCTCACTAGAATATTAACTCCTGGAGACAGGAACTGTGTTTTGTCTTGTATTTTCATTCCTAGGGTGTACCACTATGTCTCACCTAGAATATCTTATCACTTTGGTGGTTATGAATGTTTTTGGCTAAAGCAGTTCATGACAATTCATGAAACCATCTACTAGAACATGGGGTGGCTAGTGAGTGCATAACTAGGATACTCACAGATGAGTATTCACAATAAGAGGCAGCAAAGTGAATTAGAAAGAATAGTAGCTCTGGAATCAGGAATCCTGAATGCAGATGCAATTTCTGACCCTTATTTACTCATGGGACTTTGGGCAAATTATTAATTAATTTGTCTGTGCCTCAATTTTCTCATCTGTGAGGGTTGACTAGATGGCATTTAGTGTTCCTTCCATCTCTATGTCTATGAGTGAAGATTTTTTGAAGTATCTCACACTAGTTCTGAAGTATTTCATACTAATACATTTCAAACTGGATGGCCTACAGGCTTCTCAGACTTGACGTATATGAAACAGAACTCATTGTCCTCCAATACTTTCTCATCTTCAGAACTTCATAAAATTACTGTTGAAGACACCACCATCTTTCCAGTCATTAAGGTTCATAGCCTTGGTGTCATCCTTATCTCCTCTTTTGCTCATTCTACATTTCTAATCAATTGTCAAAAATCATGTAATTTCTTTTTATACAGCATCACTCACATATCCCTTTCTTTCCACTCAAACAGATGTCACCTAATTCAGGCCCTCATCACTTATCCTCTACTCTATTTCAACAGCCTTTTAGTTGGTTTCTCTGACCCAAGTTTTTCTCCATACCGATCCATCTTTCTTTGAGGTGCCAAAATGATTTTTCTGAAGGGTAGATATGACCATGAAACCACTTTCCTTAATAAACTCCAGTGGCTCTCTACCATTGCTCAGACCAAATATAAAACTCTTTTTTGTCATTTAAAACTGTTCATAATCTGGTGCCTTCCTAACTTTCCAGTCTTTTTACTCTTGACTTTGCTCCATTCAATTCTTTCTTCCTATAAGATAAGCTATCCCCTGTCTCCAATCTTTATATGGGCTGTCTCCCATGCTCAGAATGATCTACTTCCTAACTTCTAGTTCTCAGAATCCTTGGTTTTCTTTAAGACTCAGTTCAAGAGCCATCTTTTCTGGGAAGCCTTTCCCAGTGCCTCCAGACTTCAGAACCTTCTCCACTAAGATTAATATCTTCTATCTATCAATTATATATGTATATATACATATGCATATGTGTGTGTGTGTGTGTGTGTGTGTGTGTGGAGAGAGAGAGAGAGAGAGAGAGAGAGAGTCCTTCATTAGAATGTAAGCCCCTTGAGGGCAGGGATTGCTTTTGCTTTTTATTTTCATCCCCAGTACACCCTTCTATTTGGAGTTACTCAGTTCTTTCAAGTACTTGACCACTGAAACAGACACCTAAGCCTGCATCCCTTCAGGTCTGAAGCCTTTCAAAGAAGAAAACAAAAGAGTATCCTACTACAAATAAAATGCACTTAATTTTTTTTTTAATAGCAGCAGTACTCATGATTCGAACAACTGAATGAATTGACAAATCTGTTTTCATTGGGGGAAGGGAGAATAAAGGGACAACTGGTAACAAATCTCAGGAGACAAGATGTGATTTTCTCCAAGCCAAAGGTCAGCCCCCTGCTAATCTTACTACAGCTATAGTTCATTACAATGAAGAAAATTCTGAGAAGGAGGAGTGGACAGAAACAGAGTCATGGCCTCCAAGCATTGTCAAGTTCACAGCTTCTGAGACCATGCCCTATGCTTATGTTTTTGGCCTATATAGGAAATATTTATTTCTTAGACCATACTCTTTTTCTATCTTAGTAAGAAACTCTCCAATGCAAGTATTTCTTCATGTTTCTAATTTTTCTCCCTACTTGGCTTCAGGTTTTGATAATGATTCCTACTAGCTGTACTCAGAGATAGATGGTTGATTAGCTCCAGGCTTCCAGCTGTTATTAGCTCTAGGCTACATGCCAGCTGCATGTCTCAATTTCAGAAGAATGTACTTTGACTTTCAAATCATTTTGTAAGAGACAAAGAAAAGTGTTCCTTTTCCATTTTTGCTCATTTTCAGACTGCTGACCCCAGTGAAAGTTGACTTCTTCGATGTAGAATCCAGTCTATCTTATGATATTAACCCAGAAGTACAGAACCTCAAAGGGACGGCCTTCAGGCCTGACTGGAAATTGCCAGTCAACCTATCTCAAAAGCATCCATCACCAAATGAATCATGTTTGTTGAAGTAGCTTACTATTTAATCATTTAGCACAGCATAGAACTTAAAAATGAAAACAGAAAAGTTATTTTATGAACCGATAATCTAATTTTGGAGCAACTGGTTTAGACAGATAGTTTAGAGAAAGTTTCATATCATGGATTATTACTTCCGATGAGGGCTTCTTAACTGAGGATCCCTGAACTTACTTCGTAAATGTTTTGATAACTGTATTTCAAAATAATTGGCTTCCTTAGTAATCCTATTTTTTGCATTTAAAAACATTATTTTGAGAAAGGATTTGTAGGATTCACTAGAGTGCAAAAGGGTTACCGATGCAGAAAGATTAAGAATCCCTATTTAAATGAATTGGCTCCTCTATTTGTAAAACCCATACCCTAATAAATAAATGAATAGAGAATCAAGTAGACACAATATTATTACAATGATTCAAAAAAATACATGATTTTGTGGGTGTGAACATTTCCTTGCCCAAACCAGATTGTAACCTTTCCAACAAACAATCCAATGCATATTTATTAAGTACTTTCTCAGTGCCAGATATTATGCTACATTCTGAGCATACAAAGACAAAAAGAAAACAATCTCTGCCCTGACAAAGTCTGCTTTCTCTTTTAATAGACTGTTTCTATAAGTTACTGGGTTCCAAAGAGTTCATTATCTGTTGATCAACCTTCCAATGATAAGTCTTTGTGAAATCATGTCCTCAGACAATAGACACAATCTGTCTCTGGGCCTGCATTTTACATCTTCCCAGCATTGCTGAGATGTACCAGAATTTTCACTCCACTGGCAAAACCTTAGAAAACCCAGAGTCATTTTTGTATCATGGTGAGACACAAGAGTAGGATGTGAGTGAAAAAGAGAATATTGAAAAAAAGAAAAACGAGGAATGAGGAATATGCCACTTTAAGAGTGAGAGCTGCTGGTCCCATAGAGCTTACCAATGGAGGGCAGATTATAGCTATAAATAGTGGGGAGTGGGGTCCAGAGTTGCTCAGGATATACCTAATGATTGGCTTTCCTCAACCTACTTGATGGAAATAAAACGCTAAGTCTTAGACTGAAGTGCAAAGAAGTTTCTACACTCAATTACCCCTTCATGAAGTGTGAGGTTTTTCAATCAAGCATAATAGAACCAAGGGTGGCTAGCCACTGGGTGCATGAAAGATCTGCCAGTATCCTGATGGCCCTTTACTAAGCAAAACACACTTTGTAGGGAGCAGGAGAGAGTCCTGCATGTGAACACTATCAGTTAGAGAGCTAGTTATGGAAGAAGAACACTGTTCTTGAGGGGGAATTGTTCCTTCACTCTCTGGGAGGGATTGGGGAGGGACTTCTCTATGCTTCTCTCTACACTTCTCCCCTATGATATCTTACAATGTTGTTGCTCACTTGATAGGAGAAACTGAACCAGCAAGGAACAGGCCCAATGAATCAAGGCACACGAAAAGAAGAGTTTTGTGGGGAGGGAGTTTTCCCCGTCTACCAGAGTCAAACCACAGGGAGGAACAGGCCTGAAGAGCCTAGTGAGCAATTTGCTTGGAAGAAATGCTGTACTCAGACAATGCTATATGAGGACAGCATGAGATGATATAATTCCTTTCAGTGCTCGAGGTATGAATTCCCCGGACCATATGTGTTTACTAAATATGTGCTTCTCTAATAGTGAATTCTATGCACTCTTCCCACTGATACTGGGGGACAGTGTGTCCTAGGTTTAATGAGGGGGAAGTTTTGTTACTACTATTCATTACATGCCATTTTAGTAAAAGTCTTTGCTTTGAGCTAATTGTGATTTCTGATTGTCTATTGAAAGTAAATGCATTGGTAAGGGTTGCTGAGCTGTAGCTTTAGGAGTTCAGACTCAAAAGAGTGTCTTTAACCTGGAATAATCATCCCCAGGGTGACACAATGCCATGGAAAATAGTGATTTATACCTCAATTTTGTATAGATATGAGATTGCCTTCAGGAGATTTGAAAATAGAGTCTAAAATACAACAAATGAAAACTAAATATTTATATACCTACTAGGGACACCAAGATGAAAAACACAACTCTTACTGTCTTTCATACTTTTTCCTCCTGTAGTTGACCTAGGGGTCAAATTCTTTCAGAACTTTGAAGCATGTTTTGACTTTCAGGCCACTTTGTAATTCTTTGATGTTTTGGTGGACCTGTCATCTGATCAGTTCAGGTACTCTCTGCCATGGTATCCATCTTAGCCATATTATGTCATCCTGTATGACTCTTATTCACATCACACAAATTCTCCATAGGGGTCCACTCAATATGTTAGGTTTCTTGGAGTTTTGTTAATACCAATAGAACATGCTGCCCATTACTTATCCATGTGTCTCATTACATGGTAAAACAACCTTTTCTTCCCATCATATATCTATTTGATAGCATAATTTATGCCAAGAAAAAATAATCAACCACATTAGGTTCTGTAGACTTTTCCTTAGAGTTCTTCAGAAGACTTAAAATAGTACTGACCCCTCAGTCTGAGAAACATTTTCTCTTTCCATCCACTTTCTAAACAGCATGGCCTTTGTTTGTTTAAGATTCTTTGCTTATTGGAGTCACTATCAGATTGAGATATTCATAACCCAAATTTCAAATGAAGCAGTAGGTTGTCAAGTGCAAGGGAATACCCTTAAAAGGTCCCTATAACTGTAAGAAAGCAAGTACTTACTTTTGTTTTTACCTGAAACGGTGAATCTGAAAACTTACAATGACCATATTTATAATAGATTTAAAATTAAGGGATGAAAAAGAGGAGTATAAGTGGTACAGAAGGAAGGGAGAGGTATAATGGGGTAAATTATCTCACATGAAGAGTCAAGAAAGACCTATTACAGTGGAGGGGAAAATGGGAGGGTGGGTGATGGGCATTACCTGAATCTTACTCTCATCAGTATTGGCTCAAATAGGGAATAATAGACACAATCAGTTGACTATAGAAATCTATCTTACCTGACAGGGAAGTAGGAGGGGAAAAGATTAAGTAAAGGGAGGGGACTGACATAAGGGAGGGCAGATCAGAGGAAGTGGTAGACAGAAGCAAAACACTGGGTGAGGTGGGAAAGGGTGAAAGGAGAGAGAGGACAAATGGGAGGAAGAATAAGATGGAGGGAAATACACAGATAGTAATCATAACTGTGAATTTGAATGGGATGAACTCTTCTATAAAATGAGAGCAGAAAGCAGAGAAGATAAAAAACCAGAATCCTCCAATATGTTGCTAACAAGAAACACACTTGAAGCAGAGAGACACATACAGAGTAAAGTTAAGGTACTGGAGCAGAATCTATTATGCTTCAGCTGAAGTAGACAAAAGCAGGGGTAGCAATCCTGATCTTAGTCAAAGTAAAAGCAAAAACATACCTAATTAAAAGAGATAAGGAAGGAAATTACATCTTGCTAAAAGGTACCATAGACAATGAAGCAATCAAATTAGAAGAATAAGGAATTGTCTAACTGTCAGATCTATGGGGAGGGGAAGAATTCTTGACCAAACAACAGATAGAGAACATTACACAATGCAGAATAAATAATTTTGATCACATTAAATTGAAAAGCTTTTGTACAAACAAAACGAATGCAACCAAGATTAGAAGGAAAGCAGAAAACTAGGAAACAATCTTTATAGCAAGTGTCTCTGATAAAGGTCTCATTTCTCAAATACATAAAGAACCAAGTCAAATTTATAAGAATACTAGCCATTCCCCAAATGATAAATGGTTAAAGGATATGAACAGGCAATTTTCAGATAAAGAAATCAAAGATATCTATGCATATATGAAGAAGTGCTCTAAATCACTTTTGATTAGATAAATGCACTTTGAAACAACCCTCAAACCAATAAGATCGGTTCGTATGACAAAATATGATAAATGTTAGAGGGGATGTGGGAAAATTGAGATACTAATGCACTGTTGGTAGAGTTGTGAACTGATCCAACCACTCTGGAGAGCAATTTGGAACTATGCCCAAAGAGCAGCCAAACTGTGCATACTCTTTGATCCAGCAATGCCACTACTAGGTCTGGGTCCCAAAGAAGTCATTAAAAAAGAAAAAGGACCTGCAGGTGCAAAAATATTTTTAGCAGCCCTTTTCATGTTGGCAAAATATTGAAAATTGAAGGAATGCCCATCAGTTGGGGAATGGCTGAACAAGCTGTGGTATATGGACGTAATGCAATACTATTGTGCATTATGAAATAATGAACAGGCAATTAATTTCAGAAAAACCTGGGAAGACTTGTAGGAACTGATGCAAAGTGAAATGAGCAGAATGAGGAAAACGTTATTTACAGTACCAGCAACATTGTGCGACGATCAACTACAAATGACTGGCTCTTCTCAGCAATACAATGATCCAAGACAAGTACAAAGGACTCACACACAAAAAAAATGCTACCCATATCCAGATAAAGAACTGATGGACTCAGAATACAGATCAAAGCATCTTTTTTCACTTTATTTTTTCCCGTGGCTTTATTTACTTTTGATTTGTTTCTTCTTCTACAACTATGATGAATATAGAAATGTGTTTTACATGATAGCACATGTATAAACTATAGCAAACTATCTACTACTTTCAGAAGAGGGGAGGGGAGGGAGAGAGGAAGGAAGAAAAACTTGGAACTCAAAATCTTGTACAAATGAAAGCCAAAAAATTTTCTTAATAGAAAAATAAAATAGTAATTAAATTGAAAAGCTGAAAAATTCCATATAAATATATTTTAACTGTTGGATACCATGTTTTAAAGAACTGAATATAAAGGTATAATTTGACAATTTTATTTACATAGTTGTAGAGCTGGAAGACTCTTCTAATCTTCTTTTTTAGAAGATATCCTCTTACCCGTAGCTCCAAGAAGTTGTAGCATACCCAGCACCTACACTCTGGCAAAATCTTCTCAGCAGACCTCAACCAAGTTGAGGTTAAAGAATAGGCCTCAAACCCCTCAGTGAGTTGAGGAGATGTCTACCCCAAGCATGTGAAGACTTCCCCTAGTGGCATGGGTGGATGAGAACAATTTATTCCAATGGGCCATGAAGATGGCTGAAACAGGTACTGTGGAATGCTTAGAGCTTGGTCAGACATCAAAGATGCCAAGGTCATCCACTGCATCCCAGGCCATCACCAGTCATCTTGACTTCTGTCCTGCCATTGGACTTGGATGATCCTGAAAGAGAGAGTGAAGCTGATGACTTTGTGCAACTCTGCCTCACTTAAATCCAATCCAGGTGCAAATCAAGACAGCACTCCATGATGTCATTAGTCCTCTTAGAAAACAAAGGATGAACAACAATAACATCTGACTACAAAGTCTTTTTTTTTAAAGACTTCTTGGAAAAGGATAATGTATGATTAATTTAGTGTGTGTTCTAATTAGCAACATCATGTATAATTCTTATCAATTTTAATTTATCTTTCCATATTAATATGTTGTCTGTAATCTGTTCTTTCTCTTAGGAGTTCTAATTATCATTGGAGAAAAATTCAGTTTTCCTTGGTGGCATTTAATTATCATTTCCAGTGAAAGGTCTTTGAGAGGTATGTTACAGGAATCTTTCCTTTGGATTCCTCAGATACAAATTTGATGCAAGAGAAAAATGTGATATAAGAATGAAAAGTATTAAAGGGAAGAGTGGAAGAAAAACATCACAGAAAATTTCAGAAAGATATAGAGAAAATCAGAAAATGTAGCAAAGTCTTCTTTAAATCTTCAAAGATTTAAAGTACTAAATGGAAGAGAATACCAGTTATGGCAGAAGTGTCTGATCCCTTGTGATACTGAAAAAGATGCCCCTGCTGAGTCTCTCCCATATGAGCACTATTGGCTTTTATTGTTTTGTTCAGTAGTTCAGTCATGTCTGAATCTTCATGACTCCACAGACCATAGCATGTCAGGCCCTTGTATCTTCTACCATCTCTCTAAGTCTGAGCAAGTTTATGTCCATTATTTCCATCTTGATACAAATAACAAAGACTGATGCTAAAAGGGAAAATCAGCAATGTGAACCAATAGAATCATCTTTTCTAATCAGAATATTCCTTTGACGCTTCACTCATTTTTTGGGCCTTATTCTTTTTCTTTCCATTCTGGCATTCTGTCTCATATTTCATAGAATGAAAGATCCTGTCATTGAGAGGAACCTTAGAGGTCCCTTTTGGGCAATACTTCAGTGAGACAGCTGAGAAAAAGCCAAATTGGGAGCAAGTGAAGAATGACAAGTAATGGAGGATGCCACCTCTTGAGATGGTATACAATCCCATGGGCTGATAAGCGTGGCTCATTCAGGAGTGGCATAAAGGAGTCATGCCAGGTGGTAGCAGGAAACAGTCATACATTGTTGAAGTGTTGGCAGGCTATGAATCATAGACGCTTCCCACAACCTGAATATAGAACTCTAGCCTGAGGATATACCTGGGACTTTTAATCTGGGAGCTCAAGCCAAGTTCTCTTCATATGTGATCTTTGGCTGAGAGATGCTGTTTAACCACAAATCATTCCCAAAGGGAAGATTTCTCAGCTTTTTAAGTAGAATTGTATAGAGCTAAGTAGAAGGGCACAGTGAAACAGTGCAGAGGTGAATCAATGCTCCATCCTCCCTGACTATCCTTACCCTACTCTGAATTTGCTTCCCCTGCTTTGGATTAGAAATGATTGAAAAGTGACTCATTTGCTTGCAGTCTTGAATGTGAGCTACCAGGTCAGTCTGAGTCAGGCCTGGCCTACTGCGATGATGATGGCACATTCATATAGTGCTTGATAGTTTTTCAAGGTATTTTCAATTATGTCTTATTTGCTCTTTCTAACAACAGTGAAGATGGCGTATCATTGTGTTACAACTGAGGAAACAGAATCAGCATGCGTAGGTAGACAAGTGGCTCAGTGGATAGAGCTTGACCTCAAATCTGGAACATTTAAGTTCAAATCTGGCCTCAGGCACTAAACAGCTGTTATCTTTGGCAAGTCCTTTACTCCTGTCTGCCTTAGTTTCTTTATCTGTAAAATGGGAATAATAATATCACCCACATCATAGGGTTGTGAGAATAAAATAATATTTTTTTATTTAATTTTTTTATTTTTTTCTAATTGAATGTAAAACAATTTTTAATATTTGTTTTGTGAAGTTCTGAGTTCAAAATTCTCTCCCTCACTTCCACTCCTCTCCTTGAGAAAGCAAGTAATTTGATATAGGTATATATGTGCAGTAATGCAAAACATATTTCTAATAACAAGGAACATTTGCAAACCTCAAAGCACTATCTAAACAGTAGTTATTGTTGCTGTTACGACATCATGGGCACACAGCTAGGTAGCTGGTGATATATTTAGGACTTCCAATCCATTGCTGTCTCCACAAAAATAATTACATTTAGTAAAGTTAAGCTAGTGAACATGAACCTCTGAAACTATTTGCAAAAGAGAAAATTATATCTTTGTCAGAAACATCTGAAAGTAGTTATCCTGATTTCTTAAATATCAATAAGCAGATGTCAACTTAGAGCACCTTTGATTTTAAAAAATGTTGAAGGTTATGAAAGTCATAATTATAAAAGTAATTGTCCTACTTTACTTTTCAAGGTGCTTTTCATTGTAACATATTGTTTGTAGTCATAAGACTCAACTCAAATATATATTTTACTTAGAAATTTTCCATTCCTGATTTTTATCAAAAGGTAATTGGTAGAAAGTAAAGAATACACAAAAATCTGTCTATCTACCCATCCATCCATCCACCATCCATCCATCTATCTATCTATCTACCTGTCTACATGCACATCTATCTATCTATCTATAGATGTGTGTATGTGTGTGTGGCTAGCTAGCTAGCCATAACTGAGCCAAACCCTATTGTTTTTTTTTTCCAGTAAGAAGGAAATTATGATTTTTTAAAAATAAAAATGCTTGTTCTTTATTACATAAAACATCATTCCTTAGTTACTCCATAACATCAAGAGATTGTTACTTCATATCATCAAGGATGTGTATAGCTAGAAAAGGAGGGGGCCAGGCATTCAGTGAGAATGAGGATTTCATAGAAGGATAGTCTTAGTGTTGTGCTGGCATCAATAAAATAGTGAAAGCTCAGAGGAAGGCTGCCAAAGAATTGGATCGCATCTCTGGGGAATTTATGGGAAGACATGGAATGGAATCATAGAATATAAGAAAGCATACCAGGGTCATGATTTGCACTAGTGGACGGAATACCCATACTGACTGATAAGACTGCATAAGCATACCAGAATTGGAGTACATAAAATACGTATTATTTGTTGGGAAATAATAACAGCAAAACAGATTTTTATATCTGAGATTAATTTAAACTATGCAAAGTTAATAAACTTGGTTAAGTTTTAATACATGAAAATTGAGTAGATAAGACATGATATGCCACAAGCAAATGACATCAATATTGATTCCAGGGTTTGATTTAATATAACAAAATATGCTATTTGGGGATTTAAAAAAATAATACTAACTGGTTTTATAGCTAGAAATGCCTCATCTGGGCTTCTCTATGCTCTGTAACCACAGATGTTATCCTTAATTATGGTCAACTGTCTTGCAAAAATCACTGGTCACAAGATAGTATCTTTGTTCCAGAAAATGCAGCTAGCAAAGAGTGACATATACTTTTGCTTCTACTATTATCAAGTAATAGCTATGTATAAGTCAATCAGCAAGCATTTATCAAATATATCCTATGTGCCAGGCATTATGCAAGGCCCTGTGGATGATACAAAGACAAAAATGATAGTCTCTCCCATCAGAAGGATGGATTATTTTATAGGGAGAATACAACATGTGTAATGTATGGTCTTCACAAAGTAGAGAAGGGGGAAAGACATGGAAGGCAGTCGGTACCAAAGTACAGAGATGGGTCTTATGTAGTGTCATCTAGGTGGGATAGTAAGTAGACCAGTTTGGTTGAACTGTATGAATGAGAATAATAATAATCTGTATTATATATAGATTATGTTTTTGACAAGTTCTGTATATAGAACTGTATATTTAAACTATATGAATAAGACTGATAATAATCACTAATATTTATATAGATAACACTTTATAAGCTACAAAGTTCTTTATGTTTGTTATCTCATGTGAAGGGAAGGGAGAGTAGGTTGAAGAAAAGTTGTGAAGGGTTTTAAATGTCACAAACGGAAATTTGTAGTTGATTCTAGAGATGAGAGGGGATCACTGGAGCTTATTGAGTAAGGGAGTGATAGAATCTGACCTGTACTTTAGGAATATCCATTTGGCAGATGAATAAAGGATGGAGAGGAGAGACATTCCCACAGGAGTTGAGGAGACTGAGGAATAAGGAGGTCATGGTGTTTGAAGGAACACCAAGACTGTGTTGAAGACTCTAGTAGAATGGCAGGGGTTGAAGTAGAGAAGAACACTGTAAGCCAGAGACTGAACCCTTTGAGAAAGGAGAAGGAATAACCTGAACTAGTAGATAACTACAAGTAGGGTCTGGCTTGGGTGATAGACTTGGATAGACTAAGTCACATAAAAGGAGAGATTGTTGAATGAATGTGGCAGAGGAAGAATCTGAAAGCAGCAATGGAGAGCAAGGAATCCATTGACTCTTCTTACCAATAGGGCTGTGTATGTGTGTGGTGGAGGGCATTATGAAAGAAAAATGCATCCAGTATGGGAAAGGTCAATTAGGCATGCAGTGTCATCTGGAATGGGGGGCAGAAGATGAAGGCATATGACAGGAAGA
The DNA here is from genome assembly GCF_003287225.1 of Phascolarctos cinereus. Classification (NCBI taxonomy): domain Eukaryota; kingdom Metazoa; phylum Chordata; class Mammalia; order Diprotodontia; family Phascolarctidae; genus Phascolarctos; species Phascolarctos cinereus. The sequence goes on from NW_027555958.1 coordinate 80,251,506, forward strand.
GATCTAACATGAGAAGTTTGTTAAAAAGAGAACAAGTGTGGGGCAGCTAGGTGGTGCACTGGCCCTGAAGTCAGGAGGACCTGAGTTCAAATCCAGCCTCAAATAAAATACTTGACGCTAGCTGTGTGATCCTGGGCAAATCACTTAACCCCAATTTCCTAAAAAATAAAACATAATAAAAAAAAAGAGAACAAGTGTTGCAGAAAAGGCAGTGGAAGGGTTGAGCTGCATTGGGACATGGGAAGGGTAGGGCTGAGACTGATGGCAATGGGAAAAGAAGAATAGTCAGAAATTTAGCTAGATGGGGATTCGACATCACTGGTATTGGAAAAGTCAGAGGCAGTAGGATTTGTACAGAATGTAAGCTGAGCACTCTAACAGAGAAAAGAAATTCTCCTTCTCCTTTCTTTATTGCTCTGCATGTTTATTCTATCCCAATGGAAGATCCTCAAGGAGCTGTCTCATTTTTGTCTTTGCATCCCTAGTGCTTGGCACAGAGTATTGCACATTGCAGGTATTCGATAAATATTATAATATTGCAAAGTAAAATTCCTTTTTTAATAGAGTTGCTAAATGGGTAGATGAGGATGATGCTATAGATGTAATTTGTCTGTATTTAACAAAGCTTTTATATAGCACTAAAACCTTTCACAACTTTTATTCAATCTACTCTCCCTTCCCTTCACATAAGATAACACATGTAAAGTACTTTGTACCTCATAAAGTGTTATCTACATAAATGCTACAACATATCTCATACTTGGGGGAGAAGATGGAGAGATGTGGACTAGATGATCATATAATTAGTAGGACTAAAAACTTCATGTACAGTGGGATTGAGTAATACTTAACAGTTCAGTGGCATTGTGGCAGGAATTCTCCTGTGGTATCACCCAGACAATTTCACTTGCCTTTGTTCTATTTAGCATTTTTAGCTTAGATAAAGGCTTAGAGGCTGCTCATCAAATTTGCAGATGACACTAAGGAAGAAGGAGAGCTAACACACAAGAGGGAGGAGTAAGTATCTAAAAAGATCTTGACAGAGCATTGGTTGGAAACTAAGATGAAATTCATTAATGGGTATATGTAAAGTCTTACATTTAGGTACAAAAAATCAACTATAATAATAATAAAAATGACAATAATAACCACTAGCATTTATATAGCATTTTAAGGTATACAAAGCATTTTTACAAACATTATCTCATTTGATCCTTTACAAATGCAAGATGTGGGAGGCATAAGGATTTGGTGGTTTTGGTGAATGAATAAATGAATGAAAAAGAATTTATTAAGCGTTACTGTATGCCAAGGACGATGCTAAGTGCTGGAAATAAAAATACAAAAGTGAGAAAACCTTTGTTCTTAAGGCCTCTATATTCTAATGGGGGCAGGTAGCAAGGCTCAGTATTCCTTAGGGATTTGTGGCAGAGTAGATGGGAAGGCCAGGGAGTCTGGACTGTAAGATAACTATGGATAGTGGTGTGATGTGGCAACTCAAAAAAGCTAATATGATCTTGGGAGAAGCTTGAAGGTTATTAAAAGCTCTGTGCAAAAATCAAAAGGTAATCCAACTCCTCTCTTTTCTTCCTATTCAATTCTGGGCTTAGTATCTGTCCAAGACAAATGCATGGATAGAACAGCTCTATGGATTATCCAAATAGATGCATAGCCATAGGCTAAAAACAGTAAGCATTCTTCATTCCTTTGCTTTTTTTTATGTGGATAGTTAGGCTGACCTCTTTTCAGGGATCAGAAATCTCATTAAATGCTCTCTCTTTACTTTTTTTTTTTAATGATGCAATCAGCACAAATCATCCACAAATAGGAGTATCTATAGCACCTTCCCTCCTGTATAGAATCTCTTTCCTATTTGGAGCTCATCACTGTACATCTCTCATGAGAATTGTAAAACATTGGCAAGCATAGCCTTTCATGTCTAATCTGACATTAATAAATGGACACTTATAGAACAAAATTTTTCTTTTGTGTTATATCATTCAAGGAAATATATATGATTTAACCTATGCAAAATTCATTCTTGATAAAAATGCCTATGCTCCTAAAATGCTTCATTGTCTTGACTCTTAGCAGCAAGAAGCACTCTTCAATAGCTTGTATGTAAAAAATTGATGGTGTGACTAGGTACATTCCATGTGTTAAATATATATCTTACATATATTAACACATTTAATATGTGTTAATAATTCTGAAAGATAAATAGTGCAGAGATTATCATCTCCATTTTTCAGATAAGGAAACTGAGGCCCAGGGATTTTTTTTAGTGATGTGCCCCAGAGTCACACAGTTAGTAAACAGCTTAACTAGCAGAATCAGGATTCACACACAAATCTTCTGACTCCAAATTATGTACTGTTCCTAGAACATCCTAGCTGTTTTTATACACTTGCCTACCAGGTCCACCAGCAGAGTTCCTGGATTAAGCACAAATCCAAGAACTTTACTCAATGAAGTTTCGGAATTCATTGGAGTAAGTGTATGGCCTCTCAAGCTGAATACTTTTTAAGGACACAGGCATCTTTACATTTATAATCATTCCCTCCATATCATGGAGGTTGGGGTGTGGTACTCCTAGATCTGGAATATCCATGAAAAATATTTTGGCCCTCCCTTTGTTCCCGAAAAGAAGTCTGAATTTTTTCTTTTTCTTTTATGGGGTGTTTACAGAACCTTATTGTGAAATTTGGGTTAAGTATTTGGTCATAGGATATATGTAGGTCAATGTTAAGTAAAAATATTATATGAAAAAGAAATTTTAAAAAACTATACATATATTTAATGCGTTTCTGAGTTTCTAAACTTTTTTTCTGTGCTTTCTGCTGGCCTTTGTGTGGCATCTGCAGTTTCTACAAAACTCCAAATATCTTGTGCTGATCCATGATATATTGAAACCAGAATGGGAAAGCTGTGAATGGAGGGCATAACTGTACATACACCTTTGAGGTTTACAAAGCGCCTTCCTCACAATAACACTGAGAGGAAAGTAGTGCAAGAATTATTATCATCATTCCCACTTAACAGATGAAGAAACTAAGGTTTAGATAAGTTAAATGACTTGGCTATGATTAGAGCTGGTAATTGTCAGAGCTGAGAGATAAATCAAGGTCTCCTGACTTCCACTCACCCTGGACTCTTACCCCATGCTGCATCACTTAGAAGTATAAGCTCTAGCAGGGCTTCTAAACAATTTATTTATTATTTTTTGTCACGGACCCCTTTGGCAGTCTGGTGAAACTTGTAATACCATTTTATAATATGATATCTAATAACATATAATACATAATATATAATAATTTTAAATGTATAAAATACATAGGATTATCAAGGAAATTAATTATATTGAAATGTAGAAATTAAAATATGAAAAAAACCACTTCAAGTTCATGGACCTCAAGTTAAAATCTCTTGCTGTGGGGATGTTTTTTTTTTAAATAAATTTCCATACATCATGTTCACTTTTCAAATATACTATACCATCCCTTTAAAGCTCAGCTTTCCTTTCTTCAACATTGTATAGCATTTTTTCTCTTATGTTCATATTCTATTTTATTTTGTTCTATAGTTTTTATATAATCTTGCATGATCTGTATGTATTAGATTCTTACCCTGCCTAGATTGTGAACACCATTAGAATCTATCTCAATTTTCCAGAGATTTAGCTTCTATGTTGGAGATACAGAATGAGTTGAATATGAAGAGATAAAAAATCAGGTTAGAAATCTCAGGGGCAGCTAGGTGGTGCAGTGGATAAAGTACCTGCCCTGAAGTCAGGAGGACCTGAATTCAAATTTGGCCTCAGACCAAACACTTGACACTTACTAGCTGCATGACCCTGTGCAAGTCACTTAACCCCAATTGCCTAAAAAAAAAATCTCAAAATGTATTTTTGGTATTGTTTAAAGTATTATGACATCTGAACAGGACAGAGGAAAGACCAAAATGTGGCCTAACATATACACTAAAAATTCTGATGGCCATAGACTTATGTCCACTAGGATTATAACAATGGTATTAATTGGCCTGTTCTCTATGTGTAGAACTTGGAGTACTTTTAGCTGAGATAAGTGGGCCCAACTATGTTTTAGAATCAGCAAACATTTCTAATTAAATGTGGAATATTTGAAAAATAACCTAAGTAGCTTTGCCAAGAATTTTTCTCCCTAATTTTCAAAGCATGAATATTTTAAGGAAAATTTAACCCATATGTTTGGTTAATTTAAATTTTTAGCATCAAAATATTTATTTTAAGGTAGCTAATGGGCAAGAAGCTTCTCTAGGAACTTTTATTCCATAAAACAGGAAGTCACCCTTTGCCAATCATATCTGAATTTGACTTCCCCAAAGTTCAAGTTTCTATTAGTATTTACAATTTGTGAATTTGAAATGAAATTTTAAAATGACAAAAATATTTTGGTTCCCATGTAATCTCTCCTAATATACCTTTAAACAATTTGTACATGGAAAAGGTTTCTTGGCTATGATAATCTTTGTTTTCACTTATTCTGAGATGACTTTTAAAATTTGAATATTTAATGCTGTAATAGCAAGGTTCACGTCTCTTGTTTCTACAACTCAAAGAAGAACACAGATTTCACTTTAAACTAGTTAATACACCATTGGTAGAGAGATGTTCTAAAACGCAGTTAATTTTTTCTGGTTTGGGGTAATTGTAACATTTGTGGACACAAAGCTGACATTGAGTCGGGTTCCCTACTGCTTTTCAGGGCCTGCTCAATAATATAGAATTAAGTCAGTTTTAGGAGCAGTTCCCAGTGGGCTTAAAAACACTTTGGGGGTATCTGGGATAGCCCCAAAATACTCACATAAAGACAGCTTTCCTTCACGTGGCCACTCACTTGAGGCCAAAACCTGCCTCCCAGACCTAGGGACAACTCTACTTGGGAGCACCCTACTAGCTTGCCAACTGCACCATATTTTTATGGCTTAATTCTGGCCTACTATACCAAGTAATTAAGTCTAGAAAATCCATTTTTTTTATATTGATCATAATAACTAAATACTTGTGAATTTCTCATTTTGGGCTGTGCAGTCCTTGATTGGACAAAAACTTTCTTCTGTCTCCCAAATCCTAAATTAATTTCTTTCTTCCCTCCCTCCCTCTTTCCTTTTTCCATCTTTTCTTCCTTCCTTCTTTTTTCTTCCTTCCTTCCTCTTTTCCTCCCTCCCTCCTTCTTTCCTTTCTTCCTCCTTCCCTTTCCCCTTTTCCCCTTCTTCCTTTCCTTCCTTCCTTCCTTCCTTCCTTCCTTCCTTCCTTCCTTCCTTCCTTCCTTCCTTCCTTCCTCTTTCCTTCCTCCCTCTTTTCCTCTCCACCTCCTTCTTTCCTCCCTCCCTTTCCCCTTTTCCTTTCCTTCCTTTCCTTCCTTCCTTCCTTCCTTCCTTCCTTCCTTCCTTCCTTCCTTCCTTCCTTCCTTCCTTCCTTCCTTCCTTCCTTCCTTCCTTCCTTCTTTCCTTCCTTCCTTCCTTCCTTCCCTCCTTCCTTCAAAATAAATAAATAGCCTCTTATAGAACTTACAGTCCAGTGGGTGGGGGGAAGGACTGAGAAGAATGATTAACACATAGGCAAATATTCAATATTTTATGATTAGTATAGTGCAAAATAGAATATTAGCATGGGGTAGGCGAAGTTCTATGTGAGGTCAAAAGAAGAAAATAATTCTGAATAAATAGATGCTTGTACATGTATATACTGCTTAAAATAATTTATTTAAAAATATAAAATACCAAGCTAGAAAAAAATTTTATGTATATCCCATTTCCATTTTTAATTATTCCCATGAAACAGGGTCATGGGGTTCAGTTAACTCCATAGGAACAATTTAAAAAAAAATTTGTAAATGAATGATCAGCCAAGTTACATTGCAGCAGAATTTCACAGGTGGGGGCAAAGCAGGGGAGGCATCATTTTAATAATGTAGTAAGGATATTTTTGAATCACATTTGGAGATTGTACAGCACTTTGAAAGATGTGAATCTGCTCCTTGACATCAAAGCTTCTCATTTTTTATATTCTCCCAGTGGTCACATAAAGAGTGACAAGTAAAGTTGTAACTAGGAGAGGGCCACTGGATTTTTCCCCTAAGGTGCTAAAATATACAGGACACATACTCCTTTAACTTAATATAAAAGTTACTCTGAAAATCTGAGCTTAACCATCATTGAAATAGGGTGTCTGTTCAATGAAAAAAAAAAACTGAAGCAATTCTACAAAGAAGACCAGACCTGAGGAGATCATTTGCTTTGAAAACCCCAGACAGCAGAAATACCAGAATGGCAAACAAATGCATCAGTCAAAGAAGGCATAGCTAACAAAATAAAGTCCCCGCCCCAGCCCCCCAAGGCGGGGGAACAAAAAAGAGAACTGACAATAGCAACAATCACAAGAACAACAACAAAATAATAACAAAAACCATTAGTGGATAGGCTTCTAAAAGAAAAAAAAAGGATCCAAAGGTGAAAATGGAAATCAAATACATCAAGCAATGAAGAAACAGACTTGAAGCATCAATAACTGAACTGCACACCATTCAGCCTACAGGTGATTCAATGTTTGCGTGTTTTGAGATGGAGGGTTAAACTACAGAAGAAGAAGGTACAAAGGGGCAAGTGAGGGGAGAGGGAGAATAGAAGGGATGAGATGTACCCTAATGAAGCCAAAGATTAGCAATGAAAGGAAAATAACAGTCTCTCAGGAAGGAAATGACTTAAAAAAAATGGATAAAGAGATAAAAGTAGGTATTGAATCACTGGGGAAAAAAAGGAGAATTCTTATTTCAGTGGTTGGAGGAAGGTTTGCCCGAAGAACATTCCCATGGCGGGGGAGAGGGATATTCTATAATGGGAGACAGAGTTATTACAATGAATATAATAGGTACTGGCTTGGTATTTAGAGATATCATTTGTTCTGCCCCAAAGAGGAAATCCAAGCTCCTGGGAACAATAGATACCCAGAAGAGTGGGAGGGGAAAGACCCGGGGAGATTTCATGGCAAATGGGAAAAAACGATAATGGGGAAAACAAAAGATAGTAATGAAATAATGTTTGTAAAGCACTTAGCACAGTGCTCAGTCCTATAAGTTCTATAGAATTGCTTATTCCCTTTCCTTTCCTTTCTTTCCCTAATCAACTGCACAATCAGGGGCAAACAATCTCCAAAACCATGGAAAAGGGTGACATAATATGAAGGATGGAGTTTGAGAATCAGGAAGAGAACTGGTAGAAACAGAACTGTCTTAACGTAGATTGAACTGAAAGAATTGATGAAATTAAGTACTATTTTTTTGGGGGGGCAGCTAGATGGCGCAGTAGATAGAATGCTTGAACTGAAATCAAATGTGATCTCAGACACTTACTAGCTATGTGATCTTGGGCAAGTCACTTAACCCTGTTTGCCTTAGCTTCCTCATTTGTAAAATGAGCTGGAGAAGGAAATGAGAAACCAGTCCAGTATCTTTGCCAAGAAAAAGCCAAGTAGGGTCATGAAGAGTAAAATATGACTGAAATGACTCAACGGCAACTGTCTTCAGGGAGGAAGAGGCAAAAACAATAAACCAATAAGCAATATTAGAAACAAATGTAGGAAAACCAGAGGAACCAGAGAAAAGTCTATGTATTGGGGAGGTCTATGAGAAACATCGAAAGAATGATTGCTATTGGTACCATTGGAGGGAATGAGATACATTGATGAGATAAATCATGACTTTGTGGAAGAATACTATTTTATGACTCAACTACAACCCCATGGTTACTAGGATCTTAATTCTTTTGTTCCACAAATGTTGATGGTGTATGTGCCATGTACAAGGCCCTCATGTTATTTTGGTTTCTTCTACAATATTTCTGCCTGTTTGGGTTTCTTCCAAAAGTTATAGACTATTCTGGGGAAAGGTAAGGGAACAAGCATTTATTAAATGCCTACTATATGCTGGCCACTGTGTTAGGTGTCTTGTAAATAAGATCTCTTTGGATCCTCACAATAACTCTGGGAGGTAGGCGCTATTATTATTTCCATTTAACGGTTGAGGAAACTGAGACAAACAGCATTTAGATGACTTGCCCAGGGTCGCACTGCTAGTAAGTATACGAAGGTGAATTTGAACTCAGGTTTTCCTGACTCCTGGCCCATCCAATATACCATCTGGATCATACCCTCTGTATGCCCTTAGTCAATGCAGTGAATAGGCATTAGATTTAGAGTTAGGAGGACCTGAATTGGAATCCTGCCTCAGACTTAAAAGCTATGTGACACTGGGTATGTTACTTAACTTTTTGCAGCCTCAGTTTCCTCATCTATAAAATGAGGATATTAATAGCACCCATTTGACAGGATTATTGTGAAGATCAAATGGGAAAACACATATAGCACTTGGAAATACTTAAAATGTTATGTAACTGCTGGCATCATCCCTCCTCCTTGTCCTCCTCCTCCTCCTCCTCCTCCTCTTCCTCATCACTGTCAACAATAACAACAGGCCCCAGAATTAGCAAATGCAGAGATTATCCCCAGGAAAACTAGGACAAAAGATTCTTTTCCCTAAAGGTTTTTTCCATGCTTAAAAAAAAAAAGTGCTTATGAAGAAATCTGCATAGTAAGTGCAATGAAGTAATGAAGTACATGAAGAAATTTGCATAGTAACAAAAGGAATGGGGAGAAAGACCACACATTTAACTGAGTGATGAGATGTTTATATTTAAAACCATTCCAGGGATCAACAATTACCACACACACCAGTTTTCAGCCTCTTCTCCCCCCCTTTTTTTCCCATGTGTGCTTAAATGTATACATGGCAACATTTAGGTTTTCTTTTGTGTATTGAGAAGAAAATCATAAGCAGTGATCTGTGTGCTGTATTTATTGTGATTCTTTCTATATATTCGTTATTTCTCAATTTACCTTCACGTGTGGGCTCAAGGTCTTTGCCACATGAAGCACACCACATGCCTAATAGATAACAGCAAGATATTTTAAACTTGAATTTCTAAGGATGATAATGTGTATAAGAAAGAATTGTCCTATCCAAATACAAAAAAAAAATCAATTAATTATAATGGAACAATAAGAATTTGAGTAACTTAATTTTCTTTAACTGAAGCTTAAGTAGAATAATGAAATAGAGTTTTAAAAAATCCCTTTAAGAAGACAAGCTGACATACAGCATTATAAGGTTTGTAAGACATATTATCTCTTTTGATCTCAATAACATCCTTGTGAGGTTGGTGTTATTTTTATCCCCATTTTATAGATGAGGAAACTGAAGCTGAGAAAGGTTAAGTGGTTTGGCTAGGATTATATAGCCAGTTAGTTAAGTGTATGAAGTAGGATCCCAGCTCAGGACTTTCTGTTTCTGTAACTAGTGTTCCAGTGTCCTATTTGCTACCCCCAGGCACCACTCTGGAGGAAAACAGTTTAGTTAAATTTCGTTGCTTTGGAGGATTATAAGGAAGGCTCCCAAAGACCTCACAATCTACTAATTAAAAAAGGAACAACATTAAAATTTATATAATTACACAAATGATTAAAATTTTATATGGCTAGATATAAGTACATTCAGTTGTAGCCGTGCAAAGATAGTACAGCTAAGTGCCAGGTACTAGGAAGCTTTAATGACAAGCAGAGTAGAGGAATGAGCGCTGGACAGAGATTCAGGGCATGCACCTTTCTCCTTTCTCCCATCCCAAGGAGAAAGCGTACATATATACACACATACTCTTTAGTCCAGTGACCCTGGTCTCCTCACTGTTCCTCAAACCACTTTCCATTTTCTCTGATTGTCTGTCATGCCTGGAAAGTCATGTTCTTCCTCCTCATCTCTACCTGCTGGTTTCCCTAACTCCCTTCAATTATCAGCTAAAAGTCTCACCTTCTTGCCTTTGATTCTAGTGTTTTACCTTTGTTGATTATCCTACACATAGATTGTTTTTTGTTGTTGTTCAGTCATTTCAGTCATGTCTGACCATAACCCCATTTAGGGGTTTTCTTGGCAAAGATACTGGAATGATTTGCCATTTTCTTCTCCAGTTTATTTTACAGACAAGGAAACTGAGGCAAGCAGAGTTAAGTGACTTGCCCAGGGTCACATAGCTAGTAAGTGTCTGAGGTCAGATTTGAACTCAGGTCTTCCCAATTCCCACCACTCTTATCTGTTTTAACAGATGTGAAAACTGAGGTGTAGAGAGGTTAAATGGCTTTTCCTGTGTTTCCTCATTTGGAAAATAAGAGGCCATCTCACACCATAGAATACTACTCCTTTTGGAATCTGAAGGCATAGGTGTGAGGCATGGTTCTGTCATTAACCACTAACTGACCCTGGACAAGTCACTGGATCTCTTTGAGCCCCTGTTTCTTTATTGGTAAAGTGAGTATACTGATGCTCATGCTAGTCACCTCACAGGACTGCTGAGAAGAAAGTGCTCTGGAAAATTTCAATAGTAGTGAGGCAATTATTTTGTGTTGGTCACTAAGCATTTATTAATACTTATTATGTGCCAGGCACTGTGCTGAATGCTGAGCATTAAAAAGAAAGGCAAAAGACAGACCCTGCCCTGCCCTCAAGGGGCTTGTAGTGTGATGAGGGAGACAACGTGAATACAACTACGTGGAAACAAGACACACATACGCACACATGCATATAGGAAGAGACAGAGACAGAGAAACAGAAGGAGAGAGAGAGAGAGAGAGAGAGAGAGAGAGAGAGAGAGAGAGAGAGAGAGAGAGAGAGAGAGAGGGAGAGAGAGAGAGGGATACACACATATGCCTATATAGGATAAATATATATTCATCCATATGAAAGGTATATGTTTATATTTCTATATCCTATATAAACATTTACCCATATTTATATTTATCCTATATATGTGTGATTTACATATACATACAATATATCCAAAAGGAGAAATACATGTTTAGGATTATATTCTATGTATAGGACAAAGCTATATTTTTTATACATGTGAAAAATATAAATATATGGATAAAGTAACTATGTGCAAATATGATGTCTACATATGCATAAGATATCTATGCATACATATCTATGCATACATTCACATTTTATTACACATGGTAATAATCAATAGAAGGAGGGTATAATATTAGCAAGGAAGAAAACAAGCATTCATTAAGTGCTATGTGCTAAGCACTTTAAAATTATGTCATTTGATCTTCACAATAACACTGGAAGATAGGTACTATTATTTAACAGTTTAGGAAACTGAGGAAGACAGTAGTAGTTAAATGACTTGCCCAGTGTCACACAGCTAGTTTCTGAGGCTGGATTTGAACTCAGGTCTTCCTGATTCCTGGCCCTACATTTTATTTACCGAGCCACCTAGAGTGAGGAAGACCCAAGTTCAAATCTGTCCTCAGACGTTTACTAGCTGTGTGACCCTGAGCAAGTCACTTAACCTTGTTTTCCTCAGTTTCCTAATCTATAAAAGGAGCTGGACAAGGAAATGGCTAACCATTCCGGTATCTTTGCCAAGAAAACCCCAAATGGGGTCACAAAGAGTAGCACACGACTGAACAATAACAAATTTCCTGTCTCTAGCCTTAAAGTTTTATCCATTGTACCACATAGCTGCTTCTAATTAAGGGATATCAGGAACAGCTTCTAGTAATAGTAGTAGTAATAATAAGAATTAGTAAAATTATGGCCGGTTGTAAAGCGTTTTGAATGCCAAACCAAGGGTATTATATTTGATTCTGGAGTTAGCAGGGAGCCACTGGAGTTTACTGAGTGAAGCTAACATGGTAAGATCTATACTTTATTTATTTTGTTTTGTTTTTTGCTTTGGCGATCGGAGGTAAGTGACTTGCCCAAGGTCACACAGCTAGTAAGTGTTAAGTGTATGAGACTGGATTTGAACTCAGGTCATCCTGACTCCAAGGCCAGAGCTCTATTCACTGCACTACCTAGCTTCCCCTAAGACCTATATTTTAGAAAGATCACTTTGACTTTTGAGTGGAAGACAGACTGGAGTGGGAAGAGAATTATGGCTGAGACTAATCAGTAGGCTACTGCAATAGTCCAGGTTTGAGGTAATGAAGGCCTACACCAAGATGGTGTCAATGTCAGAAGAAAGAAGTGGGCACATTAGAGAGATGTTATAAACGTTAAATCGATAGGCATTTGCAACAGATTGCAGATGGTGGGGGGTAAGAAAGTGAGGAGTTTATAGACGATGCCTAGGTTGGGAGCCTGGGTAACTAGGGGGATGGTGGTGCCTTTAATGGGATTAGGGAAGTTAGAAAGAGGGGAACATTTGGAGAAGGAAGGGAATATTGAGTTCAGTTTTGTATATGATGAGTTTAAAATATCTCCAGTGACATCCAGTTTGAGATATCTAATAGGCAGTTGGAAATGGAAGCTTACAGAGAAGCTGCTGATTTAATCAATGCTGGGAATCTTCACATTTATACTGGTAAAATCACTCCATTCTGGACCACAAAATAACTCAGACAAATTAACTAACCCTAAATTCTGGTCAGGGCAGGTAGGTGATATGGTGGAGAGAGTGTCTCGGGACCTGGAGTCACGAAGACTCATCTTCTTGAGTTCAAATGTGGCTTCAGACTCTTACTAGCTGTGTGATCCTGGACAAGTCATTTAACCCTGTTTACCTCCATTTCCTCATCTGTAAAATGAGCTGGAGAATAATAACAACTATATATGCTACTGCAGAAACTGAATATATTTGACATTCCAACTGTTTGAAAAACACAACAAAAAGGCAAAGTTTCAACTAACTGGAAGGATGGCTCCCAGAATCTCCCTGGAGGGGTGAATACAGATGATTTCATTGTGGGTGCAACGGTAACAAGAAACATAATTTCAAGGGATGTGGCCATCTTGCCTTTCAGTATTCATAAGAAACATAAGAAAGCAGATCACCATGATGATAACTGCAGTATATTTCAGAGGATGAAGATGCTGAAAAATGCTATGAAGAACTTGGTAAGATCCTACAACCTTAATCAATTTCTTGTTGACTTTAATGGAAAGATGGAATGAAAGAAACATGGGTATACTATGGAAGATATAGTTTGGGATCAATATTTAAAATAAATCATATATTTAAAGTCTATGCAGAAAGGTCATACCTATGTTGAGGAGTGTGTTGAAGCTTGTACAGGCTTTGAAAGTTGATTATTAAATTTTCAATGTGAGTAGCTACATTTCAAAAATCAATAAAGTCTGCGAATCAGGGTGTGATATATTGTTTTCTTGATTGTCTGGACTTAAGAAAGTGATGCAGAAAATAAAGTTTAAGTTTAATGTCAAATTACACTTAAAAGTGTGTCATGCATACTTTTTTCCCCCAGAGGGCCATTTAATAAACATTTAGCAGCACACCCTTGCCAATATTTCATGAGTAATTTCTTCAAGAAGTGAGTTAGTTATAAGGTGCTGGATGTGGTGAGCACAGGACATTAAAAACGAAATTAACTATATTTTGACAGACAGAAAATAGGGTGTTGCTCATGGTAGAAGTCATTTCAGTATCTGAATCAGTTTTCTTTGTACAGTTAACTAGTAAGAATAAAGGTCAGAAATCAGTAAAAGTCGGATATGACATCAGTTTCTACAACAGCATATACATTTATTGATCTTCAGACAAAGATTGACTACAGTTTGTCCAGTCATTTCAATGATGTCTGACTCTTTGTGAGCCTATTTGGGGGTTTTCTTGGCAAAGATACTGGAGCGGCTTGCCATATCTTATAGTTCATTTTATAGATGAGGAAACTGAGGCAATCAGGGTGATTTGTCCAGGGTCACAAAGCCAGTTAGAGACTGAGGTCAGATTTGAATTCAGGAAGATGAGTGTCCCTGACTCCAGATAAAAGAAAGGATAAGGAGAAGATATTGAGTATTGTTACCATAGCTCAGACCAGACCTCTTCAAAATGGATAGACCTCTACACAATGGATAATAGAGAAAAAGAAAAAAAAACCACCATTAGCTCTCTTTTAATTTCTTTGGGAAACTTAATTGATGCAAAACAGCCACAGCAACGAAAAGGCAGAAACAGCCTAAGAAATATCTCCGCCTACAAACTCTTAGTCAGTTTTCCAAACTGAGAGGTCCTGCAATCACTGATAAGAAAAACATGATTTAGAATCCAAGCTCATTTTCAAAATGTCCCACAGGAGGGTGACTAATACTCTCAAGCAGTATTGCCTCATAGAGGAGCTAAAGACAGTCAATGAATGGGAAAAGGAAGTGGTGTGAGATTCGGCTAAGTTAGATCATCCTTAAAGCACTGGTGTAGGAAACAGGAAGGATAAAAAACAATGAAAATGAAATGATGTTTCTATGAGGGTCTAGTTTCCTCAATGACAACAGTTTGAACTTCAACAAATGTGCTAAATAATGAAGAAAATGAAGTTGAGAAAAACTGACCCAATGCACATAGAAGGAATATGTAGTGGAAGTAATACAATTTTATAGATACCCAAATACCAGTTTTCAAGGTATTTCAAAGAGGGAAAAATTTAAAGGAATAGGAAAAGGGCATAGGTAGTATTATGATTTTTTAAAAAGGAACCAAGAACACATTATCAGTCATTGACCAATTGTCAATTAATTAAACCTTTCATGATAATAGTCTATTCATAATAGTATATTCACATTTCAAGGGTATCATTGATTTAAAAATGAGAAGAGAACAGGTAGGCTTTTGCAGATATTTTTCTAAACAAGACTTGATCATTACAGTTACAAAATAGTATATACAACCTCCCTGTGTCTATTTTTTCTTGTTGTTGAATACAAAGGCAAACCAACAAACAGATCCTTTTGATCTGGGAGAGAAAAATACAACTTTAAGGTTTCTGCAAACAAGATATCTCTCTCATGTTATGTTCAACTCATTCATGATTCCATGAATGACACAGAGATCATTTGTTAGTAAAATCTGAAACAGGAATACTTTCACCAAACATATTCACTAATGTCATAGGAAGATGTTCTAGATGAAGTCCAATTACAAGTGTGATTCCATATCAAAGGGGAAGTTCTGAAGATAACTCTTGTTTGCAAGTGATGTTGTGCACGTTGCATGCTGGCCCAGAACATTGCATGCTGGCTACTCTGGTGAGCTTCATGGTTATTCATTTCAGTACCTATACCTTGGGCAGGTGTTGCAATTATATCATAAGTCCAGACTCAATAAGAGGAGAAGGCTGAACTGGACAATATTTGAGGAATTGTTCAAGTTGCTCCTTCTTGCCAAAACCCATCTTTTTTTTTTTTAAAACACTGATTTTAAACAAATCTCCTTATGATTATGTATTTCTGTGTCCCATAGAAGACTGTGGTTTCATAAGAATCATAACTGAAGAGGCCTCGAAAGACAATAGGAAGATGCATGGTTGATTTAACTAGAAGCCACATTTAATTTTTTTTTTAAATTTTTATGCAATTGGGGTTAAGTGACTTACCCAGGGTCACACAGCTAGTAAGTGTCAAGTGTTTGGTCTGAGGCTGGGATTTGAACTCAGGTCCTCCTGACTTCAGGGCCAATGCTCTATACACTGCACTACCTAGATGTCCCAGAAGCCACATTTATCAAGGATGACTTGTGTGTAAGTATGCAAGGACTGTAAGACTGTAAGGTGAAGTACAACAAGCATTGGATTTGGAGTTAGGCAACCTGGCTTTGAATCCTGGCTCTGTTACATATTTTTGACAGATTACTTTACCTCTTAAGGCCTGCCTCCATTTCCTCATTTTTAAAATGAGAGGATTAGACTAGATCTCTAAGATCACTTCCAGCTCTATCCATGATCACATGACATATGATGCTTTGGAAAGAAGGTTGGCCAGCCACATAGTGAGGATGATGGATGATGGATGATCCCATTTTTGTATTGGTATTTAAGAGAATTTAATTGACCAAGGTCTTCAACACTTGAATAGCCCCTCTCCCTCAACGCTGGCCATTCTTAACCCCCTCCTTCTTGTACCATCCATACTCTACTTCTAGATCCCTGAGTTCTGAAAGGCAAGCTTTTGCTTTATCTCCATTTTGCATCTGCTGCCATGACTGGTTTCAATTCCACAGAACCAGAAGCCATTGCTTCAGGTGCCTCCTGATATCCGTCTGCCCCATTCTTCCTCCTTTTGCGTGTTGTTTCCTTCTTCAGATCAAAAGCTCTTTGAGGAAAGGGACTGTCTTTTAAGAAAATTATTATTAATTGTATTCCTGGTGCTTTGCCCAATGTTTGGAACATAGTACACACTCAATAAATGTATATGAGATTGGATTGTATCTTGCTGGGGACCTGGCCTCCACATTACTGCCTGTCCATTTCTGAAACATACTGTCATGCTTATGCTCACCTACTTTCCAGGTGACTGTCATGTGTTGTTTTCCTCTCAGACTCAAAAGCACTGACTATCTTGTTTGCTTGTATGTTTAATATATCCTTTATCACTCATTCATTCTTTATATGTGTCAATCATATAATTGAGAAAAGACAACATATGTATGTGTGTATATATATGTATATGTGTGTGTGTGTGTGTGTGTATATATATATATATATATATATATATATATATACACACATATATAAATACATGCATACAAGTGGTGACAATAAAAGACAGATTCTGTGCAAGAAGTGTACCAGAAATGAAGGTATTGTAGCACTTTTTCAAATGTCTCAGAAACAAGACTTGTGGCATGAATACAATTGCCTAAAAGAATAGAACATAAGCACATGTTCCTCAGAGAAAGAGAGAGGAAGATCCATAAACTGTGCAAATGGAAAGGAATCTAGCAGCACTTTAAAACAAAGACAGGGAGACGTTAGAACAAACAAACTCAAGCCACAAAAATGTGCTTATTTTCCTTGAGGTTATCATTTTGAAATATGGTGTTTCAGAGACTCTTACAGGGTAGAATGAAAGTGTGAAATGAAAGAATGAAAGACTAGCGATGTGGAATGACAGGTGTGGAATTTATATCTGTTTTGAATTTTTAAGTCTTTGACAATCTAAACGTCCCCTGGTGCTATAAATCAGTGAGAAGTGACAAATCTGTGGTCCAGTGGAAAGAGATTCAAATAGGGTCAGTCACATAACCTCCCTGGGCCTCAGTTTCTTAACTATAAAGGGAGGGGTGTGGCTAGGAGTCTTCTGAGGCCCCTTCTCTGTCTAGATCTGTGATCCAATGATGTGTGAGTGTTTCATATCTGTCAAAGATTTTCATAACAATGCATTATAACTAATGAATAGTAAAAGTTCCCTCCTAGCGCTACTGTCCACAGACTTTTCCATAGCCGTCAGTTAATGATTGTTGGGTAGACTTTGGTAGCTCCACCGTTCCGAGGAAAGAGATCTTTTGGTTCATTGCCCTGGACTTCGGGCTGTGGAAGGGTCCCAAGCTTTATGGCAAAATCAATTGCTTGTCTGTTTAGATCTCCCCTCCCCCCTGGCCACTGTAGTTGTAGCCCACACGCTCCTTGTGCCACAAAGCAAAATCTCTAGTGTTATTTTCTGGTAATCCTTGGAGGACAAAGAAAAACAAAACAAGACAAAACAAAAAAGGTTTTTCAGAGGCAAAGTTGGTGCAAATTCTGAGGCTGGAATGATAACAATTACTCGTCCCAGCAGGAATGTCCAAGGGCCTGCCTGGTTTTGTTCACTTGGCATAACACACTCTTGTTTATGCCAGGCTGAACGAAGTCATTTGAACTCATGTCCTCTGATTGAACATTTTTGCGTAGTACAATTTTATGAGACCAGTATAAATCATTTTTTAATGGCAGTCAGGGCACAGAGGAGATATGTTGTTCGCAGGAATTTTTATGGACAGGGGCATTCCTCTTTCTCTAGACCTGAATGAGTGTGTCTTTCATTTTGTTTGCACCCCAATCCCTCACACACCTGCTCTTGTATTCATATCCTCAATTTTCTAACCCAATCTCACAGTTTGCTAGTTCTAGAAGCGACCTTTTCCTCCATCTTCTACTTAGACTAGAGACTGAGAAGCAGAAGAATGAGAATTTAAAGACATTCTTACCTCATAAAGGGCAACATTTTGAAAAGATTCAGAGCAGTTCCTCTTAACCTTTTTGGGGGTGTTAGAGACCCCTTTGGTAGTCCAGGGAAGCCCTATAGATCTCTTCTCAGAATAATTTATTTTGTGCTAAATTAAAAATTGAAGAAAATGCCAAATTTGGTAAAAGTAGTGATTCAATCTCCCTCCTATCTAAGTTCATAGCACTTTTCAATTGAACTAATCTGGGGAGGTGTGGACCCTGGGCTAAGAACCTCTGTTTTAGAATCACCAGTTTAGCACCAGAAGGGTCATGTCTTCTAATACAAATTTCCTATTTTACAAATGAGGAAACTGAGGCCCACACAAATGAAAAGAGCTGCTCAATGTCACACAATGAATAAGTGGCAAAACTGGCATTGAAACACAGAGCCTTTGATTCTAAATCCGGCAAGCTTTCCATAATGTCATTCTGCACTTCAAAGTTTATTATTTATATGATTATTTTTAGGGAAGTAAAAATGAAGAATTTTCAGTCATGTCCCACTCTTTGTGACCCCATTTGGGATGGTCTTGGCGAAGATACTGAAGTGGTTTGCCATTTCCTTCTCCAGCTCATTTTACACATGAGGAAACTGAGGCAAATTGTGAAATGACTTGCCCAGGACCATACAACTAGAAAGTGTCTAAAGCTGGATTTGAACTCAGGGTCTTCCTGACTTCAGGCCTGGCACTCTATCTAATGCTCCACCCAGCTGCCCCTTATTCTGTATTGCATAGGACAATTTTTTTTAGTAACCATTGATTGATTTGAAAATAGTTTAAGTAGTATTAATTTAACTATTCAACATTTCAAACTGTCAGCTACTGAGATAACAGATAATCAGCTGATATCTCTGAAAATCTGTGTGACTTTTTTTCTCAGGCATTATGTCTCGAAATTTATTGTGATTGCAACTGGGCCTACCCCTTATTGAAACGCATAAGCCTTTCTCATTTTATAGCATCTGAAATTAAGTAATTACTACATTTAATAGCTAATTGTAAATGACTATTCTTTCAGTAGGCACTATTAAGAAGAAGGCAGCTCAGATACTCATCCACATCTATTTTAGAGAGAGATGGAATTACAATTCAAATAATAACACATTTAATTAAGACAGAATAGCAAAGTAAATAAGAAGAAAAAGTCAATCAATAAACATTTATTAAGCACCTACTATGTGCCAGACAGTTTCCTAAGCACTTGAGATACAAATACGAAAAAGAGAGTCTTACCAGCTAATTCTAGATTTCCCTCAGGGTTCTATCATGGACCCTCCTCTCCTTTCCCTCTCTACTGCAAGGATTTAATTACCATTTCTATGCTGATGATTCTCAAGTCTACTTTTCCTGCTCCAATCTCTGCTGACACCAATCTCGTATCTCCAATTGGCTTTTAGGAATCTCAAACTAGATGTTCAGTCCATTTCTTAGTCTCTTACTGTTAGGTAATAGTGAAGTCTCTAGTGCTGGATAGGTCTCTGAAAAAGGTGGTGCTGACCAGATGAAAAGGTTCCATTCTGTGTCAGCTTTAAGTGCTTTCCCCTTGGGGGCGGTTTCTTAACCCTGGGTTGAATAAGTCTAGATAGAGAATCAGTATTGTTAGTTACTGTTTTTAGGCCCAAGCCTGAGTCCTTTGCATTTTCGCTTAAGTGAGACAAACCCTGTCCTATATTGAATGTTTTGTTGGCTGAAATGATTGAATGGGAGCTCAGTCCTCTTTCTTTTTCTTGTAGACAGGGCCTTGACATAATTAAAATTCTTACTTTGGCTGATGGCCCACCATGAGCTAAATCAAGATAACCCTAAGTTTCAATCAGGTTTGTGTAAAACCGGAGTTTCAGTTTGGGGCTATGGGTCACATTTTAGATTCTGTATAAAGAAGAAGATATCAGTTTAGATCAGCATAAAGCACATAAAAGTCAATGGAAAATTGAGTGTTGCATGAGTGATAGCATTTATTTCTTTAACTAGTGTTTATCTTTCCCAGAATTATTTACAGAGATAGAGCAGAGACAACTTGCCTATTTTAGGGCTTGATTTAGACCTCATTCAGCCTTATTAGGTCTTCTTTAAAATTAAATAGAGAAATGCTGTGATTTAGACAGCTCAGACAATGCTCACTAAAAGAAATATTGCTTAGACAACTCTCCTCCCGCCCACCCCCAATTCATTATTCAGTCAAGATGTACTTAGGTGGGTTAGCTAGGTGGTGCAGTGCATAGAGCACTGGGCCTGGAGTCAGAAAGATCTAAATTCAAATTTGGCCTCAGACACTTTCTAGCTGTGTGACCCTGAGCAAGTCACTTAGCCCCTATTTGCCTCAGTTCCTAATCTATAAAATGGGGGCACACTAGAGAAGGAAATGGCAAACCACTCCAGTACACTTGGCAAGAAAACCCAATGGACTCGTCCAGGTGGTCACAAATAGTGGGGCAAGATTGAATGACTAAACAACAACAAATGTACTTAAGTACTCTGCTGGTATCTGGGAAGATATGTACAAAAATAGTCATTACTTTTAAGGAGCTTACATACGAAGGGGAAGATAAGTACATCTATAAGTATGCATGGAATAAAGATAAAGAGAATAAATGCATAGTAGTTAAATACAAGGTACTTTGTTAGAGGAGGGCTAGACATTAGGGGGATCAAGAAAGATTTCACATAGAAGTTGGTTCTTGGAGTGGGTTCTGAAGGAAGAGAAGGGTTTTATGGGTCTGAAGGAGAGGAGTACATTTTGGGGATGTGAATAGTCAGTGTGAAGGCATAGATGGAGACAGGATAAGGATTAACACATGTGAGGAACAGGGCAGCCAGTTTGGCTGGATTGTGGAATTTAGGGGGGACAGTAATGTACAATGAGGCTGGAAAGAGCCCCATCTTGGCTTTTTAGAGTGACTGCACATAGATTTTGGTAAGGGACACATGAAGAAATTGTTTTCCTCAGTAGATATTATCTTATGAGATAAGGACAGAGGTTAACCCTTCTGACCACATTCTTGCTAAGTGTATCTTCAGGGCTGACCCTAAACTACTTTAAATCTACTATGAAAGCATAAGAGATTTGGGTTGTCAAAGCTCAAACTACTCAGTGGTACAACTGAAAATAATATTTTCCCTGTCTACTTTGATTTATCCAGTCTAATTACTGATTAATTGAATGAAGCATTGAATGGCCAAAGTCATTTGCTATCTCCCTTTGTGCCTTTGCACAGGTGGTCTTCATGCCTTTTGGCACTTCTGCCTCACATCCACCTTTTAGGTAGCATGGTTCCTTCAAAGCTCAATTCACTTGTCTCCTCCTAATTGGAAGCCCTTCCTGATTCCTATAGTTTAGTGCTTTCACTATTCTCAAATTATCTTATATGAATACCTGTTTATATGTTGTATCTGCCATAGAAAATTAAGCTCCTTGAAAGCAGGAACTCTCTGTGTGTATGGGTGTGCATGTGTGTGGTATATTTGTATGTATGAGTGTGTGTGTGTATGTATGTATATGTGTGTGCGTGTGTGTGTGTGAACTTGGCAACTAGTCCAGTATCCATCACCCAGTAAGTGTTTAATAAATGTTTCTTGGATTGAATTCAATTTTTTTTGATAGTAGATTGGCTATAAGTAGGCAGCATGTTGGAGTAGGGAAGGAATTAGACTGGAAGTCAGAAGACTTGGGTCTGACTCCTGTACCTTCTACTTATCAACTGAATAAGCATAGGTAAGTCACATAACCCTGATACTCAGTGTGTGGCTAAATGAACTGAAATACAGGGGACCACACCTTACAATTGAAGGAACCATGTAAGTGGGAACTAGAGCATTGGCAGAGAGTCTGGACAGCTCCAATCCCCTGAAGGTGATTGGAGTACCCTGGAGGAGGAGTAAAATATAACCTATCTGGCCTTTAGCAGTAGGGGCCAGAGTAGTTTATGTTATAGCTGTATAAATGGAAGCTATCTTTATAGATTGATCACCAGGCAGAGAAGACATTACAATTTATGTACTGCTAATTATTTTGAGGTTGGCTGCTTGGTTGTTGTCCTTTGTTCTTGAAGAGGACCAAACTGACGTCACTATGTTGGATTCAAAGTACAATGTGTCTGATTGTGGCTGATCGGACCAATATGAGCTTGGAAGGCTGTACCACAGATCAGGCATAAATAGTGCATATTTAATTGAAGGCTATACAGGTAGATGAATATTTAATAATAGTTAACATTTATATAATATTTTAAGGTTTGCAAAGAACTTTCCATATATTATCTCGTTCAACTTTATCTTCATGGCAACTCTGTAAGGTAGATGTGACTGTTGTCCCCATTTTACAGATGGATGCTGAGAGAGCTTAAGTGACTTTGAGGGTTCACAGTTATGAAATGTTGGAGGCAGGGTTTGAACTTATGTCTTCCTGGCCACAGCTCTACCTACCATCTACTACTTCCCTAGACTGGGAATCAAAGCTAGAAAAGACTCAATGCCTCAAACTACAGTTAATATTGTATTTTAAGATTCATATGTAAATACATTAAGAACCTATGATTTCATTGGTGTATTATTATCATTGGGCAGACAATAACGTATAATTTTATATAGTTATATAGGGTACAAATGATTTTTCCACAGTCATATAACTAGCAACTGTTAGAGGATTTAAACTCAGCCTTTCCTGACTCTGTTTTGCAAGCTGACTTTCCATGTTTAAGATTAATATAGAATACAAATCAAGTCTACCCATTCCCCAGTCCCATCAAATATATTAACCCCATGCTGCTCCAAATAACAAAAATTAGTGAATCATTTGGGGCAACATGTTTATTGTTCTGAACACCTGCTTTACTGGAAATCAGCTTTACTGAAGAATTGATAGTTTTGATTGGGAGAGTAAATGAGATTAGAGGAGAGATAATTTGGAAACATCAGGCTTGGCTGAGATACTTGGAAGTTTTGGGCAACCAAAGAGTTGTGTGAAGGCATTGATCCTGGGCAGCGGGAAAGGTGGGGCTACCAGGAGACACACGAAGAGTTGCTGGAAGACATTAGTGTAATTTTCAGAAAAGAATAGAGTACAGCAAACACAGAGGGAAACCAAAAGACTTTACTTCAAAATTTTGCCTGGGGCAGCTTTGCTGTTTCTTCTCCAAGATCAGATGGGAAAAGTCAAGTAAGTTCAGAAGGGCCATATGGATTTGTCAGGCTTTTGTGGTATCTCCTTTGGAAAGTAGGACTCAGGAGAGAGGGGTATCTGTGATCTTCCAACCACATTATCCTGTCATAGAAAATCTGGAGTAGTTGAGGGTTGTGTGGATATAAACTGTCTCCTGTGGCCTTAAGATTTATACTTCTTAAGATGGAGGTACTGTTGTTATGACTTTCTATTGGGAGAAAAGGCCATTCTATGGGGAACAGAAAGCAGATCTTGTCCCTTTTACCTCTTAGACCTCCTGGACCCTATTTAAGAGGGTTTCTTTTCTTTTTTTCCCTTTGCAGTTTCTCATATGCTAAAGTGAGCTGGCTTTTAAATATAAAGAAGCTCAAGGGAAACTTCAAAGTGGGGGTATCCTCTAGGGATAGCTGTATGCAGCCAACCAAAGGTATTCACAGAGGTATTTTAGGTCATGTGTGATCACATAGCTCTGAAGCTTAAAGAGAACAGTGCCCTTGATTCTGGCCAGCTAATTGGTTGGATGGCTGGTTAATTGTTGTCCTTGGTTCTCGAAGAGGACCAAAATGACATCACTATTTCGGAGACAAGGGACATTGTGTACAATTGGCTGATCAGCTTGGAAGGTTCTATCACAGATCAGGCACAAACAGTCCATATGAACATTTGGAGTTGAAATGTCTCTAAATTTGTACATCTCACATTTCTTTTGAACTACTGCAGTTCTGCTTTGTTCATAGAGCACAGTGCCTTTTTTTTTTTTGATGTGGGCACACCATGCTGGGCGGTCCTTTGACAGTGTCTTCCATGCCACACAATTGATTCCAAAGTTCTTCAGAGACTCCTTGAGAGTGTCCTTGATTTGCTTCTTCTCACCAACATGAGAGTACCTGCCTTGTGTGAGTTCTCTGTAAAATAATCTTTTAGGCATATGCACATTTACTATTCAAACAACATGGCCAGACCATCAAAGTTGTACTGTCTGTAGCAGGGTTTGAATGTTTGGCAGCTTAGCTCAAGAAAGGACCTCGGTGTCTGGTACTTTATCTTTTTAATTTTTTTCACAATCTTTATCTTATTCTGAACTGCGGGAATAAAACAAGCATTTCCATAATGTAGTAGAATAGGAAAAAAGATGATTACACATGAAATTGAAGACCTATTGTATAATTTGCTATTCCTTTTGAATATATAATAAAGTTATAATGTAACTTTCCTTTTCCCCCTTTTTCTTCTCTCCTCCTTCCACTCCACCCTGGAGATGGCTACCATTAGACACAAACATGTAAAATCATTCCATATATACTTCTATTTTATCAGTTCTTTCTCTGGATGCAGATAGCATCTTCCTTAATAGGTCCTTTAACATTAATTTGGGTATTTATAAAGTCAAAATGACTTATTTGCTCAAGGTTTTTCTTAAAACAATATTGCTCTTGCTATGTACAACATTCTCTTGTTTTTGCTCATTTTACTCTTCATTGTTCCATGCAAGTCTATCCACTCATTTCTAAAATCAAGTTCATTATTTCCTGTAGCATAGTAGTATTCCATCACAATCATAGACCACAACTTATTCAGCCATTCCCCAGTTGGTGGATATCCCAGCAATTTCTAGTTCTTTGTCATCACAAAGAGAGTGGCTATAAATATTTTGAACATACAGGTTCTTTTCCTTTTTCCCTAATCATCTTTGGAAACAGACCTAGTCTGGTACCTTATCTTACCAGATGATCTTCAGAATGTTCAGAAGACAATTCAAATGGAAGTGATTCAGTTTCCTGGCGTGGTGTCAGTATACTGTCCAGGTTTCATAGACATACAACGATGAAGTCAGCCATTGGAATAAATTGTTTTCATCCACCCATTCTGCCAAGGGAAATCTTCATGTGCTTGGGATAGACACCTCCCCCCCAAACTCACTGAAAGGTTAGAGACCCCTCAGTTACCCTCAACCTGGTTTAGCCCATCTGCTGAAATGGTTTACCAGGGTGTGACCATTGCACATACTACAGCTTCTTGGAGCCACAGGTGAGAGTTAGGTGAATCAGGTGGACACAAAAGTGAAAAGCAGCCCTGAAAAGGGCTCAGCAGCTCTCACACCAGAGCTACTAGTCTTCCCTGAATACATCCTAAACCCCTTCTCTCCAGCAGTCATTTTGCAAGTGCACAGAACTGGTCAAGGTAACATGAATGCCTCAACACAGAGGCAAGCCTATTTTCTAGAAAAATAACTTGACACACATGTTCTCCTGATAGATAAGCAATGACAATTTATTTAATAAGGGAAAACACATATATGGTCATTCAGCTAATCAGGCAAAATTGTCAGACCAATTTAAAAGTATGTGTATGTGTGAATAGTTAGAATATGACCATAAAGGCAGTTCCCAATTCACGAACAGTTTATCTTCCAGGACTTCATTTGTAAGCCAATGTAATATGTAGTATTTAGGTTCTCAGTTTTTTTTTCAACCTGTAACAAACCTGAAGTATAACACTGTACAAAGAGTTGCACAGAACCTTAATCATGTGAAGCAAAGTTTTTAGGGAAAGCTGCTTTCAGAGTTCCAACTTGGGATACCAACAATGCATCTCTGCCTCCTTACCCTCCATTAAGGAGAAAGAGATACCCTCTCACCTTCAATGACAGCAGGAATACCCCTTCCTTCAACATACTCATGAGTCAGTGGAGATAATGATGATAATGATAATTATAATAGTGATAATAGCAAAATAATAATAGTACTAATAACAATCTGGAGAACGAAATGGCAAATCACTCTAGCGTCCTTGCCAAGAAAACCCCCAACGGAGTCACAGACAGTCAGACACAACTGAAATGACACAACAACAGCAACTGTTCTGTAAAGCTGGGAAAACTCCAATATGGTCCCAGAAACAGATTGTGAACCATCCAAGGATCAACCTCATTAGATACGGAATGCCTCATTATCAGTAAACTGGCTACTTGGTGATGGCTTTTTTTGGTTGAAGCAACCCATGAAGCAAGAAAATCACAATATGCCCTTTAGTCCTACACAGTTACTTTCCACTTCCAAATTGAGAGTGACAGAGTGGTGGGAAAAGAGTGAGAAAGTGCTAAAATCAGACACATTTAAAGCCATCTATAAACACTGGTATCTATTGATATTCTAGACATGAGATGCTTGTCCAATGACCAATGGTCATAGTACAGGTTATAAATCAAATCAGAATATAAAACAAAGTTGCTAACAAATGGAAAGACAGTTTATAAAGGTTGTCTTCAGAGAGGCAATTAAAGGAGTTGATTTTGACATGTGTCCAAAGCCAAGCAGAAACATCATTTCAGAGGATGTTTGCTCATCTTGTATTGCAGCACCCATTAAAAAGGCTTTTGTCCCTCCTTCCAAAAAAGGAGCACCCAGGGAAATAATTGCAACTTATGTGCCAACAGTTGTTGCATTGAATGAGGATGTAGAGTAATTTTAAAAACTCAGTGACTAAAAGAACTAAACCAACTAAATTGACATATACATTGATACTTAGTGATGTTAACGAAAAGGCAAGGATGATGAAAAATATATAGGAAAATATGACTTCTGAATAAGGAATGAGAAAGGCCAAAACTCACCTTTCCAGGCTTTCCAGGCTTATTGCTCATTTTATGGTCCCATCAGTCTGGACTACAGGACCTCTCCCATTTTCGTGCTTTGTATAGGTTGTCCCCTGTGTGTGGCTGTATGTGAAATGCTTTCTCATTTCATTCCCACGTCTTAGAATCTGTAATTCCATTTGAAACTCAGTTTAAATGCCACCTTCCACATGTAACCTTTCCTTATCCCCCAACCTCCCCTCAAACATTACCTTGCATTTCTTTCATTTATATTTTGTCTACAATTATATGTACATGCATCATCTCTCTGATAGAATGTAAGCTCTTTGGCAGCGAGGCCTGTTTCATTTTTGTCTTTGTATTCCATACTGCCTGGAATGTAGTTGATTCTTAATAAATGTTTCTTGACTGGTTGGAGGCTACACAGAAAACTCTCATCACTTCACAATGAATGCCTTCTTGGAGAAAATAATTGGGAGGCATAGGATGAGGTAAACACCAAATAACACCACGGAAAATGAAATTAATCTATTTTACTACACAGGAAACAAATATTACTGATGAGGGAAGCATTTTTGAATCATTTTTCCATATAGTCCCACCACTGACTTTTTAGAGCAAAGATGAAAATTAATAGAAAAACTAGAAAACTAGAACAAACTAGAAAACTAGAACTAGAAAAACTAGAACAAAACTAGAAAACTAGAAACTAGAAAAAAAGAACAAACATGAGAAAAATTATGTAGCTTGTGTTTATAATAACTACAACATGATATAAGCTGTTGAGGCCAAGACATCAAAAATCGATGCAGGAAAGAACATTAGCACTGATTATAACAAGTTTTTTTTTTTCCCCTGCAAAAGTTTAATCAATATAAATTAATTTCCATGATGAGGTGACTAAAAAGCTTAAAATCCCTTTCTTTTTTATTTGATCTTTGTCAGTTAGAGGGCTATAGTAATCAAGGTCACCACTGGTTCTGAATATGAAGTTATTTGGAAAATCTTATGGAGAATTATAGTAGAAGACTATGAACAGCATTATCTCTTAAAACAAAATCAAGTTTAAAGAAACCTTGGCCAGAGAGCTAATTAAGAAAACTCATTCTGAGGGCATTCAAGGATAGAAATGGAATGAAGACAGCAAATAGATGAACAATGAATAATTTTTTTCCTTTCTTTTTAATTTTAAAAATAGTTATTAATTTATTTAAAATAACAAGAAACCTACTATATGTTCATAAATAATGTATTTTTATGAAAAATAATTATATTTTACCAAAAACATTAGTGAGAAGTAGTATTATTTTATATATTTTTGTAACTTTCTTTAATGTCTAGCTTAATAGAAGACAGCTGAATTCTGCTATCTGAATTCAATCTGTCATGATATATAGTTTTGGTTGAAGTATATGAAGAAAATCTGGCTTCACAAAGATAGGTAGTTGGAAAAGGGAGGGGTATTTTAATAAGCCAAAAAAGCTTTATATTATTATGAAAATAGTTTTGACCTCATGTAAAAAAGTGTTTCTGTGGATTCTCAGGGATCTGTGGACCACATTTTGAGAACCATTAGTGTAGAAGATGCCCAAAACTGCATAATTTGGTGTACCAGGAATTGAAATATGTAATAATAGAGTGGGAATTCATCTAGTCCAATCCTTTATTTTTCCTTTTTGTTTTGTTTTTAATTTTTTTTCCAATTACATGTAAAAACAATTAACATTTGTTTTTTAAAATTATGAGTTCCAAATTATCAACTTCCCTTACCTCTCCCCTTCTTGAGAATTCAAGCAATTTGATGTAGATTATACATGTGCAGTCATGCAAAACACATTTTCATACTAGTAATGTTGTGAAAGAAAACACAGGCAAAACAAAAGAAAAATAAAGTTAAAAAAACCCTAACAAAGTATGGTGTGATGTGCATTCAGACTCCACCAGTTCTTTTTCTGGAGACAGATAGCATTTTTCATCATAAATCCTTC
This sequence comes from Phascolarctos cinereus, assembly GCF_003287225.1. Taxonomy (NCBI): domain Eukaryota; kingdom Metazoa; phylum Chordata; class Mammalia; order Diprotodontia; family Phascolarctidae; genus Phascolarctos; species Phascolarctos cinereus. The sequence continues at coordinate 80,280,337 of NW_027555958.1, forward strand.
AGAATTGAATTAGACTCTTGCTTTGCTGAAAATAGCTGACTCATTCATGGTTGCTTATCATACAACACTGCTTTTACTGTGTACAAGGTTCTCCTGGTTCTGCTCACTTCATTTTGCATCAGTTTAGATAAGTCTTCCCAGGTTTTTCTTAAAACACCCTGCTCATCTTTTCTGATAGCATAATAACATTCTATCACAATCATATACGACAACTTGTTCAGCCATCCCCCAACTGATGCACATCCTCTTAATTTCTAATTCTTTGCCACCACAAAATGAGCTGTTATAAATATTTTTGTCTAAATAGGTCCTTTTCTCTTTGTAAAAAAAAAATTGATCTCTTTGGGATACAGAACTTATAGCAGTATTGCTGGGTCAAAGGACATACACAATTTTATAGCCCTCTGGGCATAGTTCCAAATTGCTCTCCAGAATGGTTGGATCAGTTTACAACTACAACAGCAGTCTATTAGTATTGAAATTTTCCCACATCCCCTCCAACATTTGTAATTTTACCTTTCTGTCATATTAGCCAATCTGATATGTATAAAGTGGTACCTCGGAGTTGTTTTAATCTACATTTCCCTAACCAATAGTGATTAAGAGCATTTTTTTTTCATATGACTAAAGATAGCTTTGATTTCTTTTTCTGAAAACTGACTATTCATATCCTTTGACCATTTATCAATTGGAGAATGACTCATATTCTTATAAATTTGACTCAGTTCTAAATTTATTTGAGAAATGAGGCCTTTATCAGAGAAACTTGCTATGAGTTCCCCCTGCCCCCAGTTTTCTGCTTTCTGTCTAATCTTCAAAGCATTGGTTTTATTTGGGCAAAACCTTTTTGATTTAATGTAGTAAAAATTATCCATTTTATATCTTATAATACTCTTTATCTCTTGCTTGGTTATAAATTCTTTCCTTATCCATAAGTTTGACAGGTAAACTATTCCACATTCTCCTAATTTTCTTATGATATCACTTTTTATGTCCAAATAAAATACCCATTTTGACTTTATCTTGGTATACGGTGTGAGATATTGGTCTATACCTAGTTGTTGTCAAATTGCTTTCCAGTTTTCTTAGCAATTTTTGTCAAATAGTTTGTTCTCCCAAAAGCTTGGATTTTTGCACTTGATTGGCATGATACTGAACAAATAAATTAACTTACATAAAATTTTCATTTAATTATATATTTAATATTAAAATATATTGTTTTATCCATGAACAATTAATATTTTTTCCAATTGTTTAGATCTATCTTTATTTTTGTGAAAAGTATGTTGTAATTGTGTTCATATAGTGCCTGGATTTGTCTTGGCAAGTAGACTGCTAAGTATTTTATATTATCTTCAGTTAGTGTAAATAGAATCTCTCTTTCTATCTTTCTCTTCTGGGTTTTGTTGGAAATATATAGAAATGCTGATGATTTATATGGGTTTATTTTATATCTTGCAGCTTTGCTAAAGTTGTTAATTGTTTTCAACTAGTTTTTTAGCTGATTCTCCAGGGTTCTCTAAATATAGCATCATACCTTTCGCAAAGACTGATAGTTTTGTTTCCTCATTGCCTATTTTTATTCCTCCAATTTCTTCATCTTGTCTTTTTATTATTACTTTAGCTAGAATTTTTTTGGGGGGCTAGGCAATGGGGTTAAGTGACTTGCCCATGGTCACAGAGCTAGTAGGTGTCAATTGTCTGAAGCTGGATTTGAACTTAGGTCCTCCTGACTCCAGGTCAGGTGCTCTATCCACTGCATCACCTACCTGCTCGTACATTTCTAATACAATATTGAGTAATAGTGGTGATAATGGACACTTTTGCTTTACCTTTCACCCTATTGGAAGGCTTCTTATTTATTGCCATTACAGATAATGCTTAATCTTGGTTTTAGATAGATAGATACTACTTATTAATTTAAGAAAGGCTCCATTTATTCCTGTGCTTTCTAGTGTTTATAGTAGGAATGGATGTTATATTTTTTCCAAAAACTTTTCCTACATCTATTGGTATATTCATATGGTTTCTGTTGTTTTTGTTATTAAAATAATAATGCTGATTTCCTAATAATGAACCAACCCTGCATTTCTGGTATAAATCCCATCTGGTCATAGTTTACATTGTTTATATATTGTTGTATTCTCCTTGCTAGTATTTTATTCAAAATATTTTCATCAATATTCATTGGGGAAATTGGCCTATAATTTTCTTTCTCTGTTTTTACTCTCCTTGGCTTAGGTATCAAAGCCATATTTGTGTCATAAAAGGAATTTGATAGAACTCCTTCTTTGTCTATTTTTCAAATAGTTTATATAACACTGAAATTAATTGTTCCTTAAAGGTTTGGTAGAACTCATTTGTTAATTCATTTGGTCCTGGGGAACTCAACAATTTAATCCCAAAGAATGAATGGGTCCAAGAACACAAGGATATGGGGATGGTGAGAGATAGTGAGTACTCCAGGATGACTTCTAGGTTTGGAGCATGAGGGACTAGGGAATTCAGTGGGATTGTGTTGCCCTCTATAGTAACAGGGAAGGTGGGGGGCATTTAAAGGGAAAGATAAGTTCCATTTTGGACATGTTGAGTTTAAGAGGTCTACGAGACATCCAGTTTGAGATGTCTGAAATGCATTTGGAGATGCAAGACTTGAGGTCAGTAGAGAGTTTGAGGTATGAAAGATAGATCTGAGAATCATAGAGATAGTAATTAAATCCATGGGAACTAATGATGTCACCAAATGAAGTAGTATAAAGGGAGAAGAGATGAGGGCCCAGGACAGAACCCTGAGGGAAATTCATGGTTAAAGGGTATGATCTGGAAGAGGATTCAGCAAAGGAAAAAGAGCTGTCAGATAGGCAGGAGAACCAGGAGAGAGTGGTGTCTTGAAACTAGAGAATAAAATATCAAGGAAGAAAGGGTAATCAACAATGTCAAAGGCTGTGGAAAGATCAAGGAGAAGGAGGACTGAGAAAAAGCCATTGCTTTGGTAACTAAAAATCATTAATAACTTCAGAGAGAGTAGTTCTGGTGGAATAATAAATCTGGCAGCCAGATTATAAGAGGTTAAGATAGGAGTGAAAGCATAGAAAGTAAAAGCATTTATTATAATATGGCTTTTTCAAGGAGTTCAGCTAAAAAGAACAGAAGAGATTAGGACAATAGTTAGTTGAGGATGGAAAGATCGAGTGAGGTATTTTTCAAGATTAGGGGGACTGGAATGCTTGTAGGTGGTAGGAAATGAGCCAGTAGACAGGGAGAGATTGAAAATAAATAAAATAGTGGGGATGTTAAGGGGGGCAATATATTGGAGAAGGCAGGATGAAGGAGGAGAAAGTAGCTGAAGGAATCACCATGATAGTAGATGAGGAAGAAGAGAGGAAAAGGAGTTCTTGGAAAATTGCCTCATTTTTCCTGTAAATATGAGACAAGATTCTCAATTGAGTAGATGGAGGGTTGGGGAGCCTTGGGAGGTTTGAGAAGAAATGAAAAGGTTTGGAAGAGCCATTGTGGAGAGTGGGATAATGAGTTGAAGGGAAGTATAGGATTGCCTAACAACAGTGAGGGCCCAGTTGAGATCATGTAACATAAATGTGTAGTGGACTCAGTCAGAATAATTGTATGATTTTCTCCACTTTCATTCAGTAGCACATGTATAGGAGAGAAGGCAACAAGTGGTGGGAATAATCCAAGGCTAAGGCCTTGGCTAGGTTTAATCAGTGATAAGATGAGGGGGGTAGAGATGTAAGGGAGGGGGGCAGTACAGAATTGAAGTTCACCAAGAGGTCAAGATGGAGAGAAGAGAGTGGCTAGTGTAGGGGGAATGGCTTGGAAAAGAATTGAGGGGTCAAGGAATTGGAAGTCATGGTGCAGTTATGTAAGGGAAGGTAGAGGGAGAGGTGAAAAGCCAATACATTATGGTCAGATAAGGGGATCTCAGAGTTTTTGAACATTTTCATGATTTCCAAGGAGTTTTGTTTTACAGTATTTCCTTGGGACAGGACCAGAGAAAGCACTTGAACCCTCAGTGATCAGGTTCTCTAGGTTTGGACCCAGGTCCTTGTAAGCCCAGAGTCTTTGGGGTATAATGGCAAATACTTAACAACCAACTGTCTGAAAAAATGCATGCATGACACACTTTTAAGTTTAATCTGCATTATTAACATTTTATCCTTCACTTTCATAAGTCTAGAAATCAGCATAATAATAAATCAAGCTTTGATTTCTGAATTTGGTTAATATTGAGGAGTGAATGCATGCAATCAAAATTTAATAATTTGTTCTCAAGAGTCTGTATAAGCTGGCTCCAACACACTCCTGGCTCAGGGTATAGTTATATTTCCCCAAAAGGAAAACACAGACAATTACTTTAGGGATAAAAACACCCTCTTAATATTAACTTGTGACTCAAACCTGTTTAAAATATAAATATATCATGCAGAAAAAATGATTGTTGTATTACTGATTCATATAGTATAGGAGAAATTTTTATGTATTCAGTATTTAAAATAGCTGGGCTAAGCATATGTTCCACTAAAGTTTATGTTTCCAGAAACTTTTTTGGGATTAAATGTGGTAATTTTAGTGACTGTATATTAGGGAAAGACTATGTTGTGTGTGTGCATTAAGAAGTAATCCACAATATGGAAAATCCACTGTGACTGTTCTGTGGCTTTCCCCCCTCCACATCTTCTCTCTCCACTTTCCTCTCTTGGTTCATGCTGCTTATACTTAAGGTCTTTCCCCCATCTAACAGAAACAGAAAACAAAACAAAGCAAAACTAAAACAAAGCAACACACCAAACACAGTTCATTTAAAACATTTCTTTTCAACCATAAAGAAATCAATCCAAGAATGAGAATCCAAGATGCCACAAGATACAGATTGGATTTTTTTTTATTTCACAGTTGGTTTGGCCTTACAGTTTAGAATTTAGTCCAAGTATCATGGAAAGTACAATATGCAGTAAAATGTTTTGGACAGCAACAAAGATAATTTTCCTTCAGCGACTGGATTTTATTAAGGAGAGATCCATTTACGGGTAGCTAGCATTTACTGGTATTTTAATCCCTGCTCTACACAATTCATGGGATCTCCAATATCTTTGGCCACCTTGATGTTTCTTAAAGCAGCTTGAATGGAAAGAAATGGTTCCCAAGGAATTGGGATCTCATGAAGAAAAATAGGTATATTTTCCAGAACAATTTGGGCAGGTTATATTTAAGGTAATTAAAAGTGTTTCTGTAGTGTTTCTAATTCATCCCATCCCTTGTGCAATCAAGTTTTTGTAATTTGCCAAAGTTATGTATCCCTAAATTGGTTTGTTTTGTTTACTATTGTGAAACACTGTATTGCTTCCATCACGCATCATCAACCTTGGATACTGTTAGCCAACCCTTGGTAAAATTTCCTCATTTTTTGAGTCCTTACTCTATTCTTTTCTCTTATTCTTATCCAGTTGGTGCATCAAATCATCCACTTACTCAAATTTTAATTTTATTTAATTCCCACAAATGCATTCCTTTTCTCAGAGTTAACATTGGTACTTTCAACTCCAGCCGTCTTTATTTCAACATTGGCAATACCATTGCTACTCCTAGGTCTCTACCAACAAAATTTAACTCTTAATTCAAATCTTTGTAGCATGCCCTTTGTAGACCATTTGCCATTAATTAACCAAGTTAGGCAATTCTTTTTACCTCATGTCTCACAATTGGCAGCGTAGTCAGAAATTACAGGTGTATTTCTTTACCATTTTTCGAGCCCTCTCAATATTACTCCTGGAGCAAGTTAATTTGTGAGCTTTATTTTCCTCATTTAAAAACTCACTTGGTCTGCCCTTAATGAAATCACAACATTCTGGATTTTCTGATTGTCTGCCTCACTTCAATATTTATCACATTTTTACTGTTCTTCCTTAAAATAACCATAGTAAATTGCTTGGAGATTCCTTTTCACTGCCATTTTGCCTGATAGGACTTAAGGAAAAATATTGCTTTTGAAGTCAAGGAGTAGGCATGTTTCTCTTTATAAGCAGTTATTTAGATCAGTTTTTGTTATAGAAGAGACCTTTCTTATTCCAGCATTACTGACTATAGGCAAAAGGAGTCAAAAAACACCCTGTAGAAAGGGGAATTTCACTAGTTTATTCAATTAATCAATTGACAAACATTTATTAAGTGCTAATTATGTGCTAGGCATTATACTAAGTATTGAATTTTTAAATTGCATCCTGAAAAAGGCAGTAAAATATTTTGGATACCTGTAAAACTTTGTTTTTAAGAGTACATAATGATTAAAGTATGCGTATATAAAACAAACATATTCACAATGTAAATTATTTATACTGATTGATTTTTTTTTTGTAGTTGCTGTTTAGTCATTTTTCAGTCATGCCTAACTCTTTGTGAACCCATTTGGGGTTTCCTTGGCAACAATACTGGACTTGTTTGTCATTTCCTTCCCCTGCTCATTTTGCAGATGAGGAACTGAAGCAAACAGAATTAAGTGACTTGCCCAGGGTCGCATAACTAGTAAATATCTGTGGCTAGATTTCTTTCTGACTCCAGGCCTGGCACTCTATTTATTATTCCAACTAGCTGCCCCTTCATTGATGATTATTGATAAATAAAATGAATACTGATAATTATTCAGTCAATATTTACGTTCAAGGAATAGCATGTAAGGTTACAGAAGGTGCAAAAAAGAATAAGGCACAGTCCTTGCTTCCAAAGAGGTTTATGGTCTAGTAGAATAGCAAGCATACAAATTTAAAGTAAGGATGAATATAATAAAATGCAAGAGAAGTACAAAATGCTATTAGAGTTGAGAGGATAGTGAGTGTTTTTATAAATTTTATAAATTTCTGATGCTTCAGTGAACTTTGATCTCATCCATGTAGTTACTCTACCATTGGGAGTCAGAATAGAATAGGGTATAGATCATAACCTATTCAACCTTTCTTATCTTGTGTGATTATTCTTCTCTTTCTATAAATCTAGAGAGTAATTTTCCAGAATGGTGGGAGTTTTCCCCATAATTTTTCAATGTTACATGGATACCATACAGAAATTGGGAAGGCCATCAATTATTTCTCACTCTGCTGTATGACTGGCCCACCTCCTTCTTCAGCATTATGAATTGTTGATAATGTCTTTTCTCACAACTCTTGGTATACAAATTATCCTTGATATCCTTGCACACACACACACACACACACACACACATACACACATCTCTCTCTCTCTCTCTCTCTCTCTCTCTCTCTCTACCTACCTGTCTGTCTATCTATCTATCTATCTATCTATCTATCTATCTATCTATCTATCTATCTATCTATCTATCATCTACCATATCCTTATATGCTACAACCTACTTACAGTCACCATATGTCCTTCTGCTGTCTTTTGGGTCAGCTGCAATTTATGTTGTTAGAGATTGTAGTTTATTATGATTCATAGACATATGGTATCTGTTCAAGAAAACTGATGTCAATTAGATATTCTTTGGTAATAGAGAGCAGCTTGGGATCATTGCATGCAATGTGTAAATGTCCAAATTTGAGTTTAGATAGAAAATGGTCCCTCTGTAGTACCTATCCACGACATGGATCCTTGATGGACTAGACCTCTATGGGCTTCTTGTGCAACTGCCAAGTAATAATCTGTACATAATATACATGTTTCATCTATTTGTTTTTTCCTCTACTGAGCTGGGTATTTTTTTTTTAATAATTGACAGATGATGAAAATGAGCAATCAACATAGTAAAATCTTGTGCTCTCTACACTTTTAAGTCAAGTTTGCCACTATAAAGATGCAGTTTACTATTAATGACCATTCATGAAAATCCGTTTATTTCTTTCTCATATTTTCCTTAATGGAGTCATCACTTTATGTATATAAAAACCATTCTCATATATATTCCAAAGAGGTGAGAAAGAATACATATAGTTGGTCATTATTTAATCACTTTTTTCAGTGGTAATACTTTCTGTTGCCATTTTTCATCATTCTTGAATTTTTGCCTTTTAAAAATATCTTGAAAAATTGATTCCTCAGCATGTTTAAAACTGTGTTGCCTCTGCCACAGCTTTCTCTTATGTATTTTGTCATTGAATAAGTTAATAAAAACATAGATGACAACAATTTCTAAACAATGCCACAGAGTGACAACAGTCTTTAGCTACTAATAGTTTACATGTACATGATAATCCTTTATGGCATTTACCTTCCTTGATCCTCATAAGAACCTTGTGCAACAGGAAGTATAGTCATTATTATCAATATTTAAAGAGAAAAAGAGAAGTGTAGACATATTAAAGAACTCACTTAAGTTCACATAACTAGGAAGTGTTAAGAGTTAGGACTTGAACTCAGATCTTTGGACTGGGTTTGGATCCAGTTGTCATTAAGTTATATTACACTACCTTCATAATTCTTCCAGGAAATCAGCAATCATTCAAAGTCAAAATAGTTCAAAGGTCATAGATTCTGTATCTCCTGGCACTTGGGTCACTTGAGGAATCAATTGCAGGACCAGTCCACTTAGACTGCACAAATTTTCTGTCCTTTTTCTCAGAAAGACACCATCACCTGTAAGATTTGATGCCCTACAACGTTCCTTCCAGATCTCATTCTAGGTTTCTACAAACCAAGAAGTCAATGTTATTTTTCTTCATTGTGGGGAGTCTCTCAACCAATGAAGATTGCAAAATTGCAACACCTTCCAATGACTTTATACCTGAAGTTCTGGAGGCCTTATTTAAGTTCTTTTTGTATCTGAGGGGTACCAGTACAGCACTTGGACTATTTTTCTCTCATTTTTCATTCTTACCACATGAACTGCTGAACTCCTTTCCCATTTTCATATGTTTTCAAAGTCATTTTCACCCATTCTTGCTGAAGCTTACCCCTACTTTTTCATTGTCTTTTGAATACTTTATTTTTGTTTTCTATGATTGTAGTGCTCCATCTTTTGTAGTCATATAATATCAATAAGAAAATATTGTTATTAAAATGGCAGTTGTAAAGTAACAATCTGTTTGTGATCATTGAAAACATAATGTAATTTCACAAATATTATCTAGCCCACTATTCAGTTCTTGGTCCAGTTCATTATCTATTTGCAATGTCTGTCCAAGATATGCATATTGATAGATTATTTTGACTGGATTCCCCTTAGGTTAAATCTCACAGTTTGGACAATATAATTTTTCATTCACTTTGTCTTTCTAATGTGGAGTATTAAATAAATCTCATATTTTTGTGGGTTTTAATGAATCAAAGAACTTTTAGAGGTGCAAGGCACATCAGGGGCTATATAGTTCAATGAATTCTTGCAAGGAATCCTTACAAAAACATACCAGAAAAGAACTGATTGTGTTGAGTATGTGATTTTTACCATGAAAGTTCTTTAGTGTTCCAGGATTTGATGCAGTTATCATGTCTCTGAGGTCAAGTCAAATTAAGATGCATTTATCAAGTACTTACTATGTGCCAGGCACTGTGGTAAAGGCTGGGAATACACATACAAGCACAAAGAAAGATAGTTCCAATCTCAAGAAAATTACATTCTAATAAGGGAAGAGCATACATAAAAGGAAGCTGAAAATGAGGAGGAAAGAATGAAAAGAGATGAAGTTTCCTATGGAAGGAACAGAAGAGAACGTCCACCCAGAGAATCAGAAATGCAGCCTGGAGAAGAATGAAGTCATGATGGATTGAGTGTCTTTCTTGAAATGAAGGTTTGAGGAGGAACCAGCCAAACAGAGGGAGATGCAGAAGGTATGGTGGGTACTTATAATGGAGTTGAGCTACCAGAGAGAAGAGGTTTCTATGTCATGGTAGAGAATCTGGAGTGGAGTCAAGAATGCAGTCTGGAGAGGGTATGCTGGGTAAAATCATTCTGAAATGCGTAGAAGGATAGTATTTGTGAAGATGAACATGTGTTTGTAAAGGCCATGCATATATCTAGGTTTAAGTGGACCCGGCAAATAAAGTTCATGGATTGTATGCTAATTTGACAGTCTTTCTGAAATAATGCCAAAAATGACCATTTGCAAAACTGGTATAAATGCATTGTTTATGAATTATTGAATTGCTTTTTCACTAATTTTAATTGTCTTACAGCTATACAATCTGCTCAAAGACAGGGATTGTTTTTGCCTTCACCTTCAGGCATAACTTCCTCCACATTATAAAAACCTGAATCAGGATAAACGTTGACTGTGTTGTTACTGATGATAAAGATAATCACCAAATCTAATGGCCTTTTCTCAGTCTACATGTTTCCGCACTTAACTGCAACCTTCAACATGGTCAATAACCTTCTACTTCCTGACCCTATCTTTTCTCTAGGTTTTTTTCTGACACTGTTCTCTTTTAGTTCTCCTCTTACTTAGCTGACTGCTCCTGTGTCTATTGCTAGATCTTCATCAAGGTCATGCTGCCTAACCATGGTTGCCCTACTCGGCTCTGTTCTGGGTCTTTTATTCTTCTCCCTCTTTACTGCTTCACTTGATGTTCTCAATTAGTTACCGTGAATTCAATGATCATTTCTATGCTGATGATTCTCAGATCTTTTTATTTAGCCCTCATCCTTATGCTAACCTCTAGTCTCATATTCAACTGCATACAGGACATATTGAAATGGATGTCCTCCTGGAAAAATGGTGGAGTAGGTGAGAAAATTCCAAGCTCTCAAGATTTTACACCAAGAAAGAAATAAAACAGTACCTCAGGCCAAATGTAGAGCAGCAAAAATAAACAACTAGAGGCAAAACAGGGATCCTCCTGGGACAATCTGAGAAGATCTGAAGAAAAATCCCAAGATGTGGTTTGGTCTGTGTGAAAAGTAAACACCTGCAGGCTAGGTCCTCCAGCTTACACAACAAGCAGTAAGACCTGGGGTCTGCTTGGTTGGGATGCTGCCTCGGCCCCAGCCATACGAACTTTTACCCCCAGGATAGTGAGGGTAATTGAGTGTCTGAGATGGGGAAGATCAAGGGAACCTCTGATGACAAGGAATCCTAGACCCAGTTGTCCTGCAAAGACATGGTGGGGGTGAGAAGGAACCAGCACATGCCCAGTGAGTGCAGAAGCAATGGGGCTGGGATGCTGTTGGTTGTGGGCACTTACAGGAGGCTGGAGGTCTTGGCTCCAGTTCCAGGCCAGAAAGAAGAACTGAAGATCTGAGGCCAGAGGCACCATCCTCCATACCCCAGGAGTAGCATTTAGCTACTACAAAAAAATGCACAAAATATAAGGAGAAAGAATCCAACCATAGAGAGTTACTATGGGAATAGAGAAGATTGGGGTTCATCTTCAGAGGAAGATATTGAAGCAAAGAAACCCTCTTCTACCCCAAAGAGTAATGTCAAATAGTAACCTGCCAAAAAAGAATTCATAGAAGAACTTTAAAAAGATTAAAAATCAAATGAGAGAGATTGAGGAAAAACTAAAAAAAAAAATAAGAACAATCCAAGGAAAACAAGATTTTGAAAAGAAAGTCAACCAACTAGAAAAAGAGTTCCATAATCTTAAGGAAGAAAACAATTCCCTTAAAAATTAGAATTGGGCAAGGAGAAGCCAGTGAAGTTATAAGAGATCGAGAAATAATAAAACAAAATATAAAGAATGAAAAAATAGAAGAGAAAGTGAAACATCTTATTAGAAAAACAACTGATCTGGAGAACAGATCAAGGAGAGAAAACATAAAAATAATAAGACTACCTGAAAGCTATGATCAGGAAAAATACCTTGATACAATAATACAAGAAATAATTAGAGAAAATTGTCCTGAAGCATTAGATCAAGAGGAAGAAGTAGAAATAGAAAAAAAATCCATCAAACACCACCTGAAAGAGATCCTATGGGGAAAACCCACAGGAATATTATAGTCAAATTCCAAAACTCCCAGCTCAATAATAAAATATCATAAGCAAAAGAAAAAGACAATTTAAATATGTCAGTGCCACAATTAGAATCACACAAGACCTAGCAGTGACAACACTAAAAGACCGCAGGTCTTTGAACACTATATATAGAATAGCAGAAGAACTGGGGTTCCAGCTGAAAATATCATACCAAGCAAAGCTAAGGATAATCCTTCATGAATGAAAAAAAAGGGATAGTAAACAAGTTGTGAGACTTCCAGGACTTTGTTAAAAAACCAAACCAAACCAAAAAAAACCAAAAACAAAAACCCTGAACTTTATGGAAGATTTGACATACAAGAGCCAAGACAAATACAACATACATACCAAAAACTAATTACAAGGAACTCACTAAGGACAGACTGTTTACCTTTTATGTATGTAAAATGTAAAATGTATGTCTAAGATTGTTATTAATAATTGGGTAATTCCTAAGAAAGAATGATATGACTTTAAAAAGTAAAACTTTTTAGCAACAACTAAAAGGAATAATTATCCTATACAAATGAAGTACAAGAGGAAGAACCGATACACAGGAATTAGATGGGGAAGGAGAGCTATTATTTCTGCAAACCTACTTTCATTGAGGATAGGTACAAGAGGAAATAATACATATATATCTAGAAAAGTATCTAGAAGAGTCTTCTAAATTCAGAAAAAAATAAAACTTTAAGGGGATAGGGAGGGGGGAGATGATAAAGGAGACATCTTTAGAGGGGTGGGTGAGGGAATAGGTTAAAGGGGTATAGAAGGATGTTAGATTTATGGGAATGGGAGGATAAAGGAAGGATCTTTGGAGGGGGGTAGGTTAAGTAATAGGAGGGGAAGGTAATGGATAGAAGTAAAGTAGAAGAATCAGGAAGAATAAGATATAAGAGATATGGACAATCATAAAGACAAAGATCAGGAGTAGAATTTGTTAGGGGAAAAACATGTCTATATGTGTATGTCTATATGTATGTCTATATGTATATGTATATAAAATATATCCATGCATAATTGCAGTCTGCTGGGGGTGGGGGGAGTAAGGGGAAGAATAACAAAGTAAAATGTGCACAGCAGAGAACAAAAGAAAATTTACAAGAAAACAAAAAAAAATGGACAGCTGTCCACACAACATGTGATATTTATTATATAGGCTTTCTTGAAATGGAAATTTATTGCTATATCTTTTGAACCCTTTATGTTCTGTTGTGCACGTGACATGCTTTTTTCTTTTCTTATTTTGTATTTAAGTTTCAATATTTAAGTTTATAATATGTTTCTTTTTCTCTTCTCTATTGTGTATTTAAGTCTAAAATTTAAAAAAAATTGATGTGCCACAGCCATCTTAAATGCAGCATGTCCTAAACTGAACTCATTATTTTCCCATCTCCCAACCTCTCTTCTTCCTAACTCCCATATCACTGTTCAAGGTACCATCATTCTGCCTTCCAGGTTCTCAACCCAGGTGTCATCTTTGACTCCTTGTCATCTTTGACTCCTTTTTCATGCTACCACCTCTGTATCCAATTTGTTGCCAAGACCTGTCAATTTTTATCTTTGTAAGATTTCTTACCTATGCCTCCTTCCCTCCTCTGACACAGACACTGCTCTGGCACAGGACCTTATTACCTTATTATTACATTGTTGAAATAGGCTGATGGTTGGTCTGCCTCAAGTCTCTGCCCACTTCTCCACTCAATCCCTACTCCACTCAGCTGTCAAAGTGATTTTCTTAAAGCTCAAGTCAGACCCATGTCACCAACCCCCTCCACCCTACTCAAAAAATCGGTTCCCTATCACCTCCAAGATCAAATTTTTAAAAAATTCTTTGTTTGGCATTCAAAGTCAGTTCTTCATTACATACCTCCTCACCACCTTTCCAGTTTTCTTTCATCTTAGACCTTTCACACCCCCACACACTTCAATCCAGTAACAGTTACTTCCTTAACATTCCTTGAAGCTACATCTCCAGAATCTGGGCGTTTTCACTGGCTGTCCCCAATATCTGGAATACTCTCCTTCCTCACCTGGGCCTCCTGGCTCTTCTGGCTTCCTTTAAATCTCAGCTAAGATCTCACCTTCTACAAGAAACTTTTCCAGGTCATCCATCATTCTAGTGCTTTACTTCTATTGATTTTTTCCAGTTTATCCTTTACATAGTTTGGTTTTCCATAGTTGTTTTCATGTTATCTCCCCCATTGTATAGTGAGATCCTTGAAAGCAGGAACTGCCTTTTACCTCTTTGTATCCCCTGCATTTAGCATAGTACCTGCTATATTGTAAGTGCTTAATAAATATTTATTGAATAACAATCCAATGAGTTGTATTATTATGATCATTTGGAGATAGTGTTGTAGAAAGACCACTGGACAGGGAGCCAGGTCACTTGGATTCTAGTTGAGGCTCTGGGCTAGCTCACCTTGTGACCTTGGCAAGTTCCTTAATCTCCCTTAGCTTCACTTTCATTATCTACGTGATAGGTTGCAATAGATGATCTCTACGTTCCCTTCCAACTCTTGATCTTATGACATGGAAGTCTTTGGAGCAACTTAAGCTGTGGAAAGAACATTAGATTGGGACTTGGGCTCTCATCCCAACTTTGCTACTAAATATTTCCCAATAGAGAATATTCTTTAACAAATAGATAAAACATATTTTATGTAATAATTATTTATATTCCAATGTCAATTCAAATAAACATTAAAATGTAATTAAAAATGGAAAGTAGTACTTGTAGCATGGGTTCAAGATCTCTACAATTTTACTTAAAGCCTTAGCTTAGAAAACCCTTTTATTCACAGATAAAGTTTAATCCAGCCAAAATATCACAAATTCTTACTTGATCAAATGAAAATTCAACAAACACTTAGGTTTGGCTTCATGATTTTTTTTTTCTTACTGCACCATGATTTCTGCATTTAAAAATGAAGTAGGAAGCAACTAGATGCCTGTTTTATGATAACTGTTAGGTTCCTTTCCTTTTCCTTTCTTTTCTATATCAACTTTCTGGCTTAGTGTGCATGGATTTGGGTGTTCCCTTCTAGCTTGTTTAGTACACGTTCTTATCCTCACATCCTTTTTCTGCTGCTTTCTTGAGTATTGTTCTGTTCTTTGGCTCATTTTTATAAACTTACAACATTATCTGGTGTCAAAAAGCTGGAATTCAGCCGATTAATCAAATGTTATTTCTGGACAGTATAAATTAAATTGAATTAGGCATCTTGACTTTTTGGAACATAACAGAAATAGCTATGACAAAGGGTACTTAATGTCTTATCATTTTATTAAATTTTAATTGCATGCATAACATTCCAAGACTCTTGTGAAGTATGATGACAAGTGACAGGAGATTTTTTGAAAAAAAAATTTTTTTTAGATAATTCTTTTAAAGCTGAAGTCAACATCTCTTTGTTGGCATCCCAAACATAATCCCCAACTCTATTATGCAAGGTTTGGTGGTGAACAGTCTACAGTAGTAGGGTTACAGTCTTAAATGTGACCATGGGAAAGTATCCCAATGAAACTTTAAATTAGAGACAGAACAGTATATGTACATAATCCTTCACTTTTTTTTTTGGCATAGACAAAGAACAAGTGTTGGTCTACAGCAGGCAGTCCATGAATATTTTTTAATATATGACATTCTTATATAAAAAGCTTATTTGTTTTGGCCTCCAATCCTGCCACCTTCATATGAAATCTTCACTTGTCCTCACTTCCCTGCCTAAGGAGGGCAATATTAGCTACACATTTTAGTTACTACTTCCTCCATTTTTTTTTACAGCCTTTGGCAACCTGGAGTTATGTGATTCACCACAAAAATGAACCATGTCTAAATTAGTCAGCTGCTATGTACTCATATGGTCAGAATAATTTCCTTTCTCTACTGTCAGTAACAGGTAATAGCTCAGGATTCCTTGTGATTGGACATCAGTGGTTTCTGCCCTTGGCTGTCTTTGAAGTGGGCAATCCTGGCCTTGAGGATCCCCATTCCCATTCCTAACAGCTTAGATATTGTTTCATTTTTGATGGGGATATGAAAGTTGCTTCACAAGGCATATCCCATCAACGAGAGAAAGTGGGGGTCAAGAGAGCTGATGCTATCTACTCTTTAGCCCACAAGACATCAGGCAGCTCCAGTTTTCTTAGTGTTTATAGATTGTAAGGCAGAAGGGAAACAGAAGATAGAGGGGCTATAATGTTCTAGATTTGGATGTAAGGCCTTCAAGGACTTCTCAGGTGCATCTAGGTGGTGTAGTGTATAGAGTGCTGGGCCTGGAGTCAGGGAGATCTGAGTTTGAATTTACCCTCAGACACTTAGTAGCTGTATGACCCTGAGTGGGTCACTTTGTTTCTCTTTATCAGTAAAATGGGGATAACCTACCTCCTAGGGTTTTTATGAGGATAAGTTGAAATAATATTTTTAAAGCCTTTAGCATAGTGCCTGATATTTTGTAAGCACTATATAACTGCTAACAATTATTATTATTATTGTTATTGCTTAGGTCATGTGTCCAAAATAAATAAGATAGAACATGTTGATGTGTTAAGGTTAGTAGCTGTCCTAAAACTATGTGACTCAGCACACTCTACTCAAATTTTTAAAAATTAATGATGAAGTTCTCCAAATTATCCTGTTTGATTCTCTCTATCTTACTTTGAGCTCCAGAAATAAAGCCTTCTCAGTAAAACCCAAAGTTAATACAAGAGGGGGAAAAGAAATAAATGAACAGTGCATATTGTCTGCACTAATATGTGGCTGAATGAACAGCTAATCAACTAGTCCATCCAGCTGTGAATCTTAGATAAGTACTACAGATAAACCAGGCCCAGAACTGAGCAATAAGACATCATGGTGGATTATATTTAAGTTTTACCTCCCACAATACTTACTGGTACAAAAGCTTATCTAGTTAACCTAGCGTGGCAACATGGAAAAGACCACCGTGTTGGTACCAGAGAACATAGGTTCAAATCCTGACTCTATCATTCACTACCTGTGTAACTTTGGACAAGTCACTTAATCTATCTGGCCTCAGTTCCCTCATCTATAAAACAGAGAGAACTTAATGGACAAAGAGAACTTAACAAGGTCCCTTTAACTCAAACTATATAAAACTATGATTCTATTTGTCTTCAAATGATGGAATGAAGTGATTTCAGAAGAATTGAAGTTACAAACACCCCAAAGTTACAAGGTGGGCATAAGCAAGCCATGACATGTTATCAACTCTGACATGCATGCAAGAATTGGTGGAATAAATTTCATGAGATATGTGATAAGAAAAGGAGGTTACTTGCTTAATGAGAATGAAAAGCAACAAATAAACAATTGGAATGTTGTGTTTACACATGAAATATACTAAAAGAACAAAAGTTCACTGAGTTGATTCTCTCTGGAAGATTTTTTTAGAACAGCATTTACAAGAATCTCAAAGAATAGGAACTCGTGAAGTTGTTATTTATCTCGGTGGATGGAATGGTCACACTGATGAAATCCAGGACCTTTCAAAGTACTAAAGTAAGTATTGATAATAATAATCATAATAACAATAGATCAAATTTATATAGCACTTTATGGTTTGGTAATTGCTTTATAAATATCATTTTATATTAACTTCACAGAAACTTTGTGAGATAGATGATGTTATTATCCCCATTTTACAGACAAGGAAACTGAGGCAAACAGAGGTTGGTGTTTGAGATAGGATTTGAATAAACCAATGACTTTTACCTGAAAGTAATCAGTTGATGAGCAAATATCTAATACTCCACTATATTTGTGCCTTGTTGCTGTTTAGTCTATCAATGGTGTCCAACTCTTTGTGATTCCATTTGGGATTTTCTTGGCAAAGATACTGGAGTGGTTTGCCATTTCCTTCTCTAGCTCATTTTATGGCTGAGGAAACTGAGGCAAAGAGGGTTAAGTGACTTGTCCAAGGTCACACAGCTAGGAAGTGTGAGGCTGGATTCGAATTCGGGTCCTTCTGACTCCAGACCCAGAGCTCTATCCATTGCACTACATAGATTTATGCCTAGTACTGTGTTAAATGCTTTTGTAGAAAGAAAAGAAGAATAAGATATGTTTGTTGTCATTTAGCAGTTCGTTATTTTTGGTAGGGGAGATTAAAATTAAAATTCATACTCAAAAACATTCATACACTTACTACATACTTATTCCCTTAAAATTTTGGCGTATAGAACACAGTGTAAGTTCGAGGGCTGATAGAAAAGAAAATTTAGAGAAATATGGTTTCTGCCTTCTTAGAGCCTTAGAATCTACTGGTTTGGGGTCAGAGTAGATAGAAAGTAAGACACATGCACAGATAATAAAAGAATCTGATAATATAAGGTAAATGTAAAACAAAAGTATAGAATGCTATATAATATCTGAGGAGGAAAATCTATTAAGATAGGGTCAGAAAAGCCTTCATGCAGGAACTGACAACATATGAATTTTAGGGATGGGTAGAAATATAAGTGGTAACAAGGGGGAAAGAAGATCACAATAACACCGGACATTTATGTAGTGCTTAAAGCTTTACAATATGCCTTTTATATATGATCTCATTTGATCACAAAACAGTCCAGTGAAGAAGGTGCTATTTTTTTGTCTTTATTTTACAGATGAAGCAGCTGAAGCTGAAGGAGATTAAGTCTGAAGTTAAATAGCTAGTAGGTCTGAGCAGGAATTCCAATGTGGGCCTTCCTGACTTAATTCCGATGTTCTGTACACAATGAGAAAAGGCAGCACACCTATGTTTAGTTTATGATGTCTAGAATACTGACTGTGAGGCCTAGTTTAAATGTCACCTCCTTAACGAAACCTTCTCTGATCTGACCATCTGGAAATCATCTCTCCTTTTTTATTTTTATTTTCTAACTCACAGTAAGTGCTTTGTCTTTCTTATAGGCTTATATTCTAATTGGTATTATGTTTATTGGACATATTTTAATCCCCTTATTATATTGTAAATTCCATGAGGGCAAAGGCCGTGGGGAGACATGTCCAGATCTGAGACTTCATCCTCATGGGGAGCTCTACCAAAGCACATTGGCACCTTCTCTTCAACTTGTAAGCTTAGGGAATTCCATTACACATAATAGGTGTTCACAAATGTTTGTTGAATGAATAAATAAGTGAAAAATCAACTTGAGAGTAATGTAAGACAGTATAATGTTCAGGGAAGTTGGTAGGTGATAAAATTGGATGTGGAGAGTAGGACTGGTTTATGTAGGGCTGAGGAATTTATAGCTAGTTTCAATAGCAATTGAGCATCCTATTCTGTTTTTGCTTTTGTGTTTTGTTCTTTTTTTTTGTCTAGACAATAATTAAGTTACTTACTCAGGGTTACACAGGTAGTAAGTATGATGTATCTGAGGACACATTTGAACTCAGGTCCTCCTGAATCCAGGGGCTGCTCTATCCACTGTGCCACGTAGCTGCCCCTGAGCATCCTATTCTGGAGTGTTAGAGATAAAGATGGGGGGGGTACGAGTAATATCTGATTTCAATGGCAAACCTAAATTCTGTATTAAGGACTCATTACACAATTCCTAAATCCTTGGTTCTCTCTTGTAGTTCTGAAAGAATAGTAGAACGCCAAGTGGAAACAGGCAGTAGACTTAGGCTCTCTCTAAGGAAGTAAAAGGAATCAGTCAATTCAGACAAATAAATTGCTAGGACTGTTCCTCTTCTGAGCTGATCCTGGTACCTCCCTGACCCTACTGAGAGAAATCAGGGATAATCTCCTCAACTAGCTCTTCTATCTTGACTTGGGTATGGCAACCCCTGGCAGTGATTTGGAGTGACATATAGAACTAGGACTAGGACTTTTGGCCAAAATTCACCAAATCTAGTTTTGTCACCATGCCACTTGCCTTTCCTTGCTTCCTAGTCCTTGCCAGGTATACTTCCAGTACCTTTGGTATGTTAGAGTTCCTTACCCTACCCCTTAATGCTAGTGCCTTCCCTCTGAGCTTACCTTCAGTTCATATGTATATATATATATATATATATATATATATATATATATATATATATATGTATACACACACACACACACACACACACACACACACACACACATATATGTACTTAATAAATGTGTTTTGACCGACTACCCAGGCTTGTACTTCAATGATCAATTTCTTCATCTTTCTTTCCTCTAATTTGAAAATTCCTCTAAGAAAGTGCTCATCTTAGGTGTTGGTTAATATCCAACAAAATAAATTCACACTATAGAGTGAGTGAATCCCTCCTAGTGACTTCTGCATTTTTAAACAGAAACTTACTAACCCAACTGGTGGAATGTTTGGGGGGTATTTCTGAGAAGAGTAGCCTTCTTAGACTTCTTACCTACTCCACTCTCTTTCTCTTTTCTGACCTCCAATTCTCTTTACTTCATTTGCCAGAAGGTGAAATAAACAGAAACCAGCATTTCAATTCCACTTTTCCCCAACACTCCAACACAGCCATCTTTGCAAACGGGTCTCAGTAAAAATGTAAAGTCAGCTCCTGTGGAGAGAATGTGGGTTGGCAGACAGAGGGTTGAATATTTGAAACTGAATCATGAATCTGAGAATGTGAAGGGCCTCCTGCATAGGAAACCAGGACTTAACAAAACTGAAAAATTAGGTGTAGGGGGTGATTATTAACTTTTCCAAAAAGATTTCTCACTTTACAATGGATTTGTTTATGGCATTATAGCTCCTTATTAGAGGTAGAGACTGTGTCATAACTAAGCTTTACATGTC
Source organism: Phascolarctos cinereus (assembly GCF_003287225.1). NCBI lineage: Eukaryota > Metazoa > Chordata > Mammalia > Diprotodontia > Phascolarctidae > Phascolarctos > Phascolarctos cinereus. The sequence goes on from NW_027555958.1 coordinate 80,301,018, forward strand.
CAGTAGTCCCTGTGTTCTATACACTGTCAGTGCCAAATAAATACTTCTCTATTTTAAAATGCCACAGGATTCCATTAATTAGTGTACTCTTTTGAATGATTTCAAAACATGATTCATTTTACATGCAACTTTTCATAAACACCTCTATTGAATGAATGTGTGGATATCCTAAGTTCATCTTTCATTTTTTCTTAGTATCTCATCTTGAATGATAGGATAAAAATAAGATCCCATGCTCTAAAGAGTTAAATCACTGTTTCAATATATGGGAAATAATTTCTATTTTCCTTATAAATAATAATTTAATATTATTTCTTAAAAATGAATAAAAGAAAAAAAAAGTTGGTAATGGAATATCACCCAGAGAAAGCAGACTTAAAAGGGGAGTATCATAGGTTCTAATGTTGTAATGTTTTCCCAGAGAACCTTCTTCTTCAAATAAAAAGTCTGCAAAAGGATAAAAAACAAGTTAACTCCAATAAATGTGACCACCAACTTTTAAGAATGAATGGTAAGCCACAATGTCAATTTCTAACAGCTACTTTCAGTTCTGAGCACGGCAGGGTGTAGCTAAGCCAGAATCACCCTTGGCACCCAGGGACCCCAAAGATCCTTCCCTGTTACTGCAAATAAAGAACACGCAGGCTTCCCGACTTAAAGTGGCCAGAGAAAGGCAAACTTTACCACTTTTCCCTTCGTCTCCCTCAGATCGCGCGTGCCAACAGGGAGGCACCAGACAGCTCTGAGGCAGTGTTGTGCCCTTTGCCTAGGACCTGAGATCAGGTCCGGAACCGCTGCCTGATTTGCCTTCCAGATGTGCCAGCCCTATGGAGGCTCCCTCAAGAGTCTTTCGGTAACTCACATAGGAGAGTTATTTACGGCATATTCTTTTTGCCCCCATTAAAATGGGCTGTCCCTTTATTATAAAAACAAAATTGTCTGTGCACTTCTTCAAAGAGAGATGTGACCCAGAGATGCTAATTAATAAATGAGAGCGTTAAAGACAACATGGAAACTGTGTTTCTCTCCCTGCTTCTTTTTTGCTTTCCCACCTCCCGTTGGCTGTGGCCAGTGGGTTGAGTTTTTAGTTGTGACTGTGTCAGAATTTCAGAGACTTGGCAGCTGACCCCTTCTCGCTGCTACTGCTAAGACACTAATAACAAACAGCTGAGGGAAGAATGAGGGCCCGGCTTCAAAAACAAACAGAGCCTCACTTTGGGCAGAGCCCTTGCTGCTGCTGCTGCTGCCGCCGCCGGCGCCCCAGCCGCAGCGCTACTTAAGCCCCCGATGTTAGAGCTCAGTTCAGAGATTCCCGGAAGCGGCTAAAGTTAGACAGGCTTTTGTGCCATATTCTTTGTACAGGACCCCTGATTGCTGCTTCCCTTATTGGGGAAAGTCATGTCTAAGCTCAACCTAAGGAAAAGGGTATTTAGAAAATTCCAGGGTCAAGTGACATTTCCACCACTCCTGTCTCTTGGGACAGAAGCAATCACGGGTGGTTATCCCAACCAAAGGAATATTGGAAACAGCTCATTTTTAAAGACAGTATATGGCAAAATAAGGTAGCCTTTGGCAGAAGAGCAAGAAAATAATAAAAGAAAAAGGCCCTGCTTCTTTGAAGACTACCCAGTTCCCTCCAAAACACACTCAAAGGAATGAAAAATAGATAAGACTTTACAAGATTCATCTTATTTGAATGGAGTAGAGAAAGTGTTGGAGTTTAAAAAATGGAGTAAAAGTTGGGCAGGCTCTTTGTAAATTCACAGCCCCTCAGGCATCTGGGCCCTCATTAAAGGCTCTGTTTCCATCTGACACTTCTCTCCCCTCCTTTTCGTGAATTGGTAAGGAGGATATAAAGCTAGCTCCAGACTGAAGGTCTGCCACTCAAATTCCCTATCCAGGTGTGACTACTTTTTTTATTTGAAAAAAAAAAGAGTGTAATAAAAACTGAATTTCTTTTGGACAGTTTTTTTAAAGAAAAAAATAGAAGTTCAGGATTAAGGGTGTATTTCATAATGTGTTTCAATAATTTAGAGAAAGAATTAGGTTTCTGAATACAGATCTGTACCTGTTAGTCTGACACCGAGGCTACATTTTTCTTTCTTAATGAGAACTAGAAACCTGGGCAGTGTCATACTCTTTTGTCTAAATGAGGTAACATACATCCTTGTAGAGAGGTTTCATGGTGGATTGAATGCTAGACTGAGAACTAGGACACAGCACTTAACTAGCTGTGTGATGTGGGCACCTAACTTTTCCCATCCTGTTTCCTCATCTTTAAAATGGGGAGAGTAACAGCTTCTATTTCATAGGGTTTTTGTAAAGATCAATGAGGTAACATTTGTAAAACACTTTGTGAACTTTAAGGAAGTGTATAAATGCTATTATTATACTAATTGAAGAAGGATTCAGATTCTTGAACAAATTCATTGGGAGGGCAAGATTAGCATTAGTAGCTATCAATCCTTTTATATATTTTTGTCTTTGTAAAATCAATGGGAATAACTTATTTTTATCATATGTAATATAGTACTGACTGGAATTTCTCTCCCAAACTTCCATTCTCACCAGCAAACTGGGTTGCCCATAATTTAACCCATAAGTCTACACTTGAATGTTTTCCTCAATGATTTTCTAGGCTCTTTTTTTTGATCATGGCTTTCAGATAGTCCAATAATTTTTAAATTATCTCTCCTGGATCTATTTTCCAGGTCAGTTGTTTTTCCAATGAGATATTGTTTTCTAATTTTTCATTCTTTTGGATTTGCTTTAGAGTGCCTTGATTTCTCTTGAAGTCACTAGCTTCCAATCGCTCTATTCTAATTTTTAAGCAAGTATTTTCTTCAGTAAGCTTTTGGACTTCCTTTTCCATTTGGCCAATTTTGCTTTTAAGGGCATTCGTCTCCTCACTGGCTTTTTGGACCTCTTTTGCCATTTGGGTTAGGCTATTTTTTAAGGTGTTACTTTCTTCAGTATTTTTTTGGGTCTCCTTTAGCAAGCTGTTGACTTGTTTTTCATGATTTCCTTGCATCACTCTCATTTCTCTTCCCAGTTTTTCCTCTACTTCTCTTATTTGCTTCTCAAAATCCTTTTTGAGCTCTTCCAAGGCCTGGGATTGATTCATATTTTTCTTGGAGGCTTTGGATGTAGGAGTTTTGACTTTGTTGTCTTCTTCTGGTTGTATGTTTTGATCTTCGTTGTTACCAAAAAAAGATTCTATGATCTGACACTTCTTTCGAGGTTTGCTCATGATCCCATCCAATTACTTGAGTTATAAATTCTTTATTAAGGTAGAGGCCTGCTTCCAATGTGGAGAATGTACTGTTCCCAAGCTTTGGGGGTTTGTACAGCTGTTTTCAGAGATACTTCTAGGGACTCCTTTCTATGAGTGACCACAAGCACTCTTCTCTGTCTTGGAATTGTGAGGAAGATTTTCTCTTTACAGCCACTACAAGCTTCACCATGCCAGCACTCCTCTTCGCCCCAGGACCTGCCCCTTAGAACTGTGACTCAGATCCAAGCTCTGGCAAAGCAAGAGATTCCTGCCTCAGCACTGGCAAAGAGATCCCTGCAATCCCCTTCTGATCAGCCACTGGATTTCCCCCTCAGTCTGTGGGCCAGAAGCTCAGGAGGCAGTCACCGCTAGGCTGAGACCTAGCTTCTCTCTCACCACAGAAACAGAGTTTTCCCACTGACCTTCTGAGTTGTCTTTGGCATTTGTGGGTTGAGAGGTCTGGAAACCACCACGGCTGCCCAAGATACAGTTCTCCGAGGCCTGCTCCTTTAGCTTTGTAGAAGGCCCAGGTCACAGCACAGTACATTAGTTTAATGCCTTTGATTGATTAATTAAATCATCAAATAAAGATGTTCTTACCTGATAAAGGTATCAATGTCAGAGTATTGTGTTAGTTACTTTAAGTGGGGCTGGGTGAATGATTGACTCAATAACCCCTTGCTGTACTCTTAACTATGTATTCCTTGATGAAAATATAGAAGGAATTGTAGATTGTCAGAAACTATAGACAGTCATAATGTTGATGGGAAATTGAAGATAGATCCTGCTGCATATTGATTGCCAAAAAAGGCACTTAACTTAGGAGGGCAAAAGAAAAATTTTAAACTCTTTGCTCCAATGAGAAAACTCTCAAGCCTACATTAAGATCATCTAAGATTTCTTGATAAATATATGCATAATAATCCACAAAGGTAACTTTGTTCAATGGACTTCTGATTATTAATATCAGAGAAAGGATAAAATAGCACCAAACATTATTGTCACTATGAGAAGGATTTCTTATACAGGGTCCAATTAGCAAAGAGATTCCGCATGGTTAGTGATATCCTACAGATGCTGCTATCTGAAGATCATTTTTTAAATTTTATTTTTGTTATGGAATAAAACAAATTCTTCCAGAACATAGTACAATAAAAAGATGATTGTACATGAAACTGCAAATCTACTATGCACAACTTGCTATTCCTTTCAAATATAACACAAAATTATCATGTAATATTTCCCCCTCTCCCTCCCTCCCTAGAGATGGCTATCATTAGACACAAATAGGTATACTTTTGTAAATGTATTCTATGCATAATTTCTATTTATCGGTTCTTTCTCTGGATGCAGATAGTATCTTTCTTCATATATCCTTTAGTTCATTTGGGTATTTATAGTAGACAAAATAATTTATTTGCTCAAAGTCATTCTCAAAACACTATTGCTATTACTGTATACAATGTTCTCTTGGTTCTGCTCATTTTGCTCTTCATTATTTTATGCAATTGATGGGCATCCCTGCAATTTCCAGTTCTTTGCCACCACAATGAAAGCTACTAGAGACAATTTAGAATATATAGGTTCTTTCCCTTTTTCCCCTAATCATCTTTGGACACAGAGTAAACAGTGGTATTGCTGGGTCAACAGATATAGGTAGTTTAATAACTCTTTGGGCATAATTCCAGATTGCTCTCTGAAATGGTTGGATCATTTTACAATTCCTCAATGAATTAGTGTCCCAATTTTTCCACATTCTTTCTCACATTTGTCACTTTCCCCTTCTATCATTTTAGCTAATCTAGTAGGTGTAAAATGATATCTCAAGGTTGTTTTAATTTGCATTTCTCTAATCCATAATGATTTAGAGCATTTTTATATGACTATAAATTGTTTTGATTTCTTCATTGGAAAACTGCCTGTTCATATTCTTTGACTATTTATTAATTGGGGAATGACTTGTATTCATATTTGACAAAGTTCTTAATATATTTTAAATATGAGCTACCTGAAGATTATATCGAACTGGTTTTATCAAGCCCCAGAATGCTGCAGCCTTCTCAATGCAATTCATGATTACACATAATTGATCAATATAACATTCTATGTAGGAAAAAAAATAGTTGAAATATTTCTATTATCCAGACTATGATGTGGAGTTGGGAGGCTAGTCAAATGAGTTATTATATCAGTGCATATATTTCAGATGGGAAGTGAAGATGAACCATAAATTTGGTCTAGAACTGAAAAGCAGGAAGAAAGTATGCTGCAGTGCATTTAGGGAATTGGCCAAAGCTTTTACTGATGCCAAGCTACACCCTGGCACAAAACCCCATTGTGTTAAGTCAAATGTCCATTCCATGATGCTAAACATTTTTGAATTTTGGAACACCACAATCAGAAGAATCATGTTCATGAGTAAACCAAAAAGGAATAAAGAGGTGCATGATGGATAAAATTAGGCTACATATTTCCAATGATGGGAACCATGAAGAGAAAGTAAATAAGGGATAACATTGAAGAAATGTATGATGGATCAATCAAAAAATAAGCATATATTAAATGACCTCACTGGGCATTTCTACACATATGAAATCACAAATCAGACCCCTCCCCCAAATGTATATTCTTAAAAAAACCTGTTAAATGGGTTGGATACACACACATACACACACACACACACACACACACACACACACACACCCTATTCAATAGCAGGGGACATTTCAACACAGGGTTTGGGCAATTTGGCTGGAGTCACCTGGCTTAGAAGAAGACAAAAATGTCTGAGATCTGTCAGAATGAGGTAGGAATTCCCAGGGTTAAATTTTCTGATGATCTTGCAGAGGAGAGAGCAAGGGGTGGTCTCCTTGGGGAGGGGCAGGAGCTAGTCTTTCCATCATTTAATAGAGGTTATCTGGAGAAGTACTTTGGAGGAATGGTATTCTTGAATAAACTACTGGAGTTTAACTGTTGGTAGCCCCAAAGCAGGATTCTAGAAGCCAATTCCAGAGAAAACGGGAATGCAGGCATCAGATAAGAGAAGAATAACAACATACTTTATCAACTTACAAAAGTCTCAGTATTTGGTACTACAGATGCAACCAGAGTAGAGCAAGATGGTGGAACAGATGAGAAAGGAAACAAAAATCATGGTAAAGCTGGACTGGAACCTTGAGGTTCTTTCTGTGACAAGGTATCTGTCTTGAAGAAGAGTGAGTCAGCCACCTAGTATATATTAAGAGCTCACTATGTGGCAGGCATTATGGTAAGTACTGGGGAAACAAAGAAAAGTCAAAGGAATTCTTGCCTTCAAGGAGCTTACATTCTAATGGGGGAGACTTCGTGTAAATAGCTAGGTACATATAAGGCTTATATTGAGAAGACAGTTGTTTGTCCTTTGTTCTCAAAGAAGACTGACATCAAGAAGGTAATTCCATGACATGCAAGTGAGTTGGATTGAAGTGAGGGAGGGTGTCGCAAAGCCATCAGCCTCACTTTCTCTCCTGGAGCCATCTGGGTCCAGGGGCAAGACATAGCTTACGATGAGTAGAGGTGGCCCTGGATGCAGTGGGAGACCTTGAACTTTCTAAGCTAAGGTCTTTAACAGATCTCAGTATGACTGAGGCAATGCCCATTCAGTGATTAAGGCTAGGTAAGAAATGAGGCAGAGAATGGCCTCTTTACCTAGGGGGGAAAAATCAATCTGGGAGGGAAAGGCACTTGAAACTGGGAGGAATGGAAAAGGTCTTCTGCAGGAGGTGAGGTTTCCGCTGAGTCTTGAAGGAAGATCAGGAAATTAAGAAGTAGAGATGAGGGGCAGAGAGTTCCAAGCACTGCGGTTAGGCAAGGCAAGGTGATGGAGTGTTGCATGGAGGAGATCAATGTTTAAGAAGTCTGGAAAGGTTGGAAGAAGCCAGATAATGAATAGTTTTAAATATAAACATATTTTATAAAATTGCCTCAGAGATTCGAGCTAAGTTCCACTTATATGAGGGAAAAAAATCCCTAAAAATCAGAGGTATATGAGATGGGAAAGGGTTGTTGAGGTAGTGGGCTCCCCATCATGAGGAGGTCTTTGTTCATGTCTCTATTGGGCCTTTGAGCCTTTGAAATTTTGTGATTTTGTGACCTGATTCTCAGATTACATTTCATGAACTGCCCTAGTGATAGCTATTCACTTTTGGTGTCTAAAAGTGGGCACAATTGGGTAGTGTGGGATCTGATATTGACAGTGGGATTGGAAAGGAAGTTGCTTTACCCCCAGGCTCTGTCTTTTTATACTAGACTAAACCTTATTGTATTCAAGCAGTTTTTAGGAAGACCTTTTCAGTTTAAAATTCGTGGCTGAAAAATAACAATGTGGAAATTACCAACTTTAGGGAAGAAAATGAAACCAGTTTAACCCATTTAAAAAAATATCTAAAGGGGGAAAATCACTGGATTTTTGAAAATAGAAAATGGAGATGTGTCTTATATTACAATCCAAAAGTGAGTGGATGGGTTTTTCATACATTTTCCAAGTAGACTAAAGCTTGGAGACTACACTTGGAAAGTTCCATCCCCAAAGTATAATTTTTCAGAAGGTTTGAGTGAACACAGGGGAACATAATGAAAGTCTGTCTGAATACATTGTTCCTAAGCATTTCTTCAATGGCAACCTAACTCCTGCCAGGGTTCTAAGGGTTAATATTTCCATAGTCCTTGGTGATGCGGCATTAGCAGACACATGGTATTTGATTTACCTTGACCCAAAGAATTGCCTTCCATTCAGAATTTCTGACAAAGCTGCAAATGTTAGTTTCAGATTTCCCAGTAAGGAGAAACATAATGACGATTAAGTTTAGCAGGGAAGCATGTTTTGAAATAACCAAATCATAGTTCTAAAGTTATTAATGTTTAAGATGAAGAGGGAAGAAGAGAAAATGTGGTATGATAGATACATAAGTCCTGAGGTTTCTGGTATTTCTGAGCCCTTTCCTAACTGGGCTTCAGAAGGCCTAGGTTTTAATCTCATATCTGCCATTAATGAAATGTCTTAGGTACGTGATTTCTACTTGCTGGGCTCAAGTTTTCTCGTCTGAAAAAATGAGTCCATTGGATTAGATGACTTATCAGTTCTTTTCCAGATTTAGGATGCTATATCCCTATGTTCTAGTCATTCCAGAATAGAACAAAAGCAAAATGCAGTCTAGTTTTATTCCAAGTGTTTGCTAATCATGACACTTCTCCACCCCTCAATAAAAGGGTCAGCCACAAACCTTCTTGATTTGCCAATGGACACTTGTTATCTCTTTGGTCAATTGTAAAAATTTTAAATTGATATGGGTCAACCTGACATGTAATCTCTATTTGTTTGCTTCATATCATTTCCGATATTACTCATAAAATTTTCCTTAACTTAATTCCCGTTTCAACAATCTGGGAAACACCATGGCATAGAGAACCATCTTGAAAGCCAGCAAAGCTTGGGGTTTAAATCCTGCCTCTGACACATCTTGACTATGTTATCTTGAGCAACTCACTTAACCTCTCAATTCCCTAGGTAAGTCTGTTAACACCAAGTTGCAAAGTAGGAATGGAGGAAGAGTTCCACACCTACCCAGGAATTCCCAATACCAACAAGGTCAAAGGTAATCTCTATGTCCTATCCCTACAATCTTAGATCTTAAAAAAAAAGATGGATGACTTTAAATTTGGGTTCAATTTGGTGGGCACAATTTGGTGGAAGGAAATTAGAAACATTTCCTACATTGAACTGCAGGGAGGAAGGAAAATCTGATACAAGTACATTTTGCCATATTAAATAGATCTGTTCCTGAAAAGTGGCATGTAGAGAATTTTTGTAAAGTGAATAATATTGAAGAGTGCTTGCTACTTAGAAGAGCATAAAGTAGATTTTTTTTTCAAGGAAGAGAGGAATCATTTTGTGATATTTGACTGCCCTCCTGGCTGTGGACCAAACCTTATTGTGAGGCCTGCCCTTACCTCACATCACCTCTTAAATTATTAACTCTTTATATTTGTTCCTTTGTCCATTTGCTTTTATTTCTCCATTTTTCCATTTGTTTGGCTTACAGTGATTTGTAGTTGTAGTTTATTAATGCAAAGGATGGAGGGAGGACTTTTGTTCTAAAGAAGTGTAAAATAATTGATCAAGGATGTGTAAGACCAGAAAAGGGGCTTATATTGAGCATGAAAGACACAAGGTAGGAGACCTGAGCAGTGCATGGGTTTCCTGATGTATTAAGAACAAAAGAAAGACCTATAGCAGGTTTGGTAGACCTTTCCTAGAGAGACTGTTCAAAGTGGGGAATGAGAAAGTGTGTTGTGATTATAATCAGCACTGGAAATATCCTCACTGGTAAGATCATGGCCACACCAAATCTGAGGTCACTTAATTTCCTTGTGCTTTAGTTTCCTTACCTATAAAATGACAGAGTTGAATCAGGTCATCAGTATGCATGATTAAAGCAAAGTTCTAAACAGAGAAGGTCACAGACCCATTTGTGTATCAATAGTGTGTGTGTGTGTGTGTGTGTGTGTGTGTGTGTGTGTGTGGTGGGGTGGTAAGAATTAGTTTTTGACTAACCCGGGGCCCAGGATGTAGCCATAGAAAGTTAGATAAATAAAGCATTAACAAGTCTTTTCTACCAGACACTGTGTAAAGTACTGAGAGTAAAAATACAGACAAAAAGCAAGATAGTACTTGTCCTCAAGGAACTTCCATTTTAATGGGGGAAGATGACACAAAAAAAGGAACTAACTAAAGGGGATATAGTACCTGCACAGGGGCATGTTCTGGAAGGAGTCTGGGAAATGAAGGACTAAACCAGGATTAGAGTAAGCGTGGATGTTTTTCTCAAATGGAGATTCCAGAGATAAACTCACCAATCAAAGGAAAAAACCGTAAAAGTTAAGGTGTTGCCAGAATGAAGAGGTAGTCATGGGCTGAACTAGATTTAGGTAAGAGGCCAGATAATGAGATGTTAAACTAGATCTAAGATATGCCTGGACCCTGTATCTCTTTGCAATTCCTTTATTGCATCAGAAAGGGCAACTGCCATTGGCTGGTTGAAGATTGGTTATGCCCCTGGTCACTCTTATAAAGCTAACTTGCAAACTCTGAAGTCCAAGTAGGAGCTAGCTAGTAGTTGAGCCAGAACCCAGTCCTTGAGAGGGAACCACTCCACCCTGTTGGTGGGAAGCTAGAGTTTCCTCCCCCATTTCCCCATGGTGTTTTGTAGGCAGAGATAGGAGACAGTGTGTCTAAAAGGACAGAGTCACACTGTTTAAGGGAAAGAGTAGACAGATGCAGAGAGGCAGGCAGCATTCAAGCTATGAACCAGACTCAAGGAGTGTTGCCTCCGGAAGCCGAGAAGAAAGCAGACTGAATTCAAGAGAGAATTGCCCTTGGAAGCTGGTGATCAAGATATGAGGAAGAGACCCATGGAGCACAGGAAGTGGCTCACTTAAAGAGGAGCAATTTGAGGATGCCATGAGAAAAGAAATTAAACAAACATTGGGAATCTATAGTGCTAAAGGCATGAGTTGCCCTGACCCCTTGTGCTCCAAGTTGGCAGCTAGGTGGTGCAATGCAGAGTGTTGGACTTAGAACCTGAGTTCGAATGCTGATTAAGATATTTACTAGCTATGTAACCCAGGGTAAATAATTTAATCTCTATCTCAGTTTTCTCATCTATAAAAAGGGGGAATAATAATAGAACCTACTTTGCAGGGTTGTTCTTGGGCTCAAATAAGGTAACATGGAAAGAGCTTTGCAAACCTTAAAGTGCTATATAAATACTAGCAATTATTATAAATAATATTATTAGTCACTACCATTGTGTTGATTATAGTGACTCTTCTCACTGAATCTGGGTGTGTTTGTGTGAGAATGTGCCTCAGATTTATGGGGAAAGTGATGTCATTTTGGTCCTCTTTGAGAACGAAGGCCAGCAATCAACCCGTGTATTCCCTCTTAGCAAACAGCTTTGCTTTGAGCTAATTGTGCCTACTGGCTGACTGTTAAAAGTAAGCTCATTGATGGGGGTTGAAGGGGTCTTGGCTCATGAGTTATAGTTTGGGGAGGTGTAGACCACAGAGTACCTTGAAACCAGAGAGTAGCTGCCCCGTGGTGACCTAACCTGTAAACTTGTGAGTGCCAAGTGAGGATTACTCCAAGGGGGTACAATTACAGGAAACACTAATGTTGCAGACATTAAAAACTCACTTGCATGAAAAATATTCCTTTACTTTAACTGTGTAATTCCAATTTTGCTTGGCTATCTCTCTCATTTTTCCACAACCTTAATTGGAGGTATATACTCTTCTACACTATCATGAAAGTAGAAAAGGAGAAGAAAGCAGTTTTTCTTGATGCCGCAGTTGGCATTTTGTCTCTTTGTTTTTCCAAGGACTTATAATTATGGTTTTCTATGGCATATTCCAAGCTTCTTCCATGGATTTTAATACTTCCTCCCAGTTTACCACAATTATTGCATTTCTTAATTCTTCCAATTTTTCTTTCTTATATGTGCTTATAGTCCTGTGGCCTGTTAAACCCTTTATTATTATATAGAATTCAAGTTGGTTTCTTCTAACATGCCCTTCTTTGGTATCATGATAATGAGAAATTTTTTATATATATATATATATATATATATATTTTATTTTCCTTAAAAAATGCAGATAACAGACATTGGACAATTATGAAAGCCATAATCAATCAGAGGTCTGGATAGGGTGGGGTAGGAAGAGGGAGTAGTCAGGGTGGGGTGAGCTAGTGAAGAGAACAAAGATGACCAATAGACTTGTGTACTAGTGTGATTTTTGTCACAACCTCCAAAGTCACTCTTTCTGAGCACTAGATATGAGATACTGAATAGACTTTCAGATGAGGCCATTCTATTATTAGTCTCACAAAATAATATAATTTGTAGATGAATGTAATGCAAAACCAAAATTCATCAATAAAATATAAAGTGACAAAAAACCATTATGGAGCTGGACTAGATGAGCTCTCACATCATTCCAGCCATAAAATCTATGAATCTGGAAACAGGGAAATTTGGAGAGCATCAATGTATGCAAATTGGGGTAGAGAGTTGTAAGTGAGATGATAGTCACCCCAGAGCTTATGATTTCCCTATCTATTTATCCAGCCCTGGTCTCTGTCATGGATTCTAGTCTTGTATTATCAATTGCTATTTGAACTAGATGTCTTATAGTTATCTCCAACTCAATATGTCCAAAACAGAACTCATCTTTTCACCCCAAATTGCCTCTCTTCCATACTTCCTTATTACTGTAAAGGACTCCACCATCCTCCCAGTGTGCCAGCTTTACAACCTTTGTGTCATTCTGCATTCCTCACTCTTGCTTATCTTGCATATCTTATCCATTGCCAAACATGGTCATTTTTACTTTTGTAATACCTCTTGTATATATTACTTTCTCTACACTCATATGCCAGATGTTGATATAAATTTTTGTTTCCTATACAATTTAATCTATTTAAAGCATTTTCAATGTGATAGCTTTTTATTTTTCTTGTATTATAATAGTTTTTTAAAATATTTTATTTTTCCAATTACATGTAAAAACAATTTTTAACATTTCTTTTAAAAAAAATTTGAGTTCCAAACTCTCTTCCTTCCTTCCAATCCTCCCTCCTTCCAAAGACAGCAAGCAGTTTGATAGAGGTATACTTGTGCAGTTATAGAAAATATATGTCCATATTAGTCATGTTATGAAACAATGAAAGCAAATAAAACTCATAACATGGTGTAACAAATAGTATGCTTTGATCTGCATTCTGAGTCTATCATTTCTTTCTTTGGTAATGGGTAACATTTTTCATCATAAATCCTTCAAAATTGTCTTGAATCTTTGTGTTGGTGAGAATAGTGAATTGGTCATTCACAGTTGATCATTGTACAGTATTGCAGTTACCGTGCACAATATTTTTCTGGTTCTGCTCACTTCACTTTGCATCAGTTCATGTAAGTCCAGATTTTTCTGAAAGCATCCTGCTCATCATTTCTTAAAGCCATCGTGAAAAGCATTTGCTCCAATAATGAGAAAAAGGAGTCTAGAAACCATCTTAGGGACAAGCAGTCTACCAGTGGAGAGAGGTGACAGCAAGGGCCAACAATGGTTTAGAATATACACTTATTTTCAACATAACCCAGTGATGGATGGTAATTATGAGCAGTGATAGATGGAATATTATGACTAGTATTGACATAAAACAGTCAGAAGCAGTAAGAGAAAAATGACTTTGCAGAAAGCTTGGCTTGACACTCAATTAGTCCAGCTCATGAAGTTTGTTAAGGACGACATTGAAAGATGATCAAAAATAGACAAAATATAGGCGGTGGGGGTTGGAGGGAAGATCTATTAACATTTCTACATAGAATTGTTTTATTTGTCATTGACAGTGGAGTCACCATTTTAATATGATATTCCACAGTGTATTTCATGAGGAAATAGGAAAATACACAAAAGGTACTTATACTAGCTAGACCAATTATATATAAAATCTGAGTATGAGACAACACAGTGCTGAGAGTGTTGGGTCAATACTCAAAATATCTGATAGAGGTGAATATGTCAAACAACTACAAAATGATGCTATTATTGTCCAAAATGGTGACCAAGAGGCTATCAATAACTAAAAAACCCGTATGTCTTTTCCCTTACTGCTGCAAAATTGTTTTAAAATAATCTTCATGCATATTGAAGGTTTCCCTGAAGGCATGAAAAAGGAACAATAATTATTTTTTTTTAAAAAGCTGTTGTATAGCTGACTACATCTTTCTAGTACATAGGGGGCTGAAAGATTCAGGGAAAAAAAACCATTTGTCAGTGGAATGAAATACTTCCTTGAAGGTTCCCTTTTTTCAAAATGCATCTCATGCATGTTTTAAAATCATAGGATGTCCATTACAACATAAAATTTTATTAAATTCATTTCAGATTATTAATATGCAGCAAGCACAAATCAGGGAGATACATGTTGCTAAGAGTGTTTACCACTTTTATAGAAGAGTCCCAGTATGTATTCAAGGGAAGCTAAAGATTGCCTAAAGAATGTAAGATACCCCAGATGTTCTTGGTTTTGTGTAATCTTATTGATCTTATTTAGGAAGCTTGGTTATATTCCAGGGTCTGATTGAATAAATAAAATCACTCAAAATTCACCTAACAATCCACATAAGAAAAATGAAGTGGATGAAGACTGTCTACTGTCCACAGTATGATATCTTATTAGATGAGTAATCCATACAGTTCCATGTCCATATATCACAACTGCAAGTAACCCAGAGGGCAATTGTGAGATATACAGCAGACATAAATATAGATTAAAGGATATTAGAGGATATGCAAAAATCACCTATAAAAAGTGATGTTAAAGTATCAACAAAGTTTTGTTAGAAAAGAAGGCAGACTTGTGTTTTAATAAGAACAAGAAACCAACAGATAGACAGATTGAATTGGGCAAGCATACTCTCGTTATGTTGTGAGATTAAGATAAATTCTTATTTATTATCATTTTAATGTTTAATTTTATTTATCTTATTTGTTTTATTATCTTATTCATTATTGATTCAATTTTCTTATAGATCCTATTTAAAATAATTGATTATGTCCTGTAACTGCTTTTGTCCTGTAATTGCTTAAATCATGATTCTCTGTCTCTGAACTTAGCTCAGAATTCAACTGCCTTGTAATAGGTTCCTTGTACAAGTTGAGCTCTCCTGCTAATCATTGATCTATTCTTGCCTCAAGGAATTTAACTCACCTTGGGGATGTGTGTGAACACAAAGGGAGTTATGCTTGATATCTACAACACCAAGCTATTGTTTGAGGATGTCTGGTTTGCTGTCCAAAAGTCTGGGCTGCTATCTCCCACCTGATCATTACTAGCTCCGATTGCCAAACTTCCAACTAATTTTGTTGTTCCCTGTGCCTCAGCTTTGTAACCAATCATGTTGCCCTTAACCCCATGCTGTCATCTACCCTGTTCTGTTCTTTTTTTCTGTACTCCCCAAAACTTATAAAAGGGGAACTGGCCTTTTGCTCTGGGTCTTTGGCATAAATGGAGGTAATCAACTGACACATTTATTGACAGGCAGCATGCTCCTGCTAATAAATGTTCCCATGCTCAGATATTTGCCTCAATTTACTGTTTGTTAAATTTCAATTATGATAGTTGAATGGAAAGCCCAACTCTTAATGGACCTTTTATGGAGGATTTACCATAGGATATGGACAAGAGTTGCACAAAATGAGAATGTCTGGATGGGTTGAAGTCAGCACTGTTGGAGGCAGTATCTAAATCAAGGTTCCATTGAAGTGCTGTAGAAGTACTTCCACTGGATTCCTACTTCTAGGCAGCTAGATAAGTCTACAAAACTATTAAGAATTCAAGGATAAAAATGGACACAGACTGAATCATATCTGAAAACCATATGAGCTAAGTTCAGAAAGGGTTATACCTGGAACTTTGGACGCCAGGCAATGCATATTTTTGGCTACAGAGACTCATGAAGGCTATCTGCTAAGGCGTGGGAGAATTGTTATTTACATTAGTGGAGGAAGAAGTACCAATGCCAATGAAATCGGGGACTGTTGAAATACTAATAAGGTGATTAAGTAATTTTTCGTGTCTTGCCTCCTCAACAAGAATTTAATCCCTTCCTTGAATACATGGATCAAGTAATTTGCATCATTTTATTAGAGAACTCATCACAGATTACTTTGTATTATATTTATTTGCATATCTGTGTGTCAAATTTCCTTATGAAGAAATTCCATGAGGACAAAAATTGTCCTATTATTTTCTGGTTTGCCCAGCATGTAACACAGTACTCTATAAACAAGCACCTAACACATATTTTTGTAATTGTGTAAGAGGTAGGATGTAAACCCTAATTAATGTAGATTCAGAAGGCTTAGGCTCCAATTAAGTCAATCCATTAGAGGTCCAAATCAGGTACAAATGTCCTTAATCACTTTGGGAGATGTAAAGTACCTAGGTTGCTAAATGAAATCCGAGAATACTGCACAAAGGATATACTGGACGAAAATCTAACGTGACTCTGGGCCTCTGGGTAATAAAGCAGGGTAGTCCATCAGGCGCATTCCAGCAGTTGTGAATCAAGGAGTCTGCAGAATTGCCCTAGGTGGGTGGTGAAAGGGAGAATTGAGAACTTGTTGCCTGTCCCCATTAATCAGAGGACTTACTTGTGAAGACTTGGACTTTTCATAAGCATCTTTAGCAGTGGTCCTAAAAAACCAGACTCTAAGGGCAGCATTTACATCAGGATTGCAAGACACAAATAAAGGAGACATATGTTACCAAGAACATGTGCCACTTTTATGGGACAGTCCTAGTGTATAGTCTAAGGGAAGATAGATTGCTGAGTACATAGTAGGCATACCTAGGAAAGACAGCTTCAGGAATCAGTAAGAGTACTGACTTCTGGAGCCAGCTAAATTAAATGGGAACTTCATGACAACTTCCCAAAGAAGAAAAAGACTTACAGTAACCAGAAGTTGTGAGGATTGTTGTACTGACTGTTCTCATGCTACCTTAATAAATACTGCTTACTAAAAGCTAAGCAAATCTAGCTTTCTGGCAATCGACAGGGAGCACACCAGGGGACTCTTGAGCAGTAGTACAAGACAATCCCAGGCTCTCTGGCTTACCCCTAGAACCTGGAATCAGCTACTGTCTGGAAAGTGAGCCCCAGGGGTGTGGTGGTGGTGGGGCATAGGGTGGTATGATTGAATCGTAAAGGTTTTCCCTGCAATGCCTAGGACAGTCTTTATATCTATTAGCTTCTAAAGAAATGTTTTGTTGAACTTAGGTTAAAAATCTTCACAACCACCAAGAATGTAAAAATCAGGAATGGCTTACAGGAAATTAAGCATAAAGGAAATGCCTCTCCTTTTTATCTTGGGATTCTACTGTTATCAGTGCAATCCTGAGTAAATACGTTCTATATGTGGGTTCTTATGTTGTCTTAGCCAACTGATCTCTGGCAGTAGAACAAGATGCCTTGAAGGAAGAAGGAGAGAGCCATGGGGTGACAGTGATTAATGTGGGCAATATCAATATGAACATTGTGTGTAAACAAATTTTGTGGTTGTATTCATCTTTGAAAACTATTCTCAAGGCCAGAGATTAAGTATGGTATGAGTATACATATTTATTTTCTACCATTTAGATGCCTGCAAGAGATTTGTTTGGGTTTATTGACTAATTAAAAAGATAAATTTAACTCTAATTAGTTTGTACATTTTTTTTGCAAAGTTAATGTTAACTGTTTAGAATATTTAAAAGTAACTTAAAAAATATTTAAAGTTATACCATTATATGTTTTTAGATTTGGAAGGCATCTTAGAGCACATCTAGTCTGATCCTTTTGTTTTATGGAAGAGAAGCCTGAGGTTTAGGATGATTAAGCATTTTTTCCAAAGTTCTACATTAAGTTAGTGCCAGTGCTGGGCAGCTCTCTTCATTCCTATGCCAGGAGTATTTCCACTGTACCAAACAAGTTGAAATACTTAGAAAATAAGCTTTATCAGTATTTTCTCAGGTACATTTTCTCTCTAACCTTCTATGTGGAATAATACTTCTTTATTGTATCTCAAGGATTTGTTGCTTTTGGAGGTTGGGAGTTGTACAAGCTTCCTACAAGGACCCTATGAGCCCTCCTCTTCAATGAGTGAAAATTCCCAGGGTCCTTGGTGGTGAATTAGAAGCTACCCTTGTTTCTAATTTGAACAAGGCTCATGGTGTGCCAGTAAACATCTCTTGTGTCTGGGTCAGGACAAGAAACAGAAATTAAAGATGAAAAGCCATAAAAATATTTTTCTGAGGCCATATTTAAACTGAGATGTTCCTGATTCTAGGCCTAGCTCTTTACTCACTAAACTGCTTGGCTTGAATTCAGAAGACCTGGGTTGAAATTCTGACTTTATTATTCACTATTTCTGTAACCTTAAGCAATTTAATTTGCTTATCTGAGCCTCAGTTTCATCATCTGTAAAGTGGAAATAATAATAGCACCCACTTATTAGGTTTGTGAAGCTAGGTGGTGCAGTAGATGGAGTACGGGCCTGAAGTCAGGATGATTCATCTTTCTGAGCTCAAATCTGGTCTCAGACCCTTACTAGCCATGTAACCTGGGCAGGTCACTTAACCCCATTTGCCTCAGTTCCTCATCTGTAAAATGAGCTAGAGAAGGAAATGGCAAAATCACTTCAGTATCTTTGCTAAGAAAACTCCAAATGGGGTCATGAAGAGTTAAACACCACTGAACTACTAGTTTTAAGCTTTAATAACTAAAAAAAAAATAACCTGTACAATAAAAGTACGAACTGAGTTCATTAATTGGGGAAACTTCTTTTTTAAAGCAAATACTGAGTTGAGTTGAGCAAATATAGGAGAAAACAGAAACCAAATGTTCCTGACTCATACCTCCTGATCAGCTGGATGGAATACTAGAACACTGGGTAGCCATTGAGTCAATCTGTTCTGTAAGCAGAAGTTCATGAGTTTCTTTTGAAAGGATTCAGGAGTGATGGCCACATGTGACTCAGTGTTTTAAGGGAGCCATGGTATAGACACTTAGGATCCTGACAGAAATGTCCAAACTTTCTGATTAGAAAGACAAAAGAATAGATTCTGGCCTAATTTAAGGAGCTTCTCAAGACCACTGAATTACTTTATCAACTAAAGAATAGCTTTTTTGGAAGAATAATCAATTTCCATTCTTCTTTCTTGACAGCTGAACAGCAATCTCAATATAAGTGAGGAGACACAAAATATTTTGTTTCCTTTGGTGAAGCCAAACAACTGAGGTCCTGGTGTTCCTTGTATTTTGTATATGGCTTTCTATCCATTTGTTTTGTGTCAGAGCATAGAATACACCTGGAGAGAACTGTATATCCTCTGCCCAACTCTGGGAAAAACACTGCTCTGTTCCCTTCTGCTGCTACCATATCTCATCAAAGCCTTCAACTGCTTTCTGGCTACTTGGCCAACAGGTCCTAGGAGAGGTAAAGGATCACTATCCTGACTCTACAGTTCCTTTGGCAGACTTTCACTCCTTCAATTCTCAGAGACCTGTGTCTTGTCATCTCCTTTGATCCTATTATATCTTATCTTCTATCATAGTATTCCATTTTCTTAACTCCTTGAGGGCATGGATTGTGTTATACTTTATCTTGTACCTATAGAGTCTACCAACACTGCCTTGCATTGTAGTAAAGAACCTAAATGTCTGGGGACTCAATCATTGAATTTTCAAATACAGCAGGGTGAATTCTGAATATATCAATGTGCTTGCGCTTTGAAAAAAGAAATGTTACATTTGAAAATTTAAAATTGTGCTAATGGCAAGTTTAGCACCTCTTTTCTGTCTCATCACCATTCTTTTGACTTAAGCCTTGATTGATATCCCTTTGCTCAGCTTCCTCTTCCTTCGATTGGAGGTTTGGGTGGGGAAGAAGAGGCAGAGTACCAAACTCCTTCAGTGCCTTCTTTTATAGAGGGCATATACTGGACTCAGCTCACTTTACTTTGCACCTGCTGGTCTTCCCGATTTCAACTCTACTGAACAAGTTACCTTCCCCACCGAGTATCCCCTGCTATCTACCTCCCACCCCTTCCTGCCTCCTTTTCTGTATTATATCTCCCTATTAGATTTCAAGCTCTTTGAAGGCAGGGGATTGGTCTTTAAAAAAAAATAATTATATCCGTAGCACTCAGAAAAAGCCCGGCACATAGTAGGCACTTAATAAATGATTGTTGAATTGGATTGGATTCAGAGATTTCTGGTAATAGCAAATTCATAGCTTATAAGCACACTAATACTTTTGGGAAAACCCTGCATGCATTGATATGCTGTACCATATGTTCTCTATGGAACACCATATAGGTGAAACCACCCCTTATAAGGTCATTTGAGTTCTTCAGATGCTGACTTCTTTTTGATCTGGCCCAAGATAGACTCAACTGTTACAGAATTCTGATCTATATTACACATTTAATGAGTTTCCAGTATATTAAACAAATCCCATGATTTCAATTTTTTTTCTTGCAAAATATGCCACATGGATATTGAAATTGATTCCACATGAAATATATCTTCTAAACTGGTTTTGTATGTACAAATTAAATAAATATTTAACTAAGATTGAGAGCACATGCTAGTTTTTCCTTGGTTTATGCAACATATGCTGTCAACATATTTGTAACTGTGGAGACCATTGTGTAGAATTGCTGTTCTGATAGTAACTTTAGAACAATTCCAATGTGTCAGTTCAGGGTTTGGGGGAAGGTTCCATTTCAGTTGTCAACATGTGGCAAAAAATCTTTGTTATGCTTTGTGGTCTTGCTTATTGCTAACATTCCTTCACTAATTGAAGGGTATTAACACAAGTGTTCTAATAACGAGAAGTATTGATATTATGCAGAGATGATGCCTTAGGCTCAGGCTTTGGAGTTTCAGACATATGCTTTCAGTTGATTTCTCCACTGTGATCCTGATTTGTTTTGGTCTAGCCACAGTGTTACCTGGATCCCTTGTGACCCGTGTGGGGTAGGTTTAAGTATTGGTTGGCTAGATGTATCCTGTAGATGATGGGCAGGCTTCAGTTGACCAGGATGAAACACTGTGACCTTGACCTCTGTTCTATCTGTTTTTCGGGTTGTTGTCAGTGGTCTGTGTAATATCGGTGTGGACTGTTATTTTCCAGCTTCAATTCAACAGATAGTTATTAAATACCTACTATGTACAAGGAGAGAGGCACTGTGGCATTGTGGGTAGTAGGCAAACCTTGGATTCAGGAAGACCCAGATTTAAGTCCTGACACTGATATGGGCTGGCTCAGTGATCCAGTCCTCTCTGAAACTTTAGTTATATGCCTTAGAGAAATGTCCAAACCTTCTCATCACTCTGCACTTGTATAGGGATTTTGCACCTGATAATTCCCCATACAGGTGAAATCAGAGGTCCATATTACACCTTTCTTCCCCTTTACCCCCAATGTACAAGGAATAATGATAGGCCCTAGGTATGTACACAAGAGAAACAATACCGGTTCTGCCTTCAAGAGCTAAAAGGAAATTTAAAAGTCATATGGTAAAGTAAAATCAAGTTGAGAAGCATTTATTAAGCACCTGCTATGTGCCACTCATTGTGCAAAGCACTGGGGTTACAAAAAAGGGCAAAAACCATTTGTGTCCTCGTGGAGCTAACAATCCAATGGTTGAGACAACATATTCCATGTACCTAGTTCAGTTGCTTCATTTTAAAGGTGGAGAAAATGAAACCTTGAGAGAATACAATAAAATGCGACAGTCAGGATTTGAATTCAGATCCTATGACTCCCTAGTCAGTGAGTGCTCTTTCCACTCCACTGCCTGTCTACAATGTGATTTGTGGGTATACTTAAGATTGTAAGCTCCTTGAGGGCAGGGACTATCTTTTGCCTCTTTTTGTCTCTTCAACACTTAGCACAATGCCTAGCATGCAGTAGGTGCTTAGTAAATGTTTATTGACTGAGTGATACCTTTCATCATCTTTTACCGAGGGTTCAGAGCACTGGATATTTTTTTTCCTTCTGGTTCTAGGTTTAATTTGTGGTTGGTCAATTCAATTACCCTGAAAGAATAGTGCTTATCCTGTAACCATGGCACTACTATGATCTCAGGCCAATCTCTACAGGCTTCATAAACTTACGTGAAGTTTCTTTCTGACTCAGAGGGCAGTACCATTATTCTGTTTTTTTATATAAGGCTATCCAAGGGCGAGCATGGAAAAAGTTCTGCCTTATTTCTTTGCCACCACCACGTGTTTGCCTCAGGCAAATAGTTTTGATTTGAAATCATGATACTGTGGGCTCCAGGTATTGTCCCCATGTATTTTATGTCCATTGGAAGAAAAGATCGCCTGGTTTGGCCTAAGTACTCTTTGGGTTTCTATACCAGACAAGATGCTAAAAGCTCCATCTGTTATCTATAGAGGAAAAGACACAGACACCCTGAGGGAAATTTAAGGAATCTGTGGGTAACCTCAAGCAGACACCATTAAACATGGTGCATACTGTACATTCAAAGCTGTCATCAAATCAAGCAGCTGTGATTCCCCATGGGTCTCAACCAGGAAGCCCTAATGAAATCTTTTGATAGTGCTGAACTGTCAAGACTTAGTCCTTTTTGTTTGTCTCTCAGAGCTGACATTTTAGAGACCACTGAGGTTTGACATCATTCATGCCCTATTCCTGCTCAAGAGAGATTGGAGAGTGGAATCTAATGTGCTGCCTATGGAAAAGTCGTTAGCGTGGGAATTGATACCCGGTGCTATTCTTTGCTTTGCCACCACCTTTCTAAGTGCTCATGGGATAATTAATGTAATCTGCTAAGAGGTGCAAACCAAAGCTGACAGAAGGAGCTGTCCCTCATTGCTGGGAGCTGTGCTGATTGGAAGAGAGGATTATATTGCTGATAGTTAATTAGCCAGTGCAAGGCAGGATTACTCTCATCACCAATTCCAGCCTGAGAGATGAGAAACTCTTCAGGTGTTTGCTTTTGCTGCTCTTTTACCACCATACCTGTTTTGAGAGGTTGAAATACAGGAGGAAAGACGGGGTTTGTTTGAATCTATTTTGCAATGAGAAGAGGCTTAGCTTTTCTACAAGCTGTTGGGTAAAATAAAATCCCCCTGATATTTGAAAAGCTGGCTGGGGAAAATACTCTCAAACAGAGATCACGCTTTCTTAACAGTACACACTATGTCCATGGGAAAGAGTGGGTGCACACTGAAGGAAACTTAGCAGGAAGGCGTATGTTTTAGGAAGTCCATGTGACTGGAACAACTCATAACTCTGCATGGTAGGCTTAACATCCTTCCTCTCTTTAGAGAAGAGTCTGCGACACACATCACCTGGGCAAAGCTGCTTCTCTACCCTCAGACCAGCTTATAAATGAAGCAGAGAAGACTCTTCTTCCATAAACTTTCATTTCTCTCTCTTTTTCTCTAACTCCAATCTCATGGGCTTAAATACCATTAATATTACAGTTCATATGATTTATTATAGGAGCAAGTAATGTTGCAAATGCATAAATCACGTCTGCAGCAAACAAAACTCACTGCTCCTCTCTATCCCTGTACTCTTCAAAAGCAAAGGAAAGGTATATGGAATGCAATATTCTCACTAACGCAGTCCACTAATTCCTCAATTCTGGAAAGGCAGTTTTCTCATGATGATAATCAAATTTCCCAGGAATTCTCTTCACAATGTTTTTTCAGAGTCAAGTACAGGTTTTTTTTTATGTTGTATCTTTATATTCTCTCACAAATAACAGCTAATGCTCTAGTCCTCTCACGAAACTTTACAACTGAGAGTTAACTCTTTCTCCTCAGAAAATTATAGCTTAACCATAGTTCGTTAAAAGTAGTTTACATAGTCTTCTGTCATCACAATTAATTGTCATTGTTTTCAAAATTCTTACTCTTAAATGTATAGTAACAGAATCCAATGTTTTGTGGGAGGAGCTTTTGATGTTGGAGTTACATTAATATTTTCTTGCCTATACTTTAACGCTTTTTAACATTTTCCTCCTGTACACTTGGTTTAGAAGCCTTTCTCATAGAAAGACGATATAGTTACAGTATGTTTTAGAAAAGTGATAGAGTCTTGGGGAACTGGAGTAAGTTCACTGCCATGGTTTAGAGAGACTGAATACTGAAAGAACTAAAATAATTTTTCCTGAGAGACAGTTAACTGTCAAGGAGAAAGAGACTGAAGAGATATTTTGAGAGAATTGCATTTAACTCTTATCTTGTGGAGAAGACATGCTATGGAGAAGATGTCCTAAAGAGAATTTTCAGCAAATTTGACTGCCTTCTGAAAGCTAAATGGTGGGGCTTTGGTTTTAGGGTCTATAGAGAAGTCATGAGTTAAAGTTGATATTTAGAGGCCACTGGTCATAATTTTTCTTGGAACTTATAACTTGTTGAAATATTAAAATATGTCATCATATTGTTTGTTACATTATTAATAAGCTGTATATCCAGGAACATTGATATTTATCTAAGCCTATGAAATTAGGAGTTTGAAAGGGAGGGAGAATGGGTGAGGGAGGAAAGAGGGAAAAGAAAGCTTATGGGAAAAGAGTTTTTTCCAGTATGTAAACTGGTATAGGGACTTTGAGCTAATTTAGCTCTGAGAGACGGCAAATTTCTTTTTATGAAAAAAAATCAGAATATATGCCTTGATAGGCTAAGAAAATAGGTAGAACATTAATAATAGAATGAACAATTGGCAGTTAGAGAAAGGTGAAGGTTGGTGGTATCACCCATTCGTGAGCTCCCGAAGAGCACAACCAAGCTACTCAGGGAGAAAGTCTTTTTCTAAGTCCTCTGCATTTCTAGGATATGACAAACTCCTTGAGAGTGGGTACAATTTTTCACTTTGTCTTTGTATCTTTAGTACCTTTCTTGGGTGTCTAGCATGCAGTGAGTAATTAATAAATGCTTGTTGGATTAAATTCCTAAATCTTACTGGATTGTGTGGAATAATGATATTTATAGGTAAATATTTTGCAGGTATTTAATATATAAACAGATCAAGGGTATGTTACAGCCAGCTCCTACAGGCTTATGAGAACTAATTACTAAATTTTCAGAAACATTTACATGTTGAAAATCAGCAAGTGCTGCAAATGAGGGTTAGATTTATTGTTTTGTTGATTGTCCAAACTTACGAAAGTGATGAGTAAAATGTTAATAATGCAGATTAAACTTAAAATATGTAGTGAATTTTTTTTTGTTCAGAAAGCCATTTGTTAAACATTTACTAGCACACTTTTGCATTAAGTACTCAGTGTAATGCGTTACCCCAGGACCATATTGTCTTATAATGTCCAATACCTCAATTTTATAGTTTAGTTGAAAACAATGACTGAAAATCATGTCTAAATACTAATAGCGATAACCTGGAGCCTGACTTTATGGTAGACACAAAGCAAAGAATGGTGAGCTTTCAATTCCTTTTCCTTCAACAATTAGAGGTTTTAATAGGGGCTATTCAAGCCCATGAGGTACTTAGTCTTTGTATGAAACAGAAAGAAAATCCTTATGACATGCAATGAAAACACTCAAATATCATCCTCTTGTTTTTAATTCCCAAGAATACTCTTTGTTTACAGTGTCACATATGAAGAAAATATCAGAGCTGGAAGACACCTTAGAAATCATCATGCTTAGCTTTCTCATTTTAGAGATGAGAAAACAGTCTCAGAGTGGTGAAATGACGTCTATTTTCTCATAGAAAGTTAGAAATTGATGCCAGGATTAGTACTCTTTTTTCACTTCTGGTCCTCAATACTTTTGCATCATTATCATTGTATGTATACCACCATATTGTCTTATGGTATTTCCACTTACCCATCTATCCATCTACTCTCCTACTTATTCATCCATCTACTTATCTGTCTACCTTTTCTTCTCCTATATACTACAAGTCCTATTAGGGCAAGAACTACGAATTTTCTTCATCAGTACCCCATATTGGGCCTAATGAATGGGCAACTAAGTGGTGTAGTGGACTTCAGCTTGGAGTTAGAAAGATTCATCTTTCTGAGTTTAAATCTGTCATTAGACATATGACCCTAGGCAAGTCACTCAACCCTGTTTGCCTCAGGTTCCTCATTTGTATAATGAACTGGAGAAGGAAATGACAAACCACTCCAGTATCTTTGCCAAGAAAACCCCAAATGAGGTCATGAAGAGTCGGACACAACTGAAAAATGACTGAACCACAACAAAATAGTGCCTAATATTGAACTATGTATATACTTCACAATTGATAAATATTTGCTTGATGAGTTTTAGGCAAATTAAAGGTTTGATATAAAAGAAGATAGAAACATACATTAGAATATTCCTAAAAAGCAGAATCAAGTCATCAGCATAGGAAGGAGAAAAGACAGGAATCAATCTCTAGCTTTACCTTGTTGACTCTCCATACTACCTTATCTCTTCTTCACCTGCAATCTATCGCATCCTAGAAACTGTTGGTTTGCCTCTTAATATACTCATTAGGAAATTCTTTCTAACATACTTTAGAGATCTTTATTATTTCTTTTGTGAATCCACTCTGTTCATAGTAGAGAATCATATGGAATGGACGTTTTATTCATGGGTACATTTAGCTTTAGAAGAAGAATGTTACATTACCCAGTACGTCAGAAAGCAAAACCAAACCTTTTTAACATAGTGGAGTCATTTTACTTTTGAGTAAACACTTAGATGGAATGTGTTAAGGGCCAAGTCAGCTATACCAAAGGAGAGAGAGGAGGTAGCTGAGAAGGTAGCTTGAAGTTTCTAAACACTTAAAAGGAAATATGACGTACTCTGGATCAGTCCCATGTATTCACATACAAAGACATAATCATGGAATTTTAGAATCAGAAGCAGATTTTGATTCAAATAATTTATTTTCTATAATATTTAGAGTATAATGATATGTTTATATTGTTTATGTACTTGGTTACCTGTTCCTTTTCCAAGCCAAAATAGTGTGGGTAGCTTTATCTTTTGGAAAGTGCACTTGGGAAATCACAGTCAGCCATCAACATCATTTATCTGTGATCCCTATCCCTTTGAGAGAACAGTGCCCCATCACCCTAACCTCCAAGCATTTTTCATACTTTTGAAAGATGGTAACTAACAGAAATGTTGGGTATTAACAATTCTTCTGGATATCACTTTGAAGTTTCCTAAAGACAGTAAGAAATATTTGAGGCGAAAGTTTATGAGTGGTGTGAAATGAGATTGGGGAAGATTCTTCTGACCTCTCCCTTTTGATACCTTTAAATTTATAGGTTTTTAATCTCTATATAGGAAGATTCACATATTTTTATTTTAAGTGAAGATGGGGGGTGGGTGTGGGGAAGAGTTTGAAGAAGAGTTGTGGTCACCAGACTTATTTTAAAATGGCACATTTCTTGTTCCTGGCTTATTGCCTCCTTCTTTTAATCAAGGGCAAGATTCAGGTAGAGAGATTATACCTCGAAGATCTTAAGCAATAATAAGTCATGGGAAATGAGAGTAATAAAGTAAGATTCTATAAACCTGTGTCTGTGAATAAACTCAGGCCTTTAAAATCCAGCTACTTTTTATCTGCTGCCAGCCAACAAGTTTATTGTGGTAAATAGACACTATTTTCTTAAGTTGACAGGAAAAGTTGGTAGTGAAAACCCAGCAAGTGGCTTCTCCTTCTGCCATTTTTGGTCTGCCGAAGAATTGAGCCATTCTCATGAGAGAAGGCAATTCTGAAATTCAATATCAACCTACTAATATAGTCTGGATGGAGGAAAATTAGAAAGCAAATGTTTATACCCAGAAGCTGAGTGATGTATCAGCAGTTTTGCCAGTCTATTCCACATTAGGCACATGACAACTTCTCTTAGAAATGTATGCCTTTTTTATTTTTTCACAAGAATTTATATTAGTTACAATTTGCAGGACTGGGAACTAAAGCCTGATTTACAGTTTCCTGCTTTGCTTTTATGAGGTCCAAATTTTTTTTCTGGACCGTCATCTTAACACTGCGTGTGACTGGATGCATACTACTTTCTTAGGCATGTCTGTCTCCTAGTAGAAACCTCCGGGAAAAGCCTGCCTTTTTCAAATGCCATTTTAGCAAGATCAAGTACATTTAGAAAGGAAGGGGCCTGATTTTGAGAAGCCAAGAGTCCACTGGAAATTGTTTTCTTCTTGGAGTTCAGGTATCTTAATATAAAGCAGCTGTACCAAGGCACTGTTATGGAGACATTTTCAGTTTTAGCTCTTTACCCTTCCGTAGAATATAGGTTTTCAGTGGTCTGGTCTCCACATTGCGCTGTGCTGGGAGGGGGTGAAAAATGTTCCTTTCTTACCATGTGTGCGGTTTGAGGGGAAAAAGAACTCACATTTGCAAAAAAAAAAAAAAAGTCATAACATTTCTTTGAGTTTGCTGAAATGGGAGCTTTTCAGAAGCTGAAAACACACTGGATGTAACCAGAGCTCCCAGTGTTAGGCGTTAGGAAGGATGTGCCTCAATTTCCCTTGCCATGCCATTTTTCCTTCTTGAAGATCAGGGCCAGGAGGAAGCTCTTGATTGGCATTTTCAATTCTTTTCATTCTGTTTGCTGTGTGCCCCTCAGACTCTGTGCTGGCAAAAATATCATTGCTTTCTTTTCCTCCATCCACTCCAATCAGATGCCCTTAATTAGTTCCTAGACTGTAACTCAAAAGCAAATCAATACAATGATGTTTCCATTAACTGATACATAAATGTAGCCTGTTAGACTTTAAAACAAAATCAAAGTCAGTCTGTAGATTAAAGGCCTGTAGATCTTCTTTCGTTAGGGTGAGTTATTTTTTTCCACATCCCTGTACACAGCCATTGTTCATTGTAATTAATATCTCCTTTGAATATGATGTATACATGTAAAGATGAGAAGTGTGTGTGTGTGTGTGTGTGTGTGTGTGTGTGTGTGTGTGTGTGTAAGAATAAACTTCCAATAAAAAGAAAAAGAAATATCTTGTGTCAAAAAGGCCTCTGAGACATTTTATCTATATCAGTATGAGAAAAACAGTAAGGAACTTTTCACTTGTCATCATGAGTGCAATCATTGATAAACAGTCCAGTTGAGCCATATTACATTGTGCCTCTTTTTTCCCTCTTTTAGCTTGTATAGGCTCTTTGTACAACAGCCAATGGACATTCCATTTCATTGACTTTGGTTATATTTTGGAGACCCAAACAAACAAACAAAATCCCCAAACTGATCAGTAAAGAAGGAGCAGGCACGTACATTGTCTTTTAGACCGGAGCTTTTAAAGTCTCTGTTAAGCTGTATGTGAAATACCATCCAGAATAACCAAAGAAAAGTCAATTTTATCTTGATGCATTTGGGGTGGAGCTATAGTAATTATGAAACATGCTCATTATCTGTCCTCTAAAACCTATTTCTCCAACTTCCTTACTTCTGACATTAGCACTACCATTTCCCACTAGTCCTTCGTGTTCAAAACCTCAGCATTATGGGGCTCTTCCTTCTCCCTCATATTACATATTTAACCAGTTACTAGTTCTGTCAGTTTTATGTCTACAATATTTCTTCCATCCATATCCTTCTTTTCATTTGCACTGTGATTATTCTAAGATATAAGTTTATTATCACTTGCGTAGACTATCGAAGTAGCCATGAAAAATATCTTCGCAAATATATTCTCTTCTCCCTTCAGTTCATTCTTTACATGGCTACCCTCCTTTTCTTATTTCTGCATGGATAAATATCACCTGTTTCTGCTCAAAAACCTGTTGCAGACCCCTATTGTCCAATGAGTAATGCAATATATTACAGATATATCTACTGCAATATGTAAACATACACACACACACACATAATATTATAGATATTTGTAAGTGTGTCATATCCCCTCAGCATAAATAACATGGGAATTAGGGCTAGATTTGAAATCAAAGGACCTGAGTTTGAATATTAGCTCTATGATTCATCTGGGTGATATGATTTGTAAAACTAAGCAGTTGGACTAATCTTTTAAGTATACTTTCCAGTTCTTAATATGTGATTCTAGATGCATAAGTTAGGTTATATAAGTATTATCTGGATTTTCTAGACAAGAAAAATGAGATTGAGTGAAGTTGTGGTTTACCCAAGTAACTGACCTGGTGTCAGAAATGGGACTCATATCCAATTCTCTTCATTCCAAGTCCTTCACATCCCAGGGCTGATTAGAGTAGGAACTGGTTTTATCTTTACCAAACATAATGGTCTGATTTATAGATTGGAAATTCAAGTTATCAGCTTACAGTGGTATATGTGCTTTGCAGGATAGCTGGTACTAGTAATTTGCAAAGGGACTTCACTTCTGGTGAGCGTGCACATCCTTCAAAGACCAAGGTATAGAGCAAAGAATTGTTTGGCTGAGTATAAAAATAGGGCATGAAGAATTGGGTGTAAAAGAATAATCAAGCTATAGGACCTGGAAAAATTAACCATCTCCCCTCAAGAAATATTTCTGTTTGGATAACTAATACTAGTCAGAATCAGAACACCCTTCCTCTTAGACTGTGAGAGACTCAATGGAAGGTTCTTTCTCTCCAATGCTTCTTTCTTGGTTGTTGTCTTGTGTGAGCAAAACCAGATTTCATCACAACACTTCTATATGCAAGGTATGTCACAGTTCCGTATAATTTTATTAGTTAGTTTGCTTTCAAATTTAAAATAAAATCTTTTTACAATTCCCATTTCCCCCTTTCACCATCTCAGAGTCATCCCTTGTATCAAAGAATGAAAAAGAGGGGAAATATTCAGCAAATTTAAGCAATGTGTATTGGAAAAGTTTGGCATAGCATATTTTCCCCAGTGATAGTACCCCTACCTCTGCAAGGTGCCCTTCATTGATTTTCTTTGCTGCCAAGCTTGGTCATTGGACTTTCTAAGCATTCAGTTTCCGTTATTTTGTTGTTCTTTCCACTTACACTGCTGTTATGACTATATACATTGTTTCTGGTTCTGTTTATTTCATGTTATATCAGTTCATACAAATCTTTCCAGGCTTCTCTGTGTTTGTCATGCTTAATATTTTCTGAAGCACAGAAATGTTCCATTACATTCATGGATCACAACTTGTTTATCCTTTCTCCTCAATTAATGGATATATATTTTGTTTCATGGTCTTTGGAACTACAGAAGGCTACAAATGTGTTAATGCATATGAGGCTTCTCTTTTTGTCATTAATCTCCTTTCAGGCATATGCCTAACGGTGGAAAATCTGAATGAAAAGAGTAGACAATTTAGTCATCTTCTTTACATTGTCTCAGGTTACTTTACAGAATGGTTGGTCTAATTCACAGCTCTACCAAGAGTGATGTAGTGTGCTATCATCTTTCTTCAGTTTTTCCAATCTTGGCTATTCCCATCTTTTGTTAACTTTTCCAATTTTCTGGGTATAAGACAAAACATCAGGATTGTTTTGATGTGGGGTGTTTTGATGTGGATGTTATTAATTTGCATTTTTTTGTGAACTGTTCATATCCTTTGACTCATTATCTATTGCAAATGACTTTTGATCTTATAATTTTGTTAGTTTTCTTATATCTTGGATATCAGGCCCTTTAGAGAGTTTTTTTATATAGATATTTTCTAGTTGATTCCTTTTCTGTTCTTGCTTGTATTAATTATGTTCCTATAAAAGCCTTTATTTATTTGAAATTATCTTTTATCCTTTGTAATCATTCTGTTGCTTGTTTGGTTAAAATTTACTCCCTTACCATAATGGTATAAGGTAACTGATATAATTTTCTTCTAGTTTTTTTATGGTACGATCTTTCATATTCAGCTTACATATCCATTTGTACTTTGTGATATACGGTATAAATTCTTACTTTTGTAATGTGTGGTATAAGTATGTACTCTAAACCTAGGTGCCAAGGTGCTGTATGGTTTTCCTGCCATTGTTTTTTTCAGAAAAAGAATTCATTCCTTTCATTTTTTTTTTCTGGGGGGTGGAGGAGTAGGAGTTTATCAAGCAGTGGGCTGCTCATTATATCTTAAACTGATATCTTCTTTTATTTAGGATGGTAACCCAAACTCTTTTTCTGAGATTTATGCAGTTCCCTTGCCTTATCCAGTTCTGCTATATATTCTCTATATCTGTAAAATGAGGCCATTATTTTACAATAGTATTACTATGGTCATAAATCATTACTTATGTAAATTATTTTCTGGAAAGATTTTCAAAGATGGTTGCTTTTATTCATTTTTTTTTTTTTTGCTGAATCTTATTAGTTGCCATTTTAGCTAGCGATATTTTCTAAATAGGAGCCCACGCTCTGCTTTACTTGGCTGTGTAGCCTCATAGTATGCATTAACTATCCAAGCCTATTGGTCTTTAATTGGTGGCTTACATGGCCTCAGTACATACTAAGTAAGTATTAGACATAATACTTACAATGTAATTGGGTAGCCAATAATATACATGAAAAAAATTACAGAATCACATAAGATGTGCATAAATTGTGCCATCATTTAATGAATTTGTAATCTCATTGAACTAAGTATTTCTTCTATCTTTATATATCATACCTTCTCATCCTGTGGATTTTTGTCCATATTCTCCCATAAATCCTCCACAGAGGAGGTATCAGCCCTATTGGATGTTGTCTGAACATTTTGTGGACACTATGCCGTGTTGTGATTATCCATCTACTACTATATCAATTATATTCTAGAGGCTCTAAATGTTGTGGTAATTCAGAGAATGGAGAGATTAGTTAGAGCCAGAGAAGTGAGGGAACGCTTTCTGGAGAAAATGATATGAGATAAGCTTTGAAATACAGATAGTTTTGGGTAGATGGAAAGGAGACAGAAGGTCATCCCAGGTAAGGAGAACAGATTGGCAGAGGCAAGAAAATGGCGATGGGTATGACATTTCCAAAACAGTGAGCAGATCAATCTGATTTCATGAAGTGGAACGTTTGGGAGAATGTGGTGAAATATGTTTACAGTTAGCGTAGGTAACACCAGCTTTTTGAAGACCTTGAAAGCCAGACAGAGGAGTTTGGAATGAATATACTTAGCACATGGAGCCAGTGAGGGCTTTAGAAGTAAAATAATGAAAAGTATTATTGAAGGAAAGAGAATAGCGATGTTGTGCAGAATGATTCGAGGAGGGAAATCCAGGAGATAACTAAAATGCAAAAACAATTATCAAAATAATAACAAACTATTAACAACCACATACAAATATTTTAAGTCACCAATAACACATGTTGCTGTTGTGAGGTGATGGAGGCCTAGGCCACAGTGGTTGAGTACTCATGGAGGGAAGGGAAATGAAAGACATTTTGGCAATCAATCATTAACCAAACAGTTCCAACATTCATTCATTCATTCATGGCAGCTAAGTAGTACAGTGGATAAAATGTCAGGCCTAGAGTGAAGAATGCCTGAGTTCAAATTTGGCTTCAAATATTCCTAGCTATGTGACCCTGGGCAAGTCACTTAACTTCTTCTTTCCTCAGTTTCCTTACTTGTAGAATGGGGATGACAATTGTACTAACATTCCAAGATTGTTCTGGGGATCAAACGAGACATTTATGAAGTGCTTAGCACATAGTAGGTGCTCTTTCTACAAATGTTAGTTACTGTTATTAATGTAACAAGCAACAATATTTCATTGATTGATGTTTAATAATAAACATCATTTAATTCATTAAACGTGATGGATTTAGGTAGTCAGGTTTTCGGCATCATTAAAAATGAACCATATTTTCACGTATCCCTTTCCTCCCCCTCACCAAGAACCACCCCATATGACAAAGAGTATTTTTTTAGAGAGAAAAAAAGTCAACACAACTGATTGATATATTAAGAAAGTCTAAAAACATATGCAATGTCTAATACCTGTGGACCTCCCACCTATATGAAAGGGTGGGTCACGTGTGTCTTCTCACTTCTCTTTAAGTCCAAATACATATTTATAATTTTGTTATATTTGCTTTTGATTATTTGGTATATTATATCACTGTTCCTTCCATTTGCATTGTTGTAATTACGATGTATATTATTTTCTTGCTTCTGCTTACTTAACTCTGCATCAGTTCATATATATATCTTTCCATGCTTCTCAGTATTTATCACACACATCATTTCTTACAGTACAGTAGTATTCCATTGCATTCATGTACCACAATTTGTTTAGACATCCCCTAATCAATGGGTATCTACTTTGTTTCCCATTATTAGCTATCACAAAAAGTTTTTCTATAAACGTATTAGAATATGTAGGTACTTTTTTGTTATTGATGGCTTCCTTGGAGTATATACCCAGTAATGGAGTCTCTTGTTCAAAGTGCATGAATATTTTAGTCAGTTTATTGCATAATTCCAAATGGCTTTTTAAAGTGGTTATGCCATTCCACAGGACCATCAACAATATATCAGTGTACCTGTCTTCCCACAAACCCTCCTGCATTTACTTGACATTTTTGATAATTGATAAAATGTGAGGTAAAACCTTAGAATTGTTTTGATTTGCATTTCTCTTATGACTAGTGATGTGAGGAACTTTTTTCATGTGCCTGTGAATGCTTTTCTTTGATAAAATGAAAACCTCTTTGAGAAATGAAAACATTTTTCAAAAGAAGTTGAGAGGTGAGAAATGTTCATATCTTTTCACAATTTATCTATTGGGGAATGGCTTAGTTATGCATACACATATACACACCTATATGCAATATATATTTGTTTATTATTTATATATCTTGGATAGCAAATCTTTTTCAGAGAAATTTGATAGGAAGATTTATTTTTCCGTATTCAACCACTTCCATTTTTATGTTGTCTGTTCAGAAGCTTTTCAGTTTCAAATACTCAAAGCAATCTATTTTGTCTTTTTTAATTGCTTCTCTTGTTTGGTTCAGAATATATCTCTTATCCATTTCTGTGAGAGGCATATGATCTGTTTCTCTTTTAATTTTTTTTTTTTGGTATGATCTGTAATATTAAAGTCACATAGCCATTTAGAAAGTGTTGTGGAGTATGGTGTAAGATGTTGGGAAAATGAAGCATATTGTCTTATGTTTATTTTAATAAGGATTTATAGATTCATTAAATATAACTAATTTCAAGATGGCTTCATCTAAATTACAGATTCATAAGTCTGTAATGTGCTACAGATGGCTTCTTTCAGGGTGTGTTATAATCTACAAACTCAGGACTTTGAAGCATCAAGTTTAAAATGTAAACTGAAACTGAATCCTGTGTCTAAGATGAGAGCATCTATTAAACAACTTTAGTTAGTTGCCACATCATACCTTTTAAAAATTTTGCTTATAATGGTAAGCTTTTTTTTTTCTTAAAAACAAAACAGTTAAGAAGATGTTAATAGAGGCAGCAGGTTAGAGCAGAAAGAACAATGGATTTCTAATCAAGGATTGTGGTTTCAAGACCTGACTCTGCCAATAGACTTGCCTGGTGATCTCAGGCACATCATCTAATCTTTCTGACCCTTGATTTTCTCATTTGCAAAACTGGTGACTATTTTTTGTACTTAGCTTTACAAGCATGTTATGAATCAAAGGGTACATAAGCATTAGTGACTTTTCAGATAAAATTTCAAACAACTTTGCAGAAAGTTTGTGCCAAATTACAACTACATCTACAATGCATTAATGTGCTTGTCCTCTGATAGCTGTTCTGACAACTGTCATTTTCATTTTTTTGTCAACTTTGCTTATGAAGGGGAACTTCTGATTTTTTGATGCATACTTTTCTTGTTATCAGTGATTTGGAACATTTTTTCCATTTGATTGTTGATTGTTTTTATTTTCAGAATTGCCTATTTATTTCCTTTGACACTTATCTCTTGAGTAATGGCCCTCATCCTCACGTGTTTATTTGTTCATTTTATATTTGTTTATTTTATATATTTTTTATAAATATTCATCCATTTAATCTAAATTTTGTTACATAGCAAAGTTGTAAGCCTTTATTTATTATCTTTTATGTATTGTCTTCCATGATCTAATCTACTTCATAATAGTTATAACATAATCTTGTGTGTTCTTGACTGTGGCTCCTTGATACTTGACCATGGCATTCTTTAGTGTTTTTAGTTTGGGGTTTCTTTCAAGATGTGACTGGTTGGCTGTTTCAATTTTCACTTTGCCTTCTGGTTTGGATAACTTTGGATAATTTTCTTTTAAGATTTTATTAAACATATTGACCAACTTTTTGTGTCATCATGCTTTTTATGCTGAATGATACTTAAATAACCTCTCCTCAAGTACTTGTTTGTGATTGTAGATACCTTACATTTTCTTCTGTTTTTTAAATCTTTCAAGTCTCTCCTGATATTTTTTGTTTTTGTATTGGTTCATTTATTCCATCTTTTTTTTTTAGTGAGTCAGTTATTTTCCTTTTAAGTTTTTCCTCTGAAAATCTGATTTTATTTATAATTTCATCTTTTATTACTTTATTTCTTCCAGTCACTCTTGTAGTCCTTATAGACAAGATTTTAATTTTTTCCTCTGAGATTCTGTTTATTCTTTTGGATTACTTTCTTCTTTGAGTCTGCTTCTTGGATTTTTCTTAAGTCATAATATTTCTTCACTATGTTCAGCATTTTTCTCTGTTTACTCTTATTTTGCATAATCCTTCAGTACTCTTTCATGGATTAGAAGACTTTGTTTGGTCCTATTCTTTCTATAGTCTGGATTCTACAACTACTGCCTATCAGGATGGAGTGGTTGCTGTTTGTCTTCATTTTCTTCATCAGTTGATAGCTTCTGTCTCAGTTTCTGGGTGGCCCACTATGACTTCTACCCTTAGAAATAGTCTATCTTCTTGAACTTCTTAGGCAGAGTAGAGAAAGCACTCAGCTGGGCTTGCCCAACATCCCCCCCCCCCAAACAACTTTAAAATAATGATTCAAAATGAATTCTGGAGTCATAGAGCCAACGAAGGTAAGAGTGAGACATTCTTCCAACCTAAGACAACTTAGGAGGTCAGAAGGAGAGATCAAAATCATGGGGGTGGAGGCTAACCTACGCCCACATGGATGAAACACCAATGGTGGGAGGAGATGGTGGTGACAGAAGCAGCAGCAACTTTGAGATCTCTCAAATCTGGGATGGAAAAGGAGACCTGGAAACTGGTGAAAAAGAGACTACAGGGGACACCTGTGCTAGCACTAGATGCAGAAACAGGCATTCTTTGGAAACGCCATTGAACATACTCCCTTCTGAGTTAAAGTTCAAGGTGGGGAGCAACATTTTTTGGTCAAGAAGGAGTGCTGGCCCTGATGGGCAGTATCACTTTTGATCATAAGGAATCAGGGTCATGGGGTCAGGACTGATTGCAATCCCAAAGGATCAGGGGCCTTTCCTGGGTAAGGACCAGAGTTCAGGCCAGGTGAGCAGTGATCACATCTCTCTCCAGATGACACTTGGAAGCAAGCACTGAAAAATTCCAACCCCTCTAGAACTAACTCTGTAAATAGCAGTGCTAAAAAGTCTGGAGCTTGATAAAGTGTCCCTTACCTCCTCCTGCCACTCTTCATACACACTGTGAACAGAGACCAACTTTAACATAAAGTTCAAAATTAAGAAATAGTGTGGAAAAATGAACAAAACAACTGCCACCACCACAACAAAAGAACCTGACCATAAGAAATCAACTACAGTACAGGGAAGATCAAGACATTAAGTCAGAAGAAGACAATGAAGTCAAAATAGCTACAAGCAAAGCACCAAAGAAAAAAAAAGTGAATTGAAAACAAACCCAATAAGAATTCCTGGAAGAGGTAAAATTTTTTTTTTCAAAATAAAATAAGAGTGGTAGAGAATAAAAAAATAGGCAAAGAAATGAAAGCAAAGGAAGAAAATTAAGTAAAGGTAGTTAACATGTTGGTTAAAAGAGAGGCAAATGATACTTAAAAGAGGAATAAAAGACACTTAAAAGAGAGAATTGATCAAATAGAAAAAGGGATATGAAAATTAACTGACAAAAAAAAACCTCCTTAAAAAAGCAGAATTGGCCTGATGGGGGAAAAGGGGTATAAAAGCTCAGTGAGGAAAATCATTCTTTAAAAATTGGAATTGGAAAGTGGAAGCTAATGACTCCATGAGACATCAAGAAACAATAAAAGAAAGTCAAAAGAATGAAAAATGGAAGAAATATGAAATGTATAATAAGGAAATTATCTCACATGGAAAATAGATTCTGGAGAGACAATTTAAGAATTACTAGACAACATGAAAGCCATGAATAAAGAGAGCCTAGATATCATATTTCAAGAAATTATCAAGGAAAATTGCCTCAATATCCTCTAGTTGGAGGGTAAAATACAGATTAAAAGAATCCACCAACCACCACCTGAAGGAAATTCCCAAATGAAGGCTATAGCAAATTGTAGCAAATTCCAGAACTTGCAGGTAAAAGAGAAAATACTTTAAACAGCCAGAAAGAAACCATTTAAATACCATGGGGCCACAATGAGGATCATAAAAGTTTTAGTAGCTATCATGTTAAAGGAGTGGAGGGCTTGGAATATGATATTCTGGAAGGCCAAAGAGCTGGGATTCGAACCAAGA
Source organism: Phascolarctos cinereus (assembly GCF_003287225.1). NCBI lineage: Eukaryota > Metazoa > Chordata > Mammalia > Diprotodontia > Phascolarctidae > Phascolarctos > Phascolarctos cinereus. Next base: position 80,339,489 of record NW_027555958.1, read on the forward strand.
ATAACCAACCCAGCAAAAATGAATATTATGCTTCCAGGGGAAAATGGTTATTTAATAAAATAGAGGACTTTCACATATTCCTGATGAAAAGACTAGAACTGAATAAAAAAATGAGTTTCAAAGACAAAACTAAAGAGAGGCATAACAGGGGAAACATGAAAGAGAAATCACAAGGGACTCAAGGTTAAACTGTTTACTTTCTATATAGGAAGATGATACATCTTTCTTCTAATGACTTTATCATTGTTAGAACAGTTAGAAGGATTATAAATAGAAAGAGGTACAGGAGTGAGTTGATTATATTTGGATGATGTAAAAAAAGAAGGATGTAAGAAATATAAGAAAGCAGAATGCCTTGGGAGAAGGATGAAGGGAGAGAAAGAATAGGGAAAATTATCTCACATGAAAGAGGCACACAAGGAAGAGCTTTTACAGTGGAGGGGAAAATGGTGGTGGTGGTAGGGTTCGGCAATATTTGAACCTTACATCTAAATTGGTTCAAAGAGTATGTGTGTGTGTGTGTGTGTGTGTGTGTGTGTGTGTGTGTGTGTCCTGGAGTCAAGAAGACATGTTCAAATCTGATCTCAGACACTTACTAGCTGTATGACCCTGGGCAAGTCACTTAACCTTGCTTCCCTTTCCTCAGTTTCCTCATCTGTAAAATGAGCTAGAGAAAGAAATGGCAAAGCATTCCAGTACCTTTGCCAAGAAAACCCCAAGTTGGGTCACAAAATGTTGGGCACAACTGAAACAAATGAACAACAACAACAACAACAACAACAACAACAACACACACACACACATATACTCACATACATACACACACATTTAATGTATATCCAATTGGTCATAGAAATCTGTCTTACCTAACAGAAAAGTAGAAGGGGAAAGGGATAAGAGAAAGGGGGTGGTGTAATAAAAGGGAGGTCAGATAAAAGAAGGAAGTTTTCGAAGTGAAACAGACTTTAGAGGAGGGACAGGATAAGAAGAAAGAGAGAAAGATAAACAGAAGAAAATAAATTGGAGAGAAATACACACTTAATAATCATAACTGTGAATGTGAATGGGATAAAATTCCCCATAAAACAGAACTGGATAGCAGAATGAATTAGAAACCAGAATCCATCAATATGTTGTTTACAGATACACACATGAAAGAGAGACATAGAGAGAGCTAAAATAACAGACTAAAGCAGAATCCATTATGCTTCAGCTGAAGTAAAATAGTCAGGAGTAGAAATTCTGATCTCAGACAAATCAATAGCAAAAGTAGATCTAATTAAAATGGATAAGAAATTATGTTTTACTGAAAGGAACCATAGATGATGGAGAGATATCAATGCTTAACACATACACATCAAATGGCATAGCATCCAGATACTTGTAAGAGAAGTTAAATGAATTGTAGGACGAAATACAGTAAAATCATAGTAGTGGAGGGATCTTAACTTTTCCTTCTCCCAGCTAGATAAATCTAACCATAAAATAAAAAAGAAAGGAGTCAAGGAGATGAATCTTAGAAAAATTAGATATGATAGATCTCTGGAGAAAAATGACTGGGAATAGAAAGGAGTATACCTTTTTCTCAGCTGTACATAGCAACTTGACAAAAATTGACCATGCATATTAAGGCATAAAAATATTATAACCAAATGCAGAAAAGCAGAAATATTTAATGTACCCTTTTCAGATCATAATGAAATAAAGGGCCATGGAGTCTTTTATAAAAATGATACATAGTATCTATTTAAAACCAAGAGCAAGTATTGCAATTAATGGGGATAAACTAGAAGCCTTCCCAATAAGATCTGAAGTGAAGCAATAATGTGCATTATTACCACTATTATTCAATATTGTACTAAAATGCTAAATCTAGCATTGGGAGAAGAAAAAGAAATTGAAGGAATAAAAAAGTCAACAAGGAAACAAAATTATCACTTTGTAGATAATATGATGGTATACTTACAGAACCCTAGAAAAATAACTAAAAACTAGTTGAAACAATGAACAACTTCAGCAAAGTTGAAGCATATAAAATAAACCCACAAAAATCATCAATATTTCTATACACTACCAACAAGACCCAGCAAGAATAGATAGAAAGAGAAATTACATTTAAAATAACTGCAGACAATATAAAATACCTAAGAGTCTACATACCAAAACAAATGCAGACTATATGAACAGTTACAAAACACTTTTGTGCAAATAAAGTCAAATCTAAACAATTGGAGAAATATTAATTGCTCATGGGTAGGCTGAGCCAATATAATAAAAATGACAATTCTACCTGAGTTTATTTACTTATTCAGTGTCATACCAGTCAAACTAACAAAAATTATTTTATAGAGGAGGGAGGAAAAGAATTTGGGACTCAAAATTTAAAAAAAGTTTTAAAATGATTTAAAAATGATTTACAATTGGGAAATATTTAGTAAACATATTTTAAAAAACCTGGCTTCTTTATCCTTCATGATTCTCAATGGGAGTTTGTCTTGTGATGTAGCTTTGGTAGGACTGTTGAATATTATGCTATTCTCAGGATCCCATTATAGTTTCTCTGACAGTGGCATAAAGGCAGTAAGTTGGGCTTATCTCCTTCTGTGGCTTCTAGTACTTCAAGGACTGCAGAGTTGTTGGACCCTGTCTTTAAGAATGAATGATTATTTTTGTGACTAGTTCTGTTACTAAAATTTTGACAGGTCAGGATCTGAATCTGACTTTAGGTGACTGATTACAAGAGCTTGCACTGGTTTTCAATCTCCTTATTCAGAATGCTCTCTAAATGTTCACTCTTTCATTAATTTTATAATTCATTCATTGACCTAATTCATTGTGTCACCACCTATATTGATGTCTCTCTGTGTTTGTAGCTTTCCTTATATCTGTTCTTTATTTTATTGAAGAATCCCACCAAAACTAAGACAGAATATGTCTAACAATATCAATATACAGTCATTGAAAAAGTAAATATTAAGCCAATTAATATACAAGAAGTATAATGCATGGTCCCTATTCTCAAGGAATTAGTTTACCATATTAAGAATATTTTTTGGTTTAGAGGAAATTATATGGGGCAGGAGGGAGAAGAATTCAAAGCAGAGCATAAAATGGGTAGGATTTAAAAAGACAGAATGGAGGAAGATTACAATCTAGAAAGGAATAATAGCATTCTCTCTTTTTTTTTTCTTTCCACATTCTGGAAAGGAAAAAAGTGATATGTCTAGCAACAAATTTCAATGTGACTACTGCTCCAATTTGAATGATGGAGAATAATATATTGTTATAGTCTAGTTTTCTTCCTAAACTTATTTCTCCCCTCCCCCATTTTCTTTATATCATATTCACATTTTGAGAAAGAGTTTTGCACCATTTATTTCCTTATTTCTTCATTGATTACAGCACCACAATAATGAATATAATTTTGAATTCGGAATTAAGATGGCATGGATTCAAAACTCAACTTTGCTGTTTAGTACTTATATGTTCTTGGGCAATTTACTTGTCAAGATTCAGTTTCTACATCCATAAAATGAAGGGGTTGGACCAGAAGAACTTTAGTTCCCTCTATGGATATTCCTTTTCAGGACTTACTCAGGACCTCTTCTGCCATGCCTCAGGTGCCCTTTCATCCTGGAAGCTTACTTAAGCCTTAGAATTCACCCCTTAGACATTCTCTCTGCCTCTGCTGCTTCTCCTTCTGATTGGACAGCAATTCCAAGAACCTCCATTTAAGGAAAATGTTCAGGACATCCATGTCTCATTCCTTTTCCGGAGACACTTGGGACTTTCTCTACCATGGCCCTGGTAATACTTCCAACCCCCTCCCCTCCTGCTTCCTTTGCCCTTCCCTTTTCAGTTTCCTTTCATGTGTTGTCTTTCCCCATTAGAATTTAAACTCTTTGAGGGCAGGGACTGACTTTCTGCTTGTATTTGTATTTCTAGCACTTAGCGCAGTGACCTGCAGTTAAGTGCTTAATAAATGCTTGTTGACTTATTAACTATACTGTACTTCAGGTACATGTAGGATGACATGGCCTCTAATATCCCTTACATCTCTGGCATTCTAGGCCTCTGTTGTACATGTAGCACTACATTAATCACTATGAAGGTTAAGAATGAAATAGAACACACAGTTTCAGTTTTAGTTTTGGAGTCAAGTCACATACACACGAAATAAAGGACAAAAGGAAGTGCCTAGTTATGTAATGCCTATAAATGTTAGGTGAATATGAAGTCAATTAGTAAATTTTCAATTAAAACAGAAAAGAATTAAAATAAAGAAGAGCAGTTCTTTACCTGGGGGCCACATACCTGTTGAGAATCCATGAGTAGATGTTGGGGGGGGGGTCCATGAACTTGGATCAGGGAATAATTACATATTTATTTTTATTAACTTCTAGCTGAAATTTAACATTTTTTTAAACTGTTTAAAAACATCAGTCTGAGAGAGAGTCCAGAGGCTTCCCCAGACTGCCAAAGGGACCCATGACAAAACATAAGTTACAATATGACCAAGGTACTGAATTTACCAGTTACCCTATATGCTATCACAGAACTTAAAGTCAGTCACAAATACAGGATGGAGTCTGTGGAAACTTGTTTGGAATCTGCTTGTTGACTCACATCAGCTTCAACATCCCTGCTGAGAATACTGAGCTATTTGGGCCTGTCTGCCATCTTGTTCCCATCTAAGCTGGCCCATGAATGGTTCTCCAAACTCAGCATTCCATCTCCCCTCTCTGCCTTTGAATGCATTATCTCCTTTGCCTGGAATTAATTTCCTCTTAACCTTTGCCTCTGGGAATTTTTAGCTTCCTTCAAGGCTCAGCTTAGATACTTCCTACTAGAAGGTTTTCCTGGACCTCCATCTGTTAGTGCCCTCACCCCTTCTCAAATTATATCATATTTACTTTTATGTGTCCATATTATTTTCCCTCAAGTAAAAGGGAGTTTCTTAAAGTTTCTTAAAAGGAAGGTACGTTTATTTTTATTTGTTTCCTTTTATCTTTGTATCCATAGTGTGTGGCATCTGGCAATATACTTTTTTGGTGTTTAATGAGTTTTTTTGTTACTGTCTCACTGTCACCCTCAACTCTTAGTTAGATCAGATGCAAGAAAAACCCAGGACTTTTTCTTCTTTCTGCACCAATTATAATTTGGTGGAGGCTCACAGAAAAAAGTCATATTTCAGATGCCCTTTCCCTATATTTCTTTTCAAATAGATTATTCTCCAATGAATGAATGAGAAATGACCCAGAGCCATACTGAAATTCAAAGTATATCATCTACCACCAAATACAGAGATCATTCAATAGACTTCAGCTATTAAGAGTTAAAGCAAATAGCAGAGTTAGAATTAAGTAGTAGGGATGAAATTGGGTAGTAGGAAAGAAAAGCTATTTCGGGGTATAATGACTAGAGTATTGCACCTGGAAGACCTGGCTTCTAATCTCACTTCAAATACATACTAGCTAAGTGACCTTGAACAAGTCATTGGGGCCCTTCCAGTTCTAAATCTTTGATCCAAAGAAAGGAACATTTTTATTTTTTAAATTATACAGTAATAAGTAGAGTAAAAGGAGTTCAGTAGATATCATGGTTCTAAGTAGCCTTATTTACTCTGGCTGAATCTTTAAGAATACCCAATTTATGACAAAACCCACCCCCCCCTCTCTCCAAGTAGTGATTTATTTCTCACTTCTCCATAGGATTAATCATAGTACCATTTAAATAGCAAGTTCTTTTTTCTGTATTGAAATGTGTATCTCCTTCTAACCTACCCTAAATGGTACTGCCAGATTCATCATCATAAAGTATAATTCTCATTATGTTGCAGCTCTGTTCAAATTTTTAAATTGTTCTTCTTTTCCTATTGAATTAAGATTCTCAGTTTACCACTCAAAAACTCTACCAATCCTGCCCAAACCTTCCTTCCTGGTATTATTTATACCAGGTATGGTAGTACAGTGGAAAAAGTCCTGGCTTTAGCATCAGAACCTGCCTTGATGTGACCCTGACCGAGTCACATAATGTTCTTGAACAGCACCTGTAAAATGAGGGACTTAGACTAGATGATCTCAGAGGTCCCTCCTGGTCAAGATCTGTGATCCTCTTATCTTAAGTCACTTCCTTTCCCTGGGCTTCCATTTTCTAAACTGTAAAATCATCAGATTGGACATCTTTCAGCTCCGATCTTTATCCTAAGATTTCCTACCTGTATTCTATGCTCCAACTAACCTGCAATCACCCTTTTTCCCTGAAGATAGGCTGAATCTTCCCATATCCATGTTTTTGCTCACAATATTCCCTTCATTTGGAATCCTTACTGATTGGAAATCTGACATGTCCATTTTATATGCTGCCTCCTGGAGATGGTAGGACTCCTTTTGTCCACAGTCCTGAATCTCTTAGTGCCTTCCAAATTTCAACAAGTCCAGATGGAAACACATCATATTTTCCCCTGAACCGGTCCCTCCTCCTAATGCCCTATTTCTATTAATAGTATTACTGTCCTCCCAATTACCCAGATTAGGAATTTTGGAGTCATCCTTTCTTCTCTTTCTCTTCCTACATTCAATTGGTCACCAAGTTTTGTCAATTCTCATCACTTCACTGCACTCAAATGGCAAGCCTTCTGGGTCAGCATCCCTTTCAGTTGACTCATATTTTCCTGGTTTAGATCCTCATCACTTCTTTCTCAAACTAGTTAGCATTCTTGCTTCCAGTCTCTCATTTCTCCACACAGCTATCAAAATAATTTTCCCAAGGCATCCATTTTACTATATCGTTGCCTTGCTCTACAGCCTTCAGGGGCTCTCTATTGCCTCCAGAATAAAACTCAGACTACTCAGAATGGAAGTAAGGCATTTACAATCTGGTCCAACCATATCTTTCAAGCCTGATTTTATATCGCTATTCTTCATGCTTTCTACATTGAATGCAAGCAAGACCACCAGCTCTTCTTTTAACTTGGCACCCCACTTCTGACCTGGGTGAGTTTGGATGAAGTCTTCTCCTGTGTCTGGAAGGCACTCCCTCCTTATCTCTACCCATTTTGACACATGTCTTCCTTGAAAGGCTCAAGTAGGATTTCATCTAGTTCATATAATCTTCTCTTATTCACATCTCTCTCCCCAGATATTAATATTTTCTCCTCAAAGTTTCTTAGTTATTGGCATTTCATATTGTATGTCCAAAGTAGAATGTAAGGTCCTTGAATGAAGGAATTATTTCCTTCTCATTTTTGCATCTCTAGCAGAAACACATTACCTTGCACATAATAGGTGACTAATGAATGTTTGTTGACTTATCCATTTTACTTAGGCTCTACCACTAACTATCCTGTTCACACCTTACTTCTGTGGATTTCAATTCCTTCATATGTAGTTGAGGATGGTAAACTAGGTGATAAGTAAGTTCTATAAAAGCTTTGACCTTTCGATTACCAGGTGGACTTGGGTAGACAACAAGTCAAGTCATCGAGCATTTATTAAGCATTTACTATGTGCCAGTATTGTACTGGGAATACAAATATAGCTCCCCCCCACAAAAAAAAGACAATTTCCACTCTCATTTCTCCATTTGCAAAATGGGAATAATCATACTAATACCACTTGCCATTAGGTAGCTGTCAGGGGATCAAATGAGGTTGAGGCATCATATAAATGTAAGCAGCTGACATTATTATTGTAAGCTCCCTAAGGCAAGGATTGTGTCTTGCTTACCTTGCCTCTCTTATGATGCCTAAAGGAATGTTAACAGGACTTCTTTAGTTCTATCAGTCCTGAAATCTCTAAATTAAATTCCTAACTCACAAGATTCCTACACAGAACTAGTCCTGTAAGTGAAAGAGGCATTGAAATGTGATGCAGTGAAGTAAGATTTGGAGTCAAAAGACCTGAGTTTAAATTTCACCTCTGCCACTCACTAACTGCCTGTATAATCTTGGAAATGCCCTTTGGTCTCCTTGGTCTCAGTTTCTTCCTGTGTCAAATCAGTATGTTGTACTAGTGGACCTCTAAGGTCTCTTCTATCTCTTAGCCTATGATTCTATGACATTAGTCGTAACTTGTTATTTTAGCTAATACCTCAATAAATGGAATACAAACAGATCTCCTTGGAAACAGCCAATAAGGTAAGAACTTACAAAATCATAATCCTGAATTTGAATCTAGGCTGTGCTATTTATTATTCTTATGCCCTGGGTAACCCTTGGTAAATTACTTCCCCATTCTAAGCTTTAGTTACTTCTGTAAAATAAGGATTTTGAACTAGACAAAACTAAGGTCTCTGAGAATTCTTAAGGCTATGCTCTATGACTGAAGTAAACACTGACCATTTTGGAGAAATATTAGTCCCATTTCCATTAAAAATTGAGAAAATTGAGATGGGCGTGGATTTTGTACTTTTCCCAAGTCCACATGGGAGCATGGTAGAAGCTTCTTAGGGCCAGGTTGTAATTATCTGTCTGGGGAGAGCTTCTCTACCTATCTCCCTTGCTTCACCTCAGCCAGTCAGAAGAAAAGGGGACTGAGGGAAAATGCAAGAGAAAAGGGTATATACCTCCCTTCCAAAAACAAGACAGAGAGGAAACTTGGCGTTCTAGTCCTTGGAAAGCTGTAACACAAGATATAACACATATCTATATTTCAATTTGACTTCTTTATTTCCAGTTCATAAAGATCACACACACAGAGACAGACACACACACAGACACACACCCACACATACTCCAATGCGCACGTTCTCTTCCTTGCCAACACTTCTGGAAGTTTATATTGTGTGGTGCAAAGGAAAGAGTCTAAGAAAGTAGGTTCAAATCCTGCCTCTGCTATGTATAGGACCATAGGAAATGACTTCACTTTCAGAATCCCAGTTTTCTCATCCATAAAATGAGGGCTTTGGACTAGAATTATATCTGAAGTTCTTTTCAACCCCAAATTCAAAGTTCTCTGTTTTTCCTCTGGCTTTGAAGGTCTACTACTCTATGGCAAGTTGCCCTCCAGCTCCTCCCTGAGATTAGTGGATGAGTCAGCACTTCCTGCTCACATTCCATCCAAGCTTGTCATTATTAGCATTCTGGGTGTACTTTACCCTGTCAAAGGCCAAGGCCAACAAAGACTAGAAAAAGTATTCTTTGTCCTGATGGAAAACCTGTTCTCTGCTTCACTCCTATGACCCTAATGTCTCTTTTCTGGGACCTTTGTTTTAATTTATTTGTATTGTTGGGTACCCTACAAATCAGCCAGCAGGGAATCAGATGTCAGTGAGCCATACTAAATATATAGCATGCAGCTTTTAAATATGGCCCCTTGCACATAATAGAAATTCAAGAAACGTCTTGGAGTACATTTTAGTTAAATTGATTTAATTTATCAAAAATTATCATGCACAACTTTTTTTGGAACACATCTAGTATGCAAAGAAACGAATGTCTGTGTTAGACATAGAATGCTAGAATTTTGCTTTGGAGGATACTTTGCAGTCAACAATTAGCAGGCTAGTTGGAGCTGTGTACCCCCTGTTATGTCCAGTGCAATAGTCTTCTTAACTCCACCCTAGTTAGGCCTTTGGCATCAACTTAGTAAGTAGTGTTTTGCTTAAGAAAAAAGCTCCTCCTCAGTAGGAAGCATCCATTTGATGAATAAACAAATTATTTTGGTTGTAGCTCAGATTTAAAAGATTTGTCATAAAGAATCCACGGAACTTGGAGATGTTTATGGTAACTCCAGTCAGACGTCAGCTCTCTGTTTTCTTTTTGATTCTCCACCCATTAATCTTCAAGGTCTGTTATTAGTGCTAGGATTCTCTTAATAGGAATCAGTTTGTACAGAGTGTTCCTGCAAATGTTTTCAATGCTTTACCCTGTAACACCCATAGTAAAAGATCTTACTAGCTAAAAAAATAAAAGTATCATCCCTAACATGCACCATCACAAGCAAACAAACTGCATAAGAACCATTAATTAAAACTGCAGTCACTTAAATATATCTTGGTGTTGACCCAGCTGAAGCTCCTAGCCAGGGTAATTGTCCATTCATAGTAACCAATAATATAGCAATTTTTTTAGTTGTCATTAATTATGATCAGATACTTGTCAAATAGTTGTCCAGTGTTAAGAACAAACAATGGTCGATTGTTTCTTTCAAACCAACAGTGGAGTTTAGAAATCCACAAACCTTAGGGAGAAACATAATAGAGAACATTTAGGTGAAATTAATGGGAAAGAGAAACACAGGTGATACAATGGAGAGTAGAATATTTTCCTCAGGTATTATAAGTAAGAATTATAGAATCTCAGAGATGGAATTGAATCCAGCAATTCAAATGCATAAGTATTAAGTACTTTCAATTGTGATGAAAGTGACAAGTCATTATGAGGGGTCTATAGTTTTTACCAGACTCACCAAAAGGTCCATGACACACACATACACACACAAAAAGATTAAGAATCCTTGTGCTAAGACAATAAGTTACAGATGAGTTTCTTTTAGTCTGTTATTGATAGGAATGCTTCGTGGGGAAAGGGGAGCACATTGTTAGAATTCAAAAATTTGGGGGAGAGAGGCTTTCTCTTTTTTAATTTGTATGCTTAGTATTTAGCACAGTATCTTGCATTTGACTTACTGCTTGATTGTAGACATAAGCACATCACTTTCAATGTCATGCCTAGGAACAGCAGGAAGCTGAAAAGTGATAGGATAGTACAGGGGAAAGAATGCTGGATTTTGAGTCAGAGAACCTGGGTTTAGATTTTGGCTCTAACCTTTGTAAACTTTGTTATCTTTAAAACATTGGGAAAATAATCTTCTGGGCTTTAGTTTCCTCACCTGTAAAATCAGAAGGTTGGACTAGAAGATGATCTCTAAGATTCCTTTTAATTCTAAATCCTGTGAAAGATTAGGTCTGTGAATTAAGATTGAGGGGGGGCAAGTCAAATGAAATTAAATCATTCTGAGCCCTGGTTATGGGTATGTGAGGGTGGCATGCAATGGAGAGGAGTGGAAGAAGAATGAACTGCCTGCCCTGACTGAAGGATCGGTTGGTCAATGTAATGACCTTGTAACAGAGTTAATTGCCTTCAGAAGGCAATAAAAACAACAACAAGAAGAAGAACAACAAAAACAGACAAGGTTGAACCATCAAGTAAGGAAAGAGAAGGATTACGAAGGGTCTTAGTATTTGCTGTAGTTGGGATTCTATAGGAAATTGTCATTCATATAGAAATGGGAATAGAGACTGGAGAGGGGTGAAGAGAGGGAGCATACAAACCATCTTCTACTTGTGCATCCCAAAATATATGAGAAACTTAAATGCCTCCATTTCCCTCCTCCTTTCTTAACTATAGTTTCTTTCTCCTTCCCTTTCTTTTCTTTCATTAAGATCATAAATCACTCTTAGGTCCACTGCCTTATTTAAGGCCTTCTGAGAGTCCTGAGGTCATTAGGTCTCTGGGGAGGAGTGGCACGTATCATCTCCCACTATTAGAATATACACAGTTTATCCATATATAGCCTCCACCAGTTGCTTACTGACTTGCATTTGCTTTTTTTCAATGTTTCTCTTGACTCTAGTGTTTGTATTTCAGAGTTTCTATTTAGTCTTACCTTCAGGTAAATTTGTAAGTCCTCTATTTCATTCAAACTCTGTTTTTTTTTTTCTCCTGTAATTTGGGATGTCGTTTTTTATTATAAGCTTATACCTTTTGCCTTTTGGAATGCTCTATTATTAATTCTTCACTTACATATGGTGACAACTGCCAAATCTTGTGTGATCTTGATTCTGGTACTTGAATGCTTCCTTTCTGGATGCTTGCAAAGATCTAATTTCTTAGACCTGAAAGCTCAGTGCTTCGGTTATGGCATTCCTAGGAGATTTCATCTTGGGCTTCAGGAAGTGACCAACAGATACTTCCTATTTTCACTTTGCTCCCTAGTTCTAATAGATCTGAGCAGTTTTCCTTTATGATTTCTCAGTATATGAAATTCTGGGGTCTTTTTAAAAAAAATTAAACCATGACTTTCAGGAAACACAATGATTTTTTAAGAGATCTCCTGGATCTGTTTTCCATGTTAGTTATTCTTGATGTGAAATTTTCATATTTTCTTCTCTTATTTTGAGTCTTTTGACTGTGTTTTAACATTTCTAGTCTCATGGAGCCATTAACTTTTGTTCAGTTATTTTAATTTTCATGGACGCTATACTTAGATAAGGTTTTTTATCTTTATACTAATCTATTAATTCTCCTTCCAGGTCTTTCTTAAGTATTATCATTTCATTTATATAATTTTAACTCTTTTTTTTAAAGCTCTTGCTTAATTTCTTCATTTCTTTGAGAAGTTCTAGTTCACCTTGTGATTACATTCTATTTTTCTTTGAAGATTTACTGTAGACATTTTGGAATTATTCTCTTTTTCTGGCTTTGTGTCTTAGATTCTTTTCATTATATCATTAATTTCTCTTTATAACTAATTCCTTCTTTCTTCCTTCCTTTCTTTCTTTCTTTCTTTCTTTCTTTCTTTCTTTCTTTCTTTCTTTCTTTCTTTTTTCTTCTTCCTTCCTTTCTTTCTTTCTTTCTTTCTTTCTTTCTTTCTTTCTTTCTTTCTTTCTTTCTCTCTCTTTCTTTTTCTTCCTTCCTTCCTTTCTCTCTTTCTTTCTCTCTCTCTTTCTCTTTGTCTCTTTCCTCCCTTCTTTCCTCTCTCCCTCCATTACTTTCCTCTCTTCCTTTTCTTCCTCTCTCCTTTCCTTCCTTTCTTTCTTCTTTTATTCTTCCCTCATCAACTTGAATTGAAGTGATTAAATTATGTCTAACTTCAGTTCCCTGTTTATGAGCCCAATTCCACATATTACTCAAGGATATTTAGTAATCTTTCCTTGATCTTCTGGTCTTCTAAGTTTGCCAAATAAAAATAAAATTTTATTTGGGTTTCCTCAATAATTAATGTGAATTGAGCAGATTGATGAAATGTCTTGGGAATCAATACTCTTGAGGGGAATCCATGCACCCCATATGATTATAACATTGCCAGATATAACAAGAACAAGTAGGGAGAACTTATTTTATTGCATAATTTTCTGGTCCACATGTGAACTTGAGGAAGCATTCCAGTTTTCTGAAATAAACAACCCCATACCAGTTATTTGGTTAATTTATTTGACATCTGTCCTCACCAACTACTACGTTGCTTATAATACGACCCCTAGTTGCTATCCCTAAAATCATTCTCCTCTTGAGGAGTTTCAGCATTACTCCTCTTGCTTTAGAAGACATATATTTATTTAATGGCATTCTTTGATGTCCTTATTTTTCACAGATACATGATGATGGTTATCCCCCCAAAACCCTAAACCCCAAAAAACCATAAACAGCAAGTGCTGTTGGTATTTGATTTTTTATATCACTTTGTTCTCAAGTCTTCTCTAGGGAGTTCAGAACACTTCAAAAATAGTTATCATTCCTTCTATTTTACTGACAAATAAAACGAATTCTGAGAAATAAGTTGCTTTTCTGAGATAAGCCTGCAGGGAGCCTGGAAGAGTTTTTAAGATGATTCTTAGCCTTCCCTTCTGAAGTCTATACAACACAAAATAATTTATTCTTTTTCAGTGTTAAACTTTTCACCCTTTTATGGTAGTCTGACTCAATATGCTTGGAAATTAGAATAAGTCCAATCCAGATGTCTCCTCTATGCACGCAACAATAAGAGTGAGGGAAGTGGGGATCATACTAAGCAACACAGGGATAACATTACTTATAAACACATTGACTATGCCTTAAAATACCACTGCTAGTCAATGTGATTTGAAATCTTCAGTCAGAAATTCAAAGTGTTGTTATTTTGACCTTAAAAGAGATCCACACAAATGTGCTGGCACAGGGAAACTGTAAAAACATTAGATTATTTGGGCCAAGGAGTCTCTGTGTGTGGACACACAGACATTCCTTGTTCTTTACTCTAAATCAACAGCTTCTGTTCTGGTCCACTTTATCTCTGTCTTTTCTACTATTGCCTATACTTGGAAAATTTATTTTCCCTCCTGGCCATACAAATATGTCTCCCCTCTTTTATAACTGGCTGAAATCCACTAGATCTCTTGAACTGATAGGCACTTGTTTTGCTATAGATTTAGATCACAGGTATAGTCCAATATGTGTGTCTTTATGTCATATCTATGACTTCATTGGTATAGAGAACTCCAGAAGATAAAAGCTCTCTACCAATGCACCTACTCTTAATTTATAGTTTTAGTGAGTTGCTTGGGATACTGAAGGCTAATATATTTGCCCAGGGTCATAGAACTGGCATATACCAGGGATGATATTTGAACCCATGTTTTCCTGGGTGGTCTAGATCTGGTTAGGTAATCTGAAACTGAGGCTAGGCTAAAGCAAATTATCAGAAATTTTTGGGAAGTGAGAGGCAGATCGATCAACATAACGTAGTTATCTTAACCTATGTCCTCACAATATTGATTTCACTGCCCCTGGCTGTGGCATCCAAGAATTTCTCACTCCTGTTCAACCTTTTATGACACTTGACTATATATTTTTTTTAATATAAATTTATTTATTTTTAGCTTTCAACATTCACTTCCACAAGTTTTTGAGTTCCAAATTTTCACCCCATTTCACCCCTCCCCCCACCCCAAGATGGCATGCACTCTGAATATCCCTTCCCCAGTCTGTCCTGTCTTCTATCTCTTCCTCCCCTTTCTCTTATCCCCCTCCCCTTCTATTTTCCTGTAGGGCAGGATAGACTTCTGTACCCCATTTCCTGTATTTCTTACTTCCCAGTAGCATGTGAAAGCATTTTTTTAAACATGTTTTTAAAACTTTAGGTTTCAGATTGTCTTTCTTCCTCCCTCCCTGCCCACCCTCATTGAAAAGGTAAGCAACTCAATATAAGATGCAAAACGCTTCCATAGTAGACATGTTGTGAAAAACTAACTCTCTTTCCCTTAATCCTATCCTGCCCTCCCATTTATTCTATTCTTTCTTTTGACTCTGTCCCTCCTCAGAAGTATTTACTTCTGATTACACCCTTTCTCAATCTGCCCTCCTCTCTATCATCCCTCTGCTGTCTTGTCCCCTTCTCCCCCTATTTTCCAGTAGAGAAAGACAGATTTCCATACCCAATTGAATGTGTTTATTATTCCCTCCTTAAGCCAAATCCTATGAGAATAAGATTCACTCATTCCCTCTTACCTTCCCCCATTTCCCCTCCACTGTAAGAGTATATATAATAATATAATAATATAATCCTCCCTCATCCCTTAATTTTAATCTCCAGATAAGACCCCTTAATCTTCAACTCACCCTGTACCCTCTATCTATCTATCTATCTATCTATCTATCTATCTATCTATCTATCTCTATATATACATACATACATATAATTTTTTTCCTCCAACTACCCTAATACTGACAAAGGTCTCATGAGTTATAAATATCATCTTTCCATGCAGGAATGTAAACAGTTCAATCTTAATAAGTCTTTTATGATTTCTCTTTCCTGTTTACCTCTTCATGTTCCACTTGAGTCCTGTATTTGAAAGTCAAATTTTCTATTCAGCTCTGGTCTTTTCATCAGGAATGCTTGAAAGTCCTCTATTTCACTGAATGACCATTTTTTCCCCTGAAGGATTATACTCAGTTTTGCTGGGTAGGTGATTCTTGGTTGTAATCCTATCTCCTTTGCCCTGGAATATTATATTCCATGCCCTGCGTGTCCTTTAATGTAGAAGCTGCTAAATCTTGTGTTATCCTGATTGTGTTTCCACAGTACTTGAATTGTTTCTTCTGGCAGCTTGTAATATTTTCTCCTTGACCAGGGAACTCTGGAATTTGGCTACAATATTCCTAGGAGTTTTCCTTTGGGGATCTCTTTCAGGAGGAGATCTGTGGATTCTTTCAATTTCTATTTTGCCCTCTGGTTCTAATATATCAGGGCAGTTTTCCTTGATAATTTCTTGAAAGATGATGTCTAGGCTCTTTTTTTGATCATGGCTTTCAGATAGTCCAATAATTTTTAAATTCTCTCTCCTGGATCTATTTTCCAGGTCAGTTGTTTTTCCAATGAGATATTTCACATTGTTTTCTAATTTTTCATTCTTTTGGATTTGTTTTACAGTGTCTTGATTTCTCATAAAGTCACTAGCTTCCAATTGCTCTATTCTAATTTTTAAGGAAGTATTTTCTTCAGTAATCTTTTGGACTTCCTTTTCCATTTGGCCAATTTTTCTTTTTAGGGCATTTTTCTCCTCATTGGCTTTTTGGACCTCTTTTGCCATTTGGGTTAGGCTATTTTTTAAGGTGTTATTTTCTTCAGTATTTTTTTGGGTCTCCTTTAGCAAGCTGTTGACTTGTTTTTCATGATTTTCTTGCATCACTCTCATTTCTCTTCCCAGTTTTTCCTCTACTTCCCTTACAAAATCCCTTTTGAGCTCTTCCAAGGCCTGGGACTGATTCATATTTTTCTTGGAGGCTTTGGATGTAGGAGCTTTGACTTTGTTGTCTTCTTCTGGTTGTATGTTTTGATCTTCTTTTTCACCAAAGTAAGATAATATAGTCTGACTCTTTTTGTGCTGCTTGCTCATGATCCCAGCCAATTACTTGAGTTTTAAACTCTTTGTTAAGGTAAGAGTCTGCTTCCAGTGTGGAGAATGTACTGTCCCAAGCTTCAGAGGTTCATACAGCTGTTTTCAGAGTTACTTATAGGGACCTGTAAATTTTCAGTTCTTCCAAGGTGGTATGATAAGGGGCGAAGTGTTTACTCCTTTCCTGGCCTGTGAACACAAGTATTCCTTTCTTTTTTGTAACTGTGAGGAGGGGTTCCTTTCACAGCCACTCCAAGCTCCACCAAGCCAGCGCTCCTCCTCACCCCAGCACTGCCACCCAGAACTGTGACCCAGATCCAAACACAGGCAAAACAAGAGATTCCTGCCTCGGCACTGGCAAAGAGATCCCTGCAGTCCCTCTCTGATCAGCCACTGGATTCCCCCTCAGTCTGTGGCCAGAAGCTCAGGAAGCAGCTCCCCCCCCCCTCCCGCCACGCTCTTGGGTAATGGAGCTGAAACCTCGCCTTCCTCTCTGAGCACCGACAGAAACAGACTTTTCCCACTGACCTTCTAAGTTGTCTTTGGCATTCGTGGATTGAGCAGTCTGGAAACCTCCACAGCTGCCCGTGATTCAGTCCTCTAAGGCCTGCTCCAGGTTTGCTGCGGCCTGCGAGTCCACGCTGCTCTGTGCTCCCAGCCCGGTGCGATACACCTTTCTGATCGATCATCCAGGTTGTCTTAGGCTGGAAATTTGTTTCACTTTGTCTTTTTGTGGGTTCTGCTGCTTCAGAATTTGCTTAGAGCCATTTTTTTTATGAGTATTTGGAGGGGTTTGGGGGACAGCTCAAGCAAGTCACTGCTTTCACTCCGCCATCTTGACTATCTTAAATAAAGTCTTACAGAAAGTCCGCTGAAGCCTTTTTCTCTCTTCCAGAGGCTGCAGAGAGGGATTATTTTGAGTGAAGAACACAGAGTTTACGTGTTCTTATGCTTCCAGTTTGGAATCCAATTAAATTTATTTCACATTGATTCAATGACTACTATGTACTAGGTTCCAGGGAAGGAAACAGGGATAGTATGTCTCATATCCATTCCTTTTACCTTGTCCAAATTTCTTACAGCTTTAACTCAGGCCCTACTAAAAACTGACTTGAATATTATAATACTCTTTTAACAGGTCTTTCTGAATCCCTTCTTCCTTTTTTTCCAGTGGATGAATGAATGAAAAAATGATTAGGCACTTACTGTGTGTCAAAGTACTGTGTGCTAAGCACAGGGGACACAAATATAAGATCTAAGCAGCCTGCTCTCAAGGGTCTTATTTTCTTTTTACTTTCCAGGGGCAATGGCAGTATTATTTTGATTATAGTTCTAGACTGGGAAAATAAAGTGGAGCTATGTACATGGTGGGAGGCATTTATGGCAAAAAGATGTTTAGGGTAGAATGTAAAGCACAACTGGGGATGGTTGGATGTGATAGTCCATCTGACACTTCACAATCTGGTCAGTGTGGGATCCATAGGGCAACTCTTGTCTAGAATTAAAAGCATTAGGTTCCCCACAAGGATGTTGTAGCAGAGTATATGGTAAACTCTGGTGGTCTGGAGGGCACAATGGCTGGCAGAAAGATGGAAGGGATGAAACCTGAAGCATCACTATAGTGACCTAGAAAGAGTTGGGCAATTTACCTCTTATATGCCTAACGAACTTATGTATAGATGTGGTGTTGTCACAACTGCTCCAAAGGCTTTTGTGATTCTCTGTTGTCTCTCTTAAAATGTGACACCACATTTCCTCCTGAGTATGATCTTTTTGTTCCTCTGCATACATTCTAAGCACCACTAAACCAGCCTAGTCTCTGACTTCAAGCATGCGCTCTCTTTTTCGCCTTTGTTCATGTTCCCTTTTTCTGCAATGTCTTCCTTACTCTTTTCCTTAGTTTAATTCCCACTGGGGTCATCTCCGGTTGTCCTGATCTATGTCTTGCCACTTAACCCAGATGGCTCCAGAGGAGAAAATAAGGCTGGTAGCTTTGCACAGTCTTCTGTCACTTAGATACAATTCACTTGAAAGTCATGGCATCACCTTTCTGATGTCATGGTTCTCTTCGAGAACAAAGGACAAACAACGTCCTGTGAATGGTCTTAGATGTCCCACTGGGGACCCAATTGGCTAGTTCCAGTTAGGCAATGCAGCTCCTTCCCTTCCCTTTTCTTTCCTTCCCTTCCTTTCCCTTCCCTTCTCTCTTCTCCTCTTCTCTTCCCTTCAATTCTATGTCTCTCTCTCCCCCTCCTCTCTGCCTCCTCTCTCTCTCTCCCTCCTTTCATTTGGCACACGTATTATTAATGATTTTTAATATTATATATAGTTATATATATTTGCATATACTTATATATGTGTGTATCTTCTCTCTCCAGCTAAAGTATATATCAAAAACAAAAGAGTCTCTGCCCTCAAAGTGTTTATAGTTTACTTAGGGGTTATAGCTTATACATAGATGAGTCAATTCAAAGTACATACAAAGCATCTTGAAGAGGATTAGAACACTAATCACAGAATTGGTCAGTAAAGTCCATGTGTAGCTTTGTGCTTTGTGCTTTGAAGGAAACTGGGGATTTCAAGTGGCAGAGGTGAGGAGGGAGTGAATCCCAGCACGGCATGTAATTGTAAAAGTATAGAAGTGAGACTGCAAGAAGGCTAGTTTGGTGGGTGCATGAATTTCATGAAAGGTTACAATGGATAATAAGTCTAAAAAAGAAGACTAAAGCCATATTGTTTTGTGGGAGCTTTAAATTCCAGGTTGGGAAATTTGTCAACAAGAAACCACCGAAAATATTTGAACAGGAGACTGAAACGGTCACATATGTGTTTGAGGAGTATCAGCTTGTCAGTGAGGATAGACTGGAGTGGGAAGAGAATGGAACTAGGAAGACCAATCAGGAGGCTATTATAATGGTCCAGGCAAAGGGGAATGCAGCAATGTGTCAGATGACTTGGTGTGGGGAGAGATTTGAGTCAGGGAGCCCAATCAGGAGAGAACTTTAATCCATATGATAAGGGTCTGAACTAGAGGTAGCCATATGAGGTTGAATGGGAGAGATATTGTGTAATTAGAAATAGCAGGTTTTGACAGCTTTTGATATGTGTAGTGAGGGAGGGTGAGGAAGAACTGGAAGACTGGAGGGATAGTGACACCCTTGACAGAAACAGGGAAGTTTAGATAAAGGAAGGGTTTGGGTATAGGTAGTGAGTTCAGTTTTGGACATTGAATTTGAGACATCTCCCAGATGCATACATCCAGCTCCAATGTCTCTCTTGGAACTCTAGTTCTTCCTATTAGACGTTTTCACCTGGGTGTCCCATAAGCATCTCAAACTCAACCTATCTCAAACAGAATTCATTATCTTAATTCCACCCTTTCCCAGGCCTTCTCTTCCTAACTCACCTTTTCTATCAACATTACCATTGATACAGCTGGATGGCACAGTGGTCCAGTCCCTGAACCAGAGGATTAGGAATTTAATTTCAAATCCAGCATTAAACACTTAGTAAATGTATGAGCCTGAAAAAGTTATTTATTTTCTATCTCTCTCTGTTTCCTCATGAGTAGAATGGGGATAATATCGCTTATCTCCCAGCTTTGTGAGGATCAAATGAAATACCTGTATAGTACTTTACAGACTATAAAGCTTTACATAAATGCTATCTGCCATTGTTATTGTTACCTTTATTCTTCAATTTACCCAGATTATCAAACTCAGAGTCATCCTTGATCCTTCTTTCTCCATCACCCTTCATCCCATCTTTTACCAAGTTTTAGTGATTTACTTCCATAATATATCTCTTGTCTATCCATTTCTTGCCAGTCACATGATGGCCACCTAAGTGAGCTCATACTTTCATTATCTTTCACTTGTTTTTGTCTTTACACCTTACTTGGCACAGTGCTTGGAACACAGTAGGTCCTAAAGAAACAGGAAAATAGAAGAGTCAAGCATGACTCCAAGGTTGTGAACCTGAGTAAATGGATAGATGATAGTGACCTCAATAGTCAAAAAGGAAGTTGGCAGGAGGGATATGGTTTGAAGTAAATATTCTTTCTCTTTTGGAAATGTTAAGTTTGAGGAATCTGTCAGACATCAAGGTGGAGAAAGCAGCAGGCAGTTCATCTTCAAAGTATAATGAAGAGGTTGGGATATTATTCTTCCCTACCGCTTCTGCATTCACCTGTTGTGTGCTGTTTCCTTCTCTGCCAGGGCTGCTGAGGCTACCTCCCAACTCAGCTAGCCCCAGGATTTACAGCTTGCTGTTTTAGGGGAAGTAGTCTGGAGGTGTTTACTTTTAATATGAACCAAACCTCAGTCTTGGGATTTTTCTTTGTATCTTCTCTGATTGTCCCAGGAGACCACTGTTCTGCCCCAATTCTTGTTGATTTTTACATTCTCCCTGAGGTACTATTTTGTCTTGTTTGTAGGGAAAATCTGGAGAGCTTGGATTTTTCTGACATATTTTCCCATCTTCCCAGAATCTCCCCCAATAATTCTTAAATTATCTCTCCTAGATCTATTTTCCAGGTTTTTTCAGTGAGATATTTTGCATTTTCTTGTATTTTTTTCATTTTTCTGATTTTGTTTTATTGTTTCCTGATGTCTTATGGAGTCATGAACTTCCACTTATCCAAGTGTGATTTTTGAGGAACTATTTTTGGGGCAGCTAGGTGGCACAGAGGATAGAGCAATGGCCTTGAAGTTAGGAGGACCTGAGTTCAAATCTGGTCTCAGACACTTACTAGCTGTGTGACCCTGGGCAAGTTGCTTAACCCCAGTTGCCTTAAGAAAAGGAAATTATTGAGTGACTTACTTGAGCTCTCCCCCAAAACCCTCCAAATGCCTATAAAAATGGCTCTAAACAAATTCTAAAGCAGCAGAACCCACAAAAAGATGAGTGAAATAAATTTCCAGCACAAGACATCCTGGATGGTTGATGGGAAAAGTATATCATGCTGGGCTGGGAGAGCAACACATTTGGCATGGGCGCACAGGCCATAGTGAACTTGGAGCAGGCCTCAGAGGACTGAAACACAGGCAGCTGTGGCGGTTTCCAGACTTCTCAACCCACAAACGCCAAACACAACTTAGAAGGTCGGTGGGAAAAGTCTGTGTCTGCGGTGGTGAGAGAGAGAAGCGAGATGGTCCCAGCCCCATTTCCCAAGGTCGGCTCCAGGGCTGCAGCTGCCACCTGAGCTTCTGGCCCACAGACTGAGGGGGAATTGAGTGGCTGATCAGAGGGGGATTGCAGGGCTCTCTCTGTTGGTACAGGATTCTCTTGCTTTGCCTGTGCTTGGATCTGGGTCACAGTTCTGGGTGGCAGTCCTGGGGTGAGGAGTACTGGCATGGTGGACCTTTTGGTGGTACAGAGAAAACCCTCCTCACAGTTCCAAGACACAAAAGAGTGCTTGTGGTCACTCATAGACCAGAGCATAGGACAAGAAAAGAGTAAACACCTCGCCCTTGATCATAGCACCTTGGAAGAACTGAAAATTTACAGGTCCCTAGAAGTATCTCTGAAAACAGCTGCACAAAACCCCTGAAGCTTGGGACAGTACATTCTCCACACTGGAAACAGACCCCTACTTTAACAAAGATTTTGTAACTCAAGTAATTGGCTGGGATCATAAGCAAGCAGCACAAAAAGTGTCAGACTATATTATCTTACTTTGGTGACAGAGAAGATCAAAACATACAACCAGAAGAAGAAAATGAAGCTAAAGCTCCTATATCCAAAACCCTCAAGAAAAATATGAATTGGTCCCAGGCCATGGAAGAGCTCAAGACAGATTTTGAGAAGCAAGTAAGAGAAGTAAAGGAAGAACTGAGAGTGATGCTAAAGGATACCCAAAAAAATACTGAAGAAAATAACACCTTAAAAAATAGCCCAACCCAAATGGCAAAAGACATCCAAAAAGCCAATGAAGAGAAGAATGCCCTAAAAAGCAAAGTTGTCTAAATGGAAAAGGAAGTCCAAAAGCTTACTAAAGAAAATATTTCCTTAAAAATTGGAATGGAGAAATTGGAAGCTAGTGACAATTTGAGAAATAAAGGCTTTGTAGCACTAATCCTAAAGAATGAAAAAATAGAAGAGACTGTGAAATATCTCATTGGAAAAACAACTGACCTGTAAAATAGATACAGGAGAGAGAACTGAAAAATTATTGGGCTATCTGAAAGCCATGATCAAAAAAAGAGCCTAGACATCATCTTTCAAGAAATTATCAAGGAAAACTGTCCCGATATTTTAGAACCAGAGGGCAAAATAGAAATTGAAAGAATCTACCAATCACATCCTGAAAGAGATCCCCAAAGGAAAACTCCTAGGAATATTGTAGCTAAATTTCAGAATTCCCAGGTCAAGGAGAAAATATTACAAGCAGCCAGAAAGAAACAATTCAAGTATTGTGGAAACACAATCAGGATAACACAACATTTAGCATCTTCTACATTAAGGGTCTGGAGGGCAGGGAGTATGATATTCTGGAGGGCAAAGGAGATAGGATTACAACCAAGAATCACTTACCCAGCAAAAACTGTGTACAATCCTTCAGGGTAAAAAATGGTCATTCAATGAAATAGGGGACTTTCAAGTATTCCTGAGGAAAAGACCAGAGCTGAATATAAAATTTGACTTTCAAATACAAGACTCAAGTGAAACATGGAAGAGGTAATCAGGAAAAAGAAATCATAAGAGACTTATTAAGTTTGACCTGTTCACGTTCCTGCAAGGAAAGATGATATTTGTAACTCGTGACTCTTTTGTCAGTATTAGGGTAGTGGGAGGAAAAAAATTATATGTATGTATACATATATAGGTAGAGGGCACAGGGTGAGTTGAAGATGAAGAGGTGATATCTGGAAAATAAAATTAAGAGATGAGAGAAGATTATACTGGGAGAAGGAGAAAAAGGAGAAGTAGAATGGGGTAAATTATTTCATATGACACAGACAAGAAAGGGCTTTTACAGTGGAAGGGAAATGGGTAAAGGTGAGAGGGAAGGAGTGAATCTTATTCTCATAGGATTTGACTTAAGGAGGGAATAACATACAAAATGGGGTATTGAAATCTGTCTTACCCTACAGGAAAAAAGGGGGAGAAGACAAGAGAGCAGGGGGGTGATAGAGAGGAGGGCAGAATGGGAAAGAGGGTAATCAGAAGCAAATACTTCTGAGGAGGGACAGGGTCAAAAGAAAGAATAGAATAAATGGGAGGGCAGGATAGGATTAAGGGAAATAGAGAGTTAGTTTTTCACAACATGTCTACTAGGAAGAGTTTTGTATGACTACACATCTATAACCTGCTTCAAGATGCTTGCATTTTCAATGAGGGTGGGTGGGGAGGGAGGAAGGGAGAAAATTTGTAACTCAAAGTTTTAAAAACATATGTTAAATTTTTTTAAAAAATTTTAAAAAATTAAAAAGAAAAAAAAAAGAAAAAGAAATTATTTTCTTTGGTGTACTTTTGCACCTCCTTTTACATTTGGCCAATTCTACTTTTTAAGGAATTCTTTTCTTCAGTGAATTTTTGTACATCTTATTCCATGTAGCAATTCTTCTTTATAAGGAGTTCTTCCCTTCAACGGATTTTTGTGCCTCTTTAACCAGTTGAACTATTCTGTTTTTTTAAAAGTTTTTAGTTTCTCCATTTTTTTTTGTGCCTCCTTTACCTAGCTGTTGACTTTTTTTCATGATTTTTTTGGTATCACTCTCATTTCCTTTCCAAATTTTTCTTTTATTTCTCTTATTTGATTTTTAAAAACCTTTTTGAGCTCTTCTAGGAATATTTTTGGACTGAGAACAATTCACATTTTTATTTGAGGCTTTGGAAGTAGGAGTTTTGATTTTGGTGTCTTCTTCTGAGTTTGTGTTTTGATTTTACCTGTAACCATGGTAAGTTTCTATGGTCACATTCTTTCTTTATTGCTTGTTCATTTTTCCAGCCTATTTCTTGATTTTTAACTTAATTTTAAAGTTGGGCTCTCCTCCTGGGGTGGAGGGACAGACTGTGTCCTAAGCTTCAAGTTTTTTTTTTTTGGTGCAGCTGTTTTCAGAACTAGTAGTGAAGGTCTGTCACTTTTCAGTTCTTCCCAAGTTGTATGATCTAAGGAGATACGTGTTTACTACTCTCCTGGACTATGCTCTGGTCTGTGAGTGACCACAAACACCCTTTTCTGTTTGGGAATTGTGGCCAGGGTCCCCAGTCCCCTGAGGCTGCAAGCTCTGGTGTGTTAGTGCTTCTCCTCACTGTGGGCCTGTGACCCTTATCCAAGAATGGGTAATGCAACAGAGACCTGCCTCCAGTGTCAGCTAAGATCCCCCAATCTTCTGAGCAGTTGTTTGATCCCTTTACCATCTGTTGACTGAGAGCTCCATAAGCCACTACAGCTGATTCAGTTGCTCCCAAGGCCTGTATGATTTTCATGATTACTGATTTATACTACAGTTTGAGGTCCAATAATACCATGCCTCTTCATTCCCTTCTTTTTTTTTTTAAGTTTCCTTGGAGATAATAGTCCTTTTCTTTCTTCTTATGAATTTTTTATCATTGCGTCTATTGCCAAAAGTATTCCCCTTGGTAATTTGGTATAGTATCAAATTTATAAGTTAATTAATGTAGAATAATTTTTTTTTGTATACTGGCAAAGCCCAACCATCAGTACTAAATATCTTCCCAATTATTGAAGTCTTCTTTTATTGTAATTCCCTTTATGTAACATCTACGTTTGTCTTAGTACATTATCACCCAAATATTTAATATATTTTATTGTTCTTTTGAATAGAATTTATTTTTCTATCTCTTCTGGATAATATATTGAAAGGCTGATTGCTCTATAGGGAAGAAAGAGTAAAACATTCTCTGGAGTTTTGAGCCTAGGCTATTAGGAGAATGATGATACCATGTTTAAAAATATTTACTGAATTCATGAAACCAATATTTTCTTTAGATATAATTTTCATCTCCCTCCAACCGGAACCTTGGGCTCTACCCATAGGTCCCCTAATTCTTATATGTGAGATTTTTCCTTATCTTGCCAGGGATCAGCCCATGACACTCCTTGGCCAAATATTCATTATGCCAGATCCAGATTGCCAATTTTTTAGATTATGGCAAAGGCAAGGGAGTTTCAGGGGAAAAAATAATCTACTTCTGCTTCATGGACTATGCTAAAGCCTTTGAGTATGTGGATCATAACAAAATGTGGCAAGTCCTCAAAGAGTTGGGAATACCAGATCATTTTTGTCTCCTGAGCAACCTGTATATGTGCCAAAATGCAACAATTAGAACCAAACATGGAACAACTGATTGGTTTAAGATTTGGAAAGGAGTATGACATGGCTACGTATTGTCACCTTATTTATTTAACCTATATGCAGAGTACATCATGTGAATTGCCAGGCCAGATCAAAAGCTGGAATTAGGGTTACTGGGAGAAATATCGATAGCCTCAGATATAAAGACGATATCACTCTGATGGCAGAAAGAGAAAAGGAATTAAGAAGCCTTTTGATGAGGCTGAAAGAGGAGAGTGTAAAAGCTGCTTGAAGCTTAACACCAAAAGGGAAAAAAAAATCACCTAAGATCTTGGCAACTGGTCCTATCACTTCCTGGCAAACAGAGAGAGAAGAAATGGAACCGGTGTTAGATTTTATATTCTGGCGTTCAAAAGTTACTGCAGATGGCTACTGCAGCCATGAAATTAAAAGATGCTGGCTTCTTGGAATGAAAGATATGGCAAATCTAGACAACATTCTAAAAAGCATAAACATCACCTTTCTGAAAAAGATCTGTAATAGTCAAAACTATGGCTTTTCCAGTAGCAATATATGGCTGTGAGAGTTAGACTGTAAGGAAAGCTGAGTACCATAGAATTGATTCTTTCAAATTGTAGTGCTAGAGAAGAATTTTCAGAGTCCCCTGGACAGCAAGGAGATCAAATCAGTCAATGCTTAAAGAATTAATTCAGGCTATTTACTAGAACATCAAATACTGAAGCTTAAGCTTAAGCACTTTGGCCACATAATGGAGAAGATGCAGCTCATTGGAAGAGACCCTGATGTTGGGAAAGATTGAAGGAAAAAAGAAGGGGATGGCAGAGAACAAGATGGATAGATAGTGTCATGGAAGCAATGAACATGACCTTGGCCAGATTTGGGAGATAGTGGAGGATAGAAGGACTTGGCATGCTATGGTTCATGGGATCGCAGAGTTGAACACAACTGATAAGCTATCTATCTATCTATCTATCTATCTATCTATCTATCTATCTATCTATCTATCTATCAAAATAAGGAAGTCAAGAAAGGCTAGGGCTTTAGTTTGGGGGAAAGGAGGCATGTGAATTTAATCTTAGATATTGAGTTTGATATTGGAATATCCATGTGGAAATATTTTTAATGTATCTGGCAAGCCTTGAATTATAGAGTTGGAAGATGCCTTAGTGCTTATATATTCCTCCCTTCTAACGTTGGAATCCTTCTACAATACTCCAACAGGATATAACATAATCTTAGCTGGAATATCTCATAAGGCATTTATTTCATTTTTGGACATCTCTGATTACTAGAAAGCTATATTTAATGTTGAGTCAACATCTGATTCCTTGTGACTTGTATTTTTCGAACCTAGTTCTACCCTCTGGCATGACACAGAATGAATTTGTTCCCCTTTCTACATGACCATCATTCAGGTACATGCAAATAACTATGTCTTTACTTAACCTTCTCTTCCTTAGGTCAAACACACTAAATTTCTCTAAACATTTCTTATAAGCTATGGTTTCCAGGACCTTCTTTATTCTAGTTACTCCCTTCTGATTGCAATCTGGCTTTTCACTGTCACTTTAAAATGTGATAGCCATGGCTGAGCACCTCTTTCATGAGCTTTCATTGAATTTCCAAATTGTTAACATTTTTTTCTTCCAATTATCTAGTATGTTATTGTTTGCCTATTCGCTGTATTTTTATACTCCTTCTCAAGTAGAATGGAAGCTCCAGAGGGAAGGGACTATTCTATTTTTGTCTTTGGATACACACCACCTATATTCTGCTTTATATGAAATAGTAATTTAATAAATGTTTGTTCAGATATTGGATAATACTTCAAACATATTGAAGAATTGAAGACCAGAACAGAGGACATTAGGAATGCTAGGAGTTAGTTTTGGAAAGGAGGGAAGGTAAGGAAGTTGTGAGATGCTCTGAAGTTTCTTGGTAAATTAATTATGATGATAAGTTATATTTCTAGAGTGCATTAATCATGTAAAAGTGCTTTCTTCACAGCAGTCTCCTGGGATAGGCAGTGCAAATAATACCTTCATTTTACAGGTGAGAAAATTGGAGTTCTCTGAATCTACATAAATTAAATTCTTCATGACTGCCCCAAGAATGGGGTGTGTTTGAAGTTTTAAAGAGAAAATCGACATCCTTAAGAATCAACTCAATTCAGCATTTACTAAACACCTACTGTACTATGTGCAAGGAAATACTAGATCAAAGTAATAACAATACCCATACCTGTCCCATTCCCTGACTGACAGCCAGTGAATAGTTTAGGCACTGGGACAGGCTCACTATGAAATGGATCTAGTCTAGACCCATGTTTTTCACATGTTTGATGTTGTGGACTCCCTAATTTGTCATGCGTTGTGACTCTGTCTCTTAGTATAGTGTTGGTTGTGAACAGAATATGAAGTGGAAAAAACAAGGTGATTGGTAGAATTACATGGGAACAAATAAGCTGATTTGCTAAAGAAAAAAAGGCTAATTTTTGATCCTATTTCTGAAGGGGATAGAATTGAAACAAACAGAACTAGTTGGGAATTTGTGAAATTTTCCTATGAGTAACTACTCATAATGTTTTTATTTGCTTCTTTGAATAGCCATCTAGTACTAAAAGGGACTTTTTTTGGGTATTTTACAAAGGCAAACTGCAAGGTCTTATGAGTAATGTAGCCTATTTTAGGGCAGATTATAGGCACCTGGAAGATGTGCAAATACCACGTTAGACTTTCCTTTATGACCTCTTCCTTCCAAAGGCCATAGATGGTTTTAATTATTTATGAAAGAATAGTCTTCTAAAAATATTAAGCTATAATGAGAAAAATATTTCTGACTAATCAAGCAGTATCTGGCTTAATGGATAAGGTCAAGGAGATGAAAGAGGTGGAAATGAGTGATCTAGTTAAGGGGTGATTGTTTCTTGATGAGGGACTCTTTTCAGCAAGATTGATTAAGAGACAACGGTGATTAGTCATGTAGCTGTAATGGGCCTTTGAGGTAAAATGTAGGCTACAACCATCTGGGGCAAATGAAAGAGCAAAAACTCCTCTCTGAGTTCCAAATTTGTCTGCTATGGCCAACAACTGCTACTTAACTGAAACATGGTTCCTTCCAGGAAGAAAGTAGAAGTGGGGTGGAGGGAGTTTTTTCTCAGTAGAGCTGAATGTCTTGATCTAGCCTTGTCATGGAAACATGTCTTTCAGTAAGCAAAAAAGTTTATGAATCGTTCTGGAAAGGCTGTGGGGAGAAGCTTCACAAAGGGACATAATGTGAAAGTTACTTAAAAAAAAAAACTGAGCCTGACTAACCCACAACGATATTTGACTTCCTATGGGTCCTCTATTCAAACTAACCAATGTTTTCTTTACGTACCTAGTATGAGCAAGGTGTTGGGAATATAAATACAAACATGAGCATCTCACCTGCAAGGAATTCATATTCTTCTGAGAGTTTCAACATGTATGCCGATAATTGCAATGATAATTGAGAAAGAAGACAGCACTGATGGCCAAGTAAATACAGGAGGGGAAGCTTCACAGAGGGAAGCACCTGAACTGATCCTTGAAGGAAGAAAAGAATTCTGAGAGTACAGATGATGTGGGAATGTATTCTAGCAATACAGGATTGACCTGTTAAATATAAAGAGTCAGAAGGTGAAATTCCAATTTCAGCAAATAGCTAGTAGTCTTATTTGATTATAACACAAAATCATGAAACAGCAACAATGTGAATATCTTGAAAGGTAGGTTTGTAGCTGGACTATAGATAGGGATCGTTAAATGAAATCTTTTTGCTTGGGGGGCAAAAATTTGGAGCCACTGGAGGTGTCCTTTTTTTTTTTTTTTTTTTTTTTTTTTAGCAAGGGAGAGGCATAGTCAGCCCTATGCCTTGGAAAGGTAATTTTGATAGGTGGGTGGAGGAAAGATTGGAGAGAACAGAACACAGAAGCTGGAAGATAATTAGGGTACTTGCTCATAGTCCAGATTAATGCTAATAATGAATCCCTGAAGTAATGGTATTATTTAAATTTACACTGCATATTTCCATTAATATGAGATTGATTAATATAGTTTACATAATTATAATTTTGAACATTACTAATTTGAATGTATACTACTTCACTATTCATACTAATTAGGACCTAAGTTTCAGGTTAGACTGATGAAGTTGATGGGCATGTGGGTGGTGAGGAAAGGTATATGAGAGGTGATGTGGATAGGGGATTGACAACTGGTTGAGTATAGGGGTGAGAGGAAAAGAATAAGCATTTGTTGAGTGCCTACTATGTGCCAGGCAGTGTGCTATTTTCTGGGGATAGAGACATAATACATGAAATAATCACTACTCACAAGTGGGAAGAAGGAAATTTGGAGGATGATTATGTTTAAGTTAGGGAAATGATTAGTTTTGTTTTGGACATGTTAAATTTGTCCTTGGTTAAGCTATCAAAGAAAAGAGTTTAATGTTCATGTCTGATTTTTACTGGGGTTCCACTTGAATATATTATGTTTGAGACAAGGGGCAACATGGTGTACAGAAAACCTGTGTTCAAATCATGCCCTTGACACATACTTAGCTTTGTGACCCTGGACAAGTCACTTAACTTCTCAGTGCATCAGACAACTCTCTAAGACCACAATTTTCAGATCATGTCCCAGTCTGCATTGGAAGAGGGAGCTTCCTGCTTGAGAGTTCTCTTTATCAAAAATATCTCAACTCTAATCCAAAAACAAACAAAATTAGAGATGTTGATGAGGCATCTAAATGGAGATGTCAGTCAAGTTATTAATCACGTAAGGCTGGAGTTAGGAGAGAGATTTAGGCTGGATGTACAAATGGAGGGTTATATATGCAGAACAGCATTACTATTTGCCATCATGTTTTGAATCTCTTCTCCCAGTCCCCTATCAAAGTTTAGCTCCCCCATGTCCATATTATCAGATGATTAAATCAGATCAATTCATCTACATTTATGTGACAGCTAACTTCTCATTTAGTTGGTGCTTTAACCCCATGAAATTGTACATGCCTCTAATTGGTCTTGAGTATTATTAATTGTGTGAACATTAGACTGGCAATACTTCAAGGGTTGAGAATATACAAATGCCTCTGAAATAACTCTATATAGATGATAAAACATTGTACCTGTTCAGAGAACTAGGATTATTCATTTCTTTTCTTAGCTTCTTAGTGTTACTACAAAGGATAGTCAAAAGAAGGGAAAAGAGATGAGATTTAATTCCTCCCTTGTCATGCTTGTTTTTTGACTGATGGGAATAGCTAAGATGAGATCTTAAAATTAACTGTACATTTAACTGAGTTGCATATATATGTGAGGGTAGAAGTACATGTTGCTTGAAGGGGTGAGGTAGAGTGCAGAAGTGGAAAATGTTTGAAAACAAGGCAAGGGGTAATTTTTGATTATATGAAAGCTGTTATTGCCTTGTTTGTCTTCCTGAGAATTTAAATTTTTTATTTAAAGTGTTATCTTATTTTTATTACATCTTATTTTTCATCACATCTATATTTGAATATCTCTCTCCTGTCTCCTACCCAGTGAGCCTTTCCTTATAAGAGCTATTTAAAATGAAGTTAAAAAAAAACAATTCAGCAAAACTAGCCAAAAATATTGACTGTTTTTGACTATATATGCAATATACAATTTATGTAATATGCAATATAGATATTTTAGTTCTTTATTTCTGCAATGGAGGGACAGAGGTGCATTTTTTCAACTCTTCTCACTGAAGATTAGAGCAGTTGACTTTCTGACTTGAATAGATTAGGTAGAATCATGCTGGAAGAAGAGGATTGGTCCAAATGATTTCTAAGAGAACCTTCAGGTCAATGATTTTTAGCGTGAAAATTTTAAGCACAGTGTCTTAAAAATAAACACACATGCATAGAATTCTTTTTAAATTTTTTTTATTAATTTATTTAAATTTATCAACAATCACTTCCATAAGCTTTTGAGTTTTAAATTTTTCTCCCCCTCTCTTCCTACGTCCCTCCCCAAGACTGTATGCAATCTAATACAGGTTATACATATACATTCCTATTAAATGTATTTTCACATTAGTGATATTGTAAGTAAGAATTAGAACTAATAGGAGAACCACCAGAAAGAGGAAACAAAACACAACAGAAGAAAAAAAAATAGCAAATGGTATGCTTTGATCTGCATTCAAACTCCATAGTTCTTTCTTTGGATGTGGATATCATTTTCCATCATGAGGCTTTTGGAGATGTCTTAGATCCTTGTATTGCTGAGAGGGGTTAAGTCTATCAAAGTCAGTCACCACTCAATGTGACTGTTATTGTGTACAATGTTCTCCTGGTTCTGCTCACTTCACTCAGCATCAAACCATACAAGTCTTTCTAGGTTTATCCGAAGGCTGCCTCTTTATCATTTCTTATAGCACAATAGTATTCCAATGCATTCATGTATTACATTCACAATTATAATTACTATCTGTGCCTTTCTCTCCATCCTTACCCCACCTCCATTTATGCTTTTCTTTCTCCTTTGTCCTTTTCCCTCCTCACTAATGTTTTGCTTTTGACTACTGCCTCCCTCATTCCCACTTCCCTTCAATTAAACCCCTCCCTTTTCTTCCCCTTTTCCCTCCTACTGCCTATAGGGCCTGTTAGATTTCTATGTCTAACTGATTCTGGTATTCCCTTCTTGAGCCAAATCTGATGAGAGTAAGTTTCAAACAATGCTCATCTCCCTTCCTTCTTTCCCTCTGCTGTAATAGGATTTTGTGCCTTTTCCTGTGATGTAATTTACCCTTGTTTGCCTCTTCCTTTCCTTTTCTCTCAGAACATTTTCTTAGTTAGATCAGATTAATTCACTTACTTGGATCCATTTAAGCCACTTGATTTAGATTTTTTTCATCATTACATCAAAGTCAATTTATACCCATCCCTTTTATGCATACTTTAACGTGGTGTAAAAACAATACAGTTCTCAAGAGCTACAAGTGTCATCTTCCCTTGTAGGGATTTAAAGAGTTTGCCCTTATTAATAACATGTTGTTTCTTTCTGTCCTATTTACCTTTTTATGTCTCTCTTAAGTCTTGTACTTGAAGAGCAAATGTTCTGTTGAGCTCTAGTCTTTTTATCAGGAAGGTATGAAAGTCCCCTATTTCTTTGAATATCCATCTCCTCCCCTGAAAGATCATGCTCATTTTTGCTGGGTACTTGGTTGTTGATTGTAATTCAAGCTCCTTTGCCTTACACAATATCATATTCCACTCCCTATGGTCTTTTAATGTAGAAGATGCAAGGTTCTGTATAATCCTGACTGTGGTTCCATGATATTTAAATTGTTTCTTTCTGGCTGCTTGCAGTATTTTCTCTTTGACCTGGTAATTTTGGAATTTGTCTACTATATTCCTTGGTGTTTTCATTTTGGGATCTTTTTTAGGAGGTGATTGGTGGATTCTTTCTATGGCTATTTTCCCCTCTGGTTCTAGGACCTCAGGGCAGTTTTCCTTTATGATTTTCTGAAAGATACTCTCCAGGCTCTTTTTCTCATGATTTTCAGGTAGACCAATAGTTTTTAAATTGTTTCTCCTGGATCTACTTTCCAGGTCAGTTGTTTTACCAATGAGGTATTTTACATTTTCATCTATTTTTTTTCATTCTTTTGTTTTGTTTGACTGATTTTTGCTTTCTCATAGGGTCATTAGATTCCATATGCTCAATTCTAACTTTTAACATATTGTTTTCTTCAATTAGATTTTGTACCTCCTTCACCATTTGGCCAATTTTATTTTTTAGGGACTTGTTTTCTTCTGCGTACTTTTTTTCCAGTTGGCCAATTGTATTTTTTAGGGACTTGTTTTCTACAGTTAATTTTTGTCCTTCCTTTTCCAAGCTATTGACTCTCTGTTGCATACCTCTCATTTCCCATTTGTTTCTTCTACCTCTTTCATTTGACTTTTAAAATCTGTCTTGCGCTCTTCTGAGAAGGCTTTTTGGGCTTCAGACAAGTTCATATTCCCTTTTGAGGTTCCAGATGTGGGTTTGTTGACAATGTTGTCCTCTTCAGAATTTCTGCCTTTATCTTCACTCTTACCATAATAAGAATCTATCATATGCTTCTTTTTGTCATGATGTTTGCTTATTTCCTGGCCTTTAAAGAGATTGAATTTTCCTGCTGGGGAGCAGGGGGCACTGACCCCAACTTCTTGTGTTGGGAGCCCAGGGCCTAGTCAATTTGTGTGCTGGGGCCTCCAATGTTGGCAGTTGGAGGCTGTAGGATTCTGGCAGCTTGCCTGTGTTGGGCTGGAATCAGTAACACTAGAACTTTAGGGGTAGGACTGGGTAGTGTGGCTCCTGGAGATTTCCTGCTCACCCAGGCCTTTCCTTCCTTTTGCCTGTTTTTTTTTTTTTTTTTAGTGAGGCAATCAGGGTTAAGTGACTTGCCCAAGGTCACACAGCTAGTGCTGGTCAAGTGTTTGGTCAGAGGCCAGATTTGAACTCAGTTCCTCCTGACTTCAGGGCCAGTGCTCTGTCTACTGCGCCACCTAGCTGCCCCTTCCTTTTGCTTTCTTCAGCTTCTTTCAGAAGGATGTTGTAGGGTATTTATCCACCTGGGGCCCCTTGGAGCCCTGTTTCCCTTAGTTTTGCTGAGGAACTGGGAGAGTCGCTTGCTGTAGAATGCCAAGGAACGTGGTGGTTTTCTGAGCTGGTTTCCACCAGTTCCCCTGCCATCAATGAGGCATTCAGGGGTCCAGGTGTTGGTGTTTGCCTGTTCCACCACCTGGGCTTCAGCATCTCTTTCTGCTATGCTGAGGTGGGGCTTTCCACTAGCTTGTTGGGATGCCTCCCATTCTGTACTGCTCCCCTTCTCCCAAGGTAAGAGGGGCCTTTCCAGTTAATTCCTCAAGCTTCCTGGGCTACTGGACTGCTGCACCCCATGTTTCTTCTGGTCCAGCTGTTCCAGGGTTTTTCCTGGGGTGATATTTTCTGGGCTTTCAGGGGTTAATAGGGGAGAGTAAGACAGACTCACCTCTTACTCTGTCATCTTGGATCTCGGAAGCAGAAGTCCAATCCCCATGCATAGAATTCTGAAGCATCTCAGGAATAGGGACTAAACTAGTACCATGGTACAGGAACTTCCGAGTGAGGACACTCTCTGCACCAATTTTTGAGAATTGACACTTTTCTGCTACTTGTGGTTTGAGAGACTTGCCTGTAGCACACAGAAGTTAAATGACCTGCCCAGGGACCCAGTCAGTTTGTATCAGAGGCAAGAGGTAAGAGTTGAACCAAGGTCTCCTTGGCTCCAAAGCCAGCTTTCTCCCCATTAGATCAACATAGGCTATCTGAATAGTCCAAATCCTTCAATGCTTTGATAATAAATTCAGTTGGTTGAGTTAGCAAACCACCACTTAATGTATAAAGTATATTTCACTTAAAAGCACATGGTATTGCATTGCCAAAAAAGCAACAGCAACAAACTTTTTTTTTTTTGCACTTCTACTATGAGGGGAGAAGTTTTTTTTTTAAAGTGATAAGTTTCCAAGAAACATTTCTGAAAAATTTATCTCACAGACTCAGTCACCATCAAAGCATGTGCAAATCTTTTCATTTCTCTCTTATGCCAAGGTCAAAAGCTGATAAGCGAAAATTGCAAATAACTGAAAGATGGAAGAACAATATTTAACTTCGTTGTAACCAAAACATCCCAAATTTCAGTTGTACTTGACTTACTTCAAGGAAATACTTGGCCATGATTGAGCAACCAAAGGAAAGATTCCTATTTTCGTGTTAGGCATTTTGTTTGGGTTCCAGTTGTTGAAATCCTTATAGTCTAGCCTTCTTGGTCCCTGGACCAATTTTGTTTACATTGTGGGACTTTTTAAAAACCAGTAATGGTCTTAATATTTGTTCCACTTGATGGCAGAATTCATATAGTGAAATTTCTTTTGAAGAATAAAGACTAATTGATTATATCACTAAAGGTTTAGAACTCCTTCTGTTCCTCTGATCTTCTAGGAAACCTCTAGATCTTTCTTATTGTAACTATCCAAATGAGAGATTCCCAATAATATATTGGA
The DNA here is from genome assembly GCF_003287225.1 of Phascolarctos cinereus. Classification (NCBI taxonomy): domain Eukaryota; kingdom Metazoa; phylum Chordata; class Mammalia; order Diprotodontia; family Phascolarctidae; genus Phascolarctos; species Phascolarctos cinereus. Next base: position 80,375,449 of record NW_027555958.1, read on the forward strand.
TGGAAAATAGGTTTCAGCTGTAGGACCTATATTAGGTTAAGTGATTCTGTCCCCCACACTCCCACTATCCTTTTCTGAATCAATGTTTGGTGAACTCCATGCCCAGAATTATTTCCAACTTCTAGGGAAGCTCAGATAAATGTACTTTGACTTAAGCATGAATAAATATAAATATGGCCACAGGATCATATATTTAGAACTGGGAAGAAATTGTAGAGGTCATTTTAGAGATGAGATTGAGGCTAATTGAGTTGAAGTTATGTACCCAAGGTTATGCAAATAGCAAGGGAGGAGAGCTGGGATTCCAACCCAAGTCCTGTAATTCTAAATCATATATTTGTTCTCTTATACCATGCTGCTTTGCAATACTTTTCTAATATAGAAATTCTCTTTCATAGGAGATGTGCCTTGAATACCAGAGATGACTTTATCCATTTGTCATCATCATCATTATCAGCACCATCATCATCATCATTATCACAATCATCATATTCATTTAAAGCAAAAAAAGGATTTTAGTTCCTGGTTTTGCAATATTGTGTGAGAATTATTTTATCATTTAGGAAATCAAAATAATTACACAGCATGTACAGCAATCCTTTGTTTTGTAAAGTTTACTCATATTAGTCCCCTTTATTATTTATATTTTATCCCTCCTTAATAGACTACCCAAACTCTATTGCTTCCAGTTTCTTTGCTCATTCATTTATTCATTCAACAAGCAATAAGTAAAAAAACAAAACAAAACAAAACTACTCTGTGTGAGTGCTAGTCTAGGCACTGGAAGGAAATACAGATTTTTTAAATAACCAATCAGTAAGCATTTATGAAATACCTACTATATACCAGTCACTGTGCTAAGCAGTAAGGACACAAAAATTGACAAAAGACAGTCCCTGCCCTCAAGGAGCTCATGATCTAATGATGGATTATCTAATTGACTATTCAACTGATTACACATTGTCTCTACCTTCTCAAGGTATACTGTCTAGTAGCAAGATAAAGCAAAGGCACAAATAACTATATTACACATATATTTACCTAAATGTATTAAACAGATGCAACATAATCCAATCAGTAAACATTTCTTAACCGGCTCTGTTAGCGCTAGGCACTGACTTAGACACTATGATCCTGAAGAGAAAAACAAAAGAGTCCTTGCCCTCAAGGTGCTTGTATTTGACCAGCATTTATCAAGATGATTTCATGGGTTCAGGGAGCTCCTAGTGAAGTATGTCTTTTCTTGGTGCCAATCTGCAGCTGCTCTGCAATATCTAGTCTTAGAGAGTTGTCTGTGAGCACTGAGGTTAAGCATCTTGTCCAGAGTCAGCATGGTACATATCAGAGAGGAAGCTGACCTGAACCTGAGCCTGATTCTTTATCCTCTATATCACGGTTGCCTCTCACGACTACTTTACCGAGTGTTCAGTTATCAAGTATTACTCATATGTACATTAGTTTCATTTCTCTTATCATAGTCCACCAAAATGTTAGCTGAAATAATTTATTTTGCATACCACTTAATTTACAAAGAACTTTCCCCAAAACAATCCTATGGGATGAGTAGTACAGGGATCATTATGCCCATTTTTTTTTGGTTGGAGAAACAGTGTCAAAGGGTTTAACAAATTGACTTTCTTAGTCTTCTTTAATCATAGTGCCTTCCCAATTTATCCTGTCTATATCTCATTTTTACATAGTTTTTAGATATTGCCTCTCCCATTAGACCCTGAGCTCTTTGAGATCAGGGACTGTCTTCTGGCTTTCTATGTATCCCCAGAGCTTAGCACAGTACCTGATACATAGAAGGGGCTTAATAAATGCTAGCTTATGGATTGTGATCACATAGAAAGTGGCCAATCAAGAAATAGAACCACGGTCCTTTGATTCACAGCCCGGGGCATCTATCTTCATTAATGGGGGGCACTAAGTTTCATTAATAACATTATAAGAAAAAATAGTTTTCAACATCGTTCCAGAATTGCAGATGACATCGCTAAAATTTTGTGAATGTATCAGATTTGGGGAAGAAAAGCTCAATGTTTAGTAGAGGAAACATGAAATATTGTCTCAATATCAGATATATTTAAAAATGTAAGAAGGTCAAACCCAGAACCCATGGTATCCCATTGCAAAAGAAGCACTGGGTGCTTTTTTTTCACTTCTCTGAGAGAAGTTTTTTTTTTTTAAAGTGATATTTCCAATAAACATTTCAGAAAAATTTACCTCACAGACTCAGTCATCATCAGGCATGTGCCCACCTTTTATAGTAACCATACTTATAGTTTGGAGAAGAGATATGTGTGTGTGTTAGAGGATGGGAGAAACTATAGAAATAAATATTCATAGATTGAAAAAAAATAAAATAAACATCTTTATACTCCCATGCATTATTAGCATTCTTAGGTCCTGAAAGTATGTTGCTATTTTGCATGTAACTTTTCATTTATTTACTTATGGACGTGATGTTCCCTACCAGTAGAATGTAATTTATTGAGGCCAGGAACAGTCCAGTTTTGTCTTTGTACTCCTAGCACCTAGTACATACTGTGCATTATACATAGTAATAGAAAATTCTTAATGGTCTGAATTGAATCAAGCTGCAGAGTAGCAACTATAATGCTGTCCACATGGACAGCTGTCCGCAGTGAAGACTGGTTGAATGAAAGAGCAGTCTGTTGGGGATACTATAATTTTTTTTTAAAGAGAAGCTGTACTTTTCTAGTGTGAAAAGCCACGACCTATTTCATACTGCCAAGGTTTGGGGCGATGAGCTAGCTTGCTCTTGCCAGAAGACAGTGCTCACTGACCTCTAACACATCTATCTGGGTGTGGGTAAATGGTAGCTAGAAACAATCTTATTTGGATGTCCCCACGATCTCAGTAGTGCCACAGAATTTTGATGTTAGCTTCTGCCCTAGGGACCTGAAGTGGTAATATTTACTGTTTTATATAACTGTGGGATTTTGGCAACTCATTTATTCTCCCTGAGCTTTAGTTTTTCTCACTTCTAAAATGAGGTGCTTGAACAGGAAAATACCTAAGGTACCGTCTAGCATTAAAATTTCATAGTATCCTGGTAAAGCCCTTTGTTAATTAAATTTGTCTTCAACTTCTATGGAATAAGTATTTGTTCCATATAAATAACCCAAGCTTTCCATGAAAGCTGAAATCTATTTTTTTCAGTATTCTATCAATATTGCTGTATTGTATGGAGATGTAGAATACAGCAGTCACTGAAAAATTAAAAATGAATGTCACACAGAGGACAATGCTGTGGTGTCTATGAGCAGGATACCACATACAACAATGAGGAACTCCAAAGAAGAAGAGGAATAAAAATGTCATCATGGAACAGAATGATAGAAGAAAAGATGAGTTGGTCATGTGGTGAAGAAAAACGTGATGGGTATATAGCTGGAATATTCAGCTGGTACACTTAGCATGTCAGGAGAAAGTGACTCATCATATTGGTGTGGATTCCAAATAGTGAACATATAGGAGCCGTTATGGGCGTTGCATGGGATAGGTAGGTATGGGTGGTTTGCTATCTGCATCATTGGTGGGAACTTCCAAATTGATGAAATTACAGATCCACTTGAATATCAACAATCCACTTGGTTGATTTAAGATAAAATATCTTTTCCCTAACAAGGTTTCTCTCACCCAACAGTATATCTGGATAATTATTTTAATTTATAATTTTCCCAATGTAGACATCAACATAGCCTTAATTAACTTCCTCTGTCTGTCTGTCTCCGATTGAAGAAAAAAAATATATATATAGGAAGGAACCAGGAAAGTTTAGCTTGGGAATAGGTAGACTTTGGGAAGGGGATAAACAGTTTTCTTCAAGCACCTGAAAGGCTGTCATGTGGAAACAAGATTCTATTCGATCTTTTTGTCTCTAAGGAACAGTGATAGGAAAAATGGATAGAAATTGCAGAAAGGCAGACAAGCTTGTTATAAGGAAAAACTTCCTGATAATTTAGGATTATCCAAAATGGAATGAACTGACTTGGTAGACAATGGGTTTCTCATCAGTGGAGATCATTACATGAAGTTTGAATTTCTGTTTTTCAAAGATACTGTAGAAAGGATACTTGTTCAGACTTCAGTTGGACTGAATAACCCCTGAAGTGCCTTCCAACTTTGAGACTCTGTGATTCTATATTTCTCATTACTTACTTAACTTGTAAATTTCATAGTACCTTAAAGAGTATGGGACCCATAGTAAGGGCTTAATTAATAGTGTGAAACTAATGAAAAGTAGAGACTGGCTAATAATTCTGTATGCTTTTGTAACTATTTAACAATTTCTTTGCCCTCAAAGGCAGTTCAGTAAACAGAGCCTCTTTAATTGTCTCTAGACGAGGGAAATTTTTTTTCTAGGAAAAGTAGTATGATCTCAACTATGTGCTTATCTGGGTCAGAAAAAAAGATAAAGACCAAATGGCATTCATCAGGGACCTGGAAGGAAAGAACGACATTACAGCTTCCATTTTTACACACAAAAAAACCACAGACCCAAGTCTTTTCAAGTGTGGCATTTCAAATACATTTTAAAGAAAGCTGTTACCATTTTGGCTAAACACAAGGCCTCTAAACACTAAAAGCTGGCATTACATTCATGTGTTTCCTTATTAACATTGTTGGACTAGGAGAAAAAAAGTCTTACAAATTTATAAACTCCTTGAGAAATCCAGTATAGTAGGTTGGAATTGTATTTATCTTATATTTGTTTTGTATCTGTGCTTCATTGCAGTACATAACTGGTTTGTTTGTATTCTGATTTCTTTACCTGCCATCTCAAACCCACCTCTTGCTTCAACAGTGGAAAACTACAGAACTAAACTTTCTTTTTTTATCTTGTGTGTGAACTTTTCTTTTTAATAAAGGGAGGGGAAATTTTAGAATCTTACTATGGTAGATGTGTAGGTCATTGGGAAATGAAATATTTGAGTTTTGAAAAGCTCCATTCCATTTAGATAACTCAGAATGGCGCTTATAAAATGTTCTCAAATATGCCAAGGATCGAACAGCAGAAAGGAGTGTTAGACTGTCTCTATAGGGTCAATAACTCTTGTCCAGAGCTCTATGACCCAAAGAAATCTTTTCTATCACGTAATACATAGCACTGGAAGGAAAGTAGTTTCTAATGGCCCAGGATCCTCTAATCAAGGGAGTGACAAGAACTAGATTGACAAAAATAGTTATTTATATAACATATATCACTTACAATCTTTTGGTAATGATTATAACTCAATTTAGGGTGTGAGAAGAGAAAATATCTGATTGTATTGGATCTCATTAACTTCTGAAGATTTTTTTTTAAACAGGAGCTGTGATTTCAGTGATGTAAAGAGCTTCTGCTAAGAAAAGTCCCTCTACCAATGCAGGAGGACACATTCTGAAAATTAGAACACTTACCCAGGGGCATATAGCCAGAATGCACGAAAGGGGGTAGGGAGTCCCTGAAGATTATGGTCATTTAATTAACTAGTGATTTAAAACTGTCTTAAAGAGCCCTCAAATTAAATTTCATGAATGACAGATCTGTTCTACCTTCTGTCTTTTATATTCTGATTATAAAATCCATGAACATGTTTTCTTAGAAAATACATCTTTACAATATCATAAGAACTACCTTCCACTTTTTTGGATGTCTTCAAGTGGGGGACCATTATAAAGAACTTTCCTATTCAGATCCTGATTGGGTCTTCATAAGCCATGGGATTTGTGTGTAAAAAGATATATCCAGAAAATACATGATCAAAAAAGGTAGTGAGACAGTCACATAGAGAAATTAAGGTGGGTCAGGTGGAGTTCTGCATGATAATACCAAAATATTGAGGCCTAAAGGAAAATAATCAAGTTGTTGTTCAGTCGTTTTTGGTTGTATCCTACTCTCTGTGACTCCATTTGGGGGTATTATTGGCAAACATACAGGAATGGTTTCCCATTTCCTTCTCTAGCTCATGTTACAGTTGAGGAACTGAAGCAAACAAGGTTAAGTGACTTGCCCAGGGTCACACAGCCAGTAAGTGTCTGAGGCCAGATTTGAACTCACAAAGATGAGTGTTCTTACCTGCAGGCTTGGCATTCTATCTACTGTCCTACCTAGCTTCCCAAGAAATCGAGTACTGTAGGTCAAATCATCTACTAAAACTTTATGAAAGGGCATGTTGACTACAAATCCATGACTCAGTTTGGATCTGGGCCATGGTAGGAGCTACCAACATCAAGAGGATCATGAATCCATTTATTGACCTATTATTTCTAGTTAGAGGCAGCAAGGTGGCTCAGTGGATGGAGCGCCAGGCCTGGAGTCAGTAAGACTCATCTTCCTGAGTCCAAATCCAGCCTCAGACACTTACTGGCTATGTGACCCTGGACAAGTCACTTAACCCTGTTTGCCTCAGTTTCCTCATCTGTAAAATGAACTGGAGAAGGAAATGGCAAACTACTCCAATATCTCTGCCAAGAAAACCCCAAATGAGGTCATGAAGAGTCAGACATGACTGAAAATAACTGAACAACAACAACATTGTAGCTAAGGTCAGATCAATTGATCCACCAACAAGCATTTATGCCAGGTGCTGGAGAAACAAGCAATCTGTTTTCTCATTGAGAGTTTTGAGAGATTTTTTGTTATTTGTTTCAAGGAAATATTTCACCTACATTTTAAAACTCTCCCTTCTACTCTTTCACTGCTTAAAATGCTTCACTTAATTTTGTCTATGAGCTTGACATTTTGCCAAGTCATTTGGGTAAATGAATGTCCTCTTTTTAAAGGCAAATACCTTGGGATCCATGCAAAGTAGTTATACATAGATTAATGTAAATTTGTTTTATAGTTTTTAAAAGTCAAGTAGCAAATAGAATATTCTTCTGATGCTAAACATTTGTAACACTGATCATTATCATTAGTTCCTTTATATTTAGTCTGAGCTACAAACTATTAATTTTTTGATTTTACCATTTGTCTTTCTCAATATTAACATATTTCCTTTTTTTTTTTTAAATTTCAGCATGGTTTTCCAAAACTCTATTTAGGTTTTTTAAATGAAATTGTCCATAGAGGATTCTAGGAAGAAGGTGGAATATGTCAGAAAATTCCAAGCTTTCAAGATTTCCCCCCCATAAAAGACATAAAATAGTGCCTCAGGGCAAACAGAGTGGTAAAAATAAATAAGAGTGGGCCAGAGCAGGAGTCCTCCTGGGATAATAGGAGATCTGAAGAAAAATCTAAGGATGAGGTTTAGTCCCTGTGAAGAGTAAACACCTCCAGCCGGGACCTCTTAAACAACAAGCAGGAAGCCCTGGGGTTATCTGGGTTGAGAGGCTGCCTAGACCCAAACCACAGGAACTTTTACCTCTGGGACAGTGAGGGAAGTTGGGTGGCTAAGCCAGGGAAGATTAAGGAACCCTCTGCTGACAAGTAATGCCCTACCCAGTTGTGTTGGGGTGGGAAGAAAACAGCACATGTCTAGTAAGTGCAGAAATAGTGGGGTGGGGACACCACTGGCTGTGGGCAGTTACAGGAGGCTGGAAGTCTTGGTTTCAGTTCCTGGCCAGAGGGGTGAACTGAAGGAGGACCTGAGGACAGAGGCACCATCCCCAGTACACCAACACTAGAGGTGATTACAAAAACTAGGTTACTACAAATAAAAAAAAATGCACAGGCAAAGGAGAAAGAATCCAGCCATAGAGAATTACTATGGGAATAGAGAAGAAAGGAGTTCATCTTCAGAAGAATGTCAAATGGTCACCTGTCCAAAAAGAATTCATGTAAGAACTTAAAAATGACTTTAAAAATCAAATGAGAGAGACTGAGGAAAAACAAAAAAAAAATAAGAACAATCCAAGAAAAATAATATTATGAAAAGAAAGCCAATTAATTACAAAAGGAGATCCAGAGTCTTAAGGAAGAAAAGGACTCCTTGAAAATCAGAATTGGGCAAGAGGAAGCCAGCAAAGTTATAAGAGATCAATAAATAGTAAAACAAAATATAAAGAATGAAAAAATAGAACAGAATGTGAAACATCTCATAAGAAAAGCAACTATCTGTTATCCAGGTCAAGAAAAGATAACAATGATCAGACTACCTGAAAGCTCTGATAAAAAAAAAAGAATCTTGACATGATAATACAAGAAATAATTAAAGAAAATTGTCCTAAAGCGTTAGAGAAAGAGGAGAAAATAGAAATCGAAAAAAAAATCCATCAAGCATCACCTGATAGAGATCCTATGAGGAAAACCCACAGGAATATTATAGTCAAATTCTGAAGCCCCCAGCTCAAGGATAAGATATTATGAGAAACAAGAAAAAACAATTTAAATATAGTGGTGCCACAATTTGAATCACACAAAATCTAGCACTAGTGACACTAAAGGACTATAGGTGGAATACTATATACTGAACAGCAAAAGAGCTGGGGTTCTGGCTGAAAATACCCAGTAAAGCTAAGCATAATCTTGAATGAAAAAAAAAAGGATATTTAATGAATTGTCAGACTTTTAGGACTTTGTTTAAAAAAAACCAACAACTGAACTTAATAGAAGATTTGACATGTAAGAGCCAGGAGAAATACCAGGTACATACCAAAGATTAATTTCAAGTGACTCAATAAGGACAGACTGTTTACCTTTTATATGCGTAAAATGCATGTCTGAGATTGTTGTTACTAATTGGGTAGTTCATAAGAAAGATTGGGGTAGACCTGAGTATGATATGACTTTGAAAAGTAAACCATTTAGGAACAGCTAAAAAGAGTAATTATACAAATGAGGTGCAAGAAGAACTGACACAGAGAAATTAGATATGGGAGGAAGGCTGTTCGTTCTGGAAACCTACTTTCACTGGGAATGAGTTCAAGAGGGAACAATACATATATATCTAGAATAGTATGAAAGTCTTCTAAATTCAGAAAGAAATAAAATGTTAAGGGGATAGAGAGAAGGGAGAGGATAAGGGAGGGATCCCTAGAGGGGAGGGTGAGGGAATAGGTTAAAAGAGGGCATAGAAGGGTGTTTAGATTAATGGGGATGGAAGGATAAAGGAGCGATCCTTGGAGGGGAGGGACAGGTTAAGTAATAGGTGGGCAAGGTAGCAGGTAGAAGCAAAGTAGAGGAGTCAGGAGGGATAGGAAATAAAATATATGCATGAACATAAAAACAAAGATCAGGAGCAGAACTTGCTAGGGAACATATATGCGTATATATGTATGCATGCATGTTTTATGTGTGTATATATATATATATATATACACACACGTGTGTGTGTGTGTGTGTGTGTGTGTGTGTGTGTGTGTGTGTGTGTACCTATGTCTATATCTCTATATAAATATATGCATGCTTAATTCTAGCCTTCTGGGGCGGGGGAAGGAAGGGAGGAAATAAGAATAAAATAAAAAGTGCACAGCAGAGAACAAAAGAAAACCTACAAGGCAGGAAAGAAAATATGGATAGTTTTCAACACAACACATAGTATTATATAAGCTTTCTTGAAATGTAAATTTATTTCTATATATTTTGAATCTTTTTTTATGTTCTGCTGTGTACATGACATGCTTTTTATTCTCTTCTCATTTTGTATTTGTTTTAATATTTAAGTTTATAATATGTTTCTTTTTCTTTTTTCTAGCATGTATTTGTTTTAGTATTTATGTCTAAAAACAAAAAAAAAATGGAAAAAAAATGAAATTGTCCAGTTCATGTTGCCTTTGGGAAGTAGGGCTGAGAGAGAAAGAAGAAAAGGATAGAAAGGAAGGAGCAAGACTATGTTTGATACCTACTTTTTCTTTTTATCCTTTGCTTCTCAGAGAGCCACTTAAGTTTAAAGAAAAAAAATAACTCTTTTATATCGCTCAACCTGTTCCATGGAGTTGAAACTAGGCATGGCAGCAGATGCAAAGTGCATAATATTACTACTATTAATAATAATGACTTACATAACACTTTAAAGTTTACAAAATGTTTTACATGTGTTATTTTACTTGAACCTTGTAACAACCCCATGAGGTTAGGTGTTATTATCATCTCCATTTTTACAGATGAGAGAAATCAGATGATTTGCCCAGGATCATACAGCTAGTAAGTGTTTGAGGCAGGATTTGATCCAATACCATTCTGAAAGCAAGTCCAGCACTCTATCTACTGCATTAGATAGCTACTTATTAATTAATCAACCAATTAATCACCACTTATTAACTGGCTACTATGTGCTGGGAATAATCAAGCTGGAGAGGTTTGAAAGATGAACTCTCTTGCACAGTGTATCTTTGCAGCTGGGCAACCAGCCTGGCTAAATATGCAGGAGCTCATCACCAAAGAGTTGGTCATTGGGTTATGAAACTTTTTGGCTACTGCAACTCTTGAAACTACCTAAGGCTTAGAGGAGTCTTAACCAACATGAGTGGAGAAAGTATCCACAATGATACAAATCAAAGATTTTTTGGGGAGAGGGGTAAGGAGGCTAAGTGAAGACTCTACGTACTAAAATTCTTTGGAATTAACTCATGAGATTTTTACCCTGTCTAGTGGGATTCTCTCTTTTTATCTTATGGGTTCAACTGTGATTATTCATATTGTGCTGATAATTCCTTTCATTTGAGCTCGTTGTTTAAGAAGAAATTTGCCGAAAGTGACTACCATTTTCATGACTCCACTGAAGTACTCTTAATACATATTTCATCACATTGTGACCTTCCAGAAGATGTCTTTCAAATAACAATAGGCAATAGATTCATAAGGTGGGCTTAGCAGACTGTTGACTTTTGTGTGTATTCTTTCTTTTTATGATACAGAGCAATAAACTACCTGGTGTTCTGATGGGAAAACTGATTTGTTTGGAAACTGAATTATAAATGCCTGGGCTTCATCATCCAAGCCTTATCCATCCTGCCTAAAGCAAAATAGAATTAAAGGCTGACCTTGGAAACAGTCCTTGGAAGAACTTCATCAGAAAGCAATTTAAAATAAACTCAAAGTTTGATTACCTAAGACTTACCATCTCATGTTTGTACAAATGGCTTGGGACTCTTATGAAAACCGACTTTGTTGCATGATTTCTGGTCCTTCCTGCTTTTAGTTGGGCCAGAAATCCTTGTCCATTTTCCTTTCACAGAATCTTGGCAACTTCAATTCCAGTTTCAACCAAAATCAGAAAGTGCAAGAGGAGGTGACACTGAATAGTGATTAAAAAAAGAATGGTCATTATGCCTGATACTACAAGATGGATTGGTTTAGATTTGAGAGTCAAGATTTAATTTTCTTCTTCTTCTTCTTCTTCTTCTTCTTCTTCTTCTTCTTCTTCTTCTTCTTCTTCTTCTTCTTCTTCTTCTTCTTCTTCTTCTTCTTCTTCTTCTTCTTCTTCTTCTTCTTCACTAAGCAATGGGGTTAGGTGACTTGCCCAGGGTCACAGAGCTAGTGAGTGTTATGTGTCTGAGACCAGATTTGAACTCAGGTTCTCCTGACTCCAGGGCTGATGCTCTATCCACTGCACCACCTAGCTGCCCCTGATGCTTCTTTTTAAAAATCTGAATCTTTCTTTCCTTCTTTCCTTCCTTCCTTCCTTCCCTCCTTCCTTTCTTCCTTCTGTCCTCTTTCTTTCCCTTCCTCTCTCTCTCTCTTTCTTTTTTTTTCCTTCCATCTTTCTTTGTTTTTTCTTTGTTTCTTTTTCTTCCTTTATCTTTGTTGTCTTTCTTTCTCCCTCCCTCTGAACCACTCTCCCTTCCTTCCTTCTTTCTCCCTTCCTTTCCTTGATTCTTCCTTCCTTCCTTCCTTTCTTCTTTCTACCTTTTCTTCCTTTTGTCTTTGTTCTCTTTCTTTCTCCCTCCCTCCTTTCCTTCCTTCCTTCCTTCCTTCCTTCCTTCCTTCCTTCCTTCCTTCTTCCTTCCTTCCTTCCTTCTTTCCTTCCTTCCTTCCTTCCTTCCTTCCTTCCTTCCTTTCTATTCTTCCTTCCTTTCTTTCTATCCTTCCTTCCTTCCTTCCTTCCTTCCTTCCTTCCTTCCTTCCTTCCTTCCTTCCTTCCTTCCTTCCTTCCTTCCTTTCTTTCTTTCTTTCTTTCTTTCTTTCTTTCTTTCTTTCTTTCTTTCTTTCTTTCTTTCTTCTTCCTCTCTCAAAGCTCCCTTCAAGTTCTAAATTTTATGACTTAATAATCCTGCTCATGGTAACTATTTTAAAGTATGCCACCAAAAAAGAACTAAAGTAGTCAGAAGAAAGACATATACCATTGCTTTTTTACATTAGTTGTGGCCTTAAACTACTATCCAGGATGCATGTATCCTTTTGATGTATGAATGTGATTTTCCTTCAGGTTTACTTTTTCACTCCTGCTTACGGTTTGTTTCTATCAGGTCTTGAGGTTGTGAAAAAAATCTTGCTCTAGGGGTCTGCTACTGTCTAATTGGCACCTGAACTTGTCTTTTTTTTTTTTTTTGTGCTGCAGTCTTGGCTGGCGATATATCCATTTGACTGCTTCTGCAATTATCACACCACAGTTAGCTCGCCTGTCACAGGGCCAGCTGGCAGTCTCCAGTTTAGCCATAGAGACAGCTTACTGCTTTACATGTTGGAATCAGCAGCGGAGTCATTAGCCTGTTTCTGCAAGCACCCTGCCCAGGGTCAAGGCACTGACTGGGAATTTAATTAGGCCTTTGAGGACACACTGCCCTTGCTTGCTCTAGGCCCCCAGATTTCCAGAGAAGCTACTGTAACACTTTGCCCTGCAGGATTTCCGGAAGTTCAAAAGTATACACACCACCAAACAAGGCTACAGTGAGAATTATTTCTAATAAATGAAATCTTTTAAGATGTACATGCATTAATAAATGAAAACATTGCAGAGATAGTTTCTACAATGTGGCATCAGAACACAAATGTTTTATCTCCTAAAGTACTCAACCGAATGGACATATTTGCTAATAGTTCTCATCACTTCTGGGTTACTGAGGGACATGTCCAACCCTCAGCTATCCCTGTCAGGTGGAAGCAGCTCAAAAACAGATTTTGGGACTTCCAAGTCCTAGAATCATAGCAGAATTTAGTATAAAGTTCATTTTGTTCAAGGCTATAGAGATCTGTGTCGTTACTCATTGCCAATTGTTTCTTGGACGTCTTAGAGACACCTCAAATACAACATGTTCAAAATGGAACTCATCATCTCCACTCCTGCCTCCGACTCACTCATCTTCCAAACTTCCCTATTTCTCTCAAGGGTACCACAATTTTTGTTATTGAGGCATTGAGACAATGCACAGAGTGCTGGACTTGGAGTTAGGAAGAACTGCATTGGAATCTTGCCCCATGCTTACTAGCTGTGTGACCCTGGGCAAGTCACTTAACCTCTGTCTGCCTCATTTTCCTCAATGTTAAAACAGGGATAATAATAGCCCCTACCACCCAGGGTTATTGTGAGGGGGTCAGATGAGATAACATTTGTAAAAGCAATTAGCTCAGTGCCTAGCACATAGTAGGCAATATATAAATGCTTATTCTCTTCCCTTCTTCCAGGCTCTGAAATGCATAACTTCAGCATTGTTCTCAGTTTCCCTCAACTCACATTCAGTTGTCAAACTTTGCTGTTTCTTCCTCCATAGTATCTCTCCCATCAGAATCCTTTCTCTCTCTCATACAGCTATCTCCCTAGTTCAATTTCTAATCACATCTCCACTAGGTTATTACAACAAGCTGTTGTCACCTGCTGTCAAGCATCTCACAGTTCTACTCCATTTTCTTTACTGCTGCCAAAATGATTTTCCTTAAGCACAGATCTGACTTTGCCTTTTCCCTGCTCAATCAGTTCTAGTGCCTTCCCATTGACCCTAAAATAAAATATAGGCTAGGATAAAATTTAGAAAAATATAAAAGCTCTAAGATAAACTATAATCTTGTCTGTTTAGCTTTTAAAGCTCTAAATAACCTGGCCTCCACATATGGTTCTAGCCTTAAAGCTCATTGCTTCCCCTCCCATGTTATGCAATCCAACCGAACTGGCCTTCTCTTTGTTCTTCACATACGATTCCCAATCTCCCACCTCTCAGCACCATTCCTTTGTGCTGGCTGTCCCCAATACCTTCTTCAACTCTTCCTTATAGACTCCTCTTCTTTTAAGATGCAGCTACTTTTATGTGAATGTTGCCTCGGTCAAAGTGAGAACTCGGCAAGACCTGAGCTTAAAAAGGCCAAAGTCTCCCACTACATCCTGGGCCATCTCCAGTTGTCCTGATCTATATCTGGCCACTTGACACTGATGGCTTTGGAGGAGAAAGTGAGGTTGGTGACTTTGCACAGGCCTCCCTCACTGTAATCCAATTTACTTGCGAATTATGGCATCATCTTCCTGATGCCATGGTCCTCTTTGAGAATGAAGGACAAACCACACAACACAACTTTTATGTGAAGCTCTTCCTGATCCTTTCAATGGCTAGCATCCTTTGCTCCTAATTGCCTTGTAGTTAACTACTTTGTCTTTAGTCTCTTTATATTTATGCTGTATATGCCTATATATGTACTTACTGCATGTACATAGTAGGCATCTAATAAATGCTTATTGATTGGTTGGTATAGTCCAGGGGTCATTTAATCTGGAAATAATGGTGAGGCTGGGGCCAATAAATACAATGGGTTATTTGCCTGAATGATGCAATGTTAAAGGCCCTAGGAAGGTGCTTCTGCTCACCCAAGCATCTGTCCACCTGCTAGCTTAATATGCCATTATTGGGGCTTTGTTCTTGGATATCAAATTCTTTGTTGCATTTAAACTGTAGTGATTTGTGGGAGGGTCAATACCTTTAAGTTGTTGTCTGAAAGGTATGAATCTTTACCTTTGTAATTATATGTAAAAAAAAATCCTAGATCCTACTGTTACCAACAAAGGTGACCAAGAGAATATTAATAATTCCTGAGACATAACAATTTCTTTCAAATACAAATTATTTTTGAGATTAATCTATGTAAGCATTAAGAACATCCTTGATAAAGCTATGGGGAGGAAACAGAAGGACTATTGTGAATGATCAATTTACAAGTATTTATTTAACATCTATTGTGTACTGGGTATGGAGTTGGGCACTAGGGATACAAATGCAAAAGTGATAAAATCCCTGCTCTGGAAAAGCAGGCATCATCATGAATGAAACACCATGTTCATAAATATGTAAATAAAGCACATGTACAAAATAAATACAAAGTAACAAGCAACACGGTAGCATAGAGAAGGGTATGATGGACTGAGCATCAAGATTTGAATCCACATCCTACCTTGGACACTTATTAGCTCCGTGACCCTGGGCAAGTCAGTTAACCTCTCTAGACCTCTGTTCCCTCCTCTATAAATTAAGGGGGTTATACCTGAAGGTTCCTTCTACCTCTAAATCTATGATACTATGACTTGGGAGGGGTCACATAAATGGGATAATCAGGAAAGACCTTTTGAAGGAAAAAAATTTTGATCAGAATTGAGAATGGAGACAAGGAATCTAAAAGGTAGAGGTGAGGAGAAAGACCATGGAGGAAAGCCTGTGTAAAAAAATGGAAATGAGAGATGGACTTTCATGGATTGGGAATATTAAGGGAGGCCAGTTTGCCTATAGCACAGTGTATGTGAAGAGAGTGATGCATGACTAGCCTCGGAAAATAAGGTAAAGACATAATGGGAAAGAATATAAAAGCCCAAGAAAGCAGTTTATATTTATATTGAAGATTAAATGGGTCCTCTTAAGCTTCTTAATGAGAATAGAGGCATGATTAAGATTTTTATTAGTACAAGTGATTGTGTTGAGGACCTGGACTAGGGTGATTATGGTATGAATAGACAGGAGAGACATAATAAAGAGATATTGAAGATGTGGAATTGAGAAGACTTGCCAGTTGCTTAGGTATGTGAGAGCTTAGTGAGAGTTAGTAGTTGAGAATGATTTCTAGTTTGTGAACCTGGAGATTGGAAGAATAGTGATGCCTTGGGTAGAAATATGTAAGTCAAAAGGAGTGGAGGTTTTAGAAAGAAAATAAATGAGTGAAGTTTTGAATACGTTTATTTTGAAATGCCTATGATGTAGAGAGGTGAAAACAGACCAGTGTCATGAAAATATAGGGAGGAGATAGTTCCCAGAAGGAGAGAGCTGTCCACTGAATCAAATATTGCAAAGGGATTAAGAAAGATGAAGACAGGAACAGCTTTGGAGGAGATCCAGCATAGATTCCATATTGAAGGATTCCCGATAAATGCTCTTCAGATGGTAAGTTCTAAATGTGGGATCCATGAACTTTTTTTTAAAGTTTTGATTGTTTGATTTTAGTATAATTGGTTTCCTTTGTATTCCTATGGATTTCATGTGTTTAAAACATTATTCTGAGAAGAGCTCTATAGACTTTACCAGACTGCCAAATGGGTCCACAACATAAAAAAGATTAAAAATCCATGCTATAGATTTCCTTGTTTGTTTATGACATTGTACTGATTGAATAAAGCCCTGGAATGTTGTGAAGAGATAAATCATTATTCAAAAGATTTCAACTTGACATCTACCCTGAAAAAATAAAAACAAAAAAATAATGGATCCAGAATTTCTAATTTCCATACTATAATGTACAATTGGATAGACAAACCACAAAACTTGTCTATCAGTATGCATATCTTGGATGAATCCGGCAAATGGAAAATTATTTGGGACTAGAATTGAAAACAAGAGTAAAGCCTTTGGGAAATTACAAGGGCCCTAAGTTCCCTCTGAAACAAAAATCTCTTGTTTCACAGCCATGTTTTTCTGGTGGTGCTATGATTATGAGTCAAAAGATATTACAGTCTGAGGAACTGATATAGAAGTTCACCAAAATGAAAGATAAGTAAACAGTACACAGGCAAAGGAAAGGTATGTAGCAGTTTTATAAGCAGACTACAAACACTAGAAATAAGGAATTATGTAGGAGAAATAATAAAATTTTATGATTGAAAAAATGGGGGAAGGAACAGATCACATGCTCCACTGGTATCAAGAGAATGTGAGAAAGGCTGCCAGTATGGTGGATGGACTCCCTGAGGAAGATTTATGGGAGAATATTCCCAAGGCACACGTAGGATGGGCAGGAATGGATATATTGTGGTCTTCATCATTGGAAATAATACCCGCCTCAATGAAATGGCAGTTTCATTGGAATATTTGTAGGGAATAATTTTTTAATTTATTTTTTAGTGCGTATTTGATAGATAGGAGAGGAATTAGACCATGCAGAAACCAGGTGCTTGAAAGAGGGAGGGAAGAGATGCAGCTTAGAGGAGAAAATGGCACATAATGAAATGGCTAGAAGCACCAAAGACAGAGGACCTGTGTTAGTTTTCCCTATGGATAATCTTGCAAGGAACAAATTAGTCAGCCATTTTAAAGAAGTTGCAGTTATGTTTATTTGTATCAGGTACTGCACAGTATAGGCCATCTGCACACTGTTAGCAGCAAGCTGGTAGGAAACTTTCAGAATTCTATGAGGTCATTTAGAATCCTACGCCCTAACAAAGGCAGATCATATTCTCCACCAAGGACTTTTTGCCTTCCTGTCAATAAGCTCCATTCCTAATTTTTCAGTTGTACTATAAGTATTCATGTTTGTCAAAAAGGCATTTGATCTAATAAGATATTTGATAGATTAATTCATTTATCTCACATGATAGGTATTCAATAAATTCTTGGTTTCTTGACCTATTTTAACACAGTCTTCGAAATTAGGCAAAGGAAAGGTGTATAGCAGTTTTATGAGCAGGCTAAATTAGTAATATTAAAGTGGCATTAAAATTTATGATTGAAAAAGTGGGGAGAGGGAATGACTGAGAAATAGACCAGATTTAAGAAAGTACAAATAATGAAGATTAAACTTAAAAGTATGTGCATGGACACTTTGTTTTTTTCAAGAGCTCAGTTTTAAACATTGACCAGCATACCCTTGTATTTCTCTATAAACATTGCTTGAATTTAGCAGACTTGCAGAAGAATGGCCAGGGAATGAAATCATTACTAGACTAGGGGCCTGGTGACTAATAATTACAAAAATAACTGGCATTTGTATAGTGTTTAAAGTTGAACCACTATAATTTCACTTGAGCTTCCTAGTATCCCAGAGAGAAAGTTATAACTTTCATGCATGCCACTACTGAATAGACTCACAAATTTATTCATGAATGCACCAATACACATGGACATTAATAAATAACTGATAATTTCTAAGGGATTTCTAGTTTATATTTCAAATGCTTTATATAGATTATTTTGTTTGAGTCTCATAACAATCCTATGACATTGGTACAAGTATCATCATCATCATCCACATTTTACAGATGTGGAAACTGAGGAACAGAGGGATTAAGTCACCTGCCTACAGTCATAAACTAGCAAACATTAAATTTGGGATTTGAATCCAGACTTTTCTGATGCTAACTTGAGTCCTTTGACCATGAGACCCTGCTGATTCTAAATTATTCTGACTTTTCCCTCAATCTTCTCATGCCAGTACATACTTAAGTGAAGTGTGATTTTCTTTTTGATACTAGACAGCTCACCAAAGATTGGGAATATTTTTAGTGCTTAACAATTATTCATAGTAATGACTCATGGAGAGCTCCAAATGTGCTATTAGAATATTTTTCCTTAGAGGTAATAGAAGAGACCCCCTAAACACATTGAAACATTCGTGTGTTTTTATAAAGTACTTAATTAACCATATCATAATGGCTGCCCTTCTGAGAAATGCCTTCCATTCCAAAAAAGATATTGAAAGCTAGATTTTTGATTAAATAAGAATCCTCCTGAAACATGCAAAACACTGAGAAGGGGAAGTGTTCTTAGAAGATCAGCTGGGGGTCACATGGCCCACAATTTCATGAAAGGAGTTTGATAGTGCCCCTTCTTTGTCTTTTATTCCTAATAATGTATTTAATATTGGAATCAGTTGGTTTTTAAATATTTGATGGAATTCACTTGTAAGTCTATCTGGTCTTGGTGTTTTTTTCTTAGGAAGCTCATTTATGGCCTGTTCAATTTTTTTTTTCTAAAATAGGTCCATTTAGACATTCTATTTCCTCTTCTGCTAGTCTAGTCAGTTTATATTTTTGTAAATATTCCTCCATTTCATTTAAATTATTAAATTTATTAACATATAATTGGTCCAAATAGTTGCTTTGATTTCATCTTAATTAGTGGTATATTCACCCTTTTCATTTTTGATACTAGTGATTTTTTTCTCCCTTTTAAAAATCACAATAACAAATGATTTATCTATTTTATTGTTTTTTTCCCATAAAACCAATTACTAGTTTTATTTATTAATTCAATGATTTTATTACACTCAATTTTATTAATCTCATCTTTAATTTTTAGGATTTCCAATTTAGTATTTAATTGGGGGTTTTTAGTTTGTTACTTTTCTTCTTTTTGTTTTTTATTCATTGGTCTCCTCATTCTCTATTTTACTGATATAGGCATTTGGAGAGATAATATTTCCTCTGCTGTATCCATATGTTTTGATATGTTGTCTCATTATTATCATTTCCTTTAATGAAGTTATTGATTCTTTCTATGATTTATTCTTTGACACATTCATTCTTTAGTATTAGGTTGTTTAGTCTCCCATTTTATTCTGTTTCTGTGGTCTCTTATTAAATATAACTTTTATTGCATTGTGATCTGAAAAGGATGAATTTAATATTTCTGCTTTTCACTATAAAAATTATGCTCTAACATATGGTCAGTCTTTGTAAAGTCACCATATACTGCTGAGAAAAAGGTATATATTTTTTCTATTCCCACTTAATTCTCTCCACATATCTATCATATCTAAATATCATATCATATCATATCTAAAATTCTATTCATTTCCTTGATTTCTTATTTATTTTTGGTTAGATTTATCTAGTTCTGAGAGGTAAAGATTGAAGTCCCCCACTATTATAGAACTACTGTCTTTTCAACATGTAATGCATTTACTTTTCTTTTAAAAAAATTAATGTTATACATTTGGTGCATATAAATTTGTACTGATATTGCCTCATTGTCTATGGCACCTTTTATCATAGGGTAGTTTCCTTTTGATTAAATCTCCTTTGATTAAATTTATTTTAGCTTTAACTTTATCTGAGATCATGATTGCTACCTTTGCCTTTTTTCCATCAGCTGAAGCATAATGAAATCTACTCTGGCCCTTTATTTTAACTCTGTGTGTATCTTTCATTTTTAAATATATTTCTTGTAAAGAACGTATTATTGAACACTGATTTTTTAATCCATTCTGCCATCCATTTCTATTTTATGTGTTAATTCATCCCATTCACATTCAAAGTTATAATTACTATTTGGGTGTTTCCCTCCGCCCTATTTTTCCTCACTATTGTTTTTCTCAGACTCTTTTCGTACCCTATCATTCCTCACATGTTTAGTTTACTTCTAAACACTACCTCCTTTATTCTCAACCTTATTTTTTGGGGGGGTTAGGCAATGGGGTGAAGTGACTTGCCCAGGGTCACACAGCTAGTAAGTGTTATGTGTCTGAGGTCGGATTGAACTCAGGTCTTCCTGAATCCAGGACCAGTGCTCTATCCACTGCATCACCTAACTGCCCTATCCTTAACCTTTTAAAGAATCCCTTCATTTTCCTCTCCCCTCACTCCCCTCCCCCATTACTTATTCTACCTACCCCTTTAAGAGTTCCTCCCTTATCTTCTCCCTCCACAGTCCTAAATCTTAATCTTCACACTCTTCTAAAAGTCTCTACTTTATCCTATTCCCCTCACTCTCTTATTTCTTTATAAATTTATAAGGCTTTTATACCTTTTTAGATTTATATGTTGTTCTCTCTTAACCCTAGATGTGATAAGAGTAAGGTTCCAGCACTACCAGCCCTTCATCCCCACCAGTTCTTAATTTCATGCCACATTTGTATGATAGTTACTCCTTTTTACCTTTTCCTTCCCAATTTTGTTTTTTTAGAATTACCTCATCATCCTCAGCTCAGCCCCAACTTTCTCCTAAACTACCCAAGTAATAATGACGATCTTAATAAACATTTTCACATGTAAGAAGTAAACAGTTTGACCTTATTGAGTTACTTATGATCTTTAATATTTACCTTATATTTCACCTGGATCTTATATGGCAAATTTTCCATTGAGGTCTGGTCTAATTTTCAAGAAATTATTTTCTTCCTCAATTTTTTGGATCTCTTTCTCCCATTGGTTGACTCTCTTTTATTAGTTTTCTTGTTTTTCTTGGATTGCTCTTTCCCCCCAAATTGATTTTAGAAAAGATTCTGGGAAGATGGTAGAGTAGGTCAGAAGTTCTAGGCTTTCTAAATTTTCTTCAACAAACAAAACAGAACATCATCTCAAAGTGAACTTGGAGCAGTAAAAATAAAGGAAAGCTGGGGTAAAATAGTTGTCTTCCTAAGACATCAGTAACCTAAGTGAGTTAGGTTACTTCCTAACCAGCTAACCCCAGGGCTCAATGTTTGTTGATTCAGAGGAGTGGGCCTGGACATGTTTGCTCTTCAGTGAGTCGAAAGCTCTGCCTCTGGAATTTGAGTCTTTCTTGAGATCTTCTCAAGTTGTCTTAGGAAGACAACTATTTTACCCCAACTGTCCTTTATTTTTACTCTTCCCAGAATCTTTTCTAAAATCATTCTGTAGAATTTATTTAGGCTTAGAAAAATATAGAGGGACTTGGACTTCTGAAGAAAGATGTTATCCACCCTCACCCTCAGAGAAACAGGAAAAACAAGCACAGTATGGTCTTACATAGATGTATATGGATGTGTATGTCTATATATGAGTGTGATTACAGATATCAAAGTATAGGTATACATATATAAGTGTATGTATGTATGTGTATATATGTTTGTGTACATACATATATACATATACACACACACTAGCTTAATTGTAACCTTGGAGAAGGGAGAGAAGAGAAGGAAGAACAAAGAACAAGGTAAAAAGTGCACACCAAAGAATAAAAGAAAACTTAGTAGGAAGCAAAGAAAAGATGGATAGCTCTGAACACAATGTATAGCATGTATTATATTGGCTTTCTTGAAATGAAAATTTATTGCTGTATATTTTGAATCTGCTCATGTTCTGCTGTGCACATGACAATATTTTTTTCTTATTTTGTATTTATATTTTAGTATTTAAGTTTAAAATAAAGTAATAAGAATTAATTCATAAATTATCTTCAAAGTTGATTTTTTCCCAGATAAACATTCACAGTAGGAATTGGTTTGGATTAATTAGGCAAGCAAGGATGACAATGGGGACAAGATGGCTTAGAATCAAAATGACACAGAGTCCCAGTAGCCATAACCTCAGATCCTTAGGTAGCACAAGTCAAAATCATCTTGATAAACTTTCAAAATTTAAAAATCTGCATTGCATTGTTATAACTCATGGGATATTTTGTTCTAATATCAAACCAAGTAAAGCTTTGTGTGTCTTATTGTTAGACACTTAGGATTATGGACAGATTTTGTCATCACAAGCAAATGTTTATGATTCTATTTGTAATGACATTGACATAAATATGTTTGAACATATGTTATAATAACTTCATGCTAGAAGAATAAGTAGCTATGTGGCAAAGGTCAATATAATAGCAAGTAATAAAAACATAAAGTACAATATTAAAAACATTCCTGCCATCAACTGAACTTGACTCTGAAATATGCTGAAACAATATGGAAAGGGCACATGCTGAAATGCCTAAAGATGTTCGTGGGGTGCAGATTTATACAAGGATGCAGCCCAGTTGCTACACAGAGTTAATTTGATTTTAAAAAAAGAAAAAAGGGGAAACATTTGCTTTTTCAAATGCCATATTATACATTTGATTATGAATCTACCAGCTTGTTGAAGAAAGGCTCAACCCTCAACTTTTTTTCCCCACTTATCTTAACCACTGAAATATTAAATACTGAGACCTGAAGAATGGGAGAAGTAAAAGATAAAAAATTCTTGGCTATTGCCTTCAGGAGATACCTACCACTTTTTGCCCAATGACAACAAAAAATGCCTACTTAGGTCCAAAAAAATATTACTTAGACAACAGTTCATTACTGTAGTAGTTGGTTTACATTCATTTTACATATACATACGGATATATTTATGTATACATATTTATATGTGCATATATATTAACATATGTTCTTGACAACTTAGCCAAAATGGCCATTGAATACAATTATAAGCAGTTAAGATTGCAAAGTGTGGGAGCATTTCATAGATAAAGGTAGAGAAGGTAAGAAAACACAAAATATTTGGTTCATTTTATATTAAAATGGACATATTATTTATAACATCAAATTTAATTCTATCATTTAAGAGAAAGTGTTTCCAACTTCAACTATTTTATTCATATATTTAGAGCTCTCTAAGAAGCTCTAATATATCCCCCAAGACTTTCTTAAAGGACCTTTTTCTATAGAGCTTGATATTTAAGCTGCCAGTAGCAACCACAGAATGTATAGCCAGTTGTTTTCTTAGCACAGCAAAATATCAATTAATTAGAAGTCCACTAATCAGAACACAACTGAGTAACATTTTTCTTTTTTCTTTCTTGTTGCATATTACTTTAAGACAAAAAAAACCCCCCACTCTTTAAAAAACAAGTTGGCAAGAAGTATTTATAGTAAAAGAACAGGAAACAATGAATAGGTCGTGTTTGAAGGTCTGTGCACCCTTGGTCCAATTTCCTATATCATCTGTTTATCTACCTATAGGTTTAGTGATGCCCATTGATTATTGATGTTCAAAATAATGAGCATTAAAGCAAGATTCCTAATCTTTAGAGAAAGATTACCTTCTTTGGAAGTATTTATACTAATAATAATTGAAATAAAATGAGTTTTCACTTTAACTCAGTTAACCAAAACATAAGTAGCTCAACCATAGGGTCATAGAACTGAAAGGGAACTTACAGATCATTAAGTCCAGCACCTTCATCTATAGATCATTCTCTTTCATTAGGGTTTCACTGTTTTTAATGATTGAGTTATAGACTCCTATTGAATGTCTATTATTTCTTATGCCAGATTTGATACAATCACAAATACGTAAATGAATTGGTGACTTCACTGATATGATTATTCCCTCCATTTACACAGACCATAATTTATCCATCCATCCATCCATCCATCCATCCTCTGAAAACTTTATCCATATCATCTCATAAATTCTTGTAGGGAGGTGGTATTCCAACCTAAGTAATGAGGGCCTTTCTTGCTTTCTCTTGATATCATAAGAATGACAATGAAATATGTAGCTTATCCACTGCTTATTCCCTCACTTCTCCACATTCCTTTCCTTCTCTTTTACTCATATATTTTATAGCATTTTCTACCTCACTTGCTCTTTTTAATTCTTCTTCTCCTCTTTCTTCTCCTTCTCCTCCTCCTCTCCTCCTCCTCCCTCTCCTTCCTCTTCTCCTTCTTCTTCTTCCTCTTCTTCTCCTTCTTCTTCTTCTTCTTCTTCTTCTTCTCTTCTTCTTCTTCTTCTTCTTCTTCTTCTTCTTCTTCTTCTTCTTCTTCTTCTTCTTCTTCCTCTTCTTCTTCTGTATTTCAGAGTTCTCATACCTACCACTTACTTCTTTCTTGTCTTTTGAGTAATCATAAATTTTAACAAATCACTGTATAACCACTAGCTGACACTGTAATTTCCCAGTCTCTGTTGTAGTTCCTGCTCATGTATCCCCAAGCTGCCCAAACCATTTTCCAAAAACAAACAAACAAACAAACAAAAAAACCCCAAAAAAACAAACATAAAAAATACCTCTCTCTTCCAAAGATGGTATATTTCTGGGGCTATGTGGATGAGCAACATCTCCTTCCCTCCCTAATTCTAACCTCTGAATTTTTGGTCTGGGTCCAGACCATTCTACTCTCCAGAAACAACAACTATGATGATGACGATGATGATAATGATGACGATGATGATGATGAATGAGGACGAGGAGGACAACAACAGGAACAAAAATTCTTTATGGATTCACTAGAACTAACCTATACTCCTGGATGGATACTATAGATGACTGTAATATTCCATGAATTGAAACCATGCAACAATAATAGAAGTATATTAGAGCTAAAAAGATGGGGCTTTGTTTCAGGGCAGAAGTTTGGGGTTATTAAAATAACTGTAATTCCTTAAAGGCAATCTAACATGCTCTTCTCCTATTCAGTTCTGGGATTAATTCCCTGACCATTGTATCATTTTTTTTTCATTATTGAGAAACACAAAACAAAGCAAAAACCCCCAAATATATCCTGTTCATTCTGGGCCATTTCTGTTAATATAAAGATTGAATTATTTTCCTTTATTTTCCTTTTTAATCTATACACTTGAAGTTTTACTCTATTATGATTCTATCTCAGACATTGACTAGCTGTGTGACCCTGGGCAAGTCACTTAACTTCACTGGGCCTCAGTTTCTTCATCTCTAAAATGGACTTAATTACTTGTAAGGTCCATTTCAGCTCTAAATTTATGACCCACATGGAGGCAGATGTGTATTCTCAAAATTTATGCCAGTGAAGAGCAAGCATTATCTAGTAGGACACAGGCAGATAAAAACAAAATGAAACAAAACAAAACTTCATACACAAACCTTAATGATGTAGTTTATGCTTGTTATCTGACAATCAGCCTATGAGAACCTCTTCACAGGAGGATTGGTTATGGAATAGTTAATTGTTCTTGCTACATTGATGCTTTAAGCCAGTTGCTAAGATGTAGAGGTCTTGGAATCTTCATTAACTGAGGGAACATTCACATTAATAAAATCATGGATCTCTGAAGTATTGATATAATTTTTGCCACTTTTTTTAAAGATGAAAGTAAACTATATTTTTCTTTTGCTTATTTGTATTTCTAAAAGCACAGAGCTACTAGGATTGTTTTACTTACTATAAAATACAATAGTGAAATGATCTGATGAATTCTATGAAGGAATTAGATGAATCAAATTACAGAAGTCCATTAAAAATCATTACATACAACAGTGTGTGTGTGTGTGTGTGTATGTAATAAATATTTCTATTGTGTCTATTATGTTTCAGGCACTTTACAAGACAGGGAAGGGAAGAAGTGAGGTGGGAAGAGCTTATCACCTGACTCAACTACTGTAATAGCTTTCTAATTTAATTGTTCTCCTGGCCTCCACATACTTCCCCTCTGCAAGCTATTCTTCACAATTTGTGGACACAAAAGAGTTCATTTGTTTAAAGAATCACAGGCTCCTGGGGCAGGTAGGTGGCACAGTGGATAGAGCACCAGCCCTGGATTCAGGAGGACCTGAGTTCAAATCTGTCCTCAGACACATTATACTTATTAGCTGTGTGATCCTGGGCAAGTCACTTAACCCCATTGCCTAATTAAAAAAAAAAAGAATCACAGGCTCTTGAAATTGGTAGGGACACATCAAGTCATCTAGTCAGACTAGTATTTAGACAGGAATCTGTGCTATAAACATCACTGACAAAAGGTCATATTGCCTCTGAACGAACAGCTCCAGTAAAGGAGAACCACTTCCTACACATTTCTCCGAGAAAGTCCATTCTGTTTCTGCCTGGCACCAACTGAAGAAATTCTTTATATACGTTGAAATCTGACTTTCTATAACTTCTACTCATTGATTCTACTTCTGCTTTCTGGAGATAAAATGAACAAACTCAATCCTTTCCACAAGACAGACCTTCAAAAACCTACAGAGATAGCTTTCATACCTCTCCAGTGCCCTCCCTGTCTCTCCTCCTCTCCTGTAAATTTCACTTCTTTAGAACCGTCAGCAAGGCCTTGTGCTAGGCACTGGGGACAAAAAGAGAAAAAACAGTTCTTGTCCTCCGAGAGCTTACAGCCTATCGAGGGATACAATCTGTAGACAGTTAAATACATAGAAGATAGTTCTGAGGGGGAGAGCACTGTCCAAGGATTCTCAACCTGGGTTCTAAATTTTTTAAAAAATATGTTGATAACTATACTTTGATATAAATATTTTTATTTATAATCTTTATATATTTTATTGCATTAAAAACATTATTATCAGGGGTCCACAGGCTTCACTAGACTACAAAGGAGTCCATGATATCTCTAAAAAGGTCAAAAACCTCTACACCAGGATGATCAGAGAAGGCTTCTTATATGAGTTGAACCTTGAAGGAAACAAAAGATTTTGAAAGATAGAGGGAGTATGTATTCTAGGCATGCTGGAAAGGAACTACAAAGGCAGGAACTGGATTAGCTAAAGTCAGTAAAGGGCAAGTAGGCCATCTGACTGGATAAAAAGAGAATATGTGAAAGAGTCTGTAGGCCAGAATACAACTGTAAAGACATTTTAAATGCCAAACAGAGAAATGTGTATGTCATCTTAAAGGCAACATAGATTCAAGAAAGATTCTTAAACTAAGGAGTACTGAAACTAGATACTACTACTTTATGGAAAATGGCTTGGAGAAGGGAGAATCTGGAGGCAGGAAAACCAACAAGGTGGCTATCCTAACAGTCTAGACAACAGGGTGATAAGAAACTGAACTAGGGTACTGACACAGTAAATGAGCAGTTTTACTGATTCTTTCTCTACAACAATGGTATGAAAATGTTTTAAGCAAGACTTAGTAATTAACTGGAAACTGGTGGAGTAATGAAAGTTGTTTTCTAGTCCTGGGTGACGAGAAAGATGATAGTGTCCTCAAAAGAAATAAGGATGTTTGGAGGAAGGTCGATTTTATGAAGGAATGATTATGAGTTCTGTGTTAAGTTTGAGATGGTAATTGGAATATCTAGGTGGTGAGGTCCAACAAGCTCCTGGTAATTCAGGCCTGGAGTTCAAGAGAAGAATTAAAGCTGGATATATGGATTTGGGAATTATTTACTTTGAGATGATACTTGAACCCATGGAAGCTGATGAAATCACAAGGAGAATGTAGAAAGAAGAGAAGAAGGGCTTGGAAAGACTCCTAAGAAGTACGCATGAGAAAGGGGCAGGAACTGGGGTAGTAGTATAGCAAAGAAAACTACCACAAGTATACCTGTATCCTTTTTGTATGTGTTTGATGGTTTTAATATTAACAAACATTGTATTTAGATTTAAGGAATGTGAGCCTGTTTCTATTCCTTGACATCCAGAAGCAGACAACTTAAGACTCTTTTCATTTGCACAAGTTGTCCTTCATACTTGAAACACATCCCTCCTTACCTTTGTCTTTCAGAATCCTTATTTTCTTTTCAAAGCTCTGCTCAGGTTATTACTTCTTTTTTTTTAATATAAATTTATTTATTTTTAGTTTTCAATATTCACTTCCACAAGTTTTTGAGTTCCACATTTCCAACCCCTCCCCCCCCAAGATGCCGTGAATTCTGAATACCCCTTCCCCTGGTCTGCCTTCTCTTCTATCTCTCCCCCCTCCCTTCTCTTATCCCCTTCCCCTTCTATTTTCCTGTAGAGCAGGATAGACTTCTGTACCCCATTTCCTGTATTTCTTATTTCCCAGTTGCATGTGAAAACATTTTTTTTAAAACATGTGTTTTTAAAACTTTGAGTTCCAAATTTTTTCCCTTCCTCCCTCCCCACCCACCCTCGTTGAAAAGGCAAGTGACTCAATATAGGTTGTACATGTGCAGTTATGCAAAACACTTCCTTAGTAGACATGTTGTGAAAAACTAACTCTATTTCCCTTAATCCTATCCTGCCCTCCCATTTATTCTATTCTTTCTTTTGACCCTGTCCCTCCTCAGAAGTATTTGCTTCTGATTACCCTCTTTCCCAATCTGCCCTCCTCTCTATCACCCCCTGCTCTCTTGTCCCCTTCTCCCCCTATTTTCCTGTAGGGTAAGACAGATTTCCATACCCAATTGAATGTGTATGTTCTCTCCTTAAGCCAAATCCTATGAGAATAAGATTCCCTCATTCCCTCTCACCTTCCCCTGTTTCCCCTCCACTGTGAGAGACTTTTCTTTTCTGTTTTTTTTTGTGAGATAATTTACCCCATTCTACCTCTCCCTTTCTTCTCCGAGTATCATCCTCTCTCATCCCTTAATTTTATTCTCCAGATATGACCCCTTAATCTTCAACTCACCCTGTGCCCTCTATCTATCTATATATACATACATATAATTTTTTCCTTCAACTACCCTAATACTGACAAAGTTCTCATGAGTTACAAATATCATCTTTCCATGCAGGAATGTAAACAGTTCAATCTTAATAAGTCTCTTATGATTTCTCTTTCCTGTTTACCTCTTCATGTTCCACTGGAGTCCTGTATTTGAAAGTCAAATTTTCTGTTTAGCTCTGGTCTTTTCATCAGGAATGCTTGAAAGTCCTCTATTTCACTGAATGACCATTTTTTCCCCTGAAGAATTATACTCAGTTTTGCTGGATAGGTGATTCTTGGCTGTAATCCTATCTCCTTTGCCCTCTGGAATATTATATTCCATGCCCTGCGGTCCTTTAATGTAGAAGCTGCTAAATCTTGTGTTATCCTGATTGTGTTTCCACAGTACTTGAATTGTTTCCTTCTGGCAGCTTGTAATATTTTCTCCTTGACCTGGGAACTCTGGAATTTGGCTACAATATTCCTAGGAGTTTTCCTTTGGGGATCTCTTTCAGGAGGAGATCTGTGGATTCTTTCAATTTCTATTTTGCCCTCTGGTTCTAATATATCAGGGCAGTTTTCCTTGATAATTTCTTGAAAGATGATGTCTAGGCTCTTTTTTTGATCATGGCTTTCAGATAGTCCAATAATTTTTAAATTCTCTCTCCTGGATCTATTTTCCAGGTCAGTTGTTTTTCCAATGAGATATTTCACATTGTTTTCTAATTTTTCATTCTTTTGGATTTGTTTTACAGTGTCTTGATTTCTCATAAAGTCACTATCTTCCAATTGCTCTATTCTAATTTTTAAGGAAGTATTTTCTTCAGTAATTTTTGGACTTCCTTTTCCATTTGGCCAATTTTTCTTTTTAGGGCATTTTTCTCCTCATTGGCTTTTTGGACCTCTTTTGCCATTTGGGTTAGGCTGTTTTTAAGGTGTTATTTTCTTCAGTATTTTTTTGGGTCTCCTTTAGCAAGCTGTTGACTTGTTTTTCATGATTTTCTTGCATCACTCTCATTTCTCTTCCCAGTTTTTCCTCTACTTCCCTTACTTGCTTCTCAAAATCCCTTTTGAGCTCTTCCAAGGCCTGGGACTGATTCATATTTTTCTTGGAGGCTTTGGATGTAGGAGCTTTGATTTTGTTGTCTTCTTCTGGTTGTATATTTTGATCTTCTTTTTCACCAAAGTAAGATAATATAGTCTGACTCTTTTTGTGCTGCTTGCTCATGATCCCAGCCAATTACTTGAGTTTTAAACTCTTTGTTAAGGTAAGAGTCTGCTTCCAATGTGGAGAGTGTACTGTCCCAAGCTTCAGGGGTTTGTGTAGCTGTTTTCAGAGATACTTGTAGGGACCTGTAAATTTTCAGTTCTACCAAGGTGGTATGATAAGGGGGAGTGTTTACTCCTTTCCTGACCTGTGACCACAAGTATTCCTTTCTGTCCCATAACTGTGAGGAGGGGTTCCTCTCTACAGCCACTACAAGCTCCACCATGCCAGTGCTCCTCCTCACCCCAGCACTGCCACCCAGAACTGTGACCCAGATCCACACACGGGCAAAGCAAGAGATTCCTGCCTCAGCACTGGCAAAGAGATCCCTGCAGTCCCTCTCTGATCAGCCACTGGATTCCCCCTCAGTCTGTGGGCTGGAAGCTCAGGAAGCAGCTGCCCCCCCCCGGGGCCACGCTCTTGGGAATGGAACTGAAACCCTGCCTTCCTCTCTGAGCACCGACAGAAACAGACTTTTCCCACTGACCTTCTAAGTTGTCTTTGGCATTCGTGGATTGAGGAGTCTGGAAACCTCCACAGCTGCCCGTGATTCAGTCCTCTGAGGCCTGCTCCAGGTTTGCTGCTGCCTGCGCGCCCACGCTGCTCTGTGCTCCCAGCCCAGCATGATACACCTTTCTGATCAATCATCCAGGTTGGCTTGGGCTGGAAATTTTTTTCACTCTGTCTTTTTGTGGGTTCTGCTGCTTCAGAATTTGTTTAGAGTCATTTTTTAATGAGTATTTGGAGGGGTTTGGGGAGAGCTCAAGCAAGTCACTGCTTTCACTCTGCCATCTTGGTTCCAATTTTTGCCACTTTTACTACATATCTGTCCTGATACTCAATTGAGGGAAGCGAGTGACTGGATTTTCAAAGGCCAAAGGCATAATAGCACTGTAAAAACTCTGGAAAGTCCTACAAAGTTGAAAGGACTTTGAGTATTTGCTGAATGTGTGTGTGTGTGTGTGTGTGTGTGTGTGTGTGTGTGTGTGTGTGTGTGCATGCATGCATTGAGGATTTTTATGGAGGTAAATATAGAGATGTCCACTACCAGAAGATTTTACATTGGAATCTTTGTGACAACTGCAAATCATGAAGCCCATTTACTAATTTGTAAAGTGATCCGGCCAACACTGGTAGTGTTGAAGGGAACTTTATCAGCGCCCTTATTGATGAAGTTACTGGTCATTAAGTTATTGAAAAAGAATATTTGCCTAGTTTCCTATTGAAATCCTCCTGAATGGATGAGGCTACTGATTGAGCTATACACTCCCATTTGAAGGTATAGCAGTTTTATTTGTTTACATATTTGACACATTCATAAATATGTAACTGTATCTGTGACACCATTGATGGGCTTATTCCCTCCAGTTATACATACCACCATCTGTCCATCTGTCTATCCTATAAATTCATGTGAGGAGGAGAGAGTCCTCTTGATCTTTAAAAGCCAGTATCATATTAAGACAGCACACGATACTTGGCCTTGTTAACATGTGATGCTATTTAAAGGAAATAAGTCACTTCTAATTTCATTTCAATGAATGTACTTTTCAGAATGTTAACCTTGCTCAATAAGGAGAATCTTATTTGTCATATCATCAGTGCAATCACTGAAATGCTTTTCCATTTCAGAATAAACAATAAGTTCCATTACCATGAGATACACATACATATTCACACACACAACATATACAGTCACATATGCTGGTAAATACCACAAAACACAAGTACACACATGTGCAGAGCACACACACATACACACACACATATACACACACACACACACACACACACACACACACACATACACCCAAACATGTGTTCACACACCCCCAAGTGACCTCTTAGTACAAAGCTGACTGGCTCAAACATTCTTTCATTCTGTTTCCATGTTGGGATTCCTGCCTAATTACAAAAATATTGTTTAAATGTCAGTCACATGTGTCTTTGTTGCAACCTCACTGCCATGTGTCTATTCTCCTAGGATATCCTTATAAAGAGGGTGAATCATCTTCAGCATATTTTTCCTCTAGATGTAGCATATTGAGTAAATCATCAACAAAATCAAGTAATGAAGCAAGAAGCCCAGTCATGGTCCAATATTTGTACCAATTTTTCTTAATTAATGATTCATTTTACTTCAATTACACATTTCTTAGGCATCTTCTATGTGCAAGAAACTATATTAAGAGCTGAAAATACAAAAACCAAACAAAAATAGCACCTGCCCTCCAAAAGCTTACATTCTATTTGAGATATACAAGTCAAATCAATTCAAAAAGTTTTAATTAAATATCTAGTATATATATCAAGGAATGTTTTGGGCACTGAATATACAGATTTTTAAAAATGGTCAAAGGATATGAACAGGCAGTTTCCAGAGAAAGAAATTAAAGCTATTTATAACCATATGAAAAATTCTCTAAATCACTATTGATTAGAGAAATGCAAATTAAAATAACTCTAAGGTATCACCTCACACCTAACAGATTGGCTAATATGACAGAAAAGGCAAATGACAAATGTTGGTAGAGTTGTGAACTGATCCAATCATACTTGAGAACAATTTGAAAATACGCTCAAAGGGCTATAAAACTATGCACTGCCTTTGATCCAGCATACCAGTGTGAGGTCCGTATCCCAAAGATATCATTAAAAAAAGGGAAAAGCACTCACATGTACAAAAATATTTATAGCAGCTTTTTTTTGGTGGCAAAGAATTAGGACTTGAAGGGATACCCATCAACTATGAGATGGCTGAAGAAGTTGTGGTATATGCATGTAATGGAATACCATTGTGCTACAAGAAATGATGAGCAAGGAGATTTCAGAAAAACCTAGAAAGATTTATGTGAATGATGCTGAGTGAAGTGAGCAGAAGCAGGAGAGCATTGTACATAGCAACAGCAACATTGTGTGATGATCAACTATGATAGACTTAGCTCTTCTCAGCAATATAATGATCTAAGACAATTCCAAGCCTTGTGATAGAAAATGCTAACCACATCCAGAGAAAGAACTATGGAGTCTGAATGCAGATTGAAGCACATCATTTTCACCTTGTTTTTCTTTCTCACGGTTTTCTCCTTTTGTTCTGATTCTTCTTTCACAACATGACTAATGTGGAAATATGTTTAACATGATTGTGCATGTATAACTTTTATCAGATTGTTTGCTGTCTTGTGGAAGGGGTAGGGGAAGGAGGGAAGGAAAAAAATTTGCAACTCAAAATTTTACCAAAATGAATGTGGAAAACTACCTTTACATGCAATTGGAAAAAATAAAATACAATTAAGGATAAAAAAGAATCAGTCTCATTTTCAAGAAACATGTAAACAGATAAGAAAAAAATACATGAGGAAAAGGACCAACAATATCTAATTTCATCTGCAAACTTCTCACCAGTTTTTGTGGCTACAGTTTTTTGAGGTAACTGATTTTTTTCCATCACAAAAGCACATCACAATTATCCCCATTTCTTCAGTACTTTATGGTCTACAAAGTGATTTCCTCATAATAATTCTATGAGATGAGCTATTCTATTATTATTGTCCTATTCAACAGATGAGGAAAATAATGCTCAGAAAGGGTCAATGACTTGTCCATGGTCACAAATGTAATAAGTGTTTGAGTGTCTGACTCCAAGTCTCATCATTTTCCCACTGAGGTTTTCTAGTTCTTATCCATAACTAGAAATATTGAGCAGAAACAAAGTTTATGTGTATTAGTGAAAACTCAAATATTGGAGATGATAAAAGATAGAACATAAGTGTCTTCTTAATGAAATTAGCAAAGCATATATTTCACCTTCATAATTCACTGTTCTGTCAATGGGCAGTTTTTCTGTACTTTCAATAACAACTAAAACCACACGAGTCTGCTCAGAAATAACTTTTTGCGTACTTTGTCATGCAAAACACAGAGATGATTATGATGCCTTACAAAAGGTTTCTTCACTGGATGGCCCAACATCCTGTGTGAAATGAATAATACATACCATTTATAGCACACTGATGCACATAGGAAGCAAACAGAATGTTAATGAATTTGCTTTTCCTTCTGAAAGAGAATGTACTTTTAGTAATACTATAATATAATTTTCCATTCATTTTGTGCATAGTAACTGAACTCAAATTTGACCATATTTAGGATCCTTCCTGATCTAAGGGTTTTAAGGGTCTTTTTTTTACCAAACATTGAAGAGGGGTTAAATCTAGGACATTGAGGTCCAGAAAATGAGGAGAGGGTAGGATATTGCTCAGGACTTTATAAAACTTAGAAATGACTATGTACTGTCTCCTAATGAAAGCTAACACCTGATGTTTGTAGGACTTGCTTCTTGGATAAGGGAACTATCCCTCTGTCCAGTAAGTGAACCAGGACGCCGAAGATCAGTTCACTAGAGCCATACCCTATGTTTCCCAGTTCCCAAACTTAGGGCAGTTCTTATCTGATATGAGATCACATTACTCCTTTTTAATGTGTCAGGCCAAAAGTAGTGTGAGAGGAACCCCTGACTTTTCAGAGATGATGCTTTTCATAGAGATGATTATTCATATGTAAGTGTAAATATCACAAAGATTGAAGTCCTTCTCTCAATAGAACTTTGGACTTATAATCAACAAAAAGAAAGGTCTTTTCTGAAATTTTGCCACATAGCTACACCACTGATTCCATATCATCATTTCTGATCAAATTCACAGACTAGTATCTACACAGGGAAATATTAGCAATAAATTCTTGGGATACTATTTATGGTCTTCAGATCCATTTAATCAACAAATATCTGTTGACTACCATGTAGCAAGCACTGTCCTGGGCACTGTTGGATATGCAAATATGAGTGACAGTCCCTTTCCACAAGGAGTTTACACAGCTTAATCTAGCTTGCAGATTAAGAAAGTTTCTTGGTCCATACCTTCCCATAGTGCTGAGGACTGAGTGGATGTTCCCAGGTGTTTTTTCTATTCCCACTATCTTTTATTTCATGTGTGTGTATGCATGTATGTACTATCAGTACATACAAATTGCCTTCTGGAATGGCTGAATCAATTCACAGCTCTGCCAATGGTGCCTATGGTACAAACCCTCTAAACTTGACTCTTCATACATATATGTCCACGTCCTTGTCCCTGAAAGAGCTGGAAGGCCTGGTGGACTCAGTACTCCACACAAAGTCCAGGGGCAAATTGTCACTTTGTCTTTTGTAGCATTTAAATGATGCAGGTGCCTATGTCCATCAATTCTTCTACATCTCTTGGAACTTAGAAGAGACAACATTATTTAGTGGGTGGTTAGGACAGTAAGAAAGATCACCTTGGATATTAGCTGTATGACACTGGACAAGCTGCTTAACCTCTCTGAGTCTCAGTTTTCAAAATTTTAAAATGAGGCTTTTGGCCTCTAATGTCCTTTCCAGCTCTGAATTCTTTTATCATTTTGTGCAGCTATGTTTTATTTTCTAAAGCAGAGGGTAAATCTGTTTAAAGAAGGGCCATGATTTTTGTTATTGATTTTAATACATATATCACATGCTTTCCCACTATACGAGTGGTAGTGATCACGACTTTGTACACAATTGGTGCTCAATAAATGTCTCTTGACTTTCACTTTGCGTGTAAGCTGGAGAAAAATCTCATCTTTCTTTCAGAAAGCTGTATAAGCATAAGCAAGGTGCTATTTTCTAAAGCCTGTTTCTAAGTTTCCTTAAGCCAGCTCCCTGTCTGTGCCAGAGAGCCATCCAGTTGAGTAGTCACAAACCTAGACTACCCCAAACCTTGTGTGAGTCTTTACTCAAAAATGAACAAAATGAGTTCATTTGGTTAAGGCTTTGGTGCTACTAGTTTCATAACTGGGAACAGTATGATCTAAAACAAAGAGCATTGACCCAAGAGACAGGCAGCCTGGTTCTGTTCTTAGCCAAAAGTTCTAACTGTGTGGTTTTAATAAGTTACCCCCCTCTCTGCCTTTTTTTTTTGGTCTATAACAATGTGGATAACAACAATATCTTCTTTTTCATTAATTGCCTCACAGGGATATTATGAGGACAGATTCGCACTGTAGACTCTTAAAGTCTTTTAAAAAATGTATACATTATAAATTCATAGTTAATTTTTAATGGTATAACTCCAACTTCCCCACCTCCAAACCAGCCTTGTGTATGTCCTTAGTCTACGTGAATCATTTAGCAGTCAAGAATGGAAAAGGCCCATTAGCTCATTCATTTCAACCTCTGCCGGCATGGGCTTTGCTCTGGAACAGTTTCCCTCTTGCTACCAATCCTGGGCATGCTAACAAAGAAATTTCAAACTGTTGTTTCCCTTCTGTTGTTAGTGATGATAGGGCAAGTTCCCATAACTCTCATAGACAAAGGAGGTGAGAAGGGACCATTGCTTACTCACTGGCTTGTTGTATTTATTCATCTTAATGACGAACTAAAAGAAAACAGATGGGAGAAGCTGTGATGTCTTGCATCCAATTAGCTTTTTAGCTAAGTGTTTCCCAACTAGCCAATGTGTCACGACACACCGAGATGTCACAAAGACCTCACTGGTCTTTGTATGTCTCAGCAAACTGGGCATTCTCTCCAATTTTCTTCCTGGTTGGGAGCCAACCTAAGACAATGTTGCGAAGTAGGAGAGTAATCCAAATTCCATATGAGGATTGGTGGAAGGAACTAGGATGTTTAGCTTAACCTAGTGAGAGGGAGACTTTTAGAAATATAGCAAGTATTTGAAGGGCCATCACATGAAAAAGTGAATTGATCGGTTCTACCTGGCTCCATTGGGAAGGACTAAGAGAAATAGATGGAAGTTACAAAGAGACAAGTTTAGGCTTGCTGTAAAGAAAACTTACCTAATAATATTTTCCATAAGTGGGATGAACTTTTTGGAGAGATCCTAGGCTTCTCATCACTAGAGATATTCAAATAAAGGCTGGTAGCCCATGTGTTGGATATGTTAGAGATGAGATATTATGCAGGTTTGAGTTGGACTAGTTTCTGAAGTCCTTTCTACTTCTAAATTTCTGTGACACAGAGCTCTAGGTAGAGCCAGGACTAGCCACTGGACCAGGGGTGGGGAACCTGTGGCTTGAGGCTACATGTGGCCCTCTAGGTCTAAAGTACAATCCATTGACTAAACTCAAACTTCACAAAACAAATCCCCTTTATAAAAGGATTTGTTCTATGAAACTTGGACTCAATCAAAAGGCCACACCCATGGACCTAGAAGGCCATACGTGGCCTTGAGGCCACAGGTTCTCCACCCCTGCACTGGACCATAGATATAGAAGTAAGACAATCTCAAAGGCTATCCATTCCATGCCCTTCATTTTACAGAAGAAGAAATTGAGGCCTAGAAAAGTGAGTGACCTGCCCAATGTCACACAAGTAGTATCCAGAGACTGGATTTGAACCCATGGCCTCTAACTCTAGAGCTAGTGTTCCTTCTTCCCAAAGCTCAGAACCACAGACTCCCAAGGCCAGTGCTCTTTCTGCTACTATCTATCTATCTATCTATCTATCTATCTATCTATCTATCTATCTATCTATCATATATCTACACACACATACACACACATACATACATATATATATATATAAATTAAATTATACATATATAAACTATGCTATAGTTTCCAAATGCATTCTTATCAAAGACCTACTCTCATACTTTATTTTCTCAATCAGCATCATTTCCCTATGTCAATTTTTTGGTCTCTGTGCAGACTGATGTACAAATATATATGATAAGATTTTCTATAATCAAACAATTGATCAATAAGCATCTATTAAGAACCTACTATGTGTCATGCATTGTGCTAGGCAATAAGGATATAAAGAATGAGGCAGGGGTGGAGCCAAGATGGCAGAGTAAAAGCCGTGACTTGCTTGAGCTCTCCCCCAAACCCCTCCAAATACCTGTAAAATGGCTCTAATCAAATTCTAGAGCAGAAGAACTCACAAAAAGACAGAGTGAAACAAATTTCCAGCCCAAGACAACTTGGATGATTGATTGGAAAGGTCTATTGCATCCAGCTGGGAGAGGAGCACAGTTCTGCTTGCTCCCCCCCACCCCCCACCCCAGGCAAAGACCAGGCCTTCAGCAAACCTGGAGCAGTCCTCAGGGGATTGAATTAAGGGCAGCTGTGGTGGTTTCCAGACTTCTCAACCCACAAACACCAAAGACAATTTTAGAAGGTCAGTGGGAAAGGTCTGTAACCATGGTGAGAGAGAAGCTTAGTCCCAGCCCCAGTCCCAGTGTAGCCTCGGAGTGGTGGCTGCTTCCAGAATTTTTATCCCACAGAGGCTGAATCGAACAGCTTGATCAGAGGGGGATTGCAGGGATCTCTTTGCTGGTGCTGAGGCAGGAATCTCTTGCTTTCCCCGTGTTTGGATCTGGGTCACAGTTTTGGGTGGTGGTCCTGGGGAAAGGAGGAGTGCTGGAGTAGTGTAGCTTATGGTGGTGGTAAGGAGAGAATCCTCACAGTTCCAAGGCAGAAAAGAGTGCTTGTGGTCACTCATAGACTCTCAGAGCCCAGGACAGGAAAGGAGTAAACACCTTGCCCTTGATCATATCACTTTGTAAAAATAAAAATTTGCAGATCTTTTAGAGGCATCTCTGAAAACAGCTGCACAAAACACTTGACGCTGGAGACAGTACATTCTCCACACTGGAAGCAGACCCCTACCTTAACAAAGAGTTTAAAACTCAAGTAATTGTCTGGGAAAATGAGCAAACTGCACAAAAAAAGTCAGACCATAGAATCCTTCTTTGGTGACAAAGAAGATCAAAACATACAACCAGAAGGAGATAACGAATTAGATAAAAAAAAAAAAGGACGAGGCTAATCATTTCCTATCCTGAAGGAGTTTGCATTGCGTTGGAGGGAACAATACATACATATATATGTATACACATACACACATACATACATACATATGTGTATATATGAAACAAATACCGGAAAGTTAAATATAAGATTTTCTAGGGAAGGAGGGAGCTAGAAGTTGGAGGGATCAGGAAACGTTTTGAGTACAAGGTTGCTTTTCAGCTGTATATTATGTATGTCATGAATTAAGCCCAAATTCTGACTTTTAACTCTGATATCCCACAATTTTCTAGGCTGTTCACAAAATGAGACAATTCTATGTGTGTGTGTGTGTGTGTGTGTGTGTACATGCATACCATATATATAATATATAGGTGTGTGTACATACATACACATATATATATGCATATATATGTGTATATATATATATGTGTATATATAATATATATATGTGTATATATATATAATAGTTGAAGAAACTGTGTCTAAAAGAAGTCAGTGACTTGCCCAGGGTCACAGAGATAGTAAATTTCTGAGATCATTTTTGAACTCAGGTCTTCTTGATTCCAGGTCCAGCACAAATTTCTTGAATGGATTATGATGTATAAAAAGTTTGAGAGACTCAGTTTCTGGGTAATTAATCATTTTATAATCATGCTAATAGATAATTAATAAAAAGGGATCAGTGGCACTCTTGAATGCCAAAGACCCCTCATGGTGCCCACTAAATGCTTATATGCCCTTGGAAGAGAGTTCCTAAAGATGGTAATCAACTCTGATTGATTAACAATTAATGAAAAGAATTAATATTATAATGATAGGTGGACCCATTCTGATGAGATGCTGGGGATATGACTTTGATCTCTCTGGCACTGAGACCACCTCTGGCCTTAGGCAATCTCTACAGAGGATCTACCTCTACTCTGACCTGACCAAGTGGAACATAATAGAAAGGAATTCACCGTAGATTAAATTCTTTATTAGGTTCTCTAGTTGGGCAAGGTTTCCTACTCAGGAATGGAAAGGCATGTACCATGGGATTTGGGCAATTTTATCCATCACCAATGTCCTTTGGTTCAATGTAATTAAATAATTGATTATTAATATAAGAGAAATAATCTTTTTTCTCAGGATCAAGATGAGAAGGGCTATTCACAAGCATATCCTTACTAGGTCAGAGTCATACCCAGAGTATGGAAAATGGGCCTTTACCCAGGAGTGCTGCATTAGCAGTATATTCCATTTAAAGGATATTGACAACACAAGCAGTTCTTCAACAGAGTAGAAAAAACAGAACTTAGCACGTAGTTAGCATGAATAGTAAAATAAAAAAAGAAACTACCACATAGCAGGTTGGGCTGGGTTCTTTCCCCACACCTCCATATTCTCCTCCTACTTCATCTGAATCTATGCTGGGCTAGTGTGGGTTGTGGTACTTTGCCTCCAAAGCAAAAATTCCTGGTTGTTGTTCTACATGTAAGGAAATGGGATCCTTTATTTAAACTAAGAAAGATGAACTCATGAAGAAAGATCAACAAAC
The DNA here is from genome assembly GCF_003287225.1 of Phascolarctos cinereus. Taxonomy (NCBI): domain Eukaryota; kingdom Metazoa; phylum Chordata; class Mammalia; order Diprotodontia; family Phascolarctidae; genus Phascolarctos; species Phascolarctos cinereus. Next base: position 80,416,204 of record NW_027555958.1, read on the forward strand.
TGGCAAGCTGGTGTCCAGATATAATTAAGAGGGCTGTTTGTTTCTATTTGTGTTGTAAGATAATATGTTCATTTTGGACCAGACATACATTAGAAGCCAAATGCTTGATTCTTTGAATTCAATGTATTTCAAAAAAGCGTTTAATAAGGATTGGCTATGTGCAAAGCCATATGTTAGATGCTGGGGCTATAAAGACCAAAAAGTCAAACAACCTTTGCCCTTGAGGAATTGATATCCCAAACTTTATCTGTCCCAGTAATTGCAGCATGAACTCCATTGCTTTAAATGACCTGTTATTTCCTCAGTGTGGACAATTTCTCCACCAAAGCCCATGACAGAGAAGTCTCCCATAAGATCATAGATCTTGAACTGGAAGGGACCTTGAAGGTTATTTAGCCTAATTCCCTCATTTTTCAGGATGAAGAAACTGAGGCCTAGAGAAGTCAAGCAGCTTGTCTGGAGTTACACGATATATGTTAGAAGCTAGACTGTCTTGACTCTGAGGTCATCCCTCTATGTACTATGCAATACTGCCCCTTGAGGTACGTAGTAAAAATGTGATTATCCTCACTTACAGAGGGAAGATCTCAAAGAGCTTAAGTGACCTGTTCAAAGGCTCACATGCACTAGTCAAGATGGTAGTTGAATTCAGGTCTTTTGACTTTTACAATATTCTGCTACCTCTTCTAAGTATGCCATTTAACCTGGGCAGCTGGGTGGTACAGTGGATAGAGGGTGAGGCCTGGAGTTACAGAGAGCTGAATTCTCATTCAGCCTCACTTACCAATGTGACCTAGGCCCTTCTTCCAGGCTGTCTGCCTCGGTTTCCTCATTTACATAATGAGGATAATAATAGTGCCTACTTCCTAGGGTTGTTGTGAGGATAAAATGAAGTAAGATAATATTGGTAAAGTGTTTTGCAAACATTAAAGAATGGTGTAAATGCTCATGATGAGCTATATTTTATTACCTCTTTGGGCTGCTTTCGAACTACTGATTTTGTCACAAGGTAAGGAATTAAAATGATGGTGAGATCTGTAGAGAATAAAATCATCACCAATCTTATAGTTAGTGATGATTTTATCTCTTTTATTTCCTCCATCCTTTTTCTCCCTGTTTCTTCCTCTTTGGCTTCCTTAAATATACAGATCTCCCCCGGGAGCAGGACATTCCACACTTTCTCGGCCTCCACCCTTTCCATCTCCTGCTGGAGACATGGAAATTGGATAGGTTGTGGCAGCAGTGGCTACTGCTGCTGCTCCTGTCTGGCTTCTGGCTCTCCATAGACCCTGCTAATCAGTGCCAGGCTTATTCAGTTTGGTTCCATTGCCAAAGAAACAATGGGGTTTGAAGAAGTCTGTTCAGGAGGTCACTTGTCCCTCCTCAGCAAAGCATGTAAAGGCACTGAGTGCAGTGTTTCCATAAAGAGCAGCCTTCCACTACCTTCTCTCATGTCCAGATAAACACCTGTGCCTCAGCCCACACAAAGAAAGCTTGGCTACCCAGGGCCAGCATGCTATACCACAGCTACGGGACAGAGGGCCCAAGATATGTGCTAATGGGGTGGATGGGTCTGGTGAGTATCACATTTTCCTCTTTCCTTGAATCTACTTTATGGAGAACACACATTTTTTCTTTGTCATGTTAATGAAAACATATGGAATCTAATTCTTTGAGCTGCCACCTACCATTATGCAAACCTGTTCAAAATGGACATTGACTCAGAATAAGAGTTTCTATAGGGAAGGAGGATGCATTTCATGAAGCCAAGACTAAATGAATAAAGAGGATTTTTAGACGAAGAACAATCATCTTTTAAAGCTACAGTGTTTTTTCAGTCATATATCTTTCTGAAATAAAAACCATCTTGCAATGTCTCCCCCCTACAAGGTACATACATATATACATTCATGCATACAAACATGCACACACACATATATTGTTTAGGGAAATATCAATATTTCAAATATTACATAAATTTTTAATATTTATATACATATATTCAATAAAATTTCATTTAACCTTTACCTACTAGAGTTTTGAAATACTCTCTCACCTTTTTAATTTGAAAATGTTCATAGATTTTAGCCTAAATGCTTATTGCTTTAAGCACTGCATTCCTAAGTGAAAGAGGAGACTTCCAGACAATCTTGCAATCCTAGTAGTTTTATTTATAGCATTTTGTTTCCTGAGAGAAGACAGGAAAACTAAGTCACTGACTTTCCCTTTCTTTTGTCTGGCTCCTCCTCCATCAGCAATCTGGGATTGCCTTCGGTGGAAAAAGGAGGAGGGGGGCTGGTTCAGAGCCCTGAAGGGGCTGGATTTGGAATCTCCTTCCAGGTACCCGAGAGCAAATTGTCAGATCAGAAGGAGAAATTATGTCATTCTTTCAAAGGAATGAATTAAAAAGTGCTTCCTCGTGTGACTGATTGACAGAAAAGAGGATATATAAAGGAGGGAGCTGCTGCCTAAAAGTCAGTAAGAGAAACTCCATCCACAGCAGAGTGCATTCTAAACACTTAAGAAGTCTTTGAGTTGGCTTTTCAAAAGGAGCCAAGCCCTCTCATTCTTTCTGGGTTTGAATTGGAGCATCATTTCTCATTAGAGAGTTTTTTAAAAAGACCAGGTAAGTGAAAAATTTTAGTTCACAATTTCTTTGTTCTTTCATTTTTGATGAGAATTATTATATTTAAAAGAAAAGAATATTGTGTAAATAGGTAGTCTTTGCTGTGTATATCTAGCCCTATGTGAGCAATTGCTATTTCTCTGGATTAAAAAAAAATGCTTTTCTACCATATCACAAGAGCCAGGGTAATTAAATATTTATTTTGAAGTTTTATTAGTAAGGCTGCTTTTTTATGAGCTGACGTGTTAAGGGTCTTTTGAATGGTTTTCTTCCTTTCTTCTTTCTCTTCTTATACCTGTCTGTGAACTGTGTGCATTCTTGAAGATGCCAAAATTTATATTTGTGACAAATCTCAGTTGCTGAAGTTTATTTAAAGAGGAGAGGGACCATTAAGATGCAGTTAGAAATACTTGCTGCATCTTGAAAATCTCATATTTCATTGAAACTTTTGCAAAACCTAGGCAAGATCACATTGCTGCTAAGTTGGAACATGCTTAATTAATGACAAAAAGCTTTCAATATATATTTTCCCAAATGAGCAACCTCATCAAAATTCAATGGAAATGTGCTATTACTCTCTTTGAATTACTTGGCATATCGAGGTGGTCATTTTCCAAAAAGATTAGGGGAAATGTTAGTGTGTGCATGAACTACAACAAACAAAAAGTTGAATTTGGCTGCTGGCACACATGTAACTATTTTTTAATGTATATTCAAATGACTTTGTATAGGAGTAAATAAATGCCTCTTAGCCAAGTTATTTTGCCTGCATTAACTATTGGAGTGCTTCTAAAATGGGGGAAATTTTCCTCTTACTTTAAGAATTTTTTTTTATCATTGTTTAATATTCTGCCACAGAATACTTTGGAATTTGGATTTGAAAAATATAAACAGACTAACAATAGGAATTACTTTAGAGTTGAGAGAACTAACTCATTATAAGACTGATGGAAATAGATATGTCACAATTCAGTAACTGTAATACCTTTACTAAATGTTTTATGGCCTTTTTAATTTACAAATCTCCTTCCTCCTCACCCCCACATCCTACCCTTCCTGCTACCATGAGGTATAATTCCATTTTATGGATTTTATAATCACAATCAAATAGTTTTAATTCCATTGTGTAAAGGCACTGCCCTGAATTAGTGGAAGAGCTGGGGTTTTGACTCTAGCCATTGGATTCCTCTTTCTCTGGTTCAGTGCTTGGCTCCCACGGCACAGGAGGAAAAGCATAAGCTCTGGAGTGACAGGATCTGTGTTCATATCCCATGGCTGATGTGAGACTTTGGGTAAATTACTTAATCTCCAAGGCCTCGGTTTCCTCATATGTAGAAGTGATAGGTTGGATGAGACTGGGCCTCTGAGGCCCTTTTCAGCTCTGGAACTATGATCCTGAGGACAGGTCACCAATACATCATGGTGTTTTGGAACCCTCAGACCTTTGCCAGAATCAGGAATCCTGCTGCACTGAATTGGAGGTTGTGGTTTTAAATAAGGGATAAATTGAAGAACATTGAGGCAGCATATAAATGACAGCAAACATCTGGTTGAACAATGAAAAATGTAGTAAAGACATTCCAGACATTTTGTCTATATAGGACCACCTAATCAGTATTTGAAAAGAGTTGTCTACATGAATGAATTTCATGATCTTCTTTTGGGTCTATAACATTGTATAGATACAGCTTTAGGCACTTAGGTCAGAAAGGAGACCATAAGGTCATAAAGTCCAGTCCTTTATGTTCTTGTAGGATTTTAATTAAATCATTTCTCAAAAGAAATTATCCACCTCTTTGTTTATACCTCTTGAAAATCAACCTCCCCAAATATCTCGAAGTATTAAAAGTATTATTAATATTGTGATAGATTGGATTTCATGTTCCAATTTTATTTAAAATGGAATGACATTTAGAGATGTCAAGGGACTTATCCAAGGTCATGCACATTAGTGGCATAACTGGAATTATCTCTTGACACCTCTAATCAAGGTAATAGTTAGCAGCTAGGTGGTATAGCAAATAAAGCACTAGGCCTGGATTAAGAAAGACCTGAGTTCAAATCCAGCCTCAGACACTTACTAGAGAAGTAACCTTGGGTGAGTCATTTAACCTCTCTTTGCCTCAGTTTTCCCAACTGTAAAATGGGGATAATAAAAGCATCTATTTCCCAGGATTATTGTAAGAGTCAAACAAGATAATGTTTGTAAAGCACTTAGCACAGTGCTTGGCACATAGTAGACAGTATGTAAATGTCATCATTGCTGTTCCTTCTTCTTATTATTGTTATTAATTGTAGTTGTAGTAGTAGTGGTGGTGGTGGTGGTGGTGATGGCGAGCACACTTTCTTTTTGAAATTGCAGTTGTAAGATAGATCCCAGTAGTATGAGTACTCTTTTTACTGGTTCAAGTCATTGCTCACATGTCTTCTCACGGTGTGTAATTCTTGCCAATCCCAGGGATAGGGAACCTGCACTCTCTCCACTAGTCCTCTGTTGAGGAACTGCTCAACACCCTTTCTCTGTGTTTTTTTTAGTGTCCGGTAGATATCAACACCACAATTGGGCTATCTCTGTGTAATCCATTGCTCTCCATATATGGCAGGTCTACTTCCTTATTTCGTCATATAAAACTCTGGTGATAATTCACTACTTTGCTGATATTTTACTGACTGTGGGCAAGTCACCCTCTGTGGGACTCGATTTCCTCATCCATAAAATGGGAGAGTGGAACTAGGTGGCCCCTAAGGTCCCTTCCACCTCAAGATCTGTGATCCAATGATCTGATGTCATTTATGCTCTTTCCACTACACCAACTCAGTCTTCCTAAGAATAAAACTCACAAAGGGGCAATATAAAATTAGAGTAAGAATGATCTAAGTAAAATGTTTCCAAATTTTAAAAATGAATCCTGCATAAATAGCAAATGATGTCATTTCTTCAACTTTTATGCCGGGCCAATATCTTCTATTCAATCATGCTGAACAAAATTTGTCTGTAATCTTATCTTTAAATTATTTGCCATAACTGCTTAGCCCTAGGGAAGTCTCTTTACATAGACACATTGACATTTCTCTTTAGATCACTTTGTCCAAATCGCTGTGTCACTGTTGGAAATATAGCATCGTGGGAACACTTTGGTTTTAGAGTCTAAAGGACCTAGATTTTTTTCTTGACACTTAATAACTCCATGACCTTAGGCCAGTCATTTAATCCTCCTGAGCCTTAGTTTCCAAATCTATACAATAGAAATAGTTACTTGTGTTTCCCAGACTATACGGCTTGGGAATTGTAAAGAAAGCACTTGGAAAAAGACCTTTATACATTCAAACTACTAAGATTATCTTAAATAACAGCTTTCAACTTGAATTCAAGGTTACCATAGTGCCTGTACCTCAGCTTCCCGCATGACAATGTACATCTGAGTTCACTTACATGTAGGTATGGTCAAGTGACTAAAGATCCCCATGTATGCTAAAAGTCAGTTTTTTTTCTCTCTCTTGGTTTACCCATAGGTGTGATGCTACAGAAAGGCAGGATGCTCTGGTGGCTGGTCCTCTTGGCTCTCTGGGCTTTCTCCAATGCTCAAGGTATGTACTCACTAAACACAGCAAATCTTAAGTTATAACCCAGCTAAGAATTGAAAGCTGGGCCAAGCAATAATTGTTTTCCAGAGTACCTGGCCCAACATAAATGTCTGACTAAAAAGGTAATAGTAGTAATTTTTGTATTAGTTTTAGATACTATGGATTCAATTATGATATTACAACATTAACTTTTCTTACCAGTAAATTTAGACTATAGCTTTAGGTTATTCATTAAAAGAAAAAAGAACTAAGATGTTAATCTCCATTGTGCATAAACTGAAGTTCAACTATTGCCTCTAAATTCCTTACTGCCCTTGCCATGGGCTACAATGAAGAAAAAAATGGGCCTTTGATAAATGAAATCGTTTAAGTAAATTCAAAGAGCTCATTTTTTTCTTTTGAAAATTCAGTCCAAATTAAGGAAGGGATATAAATTTACTCTCCTCTTCTTTCTGGGTAGACCAGTTTTAGAGCAGAGTAGTTACATAAAATATAGGTTTATAGCTGAGATGGAAAGAAACAGAATAGAATAGAGAAATTAGAACTCAACTTTTTGTATAAGACAGTGATTTCATCAAATGCATATAAAGTCATCATAACTGATATGCTAATAATAAAGAATATGCAACCCCACAGAAAAATTTTGCTACATGCCATTTTTTCTTTGGTGAAAGCCCTTGTTATTTGCCATTAACTTTTGCAGATGCTGATGGAGAAGATGATGCTTCCTTTGACCTATTTGAAATCAGTAACATAAACCGAAGGACACTTGGTGCCAAGCAGTTCCGAGGGCCTGACCCTAATAGCCCAGCTTATCGCTTTATCAGATTTGATCACATTCCACCAGTGAAAGCTGAGATTCTAAAGAAGATACTGAAGATGATGAGGCAAAATGAGGGCTTCTTCCTCACTGCCATTCTAAAGCAGGATAAACATTCGAGGGGTACCCTCCTGGCTTTGGAGGGCCCTGGGAACTCTCAGAGGCAGTTTGAGATTATATCCAATGGCCGGGCCAATACCCTGGACCTGATTTACTATGGAGATAAGGGCCAGAATGTGATTTCTTTGGAGGATGTGGATCTGGCTGACTCCCATTGGAAAAATATCACTGTGCAGCTGACAGGGGAGACCTATAGCCTCTATGTGGGTTGTGACCTCATTGACAACTTCATTCTGGAGGAGCCTTTCTATGAGCAGCTGAAGGCTGAGGATAGCAGAATGTATGTGGCCAAAGGCTCCATCCGAGAAAATCACTTCAGGGTATGTGTGCACTTTCTCAGGGCAAGAAATCAACTTGGATAGGGATGAAATAGGAAAATGGTGTATCTTTTAAGGTGAAAGAGGATATATCCTTGAGTCAGTAGGGTACTGAAACTGATACATTCTCACATTCCCATTCCAATAAATATTACCTCCTTCAATTATGCATGTAGAGTCTCCACAAAACTAATAGTAATCCTTTCAAGAGATCAAGCTACTATCAATCCCACATATCAGTTATGACTTCTGGGTCCTGAAAAATCAATCCCATTCAGATTCTGCTTGATTCTGCAAGGTTATTTTCATCATTTTCTGAAGTCACACTCGAGTATTTGCTTTGTTGTTTTTGTTGTTGTTTTCCCTGTTTTTGAAGAGCTAGGAGAGTAAACCATTAGCTGTCCATGTCAAAATAAAGACTAACTTGTGAGAATTTATTTCAGTGCCGATGACTGTTCACTCAATTTGGGGTATCTTTCAAAGCATAAGTGCTCATGACTTACAGTGGAATTTTAATGCCATTATTTTCTTCCAATGGTTTTGCACTTGGAAATGTAAGTATGGTTAAAACTAGTTAATGATTTAAAAAGTTCAATGCTAATGATTTTGGTGTTATATTATTTTTAAAAAATAATTTAGCTATACTTGATTAGTTGGATGCAGAGTATGATGGATGACTTACCTGTGGTTTATTATGCTAGTGCAGCTTAGCATTTTGCCCCCCCCGATATCTATATCTATATCTATATCTATATCTATATCTATATCTATATCTATATCTATATCTATATCTATATCTATATCTATATCTATATCTATATCTATATCTATATCTATATCTATACCTATACCTATACCTATACCTATACCTATACCTATACCTATACCTATACCTATACCTATACCTATACCTATACCTATACCTATACCTATACCTATATCTATATCTATATCTATATCTATCTATATCTATATCTATATCTATATCTATATCTATATCTATATCTATATCTATATCTATATCTATATCTATATCTATATCTATATCTATATCTATATCTATATCTATATCTATATCTATATCTATATCTATATCTACATCTACATCTACATCTACATCTACATCTACATCTACATCTACATCTACATCTAATCTAATCTACATCTAATCTACATCTACATCTACATCTACATCTACATCTACATCTACATCTACATCTACATCTACAGCTACAGCTACAGCTACAGCTACATCTACATCTATACCCATACCCATACCCATACCCATACCCATACCCATACCCATACCCATACCCATACATATCTACATCTATATCTATATCTATATCTATATCTATATCTATATCTATATCTATATCTATATCTATATCTATATCTATACATCTATATCTATATCTACATCTACATCTACATCTACATCTACATCTACATCTACATCTACATCTACATCTACATCTACATCTACATCTACATCTACATCTACATCTATATCTATATCTATATCTATATCTACATCTATATCTATATCTACATCTATATCTATATCTATATCTATATCTATATCTATATCTATATCTATATCTATATCTATATCTATATCTATATCTATATCTATATCTATATCTATATCTATATCTACATCTATATCTACATCTATATCTACATCTACATCTACATCTACATCTATACCTATATCTATACCTATACCTATACCTATACCTATACCTATACCTATACCTATACCTATACCTATACCTATATCTATATCTATATCTATATCTATATCTATATCTATATCTATATCTATATCTATATCTATATCTATATCTATATCTACACACACAGACACACACATATGTATATATATACACACATATATATATATTATATATGTACACATACACACACATATGTATATATATATATATACACATATATATTATATATGTACACATACACACACACATATACATTATTGTAAAGGTTATATACATATATATGTACATGTATATGCACATATATATGTATATAACCTTTAGCATAATATAACAGCATAGCATAACAGAGTAACCTACATGCTTAGGAATTTTAAAAGCAAATTCTTTGAATGACATTCTTTCAAAATTATTTCCTATTTTCATATGAGTGCCATTCCAGATTTTTGTGTGGATGGCCTTCCTCCCTTCATCTAGAAATAATTTCATGCCAAGCTCTTGTTCTCAGATGTTTATAACTAAAAATATTTGATGGTGAAGTCAGGATGGCCTTGAGTTCAGTTTGGGGTGTTCTATCAGGGGCATAAAGGATACAGGGCCAACCACATTTGGGAGAGAAGCTCATGCACTCCTTATTCTCCTCTGTTGGCCTTCGAGCCTACTCTTTATTCCTCTTCTTGGGCCTATATTCTCCCTAAGTCCAACAGGGTTCAGGGAGCATAATAGCATTGGGCAGTGTGGATTGCTGCGTGGAAGAAGTAGCCCTTCTCCCCAAGAGAATGTACCAATCATGCAAGTGCCTGTGGCAAAACCTTAACTACCCCAACCTTTACAGATTTCCAAAAGTATGACCAATAATGTGATTTTACAAGGATACACCCCAAGGATAATTATTTATCCAATCAAGTTCACTAGTTGTAAATCAGGAAAGAAAATTATCCTCATTTGTCCTTGATCATTTCAAAACTTTCCCCCCCTTTGTTTTCATTTTGCTTTCTTACAGGGTTTCCTTCAAGATGTTCGCTTAGTTTTTGAAACTTCTGTGGAAGATGTTCTTATCAAGAGAGGATGTGAGCGAAGCCAGACAGGTAGAGATGTTTTGCCTAATGTTTTATTCCACAGTTAGTATTTGATAGAATTTTTAGTTAAATGTGACTCTGGGGAATTAATTTAAAGCTAACCTTTATATACATTTTGGATAAAGTACTCATCAACTGCAGATGTTAACAGTTGGAAATGATAAATTGCCAGAAGTACTAGCTTTGGATGGGTTCTGAATGGTTCAAAAGATCTTTTCCACCTTAACTTTTCTCAAGCTGAATATTGCTGGTCTTATAAAGTAGTTTTGAGTATATGCTACTTGTACCATCTGGTCCTGTTAAAAAGTTAAATGAATGTAATGTACATAAAGAAGCTTGTAAGGATTACTTTCATTCCTGATTTAAATTTTTTCCTTTATCATCCCTAGCCAGTGGTAACATAACCAAATCATGATGACTCATGTCACCTAGGGAAAGGGATAGCATGTATCCCCAATCAAAATTCAAACATGTGATCATCTTGATCAAGACATCATACCCCTATAATTTCCAGTTGAAGAAAAATTTAAATCAATGCGTCATAGAACCAAATTATGGCCAATGTATTGATGAACTTCTCTGTGCTTATGTAGGCTGTTTCTTAGAAAGCAGATATAGGGTATTGCTAGGATTATACTTGAAGGCTTTCTAGCATGGTAGAATCTTAAAAATTCTAACTTCATTACTGTCCTTAAAGAATCCAGGTTCACTTTTTGCCACAATGAGGTTTGAGGGTACACAACATATTGAATTTAATTTTATTTGTTGCAACCAAGTTTTTCCAGTTATCAATGTCTAGGTTTTACTATATGCTTCTCTTTACTATATGCTTACTATAGCACACAGTGTATCTTGACACAAACCATCTTCTTTCAATCTGCCAGAAGGACTTAATTGCTAAAAAAAAACTATTAAAAACTGTCAGAAAAACAGTTTTTGAGAAACTGAGATAGGATTAGAGGGAAGATAATAAGAGTATTTATTTTCCATGATCCTTAGAATTATTCTTTTCTTAATTATGAAAATGGACATTTCTAAATTGTGAAAAGATGAACACCTACAGATTTTCCATCTTCATTGAGACTAGCACAAGATGACCTGACTCATGCTGAAGTACGGGGGACTGAGGTTAGCTATATTAAAGATTATCTTGATTATAGTTGATTAACCCTAAGCTGGGTTAGTGACTGTGATTGGGTAGTTTTTCAAAAGGATAAACTCTCTGGGTTGGTTGAAAAGCAATTTTACTTGGAGCCAGGTGAACAGACCACATCATTTCCTGCATTATTTTTAGTTACCCTTCATAAATCACTCCCACAGTAAGCGACATAGAGTAATAGAACTATGGAATCCTAGATTTGAAAGGCACCTTCAAGGCCACGTATTCTGAACTCTGCTAGAATTATGGGTCCCCAGTGTAATGCCATTAACTTGTTACCAAAAGTAGTTTTATAACATTTGTGCAAAGTAAGCATGGTCTATGTGGCTAGTGAGCTCTAAGCCTCTAAGAACTCATAGCAAGAATAAAGGCAACCAGGAAGATCCTATGAGGTTAATGGATGAGTTTTGTATGCACTTGATTTAGGCAGATCCTTGTGTTACCATTTACCTTGTAGTATGAGAGTAGAAAAGTTGAAGAGGTGGAATGATGAAATAGGAAAAAAAAACAGCAGTGAATTTGGAGCCAGAGTTCTGAGCTTCCTGGCTCTGCCACTCACTACCTGTATGAGTTTGGAAAAGTCACTTGAGCTTTCTGAGACTCAGTTTCCTTATTTGTAAAATGTGCCTCTAAGATATCTTCCAGTTCTAAATCTATGATCCTATGAGCTGGGATGGATTGTGAAAGATGAATATATGTGCGGTGCCGTGCATAATGATAAATGTTGTAGGGTTCATGTTAATCTTATCATTTTCAGGTCTTACTGTTTTTTTGGAAAACTTCTTCCTAAATTCTTATATGTGACTGTTTCTAGTCCTGTGAATATTTTGTGTGTGTGTGTGTGTGTGTGTGTGTGTGTGTATGCATCCGTAAGTGGCTCAGTTAATAGAGTACTGGGCCTAGAATCAAGAAGACCTGAGTTCAAATTTGACCTCAGATACTTATGAGCTATGTGACCCTGAGCAAATCACTTAATCCTGTTTGCCTTAGTTTCCTCATCTGTAAAATGAGCTAGAGAAGGAAATGGCAAACTACTCTAGTATCTTTGCCAAGAAACCCTCAAATAGGGTCATGAAGAGTTGGCCATGATAGAAATGACTGAGCAGTAACAATACACATTGTGATGATGACTTGAAGACATATTGTCTGGAACAAGACTTGAACATGCAACATGTGTGTATATACACATACATTGTATTTATGTATATACACATATACATTGCTCATAGGTATATATGTATATTTTTATATGTGTATCTATCCATTTCTTTGTTTCTGTCTCTCACTTTGTCTCTGTATATGTATGTATACTTATGTATTTATACATAAGTAGGTACATAGAACCAGACCTGTGATTTAATTAGTGTCGTGAACTCCCCAACCTGGGAAAACTGTCATTAATAATGTAAATCATAATGAATGTAAACCTGATCTTCATCTTATAGTCTGAGAGAATTACCTGGGATACTGAGAATTTAAGTGTCTTGTTCAGGTCAGATAGTCATTATATGGCAGAAAGAAGGCTTGAACTCAGGTTTTTCTGACTCCAAGGCTGTTTTTTTTTTTTATCTATAACACTATACTACTTCTCTCAAAATATGTCAAAATTTGGTAAAAACCTGGAATCCTGTCCTCTGACATGTTAGTGTACCATCCTCTGGGACTCAAAAATACTTTCTATGGGGACCCTGGAAGGTAGCAGGAAAAGCAATGGTCTTAGAGCTAGAAAATAGGGATGACAATCAAGGTTCCAATATTCACTGACTACATGACATTGGATAAGTCACTTCATTTCTATGACACTTTCCTCATCTAGAAAATAATGGGTTAGATTAGGTAATCTCTAATGTCACATTATTTCTGATTTTAGCCTCTTTCCCCACATAATATATTTATATATTATATATCTGTAATAATATATTAATATAATATATACTACATATGTATACATATGTGTATATGTGTGTGTTTATGTAGATATAAACACATATATACAATTTGACATTAAGAGAGTAACTATTGCTACTGCTCTTTTGGGGGGTGAATGCTAAGGAAATATATTGTTTGGGATAAAGTAACAGAGATGTAACTAGGGTGTGGTCATGAGAGCTTTTTTTCTAGGACAGACAACCTGGAGGGTGTTTAAAGCACTGTTAAGAGTATATTTGCTCCCTCTAGCATATGCATCTTTACACACACACACACACACACACACACACACACACACACACACACACACACACACCTCACTGCCTCCTTTCCTGATATCCCCAGCAATGACCTAGTTATAGCTCTTTGAGGTTCAGAACAGGGCAGTGGTAATCAAAAAAATGCTGACATTTAAATATATCATCAGAAGAATATGCATTGACTAGATCATACCTGTTTCTAAAACATTGGATTATGAGTCATTTGTATCCACACTGTGTCTTGGATAAGTAATTGAAGCTCTTCACCTCATATCTGACATGATCTCAAGCTTGCGTGACTCAGTGGCAGGCTGGGGCTCAGTCAGTTGTCTTCCTATGAAAGGTAGCAGATAGTTGTGCAGAAGCTTGGAGAAAGTCAAAGGTCCAATGATAACTTATCGCTCTTAGAGTATACAATCTGGGCAAGCCCCTTCTCTTTCTGTGTATAAAGCCAGCTTTGTGTGCCTATATTCAACTCAAATGGCTTAGGAGAACCAGTTGTTAAATCTTCAATGTGAGCATTTATGCCTTGGAAAATGGCAGATGCTACAAATCAGATCTTGATTTATTCTTCTGTTAATTGTCTAGGCTTAGGAAAAAAAGGAGAAAATGTCGATAGTGCAAATTTAACTTAAAGGTATGTGCTGTATAACTTTTATTTTATTTCTTTTTGAGGGGAGGAGAGCCAGTTGTTAAAACTTTTGCTAGGACAGTGGTGCCTATGTCCAACAAATGAAACAACCTGGAAGCTTTGAATTTAGTACTGGTCTCGTTTTTGTAGATTTTTAAAGAAATAGTGGATTTTGGAATTTTTAAGGATGATGTTTAGTAAAAAAAAATCTATGCCTTCTGTCTTCCTTATGAGGGGTATTCTTGAGAACCTAAAGTGTTTATGTCTATGAAGATGGGATTATTTTTTCTATGTGAGCTTTTAAAGGACTGCTTGTTATTGACCTTCTTTGGAAATGGCTGTGTGTGTGTGTGTGTGTGTGTGTGTGTGTGTGTGTGTGTGTGTGTCTGGATTAAAAGATTATTACATAGGGTAGCGAGGCACTCCCTGTTGTGATAATTGATCTTAAATTTACTCTTAATAGTGGAAATATGAAAATAACCATCTGCATTGTGTTTTGTGCAAAGGCGTGTTAAAGGTGAATGATTCCACATGTTGAGAAAACTGCAGCAGCTTTAAGATAGTTCAAAGAACACACAGAGAATAGACTAGTTTTAAGATACCTATCTCTATCATGCCAAGAGGAAAGAGCATAGAGGAAATTTGTCAAGATTTAGTTTATTTGATCATTGTTGACAGCCAAATTTGCTATATTGGATTTAAGAATACTACTATAGAATCTGCATTAATAATCCACTATTAGTATTACTATTATTAAGAAGGAAAAAAATAATACTTATTAAGCACCTACTATGTGCCAGATATTGTGCTAAGTATTTTATAAATATTATCTAATTTGATCCTCACAACACTCTGCGAGTTAGGAGGTATCATTCCTATTTTATAGTTAAGGAAATTGAGGCAGCAGTCCTGTGACTTGCTCAGATCACACAGTTATTGTGTCTGAAGCTGGATTTGAACTCTGGTCTTCCTGATTCCAGGCCCATAGTTCCACTACAGTGCTCCACCTGGGTGTTTCATAATAACAATAATAAAAATAATAGCATTGAAAAAATTAACTGGAAAATAGTCAACTCATTTAATAAATCTAGACAGTTTCATTGCTAAATATTATAATTTAGAATTAAGAAATATTTTTTTTCATATAAATAAGCCAATCAAACACATAAAAGTTTAGAGATCAGAGTTCCTAATCCTGGCTCAGATGTGATTATCCCATGGGGAGCTGGTTTGGTATTTAAGAAGATTAAGTTCTTCTCTCCCTGTTATGATTTGAGGGGTACTGGAGAAGTTCATCTGCCTCCAAATCTTTTCAGACTGTCTGAAGCTTGCAATTCACTCCTTTGGGTGAAGACTTTGCTTTCTCTTGGTATGGAAATTTCAAATGCAAATTTAACTGTGGGAGGAGCAACATAAGCATATATTAATTATAAGTCTTTTAGTGTGTCATTTTGTAAGACCTACATTCCTCTGCGACTGAAAATTAGATGGAAGAGAACCCAGAGGGAGTAGGAGACTTCTTGGCAAAGGGGGAACAAAGAGAAATTATTTTGAAATAGGACATGGTCTGGGGAAATATAGGCTTGCCTATGATGTTCTGGGTAGCTAGAAGCAGCATAAGACCACTTGATTCCATGGATAGAGTGCTTGGTGGAAACACAAACTTTACTCAGTTTTTAGCTTTGCCAAAGAAGCCCTTGTCCTATAGATTTTGTTTTTTAATCCTAGAAAGGATTTCACTTTCTTTGGCACTTTGTCCATGCCGTTAGAATGAAGGAGAATCTGAAGGAACGAGCTGCTACATTTCTGTCCATAAACAGATGGAAGGCAGATTGCTTTATCCCAAGCCAACAATCCAGTTTCTAGTTGACTTTGTCAGCAGGTGCCATGTTTCAAGAAACAAAATACTTATCCTCATACCCTACTGGCAAACCACAGTGGATTCAGATAGCTTTTAATATTTGATTCACTGAGGGGTGCCAGTAGGACAAGCCAACTCCTAGACCCTATATTCAGACACTTGTATTTGCCTGATTATGCATGTTACCACTGGACTGTAATGGAGCTGGGAGGGGTCAAGGCAAGGACATTACTCCAATGCAGTTACCTACCCATCAAAACACATTAGAAAGGGAGAAGCAGGTGTGTTACTGTGCTTGGAAGAAAGATTTTCCTAATATTCAAATAAAAAAGAAACTTTATCAGCTTAAATAGTCTGGCTAAGTCAGCCTGGCATTTATGGAATGTGTTATAAAATGGAAAAGGGAGAGTTGTGATAAGAGGCAATATTAGAATGGAAACTGCCTAACAAGTCCAAAGAGAAAGCATTGCTAAATGGAGACCAATGGTTTAGTGGGAAGAGCCCCGGAATTGGAGTAATCAGAGGTCTGAGTTGAAATACCAACCCTAGTATTTACTAGTTGTATTACCATCAGGAAGTCATTCAACTATGCTAAGCATCAGTTTCCTCATTTGTCAAATAGGGATTAAAAAAAATACTCATAGTACCAATCTATAGTATATATAGTACCTAATCTATTGTGAGGTCAAAATGAGATATACATATAAAATAATATAAATTTCAATTATCTTTTATTTGGATCTTTATATTCCTATATTATTTTATTTTATGCCCACATGAGAAGAATTTTCCTCTCTTTTATGAACTTACTTTAAATAAAGCATTGTTAATATTTACTAAAAGGTTCTAGATTCTAGAACAGAGGTGGGGAACCTGCAGCCTTGAGACTCATGTGGCCCTCTAAGTTCTCAAATGCAGCCCTTTTACTGACTGAAAACTTCACAGGACAAATCCCCTTAATAAGAGGATTTGCTCAGTAAAACTTGGACATAGTCAAAAGGTCACACCCAAGGACCTATAAAGCCACATGTGGCCTCAAGGCCACAGGTTCCCACCCCTGCAATATCCAAGAATGCTTATGCCAATGAGTGAGTTACCTCAAGTTTGAGAATATTTCTGAATTTGGGATTATTCCTTTTTGATCCATTTGGGACCATTGACCTTACTATACTTATTCTGTCTGGAAATAGATGCTCTATTTGCTAAACACCCATCTATATATACAGCTGTAGCATCTTAATCATAGCTAATGTCTATTTGGTTCTTTATGGTTGTGGTGCACCATATATACATTATCCAGTATGATGTGGAGAAAGCAAGGCAGATTTTATTATCCCCATTTTACAGTTGAGGAAACAGATTCAAAGGTAAATAATTTACTTGAGATGACACAAAATTGGATTAAAAAGAAAAAGAAAAAAAGAGAAAGGAGTCTCAATCCCAAAGCCTCTGACTCCAGGTCTAGATTTTTTCTGTGATTACTCTACTTATTCCTGTGTCAATGAGAACTTTTATTGCAAGTGAGAGAGGGTAATATTTAAATGCTATGCTATAAGGTCTTGTAGTAATCAATATTTCCTAACAAAAACCATGGATAAGATTAAATTGAAATAAACTGAAGATGCCAAAGATGTTTCTCAAAATCCAGAGCAAACAGAAAAGTAGAGTGCCAACCACCTAGCACAGTGACTTGGATATAGAAGACTCTTGAGAAACGTTTGTCGAATGTTTTTGAATAGAAATGGATTACATCTGAAAAGGCGCTGGAGAAGAGTGGAGATTATATGAGTGGATCAAGTGGTTCTAGAGCTAAATAACATGAACATATAAAGATGAAATAGTACATATATAATCTGGTTTGAGAAGTAACTTGTAGTGGAATAATGGTCTGGTATTGCTTTCAAGAATAAACAAATGAGGGGCAGTTAGGTGGTGCAGTGGATAGAGCACTGGCCCTGGAGTCAGGAGGACCTGAGTTCAAATCCAGCCTCAGACCAAACGCTTGACACTTAGCTGTGTGACCCTGGGCAAGTTGCTTAACCCCAATTGCCTAAAAAAAAAAGAAGAAACAAATGAAGGAAAAATCATTTACTAGATGCTTACTTTGTGTCAGGCACTGTGCAAAGTGTGATGAGGATACAAATATATAGCAAATATAGGCCCTGCCTTCAAGGAGTTTACATCCTAATGGAGGAGACAACACATAAAAGAGTGGTGAGCAGAAGGGACATACTAGTTCAAAAATTTAGAAAGAAGACCTTGATTCATACTTTCTCCCTCACACACACTATCTATGAGACCTCAGGCAAGTTGCTCATCCTTTAAGTGCCTCCGGCAACTGTCAGACTTCAAATTTCAGATGAATTATTAATTGACACTAGAGGAGGACATCTTTGACTCTGGAAACTCCCTGTGAGGATGAAATAACTGGTAGTTTGGACCAAAGAAAATGTGATGCAGCCATGACAGTGAAGTAAAAACATATTGTTCAAAGGTAGATCTGCCTCTATTGTTTGAGCTACAAATCAGACACTGCTCCTCCCGGGGCGTGGTGGCATTAAAATTAATATGTGAACCTGATCTGTTCCCTTCATCTAGAGACTGACAGATTTGAAAAGCTGACTTGTCAAATTCCAGGCCAGGACTGTTCCATGGGTCCCGGGTCTTTCCATGTTCCTGGATGTCACATACCCATCTTTGGCCCCAGGATTGAGACCCAAAGAGCACAATCTTATCTGTGGGAAAAAGAAAGGTGGGAGAAAGTTGATCAGAATAAGCATTGTAAATAGATAAAAATTTTAACATATGGTATTTTATTTTTCCCCAGTTACATTTTAAAGCAATATTTAACATTTTTTTTGAGTTCCAAATTCTCTCCCTCTCTCCCCTCCCCTTCCGTGATGTTGTAAACAATCAGATATAGGTTATACATGTACAATCCTGTAAAACATTTCCGTATTAGTCATTTTGTACAAGAAGACTTGAAGAAAAAATGAAAGAGTGAAAATATCGTGTATCAGATAATATCAAACAAGTATCAAACACAAAAAGCATGCATTCAGACAATATCAGTTCTTTCTCTGGAGGCAGATAGTATGCTTCATCAAGAATCCTTTGGGATTTTCTTGGATCATTGTATTGCTGAGAATAACTATCATTTCATCATATAATATTGTCACTACTGTGTACAATGTTCTGGTTTGGCTCACTTTACCTTGCATCAGCTCATGTAAGTTTTTCCAGGTTTTTTTTTTTCTGAAATAATCCTGTTGTCATTTCTTAGAGCACAATAATATTCCATCACAATCGTATACTACAGCTTGTCTATCCATTCCCCAATTGATGGTCATCCCTTAGATTTCCAAATCTTAGCCACCACAAAATAAGCTGCTATAAATAGTAAATTGATATTATTAAGAATAAGTAATTCACATAGAGAGTTAAGAAAGTCTTTTTTTTTAAATGGAGGAGGTAGTGATGCATATGCTTTGTTTCAAGAAATTGAACCTAAAATAATCAACCAATATACATTTATCAAATTCCTTTTATGTGCCTGGAATTGGCTTGTGTTAGTCAATAAGGATACAAAGACATCACTAAGTAGTCTCTGTCCTCAAGGGCATACATTCTATAAGAGGAGGCAGAATGTATGTGTGTGTATGTCTGTAAGAAGTAAATACAAATTATGTCGATGGGGATCGGATGGGGGGAGGTTATGGCTGCAAGGATCAGGAAAAGCTTCATTGAGAAATGTGAGATATTAACAAAAAAGGGAAGGAGGATGGATTATAGTTTTACTAGATGAATGAGTCATAAGGAAGGATGTTTGGTGATAGGAAAGAGAGGAAAGTGAGATGATGAGTGGTCAGGTGGGTAAGAGAGTATGTGGTAGTATTTTACAGCTGGAGTTGGGAAGAAGAACAGACACTCAAAATTAGGGAAAGAACAGGAGAAAGCCATGTCAGTGTCAGGGTGAATGCTATACTTGATGTAAAATTTGAATACATCTTTATAAAGTTGCAAATGTAAAGGTTCCTAGGATACTGAATATGTTCTCTTCATAAATAAAAGCTTTCTTCTGTCAGTGAACTGTCTTTACGTGGTAAGTCAAGTTTTGTGGAATGGAAGTGGACTCCCTTGTGAAAAAAGAAAAGTTGTAATTAGAAACAGCTGATTTTCAACTCCTTTCCTTTGCTGTGGGTATAATTTAGCATCAGACCACTCCAAAAAACAGATGCCACTCAACTCCACCTCTGGGGCCAGCATATAATTCCCCAAACAAACTATAATCAGAGGTCCAATGTTGCCTGTGCAGCTCTTTTTTGTTCTCTTTTGCAGCTGAAATGAACACCATCAATGAGAGCACGGAGATACTCCGCCTTAGCCCAAACATAGAGAAAAAAGCAGAAGTTTGCGAGCGCTCCTGTGAAGAGCTAGGCAGCATGATCAATGAAATATCAGGGCTACACAGCCTGGTCAACAGCCTCAGAGAAAATCTAAATAAAGTGGTAAGTTCTGCTAAAATTAAGCTAAAGTAGAGAAACATGGAACTATTTGGTTTAATGGAAACATCGTCTGTTCTGGAGTCAGAGGATCTGAGTCAAATCTTCCCTCTTGTGTTTATTCCCTGTGAGATCTTGAGCAAGTCACTTGTAATCTCTGGGTCTCAGTTTTCTTACCTAAAAAATGAGGGAGTTTGAATTTAGATGGCCTATGAGGAGACTTTTTCATCTCCAAACCTCTGATTGTTTGGTAATAGAAGAGTATTTCCTTAAACTAAGCGGAATGGTGGCAGTGTGTGTAGCTGGAGGTATATCTGTTGATTCTTTTTGTTGGGCTGGGAAATCTGGTCACGAGGTAGCACTTAGGGCCAAATTGAAATAGTTTCCCTACAGATTCCAAATTGCATATTTGACAGATGGTTGTTCAAAGAGTTCTCTTTGTTTGTTTGAGTGCCATTTGATGTATGAATCCATTGACAAGAGAATGGAACATGAAAAGATTTGCAAATTCTCTCAAATTCCATCTGTCTTATGTCCAGATGGAGGCTCTGTTTTAAAGAATATATGATATTTGTAGGAGATGTGGCAACATTCTTTGGCTTAGTGGCTGATTGTCTGGGACCTGAGTGGAATTAAAGAAGGGAAGCGAGAAAAATAAGTTAGTGAGAAAGAATTATATAGCTCTTTACAAGTGATAAAAGGCATCAGGATCTAGATTTAAATTTAGACATAATGAATACCTGTAGCAAGTTTATTTCCACACAGTAATAGAGACCACGGTATTAATGGGAGTATAATAAGAGTGAACAAGAACAGAGATGGGACATCTGGGTCTGGTTATGCAGTGACATTTTGGGGAAAAGCAAGGGAAGAGAAACATCTGTGAGGGTTACGTGGCTGGGAAGAGATTGTACTGGAGCATAAGAGATGTCTTGTGTTCGGATTCTAAATCAGAATTATACAGGCCTAACTCTGAGGTAATCCTCACTACTTCTTCCTGTGCAATAGCAAGCCCACAAGTGCTTAGTCTTTATATTATTCTGGCTCTCTAGAGGATGTAATAGAGAGATAAAGTGTGAGG
The DNA here is from genome assembly GCF_003287225.1 of Phascolarctos cinereus. Classification (NCBI taxonomy): domain Eukaryota; kingdom Metazoa; phylum Chordata; class Mammalia; order Diprotodontia; family Phascolarctidae; genus Phascolarctos; species Phascolarctos cinereus. Next base: position 80,437,910 of record NW_027555958.1, read on the forward strand.
CCATGAAAAAGAGCAGTGCTAGGGGTATTCTGGGGTGGAAAAATTAATCTGGCCTTCTTGTAGCACCAAGCAGTTCAAGGAGAAGTCTTCACCCATCCCTTCCGCCAACTATTTAGGGAGTCTTTAAATTTTCCATTTGGGAAATTCATTCTCATTTTAAAGCTGGATCTGGATTTCGGAAATGAAGACTATATTGCTTCCATTCCTATGATCTGTTGCTTCCATTATTAGAGGAATGGCTTTTGGATCTCTCTGCATCTGCCTAGAGGAAGTATCTGTCATGAATAGCTAAAAATAGGAACATTTCTCATTAGAGTAGAAAGCATGGATAATCCTGCACCAAAGCAAAGCAAAAGTTGGACAGTGGCTGCTGATGTATGTAGTGCTGGGACAAATCCACAAAGCATAACGTGTCCTTTCCTCCGGTGCATTCCCATATCAAGAGCTGTCTTTAAGGGGGCATGCATTTAAAGCAGACTAGCCAGGCAGATGGATCTAGGCTAGAAGGCATTCACACGCATTTACTCTGATGATATTGTTGTTGGTGGTAAGCTAGTTTTTCCTTTTCTTTCGTTGTTAGCATAAACCATGAGCCTCTTCTGTATATCCTCTCCCACTACCTTCTGGAATCTCAGCCCAATGGGGGCTGCCTTCATCTGTTTGGCTCATCAGCTAAAACCATTGAGCAGAAAAGAGAAAACAAAGTTTAGCTTTAATTGGGTGTTGTCAAATTGGCAGAGCATCAAGATGTGACGGGTACAAGTGGATACTGCCTGTGTAGCTTAGGAAAATACTTAGGGCTAATTTTATTGTAGTAATAGTAGCAGTAGAAGTTATAGTAGTAATACTAGAAGAGTACTAGTAGTATTAAGTAATTGAAGTAATAGGTAGTAGTAGTAGAAGTTGTAGTAGTAGTAGAATAGTACTAGTAGTATTAAGCAGTAAAAGTAGTAGTAAATAGTAGTAGTGGAAGAATGTTGCCACATCTCCTACAAATGCCATATACTCTTTAAAACAGAGCCTCCATCTGGACATAAGACAGATGGAATTTGAGAGAATTTGCAAACCTTTTCATGTTCCATTCTCTTGTAACAGAAGTGATAATAAGTACTAGTACTGCTAATAGTAGTGAAATAGCAGTAGCAGCAATAGAAATAGCTATACTAGTAGAATAGTAATAGTGGTATTAAGTAGTAGAAGTAATAGTAAGTACTAATACTAGTAGTAGAAGCAGTCACAGGAGGAGGAGTAGAAATGGTTGTAGTAGTAGTAGTAGAATAGTAGTAGTATTAAGTAGTAGAAGTAGTATGTAGCAGTAGTAGTTGTTGTTGTGGTAATAGTAGTAAGTATTTATATAGTTCTTTGTGTTTCTTCAACTTTGATTACTTTTCATCTTTACTAGCCTAGAGTCATCTATCACAAAATGGTATAGATATGTGCTTCATGTTTCTTAATAATAACAATAACAGTAACAGTCGGTAATATAGTGCTTTAAGGTTTGCAAAGGTTTACCTTACCTACATTATTATCTCATTTGCACTTATTTAAAGGAATAAATAGTTTACCAAAAACCAGAATGTTATCATTAAGATGTCTTAATACTGACTTGGAATTGAACCCTGGACTTCACTTGTGTCTTTTGCCTGGGGGTGTTTTTACTTTTCTAGACAAATGATAATCAAGTTCTCTGGGAACTCGTTGGTGTCCCTCTAAAGGTGAGGAACCAGACGGCATGTTGGCAAGATGGCCGTTTCTTTCAAGATAATGAGACCTGGGTAGTGGACAGTTGTACTAAATGTACTTGCAAGGTAAGAATTTGGAAGCACTTTTCCTCCATGAGATGGAGAAAGGAGGAAGAGAGAGAGAGAGAGAGACAGAGACACAGAGACAGAGAGACAGAGATACAGAGAGTTGGTGGCAGATAATGACAGAAGTGAGGGGAAAAGAAATAAGGAAAGATGAGGAAGAGAGACAGAATGAGTAAGGAAAAGAGAGAAACAAAAGCATAACTCTCTGTCTACCCTTTTATAACCTGTAAGATACATGCTTATTCTTTGAATAATCAAAATGTAGTTATTTTGTAGGAAAACACTCTGTGACTATTGAAACAGGAATAAAGTACTCCTATAACATAGAAATGTGAGAGCTGACAAGAATCTAACCCCCTCATTTTTCAGGAACTTGAGGCGTAGAGGGCTTAAGTGACCTTTCCAAAGTCACAAAGCTAGTAAATAGGCTTAAACCTAGGTATTCTGAATACTTACTTTTCACATCCTTGTTTATGAATTTTCTTCTATGAGGAAATTTAAGCTTAGCATACTTTCTGGGAAAAGGCAAGACCCAGATTAGTTAACAGTTCATACAAGCAATTTAGCCCCTAATCTTCTTTCCCAACTTTGCCTGTTTGTCACTGTTTTGGATATTCATGCCACTTTTTTAAAACTAGTTTTTATTCTTTTTTCTTATCCTCTTTCCTAATCAAATGCTTGACATCTGCTCTTTCTTTCTGGACCAATAGGGAAGGTCAAGGGATAAAATGAACTAGAGAAAATCATCCTGCTTCTTGCTTCCTGTCAATTTTAGTCAGAAAGGCAGGGAAGAATGCACTTTTGTATCTTTCCTCTCCCTCGTAAGTGACTAGTAGTCATAGTGTTCTTTCCTTCCTTCCTTCCTTCCTTCCTTCCTTCCTTCCTTCCTTCCTTCCTTCCTTCCTTCCTTCCTTCCTTCCTTCCTTCTTTCATTCCTTTGCTGTTGCTATTTTGCAAAGGTTGTACTGTCTGTGTTTATAAAAATGTTTACCAGCAGAAACTAATGAAATTACTTTCTTTGTAGAAATTTAAAACAGTTTGCAGCCAAATCACCTGCCCAGCAGTAGCTTGTGCCAATCCCTCCTTTGTTGAAGGTGAATGTTGTCCTTCCTGCTCCCCTTGTGAGTATTACTACTCCAAATAGGAGGAATCAATTTTATGCAAATTAGAGGTAGCTGGTAGCACAATGGACAGATGCCTGACCTGGAGTCAAGAAGACCTAACTTCAATTTGATCTCAGATACTTATTAGCCATGTACCCTTGGCAAATCACTTAACCTCTTCTTTAGTTTCCTCAGCTGTAAAATGGAATAGAATAAGCAAAGAGTCAGACACTACTGAATGACTGAACAACCACAAAAGTGTGCCAGGAACTGGGTTAAGCACTTTAAAATATTATTTTATTTGATTCTTATAACAATTCTATGATGGTGGCTATTATTATCTCCATTTTACAGTTGGGGATACTACTATCTCTCAGGGTTATTGTGAAGATAAAATGAGATGATATTTATTTGTAAATATTTGTAAAGTGTCTTAAAACCTTAAAACAGTATATAAATGGTAGCTATTACTACTACTGCTACTACTACTACTATTAGTATATATATGTGTATATATATGTGTGTGTGTGTGTATATATATATATCTGTAACTGAAGATAAGAAGTTGGTATGGAAGAAAGGATGAAGAAAGTGAATGTAGAGGAATGAGCAAAAAAAATTCAGTCCCTAGGGACTATTGTGCTTTTTTTTTTTTAACAAATAAAGTAATATTTTTCATCAAGATACCTTGAAATCCTCCAAAGATAATGTCCACATAAATAGAATACTACTACTAATAATATCAGCTCACATTTATATAGCCATCACCAGTTATTACAATATGCTAGTCTCATAATAGCCCCCTAAGGTGGGTAGGATAAATATTATTCTCCCTTTTCCTTTCAGTTGAAGGTAGAGAGGCAAGAGTGCCTTGGTCAATATCCCACCGCCCATAAGTAGGGGATCTAAAATTTGAACCCAGGTCTCCTCTCACTATAATATGTTTCTATGAGAACATAATAAATTTGAAGAGGTATTTTCTAGGTTGAGTTTTCTAATTTTTCACTGCCTGTTTTTTAATGTTTCTTTTGATTTGCGATTAAAAGAATAAGGAACAAGGTTTCCCTGTGTCATGGCAAGATGGAGGATCTATTTTTGGACCTTTCTCCTCAAGTCTCTTCTGTTGTACTACCTTTTTTCTTACCACTGCCTTTTATATCTCCATTATTGGAATATCCTAGGCCCTGAGATTGATCTCTGATTGACTGGTCAAGGTACAAGGGTTGAGTGGGATTTCAGCATTGTGACCAGCTATCAGTGACACTGATTTGAACTTGGATTCTGATTTCAAAGTCAATGTTTTGTTTTCCACTGTAGCCTGCTACCCATGATATTGGTCTTTTATCATTCCTAGGATGGTTTCTGTATAGGACAATATATTTTCCAGAAAGGGGAAGAAATGTTTTGTTTCATCAATTAGTAAATAATGTATTTTTTAGGTTCATTCATTATAATGATATCCAACCAGGGAGCATGCTGGTAAATGTTTAACAGCTAGGTCTCTGAAAAAATTATACATGACACATTGTAAGATTTAATCTGCAGTATTAAGATTTTCTCCATCTTTTTTAAGAATTCTAGACAATTAACAAAACAATAACCCAAGTTCTGATGTGTAGGATTTGTCCAATTCCAAGGAGTTAATGCCCACACTGAAAATCTAACAGTTGTCTCCTGTGAGCTGATTCTGGCTCACCCCGGAATCCGAACACATTTTTAAAAATCATTGTTGTTCAGTTAAATTCTAGTAATTAAAAAAAAGCACCTATTAAATGTGAGACACTGTATCATTGCTGTGCTCAGATGACCCAACTATCCATGAAAGTGAGACCTGGACTTTAGTATATTTTATTTTCTCTTATCACCCAGTCAACGACAATGAAGAAGGCTGGTCCCCATGGGCTGAATGGACAGAATGCTCTGTCACATGTGGTTCAGGAACACAACAGAGAGGACGCTCTTGTGATGTCACCAGCAACACGTGTCTGGGACCCTCTATCCAGACAAGAATGTGCAGCCTTGGCAAATGTGACAACCGAAGTAAGTGGTGGAGGGTTCGGCTCTTGGAAAGCCCCGGTTTCCTTTATTGCTGTTACCTTGTATGTCAACAAGTTCAGACCATTCTTTTTCAAGCTTGCTGGTGTGCTTCTAGCTCTTTTTGTTATAGAAATGACATGCCTTCTGATTGCTTTGTTTCTGATTGCTTATTATAGTTACACTCTTCACTGCTGAGAAATCTTTTCCAGGTTAATCCCTAGAATGTTAACAATTTAGAAGGTTAAGCTTTTCCTTATTCTCATTGTAGGTAATGTTTCACTTCCTTCCTGGATTCCAACTTTGAAATATCACTGAGTTAACAAGTCAAACATCTGGACTGGGGTTAGGTCCTCTGGGTGAACTTTAGTTATTTTCTTCCTTATTTAAACAACATAGGATATTAATCTCCTTCTGCTATGTTTCTGCATCTGTTAGGACGGCAAGATGGTGGCTGGAGTCACTGGTCTCCTTGGTCTTCCTGCTCTGTAACCTGTGGATTGGGTAACATCACTCGTATCCGCCTCTGCAATTCCCCTGTCCCACAGCTGGGAGGAAAGAATTGTAAAGGAAGCGGACGTGAGACAAAAGAATGTGAGAAGTCCCCTTGTCCAAGTAAGTCTGTATGAACAGCAGCACCCTACTGAGTTTCCTTGTATGTGGTATTGCCAGTTAAAGGATTGCTATGGACACGAGCTGATAGAAAGAAGATATTCATGCCAGAGTCTATTTTCAAAACTAGCCCAGCTTGAATAAAATAAGCACCAGAAACATTTTCATTGAAATAGAAAATTCTGTACAGCCATCTTGGCATGGTTTGCTTTTGGAACTTGGCCTTCCAGATCGATGGCGATTGCCTGGGCTCAACATTGATTTTGAATGGCTTAGCTCTGATTTCACTGGTCTTTTGCAAAGACTTCAGTAAAAAATTAAAACAAAACAAGCAACCCCCTTAAATTGTAAAGGTAACTACAGTAGTGAATTCTTGAACTAACCAATGGTTTAAAGTTATGTAACATAAAAAACCAAAATCTATTTTTCCTTCTCTCTTCCTTCTCAATTATATTGTAAGGGGTGGGGTTCATAAAAGGCAGGGTTACTCTGAACAGCTTTGCCCGACTTCAAGAAAATCTTTTTGATAAAAGATGAAATATGATCAAGAAAACAGGGCCTTGTTATCTTCTTTATAGACGAATTATTTCCTGTGCAAAATGCCCAATTGCAATCTTTCTTTAAATGACGAGCTCCCTTCGTAGTTTGATTCTCATGTGACTTTTCAGAAACATGAAGTTGTGTTGTAAGAAGAACAAATCAGTAGAGCTAAAATCAGAAGACCTAAGTTAAAATCCTACCTTTCTTACTAGCTGTTTGACCTCGGGCAAGTCATCTCATACTTGGGGGGATTCAGTTTTCTCATCTGTAAAATGGATTACATGTAAAATGGACTGCTTAACCTTGCAGGTACCTTCTAGTTTTATATATGAGGTCCTCTGAGTATATATGAAGTGAGCTAAATTGGTAATACAATAGCCCTCTATAAAATCAGGAATATTTTTCTATGAAGTTAAAAATAATTCTCTGAAATACAGCCATCTTTAAAACTTTATACACTTTATCTCAAAATCATAGAATTATTTCAACTGACAAGGACTCCAAGGAGCCCTTCTACCAAATACCTGGCTAATGATCACCCGGGCTTGAAGATCTCAAGAAGTGCAACCTACAACCTCCCGGACATTTTATTATACTTTTTTTTGTTGTTGTTAATTCAGTTGTGTCTGAGTCTCTGTGACCCCATGGACCCATATGCCAGGCCCTTCTGTCTTCCACTATCTCTCAAAGTCTATCCAAGTTCATGTCATTGTTTCTAGGACACTAACGATCTATCTCATCCTCTTCTATCCCCTTTTCCTTTTGCCTTCAACCTTTCCCATTATCAGGGTTTTTTCCAATGAGTCCTCTCTTCTCATTTAGATATTTGTGAAATTTGTAACTAGAGTCACAATCATCCTCCTTCTTTCCATTTCTTCTTGTCCTAAAGAATATAATAGTTCTTTCATATGAAAGGCCTTCAAGCTCTTAAATATAGTTATCATATCTATGTTTTGCTAATCAGCATCAAACTAAAAATGGAATTAAATCTATATTCCCCAGGAAGTTAATAATAATAATAACACATTTATGGAGTATTTTCAGGTTCACAAAGAACTTTCTTGTTAACAATTCTGAAGGCAGGCTATATAAGTACTACTATAACCATTTTACAGATATGAAAATATTCTCAAAATGTTAAATAAAATATCCATGGTCACACAGAATAAGACAGAAATATCCCCCCCCCAATTTTCCTCTACTTATTTACACATATTTTCACACACACACATATATATGATGTCTGCCTGAGTAAAAGATAAGGGCCTTGGGGGCAAAGATTTTTAAATTTTGTCTTTGTATTTCTAATAACCCAGCACAGTGTAAACACTCAGTGCCACATAGAAAGCATTTAATACATTTGTGTTTTTTTTTTCTTTTTTGCTCGTTTGTAGGTACTTTTCACCTCACTAATCTTTAACTCCGCTTTCAATTATAGTTAATGGTCGATGGAGTCCATGGTCTCCCTGGTCTGCATGCTCTGTCACATGTGCAGGAGGAATTCGTGAGAGATCCCGGGTCTGTAATAATCCTGAACCACAGTATGGAGGAAAGGATTGCGTGGGAGATGTCAAAGAACACCAGATGTGCAACAAACGGAGCTGTCCCGTTGGTATGCATGAAGTAATCAATGCTTCTGTTCTGATTTGGCAGCGTGTGAACTTTGACTCTGTCTTTGGCTGGCCATGATCTAGATGCTCAGATGCAGGAATTACAACCAGTGTGGTCTGAACTATAGCCATATGGTAGCCCATCACACAAAATGAAGCTTCTGAATAGAGTCAATATGCCTTTATCTTATGTTTACTTTAACGTGATTAGTATTTGGAATATTAAAGAAAAAATCCACGTTGCTCCTGTCTTCACAGATGGATGTTTATCCAATCCTTGTTTTCCTGGAGCAGAATGTAATAGTTTCCCTGATGGCTCTTGGTCATGTGGGTCTTGCCCAGCTGGCTATCTGGGGAATGGCACTCATTGTGAAGACCTTGATGAAGTAGGTGCTCTTTCTGGGCTATCATATCCCAAGACATTGTTTTTCTCCTTCAGGATAAAGTCCAGGCATCATTGGAAGATCAGAGAGCTCAACAAACCCGTTATTTTGCTTGTTTCCCTACAGTGCGCAGTTGTCACAGATGTCTGCTTCCTATCCAATAAGGTTCACCGCTGTGTCAACACCAAGCCAGGCTTCCACTGCCTGCCATGCCCCCCACGCTACAAAGGAACTCAGCCTTTTGGGGTGGGGCTGGAGGCAGCCAGAACAGAAAAGCAAGTAAGTAATGTGCATGTGAGGTCAGTGGGCAAGAGATCAGCTGTGTAAACTTAGGGTGGAGCACTTTCTAATGGCAACTCAGCCAAGAGTCACAAGGAAAGGAGAGTGGGGGAGTATCTATTCTCAGATCAGTTGGGAAGGAAATGCACCTTCTGTTTGTGGGCTGATTGGCACAGGCTGCATTCTTCACTTAGGACAGCACTTACTGTAAAATTATTGCTGAGATTTTGGCCTTTCCTACTCTTGGACAACGAACAAATCAAGGAAATATCACAGTTAGGGAGTGAGACTTAATTGGGGAAGTATAATGTAACCCTAAAAATGCAGTTTCACAATGTCAGTAAAACAAAATATGCAGAAACATCAGAGGCAAGGCTTGATCTGATCTTTTGAGCTACTAATCTAGCTACTAATTTATCTACTACACTACAGTCTCTCTATTGTCTTATAGCCTGTTCTAAATACATGTTAGCTTTATTTAGTGTAATAAATTAATGTATTATTTAAGTTGGTGGGGGGTGGGGAGTAGTGCAAATTTCTGTAATTTATGTCTACTGGATTGTCAAACATGGATGCAGCCAGCAACACTCCCAAGTGTAGCCCAGACCAGATTAAAATTTAATTTAGAAATACTAAAATAAATAATAATACCATAAATCATAGATAATATTTCATTTTAAAATTAAATCAATTTACACCACATAGGGATCTTTATCTAAGTTTTAGCAGTCCCTATTTCTCTTTGAGTTTGACACTGCTGATGTGGACTTTAGAATATTCCTGTTTAGAAATGTGTACGTGGGGAGGAGGAGAAGTATGGAGGGGTCTGGAGTGGGATAGAAAGGCTTAAAAATAAGATGGATTAGTATTTCTAGGTTGCTTGCTACTTACAAGGAGGTGCAGATTAGCTATAGCAAGCCAGAAGAATAAAGACTTCTGGTTACATGAATTCTGCTGGCTTTGTGTAGTCAACCATAGCCTTGCCCACATTTTAAAAATTCAATGCCTTATATGTCTCATGTATCTCCCTCACAGTGCCTCATCCACAGAGGCACTCAGTGGATGTTGGAGACTGAAATTCAGATATCTGGTATTTCAGGTTTGTGAACCTGAAAACCCATGCAAAGACAAGACTCACAACTGCCATATGCATGCAGAATGCATTTACTTGGGTCATTTCAGTGACCCAATGTACAAGTGTGAATGCAAGACTGGCTATGCTGGTGATGGGCTCATCTGTGGGGAGGACTCCGATCTGGATGGCTGGCCCAATAAAAACCTTGTCTGTGCAACAAATGCTACATATCACTGCATTAAGGTAAGTGGGAAGATATATGAGTTGTGGTTAAGAAATGAAATTTTGTATGTTTGTGTGTGTGTGTGTGTGTGTGGCTTATGGAAGCCAGTTTTGCTGCTCTATCGACGTAATGGATCATTGTAACATAAGGAGGAAGGGAGCAAGAATTTATTATGCACCAGCTATGTGCCAGACACTGTGTTAGATGTTTTACAAATATGATCTCATTTGATCCTCACAATAACCCTGGGAAGTAGGTGCTATTATTATTCCCATTTAAAATTTGAGGAAATTTAGGCAGATACAGGTTAAGAGACTTGTTCAAGGTCACATAGCTAGAAAGTATCTGAAACTGGATTCAAACGTCTATCTTCTTGATTCCAGGCCAAATATTCTTTCAACTGGGCCACCTAGCTGTTTAAGTTGTCATTCTTATACCATTTCTTTATCAGGCCAACGGGGTCATGATACTTCTGGGGAATAAAATTCATCTGTCTATAAAAAATACATAGTAGGGATAAATACATAACTAGGTATAAATATCCATCTTTCCCCTTTTATAACACAAGTGGATTTTAAACAATTTTATTTCACAAAAAAGGTATGTGCACAAATGTACACAGATAGTAAATGCTTACAAATACATCATGTATATTACATCCGCATGCCTATATGCTCACATACTTAAATTGATCTCATTGCTTTTGCAATAAATTGCAGATTGCAACCCATGCACTCCTGTCCAGCCTGTACAACTCATATGGGTGTATGCATATATGTATGCGTATCTATACATACTTGCAAAGACACAAAAACTTATGCACACAGAGAAAAAGAGACAAAGGCACGGAGAAAATTAAAGGGGAAATTGATGCCCCTAAGATCATCTGTTAACTGCACAGAGCCCATGCTCACTGGCCTTTGCTTGCCGATGCTGATCTAGTTAATCTATGAAATTTCAAGTCCCTCATATGTAAAACAAAGGAACTGGAGTTGATGGTGGACAACCACCACCACCACCATTACCATAGCAACAACAGCAACAATAACATTTATATATCATTTTAAATTTAGCAAAGAGCTTTGCTTCCAGTGTCAAATCTACAAACCTATGATAGAAGATCTTGGCAAAGTGGATAGATTATTATATTTGAATTTAAGGAGACCTGAAGTCAAATGCCACTTCAGACACTACCTAGTTATGTGACCCTGTACTAGTCACCCAATCTCTCTCAGCCCTGGCTTTCTCATCTCATGGGGATCATACTAATACCTACAACAGGGTTGTTATGAGGATTAAGTAAAACAATACATTTAAAACTTTCTTAAGGTACTGAATAAATATGAGGTATTGTTATAATATTTATGAACATTACTCTCCTCGCAAGAGCCTTATGAGATAGATTATTATTTTCATTTTACAGATGATTAAACTGAGGTTCATAATAGAGAAGTGATTTGGCCCAAGCCACATAGCTAGTAACTAGAAGTTCTAGGAACTGAATTCATTGGGTTCCACATCCTGTGCTCTTTCTTCACCAAGTTGCAAGCAGAGTGGAATCCTTAGTGTCTTAGAACCACTTTAAAAAATGAGGGTGCAAGTTTTACAAATACCCATTTTTGCTCCAATTTATCTAGCTCTTCCTCAGCATTCCCATGACCAATGCATAGTAGAACTAACATTTTTGATTATTCACCTGGAAAATGCATTGTCCTTTTCCAAAGATGGATAGGTGAGTGATTATTGCACAATTCTGGTGCATAGTAAACATTTGAAAAATATTTATTGAATATCTGACAATTCACATGAAATCTTTAGTTATAATTTGAACAGATTATGATCAGTGCCCCAGGCACAAAATAGACCAGTAAGTACAACTTGTTCTTTTTTTTTTTTTTTTTTTTGCCTTTCAATAGTTTTATTGAAAGGTCACTTCCTTAGTACCAGAACATTAAGGTACTTTGTTAGGTTACTTCAGCCAACTTAAGTTTGCATTGATGAATTAGAAAGGAAATTCTTCAATGAATCAGGTGTTTAGGAGCAACTGAAGAGTGCAAAATGAAGCATAAGACATATGAGACATGCTGTGGTTCTTTGGTTTATCTTTAAAGGGAAGTTTTTTTCCCCACAACATGATGTCAAAAGGAAATTTGAACTCTAGTTATAGCTATTGTGGAAGTTAAGCTATATATTGCACTGATTAACTATATGCTTTCCCAACTCTATGTCAATTTAGATTCATTGACCTACAATTAGCCTTAAGTGCTCTACCCATCACATAATTAGTCAATTAAATTGCTGCTTACTTGAATCTGGATAGACAACTCACTTTAGTCTAAGTTGAATGTTACAGGGGCATTACAACAATAGCATACCCCATATATACTGATTTTAAATAGAAAGCTCTATATGAAAGGTACAGTTTCATACCAACTGTAATCCTTATTTAAAAGCTCTAGAGTGTTAGCATTAGCATATATTGCTGAGGTTTCAGATTGGCAGGCCATGAGAGTAAGTACAACTTATTCTTCCAATGAGAGCTTTGCCCAGTCAGCCCCTGAGGATGTCTTTTATTTTTTTTCCCCATCTCTGTAGTCAGTTAATCAATGAACATTTATTAAATGTCTACTATATAACAGATACTATATGAAGCACTGGAGACAAAGAAAGGCAAAAGATAGCTCCCTTCCCAGGGGAATTGGCAATTGAAGGGGAGACAACAAGCAAACAATAAATATATATTCGGGATAAATTTGAAATAACCACCCAATAGAAGGTGTATAATTAAGGGTGATCAGGAATTGCTATAGCACTTCACATGAAAGAAAGAAAAAATGAATGAGTTCAAAAGTGCTAGAATATAATGACCATACACATAAGTAGCACACATTTGAATACTGACCACAGGCTAAGTATGGTAACACTTGCTCACTGCAGCTAAAAAGATTCTCTGGGTAACCTTTTCCACTTTCCTAGCTCTCTGGTTCTTTTGTTCTGCGTCATCTTTAATATCAATATACGCTCCTCTGACCCTGTTATCATGACATCTTCAAACATAATGGCTCAAGATAAAGCACCAGGAAGAGCTGCTTCTGATCAGAAAAATGATAACATGTTGAACACATTTGGAAGTGCTTGCCCTCTGAGGGTTTGCTGATGCCTATATTGACTTAATAGAAACAAGTGTGTTTTTGATGGTCACATTTTGAAAACAGCAAGTATTCTCAGGTGGTTCCTATCTGGAATTCATTTTGATTTGTCGATATGATCTTTGTCCCTTTTATTTATAGTCTTGCTCACTTGTAGGAATAACACAGAAAGGCAGAAAATAACTTTTTTGGATAATAATTCTAAGCTCCCATCTGAACATGCCCCTCCATCCAAACTATCTTTTTGTGGAAAATTGAAGTCCAACAGGGTTGCCAGTTTCGTTCTTTAGTATCTAATTTCGTAATCTAACATTGTGAGAAGGAAAAGGGAGACTGACCAAATACTTCTGAATGCTTTTAAAGAGAAAGTTCTTTATTTTCTTGTTTAGTGGGTTTTGGCAAACCCGTGGAGATTCACAACTTAGAAAATTAGATTACCCTTTGTCTCCACTCACCATTATAAGGCACATGATTTTAGGGGCAGAACTTGAAAAGAAATAGACTCATCATTTTGAAGGTTGGCAAATAACTCACATTCTTGTTCTTTCTATATAAAAGTTTCCTATTGAGAAGGCCTATCTGGCATCTCCTCTTCTTACTTACAAGGGTTGCTTTATTGAATTCATTTTATTGAACCCTGGAAATCTTCTGAAAATGATGACAATCACAGACTAAAGTTTGGAAGGGAATTTATAGGCCATTGAGTGTAATCCTTCATTTTATATAGGAAATTAAGGACTGAAAATATTAAATGACTTGCTGAAAGTCCTACAGGTATTACATGATAGAGGCAAGATTTAAACACAGATATTCTGATTTCAAACATGTTTGCAAAGTTGACTTAAATTTTTTTTTAAATAAAATTTCAGGATAACTGCCCCCACCTACCGAATTCTGGTCAGGAAGATTTTGACAAAGATGGCATTGGTGATGCTTGTGATACTGATGATGACAATGATGGTGTGGATGATGAGAAGGTAAGTTAATTCTCTTAGTTGCATTTGTAATCATTTGTCATAATATAGAAACTGTTTATTTTTAAAAATTATACAGTAATTACTTTGATGACTCTGCATTTTTACCTTAATTAAAAAAATCTTTCCAAATATCTCTCCATGCTCTCCCCTGAAATCCCATCTACTCTTGTGACTTCATTTGTCCTCCCCCGTCCATTTTTTTGTAGGGATAATTCCCAAGTTTCTATTTTCTACCCTTAGATTCTCAACAGAGTCCTGACCCCATGTGTCCAACTATCTGCTAAGTAGCACCCCATGGATACCCCACTGACATTTCAAATCAATAGACCCAAAACTAAACTCATCACCTCCTCCCTACATTCATGTCTCACCTTCCCCTGTAACTTCTCTAGTTGTGTTGGTGACACTACCTTTCTACCAATCACCCAGGCTTTTAACCATAACATTGTCTTAGGCTTTTCCCTAGACCTCATGCCTCACATCTATTCAGTTGTCTAGTACTATTGATTTTGGGTCTACAATATCTGCTATGACTGTTTCCTCTTTTCTGCACCCGTTAACATGGCAACCACCCTCACTCAGATTCTTGAATCTAATTGTCCAAATTACTTTCATAGCTTCCTGGACATCCTGTTTACACCCCTCTTTTTTTCTCTCTGTTCCACCCTGCATTCTCTGTTGGGAAATCTTTCTAATGTACCCATTTTATCTTGTCTTGATTAAACATAAATCTCAATGTGACACAATCTTTTTTATTTAGTTTGTAAGTTCCTTGAGTTCAGGACTGTCTTTTTTCCTTTTTTTATACTTAGCACAGGGCCTGGCACATAACGGGTGCTGGGTCTTTTTGTATTTTGTACCAGCGCACATGTTTTCAGTTTGTTATCCCTTATTTTTGCTGCATCCCACCTCCTTCTCCTGCCTTTTTTCCCCCTTAAATGGCCTTCCTTATACAACTTCTTATGCAAATAAGCCAAATGGGGTCACCTCTACATAGTCCTGCTCTGCTGCTTCATGGGGACATGGAGATGAATCTGAATTTTTTTTTTCTTTTTGGTGAGGCAATCGGGGTTAAGTGACTTGCCCAAGGTCACACAGCTAGTAGGTTTTAAGTGTCTGAGGCTGGATTTGAACTCAGGTCCTCCTGACTCCAAGGCCGGAGTTCTATCTACTGCACCACCTAGCTGCCCCTATGAATCTGGATTTTCAAAGGCTATGAAAGGACACAATCTTTGTCAGGTTTTACCATGTTAAAAAAAGCTTCAGAAACCATTTGGGGATTGATCAACCTAGCTAACTGCAAAGAGTAATCTAGTCATGAGGTGGCAAATTCTTCAGCCATAGTAACCCTCATAACAACAATCAATGTAATTCCCTAGGCGAAAATAGCTGTCATAGAAATCATGCCAAAGTTTCACATTTTTCGATTTAAATACTGCCTGTTAGAACCCTGCAGTGTGACATAGTGGGTAGAGAGCCAGTCTCACAGTCAGCAAAAACTTGGGTGATCCTGGGCAAGTCACTTAACTTCTCAGTTCACTAAGTACCTACCCATCTAAGACTATAAAGTGCAGACAAGGTCCTGACTTGTATCGGCAGAGAGAATGTCTTTATTTGGGAGCACCCTGTGCCAGTGGCATTACAAGTCCAGTTCCTCTCTGTCTAAACGTAAACTTCATTTTATATGATACCATAATTGACTCAATTGTGGCAAAGATAAATGAGTTAACACAGTATAATAGAGTTAAGAATTGTGTCCCTGAGTTTGACTTCAAGCATACCCATTATTAGACTGCACAAGAAGAACAATGAGATTTCTTAAATCATCGCTTTAACATGTCTTTGATGAGGTAACGCTCACTTCATTATTTTCATTTCTATTTTCTACCTGACAACAAATATGTTATAAAGAAAAATATGCAAAATAAAGGACTTTAATGCTCAACTGAGCAAAATATCAAATGAGATAATACTTGTAAAGCGCTAGGCACTTAGTGCCTGACACACAGTGGGGATCATACAAACGCTTGTTTTCTTTTCTTCTCTTCCCTTTCAATGCAAACACGCATGTCCAACTTTGCTCTGTTTTGTTTTCTCTTCAATTTTTTCCCTTTGGTTTTCTAGGACAATTGCCCTCTTCTCTTTAATCCCCGTCAATCTGATTATGACAAAGACGAGGTTGGAGATCGCTGCGATAACTGCCCGTATGTGCACAACCTGGCTCAGATTGACACTGACAATAATGGAGAGGGTGATGCTTGTTCTGTAGATATTGATGGAGATGGTAAGTTCTTTGTCTTTCTCGTTGCATTTCATGTATTAAAAAACGATAAAATGATCAACCTGATTAACCTTATAAAAACCCTACTCCAAGAACCCCTGGTTCTTATCTCCTTCCTTCCTTCTGTGGTGAATATCTTCAACCCTACTGAAACAGAAACGCAAAGTTGATGAAGTTTGCATACGCCCTCCCTAGTTTTCATTTTTTCACCTTCTATCCATTTTATAGTTTCTAGGGAACCAATACCCTCTTGCTCCAACCAAATCTGGCTTTAACAAGGAAAAGATCTGATAACAGTAACTTATGGTTTGTAGTTATATCTGTCCAAAACTACATACATTTCTTACATACGTGTGATGTGTGTACCTTGTAAAAGCATTTAAGCCATTATTAAGCAGACAGGACTGTTTTTCTTCTTTAGTAGGGGGCCTTCAGTGGCCCTGAAATTGTTCCACAGAAGCAGCTGCCTGCTCTATCTACCCAGTTACTATAAGGATTCACCATCAATAATATTAATGGACTTGTTTGGGGGCTTATCCATTCATGTGATATGTTCCACAAACTCACAGCTCTTCTTCAACCACTTTGCTTCCTATCTTACATCCTCTTTACTGTCTACTCTGTATGTGATCTTGCAATATTTATTGCATATTTGACATTCTAGCGATGAGGAGTGCATTACTTCTGGAAGCGCACAATTACACTTTGGGGGATGCCTTAACTACTAGAACCATTTTTCCTGATGTCAAGGGTGAACTTGCCTCTTTGCAATTTCTATTTCTTGCTCTTAATTCTGCCCTAGGGGACCAGAACAAGTCTAACACTTCTTCCATATGACAGCCCTTCAGATACTTGGGGACAGACATCATGGCCCCCTCCCCAAACCCCATGATCTTGTCTTGCTCAGGCTTACCATATCCAATTTCTTCAGCCAAAGCTTATCCATACTAACATGATGTCAAGGCCCTTCACCTTCCTGGTCACTCTCCTCAAGACACTCTCCTACATAGCAGTGTCCTTCCCAAAATCTGGGGCTCTGAACTGAACATCCCAGTCCACATCAGACAGGAGACAGAAAGACTGTTAGCTCCATGGTCTTGGACAGGATGTCTCTCATTCCTTGAATTTCACAGATAGTTTCTGAGATGGCTTATGAGTTAAAGATATCTATCAGTTGCATATAAGTGAGCTTCTCTCTACTCATATGTAAATTATTACTAGTATTCCTCTGCTTAATTAAGCGATTCCACTTGAAAACAGTTGAATACAGAATTGATACATGCAAAGTACTGTGGTATAACCAGAGGGAAAACATTTGCATTGTATACATTCACAGGATCTCAGGCCCATAGACTTAGAGCTATCAGGGTTCTTAGAAGTCATAGAATACAATCCCCTCACTTTGCAGATGAAGAAACTGAGGGACACAAAGATTAAATGACTTGCCCAGAATTGCAGTTGGTGAGTATCATATGTGGGATTTGAACACAGGTTTCTCAGACTCCTTATAGCTTACTACACTATATGCTATGCTATGCTGCCTTTCAAATTTTTGAAATTCTGGGAGGCACTGAGAGATCTATACATTGATATACTTATAAACATCTGAGTATGTTGACCTGGAAGACAATCTCTATTTATTGAGCGATCTCTACCAAACATATTCCAATCACAGCACATACTACTTTAACATACCCTCAACCAAACCATTCCCCCAAGCATCATCTAAATCACTCTGTCTGAACATGAATTTTCCATCTTTTGTATACGCAGTCTTTTTTTTTTTTTAATACACTCCACTCAGAAATCCAGGGTTCAGCTTTATAATATGTTTACTCTCTTGATTACAATCACCAGGAGAGCATTCCGGCAATCTTTTCTAGCCCAAGGGTAATCAATCCCCATGTACACCTTGGAGGCCTTTTCCACTCAGGCCCACGACTGCTGCCTCTTCAGTCTATCAGTGAGTTGAAGAAATATTATTACTGCCTTCAAGCATATGAAGAAACAGTCCCAGTGGAAGAAAGCTATCTGCACAGTCATAAAGCTAGTAAATGTCCAAGATATCACTTGAGCCTAGGATGCTATCCTAATACTATTTCCACTACAGCATGCTCATGGTAGCCTAGAAAGATTTTTTCCACTTCTGTGATTTCAAATGTTGTCTGAGTTCTGAAACTAGTTCCAAGCTCTCTTCAGCTACTCAGTCCCACATTTCCCAAGGATATTTCCAACTGTTTATATCAACAACATCTCAAATTCAGTATGGTTATGACAGAATTCCTCATCTTCCCCCTTAAATCCTTTTCCCATGGTCCTCTCCACTGTTGGCAACATTATGATCCTTTTTGTATGAAAAAAAAATTAGTGTTATCTTGGATGCCTTGCTGTCCTTTGGCTATTTTAGTCAATTGCCAATTCGTATTACTTATTTCTACACAATACAGCTTTTCCAGGAAAGTAACATCATTTATTAAATTTCCTGAAACAAAAGACTAGAAAGAAAATCTGGCAAAGCTTTGCCATTGGTATTTTCCCACTAGCAAATGTTAAAATAATGTAATATCCTGCAGAAGTCATGGAGTTTCAAGGAGATAATCAATTGGTCATACAAGTTGGAATCCCCAAAGGTGTGCCTTGTAAAGACACTTACTCAAAGACTATTCATTATGGTTTATTATTCAGAAATCCCCAAGAGTAGGCTCTATTTTTTTAAAATATGAAAATTCTAAGCAATTTCCAGAGAGAAATATAATTCATGCTACTTGATAAATCCAAATACTTGCACATATGATCATATACTAGGTCATTTTCTTATTGAAGACAAAAAAAACCCTACTGAAACTGATTCAAGGAATAGGAAAAAAATGCAGCTTTTCCCTAAATTCAATATGCTTCCACATCTTTCTTTGGTCATCTGCAGATGTTTTTAATGAAAGAGACAATTGTCCCTATGTCTACAATACTGACCAAAGGGACACTGATGGTGATGGAGTTGGAGATCACTGTGACAACTGCCCCTTGATGCACAATCCTGACCAGGTAAATAATAAGATTATATGAATGAATAGAGGAAGACTGAGTGATAGCTTAGCCTAATAAATATTTGGCAAATAAATGAATAAATAGACTAAAATGAATGATTTAAAAAAATATGTATATATCCATTATATAACAGATTATGCACAAATATGTTAATTTCATGAAATATGGTACAATCTTTTGCAGTGGTGTTCTTGGATGAAACTTTGTATGCTTGCACAAAGTACTATTGCAGGATTTTAATGGTCATGGACAAAATATAGTGGATTTCCTAGTCCTACATGCCATGACATACACGCACTCACTAAATTCCAACTTTGGACTCAGGTTCCAAATGATGCCTTTCCATAAAGCATTTGAGAATGTAAATGATTACTCTCACAGATGAAAATAATAAGAGACCTTAAACTCATGGTATTTACATTTTCATAGTGAAAAAAAGTCAGCTCTCCACAATGGGTCTTTGTTAAGGCCAATAATCTGAACTGCTCTCTTGATGTTTTCTTTTTTTCTTCCACTAAAATGGGGTTAATGATCTGTCACTTGATCTTGTTAGACTGATGTAGATAATGACCTTGTTGGTGACCAGTGTGATAACAATGAAGACATAGATGAAGATGGTCACCAGAACAACCAAGACAATTGTCCCTACATCTCCAATGCTAATCAGGCTGACCATGATAATGATGGCAAGGGGGATGCCTGTGACTCTGATGATGACAACGATGGCATTCCAGATGACAGGGACAATTGCCGGCTTGTTTTCAATCCTGACCAGGAGGACTCAGATGGTAAGTCTTCTTCAAATGAGGGCAATTCTGTTTTGTTTTTTTTTAATTTTTTGGTGTGTGTGCATGTCTGTGTGCGTGTGTGTGTGTGTGTGATTGTTCATTTATAAGCCAAGAAGTCTGTGTAGAAGTGTTCATGAAAAGCTTTCCAAAGGCAGATAGATATTAATATAATGAAATCATCCTAAAAATTATAGTGGAAAAACACAGTTGTTTTAGATATCATATGAAACTGGACACATAAAATGCTGTTTGCTTCTGCATGACCTGTCTGATACATTGCTGACATGTTGCTGTGTTTGCATTCTTCAACAGATGCTAAACATCAAATGTGTATGTATTTGGCAGTGGGGATAGGTAATGTCAGGGTTTTCATAATTTATAAAGGCTCTGGTGATCGTTGAGAAACAAGTCTCACTATTAGAAGTAGAAAAGGAGATGAACTATTGACCGGAGAAAGATACTTTTTTTTTTCTCTGAGACAGAGATAATGGGAATTGCTAAATTTCTTTTTTATTCTTAATGGGCAAAAAGTATAAATTATAAAAATAGCATAAAGTTCTAATCTCCCATGATGAAAATTATAATTTTAAAGGAGAAGTTAATTTGCATTAAGAAATTATGGGATCTCATAGAAACAAGGAGATTGGGAAAATTGTCTCAATGGCACATGTGACTATGGAAAGCTCTTGGCCATGGCTCTCATTATATAGTATCTAGATGAAGAAATACACAAATGCTTTGATCTGTGGCCCGTGTTAAATCAGGGGTCCCTTCTTTAAATCCCATGCCACTTAAGAGACACATTCTTTCAAGAGCTCATAGTTAGTAATTCCTGGTAACGCCAGCCAATACTCCTAGGAAAAGAGGTATCTCATAGGTAGACAGATTTGCTCAAATTCTGATTTTGGACACAAGGACTCTCCCTATTACTAGTGCAAAGGAATTTGGAGTGGGAGATCCTAGTATTATCATAAGCGTTAAGGCAAACAAGTTCAGGAGCTTACAGCTGTCCAAGATTTGGAGTTTGTCTTGGGATATTACCAAGTGAAATGGTCTTGGAAACTTGAACACAACTCTGGAGAATCTGGTCTCCTTTTCCCAGCAGCTGGATTGCCTCCTTGCATAACATTTAAAGGTCCTAGGATCATAGAATTATAGATTTAGAGCTGTAAGAGAACTTAGAGCTCATCTTGTCTAACCACCTCTTTTTTCATATATTAGGGAACTAAGGGCCAGATAGGTTAAATTACTTTCTTAAAGTCACGTAGGTAATAAATTCAGAGCTGGACTTCAAACTCTGTTCCTCTGATTCCTTATCCGGAACTGTTTTTATTTTAAATCAAGTAAAGACATTTCATTTTTTAAAAAAAATCCTCTCTACATTCTCAAATTTGTGGAATATGATCTGTGGCACGCTGATGCTTTGCAAATTTATGGAAAAATAAAACAAAAACTAAACACATAGAATTAAGACAGAACAATCTTCCTTGTGAGTAAATGAGTTCCTTCTCACTTAAAGTCTTCAGGCAAAGACTGAATGACCTATTGTAGATGGGATGTTTGTTCAGGCATAGGCCTCTGGGGTCCCATTTAACTCCACCAATGCTCTGATTCTCCAATATATTTGGCATAATCTCCTTACAGACAGAGAACTTCAGGAAAAATATGCTTGACCACCAAGACGCTACCTACTTGTGTCCAGAAATGCCATATTGATGGTATTATGGTATGAGTTCTATAGAGCTGAAGTCACTCATCCCATTGTCCCCAAATAGATGGGTTCCTTTACCCAAACTGTTCCTGATAAATTTGCTAAAAATTTTCAAGTAAATAAATCCTAAGTAAATCCAATTCCATAGTTTAATAATTCTGTCTGAAGCAGTAAGCAACAGAAGATTAGGGAAGAAATATTTTGCAAATGGAAAAAAATAGCATTGCTTAAGAGATTCACAACAGAGTAAAGAGTAGAATGCAAAAAACTCCTGTCACACAAACCATCGTTTCAATTTATTCTAAAGTAGAAATTCATTAGTGGTTTTGGGTTTTTTTCTCCCCAATATGTGCCATAAATTTCTGCTGCTTTATTTAGCACATCACCATTTTTAAGGTGGGGATATGTGTGAAAAGATGGAATGAAGTGGAGAGGAGGTAGGGACACTATGATGATTAACACAGTCAGGCTAATTGGTGTGGGAGTCCCAGGACAGGGACTCATAAAAGAATATAGACTTTAAGACTCTATGCAACTCAATTTCAATTTTCAGGACATGTTAATTTACTTTTATTAGACATAGACTGACCAAGCATTGCTATCCTTTTGCTAATCTAGGTTTCTTTCCTTTTTTTTGTACAGGTGATGGAAGGGGTGATATTTGTAAAGATGACTTTGACAATGACAACGTCCCTGATATTGATGATGTGTGTCCAGAAAACAATGCTATCAGTGAAACTGATTTCAGAAAGTTCCAAATGGTGCATTTAGACCCTAAGGGAACAACTCAGATAGATCCCAACTGGGTAATTCGTCACCAAGGCAAGGAGCTGGTGCAGACAGCCAATTCTGACCCGGGTATAGCTGTAGGTGAGTTTCCAAACAAAACATGACACCATTATAGCCTTTGAGTGGATAAGAACCACAGGAGATCTAGCCATTGCTTTGCAAATTATGTGGGTAGTGTTTGGTGTGATATTTTGAGTAATCTCACTGACCAGTGCCATTTAAAATCTTGCTCGCCAGAACATCACCACACCAGGACACGAGCTGTTAATGGTTAGTATCAAGCATGATGTCTTGTATTCTGAAGCATGGTCTTTGGAGTGATCCAGTATAGTACATGCAAAGGGGAGGGCTTACAAGAAAAGCAAGGCATTTACTAATATTCTTAATAGAAGAATAGGTATAGCTCTTTTTTCTTCTTTCTAGAAGGAAATAGGGAGAAAAAAGGGACAATAATGGCTATTCTTTCCTTTGAGATTTGTTGAATTGTTAAATGTACCAAAGTTTCTCCCGACTTAAAGTAGAGGTTGACATTTTTATAGAAATGAAAGCAGCATAGGGTGATTTATATATCCATGATGTATCATGGAGTTTTACATGTTTCTGGATCATTCTAACCCTCCCAAGGGGAGCTAAAAACCTAAATGGCCAAGTTAAGGTTGTCCCTTGAAAATTGGTGAGCAGTGCTAGGGAAGCCAGGATAAAATTGTAAATAGACAGACTTCGTTTAGATAAAATAAGCTTTCAGCAGCGCATACTACTCCAGAAGCATCCTGGAGAGCACAGGAGAGGATAATATGGAATATCATTTCCTGAAGACATCCCTTAAAAACAATATAGAAGCTGATCTCTCTAAAATGGCCCAGATGTCACTTTGTCCTTACATATGGGTACAAGAACCAACGTGGTATAACGGGATAAGTTGCCTATATGGTTAGGGGACCTGGGTCTGCATCCCAGCTTTCATATTCATTTGCTATGCAATCATCAGCAAGTTACTTAACCTCCTGAGCTCAGTTTCTCTCTCTGTAAAAAAGGACTTATTATACATTGCTTACCTTATACAGTTCTTAGGAGAAAAGTGCTTTGTGACTTCTGAAGTACTTTTTAACATGAGTTGTTGTCATCATAGACAAAATTGACCTTTGTATATTTTTTATCCTTTCTCAGCCTCATGATGTTCAACAAAAACAGAGATAAAAACAAAGAAAAACACCAGGAAGCCAAAAACCAGAGTTAAAATCAAGGGCATATGTAGCCTTCCCTGAATTGTCTTGACCTGGAAGGAATCTTCTCTAGCTTTCCAATTCCATAGTACATTGCTTGTGTCTCTATTATAGTTCTTATCATGTGTATGGTTGTTTGCATCCTTATCTTGTCTCTCCGGTGTGCTATAAACCCCTCGAGATCAGGGGCCATACCTTGTTAGTTATCAAATCCTTTTTTAGTACTTAACAGCATCAATCAGGCAATAACCATTTATTAAATGCCTAATAATGGGGGTAAAATAGTACCTACCGCCCAAGAGGACAAAGGACCATAGTAATGTTTTAGTAATTGTTGGACTAATAAATGAAATTAAGGGATCATTCATCTTCATTTGAAATTCTTGCTCCCTGACCACGTGTTTCTCATTTGAATCCAGGTTTTGACGAGTTTGGCTCTGTTGACTTCAGTGGCACATTTTATGTCAACACTGATCGTGATGATGATTATGCCGGGTTTGTGTTTGGCTATCAATCAAGCAGTCGGTTTTATGTTGTAATGTGGAAGCAGGTCACCCAGACTTATTGGGAAAACCAGCCCACCAGGGCTTATGGCTACTCAGGTGTATCGCTCAAAGTGGTGAATTCCACCACTGGGACAGGAGAACATCTCAGGAATGCCTGTGGCACACAGGAAACACAGAAGGACAAGTAAGGAAATTGAAGTCTACGAGGTGTAAGCATTAGTAGGGAGAGCTGGGCACCTGCTTTCTCCTTCAGCTTCTCGGAGTTCCCATTTCTTTTAGAAGCTCCCATTCTGTTCTTGGGACAACTCTTTATTCTACTTATCTTCTAGATGTTAAGCTACACATCTTTAAGAAACTGCATACTACTTTAAAAAGACCAATTAATAAGAGTGACTTTGTATGACTTCCTGTCTCTTTTTAGATGTGCTATTTCTCATGGAAAATGCTAAATAATAGGTATTATATTCACTTGCAACTCTATTCAATGGTATTTTTAAAAAATTTCTAGGTACGTACATTATGGCATGACCCCAAGAATATAGGCTGGAAAGATTATACTGCCTACAGGTGGCATCTAACTCACAGACCCAAGACAGGTTATATAAGGTAAGGCAGGCCACAGTTCTTGCAGTTTCTTTTCTATTTCCTAAGTATAACTTACCTTTTTGTAGTTTTCTTTTTCTCAAAAATAAAAGAGGTAAATTTAAAGATTGATGGATAAATCCACTAATTAATCCTATTTGCCAATTCTTCTCTAGAATCTTAGATTCAAAATATCATTTCTTTTAATCTTCCACCTCTCTATGGTGCCTAGTTTAGTTTAAAGAAATGTCTCTGAAATGTGTGTGTGTGTGTGTGTGTGTGTCCATTGGGTTGGGGGGAGAATGGCAGCACTAACAGTAACTGAAATAGAAAAAAAAAAGTATGTCAAGCAAACTGCAGCTATTCAAACAGTACCAAGTGATCCAATTTGTGAGTAATATACAATTATAGTTAATATAGAAAAGGAAGTCTAAAGGTAACACCAACTTTACCTATGAAATATGAAGATTTGCTTCATTGAAAGAAGATGATTTACTTTCTAACAAAATGTTTACATTTAAACAAAAGTTTTTGAAATCAATTTCCACTAAAAGTTAGGGTGGAGACCAAAGAAGGAAAAAGGGCAAAATGAATAGCATAGTCAGTGATCAGTCAATAATTATCTAAAAATAACAATAATCATAGCTTTTGTATAGTGTTTCAAAGTTTGGAAATATGTGCTATTCTATCTGATTCTCACAACAACTCTACAAAATAGATACTATTATTATTCTCATTTTATAGATGAGGAAACCAAGGCAGAATGAGGTTTAGTGACTTTCCAGGATCATATAGTTAAAAAGAGGCAAATTATTAAATTGTAAAGCACTTAGTACATTTGCTAGGTTTCTATCTAGAATTTAGATTCTTTATATATTCAAATGGAATTTAGGACATTTTATCTTAATAATTCAGAACTTATTAAAGATAATGGACCAATGTGCATGTTTTTCCCTGGTAGGTTAATTTCAACGAACAGAAAAGATTTTTCTTAATTGGAAAAAAAACCTCAATTAATAAAAAGAAACACTTTACCCTGCTTCTCTGTTAATACTTTCCAATCATTAAATGGATGCATAACTTTTGTATACAATTTGCTTTTTTAAAGATGGACAATAGGTTAACTTTTTCGTCTCATTAGCCAAATCCCTGTGCATTGAAATACCAGCCAGAACGCTGCAGTCAGGTTCCTTGGAACACAGATATTTTTCTAACATACTTGGTTATGGTAAAATAAATTAAAAAGAAAAAAGATGATGGGAAATTTGTGACTCATTGGAATCCACTAGTTTGTTTGTTTTTTGATAGCCAAATGCTTCACAGATCTGTATCTGTGCGTCCAATAAATGACATATGATTATTGGCCAAGCAGGAATGGGTAATAGTTTAGGGACACGCAACATTGGTTAGGATGGATAGAAAGCTAAAGCATTTATTAAGCATTTACTACATAGGCACTGTATATAGGCCTACTATAATAAGCACTGTCCCAAGTGCTAGGGATACCAATAAAAGCAAGAAAGAGCATCCCAGAACTCAATGAGCTTATGTTCTAACACAGAAACTAAAAGACTAGGGATTGGGTGGATTATCTTGAAGGGATGGTTTGGAAATGGCAGGGAAGTAATGTAGAGATTTGGTTCCAAGGAAAGATAAAGCAAAAGATGAGTTATCAGAGCCCAGCATTGTAAGGGAAGAGCCCAAATTTCCAATGAGAAGGGGATAAGGAATATGACTGGATGGCAGGCAGTTTATGAAGATGTCTGGGAAGTGGCATGGAGGCTCAGTTCCAGGTCAGATGGTGTGATAACTCTCAAAGGTGATGGTTTAACATTCCTGGACCCAAGACTAAGGATGAAATAAACTTATCACATATTTAGAGTTATTAAAGATGTAATAAAAAGGACACAAGATTCAGATACCAGGATTCAGATCTCATTCTGATACATACTAGCTGTATGACCCGTGGGCAGGTCTCATTACTTCCTGAGCCTCTATTTCCTCATCTGTAAATTGAGATGATAATAGCTATAGTGAGGCAGTGTACCGTAGTGGATAGAGAGCTAGTCTAATATTTATGTCCTATTTCTGATATATACTGGCTATATAACCCTGGTCACTTAGCCTTTTGATGTCCCAGACACCTTTGTAAGTCTATTAACAGGTGCAGAACTGGTGCTGGCCTGAATTGGTAAAGGGAACTTCCTCACCAAATGTTCTCAATAGCAATGAAATCATAGATACTGTTGAAAAATAAAATATGACCGAGTAATTGAGGATCAAATGAAATACCGTGCATAAAACGCTCTGTTGAATCTAAAGTGAGGTGAATATCAATTACAATCACTGTAAGCTGCCCCCGATATCAAATGAGATAAGATGTGTAAAGTGCTTTGCATGCATAACTCAAAGCACTCTAGAAATGTACTGTACAAACACTAGCTATTATTAATACATTTGTGCACATTCTCTAGAAAGCTAATTGCACTTTTATTGTTTCTTTTCCAACAGAGTTTTAGTACATGAAGGGAAGCAGGTTATGGCAGATTCAGGAGCAATCTATGATCAAACCTATGCTGGGGGACGGTTAGGTCTTTTTGTCTTCTCTCAAGAAATGGTCTTTTTCTCAGACCTCAAATATGAATGCCGAGGTAAGTTTTGGTGAACTTTCCTTTGGAAGCAGTTGGCTCTCCCAGAGGAACAACTTTAAGTTGCAAAGCAGTGCCAATTTGCATTGATAGTTAGAGTTTCCTCCTTGGAGTATACTATGTTAATGAAATCACAGGTGAAGTAAAAAAAAATATGAGTATACATAAAGTCCTCCATGTTGTCTAATGGACATCTGGGGATCTATGCTACATAATGAGCTGTGACTAAGTCACTATACGACGTCCAGACCATCTACAAACCCATGATGAGTTAAAAAAGAAGTGCCTTTTCTCCATGTAATATATGTATTGTGAATTAAAACCTTGGAGAGAGGAATCTTATAGACAGAAGGTGATGGCCTTTTAACATCTAGTCACAGTGAATTATGACCTCAAATGCTATAGCTAGAACAGATTTCAAGAGTCAAAGTCCCTGTTCAAACACATAAGAACTTTTTAGAGAGGAGATGAGACACCTGAGGGTCAGAGAATTGAAGATGATTGAGGTCGGAGTTAGTTAGAGGTAGAGGGAGAAGAGCTAGACTCCTTGACTTCTCTCTCTCCTTGTGCTCACTCTCTTTCCTTTACATCAAGCTGTCTCTCAAAATAGCTTCAAGCATTTTCCCCATAAACATGTGTATGTCTATTCTGTGCGAGTAATTGTGCTACTGCAGTATAACCTTTCACACAATTTGAACTTAAGAAATTGCAAGTCACTTAACTTTCCTGGGGCTTATAAAATGAACCAATTGAATTACTGAAGGTCCTCCCAGCTCTCAGTCTATGACCTTATGTTCTTACAATCAAGTCTTCCTCTCTCTTACAGATAAGGCAATGTGTCCCAGAGGGGCAAAGTCAATTGCCTAAAGGTAGCTAATGTTACTCTCCTAGTATTCATTTTACCTCTTTTTCTCCCTGCAGATGTCTGAGTGAGGGATGCTGCCTTTCCAGCAAAGTACTGTATGTGCTGTGTTTAACTTAGACACTTCAATTCATCACGGTACTTCCAGCTCCTCTCTCTGTGTCTCCTTCTTCTTCAGTTCCTTGGACCTTTCCTCTGAGCAGCCTTTCACCTCTCCATTCCCAGGAGTTGCTCAGCCAATTTTATGCCCAAGTGCCTTCTGAGAAGTAATAGCAAAAGGATCCTAACACAAGTGGCCAATGTGCCATAGAAGCAAAATATGATAGTTAGACGCTTTCAGCAGAGTGAAAACATTGAGTACGACTATGCATTTCACTGTTTTTGTTTGTTTGTTTTACAAGGATGACGTTTACATGTAAAGTGTAATTACTTAATATATTTATGTATATGTAGCTGAAGAGGATCCTGAATATAAGCCATGTCTTAAATTAAGCAGGAAAATGAGTGCTAAATCACTTCTCAATCCAGGAATGGCCTACATGAATACATTAGCCAAGAGTGAATAGGAGTTAAATCAAGTGTAGTGCTGTAATAGTAAATAAATAGTTGAGGGGGGTGGAGGTATAAGGGTCACAGAAACCAGCATAACATGTCCTCCAACTTATTGGGGGTGTTTTTGGGGAGAAAAACCCACAAATAACCAAAACAACCCACACATTCAAAGGGCAGCTTTCCACATCAAGACCAGGAAATAGCTTGCAGAGGAGATCTAGCAATAAGGCCTCATTTGTGACAGTGTGAAAGGCTAGGTTCTATAGGATGTGAGAAGAGCCCACACAGTAAAAATAAAATCAGTGTGTGAGATAACAAAGCAGAGTGCCCCAACTGGAGCCTCACACTATTGTAATCTTTCTTCTTTTGTTTGCCATTCCCCAATTTCTTGTGGGTTGTTGTTGTTGTTTTTCCCCTCCGATCCATTTTCCAGATCTCTGCTGCTGAAAAATGTAAAAACAAAAGATAAAAAAAAAAACCAAACCAAATGCACTTTGACATGTGAATCCTGATCTGGGCTTTGCAAATGATGACAATGTTACTGTTACCTAGCTTGGTAACACATTAAATTAAGGTTCCAGTTATAAATGTTTATTAATATTTATTAGACGATTATCAGATGCAGCTACATTCTCTAATAACTTATTTTAAGCATGTCATATGTTGCCTCTGTAGTACATTTTTTTGAGAAATATAAGTATAATGACTATATGGCATTGTGTACATACTGCTAAAACAATGTATGTGCCTGTCAAAATACATGGCTTGATAGTATTCATTTGTCATATAGAATGCTATAGATTATCATAGGATGAAAAAAATCATAACGAAGAGTTTATAAATGGAACCTTAATATATATAGTTACCCCCAATTTTAATTCAGTATTTCATATTATTATCTGCCTGCTGTACGTAGGATGTTTTCTTGATTGAATATTGAAGGGAAACCAGCATTTAGTCTAACCAGATCCACCAGTTAATCAGTTATTCATTAATATAAAAATGTTCAATATCTTTTTTTCCCCTTTTCATTAAGTTGCATGTAGTTTCTGCACAGGAAATACTTGCTAATCAAGCTTCACATATGGACTTTTCTAAAGGAAAAACTTTCTCTTACCTGGCCCTGGACAAATTCTCTCTGTCCCTGTCTTTTTCTTTCCAATGGAAATTTATTCCTATAGCAATAAGAAATAATCCACAGCTTTTGACATTGTTGCACATTTTATTGCCTTTTCATATCAGCAACTTTTAAAAAAACGCTTCTGGTGATTACTTTTATTGTTGTTTTGGATTTGTAATGTTTTCAGTCTTTCTCAGTTCATGCTTCTGGTTTTTGGAACTGTATCCCCAATTCCAAGTAAGGGTGGGGGAGACTTCATTAAATGTCACAGTTGTCATGGCCGTGTAGGATTTTGGTTATTGGGAGTTGTTTGATTGAAACAGTACATCAGTGTGAGACAATGATGTTAATATTTAGACTGTACCATATTTTCCTTTGTAAATTATTTATGATGTTTTTCTTTAAAAAAAAAAATCCTTCTTGTCCAGATTGATGAAACTGCTTTGTTTTGCCAAAGAATGTAAATAATTATTTATTTGTTTACATGGACAAAATTTTACCATTGAAGTCCTTCATTTAGCTAGAGACTCATTTTTATACTTTAAAGATTAATAATGAGAAATAAATTGTAAAAAGGTTTTATATAAAAGCTTCTCTCTTCACCTTTTTTTTATAAATTGAAAGGACTCCTGTTTTGGGAGAGTAGAAAGAGGAAAAAAGAATCAAACAGAAAAGAACTTTTTTAACTCTGTTACCTAAATATGCCTGTTGCTCGGTTACAGGCTGCCTCAAATATATTCCTCAGAGGGCAAACTATAGGTTTTCTGGTCCCTTATGGAGACACTCTTCTTCTGCACAGGTCTCATATCATCCCACAGAACCTCCCAGCACTGTTTATGATCCAGTCAGTTAAAAATTTACCCCTGCTGCTTCTTGTCATTGTCAAACAAAGCAAGGAGCAGATTTTTTATAGTGGATATTGGCAAGCATAAGGAGAGTGATTCAGACAAATTCAATAACACAAGGGACACCCCTCACTAATACAAGCTGTACTTGACTTGACCCAATCAGACACTAAGAAAAGCAAAAAGGATCACATTTTCTAGGCAAAGAAATTTGAAATCTTATTGTGCAACCAAAAAAAAAACCCAACCCAACAACACCCAAGCATTTTAAGAAAATAACAACATGGTAACTTAGTGTAGTAGTCCCCAAAGGCTCCTCCTCATATTTTTTAGACAGACTATGATGAATTAGGAGGAAAACAAGAGGTTGGGGGATGGAGGAAGGAAAGAAATATGAGAGGGAAAGAGAGAGAGAGAGAGAGAGAGAGAGAGAGAGAGAGAGAGAGAGAGAGAGAGAGAGAGAGAGAGAGAGAAAGGAGAGGAGAGGAGAGAAGGACAGGAGAAAAGAGAAGAGGAAGGGAGAGGAAGAAAGGAGATGGGAGAGGAGAGGAATCAGAACAAAGGTAGAGTGGGAACAGAGAGGTAGAGGAGAGAGAAGGACGGAGTACTAGAGAGGTTGAGGAGAGAAGATAGAGTGAGGGGAGACATAGAGAAGAGCAAAAAAAAAGGAAAGAGAGGAGAAAGGAAGAAAATTGAGATTAAAAGAGGAAGAAAGAATGGGACATAAATAATGTAAAAACAAACCAAATATATTCAGTTGAAAACTTATGTTAGCTACATCAGCACTCAATCCAACAATGAAACACTAAGATAGAATATGATCATTCTTTTTTATTTTTTAAAATTTTTTTGGAGGAGGGAATGTCTTTTTATTTTTTTTTTCAACTTTAGGAAGTTTTTTTTATTCTTAATTCATTTTGATTTATCAACAATCACTTCTATAAGCTTTTGAGTTTTACATTTTTCTCCTCCTCCCCAAGATGGCTTGCAATCTGGTGTAGGCTATACATATACATTCCTGTTAAACATATTTTCACATTAGCGATGTTGTAAGTAAGAATTAGAACTGATAGGAGGAACCATCAGAAAGAGGAAACAAAATAAAACAGAAGAAAAAAAAAGCAAATAGTATGCTTCGATCTGCATTCAAACTCCATTGTTCTTTCTTTGGATGTGGATAGCATTTTCCATCATGAGGTCTTTGGAGATGTCTTAGATCATCATGAGACCTTTGGAGATGTCTTAGATGAACACGATCATTCTTGATGGCAAGTGCTGAACCCAAGGCCCTAGTGATAGCAGTAGTTACAAAATATGTAGGGTTTATTGTCTAAGGTGGTAGTGAAAAAAGGTGAGGATCATATTATCATTGACTTAAAGGTGAAATAGTCTTAAAATATACTAAGAAACTTATAATAATCTAAGAAACTTATCCAGAATATTGTGGAGAGGACTGTTTGTCAGGTAGAGTACTGACTCTGATATGACCTCTGAGGTCCCTTACAGATCTGAAATTCTCCTATTCATTTATTCAGTCAATCAATCAATAAACATTTATTAAGGACCTACTATATATCCACACTGGGCTAGGAGACAAAGGAAAATTAATGTATCTGTTCTCATTATCAAGGAATTTACATGCAAATTAAGGAGACAGGCGTATATCAGTATATACACTATATATATGTATGCACACACACCTACAAGTCATTTTTTTTTTAGGGTGCAAAGGGAATATTTGGAAAGGCTTCATGTGGGTAATGGTGTGATGGGACTGATCTTTGCAGGAAGCTAGGGATTTGAAGAAGTGAGGAAGGAACACATTTCAGGCCTGAAGAGCAACCTATGTGAATGTATGGAGATGGAAGATGTAGCATCGTATCTATGGATCAACAAAAAGTCTACTTCAGCTGGACCACCAAATGCATGAAGAGGACAAATATGTTAACAAACCAAGAAAAGTAGGTTGGAATCACTTCGCAAAAGGTTTTGTCAAACAGAAGTATTTGTTTTTGATCTGGGGTCAGAGGTGGTGAGGGGCAATAAGGAGCCACTGGAGCTTTTCGATCATGGCAATGGTATAGTTAGGCCTGCATTTTTTGAATATTACTTGACCTGTGATGGATTGGAGAAGAGAGAAATTAGAAGAAGAAAGAACAATTAGGAGGTGATTGTATTAATCTAAGCGAGAAGCGAAACATCCCCACCTAGGGTGATGACCAAGTGAGCAC
Source organism: Phascolarctos cinereus (assembly GCF_003287225.1). Taxonomy (NCBI): domain Eukaryota; kingdom Metazoa; phylum Chordata; class Mammalia; order Diprotodontia; family Phascolarctidae; genus Phascolarctos; species Phascolarctos cinereus. Next base: position 80,470,886 of record NW_027555958.1, read on the forward strand.
AGCTAAAGGAATGGATGGTGAGGGATGTTATGGAAGTAGAATTGACAAGGTTGGGCAGCAGATTAGATATATGGTGGGGAAGCAGTGAGGAATTCAGGATGACTCAAAGATTGCAAACCTGAGTGATTAAAAGGTTGGTGGTCTCCTTCACAGAGATAAGGAAATTCAGGAGAGGGGTGGGTTTTGGGGAAAAGATGATGAGCTCTGTTTTTGGATATGATGAGCATGAGAAGCCTACAGCACATTAGTTTAAACATTTTCAAAAGGAAATTAGTGAGGCAGGATGAATTTCAGTGATCCTCTGATATGACTCTACAAGACTCACGGAGCCCTGCCAGGAGACATTTGGATGGGACTTAACATGAAAGTACTAAAAGAAACAATAATTTTAGGGAAATCATTTAGCTATACATGAGGGCTGTAGGTGGCTAGGTCTAAACATAACGGCTCCATCTCCTCTCTCTCTCTCTCTCTCTCTCTCTCTCTCTCTCTCTCTCTCTCTCTCTCTCTCTCTCTCTCTCTCTTTTCTCTCTCTCTCTGTCTGTAAAATGTCAAGGGTGAGTTATGGTTTCATTGGGACTTTCCCAGTGATAACTATAAACAATTCCTCCTTAGGGAAACTTTGAGTGAAGGTCACTGGCAGACAACTGTTTTGAGAAGTAATACTGTTCTCGCTTGAGGTTCATCAAATATGTTCTGTTATTTCAAGAAGGGGCAGAAAGAACACATTCATAGATATACAAGGCTTGTTTAAAAATAAAAATGCTAATGATTTCAGTTAGACTTGTGAGCCAAAATAAAATTAGAAGGCTACCTCCCAAAGGACATGAGATTAAAAATTCTCAAAAGATTCAATGTTTAGAGATGTCCATCAGCTGTCCCTCAGGCAGCTGTTGCTAGTTAAAGCTGTAGGCACCCAGCCATTGGGAAAATAAGGTAGTTCCTGCTGTAGGTCTGGTTGGGAAGGTTCTATTTAGTTCTGGAGAACCCTAGACCAGCTCCAGACTAGGTCAGGTCACTTGAGGACACCCTAGACTGACTCTCAGTCTAGGGATATGGACCACAGGATGTACCAAATGGCCTAGTGACTTTTGCTCTGCCTTCCCGTGAAATTCCCTGAGTACTCAAATGGTTTATCATGCTTCTGGAATCCTGCCAGTGACTTGCAACTTGTAAAACTAATTGATGCAACTGAAATCTGTTTCTTTTGTAGGTAAATTCAGAGGAATTTAATAGGTGGTTTCTTGTTTTAATTGGATAAGTGAAAATGTATTTATCTAGCACTTATTAGGTGCTACTAACCATGAGGATACCAAGACAAAATGATATAGTCCCTGCCCTCAAGGATCTTTCATTCTATTGGGAGAACACATGTGATATGGTGGTGGTGGTGGTGGTGGTGAGGGAAGAGAGTTTTTTTTTCCTTTGTTTTGTTTTCCTCTGTGAAGTTATAAAGAATGGTGAATATAGCCACAGGGCAGTCACTTGTCATACATTCTCTAGAAGTAGTGGTAATATTAATTGATTCTTACTTCCAAAGCAAAAGGTAACAGTGAGAGGTGACTCTAGGGTGAGGGTATGTGGTCCAGCAGTGACAATGGCAGAGTGTCCTATGGTGTCTGGGGCAGATAGTTGTGAAGCCTAGTCTGGGACTAGCCAAGGATGTGGCTCATATGGCACTGTTCTAGAGGGGCATATGTGTGTGTGTGTGTAGGGTGGAGTTGGGGGAGAAAGAGGCAGATGCAACAGTAAGGCAAATGGCAGATATGTCAAGACATCCAGGGTGGATGGATATAAACATGGTCTAGGGCTAAGCAGATATAGTAATTTTAGGTGAATTTACATTTACTCATTGGCTAATCAAACTCAGCCCTGAGAAAGAGTTTCAATGTGAACAGATTAACTCACCTGGGAAGGAGGCATGTCCTCCAGTCCAGAGGGTGCTATTTCAGGATGGAAGAAGGGGAGGAACAGCAGAAGGGAGTATGTCAAGTTGTCTCAAGAAGTCACCTTCCTCTGGAGTTCAATGAAACTGTAACTAAATAGGTATTATTATAGAGTAGATTCAGAGAAGAAAATAGTAAGGTCAGCTCTTTGCATAAACGAACAAAGGTAAGAAAATAGATTTGGACTGAACCAAATCATTGGAGTAGTAAGAGAAGTCTGAGGGACTTCCCGTTTAGTGCTCTACTAAACTCACGTATTACTCCTATCCAGAGATTAGCCTTCTGTCTAACCATACAATTCTTCAGTTTTACCAATTTAAAATGTCTTCTTCTCTACTTCACTCCAGCCACACAATAGTAGGTCATATCTTTCACCACACAATGTCTTGGACTTGTGTCATCTCTAAGACTTGTAACATTGAAAATCCCCTTTCTCTCTTCTTATCCATTTTCTAAGCCGCATTGAACCTAATCTTCACCATTATCATGACCTGTAATTCTTTTACCCAAATTATTGTTCCCAGCATGTTTCTTGTTCTTTAGTGTACTTCTTTCTATACCCAGAAAAAAGATAGAGCGAATAGACAGCTGGGTAGGGAACCAAGAGAAAGTAGTGTCATGAAAGCCAAGAGAAGAGGGCATATATGCAAGAAGATGTAGTCAATCATGTCAAAAATTGCAACAGGTTATCCTCTGTTTCTTTGGCTGTCCCTCCATCCTCTTCCCAACATTCTTAATGTGAGTGTTACCCAAGGGCTTCTTCTCTCTTCAAACTCTTTCTCTTGGCAATGCCATTCATAATCATCACTTCTCTATGTGGTTAGCTCTCAGATATATGTCTTTCGTCATGACTTCTATTCTGACTTCTGCATCCACATCTTTGTCTATAGAATATCTCTGCCTGGCTGCCCTTTGGATACTCAAACTCAATATTTAAAATATTTAGTTTATTGAAGCAGATAAATGGCACAGTGGATAGAGCTCTAAGCCAAGAGTCAGGAACACCTGAGTTAAAATCCAGCCTCAGATATATACTAGCTGTGTGACCCTAGACAAGTCACTTAAACCTGCCTGCCACAGTTTCCTCAAATAAAATGGGAATGATACCTCTCATGGAAGGATCAAATGAGATAATTTTAAAACACTTAGTACTGTGCCCAACACATAGTAGATGCTGAGTACATGCTTATTTCCTTTCTTCCTTTTATCATCCTTATTTCTTAAGCCTGTTTTTCATTCTGACTTCAAGATGTCTGCCTATGGAACCACCATTCTCCTTGTTCTCCATTTCAAATCCTTGGTGTTATCTGTTACTCTTCTATCTTCTTCATTTCTCACATGGAATGAATTGTAAAATTCTGATCTACACTTCTAATTTATCACTTCCTCTTTTTTCTCACTACTATTATGATAAGATAGGGCTTTTCAGCATCTGCCTAGATTATTGCATTTATTTCTTAATTTGGTCTTCTCAACTTCCTTCTCTATTCTCTGTACTACTACTAGAATAATCATCCTTATGTACAGATATGGTCATATCACCTTTCTACCGAAAAATCTTCAGTGGTATTCTCTTGTCCACCAAATAAAATTCAGCCTTCTCTGTGGGAATTAAGGGGCCCCACAATTCTGCATCACTTTACTTTTCCAGTATTGTCTCATATGCTTCCCTCCAAATGAAGTCTATTCCAGCTACACTGGCCTACCTTGTACCATAATAAACATGTCCTGTGCTCTTCTATTTCTGAGAATTTGAATGTTACCCAACTTTTGCAGCCCAGCTAAAATTCCACCTCTTCCACGAAGACTTTTTTAATCCTTCTACCTCTTAACCATTTCATACAGCAATGAATTAGAATTCATATACCAGTTTTGACTTGTAACTCTCTAATATAGTCAATATGCAACATTGTGATTATATTTATCTGCATCTTTTCCTATTACTAAATTGTAAGCTCCATGAGGACACGCATTTTATTTATTCTTTCCAATCCTTATTACAGTACTCTGCACATAGTAAAGGCTCAAAAATATTTATTTAAAGAAGGAACAAAAATGACATGTACTTCTTGGGGAAAAGAATTTAAGGATCCCTCAGAGTCAACATGGGTTCATTAAGCACAGGCCCTCTAACATTTCATCCAATTTCCTTTTTTAGCAGGTTAATTATCAGTTTTGATAGGTTGATAATCTACCATCCATAGATTAGGAAGATACCATAGACACAAAGAATATTTGTTAACCAAACCATTTGACAGAATGTCCTATTACAAAGAGAGAAGGTATGGGGGGAGGGCCACAATATTATGGGCACAAAAAGCATTTTTTTATAATTTTGTAGTTGGATATGAGTCTGAGTACAGCTTTAAATTAGCACATTAGATGAGAGTCATATTAAAAACAACCAAAAAGCCAGAGTGAAAGATAGGAACAAAGGGGCAGACACAGATACAGAAAGGGAAAAAGAAAGGGAGAGACAGAGGGAAACAGATAAAAAGATAAAGAGATGGACAGTAACAGAGAGACAGAGACAGAGAAAAATACAGAGAGAAAAGGCAAAAGAGAGGGGGAGAGAGAGGGAAACAGAAAAAAAGATAAAGAGATAGTACAGAGAGGCAGAGACAGAAAAATACAGAGACAGACAGAAAGGGAAAAAAGAGAGGGAGAGAGGGAAACAGAGAAAAAGATAAAAAATAGTAACAGAGAGACAGAGACAAAAAAATACAGAGACAGAGAAAGTAATAGCAAGAGAGCAAGAGGGTCATCTGAAAATTCCTTATAAAGAATTCAAGATTCCTGCCAGTTTGGACTTGTGGGAAGCAACTATCTTCTGCCAAAATAATCATGCCTTTCCTTGACGGGAGAGGAGGGGATGATAACTTTCAAATTTGCCTTTGGGATTTATAGCTTTGCTGGATTAACATTTCTGGACTCTGAAAAAGCTAACTGTTTGATGGCTTAGCATCTGTCCTCATTGCATTTTTTTTTTCATTCTCCCAGGATCATTATTTCACTGAAACACAATATATGCCTATCTTTAACCTGACACCTGAGAATAATGTACTTTTTCTTAAACCTCTAGTTCTGGGCTATTGATGGACAAGTAGATCTTACTTTATTGAATGAATGAGTTCTTGAAAAATTCAATTCAATAAATATTTACTGAGTATTTAATATGAACTATATGGAAGTATAAAATGTTGCCTTTTGTGAGGAGTTTTCAATATAATTGGCATTCTGTGTCACTTAATGAGCTTTTTTTTTGCTTTTTTAATGCATGATTAATTTTAGAGTCTCATCACTCTCTCCAAGGATTTATAAAAACAATTGCTATAACTTCCACTGGGTGAAAATGTTATACTTATTAGGACCAATTAAAGCCTATGCACATGAAAGAGTCAGTGAAGGTATAAAATATTACATGACCAAATACCAAGATAAGTGACTACAGTTAGAAATTTAATTATATCATATCAGAAGTGAAGTGAATCCCTATTAAAAAGGTTAATCCAATATTCTAATACCCCAATACTTCAATGTATCTGTATGTTCGTTGATGTAGGTACTATCTACAATGATGTCACATTAGTAGCCCATCCATGTATACTCACTTTGTATAACTTTTGTTCATGTCCTATCATAAATCCTCCACAGCTTCACCCAATGTTCTGGGTCCCTTTATCTCATTTTTTATTTTTTTACATATTAGGGATACTAATGGAGAATGAAGGCTAATCACTGAGTATCCCTTGCCATCTGTAAAAAAGAATCCTTCAGGAAATTACTTTGTAAAGTGAATAATTCTTTTATGATAAAAATGATTTTCATATAATTTACCTGCTTTTAAATTATAGATTCAGTCAATCAAGAAACATTTATTAAGTCTGCCAGGCACTGTGTGAAGTGCTGGGGTATACAAAATGAGGCAAAAGAAGTCCCTGCCCTCAAGGAGCTTACAATCTAATGGAAGAGACAACATGCAAACACATTTTTACAAATCAAGCTGTGTACTGAATAAATAGGAGATAGTTAACAGAGGAAAAGCACTGGAATTAAGAGGAGTTGGGGAAGGCTTCCTGCAGAAGCCTTTAGCTTTTAGCTGGGATTTAACTGAAGATAGGGGGGTCAGTAGTCAAGGCAGAGAAGGGAGAGTGTTACGGGAATGGGGAAAGCCAGAGAGAGAATGCCTGGAACCAAGAGATGGAGTGTTGTTCATGAAACAGCGAGGAGGTCAGTGTTGAGATCAAAGAATATTTGTTGGGGAGTAAGGGTATAAAAATACTGGAAAGGTGGGAGGGGGATTGTAATCTGTTTGGTTTCCATAAAGGAGGCTAAGAATGCTTTGCTGTTCCCTTTGGCAAGAAAATATTGTTCAACACCAAGAGTAACCTAGACATGTAAAGATATTGTGGATGGTAGAAATTCAAGCCTATTTGTATTGATTGCTTCTAATTTTCAAAGTTAACAGCTGGTGAGGAATCATATGAGTATAGTAAAAAGACAATGTCCCTTAGCTATAAAAAGAGCAGCAATCCAAACAAATTGCTAATTTGATCCATTAGTGATCTGTGATTTGCTGTGCAATAACTGTTAAAAATCAGTGTGAATACTGACCCTTCTATGATGTAGTGACCAGTCTTTGAGAGTTGCTGTGGGGGAAAAATGCATCCCCTTGTAGCCAATCTGATGATGGGCCCCTAGGAACTTACAAAATTGGTGCTTGGACAACAGGTAAATAGATGGCAATACTTTGTATGGCTTATTCTCTAAATCTCCCCTGTGTGACTGGATCTGACAAAGCTTGTTCTTTCCTAATGTAGCCAATGAGAAGCCAGATTTAATTATACATGCCAGTGTTATATCAGAAGAGAACTTCAGTGGAAATCTTTGCATATAGTAGTTACTTGATAAAGAGAAAAGAAACAGTTTAAGATATATTATTGAGGGGTAATGGGAAATGTGAATGAAATCCAAACATTATCAGCAAAACTTATGTAGTAATGGCTTCAGATTTCTCTCAAATGCTGACTTGCAAAATTGAAGAATTTGTAACATCTATTTTTCTTTCTCCTATTCATTTATATTTATTTAGTGAGAAGATAAAGTAAAAACCAAATTGAATTACAAATATTTATTCTAACTAATTTATATAAGCTGAAGCAAGGACAAAAGAAATTGTGTGAACTAAAATGAGGATAAATAGAATTATAATGGATATTGGTGGTACAATGAATAGGTTAATCTGGGTATAACACAGAGTTTGTGAAGGGGAATTGTGGCAGATAAAAATGGAAATGAGTGCCAGGAGCAGATTATGAGACTTCAAATCCTGGTTAGGGAGTTTGAATTTTATTCTGTACTTGAAATAAAGAAATCAAATGACTGGGGAGCTCATCAGTCTCTCCTATCCCTTTTCCCCTTTATTTAGTAATAAATGCTTTCCTAATAGATGATACCTGTTAAACTAGCAGTAAAACCAACAAACACACATGCACACGCACACACACACACACACACACACACACACACATCAAGGCCATTCCAAAAGCTTATATATCTGAAACCAAATTTATTGGAAGGATGTTTTGAGTTAGCTTTACAAGGAAAACAACAGCCCAAGGATTAGAGCCTCTGGCCCTTTGTTATATATAGAAGCAATGCCATTTCTTTACTTAGGCTATGATGGTTTTTTTCTTTTTGTTATTTTGTCACTTTCCCACTCTTCCAATACTACATGCAGCTCAGGGTAACCAGAGGCCAAATTTAAATGTAACTTTAAAATAATACTTTGTTCCATATTTTTTGGCCCTAGGCTTTTGAGGAGACATTCATATCTGAGTTCTGGTCCACTGTAGCAGGAAAGATTCTTTAGACAGATGGTGTATCTATTTTATGAATAGGGAAAAAGGCACTTTAGACCATTGAGGTATATGGCTTCTTATTCTAATGCACATAGATTACTAATAAATATTATAGAGAGAGTAAAATGCTAGTAAACCAAGGGAATATTAAGCATTAATCACTACATTCATTAGTACAGTCCTTAGCTGGAAATATGTGTACCTACTTTAATAATTGCTAGTAAACTATGCTTCATGGCAAGGGGAATTTATAGGCTTACTTCTTTTATACTTTGGGCTAGGCTACTTTAACAGAAGCAAAGAATAAATTTAACAATATATGATAAAAACAAATAGTTTCTAAACTTATGCAGGTTCTTTCTATCATAGGTAGAAAAAGGTGAGACTATCATTGATTTACAGAAAAAAAGACAGTACACAGCATAATGCAAATATGTGTTTCTACTTAAAAACTAGTGCCTCTGCTCATTCTCAAAAAAGGAAGTAATATTTGAGCTTCTCAATAATATTCACCTAGATCTAGAGTAAGGAGAACAATGAATTTTCTTGAAGATGCTGCATGTATTCAAATTTTCAGTATTGGAAGTTATAATTATGGAAAATATGGTCATTGGATCCAGTCCAGTGGAAATATGCAGAAGAGGTGATAAGGACTTGGAACTAGGCCATTGACTGTGAGAGAGGAAGGAAAGGATGAACATGCTATGTTTTTAGAGAAGAACAGACAAGGCAGATTAATTAAAAGGTCAAGAAGGAGGGAAAATAGGAATTAATGTTTTAAAAGCTTGTCTGACTAAGAGAATGATGGTACCATTACCAGAAATATGGAAATAAGAACAGGGAGACTTTGGGAGAATGGATGTGGGAGGGAAGTAAGGAAGGGAAAAGAATATTTAAATTTGGATTTATACTTTTCTGAGGTACCTGAGATTTCCAAATGGAAATAGAAAGATGGTAAACTGAAAAATTTTGCCAGATACTTATTAGTGGGTTGGTCAGAAGGTCAAAGCTGGATCAGCATATACGTATGCATGTACATCAGTCATCCTCATAGAGGATAGAATTGAAGCTGTGAGAATGAGTAAGATCCCAAAGAGAAGACTCTATATAGAGATATGGCCAAAGACTGAACTTTGGAAACTGCCAGTCTTGAGTTAAGGAAGGATGCAAAAGAGGACAGAATTAGGTAAGTCAGAGATGGTGTAATTATGTAGATTCCAAGGGAAAAAAGGGCCTCAGGGAGGGTATGGTCAGTAATACATGGCAGAATGGATAAAAAGGTAAAAAAAAATTAATACAATTTTTTTATTAGGAAACCATTGGCTAATGTTGAGAATGTAGTTTCAATAGAGCAATGGAGGCAGAAACTGTATTGTAGATGACAGTCATTAAAAAGTGGAAAAAGCAGTTCTAGTCATTAGAAAAGTTTGACTATACAACGAGTAAACTAGGAAGGTAACTAGAAGGAGCAAAAAGGACAAGTGAAGCTTTTTTTTCAAATGAGTAGAAATCTGTGAATGTATGCAAAAATGTCAAGAAAGGGCCAATGGAAAGGGAGAGGTTAAAGGGGAAGAAGCAATAAACATTTATATAGCATCTACTATGTAGTCATTGGGCTTTACAAATATTATCTCATTTGATCCTCACAAAAACCCTGTCAGGTAGTTGCTGTTATTATCGACATTTTTTGATTGAAGAAACTGAGGCAAACAGAGGTTAAGTGACTTGCCCAGTGTCGCATAACTACTAAATGCCTGATGCAGAATTTGAACTCATATCTTTCTTACTCCAGGCCCAGCATCCTAGCCATTGTGCCACCTAGCTGACTAAAGATTCTAGAATGAGAGTAAAGGCACAACTGGAAGACTTGTCCTGGAAAGAAGATAGGGTACCTTTTCCTTTGATATAGAGAGGAAGAGGGAATGGGCATAGAGAAACACAGTGAAACATCGGAAGATGAGGGAATTCAAACCTGATAGTTTCTATCTTCTCAGTTGAAAGCAAGAAAAAGCTAAGAATGAGGGATAGGATCCAGTGCTTGAGTATAGTGGAAGATACTAAAGAAAACATAAATAGGAAGCAAGGGAGAAGGAAATAAAACAGTTAATTATATCTAAGGGAAGTGATATTTCTGAGAAGAATAAGGGGTCAGGTTAGAATCCATGCATCCACTGGGTTTTTTAGTTGTGAGGAAGAGAAGACTAGAACATTCTGGCCCTCTCCCATATTCCCCAAATCTTCTGAAAAGGAAATCATAGTTGTAATTCTTGACTAAGATATCAGCAATGGAATATTTACTCTGTGATGAATCAGTAGCCACAAAGGAAAGAGAAATTGTCATGTGGAAATAGCTAAAGATACTTATATATTAACTATCCAAAATAGCTCGGCAGCATTATCTCTAAACCAGGGCTTCTTAATCTATTTTTGTGTGTGTCATAGACCCCTTTGGCAGTCTGGTGAACTTACAAATCCTTTCTTAGAATGATTTAAAATTAAATGCAGAAAATAAAATACACAAGATTATGAAGGAGCCTATTACAATGAAATACATTTATTGAGATATGAAAAAAAAGTTTTTAGACCTCAGGTTAAGAACCCCTTTTCTAGAGCAAGATCTAGAAGGAAATATGAGATGTGTTTCAGGAAGTAAGAAGGAACATCCTATGCGCTACATGCAACATGATAGACCGTGTCAGACATCTCCATTGCATTCATTTTGGACTGGCCACTTTTATTTTTCATTGCCAATAGCTACATGAGCTTGGAAAATAGTTTTATTATTAATTGAAGATTTGGGGACTCTTATTAAACCACTTTAATTCTGCTTAAAATATTATGAGTTTTTCTTTTTCAAAGTTTTAAATTGTGTTGTTTCACAAGAGAAATGAGTTTCTAGCATAAGGTATGAGTGAGAATGCAATCTTGACTTTTCTAGTGAATATACTTAAAAAAGATTTCTGGAATAAGCTGAGATTTAAAAAAAAAGCAAAAATGAAAACATCAACCTCTTTTATTAGAAGTAAATTTTTACCAGACAATAAATTCTAGTCTAAGTCATCTGATCTCTCCAGGGCTCAGTTTCTTCATCAGTAAAATAAGGAAGTAGCCTTTCATGACTTTTTTGTTTGTTTATTTGTGTTTTAGACTAGGTCTCCTTATCTTGCTATGGCTAGAAGTGCAGCAAACACGGACAGGCCCAATCCAATTCCCTTACCAGTTGATTGGAAGGAGAATTTTGGCCTGTTCCTTTTCCAGTCTGGGCCAGTTCTCCACACCCATCCTTCCTTCCCCCCCCCTACCCCTTTAAGCAGTCTGGTAGCTTTTGTCTCCTAGGGGTTCACCTCCTTGGCTTCCCACAGACACTTGATTGGTTTAGCACACTGCATCTCAGAACTCTCAGATTTAGATCCACCAGCTTCAGTTCCCTGGTAGCAAAGAACTACCCCTTTCAGCCTGACTTCTAAAGCCTTTTTTTAGTTCTAGAATCCTATGACTTTGTGTCTTGTGTTTTGAGATCTCCCTAAGGGAACTACTGAGTGCCAATTGTCAGTTGACACAGGATGTACCTAACAGCTTCACACCAAGTAAATCCAATCCAAAGACTAAGAAAGGAGAGACAGCTTTAATCCTTTTCTTTAAAGATGGAATCTGTGAAAAGGAAACTGCTGATCAGGGAAAATACAGTCATACAGGTTCATAGGAAGGGAACTTTTAGATCTCCTAGCCAAACTCCCTTGTTTTATAGTTGAAGAAATTGAGGTTAAGTGAATTGCCAAAAGTCAACACAGGTAGTTAACAGTAGTGGATTATAGCTTTCTGGCTATAAATCCAGTGATTTTTACCACTATGGTATATTGTGCTCCATTATTGGAGCAGCCATACACTGTGTAACTATAATCACCCCCTCTCTCATTGCCATATGGAGCAAATCTGGGAGCAGTTCTGAAAAAGGCATGCAAATGAAGAGAAGTTATATATTTCTACATCACTGCAGATTTTCCTCTGTAAGTAGGAGAAAGGTACTGTTGTATAAGTTGTAACCACATTTCTAAAGAAATAGATTTTAACTCTGAGTGGAAACACAAAACTAAGCTATAAGCAAGCTCAGGAGATTTAATATTGAATAAATTAGGTGAGAAAAAGTAGTATGTTCCTATTTTTGAAGTTGGAAAGGGAAAAGAGAGCAAAGATTAGAATTCATAACAGATAAGGATACTAAGAAAGCAAATTATAACTTTAAATCTTATGCTAAATTTTGGGATCATTTTTAAAAATTTTTGTTTTTTAATAATATTTTATTTTCCCTCCAATTATATGTCAAGACAATTTTTAACATTTATTTCACAAGATTTTGAGCTCCAAATTTTTCTCCCTCCCTCCCTCCCCTCTTCCAAAATGACAGGAAATTTGATCAGGTTATACAGGTGTTATCATGTAAAACATATTTCCATATTCGTCCCAGTTGTGAAAGAACAGATCAAAAAAAAGAAAAAGAAGAAAAAAGGGAAAAATATGCTTTTATCTGCATTCAGCATCCATCAGTTCTTTATCTGGATGTGGATAGCACTTTCCTTCCTGAGACTTTTGTACTTGTCTTGGATTATCATGTGGCTGAGAAGAGCTGAGTCATTTGTAGTTGATCATCACATAGTGTTGCTGATACCGTGTGCAATGTTTTCCTGGTTCTGCTCATTTTACTTTGCATCAGTTCATACAAGTCTTTCCAGGTTTTTCTGAAATATGCCTGTTCATCATTTCTTATTGCACAATAGTATTCTATTATATTCATACACTACTCTTGTTCAGCCATTCCCCAATTGAAGGATATCCCCCCAATTTCCAATATTTTGTGTAGCGTCATTTAAAGTATTACTTGATATTACTCTATTTAGCTTTTCTAAATAAAGATTTCCATGTCTTCAGAATTGCTGTTGTTCAGTCATGTCCAATGCTTCATGACCCCATTCTGGGGTTTTCTTGGTAAAGATACTGGAGTGGTTTGCTATTTCTTTCTCTAGTTCATTTTACAGATGAGGAAACAGAGACAAACAGGGTGAAGTGACTTGCTCAGGTGGTAAGTGTCTGAGGCCAGATTTGAACACAGATTTAACTCCAGGCCTGGTGCTCTATCCACTAAGTCACCTAGCTGAAATGGATATTGTGTGGAAAAATCTCACCAGTATCCTAAATACAAAAATTAAGCAAATAACTTGTTTAGACCATAGACCAATAACTTAATCTTATTTGGAGAGCAGCTTACCCTTAAACCAGGCATGCAAGAGGAAATAATAAGCTTTTTTGAATACTGAGCAAAAATACAACTCTTATTTATTACAGAAACACTAATGGGCATGTGGTACGAGGCCTGGCAGAAACATTGACTTGGAAACTGTTGTAAGGCAAATTATATAAAGTGTCTCTTTCTCCACCAGGGTGCTTTAAAATGGAGATGTCAAAGGAATAGATATTGACATATATTCCTAAGGGCTTTAGCTGGTGTCTGCCAAGTCCTTAGAAATCCTTGGTGAAAGACATTCAGTGAATGACACAGTTTTATTAAAGCTGTTTTGTTCTCTTTGTTTCTTAAGGACTTGTTGATCTGCTCTTTGGGATAGGTTCTAAGGGTCCTTTTTCTGACATAAAGATATATACTCACTTTTCCCTGAACCTTTGGAAGGCTTCCTTAGTCCCATAAAATGAGATTTAGTTATAAGTAGGTCAAAGAAAAAAGATCTTTTTTTCAAAGTTTTGAAATAGGTTCATTTTTCTGAGAAAGAGGTAGCAGAGCATTATGTCTAGAGTGTCAGTCTAGTACTGAATGACCCATGCTGGAGGTGACACAATAATTGAGACATGGGGGTTTCAATAGGTACTTAATAATCACTATTATTATCCTTATTTTACAGATGAAAAAACTAAGGCTTATAGAGATAAAAATGACTTGCCCAGGGTCACACCTAGTAAGCATCTGAGAAAGAACTGGAACCTCAGTCTTCCTGACTCTTAAGCTTAGCATTGTATCCACTGTGCCATACTTCTTTTCAATACTCCAGTATTATTTGAATCTACCTCCTGCTGCTTAACCTGATCTCACTAAGCCAAATTGAGAGGAGCATTAGGAGAAAGAAAAGGGGATAGTTATAGGGACATAAATATAATGAGGTGACGTGGAAAAAGTTCAGTTTGAATAATTTCCATCTGAGTAAAATAGCAGTCATCCAGGTATAGTGGAAAGAGCAGTAGATTAGATATCAGAAACAGTTTTGAATTCTGGCTGGGAAATTTACCACTCACTCTAAGCCTCTCTTTCTTCATTCATAAAATGAGAGCAGTTGGACTAGGTGATTGCGAATAGCCCTTCAAAATGGAAATCTATCATTTGTTGTGAGTTGGGAGCAGGATAGAAGGACAATGTTGAAGACATGCCAAATGAGTTAATTTACATGTAATTAGCATTACATTCCTTATAAGTCTCTTCAGCAGCATAAGCAAGCCACTAATACATTATTTATTTATTTGTTTTTGGAAGTACTCTTTCACTGGATAAAACTTTTTTTCTAATATAAGAGAGACAATCTTTAGTCGGGCCTATGACTGAATGATCATATAATCTAGATGAGTGGAACTCAAATTAAGGAAGCTTTGGTGTGCTGGCAGATGTTTTTAGGGTTTTGGCTGTACAAATAGTTTGCCCACAAACACATTCAGACACTTGCCTTCCATCGAGTGATGTGGACAAAAGGATAGGGCTAAGAAGAGTATACTGATGACATTCGTTCATGTGGGAAGGATAAGTACAAATATGTGGGACTGATGAAATTGTTGGCAAGGCTAAAGATTTTTGAGAGCCCACTTGTGTATGAATATGAGCTCCTATGTTCATGAATTTGGTGTGATTGGAGCAGAGACAAACCCAGGAACTGGCTTTCCTCCTAGCCTAGGGAAAACAAGTACAGAAGGTACACATGGAGCATCATATAAAATGTAATCATGAACATGTACCTTCTATGCAGATTCAGTCCAACTCTTGGCCCTATGTACAATTCAATTAAATTCAATTGCCATGTATCAGAGGCAACACGTCCTTAAAGCAAAATCTAGACTCAGAATCAGGAAGACCTGGAATTGTGTTCTGCCTCAATGCCCCAGGAAATTGTCTAAAATTATAAATTATAAATTTATATCTGTATTGCTAGACGGAGCTTCCAACATCAATGAAAATACCAGGTTATATCTTTCTTCTTTCTCTCTTTCCCCATAGATAGGTGTCTTTATAATATATGCATATCACACATATTAATACACACATATATATTTATACAATTCATATATGTATATATTTATACATCTATATACACATACACAGTTTTCATATGTGTTTATATGTGTATATGTATGTGTGTGTATACATACACACACACACACACACACACACACACATATATATATATATATATATATATGCATGTGTGTATGTGTGTGGTGTGTGTAAACCATTATGCTAGGTGCTGGAGATATAAAGAAAAAAAAAAGAAGTTCCTATTCTCAAGAAGCTTCCATTCTATTGAGGTAATTAATTTCCTAAATAAGGAGGCAGAATAAGAAAGAGAAGTTGTTTCATGAATGGTTATGTTATTGCTACTCTAGTGTGTTCTAAGCAAGTCTCTTAAAATTTTAAAGGTATAACTCCTTATGGTTTAGAGTTTTAATTAAAAGTATCTTACAGAATTATTATGGATAGCAAAAGAAAAAAATAAAATCTCTTTAAAAAATTTAAGGAGGAAGAAGGACGAAAAAAGGAAAAAAAAATACACGACCATATTGTATATCACATTGTATGGCAAATTGTGCATAGTAGATGTGCAGTTTCATGTGTAGTCATCTTTTTATTGTACTATATTATGGAAATGCTTGTTTTGTTCCATAAATTAAAAAAAAAGAACATTGATGACCAGAAGGCACGGTCTCACTATCATTGTAATGATTAAACTTACCAATATAAACTTAGATGGTTAGATAGGAAAGCATGCTTCTCTTCCTATGGAATGTCAAGGATTAGTATACTTTAAATTTCTACTCCATTTCAGTTTATATACTGAATAGAGCTATTTTTGATTAACTATTCTTCTAGTAGTTAATAAAACTTAATCCTTAAGAAAAAATCACCAAACTTTAATGTCCTACAGATATATTATTTTTAAGAAATGCTTCCATTATATTAATCTTTTTTTCATAGTTTGGTCAATAAAACAAGGATCCCTTAGGTGTTCTGGATATTGGTAAATATATACCAGAGTGTTGAAATAATATTTAACCTGATCATAAAAATATTTTTGAAAGTATTCATAAACTACTTAAAAGAAACTACAATATTCTGCTGGTAGGAGGCAAGGATAAATAAAACAAAAGAAAATGAACTAATGAACTCTGAATCTTTGTCTCCTTTTCTTTTTCCTTTTAATAAGTAAGAACTCATCTTCTGTAACACACTGTTTCCATGATTCTTATAACAGACAGCTAGGTGGCTCAGTGGACAGTGTTAGACCTGGAGTAAGAAAGACTTGAGTTCAAATCCAGCTTCAAAGACTTCGTAGCTGTGTAACTCTGGGCAAGTATCTTCTTTAGTTTCCACATCTGCAAAATGGGGGTGATAATAACACTTTCCTCTCAGGGTTTTTGTGAAGATCAATTCGAATAACCTACAGAGAATGCTTTGAAAACCTTAAAGAGCTTTCTAAATGCTGGCTATAATAATTACAGGGTAGCTAGGTGGCACAGTGAACAAAGAACTGGACTTGGAATCAGGAAAACTCATCTTCATGAGTTCAAATCCAGCCTCAGACACTGACTAGCTGTGTGACCTTGGGCAAGTTACTCAACCTTATTTACCTCAGTTCCTCATCTGTAAAATGAGCTGGAGAAGGAAATGGAAAACCATTCTACACTCTTTGCCAAGAAAAACCCAAATGGGGTCATGAAGAATTGGACACTACTAAAAAAAATGAAGAACAACATAATAACTATTATGATAGCAGGCACCTTTTCTAAAAGAGATAACATTGGATCTTGTCAGTTCATTCCCCTCCCTACTTTTGTCTGCTCCAAATCCTCCCCTCAATTATTGTCTAGTCTTTGATGATTATATAATACACTGGATACTGAATTGAGTCATAAATCTGTGTTTTGATTTTTAAAATCCAGCTAATTGTAACATTTGAAGGCTTCAATTTAATATTGGAAGCCATTTCAGCCTCTTTATGATAACCATATGCAAGTAATAGCCTTGGGGAGTGAAAGGCATCTCAACATTTATGCAGTGGTTCAAAGGTGGTCTCTATGTGCTTGGATACACTCATTATATAAGTCAAGGGCTTAATTTCCTTTTCCATATCCAGCAGTTCTATTATGAAAGTTGCTACAGGGTAATGTTCCTTAAGATGTACTAGTTTCCCAGAAAGAAATCCAACCTCACAAGTTGATATGGTCATGGCCAACAATAATTAATAAATGATCCATGGTCACAATTATCAGCCCCGACCCCTTCTCCAACCCTTCACTCTTTCCTAAGCCTTCCTTCAATTGCTGTGTCTCACTTATGCGTGATTCACAAGAGTCAGATTTGCTGTCCTATAAATAACGTCAGTGTCCAGTTAGTAGAGACAGAAGTATATTCCAGTTTAGTTGCAGTCTTATCAAATGATGGTTTCTTTTTGAAAGAGCTTGTTTTGATATATAATATAAACATTACAGAATTAATTTAATTGTAGTTATTTCTCTGGATTTGGAAGGCAGTATTTATTAATGCATTTTTGCTTACTAACTGTGACTCTAGGCAAGTCACTGAACTTCTGCAGGATTCAACTATAATTGAATCTATGATTTCTCAACTATAAAATAAAATTCACTATCAACTATAAAATTTTATAGTTTCCTTGACAAAAAATGGGTTGTCAGACTAGATTCACCTTCAAGGTCTTTTTCAACTCAAAACTGATGATATTTATACTATTTGTGTATATTTACTCGGCAGTTCTATTTTTGTGTCTGTTTTTCTTTAGTATTACAAAAAACCCCAAAAAACCTGATAATGATACAGGCCAAACAAGGTAAAGCGTGATCTCTCCATACCTTAGAAACTAGTTTTCATGAGCTGCCAAAAATAGTTGAGCCCACGGTCTCCTTCTTCCTGGTATTGATCCTTCCTAAACATATCTAGGATGGTTCTTATACAATAGACACAAACTCTATTGCTAGGCCTATATAAAACACTTTGAAAGTATGACCAGACCAACTACATCTTGTACTGTTCTAGCACAGATTTCAAGAACTAAGGGTCATTTTCATTTCATGATGAGGCTTTAGAGTAGGACATTATTGGTGGGGTTCCTAATGGAAAGGGGAGAGAATTTATGACAGCAATAGATATATAAGAAAGGATAGACACACATATATATGTGTGTGAATTCAATAATTATAATTTACTATCTTTCCCACAATACATTTGCTATTCTGTTTCATTTTATTTATTTCCTTTCATTTTACCAATACATAATATGCTGTGAGAAGGCATTGGGGAATATACAAGGTTTAGATGAGATGTGCTTCCTGCCATGGAACTGACTTATAAATTATTGTTACTATTTGCTTCATTTAAAAGTCCAGCTTCCCAGGTATGTTTAACTTACATACTTACGTGAAATGCCAGTACTACTAAACAAATATTTTCATAGGTTGACTTGTTGGCCAGACCTTCTGTACTACTCAAATTTGCCTGGTAATTTCTCAACCATCTGGTTGGACTCAGGTGTAGTCAAGAATAAATCAAAAATATTTTATTGATATTTTACTTTATATTAACTCCACAAACATTTTTTAAGCAATTGCTGTGTGGAAACTATTGTGCTAAGTGTTAGAGACACAAAAAAAAGTATGAAAATTAGTCTTGCTGTCAATGAACTTATCATTTGCTGAGAAGAAGAATATATGATAATTTGACTCAAATTTTAAAAATCAATGAAAGAGATTTTTTAAGTTTTTTATTGTTTTTATTCACTTATTTATGCATTTATGAATTTATTTATGTATTTGTTTATTTTCAGGGAAGGCATTAGCAACTGTGACATATTAAGAAAGGCCTCATGAAGAAAGTGGCAACTGAATTGATTTCTGAAGGAAACTGATGATTACAACAAATAGAAGTGAAGGATTGCATTCTAACTTCATATTTGTGATAGATTTTGTATTTCTTGCCTTTTCAATGGAAGGGGAAGGAGTGGGGAAAGAGAGAGAATCTGAAATTGAAAACAAAATAAAATTCATTTTTTAAAAGGAAAGATTGCATTCTGAGCATAGGGAAAGCCCATACAAAGGCCCAGAGGCAAAGGATAGAATGCTCCTTATAGGGAGTAGTTTTAAGTAGCTCAGTTTGAGTGAATGTAAAGTATGGAAAGGGGGAATAATGAGAAATCAGTCATTTAGAACTGCCTTGTCAATTATTTTCCAAAATCATCATGTTCTGGCCATCTGACAATAGATCAGTGATTTTGGTAGATTCACTGTGACATGAAGAAAATAATGAGCTTGAACTTAGGTAGATCTGGACTGGATTCCCAGTTTTGACAGTGACTATTTGTATAATTCTGGGCAAATCTGTCCACCTTTCTCTCTCTGCCTTATTTAACTTGTCTGTAAAATAGGAATAATGATACTTTACTATCTATTTCACAAAGTTGTGACAAAAGTGCTTTGTAAACCTTAAAGTGTTATTAAAATTAGGACCTATTTTTCATTTTATTTCATTCAAAAATGTATTTTTATCATGCTAAATGCTATCATTTCTTTAATCTTATAACAAAAATGTCTCTTGCAAATCTTATGAACATGGGCAGGTCAATTTATTGTGTTAGGTCTCAGTGGCAAGGAGACTTAGTGTCAGAGACCCTTATAATGTTTTGAGCTATAAAGTAACCGAGAAGCTAAGACCCTTATTTGGTAAATAAGGGGAAAAAATCAGCTTTCCAAGTTATTTAGAGAGGTGGCAAAGAATTGTCCAAGATCATCTCATCTATAAAATGAAGAGATTTGACTAGATTGAAGGTCCTTAACCTTGGGATCCATGATCTTGTTTTTTTAAAACACTTTGACCATTGTCATCATACATGTTTTTAAAAATAATATCTTGAGAAGGTGTCAATCAACTTAATCAGATTGCCAAAAGTGTCCATGACCCCAAAAGGATGGAGAACCTTTGCACTTGATGACCTCTGAGGTCCTTTCCAGCTTCAATATTCTAAGTTTTTTACATCTAGTGGTATTTTCTTGACAATCAGTCTTACTTCTGTGTGTGAACTTCTGTTCTCTAAGGAGCAAAATCTTATTCGGCCACACACTTTATTCTTCATGAATGTGAATTAAGTACAAGTCTAAATGATATTCTGAGAGGAAAGGGTATCTCTTTGTAATATACTAGTGGTGGAAGAATCTCTTTGGCATTGCATGTGAACATTGCCTGAAATTGCTTTCAGAAAAATCACAGGTTTAAACCTGGAAGGAAACTCAGAGGTGGGGAAGTGAATAAGCATTTATGTAATGCCTAGAATGTACCAGACTCTGTGCTAAGTGTTTTTACAGATATTATCTCATTTGATCCTCACAACAATCCTATATTATCTCTATTTTACAGTTGAGGAAATGGAAGCAAACAGAGGTTAAATGACTTGCCCAGGGTCAAACATTTAGTATCTGAGGCCAGATTTTTAACTCAAGTCTTCCTAACTCTAGGTTCTAGCACTCTATCCACTGCACTGCCAACTGCCTCATTGTACTACCAGCTTTCTCATCTAGTTCACCCTGCCCTCCTCCTCCAATTTTACAGCTGAGAAAACTAGGTATCTGGGGGTTAAATGACTATAAGTAGAAAATAGGAGAATCATGATTTGAACCCAAGTCCACTGATTCCAAATCCAGAACTCTTTTTACTATATCATGCTATCTCCTTCTCTTTACTATTATGAATTGACACTTGGAAGCTAGCTTGGTGTTAGCGATCGAAAGGGATCAGTATCCTTAGCTATACACGATTCTCTCTCCCCTTATATTTCCCTAGTCAGCTCTGTTTCTATTAGCTTTGAGCATTTTACTTAATCAGCCATTGCCAAAACCATGCCTGATGTTTCAGAACTGTCCAGTTCTCCTCTCTGTTTCACTGTCTCTGTCTGTCTGTCTGTCTGTCTCTGTCTCTGTCTCTCCTCTCCTCTCTTCCCCTACCCTCTCCTCCTCCTCCTCCTTCTTCTCCTCCTCCTTCTTCTTCTCCTTCTCTTTCTTCTTCTTCTTCTTCTTCTTCTTCTTCTTCTTCTTCTTCTTCTTCTTCTTCTTTTCTTCTTCTTCTCCTCCTTCTTCTCTGTCTCTGTCTCTCTGTCTCTCTCTGTCTCTCTCTCTCTCTCTCTCTCTCTCTCTCTCTCTCTCTCTCTCTCTCTCTCTCTCTCTCAGGATGGACAATTAATCCTGAGATAAAGTTGGAACTCTGCAATAATAACTTTTACTAGAATCCCAGGAGAAAGGAAAACAAAATTTAAAAAAGAAACACAGAAATGGATGAGTCTACAATTCACAGATCTTTTTCACTAATATCCAGGCATAGACTGGCTTGGGTGGCATGATTTTGATCAACCAATGACCATGTATTAAGTGCTTACTACATGTCAGGCACCATGCTCAATTATGGGAATACGAAGAAAGGCAAAGATCAGCCCTTTCTCATGGTTTCAACCTATATGGAGGATATGTCCCTGGAAACTGCTTCCCAATCTCTTGCTCCTCCTTTGGTCTTCTTTTTGGAGGGCAAGTTTTGGAGTGGAAGCCATAGTTCACTTATGTAGGAGCACAGTGGTGGTAGTCAGTTTGGATAAATGAATCTTCACATTTCTCTAAGTATACATAGAGATGACATTTACCATAAGATCACAGGACTTAGAACTAAAAGTTACTGACTGAGGCCTTCTGACTCTCTCTATCCAGGTGAAGGGTAAAGACTTAGCTAAAGGCTACAAATGGTAAGACCAACTTGCATATCTGTGGATTCTCATTTCCACTAAATGTCTGGCTCACCTCCCTTTCAGATCATATGCATCTTTCTTGATGTCTTTGACAGTACTTATCATATGTAAATCACTAAATGAATGGTGTAGCCTATTTCTAGTTATAATCCTTGTTTTCCTTTGCCCTTTGGGTCACCTGTAATTCCAGTTCTTCCAAGACCATGCCATTCCATGATCTGCTTCCATTTAACATCACTTGGAGAATATTGGTATGATATAAAGAGGTTTTTTTTTTCCCTTTTGGCCATCTTGCCTCCACACAAGATACAAAAGAGCAGCTACCATCTAATTAATACATCATAACACAAAAATCTCAACACTAACTCAAGCTTTTGGCACATAAGCAAACCTAACCCCATTGCACTGAGCTCATGTAACACACACCATGCTGACTAAGACAACCATAAAAACCAAAGCAATAAAATAGCTCCTAATCTTTGAAGGGAGCTGATAAACCACAGGGGGGGGGGGAAAGGAGTTTTGCTCACAGCTGTACCATAGAGTCCTCTGAGCTTAGAATTTAGGGGTTAATCTTTTACAGGTGACTCTCACTCTGATTTGAATTACAAAGGCAAATGGTTGGCCTCTGTCTAAAGATTCTGTTCAACACATCAGAATCCAGTTGCTAATCCCTCATTGTTAATGTCTTTTTCTCCCTGATGATAAAAAGCAGAACGTCAAGTTTTCATTTTGAGTTGTGTTGAACTACTAACCAGAGGCTTTAGAAGAGAGGTTTAAGTATGGAGACCATCCTTGTCTGTTCCTTGTTCAGCTACTTGAATGAAGAAAGATCTTTCTCCAAAGTCTGCTAGATTGTGGAATACACACACACACACACACACACACACACACACACACACACACACACATTACATGTACATTATACATACATACACACATATATATACATATATATATATATATATACATATACACATATATGTATGTAAATGCATACACAGACATATACATGCTCCCAGGGGCCAATAATAATTATAATAATGAAAGTAATTTATATAGCGATTACTATGTTCTGGGCACTATGCTAAGTGCTTTACAATTATCTAATTTGAGCTTCACAAGAACCCTACAAGATAGGTGCTTATTATTATCTCCTTTTTACAGTTGAGGAAACTGAGGCAGACAAGGGTTAATTTGCCCAGGGTCATGCAACTAGTAAGTGTTTGAGGGAGGCCAGATATGAACTCAGGTCTTCCTGACTCTGGGTCCAGCACCCTATCCACGGTGTCACCTAGCACAAACAAATAAGGAGTCATTGGTTGCGTTTAAATTACAAATATTATACATCAGGTTCATTTGGAATAGCTTTGCTTGCACCCAAGTTTCTAAACGTCTCATTTCCAAGGCAAGACTTAAAATGTAGAAAAATATTGAGGGAATCCTTAGTGCACACATTACAATGTTTAAAATACAATAATATGGACTTCCTATTAAAATGAGATAAAGCACAGCCTCATGGCCTTCTTCATGGACACATGCCCTATTAGAATAAATTATTGGGATCATCTCATTATAACTTAAAGCCAGAAGTAGGTGGAATTTTCATTTATTCCCATTAAGGACTCTGAATCTTTGGAAGGAACTTGGCTTTTGCCCTCTCTATGATTTAGGATATTTCATGTGTATGTTCATTGATAAAAAGGAAGATAGAATTAAAGACTATGAATCAAAGGAGTCAGGGGAATGAAAGTGAATACTGTACTCTCAAAAGTCATTAACTGTCTCCTTGGCTTCTCCAGGCACTCTATGACCCAAATTGAGCCTCTATATTTCTTTCTTTGGGAGTGTATTTTCTAAATAGTGTTTACCTTTGCAGTGAAATTATTTACCAACACAAAGCTGAGTAGCAAACTCCTTATTAATCTACATGATCAAAAAAGGCATAATGAATTCAGATCAGTTTAAAATGTATTTATTGAGCTGTGGGTTTTGCACAGTGCTAGTTATTGAAGGAGATAAAAAGAAGTACAAGACACCTCAAGCTACTGATAATCTAATTGGAAACACAAGGTTTATCCATATGAGAAAATTAAAACCCAAGAGACAGCGTGAAATATGTGATAGAGTACAGGGTTTGGCTTGGAAACCTGAATTAGGCACTTACTAGGTGTATGAGTCTGGGCAGGTATGATACTGAGTCTCAATTTTCCTATCTGTAAAATGGGGAAAATAATAGCACACAGGTCACCCTGAAGATCAAACAAGATAACTTGAAAGTGCTTTGTAAACACCTTTCACTAAAACATATAATTTTTTCAAGTATCATATGTACACATCTGTGAGAAATTGTGCAACATAACAAATATAAATAAACGTCACATATTTTTACATGACAACAATCAAATATCATGAGAATGCATGGGTCTAGCACTACAAATCCCCACATCTGTAGTAGCATGGTATTCACTGACTATACCACTGAACACCTAGCAGGCCCTTAACACTTTCATTGGCACTATAGGGACTAGAAGGTTTGGTGGTTCACTTCAGGCTATAAGTGTTGTAGTTATTTGGTGCATTAAAGACTCAAAAAATCAAGGAACAATTTATGGATATAGTGGCACTTGGAGCAGGCCTTGAAGGATTTTTATGATTTGGATGGTCAGTGGAAAAAGGGAGGGGATTTCAGGTGAAAGAATAACATGTAAGTGGAAATGAATATACGTTGATGGGGAAATGAGGAGATCAATCTGATTAAGTATATGTTGATGGGGAGGGGGAGTTGTGGAAGCAGAGCCATGTGCTCTACCTTCTCTTTCTAAGTTGAAAAAGAAACAAGGTGTGACAAGAGGAAGACAGGGGGCAGCATGTGCCAGGCAGGTGAAATGCAACCATCCGCTTGACCACTGCCACTCTCAGAGCCCAGTGGAGATATCACAATAGCTCCATAAATGGTCTCTCTGGCCTGGCGCTACACCTATTATCAAGGGGAGCAATCCTTGTGGAGAGAAGCCTGCCACCTCCATACTCCCCACCCACTCCCTATCAACACCAACCATGGACTTGTAGATAAACTCTGTAGAAAAGCTATTATATGTTTTGCTGCTGCATTCTAAAGATTATGGAGTCTTTCTATCATATTGCCCTTGAAACCTCCTTTATGTACTGTCTCCCCAATTTTAATATGAGCTCCTTGAAAGTGAGGACTGTCTCAATTTTCTATATGCATCTCTCGCGCACATAGTATAGTACCATGAGCAAATTAAATATTTAATAATAATAGCTAGCATTTAATAATAATAATGCAAAGTTGGTTTGGTACCAAGTCTGCAAAGCATTTTATAAATGTAATGTTATTTGATCCTTGCAATCTCTTAATAGCATTCAATTACAGATAGAATTCAATTACACTAATATCTATTCTAAGTAGTAAGAGTTCTACAGGACTTGGAGCAGGATTGGTGGCAGGGATGAAGTTGAAAAAAATGAAGGGAATGGGATGATTGATTCATGAGGTGAGAATAAAGGAATGAAATATGAAAGTTTTGGTTAAGCCATGATGGAAGAGCAGTCATAAATAATATGGTTAGAAAGAGCCATTATGAAGGATGTGATGGAATTATTTGTCTTAGCCTCAGGGAGCAAAACTGGCAAAAATGAGATGAAACACAGAAAAAACTCAAATGGAAGTGGCCATAATGGTGAGATTGAATCTCTAAGGGAAGAGCTATGAGCATTCTTACTTGGAAAGATTTAACCCCAAATAAGACCAAATGGGAGAAAGAAAAATTACTTGCTAGTCAAGGGCTCACCTGAATGACCAATTAGATGTGTTTTTCCACCACTCTAATTTGTCTGAGGAGCGTTGGAAGGATATTACTAGCAAGACTCTATTTGCAGGCACAAACCTGGTATGCCTCTGCTGGGCAGCTGTTGTGGTAATGAAGCTGTTTCTATTGAATGGAATCCAATGCCATTGATTCCAAGAGCTTGAAAACCACTTAAGGAATGGCTTAAAAATAATATTGAGTGCTTGTAAACATAGGAAGAATTTGGGCCACAATTACATAGATTTCCACCCATGCTATTCAGTGGTATATATTTTCAGGTGGCATTTACTGAGAAAAAAATACTATTTTATGGTTTGTATGGGTGAGGAAGGAGAGATTGAGGTAGCTATTACACTTCTGTTTTTCCCTGAAGACGTTCCAAAAAACCAAAATGGCTTGTGCATTAAAAGATGCTCATGTTTCATGCAACAGTGAGACTTGATGACTTGTGAGGTCCCTTCTAACTCTGAGAGCATCTGATCCTTCAGGATTCTATAGTCAGGTAGTATGGTGAGAACCACATTGCCATTGGGATATGCTCCTCAGAACCTGGTGGAGTGTAATCAGAAAGATGAGGAGAAGAAGGTAAGATCAATTTCTTATTATTTGTCTTTGACTTCTCCAAATGTCTTCTAGATCTTTAGGAATCCATATGTTGGTCCTAGGCTAATTAGAGGGCAAGAGAGGAAAGAACACTTTCCATTCATCCAATCTGTCAGCAGGCTTATAGGTGAATATTGCTGCAGGGGTAAAGAGACTGTTTTAAGATTTGAAACACTTCATAGATTTATTTAAAAAAAAAACTTCTTTTATAGCACATTTAAATAACCAACCCATTAAACTTCAGTGTACTGAGGTTAGTGAAGAGATCATCCTGACTTATTTAGGGATTAGCCATGTGTCCCACATTCTCAAACTGCTCATCCAGATCTTCTAACACTATCCTAATCACCTTGCCCAATTCATCAAACATTTCTTAAATGTCTACTATATGTAAGACACTATGCTGGATATTGAGGCTACAAAGACAAAGATGAAACAGCCCAGACACTAGCTTTGTGACCCTGGGCAAGTCACTGAACCCCATTTGTCTCAATTTCTTCATCTGTAAAATGAGCTGGGGAAGGAAATGGCAAACCACTACATTAATGCCAAATGGAATCAGGAAGAGTTGGACGTGACTGAAACAGCTGAACAATAAGAACTTCTATGTGCCAGGTACTGTGCTAAGTGCTTTACAGTTATTATCACATTGATTCTCACAACAAGTCTCTGAGGTAAGTGTTTGTATTATCCCCATTTTACAGTTGAGCAAACTAAGATAGACAAAGGTTAAGTGACTAAACCAGGTTCACGCAACTATTAAGTATCTGAGGCTAGATTTGAACTGAGGTCTTCCTGACTCCAGACTCAGAGCTCTATCCACTATGCCACCCTGGTGTTGAGAACTGTATTATGGCTTCTTCTTCTTCTTCTTCTTCTTCTTCTTCTTCTTCTTCTTCTTCTTCTTCTTCTTCTTCTTTGGAAATCATCGATCTTTAAGTTACATTTATATTCAATAGTGTTTATAGAGAAAGGCATGTGAAAAATGCCTCTTTGGGGTCTCCTCCTACCTGGAAAGTATCCTTAGAAATATGGAGGATGTGTGTCTCCTTTTTCACTTTCTCCACTCTCGCTCTTCTTGTGCTCCTATTTGCCACTGCAGAGGAGAGAAGGTAAAAGACCTTTGTTCAAGTCTTGACTTACTTTGGAGGCCTCAGCTTCCACACATGTAAAATGAAGGGATTAGATGAACCCTAACATCCCTTCTATTTCTAAAAATCCTGTGATGTTTGAGCAGGAACAATCTATCTCAATTGGCGTTTATTTGTACAATTTTAATTCTTTTTTCATTTTTTTTGGGGGGGCTAGGCAATGGGATTAAGTGACTTGCCCAGGGTCACACAGCTCGTAAGTGTTATGTGTCTGAGGCTGGATTTGAACTCAGGTCCTCCTGAATCCAGGGCTGGTGCTCTATCCACTGTGCCACCTATCTGCCCCTCCTGTTTTAATTCTTACCAAATAGAAGTGAATTGGGCTCTGAGGAGTTTGCTGTTCTCCATCATTTACATATATGTGAATTAAAAATTCTTTATAAAATTCTTACTATATGCCAGGCATGATAGGGATCTAAATGGAAAAGTGATACTGATCTTGCTCTCAATTCAAATTCTAAGTTAGAGAGAAAACATGTTTTAAAGGGTTTAGTCTCAACATAGATGGAAGCACCTGGTGGTCCTAAGAGTTTAGCTGTAGGGTGGATGGCAAGATCCAGGGGTCCAGAGAGTTCCTTGGCAGATCAGCTGTCAACCGTTAAGGGTCTGGAGGGCATAGTGGCCAGGTAGATGTTAAGGTGCTTTCATCTTCCTTTATGAATGCTGATCTTTTCTGTGGGAGGGAATCAGAGGGTGTTAGAACCTATTTGTACTGGTGAGGGAGTTGATAAATTTTCGATGAATATGTGCACCTTACAAATGAGCAAATGTTACAAGTTAGGGTCTGACTTATTGTTTTGTTAATCGTCTAGGCTTAAGAAAGTGACAGAGAAAATGTTAAGAATGCAGATTACTTGAAAATGTGTGTGTATATATGTATGTGTATACATATATATGCATGTATATACTTATATGAATATACACAATTATCCTTCTGGAACACTGTTTGTTAAGTATTTGCCAGCACACCTCTAGAGGGAACCTGTATTTCCCTATATTGGAAGGCAGTTTGGGAGGCAGGGTTCAGCAATGTACAATGCCTACTTCTGAGTGCACCTGCTGGATATAGATTTAATAGGAAATGCTTTCTAAGTAAGTAATTTAGTGTTAACATAGTGGACACACCAAAAAATAAAAGAGAACTCACATACGAAACTTAGGCATCTGAAATAAAATTAAATGGGATAAAATTTCAGTATTCAGCAAATTGACTTTTGCTCTCATGTTCAAATGTAAAAATGTGGCTGTGGATGGTCTTCCTGGGGCACTTTCAAATGAAGGGCACATTACACCAGGTCTGTGGTGTCTCTGCCTTTGAGTCCTCTGCTGTTCCCACAAGTATAAATATCAACAGCTGATTTGCAGGTCCAGAAAGTATACAACTGACCAATCTGGTCCTTTCTTATGTACAAAAGAATTAGTAGTTTCTTCTTGTGCAGGCTATGAAGTTTCTAATGTTTTTTCTTTGCTTTTTGATCTATGCCACATGAAGCTCAAAGAATCAGAGGCTACGATTAAGATTAATATTAAAGCCGTTATTTGTTTTCAAAGTTGTTAGGTCTGATTCTTTAAGGAGATATTCTTATCTTGCTACTGTCATGAGACCATAGAGAGATTACTCCAGGATAGCTGACCTGTTTATGACCTCTGACTTTTCTAGTCAGGACAAGTCCTTTAGTCTTAGGAATTAAAGGTGAACAATTAAAAAAAAAGTTGGATAATTTTAATAGAAGTAAAATATCTATCATGTATCAATATATTTGCATACCTAAGCTATATTTATCTAAGCTATGTTTATCTACATCATTCATATCTACCTACATCTACATCTATATCAACTTCTTTCTCTTAATATCATCTGTATCTATATCTATCTCAGAAGACTCTGTGTGTGTGTGTGTGTGTGTATATATACACACACACACACACACAAAATACACATACACATATATACACATATATGTTTATTTACATAGGCACACACATATATGCTATATATAGATACACACATTTGTGTGTGTGTATGTACATTCATATTTCCAACAGTGACTTCAAGGAATGGGTTGTGGGAAAGCACTGATATCCTTTCTGATATTAGACTGAAAAATTCGATATTCTTTAGCCTCTCTTAGCAGCCATTTATATATTCATCCAACCTCTTTTTAAATCCATTTAAATTTTCAAAAATATCACCTTTTGAGTAGCATCATGCTTTCTTTTGATTCGGTTTTTTCCAGGTTGGAAAGTTAGACCATGTACACGACAGATATGCCATAGAAGTGATATTTATCAATAAAGACTTTTGATGGCTTTGGTTTTGAAATGGCCTTGGTGTTTGAATGGAGGTATACGTCATGGTTTAAACCATATATTAGCCTATACAACCTCATAGGGTTATTGTGAGAAAGATTTTTGTAAACCTTAAAATGTTTTTTGAATATTAGTCATTATCATCATCAATATTCTTACTTTCACAAATCATAGAATTTTGACAATTCCACTGAATTAAACAAACATTTATCAGGGTGAAAAGTAAATAAGATAACATGTATAAACAGCTTTGCAAACTTTAAAGCACAAATTAAATGCTAAGTTATTATTTATTAAGTGTCTATTATGTGAAAGAATTGATGCTAGGTACTGGGATTAAAAAAAAATTAAACAGTGGGGGAAAGGCCATAAACATGCAAAAACAATTAAATATAAAGCGTAGTGATAGAGGCTGAATCTATAATTTCCTTGGTGTAGTGAATTCCCAGGTGAGTAAATTCTCTCTTACTACATGCACCAAGTCTTTTTACCTCCAGTTGTCCTAGCCATTCCTTATAAAACAGACTTTCCAATCACTTCATCATCCAGAGGAATCCAATATGTCAGTGTCCTTCTAAAAGTGAGAGAAGAAACTATTTTTGTACAAGGGACTATACCTTTATACTTCGTGTAGTGGTTTGCACATAGTTACTGCTTAATAAATCTTTATTTAGCCATTCACAAAGTGGGAAAAGACAAATTATGAAAGCAACAATTTTGAAAATCTTGACATGAATACATGATGAAATTCTATAATGATTGGTAAATATAATAACTGATGATAACATAGGAAGGAAGACATGATTTCTGGGAGCCAGCAGCAGTCATTTGGGACAAGTTATATCAAATCAATTGAAAATTTTTTTAGGTGGGGTTAATGTTAGTAACCTAGTAGATTTAAGGGAATACCATCGAGGTAATATATTTTGACATCAGCAATGTTTCTCATGACATAATAAAAAAATTTTTTAATTGCCTAGATTAGAATACATATTGATAGGCGGATGGAGTTGAACTACTCTACATAAAATGTGTGATAAATAAATCAATTTCAAATTGGAGGGTGTTTCATTCAACCCCATTTTATTGCTGACTTAGATAAAGCATGGAAGACAGATTTAATCAAATAAACCTTTATTGAACACCTTATACGTGCAAGACAATACATAAAGATGACAGAATCAGTATTAAAATGATCTTTTAAAGTTGAACTCATCATTCCAGGTAAAAATGATAAATTTTCTAAAGAGCATCACAAAGTCCTACATTTAGAATAATAAAATTAATTGCATAAAGATCTTACAGTGCCATTTCACAAACACATTGTGAAACGAAAGTGTGATCTGGCTCCTAAATAGTTAATGTAAATTTAATCGGTATTATTAGAAATACAATGGCACTAAGAATAAGAATAATAACTACAATTTATGTAGTGCTTACTATGTGCTGGGCACCGCATTAAGTACTTTATTTAAACTCATTTTGTAACATTGAGAGTGAGGGAAGTGATTGCTTCACTGTTTGTTTGTATTAATCAAAAGACATCTAAAGTATAGTGCTCATCTCTGGGTACCCTCTATTAAAAAGAATTTGACAAAATAAAATGTATACAGAAGAGGGTAACCAAATGATGGAAGTCTGAAAATAATGCCTTGTGAAGAGCGACAGAGAACTAGGGATATTTGGCTAAGAAAAGCCAATAGGAAGGAAGTGATTGGTTGGTGTTATTGTTCAGTTATTCAGTCATGTTGAACTCTGTGTGACCCCACCTTTAGACAATAGCACACCAGCACTTCTACTGTATACTATCTCCTGAAGTCTGTCCAAGTTCATGTGTGTTGTTTCCATGACACTGTCTATCCATCTCATTCTCTGCTGTTCCCTTTTCCTTTTGTTTTCAATCTTTCCCAACATCAGAGTCTTTTTCAATGACTCGCATGTTCTCATTATGTGGCCAAAGTATTACCCTTCAGCTTTAGTACTTGGCCTTCCAGTGAATAGCATGAATTAATTTCTTCAAGTATTGACTGATTTGATCTCCTTGCTATCCAGGAGATTCTCAAAAGTCTTCACCAGCTCCACAATTTGAAAAAGTTGATTCTGTGGTTCTCAGCTTTCCTTATGGTTCAATTCTCACAGCCATACATTGCTACTGGAAAAAACCATAGCTTTAACTGCATGGACCTTTATTTTCAAGCTGATGTCTCTACTGTTTAGTATCTTGTCCAGATTTGCCATAGCTTTCCTTTCAAGGATCAAGTGTCTCTTCATTTCATGGATTCAGTCCCAATTTGTAGTGATCTTTGAGCCCAAGAATATGAAATCTGACACTGCTTTCATTCCTTCTTCTTCTATTTGCCAGGAAGTGATGGGACCAGTTGCCAAGATATTAGTTTTTTGATGTTAAGCTTCAAGCCAGCTTTTACACTCTCCTCACCATAACCAAGAGGCTTCTTTCCACCATCATATTGGTATCATCTGAATATCTGAGTTTCTCCCAACAACCTTAATTCTAGCTTTTGATTCATTCAGCTTTGCATTTCACATGATATTCTCTGCATATAAGTTAAATAAATGAGATGACAATATATAGCCTTATTGTATTCCTTTTTCAAGCTTAGATCAACCAGTTTTTCCATGTTTGGTTCTAACTGTTGCTTCTTGGCCCACATACAGGTTCCTTGGGGGACAAGTAAGATGATCTGGTACTCCCATTTCTTTGAGGACTTGGAACATTTTGATATGATCCACACATAAAAGATTTAGTGTAGTCAATGAAGCAAAAGTAGATATTTTTCAGGAACTTTCTTGTTTTCTCCTTAATCCAATGAATGTTGTCAATTTTGTCTCTAGTTCCTTTGCCTCTTAAAAAACCAGCCTGCTCTTCTGGTAATTCTAGGTTCACATATTGCTGAAGCCTAGGTTGCAGAATTTTAAGCATAACTTTGCTGGAGTGTTAAATTATCACAATTGTCCATAATTTCAGCATTCCTTGGCCTTACCCTGCTTTAGGATTGGGATGCAAATTGATCCAATCCAATGGCCACTATTGTGTTTTCCAAATTTGCTGCTGTAATGAATATTTGTTTCATTTTATACTCCAAAACCAAAATTGCCTGTTATTCTAATTATATTTTGATTTCCTACTTCAGTATTCCAATCCCATGTGATGAATGTGACATGTTTTGGGGGTGTTATTTCTAAAAGATGTTATAGGTCTTCATAGTACTTGAACTTCTTTGACATCAGTGGTTGGAGCACAGACTTGTATTGCTGTGATGTTGAATGGTTTACATTGGATTCAAACAGATATTTTGTCATTTTTGAGATTATTCCATGATACTGCTTTTCTTACCCTCACATTGACTACGTGGGCTACTCCATTTCTTTTATGTAATTCCAGCCCATAGTAGTATATGTAGTGATCACATGAATTAAATTCACCCTTTCTCATCCATTTAAGTTCACTGACATTCCAGATGTGAATGTTTAATATTTCTACCTTCTGTTTTACCACATCCAGCTTACCTTGGTTCATAGATCTTACATTCCAGGTTCTTATAAATATTGATATTGATAACATTGAACTTTCCTTCCATCACCAGATGCATCTGCAGCTGAGCTTTCTTCCAGCTTTGGCCCAGCCACTGTATTAGTAGTGGCACTACTTGTAGTTGTCCTCCACTCTTCCCAAGTAGCACATTGGATACCTTCCAACCTGAGGAGGGTGGTGGTTGGTAACTATCTTCATATACTTGAAAAGTTGTCATGAGGAAGAATAATTAACTACTCTGTTTAGCTTTACATTCAGAATTCATGAATGGTAATTATAAGGGGGAAGATTTCAGCTCAGTTCAAAGAAGGACTTTCTCATATTAGAGCTTTCAAACAATAAACTAGTCATCTTCTCAAAACAATGAGTACTCTATCACTGGGAGTGTCCAAGTAGAATTTAAATGTAGCAGGGGCAAGAAATATTTCATTGGAAATGACATTGGGTTAGCTAGCCCATAAGAAATCTTTCAAATCTAAATTCCATGATTACGTACAAAATGCAAAATTCTTATGCCTTCCTTCCTTCCTTCCTTCCTTCCTTCCTTCCTTCCTTCCTTCCTTCCTTCCTTCCTTCCTTCCTTCCTTCCTTCCTTCCTTCTTTCTTTTCTTCCTTCCTTCTTTCCTTCCATCTTCTCCTCGTTCTTCTTCCTCTCTCTTTTTCTCTCTTTTCTCTTCCTTCCCTTCTGTAAAGGCTTTTAAATTCTAATGGGAGGAAGATAAGTCAAAAAGAGAAACCATAAAACAGAAATGGGGAGACTACATGGTGGGCATGATTTGGAGCTGGTCACCTGGAAGTATGGTATATAACTGGTTCTAGACAAGACAAGGCTATGGTTCACATATCAGAATTAAAAGTATTTCCAGGGGTGGAGTCCAATATTCCTGTGGAGAGGAGATGTGAAGATGATGAATGAAAAGAGCTTGGATTCTCAAACTACAATGACCACCCATGTTTTTTAAGATAATAAGAATTTCTGAAATTAAAGTATACTCCACAAACATTAAGGAAAAAAAATCTCAATACAGCACACTGTCTCTGGAGACAGAAATAGTCTGCTGCTTTTGGCTAAGTTGAAAATAATCTTTTATGAGGTAAATATTTTGGCAAGAACACTATCTTTAAGATTCTCACACTTTTCCATTTCAATTTCTACAAAAATGAGATTAAAACTGAGCCAGAGCTATGTGAAAGGTTCTATGATATTACACCATGCAGTTGTTCCTAATTGTATCTTAATTGCCTAGCTTCAACTTCCTTCCTAGAATGTGGACTGGAAAGAGAAGGGAGTTCTAGAAAAAATAAGCGAGTTATCTTTCAGCTTGAGTACTAGCATTGTGCTAACAGCAAACCAGGATTGTAGTCCAAGTATTTTGATGTTCAAATGTTCATATACGAGCTTTCAATGTGCAATGCATAGCATTTGTGGACATTCTAACTATACAAAGGGGCAGGTAGAAATATCTTCTCATATCTCTTCTTTTGAGCTATATACATCCTTTACAATTCTACCACATTTGCTTTTGATTTTTTTATGTGGTCACAATTTTTATTTACATTGTTATAGTCATTATGTGTGTGTGTGTGTGTGTGTGTGTGTGTGTGTGTAGTTTTCTTCCTCATATATGATGTTATGTGATATGTATGATTACATATAATATTGTTTTCTTATCTCTGCTTAATTCACTCAGAATCAGTTCATGTAGATTATCAAATGCTTTCCTGTAATCATCACATTTTTTCATTTCCTACGGTAGAATAATATTCCACTTATTCATGCACCAAAATTTATTTAGCCACCCACCAATTAATGAATATTCAATTTTCCCTAATCTTTTGCTTTCACAAAATTGCTGCTACTAACATCTTAGTGTACAAAGGTACTTTCTTTTTATCTTTGGCTTCCTTTCATTTTAAACCCCAAGAAATATCTGTGTTGGTCAAGATGGTGGAGTAAAAGCAGCAACTTCCTTGAGCTCTCCCTGAAAACCCTTCCAAATACCTGAAAAAATGGCTCTAAACAAATTCTAGAGCAGCAGAACCCACAAAATGACAGAATGAGACAAATATCCAGACCAAGACAACCTGGATGCTTGATTGGAAACATCTGTTGAGCTAGGCTGGGGGAGGAGTACAGTTCAGCGTGGAACACGCAAACAAAAAAACAGGCCTCAGCAAATCTGAAGGAAGCATCAGGGGACTGAATAATGGAGAACTGTGGAAGTTTCCAGACTTCTCAATCCACAAATGCCAAAGACAACTTAGAAGGTCAGTAGGAAAGGTCTGTGGATTGCAGTGAGAAAGGAGCTCAGTCCCAGCCCCTGTCCTTGTTCAGCCCCAGGACAGCAGCTACTTCCAGAGCTCTCAGTCCACAGACTAAGGAAGAATTGAGTGGCTGATCAGAGGGGGATTGCATGGATCTCCTTGCCAGTGCTGAGACAGGATTCTCTTGCTTTGCCCATACTTGGCTCTGGGTCACAGTTCTGGGTGGCAGTAAACACCTCTCCCTTGATCATACCCCCTTGGAAGAATGGAAAATTTATAGGTCCCTAGAAGTATCTCTGGAAACAACTGCACAAAACCCCCCAAGCTTAGGACAGTTTCATTCTCCACACTGGAAGCAGACCTGTACCTTAACAAAGAGTTTAAAATTTCAGTAATTGTCTGGGAACATGAGCAAACTGTGCAAAAAAAGGTCACAGCATAGAATCTTTATTTGATGACAAAGAAGATCAAAACATACAACCAGAAGAAGACAACAAAGTCAAAGCTCCTACATCCAAAGTTTCCAAGAAAAATATGAATTGGTCCCAGGCCATGGAAGAGCTCAAAAAGGATTTTGAGAAACAAGTAAGAGAAGTAGAGGAAAAACTGGGAAGAGAAATGAGAGTGATGCAAGAAAATCATGAAAACCAAGTCAACAGCTTGCTAAAGGAGGCCCAAAAAAATACTGAAGAAAATAACCTTAAAAAATAGCCTAACCCAAATGGCAAAAGAGATCCAAAAAGCCAATGAGGGGAAGAATGCCTTCAAAAGCATAATTGGCCAAATGAAAAGAAAGTCTAAAAGCTCACTGAAGAAAATACTTTCTTAAAAATTAGAATAGAGCAAATGGAAGCTAATGACTTTATGAGAAATCAAGACATTGTAAAACAAAGCCAAAAGAATGAAAAAACCAGAAGACAATGTGAAATATCTCATTGGAACAATAACTGACCTGGAAAATAGATCTAGGAGAGATAATTTAAAAGTTATTGTACTACCTGAAAGCTGTGATCAAAAAAAGAGCCTAACCTAATTTCAAGGAATTATCAAAGAAAACTGCCCTGATATTAGAGAACCAGAGGGTAAAATAGAAATTGAACGAATCCATCAATCACCTCCTGAAAGAGATCTTCAAAGGAAAACCTCTATGAATATTGTAGCCAAATTCCAGAGTTCCCAGGTCAAGGAGAAGATATTGCAAGCAGCCAGAAGCAATTCAAGTATTGTGGAAACACAACCAGTATAACACAAGATTTAGCAGCTTCTATATTAAGGGACCAGAGTGCTTGGAATATGATTCTCTGGAGGGCAAAAGAGATTGGATTACAGCCAAGAATCACCTACTCGGCAAAACCGAGTATAATTCTTTGGGGGAAAAAATGGATATTCAGTGAAATAGAGGACTTTCAAGTATTCTTGATGAAAAGACCAGAGCTGAATAGAAGATTTGACTTTCTATTACAAGACTCGAGAGCATGAAAATGTAAACAGGAAAGAGAAATCATAAAGGACTTATTAAAGTAGAACTGTTTACATTTCTACATGGAAAGATGATATTTGTAACTTATGAGGCCTTTGTTATGATTAGGGTAGTTGGGGGGAAAATATATGTATGTATAGATGGATAGATAGATAGATAGATAGACAGGTAGACAGACAGATAAATAGAAGGCACCATGTGAGTTGAAGAGGTGATAGCTAAAAACTAAAATTAAGGAGTGAGAGAGGATTATACTGAGAGAAGGAGAAAGGGAGAGGAAGAATGAGGTAAATTATCTCAGATAAAACAGACAAGAAAAAGCTTTTACAGTGGAGGGTAAGTGGGGGAAGGTGAGAGGGAATGAGTGAATCTTATTCTCATTGGATTTGGTTTAAGAAGGGAATAGCATACACATTCAATTGGGTATGGAAATCTATCTCAAACTACAGGAAAATAGGGACAAGGGGATAAGAGAGTGGGGAATGATAGAGCGGATGGCATATTGGGGGTGGGGGTAATCAGAAGCAAACACTTCTGAGCAGGGAAATGGTCAAAAGAGAAAATAGAAGAAACGGGAGTGGGGTGGGATTGGATGTCACAATATGACTCCTATGAACGTGTTTTGCATGACTACACATGTATAACTGTGTCAAGTTGCTTGCCATCTCAGTGAGGCTTGGTGGGGAGAGAGGAAGGGAGAGAATTTGGAGCCCAAAGTTTTAAAAACAAATGCAACTGGGAAATAAGATATACAGGCAATGGGGTATAGAAATCTACCCTGCCCTACAGGACAATAGAAGGGGAAGGGGATAAGACAAGTGTGGGGGGGTGATAGAAGGGAGGGCAGATTAGGGGAAGGGGTGTTCAGAATGCATGCTGTCTTGGGGTGGGGGAGGGGAGAGGTGGGGAGAAAATTTGGAACTCAAAATCTTGTGGAGATGAATGTTGAAAACAAAAATAAATAAGTTAATCAATTAATCAAAAATAAAAAGTGAAAATAAAAAAAATATTTGGGTCAAAGCCTATGAATGTCTCAGTTACCTTGTCAAATTACTAATTGCTTTCCTGAAAGGGTGTACTGATTCAGAACCCCACCAACAATGCATTACTAATGTACCTGTTTTTTTCCTCATGATCCTTCCAAAATTGCTTACTATTATCTTTGGTAATCTTTGATAAATTTCAGGCTATGAGGTAAAACTTCAAGGCTGTTTTGATTTGTATTTCTCTCATTATTCGTGATTTGGAGCACTCTATCAAAAGTTTGCAATAGTTTGCAATTCCTCTACATATTGGGGAATGGCTTCTGGTCATATGTGCATATATATTTACACCTCCATAATCTGTTTAGTTCACATGTGTATATAGTTTATATATTGCATACCATACCTATATCATAATATATTTTCACCTTTGTCTGCTTTTGTTATCACATGAAATGCACAAATTTTGTGTAAAGCTTTTCAGTCGTAATTATGTATTTTATTTCT
Source organism: Phascolarctos cinereus (assembly GCF_003287225.1). Lineage (NCBI taxonomy): Eukaryota > Metazoa > Chordata > Mammalia > Diprotodontia > Phascolarctidae > Phascolarctos > Phascolarctos cinereus. The sequence goes on from NW_027555958.1 coordinate 80,509,435, forward strand.
TGTAATTTCCTCTCTTGTTTATTTAAGAATATATTTCCTACCCACATCTTTGAGAGGTGTATGATCTGCTTATTTAACAAGAATTTTATATTATGTTCTTAAAAAAGTAAGGTCATATATCCATTTCAAATGTATTGTGGAATATGGTATAAGATGCTAGTCTAAGTCTAACTTCTGCCAGATTGCTTTCCCATTTTTGCAGCAGTTTAAAAAAAATTCGAATAGCAAGTTCTGTCCTAAGTTATTCATGTTTTTTGCTTTATTGAATATTGAGTTATTGAGTTTCATTGTGTGAGATATTCCCTTGTCTAGTCTGTTTCATTGGTCTACCACTCTATTTTTAAGCTAGTAACTTAGAGTTTTTGGTGACTGCTACTTCATAACATAATTTGAAGTCTGGAAGTGCTATTCCCTCTTTGTCCTTACAACTTTTCATTATTTTCCTTGGCATTATAGAGCTTTTATTTTTCTGAATTAATGTTGTTATTATTTTATTGAATTGTATACAGTATTCCTTTGATAATTTTATTGATATAGCATTAAAAGTATAAGTTAACTTTGGCAATATTGTCTGGCTTATTATATTGCCATGGCCAAGCCACAAGCACTGAATATTCCTCCAGCTATTTAAGTTTTTCGTTATTTCTTTAAGAAGTACTTTATAACTGATACAAATCTTTGTGTGCTTTGGTAGATTTATCCCCGGATACTTGATGCATTTTGTCATTGTTTGGAATTGGATTTCCCTTTCTATTATTTCTATACATTTTTTAGTTTGTTTATTCCTTTTCCATTTTTAAATATTTCCTCTTTTGTTTTTATTTTAGGTTTATTTGTAGGTTCTCTATTTTTAAATGCATATTCAATTCATTAGCCCTCTCTTTTTTCTATTTTGTTATTTTATGTTGTAGAGGTGTGATTTTTCTTCAAAAGACTGCTTTAACTGTATTCCAGAAATGTTGACATTTTTATCATCATTTTCTTTCATGTATTTATTGTTTCTCTAATTTGTTCTTTGACCCACTAATTATGTAGAATTTCTTTGCTAAATATCCATTTGTTTCTGTTTGCTGTGTGACTTCAGCTGTCCCTGAACTATTATTTTTATTGGCTTATGGGCTATAAAGGATGCATTTACTATTTCTTTCCCTTTTCATTTATTTGCAGTAATTTTACTATTCCCATTTTTATAACTCCAGATATCTTTTAGCTCTAATTTCTCTGGCAAATTGTTCAATTCCAGATCTTCTGTTTTGTTTATTTTTCTGTTAGATTTATTGAAAAAAAGAACTAAGAGAGAGACACTGAAATTTCCTTTAACTATTATATTATTGTCTATGTCTTCTTGTAGTTGAGTTAATTTTTCCTTTATGAGTTAAAATACTAAGGCATTTGGAACAAATAAGTATAATATTTAAAATTTTCTATAGTTTTTTAATGAAATGTAATTTTTTATTTATTCTTTTTAGAATTTTTTTTCCTAATAATGTGATGTAGCTCCTGCTTTTATGGATTTACCTGATAAATGAAGACTTTTTCCTAGCTCCAATATTTTATTTATATCTTTTTATATTGATAGAAATCACTATTATGTGATTATACTGACTATTAATTTGTGACGTACCCTTTTCCTTCTGTTTTTGTTGAGACCCAGTTCCTGAAAAGGTCCTTCAGTCTCTGCACAGCATGGCTGAGTGATGAGATTACTAGGCTGGGTGGGACCCCACCCAACTGGGAAACCTAATTTTTATTTAGAGTATAAACAGAATCCAGTCTGGGCAAGCCTTTGCCTTAGTGAGGAACCCCCTGTCCTTGGACTGCTCCATTAGAGTTTAGGGCAACCCAGCTCATGAAGGAGACAACTAGTCACAAATGTACAGATAGAAATGATTTCCTCTGCTCAGATGCCTCCTGGGGCTGCTGAGAATCATCATCAAGCCATATTCACAATAGGAAAAATTGAAGACTTTTAGCATACATTCTTATTAAATGTTCACCAATCAGGGTTGAGTTTCACTTGTCAGGGGAGTTTCCTTTCAGAAAGGTTTTAAGGTAAATCATAGCCTCCACCTGAGTCTTTGATTACTGAGAGAAACCACTGACCATCAATTTATTGATTACAAGCTAACCTAATTAATAAATTGTTATTAATCACCTGGAAAGTCTATTTCTTAGGGTTTTTTATTTGTTGTAGTAAGTTTCTTATAAGTAACAGATGGAGGAGTTTTGATTTCTTATCCAATTTTTTCATTCTTTTTCATTTTATTGGATTGTTTAATCCATTCTCATTCAATGCCATGAATTTGGTTCATATATTCCTTCATATATTCTAGTTTTGTTAAGTACATTAACTTTTTTTTCTTGTAAAACCCCTTTATTCTCTTGTGGCATTCTTTTCCTTTAATTACATTTGAAGTGAATTTCCAGTGTGTTTCATTACAACTTCAATTAAATGTGAAATTAATAAAAATGTAAATAACATAACTAGCAATATAATTTGCCTAGTATATATACCCCTTTTAAAAGCTCATTAACTCTGGTTCATAATCAATGGTGAAAATGGCAGTAGGAGCTCATGAGCAACAGTGCTAGAAAATCCCTAACAACACTCAGGACTTCTTGTAGAATCCTGGGAAGCAGTAGTCAACTGGGGAACTGGCCCTTCAATTCAAATGTGAGTTGGGGAGGCAGACCTTAGGAGGTGCTCCATATAGTCATCTTAACTGATTTTAATAATAAATCTATGCTGCATGTACTATAGGCATTAGTTTCAATTTTCCAGACAAGAAAACTGAGATGTGGTTCTCTCCATACTCCAGTCCAGTAATCTTTTCATTCCTCCACAATGCCTCTAAGTATGAATCACACATTGCCACTCCTAACAGACATTTACCAGCATCCTCAGGTCCAGATTTTTTCTTTTTTTCAAACATATTCAACATGTGTTTTACAATAGGAAACTATTCATTTAAAAATAAAATATAATTAGAGAGTAGAAGAAAAAAAGATATGAATGCTTATGCTTGCTTATTATTTTTATTGTAAATGTGTAGCTCAGTCCAAGCCAAAACTATTTGTCAATGAATAGGGGAGAAAATACCTAGACAATGATGTCAATATAGTCCATATTTCAGGACATATATGCTATAGTTATACTAGATTACATTTCAGCTCTTCCTGGAAAATGGGCAACAAACACAGACTACCAACTTATATTAATAGTGAATTCTGTATGACATGATTCATTCAATAAAATGAAAAATGATGTAAGAATTTGAACCCTAATCAAATGCTTTCTTTATGACCCTATGCTTTTCATTCAAAGTAAGCTGATGCTGTATTTCCTAAGATAGGAGTTGGTCTTAATGTAATATTCTAATTTAAATTTCACTACTGCCTTCCCAAGTCCAACACCCTAGGTTTCTCACACCCCACAGTTTCTCAAAGTTTCTTGTTTCATTCATTCAGTAGGATCTGAGTTCAAATCCGGCCTCAGACCAAACATTTGACACTTACTAGCTGTGTGACCCTGGGCAAGTCACTTAAACCCAATTGCCAAAAAAAAAAAATAACTGTTTCCTATACAAACAATCAAGAGGGAGTCACCTTGATGTCTGTCAGTAGTTGCAACTATATTAAAAAAATGTGCTTTATGACTCATATTTATCGAAATGACACCAGGTTTGGCCCATAGTGAACTAAATTATAGTTTAAACATTTAAATCAAATGTTTGAGTTATAAGAACACATGAAGATGTTACAGTTTATAAGTCAAAGTGTAGGGAATGAGGTTAGAAATATAATTTGGTAAGTTGTTTGCTAGAAGCTTGCCCGTTCTAGTTAATTTTGACATGGGAAAAATAACCCTGAAGTTTCCCTGGTTAAGCTCACTCTTCTTATTTCAGAACAATTGCTTCCAATAGTTAACTGACATTTATATGCTGAAAGGATTATGAAGCATTTTATAGACATTATCTCCTTTTAGCCTTACCACAGCCCTATGTTGTAGATTCTACATTTTCATCACTGTTTAATCTATTCAATTGTGGTGGAGAGAGTAGATGGCTATTAGGAACAGATCTCTGGAGAATTTGGTATTTGTCCTGATGCCTGATAGGTGTAACGAGTTGCACTTAAGGGTGAGGGTGTTTTGAGAGGATTGTATTTTAGGACAGGGGACAAAATGAAACAAGAAACTTTGAGAAACTGTGGGGTGTGAGAAACCTAGGGTGTTTGACTTGTGAGGGCAGTAGTGCAATTTAAATTAGAAAGGTATGTTGAAGCCAGGTTTTAGAGAGCTTTGAATGCCAAGGTAAAGAATTTGGACTTTATTCATTAATTTGGCCACAATCTTAACACTGATTTGAATAGGAGGTGGCTGTACTTGTGGAGACAAGGTAAGGGACTATTGCAATGCTCCACGTGACAGGTGAAGAGACTGAAACAATGGCTGAGTAGGAGGAGATGAATGTGACAGGATGCTTAGAGCTTGAATCTACTGGATGTGGCAAATGTAGATGGAGTAAAAAATGGCCCTGAGGTTTCTAATGGGGATTACTGGGAAGGTGTTAATTTTACCAAGACACAAATACTCATAAGGCAGTTAGAAGAGAAGATATGTTTGGGGAGACAGACTATGAATAATTTCATTTTAGATTTCTTGTGTTTGTGAAAAAAAAGTGTGAAAACCATTTACCATCCCACATGAAAGAAAACCACAGAGAATTGAAAATGGTAACCAAATCTATGGTGATTTAGTACAATAGCCAACAAAATACTCATGTATCAAGCAAAGAAGGCTAGAATTCTTGGAGTATTTTAACTTTTCTGATGAATAAAATTCTCTGTAAGCAATGAGGTTGATGAAAATAATAATAAGAAGAACTCACATTTATGTACCACTTTTAATTTGTGAAATACTCTATCTTAAAAGAAAATAATTGAGGCAAGTAGACAAAAGTTCCTATAGTATAGTTTCCACAGTAGAACATGAAAAGTCCTATAGCTTATATGATACTTACTGAAAGTAAAGAGAAAAAGTTTTTGTTTTGTTTTTTAAGTTATGTTGGATAAAAGAAGAGGATCAAAGGATGATAAATTACTACTTGGAATGGATGGGATAATAAAAACAGACCATGGAAAAAACAGAGAAGGCCTCAACTCTTGCTTCACTTCTTTTTTCTCTGCCAAGGAAAATGATCTTTGAACTCGAGAAAAAAACAAAGAAAACACAACTAATAGGTAGTTAATTGAAACCTAAGATAATTAGGATGATACTAAGAGAGCATATGACTGCTCAGGATGTCACTGAGCCCAAATCAACTACATCCCAGAATAGTGAAATATGCTTATTGCCTTGACTTGCCTGTCAAATGCAATTGTGGAGCCCTTATCATGAATTTTAAAAAGTCATGGAGAATCAGAAGTGTTTCAGGACTGGAGAAAGCAAAGTGACACATTAATTTTCAAAAAAGAGAGGAATACCACATTCAACTTAGAGACCAGTGAGTTTGACATTGATATCTTCCCGAGTTCTAGAACACATAGTTAAAGAGATGGTTAGAGAACATTTAAAAATGTAGTTGGTGATCATACATACACATACATATACATGCACACATACACACATACACACACACACACACACACACACATATACAATCAAAAAATGCAACAAAAACAAAAAATAACCAAACAGTATGGCTTCATTCAGGAAAGGTCATGCCAAACCTACCTCGTTTTCCTTTTTGACAGTTATTAGACTAGCAGGAGACAATCTGGTGTAGATAATAGAGTCTTGGACCAGGAGCCAGGAAGGTGTGTTTAAGTGAATCTTATAATACTTGCTGACTATGCAATACATAGGCAAGCCATATAGCCTCCTAGAGTCTCACACAACTGTTTAAGATATATCTATCAAGCTCTATATAGGTTATGATCTGCTTTAGGGGAAGGTGTTCTATGTGCCAAATGAGTAGTTTAGGTTAACCCTAAAATAGAAATCCTAAACCAGTACTCAGAAGAGGGAGAAATCATGGTGGGTAGAGAAGGCTATCAAAGAGGTAGGATTTGAATTGTCTCTTAAGGAATAAGCAGATATAACAAACAGGACATTATAAGAGAGAGAAATTATGAGAGTAAAGAAATAGGAAATGTTCAAGGTCTGTTAGGTAAATAGTAGGGTTTGTTTTTCTTTTTTTGACATGGAGTTTACAGTTTATGTAGAGGAATAGTGGAAGATTAGTTTGGAAAGGAAGGCCTTGAATAGGCCTAAGAGTATAGTGCTAAGTACTTGTCAGTGGAGAAATATCAGAGGTTTTTCATCACTGAAGTCATTTATCATTTATCTGCCAGTATCATTAGAGAAACTGAAGAGGTGTCAGCAAACAGGGTAGCCTGCCAGCTAACATTTCAAATTATAGTTTATAAAAGGCGTTGTTGCTGTTGTTCAGTCATTTCTTAATCATGTTGGACTCTTCATGACCCTATTTGGGGTTTTCCTGACAAAGATATTGGAGTGATTTGCCATTTCCTTCTCCAGGTCATTTTATAGGTGAGGAAAATGAGGCAAACCGGGTAAAGTGACTTGCTCAGGGTCACACAGCTAGTAAGTGTCTGAGACCACATTTAAACTCAGGAAAATGAGTCTGCCCAATTCCAGGCCCTGTGCCCTATCCACTCTCCCACCTAGTTTTGTAGTCACTACACTCTAGAGGAGTGCTAGGAGGCTGGCTTGATTTCCACAGTCCAAGCAAATAGCTAGCTAAATTTCACCTCCAATTAGCTTTCATCTCAAAATCCACTAAACCTCTGTCTCTCTGTCTCTGTCTCTGTCTCTCTGTCTCTCTCTTCTTCTTCTCTCTGTCTTCTCCTCCTCATCTTCCCTGGGACTCTCTGTTTATCCGTGTCACTTTGTTATATATCTATGGTTTCTTTGCTGTTTTATCCCCAACCTCACCAATTACTTCTTTCCTTCTGCTCAATTCTCTCTCACTTCTCCTCCTCATAATAGGGAACAAAAAAATATTTTTAACATTTAATATTTATTTAATAAAATTTTATACATGAGGCCTGTTTTAAATTTTCAAAGCAAGTCAGTTGAACTGGTTAGAGCTTTCTCTTTAATTTCTATGAATAGATAGATTAAATATATACAAAAAAATTATTAAGTGCTTATTTATGTGCCAGGCACAAAAATCTTTGACAAGTTGACTATTGAATATATCTCTCAAATTTTTTTTCTATATGTCAGTATATTCCTGAATAGAAAAAAAATTGGTTCCTCATTCTTAAGAGACAGGATAAGAATGCCCCCCAAGGCAAATATGCCCATGCTCTTTCAGTTGTGTGACTGACACCCTGTACATTTTGTATTCCTCTCTCCTGAGGAGGGAGTAGCAATGGCCTGGTACCTCTAGGGGAACCATGCCTAATGCCTTAGCATCATGGAAGTTGGCCTGTTTGGTAGATCTAAGTTCATTCTTTAGGACTTTGGGCAACTTGGCAAATTTCACAGAGTGCAAGTTGGGTCGAACTAGCCCTTTTTGGAAACTGAGAATCTCTCAGTTTATTTTTGTTCCTCATTTTCTTTCTCAAAATCTAAAATTGCTTAACTCGATAAAAGAATTAAAAACAATAACAATAGCGCTGGCCCGGAGTCAGGAGGAGCTAAGTTCAAATCTGGCCTCAGACACTTAACACTCTCTAGCTGTGTGACTCTGGGCAAGTCACTTAACACCAATTGCTTCACTAAAAACAAAACAAAACAGAACAAAAAAATCCAAAAACCCCAACACAACAATAAAAACAAACAAAAGCAAAAAACAAACAAAACTGAAAACAAAGAAAACAAACAAACAAAAACCAACAATACCAACAACCTTTCTATTTTCGTGAGAGGTGGATCTGTTTTGCCAGATAATAGGTTTTTATTGGCAGCTAAGATGAGCATCACATATAATGAGCTTCAGTGTGACTGTCAACCTGGAGCCTCCAGCCCCTTTTGAGACATACATAGCAATTTCAACGTTGGCTTTCCTTATGACTTTGGCTAGTCACTGGTGGAGATTGCTTAAACTTTCAATTTTCCATGTACCTGGAGTACCATTTCACTGCTTACTTCATGGTGACTTCTGTCATGTTGAGGTTCATGATAGAAGTTAGTTGGATAGTTTTAATGGAATATACTTAGTGGATCAGAGAAAATAGTTACTTTACCCCGAAGGAAGCGACAGAACAGGCTGTGTATGATGTTGGATGACTGGAGATGTATGGGGATGCTCTGCTGCAGACAGAAAATGTTAAATCTATTCTATGAGGCAGCCAAATCACTTTATCAAGAATGTGTTATCTTCTCAGTAACAAATGGTTATGCAATTAATTAAGATGAAGAACTACCTATTATGTATCTTGGAAGTAATAACAACGAAGCATGCTGTCCAAAGATGAAGTGAGATGAGGTGTTTGGGATCAAAATGTAGAACAAAGAGATACTAGCTTTGACACATCCTAAAAATGAAGAAATTGAGTGAGTTCAGTTGCTCTTGGATAGAATGGCAAGAGGCCTGGACAAGCAAATGAAGACAGTGGGAATTCTTGAATTCTTGAAACGCTATATTGTGTGACTTGTTTGCCAGCTGGAATAATGTAGTGTGAGCAGATTTTATAAGCACCCAACTAAAGCAGTTTTAATGGAAATGATAGGTGACCTCAAATCTGATCTGTTATTTTAACAAAGAAATATTTAAACTGGTGACAGAATCATGATTTGAATATGATTGGCTGGCTCAAAAGATAAGGCTGACAGGCAGTCATTTACACCCAGATTCCAGTTTTAGATTTTTCCCCATTTAGTAGTTGCGGATTGCTAAGCTTGTCACTGTTGGTGGTTCTCCTGATTGTATTCTTGGGTTGTAGGATCATTTTTGTCCTGTGAGGATTTTTTTGGGGAAAATTCATCTATATGAATGTTTACATGTCAGATTAAAAAATGCTCTAATTTGTAATATTAGCATTGTATCAATAATCAAACTTGACTTCAGAATGGGATAAAAAATGAGACATCCAATTATATCACTTATTTAATAAGTTTCACAGAAGAATCATTAATATCATACTGGGTACTTAGTGATATCAAGAATCTTAGAGTTGGAAGGCAACCCAGAAGACATATAATACAAAAATTCCGTCTGAAATATAGCTAGGGACTCCCAAGAGCCAAGATGGCAGAGTAAGTAGTAAATTGCTGTCACTATACCTTACTGACCTCTAAAAAAACAACAAAAAAAATAGCACCCCAGAAAAAAATCTTGGAACAACAGAGCCAGCAGAAAGACAGGGTGGAACAATCTTTTAGTTTGGGAAACTTGGAAGATTGCCAAGAAAGGTCCATCTGACTTGGGTAAAGAGGGAGTACATACCAGGACAGGAAGCATACCAGTGAGCCAGCAGCAAGTCCCACCTCAGCAAACTAGCAGTAGATCCTGAACCCCAGTGACATGGAGCAGGCAAATGCCAATACCAGAACCCCCCTATGTCAGGATTACACAGGACCTAGAGGCTTCTACATTAAAGGATCAGAGGGCTTGGAATATGATATTCCTTAAGGCAAAGGAGCTTGGATTACAGCCAAGAATCAGCTCCTCAATACTTCCAGGAACCAAGATGGTGGAACAAGAAGCAAGTAGTTCTCAGTCTTCCTTGTTAACCTGTAAAACCCCAGAAAATGTCACCCAAGGAAAACCCCTGGAACATCTGAGCCAGGAGAAAGACTGGGTGTAGCAGTCTTGCAGCCCAAGAAGCTTAGGAGGTTAACAGGAAAAGTTATTCTTGCTCTGGTGGAAGTGTAACTGTAGAGGACTGGGGGGTGTTCCAGCAAGCCAGCAGCAAACTCCCCCTCAGCAAATCAAGGGAATATCCTGAGCCCCAGGGTAGTGGAGCAGGTAAGTGCCAACACCAAACTCCTCCCCCTTTCCCCCAGTGCCTTGGAATAGGCAAGGGAAGCAGTAGTCTCCAGCTTGGAAAATCACCATGTGTGCCAATGGAGAGGCATCCTCCAGCGGCTAAAACTTCTTGTGCTTCAGCATAGCTCCAGGAAGCACAACTCTGGATGGGCAGGCACCCTCAAAGGGCCAGACCTCCACCTACCCCCCCAACAAGCTTCAGTGTTGCTGACCCCAGCTTAGCACCAGGTAAGCTGCCAGACTCCTACAGCCTCCAGCTGCCAGCACCTGAGGCCCCAGAACACAAATCCAGTGACCAGACCCCTGGCCCCCAGTATAAGAAGTCAGTGCCCCCTGTGCTCCAGGAGTTGAAATCAACTTTAAAATCCAGGAAATAGGCAAACACCATTAGCAAAAAGCAGAAATGGACAATAACCATAGATTCTTATTATGGGAACAGTGAAGATCAAGGCAGAAATTCTGAAAAGGACAACATTGTCAACAAACCCACATCTGGAACCTCAAAAAAGAATATGAACTGATGTGAAGCCCAAAAAGCCTTCTTAGAAGAGCTCAAGAAAGATTTTAAAAGTCAAATGAGAGAGGTAGAAGAAAAATTGGGAAAAGAAATGAGAGGTATGCAAGAGGCAGTCAATAGCTTGGAAAAGGAGGACAAATATTAACTGTAGAAAATGTTTTTAAAAAATACAATTGGCCAAATGGAAAAAAAAATACACTGAAGAAAACAGCTCCTTAAAAAGTAGAATTGGTCAAATGAAAAAGGGGGCACAAAAACTCACTGAAGAGAATAATTCCTTAAAAAGTAAAATGGGCCAAATGGAAAAGGAGGTACAAAATCCAATAATAAAAAAAAACACCCAACAATTTGTTAAAAATTAGAACTCAGCAAGTGGAAACTATGGACTCTATTAGACATCAGGAATCAGTCTAAGTCAATAGAATGAAAAAAAAAAAGAAGAAAATATAAATTGCCTCATTGATGAAACAACTGACCTGGAAAATAGATCCAAGAGAGATAATGTTAAAATTATTGCTCTACCTGAAAGTTATGATGAAAAAAGAGCCTGGAGAGAATCTTTCAGGAAATCATCAAGAAAAATTGCCCTTAAGCTCCTAGAACCAGAGGGTAAAATAGCCATCAAAAGAATCGACCAATCACCTCCTGAAAGAGATCCCAAATTGGAAAAGCCAAGGAATATTGTAGCCAAATTCCAAAATTATCAGGTCAAAGAGAAAATACAAGCAGCCAGAAAGGAACAATTTAAATATCATGGAACCACAGTCAGGATTATGCAAGACCTTGTAGCTTCTACATTGAAAGATTGGAGGGCATGGAATATGATATTCCCTAAGGCAAAGGAACTTGGATTACAACCAGTGAAATTGAGCATAATCTTCCAGGGGAGAAGATGGAAATTCAATGAAATAGGGAACTTCCAAACCTTCCTGATGAAAAGGTACATGGCACCTACACAAAAATTGACCGTGTACTAGGGCATACACCAATCCAGTGCAGAAAGGCAGAAATATTAAATGCATCCTTTTCAAATCATGATATAATAAAAGTTGCATGTAATCAAGGGCCAGGGAAAGATAGACTAAAAACTAATTGGTAGCTAAATAATCTAATCCTAAAGAATGAGTGAGTCAAACAGTAAGTCATAGAAACAATCAATAACTTCATTCAAGACAACATACCAAAACTTTATGGGATGCAGTGAAAGCAGTTCTTAGGGGAAATTTTATATCTTTAAATGCTTACATGAATAAAACAGAAAAAGATAAGACCAATAAATTGGGCATGCAACTAAAAAGGCTATAAAAGGAACAAATTAAAAATCCCCAATTAAATACCAAATTAGAAATTCTGAAAACCAAAGGAGAGATTAATAAAATTGAAATTAAGAAAACTATTAAACTAATAAATAAAACTAAGAGCTGGTTTTATGAAAAAAACATAATAAAATAGATAAATCTTTGGTTAATTTGATTAAAAAAAGAAAGAAGAAAACCAAATTACCAGTATCAAAAATGAAAAAGTTGAATGCACCACCAATGAAGAGGAAATTAAAACAGTAATTAGGAGCTATTTTTCCCAATTGTATGCTAATACATTTGACAATCTTAGTAAAATGGATGAATGTGCAGCTGAATTGGGTCTTCCTTTTCTTTTTTCTCCTGGTTCTCAGTCTATCTTCTAAGTCTGAGAAGAAGAAAAAAAATTTTCAAATGAAGTCTAATCTCACTTTCAAACATTACAAAGCCAGAATTAAAACAGATGAAAAACTACAAAAATAAGTCTAAACAAGATTCAAAAATAAGATTTAGGAAGGTGGTGAGGTGTGGAAATCTCAAAATAAAGACAGATTAATAACTAAAGGTATCTGATGTGAGAAATTTTCAAAAACACGTTAGTTTGTTGTGTGTATATATGTGTGAATATGTGTGTGTTTATGTTTGCGAAAAAAGGAAATAAGGAGGTAAGATTGATATAGAAGAATGGAAGAATGGTAGAAAGAAGCAAGGCTATTCTATTTGTTTGTTTGTTTTTTGTAACTACCTACTTATCCATTAAAGTCCAGTTTAAATGTCACATCCTTAGGGAAGCCTTTCCTGATCTGAGGTAATTTTTAACTGCAGTTAGTTAAATAAACTGAAAATTGTGATATAATTCAAAAAATATTTTATATGAAGAAAATCAAATCAACTAGAGCAAGCAGGAAAAATGTTCATTGAGAAATTAAGTCAAATAAATATCTGACAGATTTCTTCACATCACTAATAATAAGAGAACCACAAACTAAATCTGAGTCTTCATCTCACATCTTGTAAGTGGGGGAAAATGGCCAAAGGTAAAAATAGTCAGTGTGAGAGAGTCAATGAGAATACACGAAATGGAAGTGTGAATTGACCCCAAAAGCCCTGCAAAACAAGTTGAGGTGTGGGAAAATGTTCTCTTGACTTCATAATCTTTGACTTAAAAATGACTGTAGTGGGCATATCACTCAAGGACCTCAAAGAATGGTAGAAAGGCCTCATAAATGAATTTTTTTGTGTTTATTTGTGGTAGCAAACAAATGGTAACAAAATGTGTGATCATCAGTTAATAAACAGCTGACCAAATTGTGGCATTTCAATTATTGTGCTGTAAGAAATGATGAATATGAGTGATTCAGAAAAACCTGAGATATGTGAAATGATAATGATTGAAATAAGCAGAATATGGAGAATTCTATGCACAATATATACAAAAATATAAATGAAAAGAGCACTAAAATGTAACTCAACATTGAGTAAATGAATAATCTCAGCCAAGGAAAATATATGAGAAAGTATATCTATGCTTTTAGTAGAGATATGGCAGAATGTAAATGTGAAATTTTGACTATACTGTCAGCTGTGGTCACTGTGTGAGTTGGTTTTCCTTAGGTATTTTTCTTTTTTATAATGAAGGTCTCATGCGTGGAGTAGAGTTGGGTGGGGTAGGGTGAGAGAAATAGTTTGCTGTGGTTATCGCAAAATGACTGTGATGTAAAAATAAAAGGCATTGTTATTTTTTTAGTAATAGTGAAGGGCATTACTATAAAAATTACATAGTATATGGCATGATAAAACCAAAAGATTGTGTGAAAACAAATAATTTCATTAGTAAAGATAAACATAAAGGATGGATTGGTAAGGAAAGGAAGTTGTAGAATGTTAGACAGTAAAGGGAAAAAGACCTTTTAAAACAACACACCATGAAAGTCTTATCCCATAAGGAAAATACTGTGTAGTTTGATTGTTCATCCACCTGGATACCATATTTAGAATGTTACCAGGAATCTGGTACCATTTTAAACAAAATTAATTTATTTGCCTTTTGGGTATATGCATGTAATCAAAACCATTTCACTACATTTTGTATTAATGTGCTTCCCCAAAATTTTAGGGTTAAACCATATCTCTACTTGTGCTTAATTGAAACATCCAAAGCTAGGAGCTTTTGGGAGCAAAAGTGTTGATCATACAACAGAAGAATCAGAACTCAACATCTATTTGACCTTCATGTCTCTTGAAATATGATGAACTTCAATGATCTGAAAATACTGTTTAGTTAAGGAACAAAAGGAAACAAGAATGGGAGTCTCCAGTATTATTTTTATGATAGGATAAAAATAAGTTTGGGAAGAAATTTTATTACAAGGGAAAATTGGGAAATAAATCATAAAACACTGGTTGAACATTTGAAATGTGTTAATTCTAGAGAGAAGCAGTGATAAATTCTAGAGTTACTGCTGAAATTTGATTGAGATTAGTAATAAAAATTTATATTCAAACACATTTTAATAATTTCATTACTTATGAAAAAAGAGAAAACATTTTCCCTTGTATGAATATGAGGAAAATGTGTTTTAATCCTTGAGTATGTTTTCCTTTCATTAATACAGAAGCTTGATGTAGAATGGGAAAACTTTAGTCCATTTGCAGCTTAAATTTATGCTAATATCCCCTCATAACTCAAATTTAGTGATAACATTTTGCTGAAAAAAACATTTTATTCACCTTGGGGTATTAACTAAGGTTCAATTAAAGATTTATCATCAGGTTATTTGTATATCTGTCCTTTGAGGAATCCAGGTAATTAAAGTTTGCCATAATGTTTTGTGTCTTTTTAAAAATTTAATTAAACAGCACTGTTTGAACCTTATTCTCATCAGATTTGGCTCAAGGAGAGAAGAACATAATCAGGTAGGCACAGAAATCTAGCTAGCTTTATAGGCAGTAGGAGGGAAAACGCAAAAGAAAAGGAATGGGGGATAGAAGGGAGGAAAGAAGTAGTAAGGGTAAAGGGGAAGAAAACAAAGGTGGGTAATAGAAAGGGGGAGACTGAGGGAGGTGGGACTAAGGGAGTCTATGGTCAAAAGCAAAACATTAGTGAGGAGGGAAAGGGAGAAAGGAGAAAAAAAGCATAAATGGGAGAGGGGAGTAGGATGGAGAGAAAAACACAGAGAATAATCATAACTGTGAATGTGAATGGAATGAACTCTCCCATAAAATGGAAGTGGATAGCAGAATGGATTAAAAACCATAATCCTACAATATGTTGTTCACAGAAAACACATTTGAAACAGAGGGACACAGACAGAGTAAAGGTAAAAGGCTGGAGTAGAATATATTATGCTTCAGCTGAAGTAAAAAAAAAACAGAGGTAGAAATCCTGATTTTAGACAAAGCAAAAGAATAAATCTTATTAAAAGAGATAAGGAAGGAAATTACATCCTGCTAAAAGGCACCATAGACAGTGAAGTATTCATCGTTGCTAAATATATATGCACCAAGTGGTATAATATTCACTTTCTTAGAGGAGAAGTTCAGGGAGTTACAGGAAGAAATAGACAGCAAAATTATACTAGTGGGAGACCTCAACCTCCCCCTCTCATAATTAGACATATCTTAACCACAAAATGAACAAGAAAGAAGTTAAGGAGGTGAATAGAATTTTAGAAAAGTTAGATATCGTAGACCTTTGGAGAAAATTGGGTGGGGATAGAAAGGAATATACTTTTTTTTCCCTCAACAGTATGTGGCAAATACAAAATAATTGACCATGTACAAGGGCATAAAGACCTCATAATCCAATGCAGAAATTCAGAAATATTAAATTTGTCATTTTCAGATCATGATGTAATAAAAATTGCATGTAATAAAGGACCATGGAAAGATAGACTAAAAATTAACTGGAAATTAAATAATCTAATCCTAAAGAATGAATGGGTCAAACAACAAATCATAATAACAATCAATAACTTCATTCAATAGAATGACAATAATGAGACAACATACCAAAACTTGTGGGATTCAAAGAAAGCAGTTCTTAGGGGAAGTTTTATAACTCTAAATGCTCACATGATTAAAATGGAGAAATAGGAGATCAATGAATTGGGCATGCAACTGAAAAAAACTAGAAAAAGGACAAATTAAAAATCCTCAATTAAATACCAAATTAGAAATACTGAAAACCAAAGAAAAGATTAATAAAATTGAAATTAAGAAAACTATTGAACTGGTAAATAAAACTAAGAGCTGGTTTTATGAAAAAAAAAGATAAATCTTTGTTTAATTTAATTTTAAAAAAAGAAAGAAGAAAACCAAGTTACCAGTATCAAAAATGAAAAGGGTGACTCCACCACCAATGAAGAAAATGTTAAAAAAATGATTAGGAACTATTTTGCCCAACTGTATGCCAATAAATTCGACAATATTAGTGAAATGGATAAATGTTTACAAAAACATAAATTGCCCAGATTATTAGAAGAGGAAGTAAAATACTTACATAACCCCATCTCAGAAAAAGAAATTGAACAAGCCATTGATGTACTCCCTAGGAAAAAAATCTCCAGGGCCAGATGAATTTACAAGCAAATTCTATCAACCATTTAAAGAACAGTTAATTCCAATACTTTATAGATTATTTGGGAAAATAGGTGAAGAAGGAATCTTACCAAATTCTTTTTATATGATACAAATATGGTGCTGATACCTAAACAGGGAAGAGTCAAAAGAGAGAAAGAAAATTATCAACTGATTTCCCTAATGAATATAGATGCAAAAATATTAAATAAAATATTACCCAATATATTACAGCAACTTATCACAAGAACAATAAACTATGATCAGGTAGGATTTATACCAGGAATGCAGGGCTTGTTCAATATTAGGAAAACTATTAGCATAATTGATCATCTCAACAACAAAACTAAAAGAAACCACATGATCATCTCATTAGATGCAGAAAAAGCTTTTGACAAAATACACCACCCATTCTTACTAAAAACACTAGAGAGATTGGGAATAGATGGAGTCTTCCTTAAAATTATAAATAGCATCTACCTAAAACCTTCAGCAAGTATCATCTGTAATGGGGATAAGATTTCAAATAAGAATGGGGGTGAAAAAGGATGTCCATTATCGACACTGTTGTTCAAACCCAGGAACTATATGAACACAATTACAAAACAGTTTTCATACAAATAAAGTCAGATCTAAATAATTGGAAAAACATCAGTTGCTCATGGGTAGGCCAGGCTAAGATAATAAAAACACCATTTCGATCTAAGCTAATTTACTTCTTCAGTGCCATACCAGACTACCAAAAAAATTATTTTATAGAGCTAGAAAAGATAATAACAAAATCACAAAAGATCCAGAATATCAAGGGAACTAATGAAAAGAAATGTAGGGGAAGGTAGCCTAGCCATTCCAGATCCTAAATTGTATTATAAAGCAGCTACAATCAAAAATACTTGGTATTGGCTAAGAAATACAGCAGTAGATCAGTGGAATAGGTTAGGTATGCAAGACACAGTAGTCAAAAACTATAGTAATCTACTGTTTGATAAACCCAAAGACCCCAGCTTCTGGGATAAGAACTCACTATTTGACAAAACCTCCTGGGAAAAATGGAAAAGAGTGTGGCAGAAACTTGGCACAGACCAGAATCTTACACCATATACCAAATAAAGTCAAAATGAGTTCATGATTTAGATATAAAGGCTGATACTATAAGCAAAGTAGAAGACCAAGGAATAGTTCACCTGTCAGAGTTATGAAGAACAGAAGAATTTATGACCAAACAGGAGATAGAGAACATTATAAAAAGGAAAATGGATAATTTTGATTATATAAAATTGTATAGTTTTTGCATAAACAAAGCCAATACAACCAAGATTAGGAGGGAAGTGGAAAATTGGGAAAGAATTTTTATAACCAGCATCTCTGGTAAGGGCCTTTTTTCTAAAATATATAGAGAACTAAGTGAAATTTATAAGAATACAAGTTATTCCCCAATTGATGAATCATCAAAGGATATGAACAGGCAGTTTTCAGATGAATAACTTAAAGCCATGTATAGTTATATGAAAAAAAATGCTCTAAACCACTATTGATTAGAGAAATGCAAATCAAAACAACTCTGAGGTACTACATCACACCGATCAGATTGGCCAATATGATAAAACAGGAAAATGATAAATGTTGGAGATGTGGGAAAATTGGAACACTGATGCATTGTTGGTAGAATTGTGAAATGATCTAACCATTTTAGAAAGCAATTTGGAACTATGCCCAAAGGGCTATACAAATGTGCATACCCTTTGACCCAGAAATAGTACTTTTAGGCCTGTATCCCAAAGAGATCATAAAAGTGGGAAAAGGATCCACATGTATAGACACATTTGTAGCAGCTCTTTCTGTGGTTGCAAAGAATTGGAAATTGAAGGGATGCACTTCAATTGGGGAATGGCTGAACAAGTTGTGGTATATGAATGTAAAGTGATACTATTGTGCTCTAAGAAATGTTGATCAGGTAAACTTCAGAAAAACCTGGAAAAAACTTGCATGGTCTGATGCTGAGTGAAATGAGCAGAACCAGGAGAACAATGTACACAGTAACAGCTACATTGTACAATGACTAACTTTGATACACTTAGTCCCTCTCAGCAATGCAAGGATGTAAGACATCTCCAAAAGGCTCATGATGGAAAATGCTATCCACATCCAAAGAAAGAAATATGGAGTTTGAAGGCAGGTTGAAGCAGGCTATTTGCTATCTTTTTTTTTCCTTCTGTTTTGTTTTCTCTTTCTAGTGTTTCCTCCTATTGGTTCTAATTCTTCCTTACAACATGACTAATATGAAAATATGTTTAATAGGAATATATATGTAGAGCCTCTATCAGATTGTGTGTCATCTTGGGAAAGAAGGGGGGGGGAGAGGGAGAAAAATGTAAAACTCAAAAGTGTATGGAAGTGATTGTTGGAAACTATAAATAAATTAATAAAAAATTAAATTCATTCTGATTAATACATCTAAAGAACCACTGAATCTTACATTTGGGGAAAAACTAGTATTTACTAATGTCCCGCAGGGGTATATGACACTGTACTAGGCACAAAATAAACTGTATTTCCCTCACACATTTCTTTATCTTGTTAATCAAGCTGAGCTGGTATAATAAAGCCATGGTTTAAAATGATGATTCCTTGCCAAATATGAAAAGTAATGAAGGACAACTTGTTTTACATTCACTGTGATTTTTCCTTTGCATACAATATTAAAAGAAATGCATACTTTTTTTTTTACTTCTTCAAAGAAAGATAAAGAAAAAAATGAAAAAGAAAACATGCATTGGAAGCCTGTTGATTTTAATCACCTGAAGGTGTTCATAAGTAATTGAATATGAGATTAAAAACTGTTTTTCCCTCAAGCCAATTAGAGGCTTAATGTTGAACTGAAATGTCATTTTAAAAGCACCATTTTATATTAAAAAACCCTCTCAGTTACAAATGTAAACCTCTACACCAATCCTCAAACATTTGTTGAATAGTACTTTTTTTGTAGCTGAAGTGATTCTATTGAATATTTACACCACCATAACAATACAGTTACAATAAAGCACTGACTTATAACTTATTTTAGTCTGTTTCCCCTCTTCTCTTTCTTTAGAAGTGGTCCTCTCCAGGATCAGTCCTGGGCAAAAATGCAAAGCCAGAGGAACTATGTGCAGTACTGGTTCAGCAAGGTAGGGACCAACAGAGCTCCCTCATTTGTAACAACTGCCTAAGTGACCTAGCATGACTTTTTATTTGCCTAAGAGTAATCTAAATAAAAATGTCTGCCTCACTGGGCTGTCTGGAGACTCCATACAGATTGCGACAGTGATACCGTAAGTTTCCATGGTGGCTTTTTTTTAGGGATTTTATCAAGACTTCTCTCTACTGTTAGAAGTGTGAGCTACCCCATTTAACCTTCCTACCTCCCTCCACTATTATTTTTAATAAATGTTCTTTTTGCACAACCATGGTGTTATCCTTACGCTGTTATTCTTGTAATTTGAAGCCAAGACCTATTGATTAAATTTCCTCTCCATATAGTTTATATTTTTATGAAGAAATTTCAAAAACTTAAATACTCTCTAACATCCATATTTTATATGAAATATAAATATGCTTTAAAGGCTTTTCTTCTGTCCCTCAAATCATACCCCATAGACAGTAGCTATCTTTGCCTTGATTCTTTGTATAATTTGACACATTCTCCTTTTCTTCAAGCTATATATACATACATACACATATAAACATACATATACATGATACATATACATGTATATGGTATACACACACACACACATGTATATATGGTACCCCTTTTGCAGCAATTCTTAGAGAATATTCCAATGCTAAGTAATTGTACAATCCTATGTGTACCCAAAGATTCTCTTGGTGTTTCATAAAATGTTGGATTTAGTATTATTGTAGTTCAAATAAAATTGATAAGTGTTGGAGAGTTTATACTTGCAATAGTGCTCATGTATAATAATAGTGGCCCTTGGTGTAATTATAATAACTATACATATATGGTCTCATTTTCATGTGGTCTGATGGTCTCTGTGCTTGGTCTTGAGTGCTCCCAAATTGGTTCTGACTATGGTATTACCAAAATCAAATAGCCTTAGAACCAGCTGGAGACTGTGATGTCCCCACTCCTAAACCTCAGTCTTTTGGGGCTTTTTATTTTGTTGGCTTGTTTTTCCTAAATGTTTTTTTTTTTTTACCATGCATTCAAAGAGATGATGATGACATATACATATTTTTCTTTTCTGTCCTGGGAGGATTCAGTGAGCCTTTTCTCTTTCCCTTCAACTCTCACTGAACAGGAACTATATTTTCAATCTCCTGAAAAGCAAAAAAAAAAATTCTCTTTTCCAGTACTATTCCATGCCAGAAATTAAATCATCTTAATCTGGGTGTATGTTGGTGGCCACCATTTTTTTAAAATGTCAGACAACTGAAAAGGCATAAGAATTCAAAATGGAGGGGGTAAAGCTTAAGGGACAAAGTATAGATATTGACAGCTTAGAGTTAGTAGTCCTAGTAGCCCAGGAGGGACAAATCACTGGTCTTCCCCTTTCCTTTCCCCTTTCCTCATTGGGCATAAAGGAATCAGGAAATAATTGCCCTATTGGTCAGCTTGAGATAAGGTCTCTGAGTCAGCTCCCTTTAATGGAGAAGGGAAAAGAAACAAAATATTCAGACTACCCTAGTAATTCAAATCTCATCCAACATGTCCATCAGCTTTCTTCAATCTGGGCCCTGTACTCTTAACTCCTGCTCTCCATTGTCCACAACAACAACTTGAGCAGTGTGTATATGTGTAATGGGATAGGGTGTGGGGGGGCAATGAGGGGAATAGAGGGTGTGCGGGGAAAGGCTGGAGCAATACTATAATTTCAGTCCATTCCACTGCATCTCTGTTGATTAGCCATGATTCTTCATGCCCATTTTCTTCCAAGAGCTCTCAGTGCCAAAGTCAATCATCACAACTCCTCATGAATTCTGAGTAAAAGTCTTTTAGGTTCCATAGAAAATTATGGCACTCTAAAATTTCACTGAAAACTCAGGGTTTATCTATGGAAGTCACGCATGAAAGGAATCCTTACTATAACATAATTGCCAAGTTGTCATTCAGTCTCTGCTGATGACCCAGACTGATAAAATAGTGGCTAGATAAATAATTTGTTCACTGTGTATTTTGCTTACCCAGAATGTCTAGCATGGTAAGTATAATATAAGCAAAATAAAGAAAACCTTCTTATTCCATATATACACTAATATCCAAACACTCTAGACTTTAAGCTTTCGAAGAACTCAACAAAAATGGCTACTATTATCTAAGGGAAACTACAAATCAATGTCTCCCAGTTCTCCCATAGAGTTTCAAACTTATCTGTTCTATATTCTGTGATTTCTTGTGGCAAAAGTACTGTGTTAGAATTTTTTTTTAAAGTATTGTAACAGTTTCTTAATGCCATGGTTACTTCAGACATATGGAGTAAACCTACAATTTCCATTCCAATGGTATGTTTCCATAGTGCAGCTATGAATCATTCTTGGAATTTATTTCTGTACCTTATGTTATCATATAATGAATGTGAACATTGACTGCTCATATTCCATAAGCAAAGGAAGATATATATACTAAAATAAATCTCCAGGTAATTTTACTTCATTTTTCTCCCTCTTCTTGTTACTAGTGATGAGTGTAGGGATAAGGCAAATGGAGAAGAGGAACAATATAAATTATAAGCTGGTTCTTTATAGTAAGCTTTTTTGTATATACTCCCTTGACTCTAATCTTCTATTAATTTTATGAAATTCATGAATATTTTTTATTGTTACTTATAGTTTCTATTAGAGCCATTGCTTGTGACTTCATTCCCCTCTAGATACGCACCGTCTTTTTTTTTTTTCTTTTGGCTAGGCAACAGGGTTAAGTGACCTGCCCAGGGTCACACAGCTAGTATGTGTTATGTGTCTGAGGCCGCATTTGAACTCAGGTCCTCCTGAATCCAGGGCCGGTGCTCTATCCACTGCGCCATCTAGCTGCCCCTATGCACTGTCTTTTGTGAGTCATTGCCTTGGTACTACAACTGGCTTCCATTTGTTACTACTCTCCAGCTCAGTGGATCACTTTTCTGGTACTTCCTTTGGTGCGATGGGCTGCTCCTGTAGGGTCTGAGCTCTCTCATTTACCCTGGGTTTCTCCAGAAAGTTCTTGGATCTCTTCTTTTAATAAAATGTTTTATTCAAGAATTTCATTTTACATAGCAATCATTTCTTCTGCCTTTCTTCACCCGCCACTTGGAACTCTTACTTATAGCCCAGAAAAGCACATAAGTAAATACCAACAGACATAGCTGCCCATCTGACATCATATTCCATATTCCATATCTATGGTCTTCCACCTTTATCTTAAGAGGAGGTAAGATGTGATGTATCAAATACCTACTATATGCCTGTCCATCTGTTAAGAATCTGGGGATATTGGGGGCAGCTAGGTGGTGCAGTGGATAGAGCACTGGCCCTGAATTCAGGAGGACCTGAGTTCAAATCCAGCCTCAGACCCATAACACTTAACTAGCTGTGTGACCCTGGGCAAGTCACTTAACCCCATTGTCTAGCCAAAAAAAAAAAAAAGAGGATCTGGGGATATAGATAAAAAGAATGCAAATTGATTATAGTTCTGCTGCTTATTAGTGTTGCTTTCTTTTACTTTATTATAGCCATCAAGTATAGTGTTCTTGCTACACTATTTTGCTTGGCATTGGATTACTGCAGTCTTCCCCTGTTTCCCTGAATTACTCATGTTCATTTTTTTTTCTGATGGTACAATAATACTCCATTACCTTTATTAACTCCAATTTGTTAAGCTGTTTCCCAATTGCTGGATGGGTCAGATGTGGAAGAACATGTAGCATACTAATTGTTGTTTGGTTATTTCAGTTATGTCTGACTCTGTGACCCCATTTGTGGGTTTCTTGGCAAAGATACTGGAGAAATTTGCCATTTTCTTCTCCAGCTCATTTTACAGATGAGGAAACTGAGGAAAACAGGGTCTTTCCCAGGGACACACAGTAAGTTTTCTGAGGCCAGATTTGAACTCAGGAGGATTAATCTTCCTTACTATGTGCCCAGCACTCTATCCACTGTGCCACCTATATGCCCCTAGTGGTTTAAATCTGATTTCAGAAACTTGCTAGCTATGTGATGTTGGGAAAATCACTTCACATCTATTAGACTCATTTTTTCTCGTGTGAAAAGTGGGGTTAATGGTAACTAATACATCATTAAGCTATTATGAGATTCAAATGGGATAAACTGTGTAAACGTCCTTTGAACACATTAGAGTGCCACAGAAATTTCAATGGTTCTTAACACAAATTATTTTAGAAAAGAACTCTTATGCCCTAAATCAGGTAGGCCTCATTGCCAACTTCATTACAATGCATTGCAAACATTGAGTAATTGCCTATATTTTCTCCTTTGGTTATCACCTTTTATTATTGACTGGCATAGAACAACAGAGTGAATAGGGTAACATACTCCTCTTCAATTTTCACCAATTCTACTGTTTCCGCACTTGGACTCAATTATCATAATGTATGCTGACCCCTTGTCCTATTGTCACCCTCTCCCTTTGCTGAAGGGGAGCTTTCTTGCTCAATGCCCACCTACCTTTCTAGGGGCTGCCAGACTATCTAAATTGTTCATTTTTTTACATCCATGAGGCATTGGGGTGCACTATGAAAATTAAGTGTATATAGGCACATACACTTCAAAAGAACTAAGAATTTCAAAAAAGAATTTCTAATAAGTTTATTTTTTTAAAAAAATAGTAGTTTCCAATTGCATTTAAAGACAATTTTCAACATTCATTTTTGTAAGATTTTGAGTTCAATCTGATATAGACTGTACATGTAAATCATATTTCCACATTAGTCATGTTGTGAAAGAAAAAACAGAATAAAATGAAAAAAAAACATGAAAAAATGAAAGTGAAAACATTATACTCCAATCTACATTTAGACTCCACTAGTTCTTTCTCCGGATGTGGATAGAATTTTCCATCACGAGTCTTTCGGAATTATCTTGGATTATCATTTTGTTGCTAAGAAGAGCTAAGTCAATTACAGTTGATCATTGCACAATGTTGCTGTTACTGTGTAAAATGTTCTCCTGGCTCTACTCACTTAACTTTGCATCAGTTCATGTAAGTCTTTCCAGGTTTTTCTGAAATACACCTGCTCATCATTTCTTATGCACAGTAGTATTCCATTAAATTAATATACCACAACTTGTTCAGCCAGTCTCCAACTGATGGGCATCCCCACAATTTCCAATATTTTGCCACCACGAATAGGGTGCTATAAATATTTTTGTGCATGTAGGAACTTTTCCTCTTTTTAATGATCTCTTTGGAGTTTATAGTGATATTGCTGGATCAAAACTTATACAATGTTTTATTGCCCTTTGGACGTAGTTCCAAATTGCTCTCCGGAATGGTTGAATCAGTTCACAATTCTACTAAGGATGCATCAGTGTCCCAATTTTCTCATATTTTCTCCAACATTTATAATTTTCCTTTTCTATCATATTAGCCAATCTGATAGGTGTGATGTGGTACCTAAGTTGTTTAAATTGCATTTCTCTAATAAACAGTGATTTAGAGCATTTTTACATGACTATAGATAGCTTTTATTTATTCATCTGGAAACTGCCTATTAATAGCCTCTGAATATTTGCCAATTGGGGAATGACTTGTATTCTTATAAATTTGACTAAGTTCTCATATATTTGAGAAATGAGGTCTTTATCAGAGACATTTGCTATAGCAATTGTTTCCCAACTTTCTGTTTTCTCTAATAAATTTCAAAGAATAGGTCATTCTTAGCTGAAAGTTCTATCCCTTACCAGTTTGGGTTGAATGTTAACATGGCAGGTATAATATCATACTAGTCTTTAGCAATGTGTAAGCAGAGAATAGGGAAGATTTCAAATAGATTTGTCTTTGAAGATATACACAGAAATCTCTGCCCTTGTATTCAGCTATTCTTTGAATTAGTTTGGAGCAATAGAGCAATATCACTGATTAAGAAAGAGAACTGTATTTGGAATCAGAGGTCCTGAGTTTGAATCACCAGTCCATCATTTAGGACCTGGATAACCTTGGAAAGGTCATTTGACCTCCCTGAGCCTTAGTTCTACAGCTATGAAATGAGGGGGCAGTTTCAGACGAACTCAGTTTCCTACTAAATCAAAATCTATGATTTCTATAATTTCTTTTTCTATAAACAAGCTCCTCAGTGTTAAAATCACCTGCTCCTCTCTTTTCTATTTAATTTGCCTTCTCAGAAAGAAGAAAGTGGAATGATTTCTGCCTTTTGGTTAATTATAGTTCTCCTATCTCAGCAAAACAAAACAAAACACCCTGAACTCTAGTGGCTGGGTCTCTCCTTGCTGCCACGCATAGCATAGCTTTGGAAGCAAAGACTTGAATCCCCTGACTACTGGCATGGGTCCTAGAGCTACAGGAAGTCCTGATTTTTTTTTTCTATTGCATAGACAAAAATCTGTGACTGAAATGATTTCCAGGAATTACAGTTTGAGAACTGTGCTTTATTTCCCTCTCCTCTTTTAAATCAAAACAGAAGAAATCAGATTATATAAATTACATGCTGTCACATTCCACATAGTAAGACAAAACAAATATTTTCTTCTCCATTGGTTACTACAGATATGGATTATCAGCTTAATAGTTTTCCCTTTGTGAAGAATAAAACCACAAAGGGCAGTGCCAGGATAAGAAGGCCAGCAGCAACCTGGCTCCTTCCTGGAATTATTCATTCTTCTTTCAATAGTAGAAAGACTTAAAGGCTTTGCAATCTCTCATTATTTGATCTTGATCTTTTTCCTTCTTTTCAGCCATATGTGGAAAGCTTTGCCTGAGGAATGCTATAGAACAGACTAATTTGGACTTTCTAAGGGAAAAAAGATTGGAATGGATTCATTTATATTGGTGACAAATGCTTTTCGGAGGCAGATGGTGTAGGAAAGGGGAGAGTAAATAAGGAGAAGAGGAAGGTGTTATGTAAGATGTGGTCTTCCGGAATTTCCCAAGATAATGAAGACCTCATTACTTTCTTTTCTGCCATGCTATACGTTTCACAGCATGAGTCATGGATTTAGGGTACATAGTTGAACATTGGTGTTTCATTTTCTAACAAAAAGATACAAGATTTAAATCTGGTAGATCTCTGAATGCTCTCTTTCAGAGAGGAAATCTCCCAGATTACCAGTATTTGAAAAGTATTTTGCTGAGAAAAGCAAAAGGAAGCATCCATATGTCTCCCTTACAAGATGGTAGGAAAGTATACACCTCATACATAACTACACAGAGGAAAAAGTATAACTAGGAAGTCCTATTCAAAGGCCAAAGGGGAGGAGGGCTCAGGGAGGGAGAAGATTATGTGGGGTATAACTGATGGAAGAAGGAAATGCATCCTGAGATGGTGCTTTTGACACCCTTGGGCAAAGCCCTAATTGCACTGCCCTAGTTATGGTCCTGCATAGGAGAATAGTACAAGAAATGACTTAAATGAGCTCTGCACACATTCGGCTGCAACATCATCAAAAACTGCCAAAGGTTTATTTAAACCCTTGGGTAAGTGCCCCATGGATTAAGTACTGAAACAAGGAGTACTTTTGGGAAGACTTGTGAACTCTTTATGGTTACCTAACCATCCAGGCTGTAAGCTGTGTGGTGGTTACCTCATTTGGCTGGAGTACAGGGTTGAAGAAGTTGAGGTCAGTCTTCACATGGGCCAGTTGGCTTTGGGCTAATCCCAGGTACAGACTGCACCCTTGACTTGTCCAGTAATCACACAAACTAATTCCAAGGGCCATAATGATGAATCAGCAATGCAAATTTATCATTAACTGAAAAGGAACTTCAGAAACAATGATTTCAGAATGTTTTGGAGCTCTCAAAGAGTCTTAGTATACATTGCCTCATTGGAGCTTCACAAAAACCTTGGAAGTAAAGAGAGGTGGATCTATAGGCAGGGATCTGTGCTACTGTGCTGATCCAGATCTTACATCCTCATGGATGAGGAAATAAAAGAGCAGTGAAATCTCAACTTTGCTGCATGCTACTTGTGTGATTTTGGGCAAGTCATTTAATCTCTTTGCTCCATTTGTTAAACTATATGAATCCAATCTTCCTTTGGTCTCTCTTTCTCTCTAATCTATCCTCTATACTGCTCCTAAAATAATCTTTGAGCACAGATCTGAGCATTTCACAGTGATGCTCAAAATTCTTCAGTGACTCCCTGCTGTTTCTAGAAGAAAACACAAAGTTTAGTCTGGCATTCAAGACTCTACAATCTGGTTATAACCTCACCTATGTTCCTAATCTTATGTTCCATTGATTCCCCTTATGCACTCTGTTTCAACTGAAATGGACTACTAGCTATTCATCAAGCTGTGCATTACGAACCTTGCCTCCCTATATAGGCACAAACCATTGCATGTGTTTGCAATACACTCTTCTCGTGATTAATTTTCTGAATCCTCATCTTCTTTCATGGTTCAGTTCAGTTGCCATTTTTCCATGAAGTTATTTTATATGCTCTAAGTTGCTAGGTCTTTTACTATGCAGGTTAAGTTCTGTTTATATTTACTTTGACCAAGTTTAATTCCCTTCCCCTCCCAGAAGAATGTAAATTCCAGGTTATCAAAGGAACCCAGGAGACCCAGAGGGAGACTAAATGGGTAAGAACACCCCACCCAAAAGTTAGCAAGAGGTAGACATGGTCCTGGCACAAAATTCCAATTTAAAAAGTAAAGCTGAAAAGATGAAGAAACCAAAGAAAATAAATCAAAAATTTTAAAAATAGAGCAAATCTATAACACTTTTAAGCAGAGGTTCAAAGGGAAAAAACGTGGATTTTCCACAAGGACTAAATAAATACTTTTTTTTTTCTAATAAGAGAGATTGAGGAAAAATTTGAAAGGTGAAAGAAAATAACTTAAAAGAAGTGGCAAACTTTACTTGAGAAATGGAAGCCCTGAAAAGTGGACTAGATGAAATAGAAATCAATGATTTCATGAAACTGCAAGAAATGTAGAAACAGAACAAAAGATTGAAAAATTAAAAGCAATATATTGCATATGATATGAGAAACAACTGGCCTGGAAACCATGGCAAAGCCAGATAATTCAAGAATCATTTGGCTCCATGAAATCCACAGTTTAAAAAAAAACCTGGACACCATATTTTAAGAAATCAGATTATTAGAACCAGAGGGCAATATAAAGATAGAAAGATTCTACCAATTATCTCTCAAAAGGATATTCAATAGGAAAAGTTACAGGAATAAAAGAGTCAAAATCCAGAACTCCCATATCAAAGAAAAAATGCTGCAAGCATCCAGAAGGAAACAGTTCAAGTACCAAGGAACTGCCAAAAGGATCACACCAAGACCTTCTGCCAAAAATGAGAAATCTTGGAATACAATATTCTCAAAAGTCAAAGCCATAGACTTACAAACAAGAATCCTGTGCAAAGTTGAGTGTAAGCATATGGGAATGGGGGTGAGAAAT
The DNA here is from genome assembly GCF_003287225.1 of Phascolarctos cinereus. Classification (NCBI taxonomy): domain Eukaryota; kingdom Metazoa; phylum Chordata; class Mammalia; order Diprotodontia; family Phascolarctidae; genus Phascolarctos; species Phascolarctos cinereus. The sequence continues at coordinate 80,538,375 of NW_027555958.1, forward strand.
GGATCTTTAGTGTAAAGAGAAGCCTTTCAACCATTTCTGATGAAAAGAAAAAAGCTGAGAATAAAAATTTAAATGCAAACATGAGACCAGACTAGATATGACAAAAAAAGATGATTCCAGAGAATCTTGAGTTGTATGAATTGACACAATGAGCAGAATCAGAACAATTTATACAAGGAAAACAGCAACTATGTAAAGAAAAACAACTTTGAAGGGCAACTCTGATCAGTGCAATGACCAAATGCATCTCCAAGATGATCTACCTTGTAACAAAGAGGTGATAGATAGACGGTGTAGAGCCATACATCTTTGAACATGGTTGTTCTATGGATGTGGTTTGCTTTGCTATGCATATTTGTTGCAATGATTTTTTCCTCTTTTTCTAAGTTAATAGGTTGGGGGAATGAAAGGGAGAGGTGTGTTAGCAATAGTGATGTCAAAAAGAAGAGGACCATTGAAACATGTTTTTACTGCACAGAAGAGAATTAAAAAGAAGTTTGGAAGGAAGCAGAGACAAGCTAGAAGGTTCTGAAAATAATGTATATAATTCATTATTTATATATTTTAAAAGCAAGTGGTATGCAATGCACAGTCACAATTTATATATGCACATACATATGTATATATGTATGTATACTAGATAGATAGATAGGTAGTCCTCTTATGTCTTTAGCCTACTATCATATCGCTGGTTGCTTTCAGTCTTGGATCAATCCTATCATCTGTTGCCTTCTCTTCTCCACATGTGCTGCTGAATGAAGGTGGAGAAAATCATGCAACTGCGCTGACTGGGTCAACTAGAAATGTTTTGCAATCTCAGCTGGGGCCTCACTGCAGCTAGATAACCATTCTATGGTTTCCTTATCAAATCACTTTGCACAGCAGCTCTTCCAAACCTTTTCATCCCTCCTCAAGCCTCCCGTGGCTCACCCTCTGTATACTCTCTCAGCTAAGAAGCTTGCCTCATTTTACAGAAAAAAAAATTGAGGCCATTTTCTGTGAACACCGTCTTCACTATTCTTCTTCATTTCATATCACTTGGCCATCTCTTGCCATTATCTCTTCCTTAATCCCTATCTCACATGAAGAAGTGACCTTACTCCTTGTCAATGCAAACCCTGCACAACAGATTCCATTCCATCCCATCTCCTTCAACAAATTTCCCCCTCTGTCATCTTCGTTCTCCCACTTTTCTTCAGTCGCTCCCTGTATATTAGATCCTTTCTTATCACCTACGAACATGTCCCTGTCTCTCTCATCCTCAAAAAACAAAACAAAACAAACAAAAACCAACAACAACATCAAAAACTTCACTTGATTCTTCCATCCACACTAATTCTTGTCCTCTATATCTTCTGCCCTTTGCAGCTCACTCACAAAGACAAAGAAGGTCATCTAAGGAGTGGCTAGGTGGCACAGGAGGACCTGAGTTCAAAACTGCCCTCAGACCAGACACTTGACACTTACTAGCTGTGTGACCCTGGTTAAGTCATTTAATCTCAATTGCCTCACAAACAAAAGAAAAGAAAAAGAAGTTTCTCTAAAAAGATACATGTATTTTAATTTTTTTCTTAACTCCCTTAATCCAGCTTTTGACCTCACCCAAACTGCTGCCAATGGTCTTTTAATTGTCAAATCCAATGGCCTTTTCTTAGTCTTCATTCTCCTTGACCTCCCTGCAGCCATTGACACTGCTGGTCACCCTTTTTGCCTTGATACTTTTCAGGAACTACTCCTCCTGGTTTGCCTACCTATCAGACCACTCTTTCTCAGTCTTCTTTGTTAGATCTTCATCTATGTCATGTCTTCTAATTCTGGGTGCCCCATAGGGCTCTGTCCTAGGCCTCATCACTCTATAC